>NC_080395.1:14078750-15322500 GCF_030265065.1 Corythoichthys intestinalis | reverse complement strand
TCTTGTGTAAGCTCTGCTGCATAAAGGATGAGTTATGAGGAGGCGTGTAAAGTACTCATATCATTAAGCGCTTTCAACATGCCAGCGGGACAGAATAAATTGCCCTGAAAGGCAACGGTGACAAATCTCTGCCTCACCCCTATGAACTGGCCCCGGTGTCACCTTTTGCTTCCATTCATTGTACGCCCCGAACCTATTTTATCTTCCCCCTCAGGCCGGCCGTGTCATTCGTTAGCCTTTCTGAAAGGTGACACCGTACTTCCCACGCACACAAACACAAACAAACAGCGATACCTTCCCCAGATTACGGATGAAATTGTCCGCGTCTCGCACGACATCGTGTATCGTCTGCTCCCCCGTGCGTGGGAATTCCCAGGAAGTAGGCTACAGACACGGTTTGTCACGCTCCGGAATAGAAACAGATTCCTGGCAGCGCATAGAGGCAGGGTAACATCTGGTCTGTGAGCGTGTGCGTACGCGTGTGCGTTCGTCCGTCTGCAAAATAGTGCCTGATGTCTATTTAATAGAACATTTTGTTACAGTACGTTAAAAGTCAAGACTTTTTTGGCAGGGGGGAGGGGCAGTTATGAACTTTGAAAATCATCTACTGTAATTTTCGGACTATAGTGGTATGAAAAAGTATCTGAACCTTTTGGAATTTCTCACATTTCTGCATAAAATCACCATCAAATGTGATCTGATCTTTGTCAAAATCACACAGATGAAAAAACAGTGTCTGCTTTAAATGAAACCACCCAAACATTTGTAGGTTTTCATGTTTTAATGAGGAGAGTATGCAAACAATGACAGAAGGGGGAAAAAAAACGTACTGTATTGGCCTGAATATAAGACGTTTTTTTTTGCATTGAAATAAGACTGAAAAAGTGGGGGTCGTCTTATATTCGCGGTCTAGACATTATACCCATTCACGACGCTAGATGGCGCCAGATATCATTGAAGCGATGTTCTGTCATGACAGATCTCAGCTACTCTCAAGTTTAACCAGTTTACATTATTTTATTGCAATGTTTTTCCTTATTCAGATTTGTTTCAAGACTACAGTTACAGTTAGACTTCACTTTGATGGGAATTTTGTTATTTTATCACAATAGATTGGTTTATTCACATTTCAAAAACCATAAGCCATTCATTCACGAATGTGATTCCACTTTAGTTTACGTATTTAAATGTTCGGATATTAAGATTTGAATGAGGCAAAATAACATGCTTTTTCTCTCAAATATATGGTTATAATCATTAGTTTCAGATGTACTGTAATTATTTTCTGTATAAAAATTAATTTGGTGTTCAAAAAGTCTTTTTTCAAACTTGAGTTATATTCAGGCCAATATGGTAAGTGAACCATCACCATTTAATATTTTGTGCCCCCCCATTGGCAGCAATAGCTAATCTTGGCCCATTCTTCTGTACAAAACGGCTGTAGTTCAGTCAGATTCCTGAGATGTCTGGCATAAATTGCTGTCTTTAGGTCATGCCACAGCATCTCAATGGGGTTCAAGTCTGGACTTTGACTTGGCCACAACAGAATGTGTATTTTGTTCTTCTGAAACCATTCTGAAGTTGATTTACTTCTGTGTTTTGGATCATTGCCTTGTTGCAGCATCCATCCTCTTTCAGACGGCCTCAGGTTTTCCTGCAAAACATCCTGATAAACTTTTGAATTCATTCTTCCATTATTGATTGCAAGTTTTCCAGGCCCTGAGGAAGCAAAACAGCCCCAAATCATGATGTTCCCTCCACCATGCTTCACGGTGGCGATGAGGTGCTGATGATGGTGAGCTGTTCAGTTTTTCCTCCACACATGACGTTGTGTTTTACTCTCAAACAATTTCACCTTGGTTTCGTCAGTCCACAAAATATTTTGCCAGAACTTTTGTGGAGTGTCCAAGTGTCTTTTTGCAAACATTAAATGAGCAACAATGGTTTTTTTTAGACAGCAGTGGCTTCCTCTGATGAACACCATTCTTGGCCATAGTTTTACATATAGTTGATGTGTGCAGATAGATATTGGACTGTGTCAGTGATTTCTGTAAGTCTTTAGCAGACACTCTAGGGTTCTTTTTTACCTGTCTGAGTATTCTGCGCTGGACTCTTGGCGTCATCTTTGGGTGGACAGTCACTCCTTGGAAGGGAAGCAACAGTGCCAAATTCTCTCCATTTGTAGACAACTTCTCAGATTGTCGATTGATGAACATCCAGACTTTTAGAGATGGTTTTGTATTCTTTCCCAGTTTTATACAAATCAACAATCCTTGATCGCAAGTACTCAGACAGCTCTTTTGAGTGAGCCATGATGCACATCAGACAATGCCTCTCATCAAGACATTTCTCCCCAGGTGTGTGTTTTATATTGGGCAGGGCAGCTTTAAACCACTCATCAGTGATTGGGCACACACCTGACTTAAATTGTGTAGTAAAAATTGGTTTCATTTGCTCTTTACACTACCGTTCAAAAGGTTGGGGTCGGTTAGACCCCAACCTGTAGTGTACATAATGAAAAATCCCATATGATACCCTGCGGTTCAAAACTTTGGGGTCGCTTAGACCCCAAACTTTTGAACGGTAGTGTAAGGCGTCTTAGGCAGAAGTGTTCACTTACTTATTTTTCCCCTTCTGTCATTGTTTGCATTCTGTCCTCACTAAGATATGAAAACCTATAAATGTTTGGATGGTTTTAGTTAAAGCAGACATTGTTTTTTCATCTGTGTGATTTTGACAAAGATCAGATCTCATTTAATCGTGATTTCATGCAGAAATGTGAGAAATTCCAAAAGGTTCAGATACTTTTTCATACCACTGTACATGTCTTAGGAAGGATTTCAGTGTCTCACAAAAAGATTAATTTAGCACAACATAACATAATATTTGCACCATTTTCTATTATTGTGTACGTATTGCAGCTCTTGCAGTGATTTGTCAGATGCATGTCGGATTCACTGAGGATTCAGAGCAAGGTTTTGGCTCTCCGTCACTTTGATCCACTTAAACTCATTCCAACCCAAAATCGGTTTTAACAAGAATATCAGATTAGTAAGTATCCTGTAATCAACGGATTATCCTGCTAAACCTTATGTGGTTCTCTGCCTAAGAAAGTGCGAAAAGCAGAGAGAGGTGATTAGGACGTAGACAGTGTAGACATAATTTCCCATCTCGTCTTTTCAGACGAAAACTGGCATTCAAACTGAAGGGAATAGTATATTTTCTCGTATTTACCGTGCGACTGTTTGTATTACTCTAACACACTTAATATGACCAATCAGGGAATAGTATCTTTTCTCATATTTACTGTTTGACTGTTTGTATTACTCTAGCGTACCCAATATAAAATAAATAGCATTTATATCATAGTTTATGGAAAACAAGCAGAATATATTTGACAGAGGGCATAAGAGATACATGACGCAGTCTGACCACTGAAGCCCAACGCGTGCGTAATGCAGCTGCCTGAGCTTGACGCTGACTACCAGTTGATAGGCAAGACATCCACAACCCCACGTCTGCAACACCAAATCCCGCAATCAGCTCTTTAGGAGAGTCCACAACAAATGGCGGGACGTCCTGTACTACCACAACACCCGATAACAAAAAAAAAAAAAAAACTCCTCTAAGTTTGATAGCTCAGCGCTTCTCAGACGTCAAGGTAGGCCGAACCTCCCACCTTAGTTGCCTCATTAACTCATTCAGTTACAGCCCTTTTCACCGGCGCAACCCCCTTCGCTCCCTGCCGTTTTACTTGATTTTGACTGATTTTGCAAGGTCCACAGAAAATTCTGTTCTATTGCTATATAAACATGGAACCCACCAAAAGAAAGATTAGACTCTCTTCTTTCAGCAGGAAAAAAAGTAAGTTTATATCTTTTTCCATTCTTAAGAAATCAGCATTTGAAAATAGCTTAGTTTGAGCAAATTTTCCAATTTCTGATGAAAAAACAGAAATTTAGCTTTTTGTTAAAGCATACATTTCAAACATAACAGACTTATACACAGCCTTTTTTTGCTTTAGTTACATCCCAAACATCTGAATAATGTTTTACTTTTACAAAATAACATAAACAACAAGACAAATAGAGCTTTTGATAGCAAAGTAACAATTTATTTACACATAAAAAACTGAGAGATGATGCTGTTGTAGCCACGACAGCCGGGTAAACTTTTCTCCCATTGCCGCATGTCTCATGAAGATGGATTTTTTTTCCCGTCTCTGCCGGATCTCCATTCGGTCGTCTTCTGCCGGCGCCCGGCCATGGGGCCGGGCATTTCGTTGCCGTTGAATCGGGTTGCGGGTCTTACCAAATGCGCTACTGCCATCCAGTGGCCAGTTTTATTGCTTTAAAATGGATTTTGAGCTTTGTGCTTTGGAGCTACATTGAATCAGAACCCAGAAATGTCTCTTGTAAAAAAAAAAAAAAAAAACGTATAAGATGTATAAATACATCTTTGGGACACTGAAACCATTAAAAATAGAACGTATTTATACGTTTTTGGGAGCAAATGAGTTAATTATTACCCAGCAAAGGTGACACACGAACTTGACCGCCCAAATCTGCAACACAAGAAGACCCAAACACACGCTTCTTCCTGCCCACGGCCCGCTCCGCGAGAACCTTCAAAAAGACTGAATGTTTAACTATTAATCCTTGTCATTTTTCTCGGGAACCTTTTGTTGACTTGTGATATGGTGACCCTCCTCCCCTTGCTGTTTCACCTTGCTGTTTGATCGCTGTCGACCTGAATAAATTGTCAACTTGTGTTTCGAAGCCTTCTTCCAGCTTTCAAAATGGAGTCGGTACAAGGGGTTAAGACTAGGGCTGTCAAACAATTAAAATTTTTAATCGAGTTAATTACAGCTTAAAAATTAATTAATTGTAATTAATCGCAATTATTCACTATTCATAGCTATCTATAAAATATGCCATATTTTTCTGTAAATTATTGTTGGAATGGAAAGATAAGACACAAGATGGATATATACATTCAACATACGGTACATAAGTACTGTATTTTTTTTATTATAACAATAAATCAACAAGATGGCATTAACATTATTAACATTCTATTAAGGTGATCCATGGATAGAAAGACTTGTAGTTCTTAAAAGATGTTAGTACAAGTTATAGAAATTTTATATTAAAACTAGGGCTGTCAAAATTATCGCGTTAACGCGCGGTAATTAATTTTTTTAATTAATCACGTTAAAATATTTGACGCAATTAACGCACATGTCCCGCTCAGAAACTATTCTGCCTTTTGGTAAGTTTTACAGCAAGGCTTTTTGTGCTGTCCAACAGCAAACTCTTGTGGTCGCTTTGCGACATGGTTTATTGTTTTCAGTCCAGTTCAATATGGCTGCACGACGTCTCGGGCTGATAATGTGGTGCTTATATGATCCTTGGACAAGATTTGTCCGTAAGTATGGTTGTTGTAAAGAATGTACATATTATGTTAGTAAGCGAAATGTTATATTTTTTGTATGAGACGCTTTTTGTTTATGTTTAGTGAACCTGTATAGCGTGCTAAGCTAACGTTGTTGCTAATGCAATGCTTGTGTACTTTTATTTTGTAGTTTTACGACGGTCTAAAGAGGAGAATGGTTTGAGCCCATTTTATTAATAAATCAGATGAAAAAGGAAGAAGTCTAATTATTAAGGCGTCGTTCACTAGCTGTCTAGCTTTGGAAAAAGTAGACGCTTCGGAGTGAGGACAGCACAGACAGATTTAAATGACAGTACAGTGAAATGCCCACTGCAGTCCTTATGTACCGTATGTGGAATGTATATATCCATCTTGTGTCTTATCTTTCCATTCCAACAATTTAATTTACAGAATATATATATAATTTACAGAAAAATATTGCATATTTTATAGACGGTTTGAATTGCGATTAATTGCGATTAATAACGATTAATTAATTTTAAGCTGTAATTAACTCGATTAAAAATTTTAATCGTTTGACAGCCCTAATTAAAACCCCTCTTAATGTTTTTGTTTTAATAAAATTTGTAAAATTTTCAATCAAAAAATAAACTAGTAGCCCACCATTGTTGATGTCAATAATTACACAATGCTCATGGGTGCTTAAGCCCATAAAATCAGTCGCACCCAAGCGTCAAATATTTTAACGCGATTAATTAAAAAAATTAATTACCGTCCGTTAACGCGATAATTTTGACAGCCCTAGTTAAGACTAAGGTGAACGCGCAGAGTTTGGCCTTTTGGCCAGGTTTTCGGGTTTCGTCGGCCCGGCAAAACAAAAACAACAATGGTTTTGTGTATATTTCAGGCTGACAGAAGCAGGAAGCGTGACGAGCCTATCGCTGTCCGACAGTCATTTAGCCGAGCTGGACGGCGACACCCTGCGCTTGTTCGGCCATGGTGCCCTCGAGGTACTGGAGAGAGGCTGGGGGGCGCAGACAGCCGCCGCCGTCACCGTCATCGCCTTCCGCTACATCCACTTTGACGCAATCGTACCCACGCTGCCGAGGATCAGGGTCAAATTCCCCAATCTGGCGGTAAGAATTACACTTGGTATAATAAGGCAACACAGAATATGCAATATTTTCGAAACAATTTTTGGGCAGCATCTCATTTTCCTGGAAGCCAACATCAGCCGCCTGCCGCAGTTGGCCGCTCTGGCTCAAGTTCGGCGGTTAGACCAGCTCACCATTCACTCGCAGGGCAATCCGGTGGTCGGGCTTGCCCTCTGGCGCCCCTTCGTCATCTACCGACTGCACCACTTCAACCTGCAGAAGATCAACGGCCAGGAGGTCAGTTCGCACGGTGGAACAATAGGTACAGCCTGACACCGGTCAGCTAGTGAGATCCAGTATAAGAGCGCTGGCACTTTAAATGTAAATTTGTTTTAGTATCTGTAGCAGCCAGAAATGGGTATTAATTTACTCTGTTACATTTGTTTGAGTAACTTTTTGAGAAAAATGTACTTGTGAAAGTAGTTTTACCATGCCTTACTTTTCACTTTGAGTAGATTTGTGAAGACGAAACCTTCCCCTTACTTTGGGCTGCACTAGAGTGGTTACTTGTTTTCTCTTTAGTTTACATTATTAGATTGAGTATCACCAATGAGACGACACAACAATAATCACATGACTCTATAATACTAGATGTAACAATACAGTCACATGACCACAAACAAGCTTGCAGTTGGAAGTCCTATGATCACGCCGGCGTCTTTAAAGTGTCTTAACACTAGAAAACCCACCAGAGGCCGACTCGGCCTTTCCCAAGACAAACACTCCTAATATTCCCTAGCAATGGCCGATTTGGCCTCTCCTCCGTGACTCATGTGACAGTTTGAGTGAGTTCAAGTCAATCTACATTTATTTAATTACATTTATTTATGAAGTTTGACACTTTTTACACATTTTTTAATTCACTTCTCCTATACTCCACACATAACGACAGAAAGAATGGCCCAAATGTGTACATTGTTTTGAAGAAGGAAAAAAAAACTTTTAGAACTGCAATTTGAGTGTAAAGCAGGAATTGTGTCTATAGTTTAGAAGGACTGAATCAGGGGCATGGAGTATGGATTGTGGTCATTGAGCCTGAAGTTAATTTATGTCTAGTGGTTGCATTTCCATATGAACGGCTGTTGTCTGTCTGACAACGACTTGCCAATTCAAAAGCACTTGGGTCATTTTTGCCACCTCTGGGTTTTCCCATTGTTTGGGACTAGTAGGAGTACCAGAACTCCTAGTGTTAAAAAATATTATAAAAGTATTGGCACCCCTGCAATTCTGTCAGATCAATTTGAAGGGTGGCTTCTCCAAACTGCCATTTTAAGATCTTTCCATAGGTGTTCTATGGGATTCAGGTCTGGACTCATTGCTGGCCACTTTAGAAGTCTCCAGTGCTTTCTATCAAACCATTTTCTAGTGCTATTTGAAGTGTGTTTTGGGTCATTGTACTGCTGGAAGACCCATATCCTCTGGGGGAGACCCAGGTTTCTTACACTGGGCCCTACATTATGCTGCAAAATTTGTTGATAGTCTTCAGACTTCATAATGCCACGCACACGGTCAAGCAGTCCAGTTCCAGAGGCAGCAAAGCAACCCCAAAACATCAGGGAACCTCCGCCATGTTTGAGTGTGGGGACCGTGTTCTTTTCTTTGAAGGCCTTGTTTTTCCTGTAAACTCTATGTTGATGCATTTTACCCAAAAGCTCTAGAGAACATTTTTCGAAACACGTTTTTGGCTTTCTCAGGCAAACTCCAGCCTGGCTTTTTTATGTCTCTGGGTCAGAAGTGGGGTCTCCCCGGGTATCCTACCATAGAGTCCTTTTTCATTCAGACGGCGACGGACAGTACGGGTTGACACTGTTGTACCCTCGGACTGCAGGACAGCTTGAACTTGTTTGGATGTTAGTCGAGGTTCTTAATCCACCATCCGCACAATTTTTCGTTGAAATCTTTCATCAATTTTTCTTTTCCGTCCACATCTAGGGAGGTTGGCCACAGTGCCATGGGCTTAAGACTTATTGATGACACTGCGCACGGTAGACACAGGAACATTCAGGTCTTTGGAGATGGACTTGTAGCCCTGAGATTGCCCATGCTTCCTCACAATTTTGCTTCTCAAGTTCTCATACAGTTCTTTGGTCTTCTTTCTTTTCTCCATGCTCAATGTGCTACACACAAGGACACAGGATAGAGGTTGAGTCAACTTTAATCCATTTTAACTAGCTGCAAGTGTGATTTAGTTATTGCCACAACTTGTTATGTGCAACTGGTAAGTAAGAGATGCTGTTAATTACACAAATTAGAGAAGCATCACACGATTTTTCAAAGGGTGTCAATACTTTTGTCCGTCCCATTTTTGGAGTTTTGTGTAAAATGATCATGGTTAAAAAAAAAATTCCGTTCTCTTTTGTGTTTTTTCATTGCAAGCAAAATAAATGAAGATATTACTACCAAAGCATTTGTAATTGCAATCATTTTCTGGGAGAATTGAGCATTATCCGATAGAATTGCAGGGGTGCCAATACTTTTGGCCAGCACTGTAAATAATAAACAAAGAGCTACCATCAACATTACTTCAAAAGTTATTACTTGGCACCGACAGACCAGGGAAACACAGTGATAAGATGGTTTTATTTCATGGTAGGAAATATGCTTTCTCCACGAGAGGGCACTTAGGCTCTTTGAACGGACAATGTTTTATTTCTGTGGATTTTTCTTGTCTAGTTTGTAGTGTATTTCTTTGGCCTCATATGGTCATTTAATAGTTTATAGTACAGTATAGTAATAACAATTAGGGTTGTTCCAATCATGTTTTTTTGCTCCCGATCCGATCCCGATCGGTTTAGTTTGAGTACCTGCCGATCCCGATATTTCCCGATCCGATTGCTTTTTTTGCTCCCGATTCAATTCCAATCATTCCTGATAATTTTTCCCGATCATATACATTTTGGCAATCAAGAAAAAAAATGAATAAAACTCGGACGAATATATACATTCAACATACAGTACATAAGTACTGTATTTGTTTATTATGACAATAAATCCTCAAGATGGCATTTACATTATTAACATTCTTTCAGTGAGAGGGATCCACGGATAGAAAGACTTGTGACTTTGTATATTGTGACTAAATATTGCCATCTAGTGTATTTGTTGAGCTTTCAGTAAATGATACTGTAGCCATGCCCAAAGGCATGATGGGAAGTGGAACCACGACTGTGCATAGTGCTACCAATTGATATATCTTCTCTGCGTTGGGAAATAACTTAAGGCGTTAAGAAAAAGATCAATTGCTACCATGCTTCCCCACATTGCTTCCCATGATATTTCATTTTTTTAATTTTATTTTTAAAAATTTATTTATTTATTTTATTTATTGTGTTTATTTTATTTATTTATTTTTTTGTTATTTATTTATTTATTTTTTAAATGGCTTCCCATGATATTTCTAATCGTAGGGAGAGGGATTGTAAGGCTTTAGCCAATTAAAAAAAGGCTTCAAAGGCTGCCAAAATTCACTACTCATTTTACGCTGCCTTTTATCTCTCTATATAAGTAAAACGGCTCCATTACAGATTGAGCGTGACAATGCGTGAGTGGGTCGTGCAGTGCATGCATTAATTGCGTTAAATATTGTAACGTGATACATTTTTTAAAAAATTAATTACTGCCGTTATCGGGATAAATTTGATAACCCTACCTTAATCCTAAACTAAAGACTCTGGATGAGCGTAACATATTATGTCTGTAACGTTAAATACAACTAGAAAACGCTTTAATTAAAAAAAACATATATATTAAAAAAAATGCATGGCCGATATTTTTTGCCGATTCCGATACTTTGAAAATGACGTGATCGGACCCGATCGATCGGGACATCTCTAGTGGACAGTTGTATTTTTTAAATTTTACTACGAAATTGATATTCATATAACATGTACAAAGCATTTTTATGATTAAGTCAAGTCAAATTTACTGTTATTACCTAGTCTCGAAAGACTTTACAGGCCCACAGGTGACCAAAAATAATGATGACATCCCCTAATCTTAACCCCCCAATTGGCAAAACTCCATTTGTATGGGGGAAAAAATCCTTTAAAGATCCCACAGATTGGTTTACACGTATGTTATTACATTTCCATATGTACAATGTCTTGTATATATTTGTTTGACATATTTAGAAACACGCTTAAAATTATTACCAATCATAAGCCAGTTATGTTTCATATTCTTGAAAGTGTCAACCAAAATAAAAAATGAAAATGTATTTTGTTTCATTATCCTGTAATGGGTCTCATTAGCTTGTGCTTGTGTACAGTATAACGCTAAGCATATAGCTTTCCTCTTGATGTGATGTCACCCTATATGTTTCTGTGTGTTGTATTAGTATATATGTGTGTGTATTGTGTTTGTGTTCACGTCCCTCGCTAGGTGACCATGAATGACGTCATCGCCGCCGAGCGCGTCTTCGGGACGCTGGGCCACGTGGCGGCCACTGAGACGCCACGCTGCCGTCTCCTTTTGTTGCTGGAGGAGTCCAGGTGGGTGATTCTCAGGAAAGCTATACATGAATGAGGGAAATTTACAAAATGCTAGCTTAAAATCACAGATTGCTATAATGACAACAGTTTGAGCTCCCTAATATTTTATGTACACCCAAAACTTCCTGGGAAATAGAAAAACCAACAGAAAGATATCCACAATTAAAAAGAAGTCACCTGAAAATGCCCCAAAATTAAAATGAAGTGACCTAAGATCAACAGGTTGTGACCTACAGAAGTTTACTGACCAGCTAGGAAAAATCCTATTCAGTTTTTTGCCAAAAAGTACGGTACCACCAAAATTTGACAAAAACTTCCCTACACATTTCCAATGGCAAATTCACATCTAATGATTTTTAACCAGTCCAAAAAATATTTGTTGTTGGTTGTTATTTTTCACCAAAAACTTCCTGGAAATGGAAATACAAACAGGAAGTTACCCAAAATTAACAGGATGTAAATGCCCAAAAATCAGCGTGAATAGACCCGAAATCAACAAGAAGTGACCGACTGTAGTTTACTGACTAACATGAGAAAATTTTAATCAATTTTTGCCAAAAAGTACAGTAGCACCAAAATTTGACAAAAACTGCCCCATTTATTTTCAATGGCAAATTCACATCTATTGATTTCAACCTGCCCAAAATTCTCCATTATTAAGAGAAATCTTTATTGGTGGCAATTCTTTTTTCACCAAAAACTTCCTAGAAATGGAAAAACAAACAGGAAGTTACCCAAAATTAACAGGATGCAGGCATCTCACTAACATGGGCATTTTTTGGGGGGCCAAAAAGGACAGTTCCACCAAAATTGAATGAAAACCTTCCCATAAATATCCAGTGGCAAATGCACATATATTGATTCAACCTGCCAAAAATTCGCCATTATTAAAGTTTTTTTTATTGGTGATAATTTTTTTTCACCCAAAACTTTCTGGAAAAGGAAAAACAAAACACAATGATACCCAAAATTAACAGGAAGTCACCTTTAAATGCTCGAAAATCAACCCACTGTGACCCAAAATCAACATGAAGTGACCTGTGGTAATTTACTGGCCAGCATGGTAAAAATGTATTCAGTTTTTGCCAAAAAGTACGGTTCCACCATAATTTGACAAAAACATAACCAATCATTTCAAATGGCAAATCCATATCGATTGATTTTAAACCTGCCGAAAAATCTCCATTATTTAAAAAAATCTCTGTTGGTGGTTATTATTTTTCACCAAAAACTTCCTCGAAACGGAAAAACAAGCAGGAGGTTACCCAGAATTAACAGGAATTCACCTGTAAATACCCCAAAATCTATGTTAAGTGACACAAAATCAATATGAAGTTACCTAATGTGGTTAACCAACCAGTATGAGAAAATTTGAATCATTTTTTTAAAAAAGTACAGCTGCACTAAAATTTGACAAAAAACATTTATTCCCAATGGCAAATTCGCATCTTATGATTTTCAACCTGACAAAAAAAAAATCCTTTATTTAAAAATAAAAAGAATAAAAAATCTCTGTTGGTGGTCATTATTTTTCAATGAAAAAATCCTGGAAATTGAAAACCAAACAGGAAATTACCCAAAATGAACAGGAAGTCACCTGTAAATGTCCCACAATCAACATAAAGTGACCCAAGATCAAAAGGAAGTGAAATACGGCAGTTTACTGACAGTCATGAATAAATTTTATTCAGTTTTTGCCAAAAAAGGACCTTTCCACAGTTTCCATTGGCAAAAAAATTTCAAATTTCAAAATGAATCCAGTCCAGCATTTTTTATATCTGATTCATATAATTTACACATATAAAATTCACAAAACAAGGCGTACAAAAATGCAGTTTTTGCTAAAAAGTATGGTTCCACCAAAATTTGACAAAAAACTCCCCATTCATTTCCAGCGGCAAATTCACGTATATAGATTTTCAAACTGCCCTAAAAAAATCTCCATAATAAAAAAAAAAAAAAAAATCCATATTTGTGGGTTCTATTTTTCACCTAAACCGGTTCCACCAAAATTTGACAAAAACATCTCCATTCATTTCCAATGGCAAAATTACATCTACTGATTTTCAACCTGGCAAAAAATTCTAGACTATTAAAAAAAAAACCATCTCGATTACTGGTGCACGATAATTATTGGTCCGATAATTATCAGTCCGATAATAGGAATTATGACGTCATCCCAATAAATCCAATAACATAATTAATAGGACCGATAATACAGTATGAACTGTGCTCGCTGGCTGGGAAATCAGTTGACCATTTGCGGGGCATTGCTGCCACCTGCCGGTCAGAATAATTTGCTGCATCTATAATTTGGCCCACAAACTAATTCACTGTACACAGTGCTGTGTCTAGCGTTAGTATTGACAATCGTGAATGCGCTCTGTTACTTATGTTTCCGCCTCGGAAATATATGTCTGTAAGTTTTTATATTTACTATAACATATGGATGTGCAATATATGTTTACTTCGGTGGTGAAGGGTCATATGTACAGAACTTCATAAGTTGTTGTGTTATAGAAGCCAGCCAATGCTTAAGGCTAGTAGCTCAAGCTAGTGTGCTATGCTATACATACATATAATAGTTGTCGTGTAATGTTAGTCCTGTCAGCATGCTTGGCAGGATTTTATACTATGCAGAGAATAAACCACATACTTTATTGAATATGGGTTCACTCACTGCCGTTTATATTGATTATTATAAGGCAAGCCATTCATCCTTTTTGTTCTACCATATTTTTGTTATGAGGAATGAGTGATAAAAAAAAAAAAAAGAGTGATAAACCTTACTATAAGATGTTTACAGTGTTAGTTATAAGTTAGTAAGTTATTGAGAGGCCTTTTGGTTATTGATAGGCTTGCTGTCCTAACCTGTCTCCCAGGTTAAGAAATTTGTTTCATGGACCAAGACCACAACAAGTCTCCTGTAGCACCAAATATTTTAATCTGATGACAAAGCAAAATACCTGTTGGGTTTATGTTTTAGTTCAGTGCTCATTGTTCAGGAAACACATCTTCAATTATATTGACAAATTGATTGCGATTGACTCAAATTATATTTGAAAAAATAAATACTGGCACTTTAAAGTCAAGACTGTTTTTGTCTTTGTTTTGTTTATAATAATGTTCATGAGATCAAAGACAAATCTATGTTGAATCCACCATTATTATTTTTTAAACCTCCAGGTGTTCAAAAACTCGGGTGAATATACATTTTAAAAAATTATATATTTATTATCAGTTATCGATATCAGTATCGGCTTTGAGGAGCAGGAAGTTATCAATATCGGTATCGGTTTCAAAAAAAGGATATCGTGCACCCCTAATCTCGATTAGTGGATATTATTTTTCACCCAAAAACTTCCTTGAAATGGAAACACAAACAGAGAGTTATCCAAAATCAATTGCATTTTCTCTTTCCAAAAATATTTCCTAAACTGAAGTGCAGATAACTGATAATCTTCTTAAATGTAATGATAAGGTAATTTTTACTGCATTTATTCCCACCATTGACAGCAAGTATGCGAACGACGTGGAATCCCTCGCGAGCATGTGCGTGCTTGACTGCTGTGCGTTCCTATACACATATTTTTGTGTGCCTGGCACCAGGCAGCCGGCGGTGCGTCTCGCTCAGGGTGGGTACTTGGCACTGTGACACACATATAAACGCATTCCACTTTTTTTCCCTTTCATACTCTAATTCAGTCGTCAAGCGTGCACTCGGGCTGAACTGTAAATAGCAACCCTTAGCAATTAAACTGGAAATATTTATGTCATGTCCAGACAATCTCACTGCAGTCTGACATATTTGTTTAAGATAACATGCTTATAATATGTATTGAACATGAACCTGCTTAGTTTTACTTTTCCAGGAATTTTTATTGATGAAAAATAATAACCATTATCAGAGATATTTTTAATAACGGAGATTTTTTGGCAGGTTGAAAATCAATAGATGTGAATATGCCATTAGAAATAAATGGGGAAGTTTTTGTCAAATTTTGGTGGAACCGTACTTTTTGGCAAAAACTGAATAAAATTCTTCCATGCTGGTCGGTAAACCTCCGTAGGTCACTTCCTACATTACAGCCAACTTCCTGTTCGTTTTGGGTAACTTCCTGTTTGTTTCTCCATTTATAGGAGGTTTTGGGTGAAAAATAACTATTCAAAAAGATTTATTTTTTTTTTTTACATAACTAACCACCGATATTTTTTTTTTAATGATGGAACATTTTTCAGGTTGAAAATCAATAGATATAATTTTTGCCATTGGAAATGAATGGGGAAGTTTTTATCAAATGTTGGTGCAATTGTACTTTTTTGGGCAAAACTGAATAGGATTCTTCCATGCTGGTCAGTTAACTTCCGTAGGTCACTTCCTGTTGATTTTGGGTAATTTCATGTTGATTTGGAGGCAATTACAGCCAACTTCCTGTTCTTTTTGGGCAAGTTCCTGTTTGTTTCTCCATTTATAGGAAGTTTAGGGTAAAAAATTATAACTATTCAAGGAGATTTTTTTAGATAACTAACCACCAATCGTTTTTTTTTTATTATTAAATTAAATGAGAATTTTTGCTGGTTGAAAATCAATAGGTATGAATTGCCATTGGAAATGAATGGGGAAGTTTTTGTCAAATTTTGGTGCAACTGTACTTTTTTGGGCAAAACTGAATAGGATTCTTCCATGCTGGTCAGTAAACTTCCGTAGGTCACTTCCTGTTGATTTTGGGTAACTTCATGTTGATTTGGGGGCAATTACAGCCAACTTCCTGTTCTTTTTGGGCAAGTTCCTGTTTGTTTCTCCATTTACAGGAGGTTTTGGGTAAAAAAAATAATATCTATTCAAGGAGATTTTTTTAAAATAACTAACCACCAATAGTTTTTTTTTTTTTGGGTGAGAATTTTTGCAGGTTGAAAATCAATAGGTGTGAATTTGCCATTGGAAATTAATGGGGACATTTTTGTCAAATTTTGGTGGAACTGCACTTTTTGGCAAAATCTGAATTAGATTCTACCATGCTGGTCATGCTTGGGTCACCTCATGTTGATTTTGGGGATAATTACAGCCAACTTCCTGTTCTTTTTGGGTAACTTCCTGTTTGTTTCTCCATTTATAGGAGGTTTTGGGTGAAAAATAAGTATTCAAAAAGATTTTTTTTTTTTTTTTACATAACTAACCACCGATAACTTTTTTAATGGAAAATTTTTGCAGTTTGAAAATCAATTGATATGAATTTGCCATTGGAAATGAATGGGGAAGTTTTTGTCAAATTTTGGTGCAACTGTACATTTTTGGGCAAAACTGAATAGGATTCTTCCATGCTGGTCAGTTAACTTCCGTAGGTCACTTCCTGTTGATTTTGGGTAATTTCATGTTGATTTGGGGGCAATTACAGCCAACTTCCTGTTCTTTTTGGGCAAGTTCCTGTTTGTTTCTCCATTTACAGGAAGTTTAGGGTAAAGAATTATAACTATTCAAGGAGATTTTTTTAGATAACTAACCACCAATCGTTTTTTTTTTTTTTTTTTTTTTATTAAATTAAATGAGAATTTTTGCTGGTTGAAAATCAATAGGTATGAATTGCCATTGGAAATGAATGGGGAAGTTTTTGTCAAATTTTGGTGCAACTGTACTTTTTTGGGCAAAACTGAATAGGATTCTTCCATGCTGGTCAGTAAACTTCCGTAGGTCACTTCCTGTTGATTTTGGGTAACTTCATGTTGATTTGGGGGCAATTACAGCCAACTTCCTGTTCTTTTTGGGCAAGTTCCTGTTTGTTTCTCCATTTACAGGAGGTTTTGGGTAAAAAAAATAATATCTATTCAAGGAGATTTTTTTTAAAATAACTAACCACCAATAGTTTTGTTTTTTTTGTGAGAATTTTTGCAGGTTGAAAATCAATAGGTGTGAATTTGCCATTGGAAATTAATGGGGACATTTTTGTCAAATTTTGGTGGAACTGCACTTTTTGGCAAAATCTGAATTAGATTCTACCATGCTGGTCATGCTTGGGTCACCTCATGTTGATTTTGGGGATAATTACAGCCAACTTCCTGTTCTTTTTGGGTAACTTCCTGTTTGTTTCTCCATTTATAGGAGGTTTTGGGTGAAAAATAAGTATTCAAAAAGATTTTTTTTTTACATAACTAACCACCGATAACTTTTTTAATGGAAAATTTTTGCAGGTTGAATATCAATTGATATGAATTTGCCATTGGAAATGAATGGGGAAGTTTTTGTCAAATTTTGGTGCAACTGTACTTTTTTGTGCAAAACTGAATAGGATTCTTCCATGCTGGTCAGTTAACTTCCGTAGGTCACTTCCTGTTGATTTTGGGTAACTTCATGTTGATTTGGGGGCAATTACAGCCAACTTCCTGTTCTTTTTGGGCAAGTTCCTGTTTGTTTCACCATTTACAGGAAGTTTTGGGTAAAAAATAATATCTATTCAAGGAGATTTTTTTAGATAACTAACCACCAATTGTTTTTTTTTTTTAATTAAATGAGAATTTTTGCAGGTTGGAAATCAATAGGTGTGAATTTGCCACTGGAAATGAATGGGGACGTTTTTGTCAAATTTTGGTGAAACTGTACTTTTTGGAAAAATCTGAATTGAGTTCTTCCATGCTGGTCAGTAAACTTCCGTAGGTCACTTCCTGTTGATTTTGGGTAACTTCATGTTGATTTGGGGGCAATTACAGCCAACTTCCTGTACTTTTTGGGCAATTTCCTGTTTGTTTCTCCATTTACAGGAAGTTTTGGGTAAAAAATAACAACTATTCAAGGAGATTTTTTAGATAACCAACCACCAATAGTTTTTTTTTTTTTTTTAATGAGAATTTTTGCAGGTTGAAAATCAATAGGTGTGAATTTGCCATTGGAAATGAATGGAGACGTTTTTGTCAAATTTTGGTGGAACTGTACTTTTTGGCAAAATCTGAATTGGATTCTACCATGCTGGTCGTGCTTGGGTCACCTCATGTTGATTTTGGGGCATTTACATGGGAGTTTCTTCTTTGTTTTGGGCAACTTCCTGTTTGTTTTTTGTGATTTTGGTGAAAAATAATAACCACAAATTGATTTTTGTTTTTAATAATAGAGAATTTTTGCAGGTTGAAAATCAATAGGTGTGAATTTGCCATTGGAAATGAATGGAGACGTTTTTGTCAAATTTTGGTGGAACTGGACTTTTTGGCAAAATCTGAATTGGATTCTACCATGCTGGTCGTGCTTGGGTCACCTCATGTTGATTTTGGGGCATTTACATGGGAGTTTCTTATTTATTTTGGGTAACTTCCTGTTTGTTTTTTGTGATTTTGGTGAAAAATAATAACCACAAATTGATTTTTGTTTTTAATAATAGAGAATTTTTAGCAGGTTGAAAATCAATAGATGTGAATATGCAATTAGAAATGAATGGGGAAGTTTTTGTCAAATTTTGGTGGAACTGTACTTTTTGACAAAAAAAAAAAAAAACTGAATAGGATTTGTCCATGCAAGTCAGTAAGCTTCTTTAGGTCACTTCCTGTAGATTTTTGGACCCCTCATGTTGATTTAGGGTGATATACAGGTGACTTCCAGTTCATTTCGAGTAATTTCCAGTTTGTTTTTTTATTTTTTTCCCACAGTTTTTGGTGAAAAATAATAACCATTCAAAGAGATTTTTTTTTTTTAACAAATGAGATTTTTGGGGACAGGTTGGAAATCATTTGGCTTGAATTTGCCATTGGAAATAAAATGCGCAAGTTTTTTTCAAATTTTGGTACAATCGTACTTTTTGGCAAAAAAATTTATAGAAATTTCTATGCTGGTAAGTAAACTTGGGTAGGTCACTTCATGTTGATTTTGGGGAACTTCATGTTGATTTGGGGGCAATTAAAGCCAACTTCCTGTTCTTTTTGGGCAAATTCCTGTTTGTTTCTCCAGTTACAGGAGGGTTTGGGTAAAAAATAATAACTATTCAAGGAGATTTTTTTAGATAACTAACCACCAATAGTTTTTTTTGTCTTGTTTTTTTTAAATAATTTTTGCAGGTTGAAAATCAATAGGTGTGAATTTGCCATTGGAAATGAATGGGGACGTTTTTTGTCAAATTTTGGTGGAACTGTACTTTTTGGCAAAATCTGAATTGGATTCTACCATACTGGTCGTGCTTGGGTCACCTCATGTTGATTTGGGGGCATTTACATGGGAGTTTCTTCTTTATTATGGGTAACTTCCTGTTTGTTTTTTTCCATTTCGAGGAAGTTTTTGATGAAAAATAATAACCACAAATTGATTTTTGTTTTTAATAATAGAGAATTTTTGGCAGGTTGAAAATCAATAGATGTGAATATGCCATTAGAAATGAATGGGGAAGTTTTTTTGTCAAATTTGGGTGGAACTGTACTTTTTGAGGGGGAAAAAAAAAAAAAACTGAATATGATTTGTCCATGCAAGTCAGTAAGCTTCTTTAGGTCACTTTCTGTTGATTTTTGGACCCCTCATGTTGATTTAGGGTCAAATACAGGTGACTTCCAGTTCATTTCGAGTAATTTCCAGTTTGTTTTTCCATTTTTTCCCCCACAGTTTTTGGTGAAAAATAATAACCATTCAAAGAGATTTTTTTTTTTTTAGCAAAGGAGATTTTTGGGGACAGGTTGGAAATCAATTGGCTTGAATTTGCCATTGAAAATTAAATGCGCAAATTTTTCAAATTTTGATACAATCGTACTTTTGGTTAAAAACTGAATAAAAATTTCCACGCTGGTCAGTAAACGTCCGTTGGTCACTCCATGTTGATTTTGGGACATTCGCAGGTGCCTTCCTGTTAATTTTGGGTAACTTCCTGCTTGTTTTTCCGTTTACAGGACGTTTTTGCTGAAAAATAAAAACCATTCAAAGAAATAATTTTTTTAAATAATGGAGAATTTTTTGGCAGGTTGAAAATCAATTGGTGTGAATTTGTCATTGTAATAAATGGGGAGGTTTTTGTCAAATTTTGGTGCAACCGTGCTTTTTGGGGGGCCAACAACTGACTGGACAAACTACAGTAGATCACTTCAGGGGTCATTTCAGTTTTATTTTGGGGCATTTAAATGTGACTTCCTGGATATTTTTGAACACATTTCCTTTTGACTGTAGTTGTCCTTCAAACAAATCCATAACTATGATTTGGCCTTTGACAAAAAATGAAATGAAATTGCAAAATTATGTACCTCATTTGCACGATTTAAGCTCAAATGTGTGTGTGTGAATGATGCCAATTTTTGTTGTTGTTGTTGTTGGTGTTTTTGGGGTCACTCTATTACTTCCTATATGGATTTTTTTTCAAAAATTAAGTTCGAATCAATCCTTTGAAATTGTATCTGTATTTTTAAAAAAAAAACAGGGTTATTTAATGGATACGTAACTGACTCGTTGTGGTCTCTAAATCCCGAAGGAAGCGTCAGCTGCAGTTCCTGCTAGAGGGGCGTGGCCGGCGGGCGGGGCTCAGCCCGGAGGAGCTGCGGGACAACGGGAAGCTGGTGGGCGAAGGCCTAAGCCGAGCGCTCTTCAACTACCCCAGCCGGGATGGCAGCACGGAGAGCCCGGAGGTTAGCATGAATACTCGTCACACTTTGCAAACCCAACTGTCTCAAAACTGGCTTTCATACTGGACAGCAACTTCAAACTGAACTTCAACATCAGTTCGGTAGTTACACAGCAGCACTTTGAAACTGGATTACCGTAATGCACTTTTTTGTAACCTTTTAACTGTAACATGTAAGAGGGAGAACGTTATTCGTGTTCTGGCCTGAAGGTCATTTTAGGGTGAAGCTACGTAGCTGAGATCTGTCATGACAGAACATTACTCCTCAAGTTCAGCATTCGCTTCAATGATATCTAGCGCCATCTAGCATCGTGAATGGGTATAATGTCTTGACCGCGAATATAAGAGACCCCCACTTTTTCAGTCTTATTTCAATGCAAAAAACACAGTCTTATATTCGGGCCAATACGGTATTACCCTTCATTGAAAAAGCTATATTATATATTTAATACATGTTTTGACCTGCGGAGGGCGCCAAGTTTTAGACGCGCAATGCATGCTGGGAGTGATAATGCGTTTTTTCTGTTCACACACTGGTTGTACTTTAAAATTCTATTCAGTTTTAGCCAAAAAGTACAGTTGCACCAAAATTTGACAAAAACACGTTTATTTCCAATGGCAAATTCACGCAAATGGATTTTCATTCTGTCAAAAATTCTCTATTATAAAAAAAACCCTCTTTGAATGGTTATTATTTTTCACCCCCCAAAAAAACCAGGAAGTTACCCAAAATTGCCAGGAAGTCACTTGTAATTGCCCCAAAATCAACATGAGGTGACACAAAATCAAAAAGGTTTTGCCAAAAAATATGGTTGCACCGAAATTTGAAAAAAAACTTCCGCATTTATTTCCAATGGCAAATTCATGCCAGTTGATTTTCAATCTGCCAAAAATTCTGTTATTAAAAAAATCTCTTTGAATGGTTATTTTTTTTCACCCAAAAATACCTGTAAATTGGAAAAAAAAAAACATAGGAAGTTACCCAAAATGAAGCGGTAGTCACCGGTAAATGCCCCAAAATTAATACAAGCGTGACCAGCATGGAAGAATCCTATTCAGAGTTTGCCAAAAAGTACAGTTCCACCAAAATTTGACGAAAATTAAATTCAATTCCCATGGCAAATTATCATCTATTGATTTTCACCCTGCAAAAATTCTCCATTATTTAAAAGATATCTATTGGTGGTTAGTCATTATAAAAAAATCTCTTTGAATAGTTATTATTTTTCACCAAAAACGTCTTGTAAATGGAAAAACAAACAGGAAGTTACCCAAAATGAATGACGCCCCAAAATCAACGTGAGGTGACCCAAAATCCACAGGAAGTGACTTAGAGAAGTTTACTGACTAGCATGGAAAAAATCCTGTTGGTTTATCCAAAAAGTACAGTTGCACCAAAATCTGACAAAAACCTCCCAATTCAATTCCAATGACAAACTGACACCAATTGATTTTAAACCTGCCAAAAAAATCTCACCTGTAAATGCGCCCAAATCAACATGACGTTACCCAAAATCGACAGGAAGTGACCGACGGAAATTTACTGACCAGCATGTAAAAATTCGATTCAGTTTTAGCCAAAAAAGTACCGTTCCACCAAAATTTGACCAAAAAAAATCCCTATTCATTTCCAATGGCAAAAATACTTCAAAATGAATCTAGTCCAGCATTTTTTTTATCTGATTCACATAAATCACACATATGAAATTCACAAAACAAGATGTACAAAAATTAAGTTTTTGCCAAAAAAATATCCTTCCACCAAAATTTGACAAAAAACCTCCTAATTCAATGGCTCCATTCATTTCCAATGGCCAATTTGGAAATGTAAAACTAAGCAGATACATACTGTACATATTATGAGCATGTTATCTTAAATGGGTCCTCAGACTTAAAGACTTGTCCTCTTTTACTAAAATATGTTATCTGAAACATATAAAAATATATAATATTTAGTATATGTTTTGACCTTCTGAGGGCGCCATTTTTTACACGCGCAGTCCATGCTGTGGCTGATGACGTGGTTGGGCTGAACTGGGACAATATCTGTGCTAGTTAGCAAGCGAAGCTAGTATGACGACTGGCATGATTTTGCCACATTCTGCTGCTGGTTAGATTGTTTTGTTACAGAGATGTGGGGTGAGTTCCCAACGTCGTACCATTTGCAGCTCATCAGCAGTGTCTTTAAACCGATCCTAGGCGGCTTGCCAAGATATTGACTTGCAGCCATTTAACAGTTTGCATATCCCTTCGTTGTTAGTTGCATCATTGCCTTGGTTTTTTTCCCGTTGGTCTGCTTCTCACCGCGGTTTTGCCTCGGTTTTTTTTTGTTTTGTTTTTTTAATCGATCCCGACCTATGTCATGGACCCTTTTGGGTTTTTTTTGTGTTCAATAAACCCTTTTACGCAATCCCCATGTTATAGTTGTTACTCAAATTATTATAACCCATACTAACATTTATCTTTTAAGAACTACAAGTCTTTCTGTCCGTGGTTCCCTTTAAATTACAATTTACACACAGTCCGCATCTCCTTAGCCACACTTGTTTATTCATGAAAGGAACAAAATAACCTGAAAACAATGTCCCACGTCACAGGAGGGCGCTTCGGAGGCATCGGAGCGCGCCGCCACCGTTGACCTTTACGTCAAGGATCTGGTACGCCGGGCGTCCGAGACCAACGTAAAGGGCGAAGCCTTGCACCACCTGTGGCCCGCATTGTTCGCCGAAATGGTGCGCGACTGCGTGATAGAGATGAGAGACCTAGCGGCCTTCCGCCAAGCCAGCCTTGCCAAGCTGTCCAAATGAATGAGGACGGCTCACGATCTTGACCAGTAACCACGTACGCACTCACACCTGGAAGCACCTTCTCCCACATGAAAGACCCATTGATTGAATGTAGTTGGGACAGCTTTTGAAATGACCACAATCTGTTTTGAATGATTGTTTTTTTTGTCTTAAACCTCATATATGTTCATCTTCCATGTGTCTTGCCTGATAGAAGACAGAAGGGCACAAACCAGGTCTTTGTTTGAAAAAACACTGGACTTGTCTATTGTACTGCACTTAGTATTAAAAAAGATGAGCTATTAACACACATTTGCGCACCTTATTCCGTTTAATTCAAAGTACTGTTTACATGTGTTTATTTACTTTAAAGATGGGCTGCATCCAAATGAGCTTTTAATCATGGTATAGGGTCATTCCCTGGTTAAAAAACACAGTCAGAGTGGTTTTCTGAACCATTCACTTGTGAGAAACCTGCGATTGTCTCCTGTCTGGCAGTGGGGGCTGCTGAAACGCTCGGTTGGTGCCTAGCTCCGCCTCTTTCCCTGAGCTCCTCCTCCTTATTCTCACGAAGGTCGCCTAGCCCAACTTACTATAGGCAGTAAGGTAATAAATTTTTTTATTCAAGAGATAAATAAATAATGCTAATCAATAATAATAAATAATATTTACTTATTAATGAAATTTATTTTACTTACAGTATATTGTTTACAGCGTTAACTTTATGATAATTATTTTTTTTCAATTTGTCCAAAGTCCACGATCATGTTTCTACATGATCGTTATATTTTCCATATTTTCATGTGAAATCATGACAGTTCACATCATGTAAAAAACATAATTATCATTTAAAAACATACCTCAAAGGGTGATAATTATCATGTAAAACTCTGATAATTATTTAAAAACGTGATAATCATGTGAAAATGTGTTATGATGTAAAAACAACTATCACAAAAAAAAACTGAAATAATCATGTAAATATGTGATAACTATGTATAATTTTGATAATTATGTAAGAACAATCATGTCAAAGCGTAATAATCATCATGTAAAACTGATTATTATCATTTTAAAACATGATAATCATGCAAAAACGTTTTAAGCAAGAAGTGATAACTAAATGTTTAAATCTTGATAAAAAAACGTGATAATCTTCATGTAAAACATAATTATCATTTAAAAACGTGATAACTATGATGTAAAAACATGATAAAAAATATGTAAAAACATGATAATTGTCGTTTAAAATACTGATAATCATGTATAAACGTGTTACGTATCATGTAAACTGTGCTAATTATTTAAAACGTGATTGTTCATGTAAAAACTTTAACTATGACAAAAAAAAATCAAGTAAATACATGACATCTTGTATTAACGTGATCACTACCAGAAAATAACCCAAAACTATCATGTTAATACGTGATAACTATCATATGATAAAGCGATGACTATATGTAAAATCTTGATAATTATGTAAAAATGTGATAGCTGTCTTGTAAAAATCAGATATAGTGTAAAAACATCATGTAAAACCGTGATAATTATGTAAAAACATGACAGCTATCTTGTAAAAACGAGATAAGCATAACTATATAAAAAAAAACTTTCATGTAGATATGTGATAACTATAATGTAATAATGTGATAACTGTATGTAAAATCTTGATAATTAAAAACGTGATAGCTATCATGTAAAAACGATTATCATGTAAAAATGATTATCACAACTTTGCATGATAATTATGATGTAAAAACATAATTATGTAAAACGTGATAAGTATCATGGAAAAACATGATAATTATCATATAATATGATCATTAAGTAAAAACGTGATAGTCATCTAAAAATGTGATGACAATCATGTAAAATCATGATATGTAAAAAACGTGATAATTATGTAAAAATGGAAAACTATCATGTAATGATGTGATAATTACTGTATGTAAAAACGTGATATTTATCAGATAAAACCATGATAATTATCAAGTAAAAACGTGATGACTATCATGTGATGACGTGATAATTATGTAAAAACGTGATATTTATTAGATAAAACCATGATAATTATCAAGTAAAAACGTGATGACTATTTTGTAAAAACGTGATAAATGTGTACAAAATGTGATATTTATGCAAAAACATGACAACTATCATGGATAAACGTTAAAACAATCATGTAAAAACTTGATAACTATCATGTAAAGGCATGATAACTTAGGTCAAAATGTGATATGTGTGAATGTATAATATGATAATACATAATATGATATATTGTAAAAACATGATAATTATAATGTAAATACGTGATAATCATCATGTAAAAATGCGACAATAAACACGTAAAACGTGCTAATTATGTAAAAACGTAACGACCCTGTAAAAACTTGATAATTATAATGTAAAGGCATGATAACTTAGGTAAAAATGTGATATGATGTGTGTGATAATATATGATATGATAATATATAATATGATGTAAAAACATAATTATAATGTAAAAACATGATAATCATCAGGTAAAAACGCGGCAATAAACACATAAAAACGTGCTAATGATGTAAAAACAAAAAAAAACAAAAACAAAAAAATTTGATCATTCTCATGTAAAACCATGAAAATTATGTAAAACCTTAAAAATTATCCCGTATAAACATAATTATCACGTAAAAATGATAATTATCATGCAAAAATGTGATAATCATACAAAAACATGATCTCTTGTGAAAACATGATAATTATAATGTAAACACGTGATGATCATCACGTAAAAACTTTTTTTAATGTAAAAACGTAATAACGATCATATAAAATTATGATATGTCAGAACATCATACTTATCATGTAAAACAATGATAACTATCATGTATAAACATGATAATTATCACATAAAAACGTGATACATATGTACTGTAAATACGTGACGACTACCATGTAAAACCGTCATAAATATGTAAAAATGTGATAATTATGTGAAAACATAACTATCATGAATCAAGAATATTTATAATAATAAGTTGAAAATTAGCGTTTTTTGTTTCCCATTATTCTTGAGGGAAATTCTAAATCAGGCTGCTTAGGACAGCTATACTTTTGCCAAGATCGTCATCCATTGAATCTGGTGCGGCCGCCGATTTCGTGCCAATGTAGTTACCCCAGTCAAAAATTGTATCACCTCGGCGGAGCCATATGGATGTAGATTTGTGTCTTCGTTATTCGATTCCCAAAAAAGTTGCTTCAATTTCAAAAAAAAAAAAAAAAGTTTAATCAAAATATATATATTTTGAATTAAAAAAAAAGTCACTTCAATCAAAAAAAAAAAAAAAAGTGTTTGAATGCAAAAATAAAATTGAAATTCAAAAAAATGCATTTGAAAGCCCATTTTTCTTTTGATTTTTTTTTTTATGATTGAAGCCAATATTTTTTGGGTTGAAGCAAATTTTTTGATTTAAGTAATGTTGTTTTGCATTTGGGCCACATTTTGGCTAGGACATTTGTGTCTTTATTATTCAATCAAAAAATAAGTTGCTTCAACCAAAAAATATATATTTTCAAAAGAAAAATCACTTCAATCAAAAAAAGAAAAATATCAATAATAGGAAAGAAGTTATTGAATGCGAAAAAATATTTGCGACTCAAATATTTGCATTTGAACACTTAATTTTTCATTTAAAAAAAAAAATCTTTTTTTGTGTGACATTTGTGTCTAAATCATTCAATCCATAAAAAAAGTTGCTTCAATCAAAAAAAAAAATTTAAACAAAGAAAAAAAATTAGGGCTGTCAAACGATTAAAATTTTGAATCGAGTTAATTACAGCTTAAAAATGAATTAATCATAATTAATCGCAATTCAAACCATCTATAAAATATGCCATATTTTTCTGTAAATTATTGTTGGAATGGAAAGATAAGGCACAAGATGGATATATACATTCAACATACGGTACATAAGCACTGTATTTGTTGATTATAACAATAAATCAACAAGATGGCATTAACATTATTAACATTCTGTTAAAGCGATCCATGGATAGAAAGACTTGTAGTTCTTAAAAGATAAATGTTAGTACAAGTTATAGAAATTGTATATTAAAACTCCTCTTAATGTTTTCGTTTTAATAAAATTTGTAAAATTTTCAATAAAAAAATAAACTAGTAGCCCGTCATTGTTGATGTCAATAATTACACAATGCTCATGGGTGCTTAAGCCCATAAAATCAGTCGCACCCAAGCGCCAGCAGAGTGTGACAAAACTCCAAAAAACACAAGTAACAAGTTAGCTTTGCACTGTGCTGTCATTTTAATCTGTTTGAGCGGGGCATGTGCGTCAAATATTTTAACATGATTAATTTAAAAAATGAATTACCGCCCGTTAACGCGATAATTTTGACAGCCCTAAAAAAAATCATTAGAATTTTTTTGTTGTTGTTGAAAATAATATGCAAACCAAATGACCGTCTGACGTGCTAGTCACATGATATGTTCGAAAAATCATTTTGACCCATTATAAAAATATATTTTTTGTTCATTTCATTCATTTTTGTTGTTTGGTTTCTTGCTTTACATCAATTACATGCAATGACATTTTTCGGCCACCGGGGGGGGGGGCTCGCCCCCTGCCCCCCTCTTAAACTCCGCTTATGAATATGCCTGAGAAATAGGCCACACCTTGCTTTACAGGTCCTAAGAATAAGCGATAGCTGTCCATTTGCACCTGCCAGTCAAAATGAATTGGATGTCTAGCGCCGTCAATGAGTTAAATGAGTGCCCAGTAAAGGTTAAAAAAGAAAATAAGCAGTGCATGAAAAGGTTCACGACTTACACACTTGTTTCTCTTGATTTCCGTTTGCGATTCTTGAAGCTAGGAAGTAAAATGACTTCTTTTTTAATATCTGTATTCTGTATTGATTTGATTTTTTTTCTGCACAGTGAACAACTTAAAAACTTGTTTTTGTCGTCTATTTGAGTTGCTCACTTCTACACTGAGTGTAGTTTAAATATATTAGTTTGATATTGTAATTAAAAACAATATTTGAAGGGGGAAGCAGCTTGCATAAGGAGTACATCCACCGTTTTCTTCCAGTAGGGGGCGGAAAAGGGTCATATTTTCTCACCGTGTGTGGCTCGCTCCTTCATTCAGGCTCATCTATGCGTAAAAGTCACAAGCGGGATTTTCAGGCGCTTCTGTGGAACTCCTCCCGAGTTTTTGACGCGATTCTTAGGGATCCAGAATGTTTGTTTCACACTACACGGCAGGTGGTGGTGGTGGACAGGCAAAGCTTGGAGAAAAAGTGGATTAAATGAACAAAGGTGCGCGTCTACGGAGGCTGCAGACTGAAACATGTTGCTTTAAAAGGAGTTCAACTATACTGAGAACATTCAGGTAGGTCGTTCTGGTTCTTTACATGTCAGATTTAAAAACATTAGTCAGTTAAATGCATTTTGTCTGAATTTCATTCTGTAAAAAATGTATATATTTGTGAATTGACTGAGTTTTGTCAAGTGGTTGCACTTAATTTTATTCAAATTGAAGCTATAGAATTAATATTATCGTTGAAATTTGTTCATTCAACATAACAAGATGTAGTTTCATCTTGAAATGATTTCATAAAATTAAGTCAATTACATTTTTAAACTCAAGGACCATGTTATTCAGTGCACCTGTGCATAAAAATAAAAAATGAGATTAGAATTATTTCAGAATATGATTGGATGAGTACTGGATTCATCGCATCCGTCCAGGGAGCTTTTCTTTTCCCAGGCAAAATACTTCAGTTAAATTTATGTTTTAAAATTGTGAAAAAAAAGTACATGATACTATAATGTAAAAACGTGGTATTACATAAAAACGTGAGATCATGTAAAACGTGATGACTATCATGTAAAAACGTGATAATTAACAAGAAAATATGTGATAACGCTCACGTAAAAACGTGATGACAATCATGTAAAAACGGGGAAATTATGTAAAAGCGTGATGCTATCATGTAAAAATGATAAATATCATGTACACTCATCATACTATCATCTAAAAACATTATGTAATGAGATATAATGTAAAAACGTGATAACTATCATGTAATAATGTAAAAATTAGTTGGTAAAAATCATACTATAATGTAAAAATGTGATAAGTAACAATGTGATAAGTGTCATATCTCATTATTAGATAGTATAATGATCATGTTTTTACATGATAGTATCATGTAAAGACGTGATAACTATCATGTAAAAATGTGAAAATTATCAGGTAAAAATGTGATACTCTAATGTAAAAATGTGATCTTTGATAAGACATGAGAACTACAATGTAAAAACGTGATAACTATCATGTAAAAACAAACATTATCAGGTAAAATCGTTATACGATAATGTAAAAATGTGATAAGCAAAAATGTGATAACTATCAGGTAAAACATGACTAATATTATGTAATAATGAGATTTCAAGTAAAAATGTGATATAATGTAAAGACGTGCTTATTATGTAATATTGAGATAATGTAAAAACATGATCATTATCATGTAAAACTGTGATCTCTCATGTGAAAACGTGATAACTATCATGCAAAAATGTGAAAATCATCAGGTAAAAACATGAGAACTATAATTTAAAAACGTGATATCAGGTAAGATATGGCTAATATTATGTAATAATGAGATTTCAGGTAAAAATGTGTTATAATGTAAAAACGTGATTATTATGTAATATTGAGATCATGTAAAAACATGATAATTATCATGTAAAAATGTGATAACTCTCATGTGAAAACATGATAACTATCTAAAAATGTGATCTTTAAGTTAAAACATGAGAGCTATAATGTAAACACGTGATACTATCATGAAAAAACATAACTATCACTTAAAAACGCGATAGCCATTTTATAACTTAACTCCAACAACTACTTGATAACCATCATTGAAAAGCTTTATAACTATCATGTAAAAACGTTATATCATGTAAAAATTTGATACTATCATGTTAAAACGAGATTCTATCATGTAAAAATTTGATACTATCATGTTAAAACGTGATTCTATCATGTAAAAATTTGATTATTATTATAATGTAGTAATGAGATATAATGTAAAGACGTGATAACTATCATGTAATAATGTAAAAATTAGCAGGTAAAAACATACTATAATGTAAAATTTGGATAATTATGTAAAAACGATAACTATCATGTCAAAATGCAATAACGATCATGTAAAAACTTGAGAAATATGTAAAAATTTGATATCATTTAAAAATGTGATAATAATTATGTAATAAAGTAAAAAGTAGCAGATAAAAACTCGATAAAAATTGGATAATTAAGTGAAAACGTGATAACTATCATGCAAAAATGGGATACGATATGTTAAAACATACTATCATGTAAAAACGTGATAATTATAAAATAAAATTATGATACTATCATGTAAAAACAGGATACTATCATGTAGAAACATGATTATTATAATGTAATAATGAGATATCATGTAAAAACGTGATAACTATCATGTAAAAACGAACATTATCAGGTAAAATGGTGATATGATAATGTAAAAATGTGATAAGCAAAAACGTGACAACTATCATGTAAAACATGACTAATATTATGTAATAATGAGATTTCAAGTAAAAATGTGATATAATGTAAAAATGTGCTTATTATGTAATATTGAGATCATGTAACATGATAGTTATCATGTAAAAACATGATACTTTCATGTAGAAACATGATTATTATAATGTAATAATGAGATATTGTGTGAAAACGTGATAACTATCATGTAAAAATGAACATTATCAGGTAAAATCGTGATACGATAATGAAAAAAATGTGAAAAGCAAAAACGTGATAACTATCAGGTAAAGCGTGACTAAGATTATGTAATAATGAGATTTCGAGTAAAAATGTTATATCATGTACAAACGTGATTAATATTTAATATTGAGATCATGTAAAGACATGATAATTATCATGTAAAAATGTGAAAACTCGTGAAAAATGACTAATATTAAGTAATAATGAGATTTCAAGTAAAAATGTTATATCAAGTAAAAACGTGATTAATATGTAATATTGAGATCACGTAAAAACGTGATAATTATCATGTAAAAATGTGAAAACTCATGTGAAAACGTGATAACTATCATGTAAAAATGTAAAAATTATCAGGTACAAACTTGACACTATAATGTAAAAAAGTTAAAACATGAGAACTAAAATGTAAAAACGTAATACTATCATGAAAAAACATGACAATTATCATGTAAAAATGTGATAGTTAAGTAACAACGTGATAACTCACGTAAAAACTTGATAGCTATCATGTAAAACTGTGATACTATCATGTAAAACCATGATCATTATTATGTAATAATGAGATATGTAAAGACATGATAACTATAATGTAAAAATGTGAAAATTATCACGTAAAAACGTGATAGCCACTTGATAACTCCAACTACTTGATTCCCATCATGGAAAAACTTAATAACTATCATGTAAAAATGTGATAATGGGATACCATATGTAAAAACGTTATACTATCATGTAAAAACGTGATAATTATTAAGTAAAACCGTGATACTATCATGTAAAAACATGATACTATCATGTAGAAACATGATTATTATGATATAATAATGAGGTATCATGTGAAAATGTGATAACTCTCATTTAAAAATGTGACAATTATTATGTAAAACATGATATAACGTAAAAATGTGATAATGGACTTTTTTTTTTTTTTGGCATCAATACATTTCCATAGTATTGACCCCTGTCCCTGGCAGGGTTATTATAATTAATATAATATACTGTAATACATTAAAGTTAATATTAAGTATGAAACTTGACCCGAATAGTTCACTGTTCCAGCATGTCTAATTTGTCGTTTCCGATTAGCGCGTATTCATCATCCTGCAAGAATGCGAGAAGCATACACGTGGCTTGTCAGGTAATGTTTTTGAAAAGCAGCACCGTCAACCCTAAGTATTGCTTACCTGATCCTAATCCTTATTGCTAACTCTGCAGGGATCTGGTATTATTTCTTCTTTCCATGGAAGGTGTGAGGTGCCAACACGCCACAGACCACAGAAAGGTGAGCAGTTGCACCCGATCCGAGCACGTGGCATCAACGCACGCACATCTCGTGAAGTCGCCCTGGCACCGGTGCTGCACGCATCATCATAATCGGGTCTTTGTTCACCATAAGCCTCTGAGTGAGAGGATTCTCCTCTTTCCTGCTTTCCAAAAAAGTGTGGAAAGTGAGCAGGAACGCTCCTAAACAGGCCAGGTGCTCATGCACTATTGGACGATTATAGGCGTGCAGTCATGTGACAGGTTCTGCTGTGAATAGAAATGAGTTTGTAGACGTCCAATCCATTTGAACTGGGAGGGTGGCAGCTCTCCAACTTGAAATTGACAGGCTTACTATTTCATACTTCTAAACTTTCCACTCTCTGATAGTTCTGTGAATGGAGCTTCTTCAAAGAGCAAGGTTTCCATGTGGAGCCACAATAAACCCTCCGGGCCTGGCACAGCGTTTCTCCTATTACTACTGCTACTACTCATAAATGTCTCTGGCAAAGGAAGACAGAGCTAAAACTGACTCCAGGCCAATAGACTTCCAGTAAGCAGCCAAAACTTGACTTGAACCGCACCTGGTCTGTGTTTCACACAGGTCCCCCAGAGGTCTGGGCCCCTGCAAGACTTTAAAGAGGACCCCAGAGGAATCCAAGGCTCCTGGGGTTCCTGGGGGCCCTGGTCAGCCTGCTCCCTGACATGTGGAGGTGGCGTCCAACAGCAAAATAGACCGTGTCTTAGGGTCTCCCCTACCCTGCCTGCAGGCCACGTCATCTCAGCCTTGAAGCCTTCATTTTCCATCTATCGTGACGGCAGCGATTACGAGAGGAAGAGAATCATGTCTGGTGGCCATGGGTACTCGTGTTTTGTGGACAGCTTGTAAACATCAAAGACAATTAAAACACATGTTTGTAAATATCAAAGATTACTTTGTAAGCATCAAAGACTTTGTAAACATAGAAGACAATTAACGGTCTTTGACTAACCAATGACAGTTTGTAAACATCAACGATCCATGACAATATTTAAACATCCAAGTTGGCAAACATAAAAGATAATTAACTTAGTTGTAACATCAAAATTTGCAGACATCAAAGATAATTAACGGTCTTTGACTAACCAAACAACAAAGATGGCTAAAATCACTTTGCAAATTTTGACCAACCAAAGACAGTTTGTAAACATCAAAGTTTGTAAACATCAAAGATAATTAAAAACTTAGTTGTAAAAATCAGTTGTGAACATCAAAGACAATTAGAAATCGTAAAGATCAGAGATTACTTTTGTAAACATCAAAGACATTTTTTTTTTGAAACATCAAAGACATTAAACGGTTTTTGACTTAACCAAAGACAGCTTGTAAACAATCAAAGACAATTAACAGTCTTTGACTAACCAAAGATTCACCAGAATGTAAACATCCAAGTTTGTGAACATCGTAAACATCAAAGATTACTAAAACTAATTGTTTGTAAACATCAAAGACAATTAATGGATAACGCGTGGCAGGGCAGGATGAGTGCATAAAAGGTAAAAAAAAAGGGAGCAGACGTCCACTTATGCACTTTTAATAGACAAAGATAAATAAATCCAGCTCAACCACTCGTCACTCGGAGCTCAGCGGTACGCACACACGCGTTCCCAGACGAACTCCAACAACACAAGTAATCAGAGATTACTTTTGTAAACATCAAAGACAATTTTTTTTTTTGAAACATCAAAGACATTAAACGGTTTTTGACCTAACCAAAGACAGCTTGTAAACAATCAAAGACAATTAACAGTCTTTGACTAACCAAAGATTCACCAGACTGTAAACATCCAAGTTTGTGAACATCGTGAACATCAAAGATTACTAAAACTAATTGTTTGTAAACATCAAAGACAATTAACGGTCGGTCTTTGACCTAACCAAAGACAGTTTGTATACCATCAAAGACAATTAACGGTCTTTGACTAACCAAAGATTCACCAAAGACTGTAAACATCCACGTTTGTAAACATCGTAAACATCAAAGATTACTAAGAGTAGATGTTTGTAAACATCAAAGACAATTAACGGTTTTAGGCTAAAACACGTTTGTAAACATCAAAGATTACTTTCATAAACATCAAAGTACAGGTGTTTTGTGGAAGTCATAGATAATATACAGTCTGACTAAGCAGTTTGTAAACATCATAATTCAAAGTTACATCACAGACAATTAACGGTCTTTGACTAGCCAAAGACAACTTTTAAACATCATATTTTGTTAACATCAAATAATTAATCGCATGTTTGTAAACATCAAAGATTATATCTGTAAACATAAAAGATTATTATCTTTGTAAACATCAAAGACCAATTAGCGGTCTTTGACTAGCCACAGTTTGAAAATATCAATGTTTGTGAATATAAAAAATAATTAGATGTAACATTGAAATTAGCAAACATCAAAGACCATTAACGATTTAAATTTAAAAACCAAAGACAGTTTGAAACATGAAAGGTTCTAGGCAGTTTGTAAACATCAACGTTTGTAACATCAAAGATAATTTAGATATTAGTTGTCAACGTCAAAATTAACAAACATCAAAGACAATTAATGGTCTTTGACTAACCAGACAACTTTTAAACATCATATTTTGTAAACATCAAAGAATTAATCGCATGTTTGTAAACAAAGATTATATTTGTTAACATCAAAGACAATTATCTTTGTAAACATCAAAGACCAATTAGCGGTCTTTGATTGACCAGTTTGAAAACATCAATGTAAACATAAAAATAATTAGATTTTGTAAACATTAAAATTAGCAAACAACAAAGACCATTAACGATTTTTTAAATTTACAAATTAAAGACAGTTTTAAACATGAAAGCTTCTAGGCAGTTTGTAAACATCAAAGTTTGTAAGATCAAAGATAATTTCAATGTTAGCTGTCAACATCAAAGATTACTAAAAGTAAACGTTTGTAAACATCAAAGACAATTAACGGTCTTAGGCTAAAACACGTTTGTAAACATCAAAGATTACTTTCATAAACATCAAAGTACAGGTGTTTTGTGGACGTCATAGATAATTAACAGTCTGACTAAGCAGTTTGTTAACATCATAAATCAAAGTTACATCAAAGACAATTAACGGTCTTTGACAAACCAAAGACAACTTTTAAACATCATATTTTGTAAACATCAAAGAATGAATCACATGTATGTAAACATCAAAGATTATTTTTGTAAACATCAAAGACAATTATCTTTGTAAACATCAAAGACCAATTAGCGGTCTTTGACTAACCACAGTTTGAAAACATCAATGTTTGTAAACATCAAAGATAATTAGATGTTAGTTGTAGACATCAAAATTAGTAAACATCAAAGACCATTAACGATAATTAACGGTCTTTGACAAACCAAAGACAACTTTTAAACATCATATTTTGTAAACATCAAAGAATGAATCACATGTATGTAAACATCAAAGATTATTTTTGTAAACATCAAAGACAATTATCTTTGTAAACATCAAAGACCAATTAGCGGTCTTTGACTAACCACAGTTTGAAAACATCAATGTTTGTAAACATCAAAGATAATTAGATGTTAGTTGTAGACATCAAAATTAGCAAACATCAAAGACCATTAACGATTTTTGTAATGTACAAACCAAAGACATTTTTAAACATGAAAGCTTCTAGGCAGTTTGTAAACATCAAAGTTTGCAACATCAAAGATATTTTAGATGTTAGATGTCAACATTAAAATTAGCAAACATCAAAGACAATTAACGGTCTTTGACTGACCAAAGCAATTTTTGAACATCAAAGATTCACCAAAGACAGTTTGTAGACTTCGTAAGCATCAAAGATTATTAAAGACAGTTTGTTAACATCAAAGTTTGTAAACATCAGTGACAATCTTTGTAAATATCAAAGACAATTAACGGTCTTTGACTAACCAGACAGTTTGTAAACATCAAAGATTCTAAACACGGTTTGTAAACATCATTTCATAAACATCAAAGAGAATTAACTTAATTGTAAACATCAAGTTTTTCAACATCAAAGACAAAACACATGTTTGTTAAAGATTACTTTTGTAAGCATCATGGTACTCGTGTTTTGTGGATGTCATAGGCAATTAACGTAGACAATTAAGAGACAATATCAGTCTTTGACTGATCAAACAACAAAGTTAACCAAAAATGTGTGTAAATGTCAAATGTTGTAAACATCATTAATAAAAAAGTTACATCAAAGACAATTAACGGTCTTTGACTAACCAAATACATTATTTAAACATCAAAGATTAACCAATATTGTTTGTAAACATCAAAGCTTGTAAACGTCGTAAACATCAAAACTTACTAAAGACTAAAGATTATTAACTGTTTGTTGTAAACATCAAAGTTTGTAAACATCAAAGGCAATTAAGGTCTCTGAAGGACAAGATACATGAAGGTTTGTAAACATCAAAGACAATTAACCTTTTTTTGACTAACAAAACATCATAGATGACTAAAGACAGTTTGTAAACATCAAATATAGTTACTTTTCAAAGGATGTTTACTTTGTAAACATCAGTGACAATTATCGGTCTTTGACGGACCAAACATCAAAGATTAGTTAGTTTTCAAGGGATGTATACTGGTTTTCATGAACTTTAAAAGCAGTGTAATTTTTAATGGCATGCAAATCTTCAGTCTAGGATGTATTTTTATCGTAGACTTAACAAACATCAAACAACTTCCCATCTCTGTTCACTTTGACGTAACTGTTTTTGTCAAAATCAAAGACACTTCAGTGTCTGCAGTAGAGGCGGGAACCTCACGATAGGTTTTAACGTGTTCAGATAGCAACAGAGGCTAACATTTGACTGGAAATTGTAGCTTTCTAGATCAGTTCTCTGATGGTTTAACCATGCATTTCTTTAGGAGGATCATCCCAGGGAGGTACGGCTATGGAAGAGCTCCGTTACAAGGTTCTGGAAGGGTTCAGGAGCTTCACTCTAACAGACAGAGACGCTCCGCCGTCCCCCACTATGGTAGTAGCTCCAGGTTCCACCATCTCGATCAGAGAGGACTGAACACGCAGACCATCTGGGCGCCACTCTACCACCAGGGCCAGATGGGTCTTCCCTCAAATGTGCAGGACTTTGGGACCTACCACCCGCTTCCGGTTTCATCTTGTACGGGGGAGCACAATCACCATAGACTATGTAACCATAAGGTACTATATTCTCCCATAAAAGAAAAAAAAAAAAGTAGAAAATGCCATTTCTGGAGAAATGGCGACGATCGCTTTGCTGTCATGATTGGTATATCAAGTCCTGTTGATTTTGAGGCGTTTCATAAGTTTTTTCTTGTACTGACATAATTGTTGACTTCCCGTAATTGTTTCCTGGCGCCCTCTGGCTAAAGTTAGTCAATTGAACACCAAAATATCAATTTTAAATGGAATTTGTTCTGTTTAACATCACTAGCGTAATGTAAATCCGAGTTGAGGCTTGTTTAGACACGTCGTCCTTTAACAGCAACCTGATATAGTGACCTCAACTTTAAAGTGGTTTACTTTCTCTACTTCCTGCTTGATTAATTGCATTTTTTGCTGGTGTATATGTAATCTGAGCCAACCCCTTTGGAAGTAAACAGCAGGTTCATGTAAATCTTTGTGTGTCGATAAATTTTGAGACTTAACTGTGCCTATTCAAGAAGGCTGATTTTCAATCCAAAGCAATTCAGATCTAATAATCACTAGGGTTGTTCCGATCATGTTTTTTTGCTTCTGACCCGATCCCGATCGTTTTAGTTTGAGTATCTGCCGATCCCGATATTTCCCGATCCAATTGCTTTTTTTTTGCTCCCGATTCAATTCCAATCATTCCCGATATTTTTTCCCGATCATATACATTTTGGCAATGCATTAAGAAAAAAATGAATACAACTCGGACGAATATATACATTCAACATACAGTACATAAGTACTGTATTTGTTTATTATGACAATAAATCCTCAAGATGGCATTTACATTATTGACATTCTTTCTGTGAGAGGGATCCACGGATAGAAAGACTTCTAATTCTTAAAGGATAAATGTGACTTTGTATGTTGTGACTAAATATTGCCATCTAGTGTATTTGTTGAGCTTTCAGTAAATGATACTGTAGCCATTTAACTGTTCTGCCCAAATGCATGATGGGAAGTGCAACCATGACTGTGCGTAGTGGCACCAATTGATATATCTTCTCTGCGTTGGGAAATAACATAGGGTGTTAAGAAAAAGATCAACTACTACCTTTCTTCCCCACATTTCTTCCCACGATGTTTCTAATCATTGAGAGAGGGATTTTAAGGCTTTAGCCAATTAAAAAAAGGCTCCAAAGACTGGCAAAATTCACTCTCCTCATTTTACGCTGCCTTTTAGCGCTATATATAGGTAAAACGGCGCCATTATAGATTGAACGAGACACTGCGTGAGTAGGTCGTGCAGCGCATGCGTTAATTGTAGGGCTGTCAAAATTATCGCGTTAACGGGCGGTAATTAATTTTTTAAATTAATCACGTTAAAATATTTGACGCAATTAACGCACATGTCCCGCTCAGACAGTATTCTGCCTTTTGGTGAGTTTTACAGCAAGGCTTTTTGTGCTGTCTAACAGCGAACTCTTGTGGTCGCTTTGCGACGTGGTTTATTGTTTTCTTGCCAGTTCAATATGGCTGCACAACGTCTTGGGCTGACGCCTACGTTGTAATGTTGTGCTTATATGATCCTTGGACAAGATTTGTCCGTAAGTATGGTTGTTGTAAAGAATGTACACATTATGTTAGTAAGCGAAATGTTCTATTTTTTGTATGAGACGCTTTTTGTTTATGTTTAGTGAACCTGTATAGCGTGCTAAGCTAACGTTGTTGCTAATGCAATGCTTGTGTACTTTTTTTTTGTAGTTTTACGACGGTCTAAAGAGGACAATGGTTTGAGGCCATTTAATTAATAAATCAGATGAAAAAGGAAGAAGTCTGATTATTAAGGCGTCGTTCACTAGCTGTCTAGCTTTGGAAAAAGTAGACGCTTCGGAGTGAGGACAGCATAGACAGATTTAAATGACAGTAGAGTGAAATGCCCACTACAGTCCTTATGTACCGTATGTTGAATGTATATGTCCATCTTGTGTCTTATCTTTCCATTCCAACAATTTATTTTACAGAATATATGTATAATTTACAGAAAAATATGGCATATTTTATAGATGGTTTGAATTGCGATTAATTGCGATTAATTACGATTAATTAATTTTTAAGCTGTAATTAACTCGATTAAAAATTCTATTCGTTTGACAGCCCTAGTTAATTGCGGTAAATATTTTAACGTGATACATTTTTTAAAAAATTAATTACTGCCGTTAACGCGATAAATTTGATAGCCCTACTTTAAGCCAAAACTAAAGACTCTGGATGAGTGTAAGACATTTTGTCTGTAACGTTAAATAGAAAACAATTTAATTAAAAAAAATACATATATATATATATATATATATATTAAAAAAAGGCATGTCCGATATTTTTTTGCCAATTCCGATACTTTGAAAATGACGTGATTGGACCCGGGACATCTTTAATAATCACTGCTGTAAAACCTGTAGTTTTTAACATTATCATTGTTAAAAGTCAAAATGACAGCTTGAAAGTGCCATGTTTTATTTAAAACTTATGATTATTACTATTCATAATGTGTCTAACTTGTTTATAGGGTTGTCCCACGTCCAGCAAACACATAAGAGCTGCCCAGTGTTCCACACACAACGAGAAGCCTTTCATGGGCAGACTGTACCAATGGGAGCCTTTCGACGAAGGTACCGCTAAAATCATGCAATAAATACAAAAAGACAGACGAATTACGTCTAGTCGATTTTGACTGGGAGGGTCAAAGCCGGACGTTGAGGACGTCAATGGCAATGAAACACAGCATTCGTAGACAGTCTTCCTGGTTTTAGGGGCATTTATAGGTCACTTCATGTTCATTTTAGGGCATTTACACATTACTTTCTGTTGATTTTGAGTCATTTCCTATTCATTTGGGGACCTTCCCGGGTCGCTTCCTGTTCAGTAACCCAAAATCAACGAGAAGTGAACTTGAAAATGCCCGAAAAAGAACAGGAAGTGACCCGTAAATGCCCCAAAAGGGAACGTAAGTGACATTTCGGGGTCACTTTTTGTTGCTTTTGGGGCATTTCAGGGTCACTTGTCGGACTTTAGCTGTAAATTTAATTACAAATGCACACACAAACATATGTTAGCAGAAACAACTTACAGCTACAGTTGCATCGCAGCTGTCTTTTATCCATGTCAGACGAGAGTCTGCTCCTTGTCATAAGGCGGCAGTCCAGCCAGACACAACGCTGCCACCAGAGGGCACTGTATCTTTACATAGATACAGTGGGGCAAATAAGTATAAGTGCAAATTCTCCTACTTGAAAAGATTAGAGAGTCCTGTAATTGTCAACATGGGTAAACCTCAACCATGAGAGACAGAATGTGGAGAGAAAAAAAACAGAAAATCATGTTGTTTGATTTTTAAAGAATTTACTTCCAAATTAGAGTGGAAAATAAGTATATGGTCACCTACAAACAAGCAAGATTTCTGGCTGTTAAAGAGGTCTAACTTCGTCTAACGAGGTCTAACGAGGCTCCACTCGTTAACTGTATTAATGGCACCTGTTTTAACTCAGTATCGGTATAAAAGACACCTGTCCACAACCTCAGTCAGTCACACTCCAAACTCCACTATGGCCAAGACCAAAGAGCTGTCGAAGGACACCAGAGACAAAATTGTAGACCTGCGCCAGGCTGGAAAGACTGAATCTGCAATAGGTAAAACGCTTAGTGTAAAGAAATCAACTGTGGGAGTAATTATTAGAAAATGGAAGACATACAAGACCACTGATAATCTCCCTCGATCTGGGGCTCAATGCAAGATCTCACCCCGTGGCATTAAAATGATAACAAGAACGGTGAGCAAAATTCCCAGAACCACACGGGGGCACCCAGTGAATGACCTACAGAGAGCTGGGACCACAGTAACGAAGGCTACTATCAGTAACACAATGCACCGCCAGGGACTCAAATCCTGCACTGCCAGACATGTCCCCCTGGTGAAGCCAGTACACGTCCAGGCCCAGCTGCGGTGCGCTAGAGAGCATTTGGATGATCCGGAAGAGGACTGGGAGAATGTTTTATGGTCAGACGAAACCAAGATAGAACTTTTTGGTAGAAACACAGGTTCTCGTGTTTGGAGGAGAAAGAATACTGAATTGCATCCGAAGAACACCATACCCACTGTCAAGCATGGGGGTGGAAACATCATGCTTTGGGGCTGTTTTTCTGCACAGGGACCAGGACGACTGATCTGTGTAAAGGAAAGAATGAATGGGGCCATGTATCGAGAGATTTTGAGTGAAAATCTCCTTCAGTCAGCAAGGGCATTGAAGATGAGACGTGGCTGGGTCCTTCAGCATGACAATGATCCCAAACACACAGCCAGGGCAACAAAGGAGTGGCTTCGTAAGAAGCATTTCAAGGTCCTGGAGTGGCCTAGCCAGCCTCCAGATCTCAACCCTATAGAAAATCTGAGGAGGGAGTTGAAAGTCCGTGTTGCCCAACGACAGCCCCAAAACATCACTGCTCTAGAGGAGATCTGCATGGAGGAATGGGGCAAAATACCAGCAACAGTGTATGAAAAGCTTGTGAAGAGTTACTGAAAACGTTTGGCCTCCGTTTTTGCCAACAAAGGGTACATAACCAAGTATTGAGATGAACTTTTGGTATTGACCAAATACTTATTTTCCACCATGATTTGCAAATTAATTATTTAAAAATCAAACAATGTGATTCAATGTGATGATTTCTGTTTTTTTCCCCCCCACATTCTGTCTCTCATGGTTGAGGTTTACCCGTGTTGACAATTACATGCCTCTGTAATATTTTCAAGTGGGAGAACTTGCACAATTTGTGGTTGACTAAATACTTTTTTGCCCTACTGTACATCACTGATGATGTGTCCCAGCGCATCTGCAAGATGCATAATGGAGGGAATGGTACCTTTCCTTATATTTACTGTTTGACTGTTTGTATTACTCTAACACACCCAATATAAAAATAGCATTTATATCATAGTTTAAAAAAAACAAGCAGAATATATTTGATATTATGGATTTGGAATGATTGGAAATTGCAGTGCCAAGACAACGGGTAGATAAGGGCATAAGAGATAAAGGACGCCCTCTGACCACGGAAGCCCAACGCGTGCGTCATGCAGCTGATTGAGCGAGATTGACGCTGACAAGCAGGTGATAGCAAGACATCTACAAGCCAACGTCTGCAATACCAAATCCTGCAATCAGCTCTTCAGGAAAGTCCAGAACAAATGGCTGGACATCCCGTCCTACCACAAGGAACGCCGGATAACGCCCGATAATCAACTGATAACAGGAAGATTTCAAACGCCCGTTTGACGCTGGGGTGGGCGAAACCTCCCACTCCGGTTGCCTCAGTAACGGTGACTCAGCAACTGTGACGCATGAACCATACAGCCCAGCCTGCAATAGAAGATTACCCTAAACAACACCCAAACGCATCCTTCTTCCTGCCCACAGCCCGCCCTGCGAGAGCCTTCAAAAAGACAATGTTTTACTAATCGTTGTCATTTTTCTCGGGAACATTCTTATGTACTCATTGTTTGTGACTCTGGATCCAGTTTTCTTCCTCGCCTGGGTCTGTTTTGCCTTGCTGTATGATTGTTGCCGACTTGGAATAAAATGTGAACTTGTGTTTCGAAGTCTTTTTCCTGCTTTTAAAATTCAGTCAGTACAAAGGGGTTGAACTAAGGTGAATCTGCGGAATTTGGCCTTTTGGCCGGGTTGTCCGGTTTCCCGCCGGCCCGGATCGTTGGAATTGCGCTAGCGCGGTTCCGGTGGTTTGGTTGGCGTGATTCCGGCAGTCTGGCTAGAAGGTCAGATTCCTTCAATCTGTCCTATCTAGTGACACTCAGGAACAGACTGGGTGGCAACCAATGAGAGGTTGGTGATAACTGGAAAGACAGTGGACTGCTCGGAAAGTCGGCACCTAGGACGGGAAGGGCTAGCACCCCAACCTGCATCTTCCGTGAGGGAGAAACCCAAACTTGCTATGAAGAATCAGTAGGGTCGGACCACTGCGATTGGCGGCACTTGACGTCCAATCTATTTGACTGTAAAAATAAAATTAAAGAATTATTCCATGTGCTTTTTAGTTGCCGGGAATCAGCACTGCGAGCTCAACTGTCGGGCCGCCGGCTTCAGGTTCTACGTGCGACTGGCCGACAAAGTGATTGACGGCACGCCGTGCGCTGCCAACGGTTCTTCTGTGTGTGTGGCGGGAAAGTGCAAGGTAAGATCACTTCATTTTGAGTTGGAGGATTGAGAGAAGTTTAGTTGTTGCATTAAAAAATGAGACAATTAAGATGAGGGGGTGATTGTGGCCACAAGATGGCAGAATAGGGTGGCTTTTGAAAGTGAAGCTGAAATCCACAGGAGATTGCTCTACAGCAGGGCCGAAAACCAAAGGGTTTTTTGCAAAGTAGCAAAATGTTTTTTCCATGTGGCAAAATGTTGTTGCCATGTGGCATTTTTTTGCCATGTGGCAAAAATGTTTTGCCATGTGGCTTTTTTTTTTTGCCATGTGGCATTTTTTTGCCATGTGGCAAAATGATTTTGCCATGTGGCTTTTTTTTTGTGCCATATGGCAATTTTTTTGCCATGTGGCATTTTTTTATGCCATGTGCCAAAAATGTTTTGCCATGTGGCATTTTTTTGCCGTGTGGCAAAAATGTTTTGCCATGTGGCATTTTTTTGCCGTGTGACAAATATTTTTTGCCATGTGGCATTTTTTTTTTGCCATGTGGCAAAATATTTTTGCCATGCGGCACTTTTTTTTCACAATGTGGCAAAAATGTTTGCCATGTGGCATTATTTTTGCCATTTGGCAATTTCTTTTTGCCATGTTGCATTTTTTTTCACCATGTCGCAATTTTTTTTTGCCAAGTGGCTTTTTTTTTTTTTTGCCATGTAGCATTATTTTGCCTTGTGGCAAAAATGTTTTGCCATGTGGCAAATATTTTTTGCCATATGGCATTTTTTTTTGCCATGTGGCAAAATATTTTGCCATGTGGCACTTTTTTTCACAATGTGGCAAAAATGTTTGCCATGTGGCATTATTTTTGCCATTTGGCAATTTCTTTTTGCCATGTTGCATTTTTTTCGCCATGATGCAATTTTTTTTTGCCAAGTGGCATTTTTTTTTTGCCATGTTGCAAAATATTTTTGCCATGTGGCACTTTTTTTCACAATGTGGCAAAAATGTTTGCCATGTGGCATTATTTTTGCCATTTGGCAATTTCTTTTTGCCATGTTGCATTTTTTTTCGCCATGTCGCAATTTTTTTTTTTGCCAAGTGGCATTTTTTTTTGCCATGTGGCAAAATATTTTTGCCATGTTGCATTTTTTTTTGCCATGTGGAAAAATATTTTTGAAAAATTACACATGGCAAAAAGATTTTGCCACATGGCAAAAAAAAAAAATGCCGCATGGCAAAACATTTTTTTCACATGGCAAAAAAAATGTCACATGGCAAAACATTTTGCCACATGGCAAATACCACTTTTGGTTCTTGCTGTCTCTCGGAAATTGAGCAGTGGGATCTACGTACAGTGTTTCAATCCCAACTCGTCAGTGCGTGGGAGCTAACGCTCAAAATGATGTGTTGACTTCCTGCAGGATCTTCACACTTCTTTTCAGTCACAATTTAAACAGATTTTTTCTTCTCAGCTGCTCGAGCTATTCCATATGGATATTCCCATCGGTTACCGATAACATTAAAACATCTGCTGTAATGTGAATCACATTTGAAATCCTGTACTGATAAACACCTTGGACACAAGAGTTGTGATTTTTATCTTTTATTCCTTTCTTCAAGCCTGCCACAAACTTGCAGCAAAGTGTAAATTTTTTGGGTGAAATTTTGCAGCATTTACTATTCAATAATAGATTGACTGTTAGCATACTATTGATTTGTTTGTTTGTTTTTAATGATTTGGTGGTGAGGCACTGTAAGTGATGCTAATGCAGTTATGTTACGATAACAGACTGACCGTTAGCATAAGGTTGGGTTTGTTATTTTTGGTTGTTTTGTGGTTACGCATTATTAATAATGCTAATGTAGGTAGGTTACAATAACAGACCAACTGTTAGCATACAGTTAGTTTGTTTTGGGTTGTTTGGTGGCGATGCATTATTAATTATGCTAACGTAGGTATGTTACGATACCAGACTGACTGTTAGCATACAGTTTGTTTGTTTGTTTGCTTTTAGTGGTCTTGTGGTGAGGCTTTGTTAGTGATGCTAACATAGTTGTTACGATAACAGACTGACCATTAGCATACGTTTTTTTTGTTCTTGTTGCTTTTAGTGGTTTAACGTAGTTACGTTATGATAAAAGACTGAACATTAGCATACAGTTTGTTCATTTTTTGTGGCCCACTGGTTTTATGGTGAGGCACTGTTACTGATGCCAACTTACGTACGTTACGACAACAGACTGACCGTTAGCATAAGGTTTGTTTGTTTTTTGTGGTTTTGTGGTGAGGCACCGATAGTGATGCTAACATAGGTACGTTATAATAACAGACTGACCGTTACCATATGGTTTGTTTGCTAGTTTTAGTGGTTTAGTGGTGAGGCAATGTTAGTGATGCTAATATAGTTACGTTACAATAACAGACAGGCGTTAGCATACGGTTTGTTTGTTTTTTAGTGGTCTTGTGGTGCGGCACTGTTAGCGATGCTAAAACAGCCATGTTAAGATAACAGACTGACCATTAGCATTCGGTTTTAGTTGTTTTTAGTTGAGGCACTATTAATGATGCTAACGTAGGTATGTTACAAAAACATCCTGACTGTTAGCATACAGTGTTTGTTTCTTTTTAGCGATTTTGAGGTGAGGCTCTGTTAGTGATGCTAACATAGTTACGTTATGTTAACAGATTGACCATTAGCATAAGGTTTGTTTTTAGTTGTTTTGTGGTGAGGCACTATTAATGATGCTAACTTAGGTACGTTATAATAACACCCTGACTGTTAGCATACAGTTTGTTTGTTTCTTATTAGGTGTTTGGTGGTGAGACACTTTTAGTGATGCTAACATAGTTATGTTATGATAACAGACTGACCTTTTAGTGGTTTAACATAGTTACGTTATGATATAAGACTGACCATTAGCATACAGTGTGTTCATTTTTTTGTGGCTCAGTGGGTTTTTTGGATGCTAACGTAGGTACATTACGATAACAGACTGACAGTTAGCATAAGGTTGGGTTTGTTATTTTTGGTTGTTTTGTGGTTAGGCATTATTAATGATGCTAATGTAGGTAGGTTACAATAACAGACTGACTGTTAGCATACAGTTAGTTTGTTTTGGGTTGTTTGGTGGCGAGGCGTTATTAATTATGCTAACGTAGGTATGTTACGATAACAGACTGACCGTGAGCATACATTTTGTTTATTTTTAGTGGTTTTGTGGTGAAGCACAACTAGTTATGCTAACATATTTGTGTTACGAAAACAGACTGACTGTTAGCATTTAGTTTGTTTGTTTGTTGTAAGTGGTTTAGTGGTGAAAGTGTTAGCAATGCTAATGCAGGCACGTTACGATAACAGACTGACCGTTAGCGTATGGTTTGTTTGTTTATTTTTGTTGTTGTCTCGATTGCGACGGATTGCTACTGCACATGCGCGAATTGACGTCACTTCCTCCAAAGTGATGAAGGCAGATACAGATATGTACGTGATAGATGACATGTGAGTGCTAAAAATAGCAGGTGACTAATCTAATCCAGGTCGGAAACAGCAAATATTTTTTATATGTAGCCTATTGAAATGTATTTGTCATATTAAAAAATGTTCGGGAAACGTAGAATGAGAATAGTTTTCCCCAGGGTATTTATTTTTTTGTTTCTCCAAAGCAATTTGGCGCCCCTTCCACCAGATGACGCCTTAGGTAACCGCCTAACTCGCCTATGCGTGTGAAGCGGTACTAAAAAGTCTGCCCGGCAACAAGTGATGCAAACCAGAAGTGAACAAACACATTATGTTGATCAATGTCAAATGTTAGCAGTGTCAACAATTAGTTCTAATATTTGCATTGAAATGATACAGACACTTAACTTTTTTGGTTCTGGGAATGTCAAGCTTCTATAGAGCCAAGATATTGAAGAAAAAACTTCCTGAGGCTTGACAGGAACGTGCCAAGCATCACTTTAACTAAATGTCAAGCAGAGACTTTTAAAAGCAATTGCCAGGAGACTCTTTGCACACGCTAGCTTCTGATACACTCATTTGATCTACGCTAGCAGAATTCCAATCCCTCTGAAATTGCCAAATGACTATCTCCAGCTGTTATTATCATAAATGCTGATCTTTGTCGACGTTGGCATTTTTTCTTGGCCTGAAGCGTTAAGACGGCGCTCACAAAAGTGGGATGATGTGCGGCTATTTTTCTCAAAAAACAGTTATGAACTTCTGATTTGTCCTAGCGTAGAGGTTCCGCTGTCCGTGCTCGCCGTCCCACAGGAAGAGCTCACCAAGCGTCCCACACTTCAATATCCTGATCAAGTTCTGGCCAGGTCAGCGCAACAACAGCTGGACCGGCAGATATACACACATCAGCAGTAGTCTGTATTAGCATGTCAGAGTCCTTGACCTTTTCCTGTTTTAAGAGCTATAAGAAGGTTTTGTCTTTATGTTTGGATCAGGGGTGTGACAATATATTGAGAAGGTGAAAAACGCGATATTTTGTAGCCCAAAAGGTTATTTATATGCTGCCCGATATATCGTTTTAAAAACATGTAAAAAAAAAAAAAAAGGAACCACCAGGTTGCTAGCAAAATCTTCTATTAGAATAGTGTCTATGTTAGCTTACTGGCTGTGCTAGACATCCAATTAATTTTGACTGGGTTAGACGTCTAGCGCTTTCAATGGCACTGAAACCTGAGCATTTACAGCCAATATTCCAGGTTTTGTGGGCATTTACAGGTCACGTCCTGTTCATTTAGGGCATTCACAGGTTACTTCCTGTTCATTTTGGGACACTTCCTATTCATTTGGGGACATTCTTGAGTCACTTCCTGTTCAGTAATCATAAATAACAGAAACTGACCTGTAAATGGCCTAAAATCAACAGGACGTGACCCGTAAATGCCCCAAAAGAAAAAGGAAGTGACCGAATATCAACAGGAAATGGGATGAAATGCCCCAAAACCTTTTCAGTAACCCAAAATCAACAGGATGTGACCTGTAAATGCCCCAAAAGGAAAAGGAAGTGACTGAAAATCAACAGGAAATGACATGAAATGCCCCAGACCTTTTCAGTAACCCAAAATCAACAGAAGGTGAACTATAAATAGCCCAAAATCAACAGGAAGTGATGCGTACATGCCCCAAACGGAAAAGGATGTGACCAAAAATCAACAGGAAATGATGTGAAATGCCCTCAAAATCAACAAAATCAACTTTCTTAGGCATTTAAAATTTACTTCCTGTTGATTCTTGAGTCACTTCCTTTTCAGTAACCCAAAATCAACAGGAAGTGACCCGTAAATGCCCCCGAAATCAACAGGAAGTGATCGAAAACCAACAGGAAAAGACATGAAATGCCACAAAACATTTTCAGTCACCCAAAATCAGCAGTAAGTGACCCGTAAATACCTGAAAATCAACAGGAAGTGACCTGTAAATGGCCCAAAATCAACAGGAAGTGATGTGAAATGCCCTCAAAATGAACAAAATTAACTTTTGTAGGGATTTACAAGTTACAAGTGGGTTACTGAAAAGGAAGTGACTCAAGAATGTCCCAAAATCAACAGGAAGTGACCCGTAGATGCCCCCAAAATCAACAGGAAGCGATCGAAAATCAATAGGAAAATACATGAAATGCCACAAAACCTTTTCAGTAACCCATAATCAGCAGGAAGTGACCTGTAAATACCCGAAAATAAGCAGGAAGTGCCCTGGAAATGCCCCAAAATCAACAAGAAGTGACCCAAAAATATACCAAAAAGTGACGCGGAAATGCCCCAAAACCAACAAGAAGTGACCCAGATACAGTGGGGAGAACAAATTTGATACACTGCCAATGGGAAAACCCATTGGCAGTGTATCAAATACTTGTTCTCCCCACTGTGAGGTAAAATCAACTTTTGTTGGCATTTACAGGTTACTTCCTGTTGATTTGGTGTCACTTGCTGTTGATTTGGGATTGTTTTTTGTTGATTCTGGGGCATATTCTGATGATTATGGGATATCCCCAGGTCACTTTTGTACATGTTAAGGTTGCTTCCTGTTGATTTTGGGGCTTTTCCGGGTCACTTTTGGTATATTTTTGGGTCACTTCCAGTTGATTTTGGGGCATTTCCAGGTCACTCACTGTTGATTTTGGACCGGCATTTGTCAATTGACCCAAAAATGCCCCAAAATCAACAGGAACTGACCCAAAAATATCCCAAAAGTGACCCTGAAATGCCTCAAAATCAACAAAAAGTGACCCAAAAATATTCAAAAAGTGAACAAAATCAACTTTTGTGTGCATTAACAGGTTACTTCCTTTTGATTTGATGTCACTTCCTGTTAATTTAGGATAGTGGTTTGTTGTTTCTGGGGCATATTCTGATTATTTTGGGGCATTCCCAGGTCACTTTTTGTACATGTTAGGGTCACTTCCTGTTGCATTTGGGACATTTCCGGGTCACTCTTGGTATATTTTTGGGTCACTTCCTGTTGATTTGGGGGCATTTCCAGGTCACTCACTGTTGATTTTGGACCGGCATTTGTTGATTGAACCAAAAATGCCCCAAATCAACAGGAAGTGACCCAAAAATATCCCAAAAGTGACCCGGAAATGCCCCAAAATCAACAAGATGTGACCCAAAAATATACAAAAAGTGAACCAAATCCACTTTTGTTGGCCTTTACAGGTTACTTCCTTTTGATTTGGTGTCACTTCCTGTTGATTTCGGATCGTGGTTTGTTGATTCTCGGGCATATTCTGATGATTTTGGGGCGTCCCCAGGTCACTTTTTGTACATGTTAAGGTCACTCCCTGTTGATTTTGGGGCATTTCCGGGTCACTTTTGGTATATTTTTGGGTCAGTTCCTGTTGATTTTGGGGCATTTCCAGGTCACTTCCTGTTGATTTTGGACTGGCATTTGTTGATTGACCCAAAAATGCCCTAAATCAACAAGAAGTGACCCAAAAATATACAAAAAGGGAACAAAATCAACTTTTGTTGGCATTTACAGGTTACTTCCTGTTGATTTGGTGTCACTTCCTGTTGAATTCGGATTGTTTTTTGTTGATTCTGGGGCATATTCTGATGATTTTGGGGGCATTTCCAGGTCACTGTTTGTCCATGTTAAGGTCGCTTCCTGTTGATTTTGGGGCATTTCCGGGTCACTCTTGGTATATTTTTGGGTCACTTCCTGTTGATTTTTGGGCATTTCCAGGTCACTCACTGTTGATTTTGGGCCGGCATTTTTTTGATTGACACAAAAATGCCCCAAATCAACAGGAAGTGACCCAAAAATATACCAAAAGTGACCTGAAAATGCCCCAAAATGAACAAGAAGTGACCCAAAAATATACAAAAACTGAACAAAATCAACTTTTGCTGGCATTTACAGGTTACTTCCTTTTGATTTGGAGTCACTTCCTGTTGATTTCGGATCGTAGTTTGTTGATTCTGGGGCATATTCTGATTATTTTGAGGCATTCCCAGGTCACTTTTTGTGTATGTTAGGGTAACTTCCTGTTGATTTTGGGGCCTTTCCAGGTCACTCACTGTCGATTTTGGACCGGCATTTGTCGATTGACCCAAAAATGGCCCAAAATCAACAGGAAGTGATGCGTAAATGCCCCAAACGGAAAAGAAAGTGACCGAAAATCAAAAGGAAAAGACATGAAATGCCACAACACATTTTCAGTCACCCAAAATCAGCAGGAAGTGACCTGCAAATACCTGGAAATCAACAGGAAGTGACCTGTAAATGGCCCAAAATCAACAGGAAGTTATGCGTAAATGCCCCAAACGGAAAAGGAAGTGGCCGAAAATCAACAGGAAATGATATGAAATGTCCTCAAAATGAACAAAATTAACTTTTGTAGGGATTTACAAGTTACAAGTGGGTTACTGAAAAGGAAGTGACTCAAGAATGTCCCAAAATCAACAGGGAGTGACCCGTAGATGCCCCCAAAATCAACAGGAAGCGATCGAAAATCAATAGGAAAATACATGAAATGCCATATATAAAATATTTTTGGGTCACTTCTTGTTGATTTGGGGGTATTTAAGGGTCACTTTGGGTATATTTTTGGGTCACTTCCTGTTGATTTTGAGGCATTTCCAGGGCACTTCCCGCTGATTTTCGGGTATTAACAGGTCACTTCCGGCTGATTTTGGGTTACTGAAAAGGTTTTGTGGCATTTCATGTCTTTTCCTGTTTATTTTTGATCACTTCCATTTTCTTTTGGGGCATTCACGGTCACTTCCTGTTGATTTTGGGTTACTGAAAAGGTTTTGGGGCATTTCATGCCATTTCCTGTTGATGTTCGGTCACTTCCTGTTGATTTGGGGGGCATTTACAGGTCACTTCCTGTTGATTTTGAGACATTCTTGAGTCACTTCCTTTTCAGTAACCCACATGTAACTTTGATGGCATTTCACACCATTTTCTGTTGATTTTCGGCCACTTCCTTTTCCGTTCGGAGCATTTATGCATCACTTCCTGCTGATTTTGGGCCATTTACAGGTCACTTCCTGTTGATTTTGGGTTACTGAAAACGTTTTGTGGCATTTCATGTCTTTTCCTGTTGATTTTCGGTCACTTCCTTTTCCGTTTGGGGTATTTACGCATCGCTTCCTGTTGATTTTGGGCCATTTTGGAGTCAATCGACAAACGCCGGTCCAAAATCGACAGCGAGTGACCCGGAAATGCCCCAAAATCAACAGGAAGTGACCCAAAAATATACCAACAGTGACCCGGAAATGCCCCAAAATCAACAGGAAGTGACCCTAACATATACAAAAAGTGACCGGGGATGCCCCAAAATCATCAAAATATGTCCCAGAATCAACAACCACGATCTGGATCAATTCCTGTTGATTTTGGGGCATTTTGGGGTCAATCAACAAACGTCGGTCGGATGTGACCTGCCAATGCCCCGAAAGGAAAAGGAAGTGACCCAAAATCAACAGGATGTAACCTGTAAGTGCCCCGAAATCAACAGGAAGTGATCCCTAAATGTCCCAAAAAGAAAATGAAGCGATCAAAAATCAATGGGAAATGACATGAAATGCCACAAAACCTATTCAGTAACCCAAAATCAGCAGGAAGTGACCTGTAAATACCCGAAAATCAACAGGAAGTGACCTGGAAATGCCCCAAAATCAACAGGAAATGACCAAAAAATATACCAAAAGTGACCCGAAAATGCCCCAAAATCAACAGGAAGTGACCCTAACATGTACAAAAAGTGACCTGGGAATGCACCAAAATAATCAGAATATGCCCCAGAATCAACAAACCACGATCTGAAATCAACAGGAAGTGACACCAAATACACAGGAAGTAACCTGTAAATGCCAACAAAAGTTGATTTTACTTCACTATTTGTATATTTCTGGGTCACTTCTTGTTGATTTTTGGGTCACTGAAAAGGTTTGGGGCATTTCATGTGATTTCCTGTTGATTTTCGGTCACTTCCTTTTCCTTTAGGGGCATTGGCAGGTCACATCCGACCGACGTTTGTAGATTGACCCCAAAATGCCCCAAAATCAACAGGAAGTAGCCCGTAAATGCCCGAAAAATCAACAGGAATTGATCCTACATTACAGGGAAGTAACTCAAAATGAACGCATTGCCTGCAAATGACAACAATAGACGTCCAATTCACTTATACTGGAAGAACTGACCGTGAATGCTCATCTTCCTGTCTTATTGGGTTAACTTATTTCGACAAAAATAAACAAGTCCCGCCCACATGAAATCTAATTGCATTGGTCGATAAACCAAATTGAGTTTGATGCCACTGCTTTAGTCAAAAGAAGGGTTTTGCTGCCACCACGTGGCAACTACCGGTACTTACAAACCCTTTTACTGTGACAAAAATCCATTTCACGTTAAATCCCAGAAAATACCTCATAATAAACAGGCTGCAGATGTCACATTGGATTATTTCCCAAAATTTCTCCCAATTCCACCCCCTTACTGTCGCTTCTCCCACAATCCCTCACCTCCGTCCCTCCTCCCCTTTTACAAAGGGGAGCTCGTAAGGGATGGTGCGTGCAGTTTGCTCTGTAACGTTTTGAGGAGAATGCTGCCGGTACCGACGCTGCTGCTGCTCTCCTGCCTCCACGTGCAGGGAAAGCCAAGGTCTCAGGTAGGACCTGCTTTTTGGGGAAACTTTTGAAGAAGGAATTTTTCACTTTCGTCTTAGTCTTTTGGACGAAAACAAGGAAATCATTCCACGATAAAACTAATAAAGAGCTGTGATTTGAAATGGGTTTATCACTAGCAGATATCCATCAAACGGATTGGAAGTCCACGTCTTTGTCTATTTACTGTTGATTTTCCATCATTGGGTTTCGATTGGTCGGTTTCTGTTGATTTTCAAAAATGTTTTCAACAGTAAAATATCTTTCTCTCCACCAAATCTGAAGGAGGTGAACTAAAATATACAAAATTATCAGAAAGTACCTCAAAATCAACAAACCCAATTCTAAAATCAACAGGAAGTGACCTATGAACAGGTAGTGACCGGTAAATGCCATGAAATCAAGAAAAACTGATCATGAATGTACAAGAAGTGACTTCGGAATGTCCCAAAATCGTCAAAATTTTTTCCCAAAAACCAGTGGCGCCACCAGGGGGTGGCCTGTAAATTGGTTGGCCACCCCACTGGCCATCCCGCTTGCCAGTATATCGTTAGATGGTTGTAGCATCAGTTATGCATTTCATCCCAAATGAATTCATTTATTTTGTTTTGTTAACTGTAGGGCTGTCAAACTTATCGCGTTAACGGGCGGTAATTAATTTTAAAAAATTAATCACATGAAAATATTTATCGCAATTAACGCATTCACGGTACGACTCATTCACGCATTGTCGCAAACAGCCTACAATGGCGCCATTTTGCTTATATACAGAGATAAGAGGCAGAGTCGAGTGGAGTAGATATAAGCATTCATTGGGAACGTGCTTTTAATTGGCAAAAGCTTTGTCATCTCTCCCAAAGCAACCGTAAATATTGTGGGAAGCGACGTGGGGAAGAATGACAGGAGTTGATCTTTTTCTTAACACCCTGTAGTGTACCCAACACAGAGAAGATATAGCACTTGCAGCCACCACACACAGTCATGGTTGCACCACTTCCCATTATGCATTTGGGCAGAACAGTTAAGTCGCTACAGTATCATTTACTGAAAGCTCAACAAATACACTAGGCAAGGCAAGACAAATTTATTTATATAGCACAATTCAACACAAGGCAATTCAAAGTGCTTTACATCACATGAAGATCATAAAAATCACATTTAAATCAATACAACATAAAAACCAAGACAAAAGATCGCATTTAATCACAAATAGAATAAAAATAAATAATAAAAAGAAAACAAAAATATAACAAAAACTACTACTAATAATAATACCGTAATTGAAATCAGCAATGGAGATAAGCACAAGAGCAATAGAAAGTAGGTAAATTGAAATATATAGCCAGTTATGGATATGCAGTGCTAAACAAAAGCGTTTTTAGCCCTGATTTAAAAGAGCTAACAGTTTGAGCATACTTCAGACGTTCAGGTAACTTGTTCCAGAGGTGAGGAGCATAATAACTAAATGCTGCCTCACCCTGCTTGGTTCTTGTTCTTGGAACATGCAGAACACCCGTTCCAGACGACCTTAGGGGTCTAAATGTCTCATAGGAATCTAACAAGTCAAGCATGTATTTTGGTCCAAGGCCATTAAGTGTTTTGTAGACGAGTAGTAGTATTTTATAGTCTATCCTTTGACTCACTGTAAGCCAGTGTAGCGATTTCAAAACCGGTGTAATGTGGTCCAGCTTCCTTGTATTTGTGAGGACTCTGGCTGCAGCATTCTGTACTAGCTGCAGCTTCCTGACTGATTTTTTATCAAGACCCGTAAATATACCGTTGCAATAGTCCAATCTGCTGAAAATGAATGCATGCATAAGTTTTTCCATGTCTTGTTGAGTCAGAAGCCCCTTAATTCTGGTTATATTTTTTAGGTGGTAATAAGCGGATTTAGTGACGGACTTTAGATGGTTATCAAATTTTAGGTCTATTACGCCAAGGTTTCTGACTTGATTTGTAGCTGTAAGTGACATTGTGCTAAGTTGGCTGCTTATCTTTGACCTTTCCTTTTTTGGCCCAAAAATGATCACCTCTGTCTTCTCCACATTTAACTGGAGAAAATTCTGGCACATCCATTCATTGATTTGATGAATGCATTTACTCAGGGAGATTAAGGGACTATAATCATGTGGGGACACAGAAATGTACAGTTGTGTGTCATCTGCATAGGCGTGATAGGAGATGTCATACTGTTCCATTATCTGTGCTAACGGAAGCATATAGATGTTAATAAGAGTGGTCCAAGAATTGATCCTTGAGGGACTCCACACGTGAATTTGGTTCGTTCTGACTGATAGTTTCCGATTGACACAAAGAAATCCCTATCATGTAAATAGGATGTGCACCACTGAAGAATAGTGTCAGTAAGCCCTGCCCACTGTTCCAATCTGCTAAGTAGTATGTTGTGATCAACCGTGTCGAATGCGGCGTTGAGATCCAATAGTAACAGAACAGATGATTTGCCTGCATCGGTATTCCGACGAATATCATTTAGGACTTTGATAAGCCCGGTCTCGGTGCTGTGTTGTGGCCGAAATCCAGACTGAAATGAGTTAAAAAGATTGTTGGCGATATTTAGTCACAATATACAAACTCACATTTATCCTTTAAGAATTACAAGCCTTTCTATTCGTGGATCCCTTTTCACAGAAAGAATGTTAATAATGTTAATGCCATCTTGTGGATTTATTGTTATAATAAACAAATACAGTACTTATGTACAGTATGTTGAATATATATATCCGTCTTGTCTTATCTTTCCATTCCAACAATAATTTACAGAAAAATACGGCATATTTTAGAGATGGTTTGAATTGCCATTAATTACGATTAATTAATTTTTAAGCTGTGATTAACTCGATTAAAAATTGTAATCGTTTGACAGCCCTAGTTAAATGTAAACCTTATGCCTAATATATACATAACACAATAAAACAGAATTTTTGTGGAACTCAAAATGTTGACTGGACAGTTATGGACTATGCACATTAAATCATTAGTAACATCAAATATTACACAATACACCAAAGTATATCAGTAGCCGTGTCCTTAAGTCTTTCTGATAGTTTTCCCATGACCTTTTTACTGCAACAATATAATGAAAACCTGAAATCATGGCTTTTAGTTTTGGCCACCCCAAGATTTTAAGCGGCCCCATCTGGCCACCCCTATGAAAAATTTCTGGAGGCGCCACCGCCAAAAACAACAAACCCATAAGCGGATTTTAAGGAGGGGGGGCAGGCCCCCCCGGTGGCCAAAAAGTGTCATTGCATGTAATTGACTTTCCTATATATATAAAAGTTATAAAGCAATAAAACTGCAAAAAAAAATGAATGAAATTGGGAAAAATTATATATTTTCATAATGGGTAAAATTTTTTCGAACAGATCATGTGACTAGACACTTAGATGGTCATTTGTTTTGCATATAATTTTCAACAACAACAAAAAATATTTTTCTGAGGTTTTTTTTTTTCCTTGATTGAATTTATTATTATTATTATTATTTTTTTGATTGAAGCAACTTTTTTGGGATTAAATGATTTAGACATAAATGTCCAACCCATATTATGGCCCAAACACAAAAAGATTGCTTCAATCAAAGAAAACTTTTTTGATTAAAAATTAAGTGTTCAAATGCGAATTTTTCAATCTCAAATATTTTTCGCATTCAAAAACTTTTTCCAAGACTTTAAATTTTTCTTTTTTTTTTTTTTTTTGATTGATTTTCTTTTTGAAAATATATATTTTTTGAATTGAATAATAAAGACAAAAATCTCCGAGCCAAAATATGGCCCAAACACAAATAAACATTACTTCAATCAAAAAAGTTGCAATCAAAAATAAATAAATAAATAAATAAAAAAGATAAATCAAAGAAAAATAGCTTTCATATGCATTTTCTTGAGTTTCAAATTTATTTTTGCATTCAAACACATTTTTTTTGATTGAAGCATCTTTTTTGGTTGAAAATATATATTTTGATTGAAGAAACTTTTTTTTTTTTTTTTTAATAAAAAAGACACAAATCTATCTCCATTTGGCTCCGCCCAGGGGATACAATTTTTGACTAGGTTAACTACATTGGCACGACATCGGCGGGCGTACCATATTCAATGGATGAAGATCTTGGCGAAAAGTATTGCCTAAGCAGCATGGTTTAGAATTCCCCTCAAGAATGATGGGAAACAAAAAAATGCTCATTTTCAACTTCTTATTATAAACATTCTTGTAAGATAATTTTATTGCTGACACTGCGTTTCGGGGTCATCAACATGTTGTGCCCCCCCGCCCTAAAAGTCAAACTCCGCCTATGAACAAACCCACATTCCAAAGTCAACAGAAGTGACCTGGAAATAACTGGTCACGATAATTATTGGTCTGATAATTATCGGTCCGATAATAGGAATTATGACGTCATCCCTATAAATCCAATAACATTTATAATAGGACTGATAATATGTACTGTTCTGGCTTTGCACTTGACACACTAGTATGGGAAATCAGTTGACCATTTGCGGGGCATTGCTCCCACCTGCTGGTCAGAGTAATTCAATGCACCTTTTTTTTGTTACAGTAGTTTGGTTCAATCACTTACACATTGCGGTGTCTAGCAGTAGCATTGACAGTCGTGAATGCTTTCTGTTACGTTTCCGCCTCGGAAATATTTGGAAGTATTTTATGTTTACTATTACATATGGATGTACAAAATATGTTTACTTCTGTGGTGAAGGGTCATATGTACAGAACTTCATAAGTTGTGTTATAGAAGCCAGCCAATGGTTTAGTAGATCAAGCTAGTGTGCTATGCTGTACATATAATAGTTGTGTATATAAGTGTATTGTGCAGTTTGCTGTATATTGAGTATTGAATATGTGTACTTTTTCTGTTGTACTTTCACAATATTAAGACAAGTGTCTTCCCATAAAAGCAAGAAAAGACCAAGCCTTGTGGTTTATGGAAGTGCATTCATTCTTAGCTGGCTGTCGGGTAGTGCAGAAGTGAAATGCACTGTTTTGTTCATGTCATTATGAAAAATCTGATGAGATCAAAGGCAAATCTATATTGAATCCACCACCATTTTTTTAAACCTCCAAGTGTTCAAAAACTCAGGTTATACATTTAAAAATTATATATTTATTATCGGTTATCGATATCGGTATCGGCTTTGAGGAGCAGGAAGTTATCGATATTGGGATCAGCTTCAAAAATGCATATCGTGCACCCCTACTGGAAATTCACCCAAATTAACAGGAACCGACCAACGAACAGGAACATACCCGAAATTGGCGTAAATTTAACACAAAGTGACCCAAAATGTACAAGAAGTGACCTAGGACTTCCCCAAAATCGTCATAAAGTGTCCCAAAATCAACAAACCCTGATAGAGAATCAACAGGAAGTGACTCGGAATTGCCCCAAAATGAAAAGAAAGCCCCCAAATCAACAGTAAAATAGCTATAATTCAAAGGACGTACAGTGGGGCAAATAAGTATTTAGTCAACCACCAATTGTGCAAGTTCTACTACTTGAAAAGATTAGAGAGGCCTGTAATTGTCAACATGTGTAAACCTCAACCATGAGAGACAGAATGTGGAAAAAAAACCAGAAAATTACATTGTTTGATTTTTAAAGAATTTATTTCCAAATTAGAGTGGAAAATAAGTATTTGGTCACCCATTTTAGGGCATTTACACGTCACTTTCTGTTGATTTTGAGTCATTTCCTATTCATTTGGGGACCTTCCCGGGTCGCTTCCTTTTCAGTAACCCAAAATCAACTAGACGTGAACTTGAAAATGCCTGAAAAATGACAGGAAGTGACCCGTAACTCCCCCAAAAGGGAAAGTAAGTGACATTTCGGGGTCACTTTCTGTTGATTTTGGGGCATTTCAGGGTCACTTATCCGACTGTAGCTGTAAACTTAATTATAATTGCATACAGAAACATATGTTAGCAGAAACAACTTACTGCCACAGTTGGAGCGCAGCTGTCTTTTATCCTTGTCAGACGAGAGTCTGCTCCTCAGTCATAAGGCGACAGCCCAGCCAGACACAACATTGCCACCAGAGGGCACTATATCTTTACATAGATACAGTGGGGCAAATAAGTATTTAGTCAACCACCAATTGTGCAAGTTCTCCTACTTGAAAAGTTTTAGCTCATTATTGGTATAAAAGACACCTGTCCACAACCTCAATCAGTCACACTCCAAACTCCACTATGGCCAAGACCAAAGAGCTGTCGAAGGACACCAGAGACAAAAGTGTAGACTTGCACCAGGCTAGGAAGACTGAATCTGCAATACACGCTCGGTGTAAATAAATCAGCTGTGGGAACAATTATTAGAAAATGGAAGACATACAAGACCACTGATAATCTCCCTCGATCTGGGGCTCCATGCAAATTCTCACCCCGTGGCATCAAAATGATTACAAGAAAGGTGAGCAAAAATCCCAGAACCACATGGGGGGACCTAGTGATTGACCTACAGAGAGCTGGGACTACACTAACAAAGACTACTATCAGCAACACAACGCGCCGCCAGGGACTCAAATCCTGCACTGCCAGACGTGTCCCCCTGCTGAAGCTAGTACATGTCCAGGCCCGTCTGCGGATCGCTAGAGAGCATTTGGATGATCCAGAATAGGACTGGGAGAATGTGATATGGTCAGATGAAACCAAAATAGAACTTTTTGGTAGAAATGCAGTTTCTCGTGTTTGGAGGAGAAAGAATACTGAATTGCATCCGAAGAACACCATACCCACTGTGAAGCATGGGGGTGGACACATCATGCTTTCCACCATGATTTACAAATAAATTCTTTAGAAATCAAACAAGGTGATTTTCAGTTTTTTTTTTTTTCATATTCTGTCTCTAAAGGTTGAGGTTTACCCATGTTGACAATTACAGGCCTCTCTAATATTTTCAAGTGGGAGAACTTGGACAATTAGTGATTGACTTAATACTTATTTGCCCCACTGTAGCCTTAAGATACCCCCAAATATACAGGAAATGACATGTAAGTACCCTAAAATTACAATGAAGTGACCCAAAATATAACTCCTGTACAGTTTGGGTCACTTCCTGTTGATTTTTGGGGCATTTCTGGGTTATTTCCTGTTCATTGGTCACTTCCTGTTGATTTTTGGGGCATTTCCCGGTCACTTTCTGTTGATTTCGGATGGGGGTTTGTCGATTCTGGGGCACTTTCTGATGGTTTTTGGCGTGTTCCCAGGTAACTTTTTGTTCATTTTTGGTTCACTTCCTGATGATTTTGGGGCATTTCCATCTCACTTCCTGTTCATTGGTTACTTCTTGCTGATTTTGCGGCATTTCCGGGTACTTCCTGTTGATTTGGGGTCAGGGTTTGTTGATTCTGTTGCACCTACTGACAATTTTTGAGCATTCGCAGGTCACTTTTTGTACATTTTCGGGTTACTTCCTATTGATTTTGGGGCATTTTCATGTCACTTCCTGTTCTTTGTTTACTTCTTGCTGATTTTGGGGCATTTCCAGGTAATTTCCTGTTGATTCGGGGTCAGGGTTTGTTGATTCTGTTGCACTTACTGACGATTTTGGAGCATTCGCAGGTCACTTTTTGGGTCACTTCCTCTTGATTTTGATTTTTGGTTCATAAGTGCGACCTGGTTTTGAAGGTGAGGGGATGACGGCTCTATTAGGACAAACTGTATTTAGGCTGTCACCATCAAAGTTGGAGCTAGTTTCCTCAGCGGGGTTTGATTGATGATGTGAAGTGTCAGAGGTCCTTAGTGCAAGTGTGCTAGGGTCTTAAAAGATACCTCTGTGGTGATAAATATTAAACTAGTTGGGAACTGAAGCGAATCGGAATGAAGTCCTACACTTGAAAGGTGTTATGAGGATGAAGAGTTATGTGCACGTGAGATTCAACTTGTCATTTAATTGCAAATAGTCTTTTTTTTTTTTTTTAGGAGAATTAGGTCAAAATATACAAAAATACAGGCTTGGAAATGATGATTTATGAGGCTGAAAACACTCAGGTGACTTGAATTTTCGCTCTGAGAGACAGCCCCAATTTGGCCAAATTTCAAAATTGCCCTGTATGCATGTGTGGTACATCACTGAAAAGCTTAAAATCTGTATTTCTGGGGGATGAAAAATTTTGAACAGGAGGGCATTTTTTGACACCTTAAATGTATGTCAAATCAAGTGAGTGAAAAAAAAACATTTTTGAGACCTTTGAAAGTTTCTCATTTAAAAAAAGGTTTTGGACACCCACTCTGGTTCATGATGAAGAAATCTGACCTTTTAGCCGGATCGCCGGAATCACGCCAGCCAAACCGCCGGACCCGCGCTGGCGCAGCTCCAACGACCCAGTATCCCAACAACCCGGCCAAAAGGCCAAACTCCGCGCATTCACCTTTGTCTTAACCCCATGTACTGACTTCATTTTGAAAGCTGGTAGAAGAAGAAACAGCAAGGCAAACAGCGTCAGACCCAGGCGAGGAGGCAGACTCAGAGTCACCATATCACAAGTCAACTAAAGGTTCCCCAGAAACTGACATTGATTAGTTAAACATTCAGTCTTTTTGAAAGCACTCGCGGGGCGGGCTGTGGGCAGAAAGAAGGGTGTGTTTGGGCTCTGTTTAGGATGATCTTCTACAGTCCCTGACAAAAGTCTTGTCACTTATCCATTTTGTAAAAACAATTGCTAATAAGCTGACTTTTAATTATTCAATTGGTTTCAGAAATGGCTCATAAGAAAGCTAAGGCCCTCCCAAATGATGTTGAATGTACAAAAATATATTTGTTTCACTGAAAAAAGATTTATCATTTAATGAAGACACACAGGTCCAATTTTGGCAAGACAAAAGTAGTGTGAAAATTGAACAAAAAATGTACTTCAAATACAAAAATATGTTACATAACATAAGCGAATTAAGTAGTGGTGCTGTGAGATCCAAATTTAATATTTTGTATGACTTCCATGGGCTTCGGCAAGGATTCATACAATTGATTGATGAAGTCATCAGGAACATCAAAGAAAGCAGTTCATCAACATTCTTGGGTTTCGTCTTCCATGCTTCCTCTTTCATCCTACCCCATACATGCTCAATGATGTTCATGTCTGGTGACTGGGCTGGCCAGTCCGGTAGGATCTTGATCTACTTTGCCTTGAGGAACCTTGAGGTACAGATTGAAATATGCGATGGAGCACCATCCTGCAGCAGATTTTGTCCCTTTTTATGGTTAGGAATGTAAGAGGCAGCTAAGATTTGTTGATATTTCAGACTATTTATGTTGCCTTCCACCCCGCAGATCTCTCGCACACTGGATGTAACCCCAGACCATGATTTCGCCACCCCCAAACTTCACTGTTTTGTGGCAAAAGGTGGATTTTTCAGATGAATCTTCCATTGAATTATACCACCGTCGCTGCAAATATTGCAGGAGACCTACTGGAGCCGCATTGATCTGAGATTCACTCGGAAAACAGTGAAGTTTGGTGGTGGCAAAATCATGGTCTGGGGTTACATCCGGTATGGGGGTGTGCAAGAGATCTACAGGGTGGAAGGAAACATAAATAGTCTGAAATATCAACAAATCTTAGCTGCGTCTTACAGTCCTAACCATAAAAAGGGACAAATTCTGCAGCAGAATGGTGCTCCATCTCATTCTTCAATCTCTACCTCAAAGTTCCGCAAGGCAAAGAAGATCAAGGTCCTCCATGACTGGCCAGCCCAGTCACCAGAAATAAACAGGATGAAAGAGGAAGCATGGAAGACGAAACCCAAGAATGTTGATTAACTCTGGGAGGCATGCTAGACTGCTTTCTTTGATGTTGATGATGACTTCATCAATAAATTATATGAATCCTTGGATCTCACAGCACCACTACTTAATTCGCTTATGTTATGTAACATATTTTTTAAAGATGTCCAGACCCGATCGATGGGGTCCGATCACGTCATTTTCAAGTATCGGAATTAGCAAAAAATATCGGACATGCCTTTTCTTAATGTATACATATTTTTTTATTAAATCGTTTTCTAATTGTATTTAACGTTACAGACAAAATGTCTTACACTCATCCAGAGTCTTTGGTTTTGGCTTAAAGTAGGGCTATCAAAATATTTAACACAATTAATGCATGCGCTGCACGACCCACTCACGCATTGTCGCGTTCAATTTATAATGGCGCCGTTTTACCTATATATAGAGCTAAAAGGCAGCGTAAAATGAGTAGAATGAATTTTGGCAGTCTTTGGAGCCTTTTTTTAGTTGGCTAAAGCCTCCCTCTCTCAACAATTAGCAATATCGTGGGAAGCAATGTGGGGAAGAAAGGTAGTAGTTGATTTTTTTTCTTAACACCCTATGTTATTTCCCAACGCAGAGAAGATATATCAATTGGTGCCCCTTCACACAGTCATGGTTGCACTTCCCATCATGCATTTGGGCAGAACAGTTAAATGGCTACAGTATCATTTACTGAAAGCTCAACAAATACACTACATGGCAATATTTAGTCACAATATACAAAGTCATATTTATCCTTTAAGAATTACAAGTCTTTCTATCCGTGGATCCCTCTCACAGAAAGAATGTTAATAGTGTAAATGCCATCTTGAGGATTTATTGTCATAATAAACAAATACAGTACTTATGTACTGTATGTTGAATGTATATATTCATCCGAGTTTTATTCATTTTTTTCTTAATGCATGTCCAAAATGTCTACGATGGGGAAAAATTATCGGGAATGATTGGAATTGAATCGGGAGCAAAAAAAAACGCAATCGGATCGGGAAATTTCGAGATCGGCAGATACTCAAACTAAAACGATCGAGATCGGATCGGGAGCAAAAAAAAAAACATGATCGGAACAACCCTAATATTTTTCTATTTGAAGTACATTTTTTGTTCAATTTTCACACTACTTTCTGTCGGCGACAAAACTTTTGTCTTGCCAAAATTTGACCTTTGTGTCTTCATGAAAAGATAAATCTTTTTTTCAGTGAAACAAATATATTTTTGTACATTCAACATCATTTGGGAGGGTCTTAGCTTTCATATGAGCCATTTCTATAACCAATTGAATAATTAAAAGTCAGGTTATTAGCAATTGTTTCTACTGAATGGATGCGCGACAAGACTTTTGTCAGGGACTGTAGAAGATCATCCTAAACAGAGCCCAAACACACCCTTCTTTCTGCCCACAGCCCAACCCGCGAGTGCCTTCAAAAAGACTGAATGTTTAACTTATCGATGTCATTTTCTCGGGAACCTTTTGTTGACTTTTGATATGGTGACTCTGAGTCTGCCTCCTCGCCTGGGTCTGTTGCTGTTTGCCCTGCTGTTTGATCGCTGTCGATTGAATAAATTGTAAATCAATATCGCTGCTCTTAGTTGAGTAAAATTTTGCAAATATCTATATCATCCACAAACGCAAGACATACATTTTATATTCATTTTGTGCTGGTATTTGTGTTTGCAAATATGTTTACCATGTGTTTTTGAAAGTTTAAATGCTTTTAAAGTGTGTGGGAAGGTTGCTTTTTATTGTCTCTTCCTATCATGGATTTTCTGCACTGTATTGCGACAACAGCTCAGAGCATGAGAGTCTTTATTAGCGTGCGACCTCGTGAAGCGGTTAGCAGCTTCGTCACTTTTAAGTGTTCAAAACCCCATGAGCGACCATCCTGGCACGTGGGCGGCAGATGCACGTCGAAGGCGGCCTACCGCTTAAGTCGACTTCCAGACTTTAGCAGTCGCTATACATTCCTCACGGTCATGCGGTTATTCTCTAAAGAGAAACTTTATAGTATTAGCAGATGCAATGTCAAACCTGGCAAGGAAACATTTTATCTTATTTGTGTTTGCGCTCGCGAAGAGATCGGCAAATCCCACCGTGTCCACTAAACCGTCGCCTTTAACCCCTCGCTCGTAAATAAGTGTTAAAATACGATGCTGTGGCTTCATCCTGTTATGTCTTCATCAACATAAGTTGACATTTATTCCCTGATGATAGGATGCCTTTATTATTCATTCCTAACTATGGTTTGCTGTTTATCTGAGAGGAAATGTATAGGACGGAAAACACAGACAAGGCTGAAAAAGCAGTTTCTGCTCTTGCACTCCTCTTTAATAGAAACTGCTGTATTTTAAGCCAAAAGAACTGTTGTGTTTGATAGAACAATATGTCTATATGCTGCCATAGCAGATTCATAGCGCATTAAGCCCCCGAACTATTTTAATTTGTCTCTTTTACCCTGAAAACCCCCATTTACGGACGTCGCCCAACCGCTTTTGTTTCAACCTAGCCATAAAAAGAAGGTAAGTAATTAGGGCCCGAGCACCAACATGGTGCGAAGGCCCTATTGTTCTGCAAAGGATTATTATTATTCTTTCTTCATGGCAAATGAAAATTGCCCATTTGGAGGACTTAACATGCTCAAAAACTCACCAAAAGTTGCACAAACATGCGGATTGGTGAACATTTTGATAATTTGGCAACGTTGTGAAAAAATGTCAAAAAATGGCTCAGTGGTGCCCGCTGGAATTTTTAAAAAAGGCCTCTCCATTTAAGTTTTTTCAACATAGAGCGATGAAATTTGGGGAGTCGATACCTTGGGCCAAAATGCTTAAAAAAGTCTCTTGCACCCATATTCCAAACCCAACAGGAAATCAGGTTTTTTGGATTGAATATTGAAAAACATGCCATTTTAGTGGAAAACCAGCGTGCACGTTTAAGACCATTACGCCAAAGCAGTTAGATCGAACCTCCTCAGAATTGGTCAGACTGTTCAGGACACATATGAGATGTTAGGTTATGAAAATGGTGAGTTTCCATTCACGGGCCTGACCTGGGCGGAGTACCAAAATCGGGCTTATTTGGGGAGAAGCGTTGGGGTTTAGGGTTAGGGCTTCTTCAGGGCAAATTAAAATGGTCAATTTGAAGTTCTGCACATGCTCGAAAACTCAAAAAAATTTGCACATATCAAAATTGTGAGTTTTCATTCACGGGCTGGCCTGTGCGGAGCGTTTTTTTTTTTTTGTGTTAGGTTAATTAGGGTTCACACTCTGCTACTTCATCTGTAGGAGAAAAAAAGATACGATGTATTTTTCATCGTGCCAGAGTCGATGGGGTGCCAAAGTCGGACATTTTTTTGACAAAACACCAAATTCAGAAAATGACTAATAACTCCCCCATACAACGTCCAAATCTTTTTCATATTTGGCATGTACGTGATGTATCCCAGCCTGAACTCAACTTCATTGAAATATCACCCATTAGGCCTGGCGCCCCCTGCTGGGAACAGGAAATGGCCTTTTTTACGAGACCGACTCCTTCTCGAAGGGAAAAAAACCTAATGACCCACCCAAAAAAGTTATTTTAATATAGTTATATTTATTATTCAAAATGTCAGTAATTTTTATCTTAGAATCATTAATTGATGTCTAATATTTAGTTTAAAAAAAAGAAAAAAAAACGACTTTAAAAAATTATTCACTCGCATATTTTAAACTTTTAAACAAATGACGTCACAACGAAAAATTTGGCGTCTGTAAAAAAAAGTCACGGATGTCTCCCTCATTACTATCGCTTAATTGTATTTTTTTTTCGTTACTGTCACATTTCCCCTGATATGAAGGGATGTTAATTGATAAGATTTTTAGGATTCCGATTCCATTATCGATATTGCTTAACGATTCGATTCTTTATCGATTCTCTTATCTCTTATCTAATTTGGACTAATGGACTGTATGAGATTCTGCGTTCAATATGTTTTAGTGCTGCAACGATTAATCGATTAACGCGAGTATTCGATTAGAAAAAAAAGATTCGAATTAAATTTTGCTGATTCGAGTATTCGTTTGTGGCGTTGTAATGGTTTATTTTGAAAGTGTTTGCATTCGGTTTTATTGATTTGAATGGATACACTGCCCTAGTATGCCTCATTTCACATGGCTGAATCCAGCTGCTCCATGTTAAGACCAACATAAGCTAAGTTTTTGTTTGAGCTAATTTTTTAGTGCATTCTTATTTTAGTTTATGGGTATATTTAGCTGGTTTTTTTTGTGGGAATATGTGTCTGAACCATTTGTTAAGAGCATTGTAAAAAAAAAAAAAAAAAGTTAGCGTTTTATAGCATTTAAGCGAGCGGACTTTTGCTATGTAAGTTAGCCAATTGTTCTTTTGTTGTACATATATCCTTATTTAAGTATTTTTTAAATACCGTTTGAGGCTAAGCCCAGGTATTTGAATATTTCATGTTCAATATCCGATTACTCGATTATTCGACAAACTACTTCATCGATTGACTACTAAAATAATCGATAGCTGCAGCCCTAATATGTTTTATGATTCATTCGCCTCGGGGTGTTGGTTAGAACACAAGGAGCGAAGAGCGGAGTTGGTCTTTGGCACTTTTAGTACAACTTGGCAACAGGCACAACTATATACAGGCAATGGCACTTGATATGAGAATCACTCAATGAGCAGTTGGGAGCACGCGTGGAAAGATGATGTATTTGAATGTGTGTGAAAGACTGGAATGTGTGGATATGTGTGGTTCTGAAAGGAAAGAAAATTAGTGCTGATGCAATAAACAATGCAAATTGACTGTAAAGAAGTCAATAACACACATACATGACTCGCAGTGTAATGAACACAAAGAGGGGGGATGTTCGCGAGTGCGCGCGCACAACCCGGAAGCACACTGCGTGCACGTTCGATCATCTTGGCCATAAAAGTGGTGAAAACTAAGCACTGTACAGTAGGCCTGAACGATATATCATTTAAACATCGCCATCGCAATGTGCACGTGCGCGATAGTCCCATCATAAGCATGTTCGATAGTTTTTATTTTTTTTCAATCCACATACGCCTTGCTTTCTGCTCTGCGCACAGCCTCACACCCTCCCTCTCCCAGCCCTTTGTTCCTCACAGTCAATGCAGCACTTGCTTACTAAAGTTAACGATGTCTTTGATCTTGCCAAAGAACCGGACTTCAAAGCAGAGCAATGTGTCAATCATCGTTTAACTTGTTAAACAGTTTCTGCAAGGAAGCCGCACTGGAATGAATGTGTGTGTGTGGAGACGTTGGAGACATTAAATAAATGCCAGAAGGGATTGTGAGGAGTTTTAAATTTCTACATGTCACTCCAAGAGTCACAGCTAAGGTAGATAGACAGAAGCATTTAATAAAACCAAGCAAATTTCTACTTCAGTACTTTATTCTTGTTCAAAAATGATTGGTTGGACAGTTATGTTTAAAACTGATAATAATTATGACATTTGAAGTGCTTAAAAAACATTTATTTATATACATTTTTTAAATCACTTTGGGGGAAAAAGTGAGAAAAAACATATCTTATATGTATCTCTTTCCAATGCTAAATCTGAATAAATACATTGAGCACAAAAAACACACACATAAAAAAAAAAAAAAAAAAATTGGGGGTGGGGGGCGCTACTTTGCGGTTTTTCACTTATCGCGGCGGGTTCTGGTCCCCATTAACCGCGAAAAACGAGGGATCACTGTACACTGTGGTGATCGTGAGTCATCTAAAGTCTTTCCAAACAGCTATTCAAGTCATCTAGTGAAAATTTCTTTAAAAAAAAAAAAAAAAAAAATATTGCCATATAATATCGCAATATATCGCAAACCCCAGAAAAATCGCAACAGTTTTTTTTCAATATCGTTCAGGCCTACTGTACACTCATATGGATGTACAACATAATCTTAAGATGCTAAACTAACACATTCCCTCTTAACACAAATGTGCAACGTGAATATAACGGTGGGGGTGTTGTGCGGAAAAATAGCCGCCCTTTGTGAAATGTCCCCCCGGACGGAACGCTTTATTGAGGTGAAAACAAAAAATGTTTTCATAGACGCATTACAGTAATGGATATACGACGGCGCGAGTGCGCGCGCACAACCCGCAAGCACGCTGCGTGCACGTTCGGTCATCTTGGCCATAAAAGTGGTGAAAACTAAGCACTGTACAGTCATATGGATGTACAACATAATCTTAAAATGCTAAACTAACACATTCCCTCTTGACACAAATGTGCAACGCGAATATAATGGCGGGGGTGTTGTGCGGAAAAGTAGCCGGCCATTCCCGGCCATTTTCACCAGTGCAACCCCCTTCGCTTTGGCCGTTTTACTGGATTTTGACTGATTTTGCAAGGCCCACAGAAAATTCTGTTCTATTGCTATATAAGTATGAAACACATCAAAAGAAAGATTAGACTTTCTTCTTTCAGAAGGAAAAAAAGTTAGTTCATATCTTTTTCCATTCTTTAGAAATCAGCAATAGAAAATAGCGAAGTTTGAGCAATTTTCCAATTTCTGATGAAAAAATAGAAATTGAGCTTTTTGTAATAGCATACATTTCAAACATAACTTTGACTTTAACACAGCTATTTTTAGCTTTTGTGACATCCCAAACATCTGAATAATGTTTTCGTTCTACAAAATAACATAAACAACAAGACAAATAGAGCTTTTGATAGCAAAGTAACAATTTATTTACACATAATTAAACTATTGAACTGAGAGATGACGCTGTTGTGGCTGCGACAGCCGGGTAAACTTTTCCCTCATCGCTGCCCGTCTCATCAAGATAGATTTTTTTTAGTCTTTCTTTTGTGGTGACCACTGCCTGGTGGCGGAGTTCACCTGAGGATTTGTGTGGGGCATGTTCCTGGGGGGGAACTGGTTAGGCCGTGCCGGTTTCCGGCTGAGTCGCGGGACACTGGAGGGTAGCGGGGGACTCGAGCGGCCAAGCACAGCGGCGCGGGCTCTGCTCGGCGAGCAGCACGGACTGAACGGCATCGTCCGCTGCACTGGCGGTCCCGGTCGTTCTGCTCGGTCGTCCAGCACCTGGCATCCCGGGCGTCCACCCGGTCGTCCATTCGGTCGTCTTCTGCCGATGCCCCGGCCGTTCATTCCGTTGAATCAGGTTGCCGGTCTTACCAAATGCGCTACTGCCCTCCACTGGCCAGTTTTATTGCTTTAAAATGGATTTTCAGCATTGTGCTTTGGAGCTAAGTTGCATCAGAACCTAGAGATGTCTCTTGTGAAAAAAAAAAAGCGTATAAATACGTCTTTGGGACACTGAAACAATTAAAAATCAAAGTATTTATACGTTTTTGGGAGCAAATGAGTTAACTACATATGTTATAAGCATTCAGTAATGCCCATGATAGTAACATGTCATAATTATGACGGTCTTATGACAGCCTTATGACGCCGCTGTCAAAGTGTTACCTACTAACCCAAATAAATCAACAAATAAACCGCACTGGATTAAGCCGCAGGATTTGAAATTAAGGAAAAAAGTAGCGGTTTATAGTCCGAAAATTACGGTACTATTGTAGAATTTCAGCAGGCCACATTGAAAAGACACAAGAGCCATATTTGGCCCATAGAAGTAAAACTAAGACTTTCTCTGTGTAAAAAGTAGAGCCGTTTTTTTTTCCAACAAAGAGACTTTCTGTCTTTGTGACTTGTCCCAGGTCTTCCCGTAAAGAGCCTCACGCATTGGACAGTTTAGTGGGTACATGAGATTTCATCGACTAATCCGATTAAGGATCTATAAATCACAACGCGTGTTTCCATCGAGACGCACGGTTTCCCTCCAAGTGGCCGCGGATAACCTCGCGTCAGCATTTGTTTTACGACGGGAACGTTTTGACTGCCGTGTGAGGTGTGACGGATTTTACACTGACATTTTACAGCCGTTTATGTCTAGTCACGAAAAGCTCTTCATTGCTGTTTTTGATTGGTTTTGTCCATTAGGGACTTTTTATTTGTTGCTTGATAATATGCTCACTGGAAAGAGTGAATGCAAGTCAATTGAGATGCAGTGTTTTGGGAAGGTTTTGTTCGGCTTTGCAAGGAAGTGCTGTTTTTGGCAGCACTTTTATTTTTTGTCTTGGCCTTTTGGACAAAATACTTATTTTAGTCATTTCAAAATGTTGTTAGTCTAGTTTTAGTCGAAGAGTACTCAAAAAATGTTTTCGTCTGTAAGAATTGAACAGTTTTACTCCACCCAAAAAATAAAACTAGGCCTGCAAGCAGGACTGAACGGGACCTCGCAGTTTGGCGCAACTCGGACATCACGCAACTTGGACGTCACGCAAGTCAGGGTGGTGGCAGATCGTCCCCCTCTCATCATCTAATGAGAACATGCTCGAAACTCTCCTCTTTTGGGGGGATTATAAATACATTCACACACCTAGGAGGAAAAACCCTTAATGAAGATGGTCCTACAAAAAGGAGGTGCTACTGTGCTGTGCAGCCATGCTCTTGTTCAAAACCTAATTGGGTCAATTCGACCAAGTGTGCCAAATATTGTGGCTACTTCCTTTTAACTCATTTGCTCCCAAAAACGTATAAATATGTTCTATTTTTAATTGTTTCAGTGTCCCAAAGACGTATAAATACGTCTTATGTTTTTTTTCACAAGAGACATCTCTGGGTTCTGATTCAACTTAGCTTCAAAGCACAACACTGAAAATCCATTTTAAAGCAATAAAACTGGCCACTGGAGGGCAGTAGCACATTTGGTAAGACCCCCAACCCGATTCAAAGACGACCAAATGGACGTCCAGGATGCCAGGCGGCAGACAACCGAACAAAACAACCGGGAGGACGCCCGGGATGCCAGGCGCTGGACAGCCGAGCAGAACGACCGGGACCACCAGTGCAGCGGACGATGCCGTTGAGTCCGTGCTGCTCACTGAGCAGAGACAGGCGGCGATGAGCGAAAAGTTTACCCTGGCTGTCGCGGCCACAACAGCATCATCTCTCAGTTAGTTATGTTTAAATAAATTGTTACTTTGCTATCAAAAGCTCTATTTGTCTTGTTGTTTATGTTATTTTGTAAAAGGAAAACATTATTCAGATGTTTGGGATGTAACTAAAGCAAAAAATAGCTGTGTTAAAGTCATATTTTTTTAAATGTATGCTTTCACAAAAAGCTAAATTTCTGTTTTTTCATCAGAAATTGGAAAATTGCTCAAACTAAGCTATTTTCTAATGCTGATTTCTAAAGAATGGAAAAAGATGAACTAACTTTTTTTCCTGCTGAAAGAAGAGAGTCTAATCTTTCTTTTGGTGGGTTCCATGTTTATATAACAATAGAACAGAATTTTCTGTGGGCCTTGCAAAATCAGTCAAAATCCAGTAAAACGGCCGGGAGCGAAGGGGATTGCACTGGTGAAAATGGCTGGGAGTGAATGAGTTAATGGCGAAAAAGGGTTGTCACGGCAACAGACAGAGACATGTGGACATGGGCCTTAAAATGTAGTATTACAAAAGGTCTTAATACTACACTGACCAACCTGAAAAGAACTGGACATGTATAAGTAAAATGAGTGACTTTCTGTTGCCACAAGTTGGCGCTGCAGCGTTGATGCAAATGGGACCCTTGAGGGTACGATTCTCAACAAGCATGGGAAGTTTGGTGCATATATGTTGTATATCTGCCAGGTTATGACTATTCAAAATTTGTTGTGAGACAAAATGGCGACGGCCTTTCTCACGTTCCTGTTTGGACCCTTTCGCTTCAATGAAACCTCAATATTTTTCATCAAGCACCTGAACACATGTCTTAAGGCTCCCCTGATGCAAGTTTGAGGTCATTTGATTTTTTGTCCATTGGAGGAGGAGCCTGTTCAGTAAAAAAGAGCATATCCAGTTCCCAGCAGGGGGCGCCAGGCCTAATGGGTAATATTTCAATGCAGTCATGTTCAGGCTGGGATACCTCACATATATGCCAGATATGAATCAGGGAGTTATTAGTCATTTACTAAATTTGGTGTTTTGCCAAAATAAAAAGACTGACTTTGGCACCTCGCCCAGGTCAGGCCCATGGGTTAAAAACCACCACCATTTCGATAACTTAAGATCTTATATGCTCCATGAACAGTCTCACCACTTTGAGGAGGATCCAACTAACTCCCTAGGTGCCCATGTCTCAGATATGCACCCTGTAACTCTATATAAATTTCACATTCAATCCAAAATACCGGATTGCCTGTTAGGTTTGGAACAAGGGTGCAAGAGACTTTTTGGAGCGGTTTTGCACAAGGTATTGACTGGCCAAATTTCATCGCTCTACCTTGAAAAAAACCCAATAGGAGAGGCCTTTTTGAAAAATTCAAGGGGGTGCCACTGAACCATTTTGTTAATTTTGTTTGTTATACTTTTTTTTTTTTTTTTACTTAAAAGTGCAGATACATGTGCAAAAAATACTTAAGTAAAAACACAAGTATCTAAGAGAAAAATACTCAAGCAAAATACAAAATTACTTTACAAGTAAAATGTAAAAGTATTTTCTCTCAATGCAAAAATGTAATATATATACATACATACAGTGGTATGAAAAAGTATCTGAACCTTTTGGAATTGCTCACATTTCTGCATACAATCACCACAAAAATTTGATCTGATCTTTGTCAAAATCACACAGATGTAAAAACAGTGTCTGCTTTAACTAAAACCACCCAAACATTGATAGGTTTTCGCATTTTAGTGTGGATAGTATGCAAAAAATGACAGGTGCATACTGCCACCTACTGTACAGGAGTGTGGTGGGTTTTATTGGTCAATATTTTGTTCACCTGCCTAATCTTTATTGTACTCATGTCTCTGCCTCTAGTGCTCAGTTATGGTATAGTTGCTTGGGGCTTATCTATTGCGCCAGAGGCATGAAAACGAAGCTATCAATTCTCCCAGTCCAGCACAACCGCGCAATGCACGTATAAAACATGGCGCCCTCCGTAGGTTAAAACATGTACTATAGATTTTTAAACCAATGGCAATAATATATGTTTCTAATAACATATTTAAGTCAAAGATAATCATTGTGGCAAGAGTCTACAAGTCTAAGTTTGTGTTTTCCTTTTAATGCTAATGCGATGCTAAGCTATGATACTTATAAGTGAAACAGCAAATATTCCACAACAAAGTGTTCACCACTGATTACTTCTTTAATTGTTATACAAAACTATGCATAAGATTATGAAAGGGAATAGTTATTGATGTGTGAGTGGGTTGGATACCGTCTTTCCAATTTGAAAACCCTGTTGAAAAACACAGCAAAGTCCTCTTTCGGGTTCCTTCACAGAGTCCGGGCTGCGACGGCATCCTAGGCTCCGGGAAGGTGATGGACACGTGCGGAGTGTGCGGCGGAAACAACGCCAGCTGCCGCCTCGTGTCGGGAGTCTTCCGCCACTCCCTGACTAAGATCGGCTACCACAAAATCGCAGAGATCCCGCGGGGAGCCACCAAGATCAACGTGACTGAGATGGCCAAGAGTCGCAACTACCTAGGTGAGATGTCAGTTTAACGTTCCTGTTATTTAAGTGTAGAAATATATGGTTATGAATGTGTGTTTAACATATGAGTTCATCACTAGTAGATGTACAGCGTCTAGCTTTGTCTATGAGTTGGCCAAAAAACTCCCAAGCATTCAAGTTTAAGCTTATTGCTTAGTAACAAAAATTTGTAAACAAATTCAGGGTCATTTCCTGTTGATTTGGGGACATTTCAGGGTCACTTCCGGTTGATATCGGATCATTTCCTCTTCATTTTGATTTCGGAGCATTTGAGGTTCACTTCCTGTTAACATCAGGTCACTTCCTGCTGATTTTGGGGGGGTTTCAGGGTTACTCCCTGCTGATTTTGGAGCATTTTAGGGGTACTTCCTGTTGATTTGGGGACATTCCAGGGTCAATTCCTGTTGATATCATGACATTTCGAAGTCACTTCCTGTTAATATCGGATGACTTCCACTTCGTCTTGATTTTGGAGCATTTCGGGTTCACTTCCTATTGATTTGGGGGAATTTCAGGGCTACTTCCAGTTGATATCAGTTCACTTCCTGTTGATATCGGGACATTTCGGCGTCACTTCCTGTTAAAATCAGATCACTTCCACTTCGTTTTGATTTTGTAGGGTTCACTGCCTGTTAATACCAGGGCACTTTCTATTGATTTCAGGGTCACTTCCTGTTGATTTTGGAGCATTTCAGGGTTACTTCCTGTAGATTTGGTGACATTTCACGGTCACTTCCTGTTGATATTGTGACATTTTGGCGTCAATTCCTGTTAGTATCGAGTCACTTCCACTTTGTTTTGATTTTGGAGCATTTCGGGTTCACCTCCTGTTAATACTAGGTCACTTCCTGTTGATTTGGAGGCTTTTGGGGTCACTTCCTGTTGACATCGGATCACTTTCGCTTTGTTTTGATTTAGTAGCATTTCAGGGTAATTTCCTATTTATATCAGTTCACTTCCCACTGATTTGAGGACATATTAGGGTGACTTTATGCCGATATCGGATCACTTCCACTTAATATTGATTTTGGAGCATTTCTGGTTCACTTCCTGTTTATATCAGGTCACTTCCTGTTGATTTAAGGTGATTTCGGGGTCACTTCCTGTTGATTTTGGAGCATTTCAGGGTCACATCCTGTTGGTTTGGGGACATTTTGGGGTCACTTCATGTTGATATCAGATGACTTCCACTTTGCTTTGATTTTGAAGCACTTCAGGATCACTTCCTGTTGATTTGGGGGAATTTCAAGGTCACTTCCTGTTGGTATCAGTTAACTTCCCATGTATTTGGGGACATTTCAGGGTCACTTCATGTCGATATTGGATCACTTCCACTTTGTTTTAATTGTGAAGCATTTTGGGTTCACTTCCTGTTAATATCAGGTCACTTCCTGTTGATTTTGTGGAATTTCAGGGTCACTTCATGCCGATATTGGATCACTTCAACTTAATTTTGATTTCGGAGCATTTCAGGTTCCCTTCCTGTTTATATCAGGTCACTTCCTGTTGATTTAAGGTGATTTCGGTTTCACTTCCTGTTGACTTTGGAGCATTTCAGGGTCACTTCCTTTTGGTTTGGGGACATTTCGGGGTCACTTCATGTTGATATCAGATAACTTCCACTTCGCTTTGATTTTGAAGCATTTCGGGATCACTTGCTGTTCATATCAGGTCACTTCCTGTTGATCTGGGGGAATTTCAAGGTCACTTCCTGTTGGTATCAGTTACCTTCCCATGTATTTGGGGACATTTCAGGGTCACTTCATGTCGATATCGGATCACTTCTACTTTGTTTTGATTTTGGGGCATTTTGGGGTCACTTCCTGTTGATATCGGGTCACTTACCATTGATATCAGTTCACTTCCCGTTTAATTGGGAGGGGGGCATTTCAGGGTTTTTACGGTTGATAACGAGTCACTTCCTGTTGATCACAGGTCACGGCCTGTCAATGGAATGGTGTTCATTTAAATTAAAACCATAAAGGCCAATACCTTGAAAATGAATATGACATTCTTAGAACGCATTTTCTGAAGAAATTGTTAAAATGTCGTGTAAGAAAGTCAGAATCCAACTTTGTGGTAAAACCCCGACTACACCACTAACACCCACATCATTCAATGAAAGTGCAAAATTCAACCACAAGGCTTAACCACTCTTTGTTTGTTCTTTTGTCATTAATATTCACCAGAGCAGGCTGTACCACATGTACTGAATTCCAAATAAACAATTGAAACTAGAAAACTTGGTGTAGTAATGTGACATAGAACAGCAGAGTTTATAATGGGTTTTTCATGAGCAAAGTCATCCCACACATTCCCTCGGTGGCTCTCTTTTCGGGGATCCTAATGGGCTTCCATTTGATCCAAACGGTCTTTTACAAGTCTAATGTTACAGTCCTAATGCATTTCTAGTGGTCTCCTGCGCTTAATTCACTGAGTTTTGGGGCCAAAATGTCTGCCAACAAATAAGGATGATGGTAGTTTTTTTCACTGTTAATTATAACCCCACTTCCTGTGCACTCTATACACACAATAAATGAATAAAAGAACATAACATTTTCTTTTATGTAGAAAACATATTAACTAGAAAATGCAATTTCTGTTAGAAATTGTGATGGTAGCTTTGCTTAAGTAGGTAAAGCCCTTGCAGTCACTTCCTGTTGATTTGGTGGCAATTTGAGGTCACTTCCTGTTGATGTCAGTTGACTTCCTGTTGATATCGAGTCACTTCCTGTTGATTTGGGGACATTATGAGGTCTCTTCCTTTTGATATCAAGTCACTTCCTGTTGATTTGGGGGCATTTTAGAGTCACTTCCTGTTGCTATCCGATCACTTCCGCTTTGTTTTGATTTTGGAGCATTTCAGGGTCACTTCCTGTTGATTTGGGAGTGTTTTGGGGGTCACTTCCTGTTGATATCAAGTCACTTCCTATTAATTTGGCGGCGTTTTGGGGTCACATCCTGTTGACATCAGATCACTTCTGCTTTGTTTTGATTTTGGAGTATTTCAGGGTCACTTCTTGTGGATATCAGGTCACTTCCTGTTGATATCAAGTCACTTCCGGAGAAGTTCGGGTCACTTGCTGTTCATATCAGGACATTTCCCTGTTAATTTGGGGGCATTTCTGGGTCACGTCCTGTTGATTTCAGTTCAATTCCTGTTGATATCAGGTTACTTCCTGTCAATTTTGGGGCATTTTGGGGTCACTTCCTGTTGATATAGGATCACTTCAGCTCCATTTTGATTTTGGAGCATTTCAGGGTCACTTCTTGTTGATTTGGTGGTGTTTCGGGGTCACTTCCTGTTGATATTAAGTCACTTCCGGGGAGTTTCGGGGTCACTTGCTGATGATATCGGAACACTTCCCGTTGATTTGGGCGCATCTCAGGGTCACTTCCTTTAGATATCAAGTCACTTCCTGTTGATTCAGAGGCATTTTAGAGTCACTTCCTGTTGATATCGGATCACTTCGCTTTGTTTTTATTTTGGAGCATTTCAGGGTCACTTCCTGTTGATTTTAGAACATTTCAGGGTCACAAACTGTTGATTTGGGAGTGTTTTGGGGTCACTTCCTGTTGATATCAAGTCACTTCCTATTGATTTGGCGGCGTTTCGGGGTCACATCCTGTTGATATCAGATCACTTCTGCTTTGTTTTGATATTGGAGTATTTCAGGGTCACTTCTTGTGGATATCGGGTCACTTCCTGTTGATTTGGGGGCATTTTAGAGTCACTTCCTGTCGATATTGGATCACTTCCGCTTTGTTTGGATTTTGTAGCATTTCAGGGTCACTTGCTGTTGATTTTAGAACATTTCAGGGTCACAACCTGTTGATTTGGAAGTGTTTTGGGGTCACTTCCTGTTGATATCAAGTCACTTCCTATTGATTTGGCGGCATTTGGGGGTCACATCCTGTTGATATCAGATTACTTCTGCTTTGTTTTGATTTTGGAGTATTTCAGGGTCACTTCTTGTGGATATCGGGTCACTTCCTGTTGATATCAAGTCACTTCCTGTTGATTTGGGGGCATTTTAGAGTCACTTCCTGTCGATATTGGATCACGTCCGCTTTGTTTTGATTTTGGAGCATTTCAGGGTCACTTGCAGTTGATTTTAGAACATTTCAGGGTCACAACCTGTTGATTTACGAGTGTTTTGGGGTCACTTCCTGTTGATATCAAGTCATTTCCTATTGATTTGGCGGCGTTTTGGGGTCACATCCTGTTGATATCAGATCACTTCTGCTTTGTTTTGATTTTGGAGTATTACAGGGTCACTTCTTGTGGATATCGGGTCACTTCCTGTTGATATCAAGTCACTTCCGGGGAAGTTCAGGTCACTTGCTGTTCATATAAGGACATTTCCCGTTAATTTGGTGGCATTTCTGGGGCACGTCCTGTTGATTTCAGTTCAATTCCTGTTGATATCAGGTTACTTCCTGTCAATTTTGGGGCATTTTGGGGTCACTTCCTGTTGATATTGGATCACTTCAGCTCCACTTTGATTTTGGAGCATTTCAGGGTCACTTCTTGTTGATTTGGTGGTGTTTCGGGGTCACTTCCTGTTGATATTAAGTCACTTCCGGGGAGTTTCGGGGTCACTTGCTGATGATATCGGAACACTTCCCGTTGATTTGGGAGCATCTCAGGGTCACTTCCTTTAGATATCAAGTCACTTCCTGTTGATTCAGGGGCATTTTAGAGTCACTTCCTGTTGATATCGGATCACTTCGCTTTGTTTTTATTTTGGAGCATTTCAGGGTCACTTCCTGTTGATTTTAGAACATTTCAGGGTCACAAACTGTTGATTTGGGAGTGTTTTGGGGTCACTTCCTGTTGATATCAAGTCACTTCCTATTGATTTGGCGGCGTTTCGGGGTCACATCCTGTTGATATCAGATCACTTCTGCTTTGTTTTGATATTGGAGTATTTCAGGGTCACTTCTTGTGGAAATCGGGTCACTTCCTGTTGATATCAAGTCACTTCTGGAGAAGTTCGGGTCACTTGCTGTTCATATCAGGACATTTCCCATTAATTTGGGGGCATTTCAGGGTCACGTCCTGTTGATTTGGTGGCAATTTGAGGTCACTTTCTGTTGATGTCAGTTCACTCCCTGCTTATTTAAGGGCTATTTGGGGTAACTTCCTGTTGATATCAGGGCGCATCAGTTGATTTGGGAGCGTTTCGGAGTCACTTCCTGTTGCTATTAGGTCACTTCCTGTTTGTTTGGGAGCATGTCGGGGTCACTCGCTGTTCATATCAGGACACTTCCCGTTGATTCGGTGCCATTTCTGGGTCACCTTCTGCTGATGTCAGTTCACTTCCTGTTGATATCGAGTCACTTCCTGTTGCTTCAGGGGCATTTTAGAATCACTTCCTGTTGATATCCGATCACTTCCGCTTTGTTTTGATTTTGGAGCTTCTCAGGGTCACTTGCAGTTGATTTTAGAACATTTCAGGGTCACAACCTGTTGATTTGGGAGTGTTTTGGGGTCACTTTCAGTGGATATCAAGTCACTTCCTATTGATTTGGCGGCGTTTTGGGGTCACATCCTGTTGATATAAGATCACTTCTGCTTTGTTTTGATTTTGGAGTATTTCACGGTTGCTTCTTGTGGATATCAGGTCACTTCCGTACATTTTTTTGCCTGCAAGGAAAATAATTGACTGGTTTGCCTCAATATCCTGAAATACTTGATGTGCTAATGATGTGATTTGGAGAAAAATTGCAAATAGCGTTTTGAAATTTACCACCATTTTGCCTTCAGGAGCTCTCACACTTTAAGGATCTTTCTCTCGCAGCTCTCAAAAGCCGATCGGGACGGTCGATCATCAACGGGAACTGGGCTATCGACCGGCCGGGCAAGTATGAGGGCGGGGGCACCATGTTCACCTACCGCCGACCCAATGAGATCAGTAGCACCGCTGGGGAGTCCCTGCTCGCTGAGGGGCCTACTAATGAGATCTTGGATATTTATGTGAGTTGAGAACTAAACTTCAAAATCAATATTGCTGTCTTATACGTTCATTTTGGGAATTCTCCATTTCCCTCAGATGATCTTCCAGCAACCCAACCCAGGAGTTCACTATGAATACATAGTTGCCTCAGAGACACCCAAGGGTAAACAATAACATGACATTACCCATATTCCAATGCACTTACTCAAACTGATCACTTTAGGGAACGCCGTGAACGAGCGGCAAATGGGCCACGACGACTCTCAACGGGAAAACTACGAACCGACCGGGGGTGGGAGGTACCCGCCTCATCGCCACGACAACCAGGCGCCACGCCGCCAACGGGAATACAGCTGGAAGATGGCTGGCACTAGCAAGTGCAGCGCCTCTTGCGGTAAAGGTAAGACAATTGTTTGCTTTTTAAAACGATTGAAACCCAAAATCTGATTTTTTTTCTGTGCAATGTATAGGTTTTAGACATCCAATCTTCCATTGCGTCCACCGACTAAACCAGGTCCAGGTTAAGGAAAGTCTGTGTGACAGCAGTAGTAAACCAATGCAGCAGGAGGAGGCGTGCAACCTGCAGGCCTGCCCTGCCTTGTGAGTCTATACTTGGCCTTTCTTTATTTGTGGCTGTTAATCCAGGTTTTATAACACCATAAGTAAACTGGGGGACATGGTTAATGCTCACTTGTAAGCACATATGAATTGGATGCTATTCGATTTATGAGTATTCCATGTATTTTAGTTTTATAGTTGTTGCATTGTATATTACTATATTGTAATATACATGTAACATGGCATTCATTGTAATATATATTATTTTTATTATTTTTGTTATGGTTAATATTATTCTGGTGTATATTTTAAATTATTATAATCTATATTTCTGTAATACTTTACTACACTTTACTATACTATGATATAATACAATAAATAACGTAACAATATCACATAACAAAACGTGACAACTTAATATAGCATAAAGATTTACGTAGCATGACATCATGGCATTATGCAATGCAATAATGTAACAACATAACTTAGCTTTGTAACATTTAATGATGTAAAGATGTATGTAACGTAATAAAATGACAATGCAATGTAATGACGTTACGAATTTAGTAACAACCTAATGACGTAACTTAGCGATGTAACATAACGTAACACCATAACGACATAATGCAATGTAATGACATAACTGTCTAATGTAACAGCGTAATGACATAACAGCAGTCTAACATAACAATGTAACGATATAACATAATAACGTAACGTAACGTAACAACGTAACGTTGACATAATGCAATGTAATGATGTAACAAAGCGATCTAACGTAAAAATGTAAAGACGTAACGTAACAACGAAATGTTAACAACATAATGCAATGTTATATGGTAACAAAGTGCTCTAACGTAACAATGTATTGACGGAACATATCAATGTAATTTAACGACATAACGTAAAATTGTAACGGAGCTGAATAGCGACAGAACGCAACGCACTGACGTAACAACATAACGTAACAACATAATGACATAACATAGCAATGTATTGTAACAATGTAACAACGTAACATTACACCATAACTACATAATGCAATGTAATGACATAACGATATACTGTAACAACGTATTGAGATAACGTAACGACATCACATAACAATGTAACGTCACGTAACAATATCAAACCAACAATGTAACATTAACAACATACCACAATGTAATGACGTGATGACATAATGTAACAACGCAATGACATAACATAGCATATTAACATATCACCATAATGACAATGCAATGTAATGACGTTACGAATACTGTAACAACCTAATGACGTAACTTAGCGATGTAACATAACGTAACACCATAACGACATAATGCAATGTAATGACGAAACTGTCTAATGTAACAACGTAATGACATAAAAGCAATCTAACAATGTAACGATATATCAACGTAACGTAACAACGTAACATTGACATAATGCAATTTAATGATCTAACAAAGCGATCTAACGTAACAATGTAAAGAAGTAACGTAACAACGAAATGTTAACAACATAATGCAATGTTATATGGTAACAAAGCGCTCTAACGTAACAGTGTAATGACGTAACATATCAATGTAATTTAACAACATAACGTAACAATGTAACGGAGCTGAATAGTGACAGAGCGCAACGCACTGACGTAACAACACAACGTAAAAACTTAATGACATAACATAATGACATAACATAGCAATGTATTGTAACAATGTAACAACGTAACGTTACACCATAACTACATAATGCAATGCAATGACATAACGATATAGAATAACAACGTATTGAGATAACGTAATGACATCACATAACAATGTAACGTCACGTAACAACGTAAAACCAACAATGTAACATTAACAACATACCGCAATGTAATGACGTGATGACATAATGTAACAACACAATGACATAACATAGCAATAGAGTGTAACAATGTAATATAACATATTAACGTATCACCATAACGACAAAATGCAATGCAGTGACGTAATGGTATAATGTTACAACGTATCGACATATGTAATGTCGAAATTTAACAATGTAACAACATACCGTAATGACGGAATGTAACAACGTAAAGCAACAACTTAACGTTAAAAACATTACGCAATTTAATGACGTAACGAGCTAATGTAACAACGTAACGACATAACATAGCGACGTATTGTAACGATGTAACAACGTAATGCAACGATGTAACAATGTAACGTTAACAACATAAGGCAATGTAATTATGTAACAACATGATGTAACAACCTAATGAAATATATTATTATACGTATTATAATGCTTTGAATATACTAATGAACGGATTTGAATATATATTCTAACAGCAAAATAAAATGTTATCATATCTGGCAAAGTATGTATGCTGTGCTTCCTCATATTATGATATTGCCGAATACTTGATTGATCTAATTAGAAATGGTAATACATATTTTAATATTATTCTATTATTAAAATACTCAATGGCCTTATGAATCCGTATAAGCACAAATAAAGGCCTTCGCGATGATCAATTAATATGTAATAAAATATAATACAATTCTCTCTGCAATAGGTTAAAAAAAACTCATGTCATGTTATGGCTTCTTGCCTTTTTGTCAGCTGGGACATCGGCGAGTGGTCGGAATGTAGCAAGACCTGCGGCCTGGGCACGCAACAACGTCAGGTCCTGTGTCGCCAGGCGTACGCCAACCACACTCACAACGTGCACGCCAGCAGCTGCGGACATCTAGAACGGCCGGAAACCTCCGGCACGTGCCAGACTAAGATCTGCAGCGAGTGGCATGTCCGCTCAGAGTGGAGCGCCGTGAGTGACAGCTGTCAGTCACCGTATTGATGATTGACTTTATGCTCCATTCGAATCAGTAAAATATCTCCTTAGTGCTCTGTACCGTGCGGTCTTGGCCAGAGGTGGCGGGAGGTCCGATGCGTGAGCAACGTGGGCGACTTTGTCCCGGACGCGGAGTGTAACATGAACTTAAGGCCTGCTCATGTAGAGAACTGTGACATGGGAGCCTGTGCCAAGAGCTGGTTCTACACAGATTGGGGCACCAAGGTAAGAGATGCACACAAAATCTGCTGCCATTCATGACGATTGATAGTAAATTGCAACGGAAAGTATTGGCGATTGATAGAAAAATTCTAACAACGACTTTCCAAAACATTGACAATCTACTCATTTTATAAACTTATGTCAATCAGTTATCATTTGGTGTTCTTATCACTTCGTCACTCATATTTCAAAATGTATCAGGTCACTTCCTTTTGACATCGGGTCACTTCTGGTTGATTTGGGGTTATTTTGGCGTTACTTCCTGTAGATATCAGGTCACTTCCTGTTGATTTGGGGGCATTTCAGGGTCACTAATATCTGGTTACGTCCTTTAGATTTGGGGACATTTCAGGGACACTTCCTGTTGATATTAAGTCACAACAGTTGATTTGGGAGCATTTCAGGGACACCTTCTGTTGATTTGGGAACATTTTGGGGACATTTCCTGTTGATTTCAGGTCACATCCGATTGATTTGCGGACATTTCGAGGACACTTCCAGTAGATATCAGGTCACTTCCTGTTGATTTGGGGACATTTTTTGGACACTTTCTGTTAATATCAGGTCAATTCCTGTTGATTTAGGGACATTTCGGGGACATTGATATCGGGTTATGCCCTGTTGATTTGGGGACATTTCGGAGACTCTTCCTGTAGATATCAGGTCACTTCCTGTTGATTTGAGGACATTTTAGGGACACTTCCTATTGATATCGGGTCACTTCCTATTGATTTGGGGACATTTCTGGGACACTTCCTGTTGATATTATGTCACTTCCCGTTGATATCAGGTCACATGAGTTGATTCGGGAGTCTTTCGGGGTCAGTACCTGTTGATTTAGCGACATTTCGGGGACACTTCCTGTTGATTTTGGGACATTTCGGAGACAGTTCCTATTGCTATCATATCACTTCCTGTTGGTTTGTGGACATTTCAGGGACATTGATATGGGGTTACGTCCTGTTGATTTGGGGACATTTCCTGTTGGTATTAGGTCACTTCCTGTTGATTTTGGGGACATTTCGGGGTCACTTCATATTGATTTGGAGACAATTCATGGAGAATTTCTGTTGATATCAGGTCACTTCCTGTTAAGTCAGGGACATTTTGGGGACACTTCCTGTTGATATGAGGTCACTTCCTATTGATTTGGGGACATTTCTGGGACACTTCCTGTTGATATTATGTCACTTCCCGTTGATATCAGGTCACATGAGTTGATTCGGGAGTCTTTCGGGGTCAGTACCTGTTGATTTAGCGACATTTCGGGGACACTTCCTGTTGATTTTGGGACATTTCGGAGACAGTTCCTATTGCTATCATATCACTTCCTGTTGGTTTGTGGACATTTCAGGGACATTGATATGGGGTTACGTCCTGTTGATTTGGGGACATTTCCTGTTGGTATTAGGTCACTTCCTGTTGATTTTGGGGACATTTCGGGGTCACTTCATATTGATTTGGAGACAATTCATGGAGAATTTCTGTTGATATCAGGTCACTTCCTGTTAAGTCAGGGACATTTTGGGGACACTTCCTGTTGATATGAGGTCACTTACTGTTAATTCGGGGACATTTCGGGAACATTGATATCGGGTTACGCCCTGTTGATTAGGGGACATTTCGGGGACACTTCCTGTTGTTATCAGGTCACTTCCTGTTGAATTGTGGACATTTTGGAGACACTGATATCAGGTTACATCCAGTTGATTTGGGGACATTTCCTGTTTGTATTAGGTCACTTCCTGTTGATTTTGGGGCGATTTCGGGGTCACTTCATATTGTTTTGGAAACAATTCATGGAGAATTTCTGTTGATATCAGGTCACTTCCAGTTAATTCAGGGACATTTCGGGGACACTTCCTGTTGATATGAGGTCACTGTTAATTCGGGGACATTTCGGGAACATTGATATCGGGTTACGCCCTGTTGAGTAGGAGACATTTCGGGGACACTTCCTGTTGATATCAGGTCACTTCCTGTTGAGTTGCGGACATTTTGGGGACACTGATATCAGGTTACATCCTGTTGATTTGGGGACACTTCCTATTGATATGAGGTCACTGACTGTTAATTCGGGGACATTTCGGGAACTTTGATATCGGGTTACGCACTGTTGATTTGGGGACATTTCAGGGACACTTCCTGTTAATATCAGGTCACTTCCTGTTGAATTGTGGACATTTTGGGGACACTGATATCAGGTTATGTCCTGTTGATTTGGGGACATTTCCTGTTGGTATTAAGTCACTTCCTGTTGATTTTGGGGACATTTCGGGGTCATTTGATATTGATTTGGAGACAATTCATGGAGAATATCTGTTGATATCAGGTCACTTCCTGTTAATTCAGGAAGATTTTGGGGACACTTACTGTTGATTTCAGGTCACTTTCTGTTGATTAGGGGACAATTTGAGGTCACTTCCTGTTGATTTGTGGACATTTTAGGGTCATTTCCTGTTGATATCAGGCCACTTCCTGTTGAAGAAATGTTACTAACAGCGACTTTCCAAAATGTTGACAATTTATTTATTTTTTAACGTTATGTTATCAGTTATCGTAATACTTTGTTAAAACTATTTTGGGATTCCAACTCGCGACATCGATGGCAAGCAGTGAGTTAAATGAGTGTCGTACGAAGGTCAGTTATGTCATGTTTTCGTTTTTGTTTTTAGTGCTCTGCTGAGTGTGGAACGGGCGTACGTACTCGGGGCGTCTTGTGCCTGACCAATCACATCAGTAGTCTTCCTCTCGAGGGCTGCGGTAGCGAGCGGCCCGTGGACTCGCAAACGTGCAACCCCGGTCCTTGTGACAATGCCATGGAGTGGTTCACCGGCCCCTGGAGTCAGGTATGAACTTATTGTTAGGAAGAACACATGACTTTGGGTATTTATTTATTTTTCTTGCTTTGCTGTGATAGTCGGTATAACAATATATTATGATTCGTGTCACTTCTTGTTGATTTGGTGGCATTTTGTTGTCACTTTCTGTAGAAATCAGGTCATTTCCTGTTGATTGGGGGTCACATCTTGTTGCTTTTGGGGACATTTCAGGGTCACTTCCTGTTGATATCCGGTGACTTCTTGTTCATTTGGGGTCATTTTGGCATCGCTTCCAGTTACACACACAGAAGCGAATGGAAAAGTCTTTATTGCCATTGAAAATGAATGGGAAATTTTGGCGATTTTGGCTAATTTTGGAACTGTTCATTTTTGGTCAAAATTGTAAATAAATTTTGGGCCCCCTTGAATTTTTTATGTATGAATTACCTAACTTTGAATAGAAACTACAATTACATACATTTTGAAAACCCCAAAATTTTCCCATTGAAAATGAATGGGCCAGTTTAAAATACGTGTTTCTGTTGTTGTATATTTTTTTACTTTTCCAGTGTTCTGCAGAGTGCGGCGCGGGCAGCCAACACCGGGTGGTAGCGTGTCTTACGAGGTCACAAGATGTGATGAGCGTGGTGCCCCAGTATGAATGTTCATCGTTGGAAAGACCGCCTAGCCAGCAGAGCTGTAACGTGAAAGCTTGCGGCGCAAAGTGGTACTACACCGACTGGAGCGCTGTGAGTGACAGTTTTCTGAATTTCTTGAACATTATTTCAGAATTTTTTGGCCAATTTGGGGGAAAAAAAAAAAAAATCGTCGTCTCGCCCACCCGGGCGGTATGGTCTCTCCTTTCAAGCTTGGGTCCTCTACCAGAGGCCTGGGAGCTTGAAGGTCCTGCGCAGGATCTTAGCTGTCCCTAGCATTGCGCTCTTCTGAATGGAGACGTCGGACGTTGTTCCTGGTATCTGTTGGAGCCATGCACTCAGCTTGGGGGTTACTGCCCCTACTGTCCCGATTACTACTGGCACCACTCTTGCCTTCACTCCCTACATTTTCTCCAACTCTTCCTTCAACCCTTGATATTTGTCCAGCTTTTCATGTTCTTTTTTCCTGATGTTGCTATCGCTCGGGATTGCTACATCTATCACTACTGCTTTCTTCTGATGTTTATCCACCACCATTATTTCAAGCTGGTTGGCCATCACCAGTTTGTCTGTCTGGATCTGGAAGTCCCACAGGATCTTGGCTCGGTTGTTCTCGACCACCTTCATAGGTGTCACCCACCTTGACTCTGGGGTCTCCAGTCCCTACTCGGCACAGGTGTTCCTGTACACTATGCCTGCTACCTGGTTTGTCGTTCCATGTATGCCTTGCCTGCCAGCATCTTACACCCTGCTGTGATGTGCTGGACTGTCTCAGGGGCCTCTTTGCATAGCCTGCACCTGGGGTCCTGTCTGGTGTAATAGACCCCAGCCTCTATTGCTCTTGTGTTAAGGGCCTGTTCTTGTGCTGCCATGATCAGTGCCTCCGTGTTGTCTTTCAGTCCGGCCTTTTCCAGCCACTGGTATGTTTTTCACATGTCAGCTACCTCCTCAATTTATCGGTGGTACACACCATGCAGGGGCTTGTCCTTCCATGATAGCTCCTCACGGTCCTCCTCCTTATTGGACTTCTGTTGCCTGAGGCATTCACCAAGCAGGTCATCACTGAGGGCCATTTTCATGATGTACTCTTGGAGGGATGTAGTTTCCTCCTGGATAGTGGCTCTGATGCTCATTAGTCCTCGGCCTCCCTCTTTCCGCTTTGTGTAGAGCCTCAGGATGCTGGATTTAGGGTGAAACCCTCCGTGCATTGTAAGGAGCTTCCTTGTCTTGATGTCGGTAGCCTGCATCTCGTCCAGTGGCCGGGATACGATGCCAGCAGGGTATCTGATTACTGGTAGGGCATAGCTGTTAATGGCCTGGATCTTATTCTTGCCATTCAACTGACTCTTGAGGACCTGCCTCACCCTCTGTAAGTATTTGGTTGTGGCAGACCTTCTAGTTTCTTCCTCATGGTTTCCATTTGCCTGTGGGATCCCCAGGTATTTGTAGCTGTCCTGCACATCTGTTATGTTGCCTTCAGGTAGTTCAGCCCCTTCAGTTGAGATCACCTTCCGTCTTCTGGATACCATTCGGCCACACTTATCTAGTCCGAATGACATCCCGATGTCATTGCTGTATATTCTCGTGAGGTGGATCAGGGAGTCGATGTCATGCTCGTTCTTGGAATACAGCTTGATGTCATCCATGTAGAGGAGGTGACTGATGGTTGTTCCACTTCGGAACCGGTACCCGAAACCACTCTTGGTGATGATCTGGCTGAGGGGGTTTAGGCCTATCCAGAACAGCAGGGGTGACAGAGCATCTCCTTGGTAGATACCGCATTTGATGCTCACATGTGCAATTGGCTTCGAGTTGGCTTCTAGAGTTGTCTTCCACAGCCCCATCGAGTTCTGGAGGAAGGTCCTTAGTGTCCTGTTGATGTTATACAGCTTCAAGCATTCCAGTATCCATGTGTGTGGCATTGAGTCATAGGCTTTCTTGTAGTTAATCCAGGCAGTGCACAGGTTGGTGCTCCTAGCTTTGCAGTCCCTGCTGACTGCCCTGTCCACCAGTAGTTGGTGCTTGGCTCCACTGGTGTTATTGCCAATCCCTTTCTGTGCCCTGTGCATGTATTGCTCCATGTGCCTGCTCATTTTAGCTGCTATGATGCTTGATAGGAGCTTCCATGTGGTGCTGAGGCAGGTGATGGGCCGGTAGTTGGATGGTACTATTCCCTTCTGGGGTCCTTCATGATGATATAAATATATATAACTATTATTATTATTTTTTTATCGTGTATAAACATGACAAAGAAAAGCTGCTTAACTTGACTGGAGTAATACCACGGAGTTAGCTAGCTAGCTAGCCAGCCTACTGTACTGCTATGTTTCTCTTTCCTGTAATAAATCACTCAAACACCCTATATCCAGATATAACAATAAATATACACAGTCAATGTGACAAATATAACAGTGTTTAAACAATATGTTTGGATATTTCCAAGAAAACCGAATTTAAAAAAAAACTCATTGCTCAATCCTAACCACTAGGCTAAACCTTCTAACAGTGCCCAGTTACGTTAAGCAACCATTTCTAACAACTGACAAAAATATGTTTAAATAAAGTTTATGAAATGTTTCTTTCTGGTCCATACAGTGCTCCAAAACATGCGAGGGAGGATTCCGTGTGCGCGAAGTACGTTGTCTATCCAAAGACATGCAAGCTAGCGACAGCTGCGAAGAGCGTCTCAAACCGTCGGAACGAGAAGACTGCAACCCTGAGCCTTGCGTACCTCAAATAGGTTGGTCCCCACAAAAAAAGCGTTAACTTGTTTTATTCATTCTCTGATCTTCTATGACATTCCTATCGCAGACGAACACTGCAAAGATGACTACTACAACTGTAACGTGGTGGTCCAGGCTCGTCTGTGCGTTTACGACTACTACAAAAAGACCTGCTGTGCATCCTGCTCGCGGCAACCTCACAGATACACGGTGGCTCACAGGGGGCGGAGTTAACACTCGACGGGACAGGAAGTAGAAACATTTGTGCAGGAAACCATGGAGTGTCAAACTCCATCTGCGGGTCACATTTAAGGCAATTTGAGCTGATGTGGGCTGGACCAGTTTATTTTTGGTTAAATACGTCGGTCAACGTCCAATGATCATTTGCCCACCCTCTCAGTCAAAATGGATTGGACATCGAGCGCCGTCAATATCACGAGAAGATGTGCATTCTTAGTCAGCTAGTCCTTCCAGTTTCAGTGAATCGGACGTCTATTGTTGTCAATGGCAGACAAGAAATTTTAAGATACTTACGGGTCACTTCCTATTGGTTTTGGGGTATTTTGAGTCACTTCTTTGTCACTTTAGGGTACTTACGGGTAACTTCCTGGGAATTCTAGGTTAACTTCCTATAAATTTTGGATCATTTCCTGTTGGTTTTTTTGGCATTTCTGGACCGCTTCCCAGTGATTTGACAGCATTTCCGGGTTATGTCCTTTTAATTTAGTGTCACTTCCTGTTTGTTTTGGGGCATTTTTGGGGTCACTTTCTTATAATTTTAGGATACTTACAGGTCACGTCCTGTACATTTGAGGGATTCCAGGGCAAAATCCTGTCGATTTTGGATCATTTATTGATTTTACAGGCATTTCTGTGCTGCTTCCTGTTGATTTTGGGGCATTTTTGGCTCACTTGTAATTTTAGGATACTTACAGGTAACTTCCTTTCAATTTTGAACAATTTCTTGTCGATTTTTCAGGCATTTCTGTGCTGCTGATTTTGGGGTATTTCCAGTTGACTTCATGTTGATTTGGTGTTACCTCCTGTTGGTTTTTGGGCATTTATTGGTCACTTTCTTGTATCGTACTATACTAACAAGTGACTTCCCGTAAATGCTAAATATATTCCTGTTGATTTTTTATTTATTTATTTTTTTAAAAAGGAATTTTCAGTCACTTCCTGTTGGTTTCGGGGCATTTTTTGGGGGGGAATTTTCAGTTACTTCCTGCTGATTTGGTGTCACTTCCTGTTGGTTTCGGGGCACTATAGGTCACTTCCTTGTAGTTTCAGGGTACTTACAGGTCACTTCCTGTACATTTTGGGCGTTCCTAGGTAACTGTCAATTTTGGACCATTTCTTGTTGATTTATCAGGCACTTCGGTGTCGCTTCCTGTTGGTTTTGGGGCATTTTTGGGTCACTTGTAATTTTAGGATATTTGCAGGTAACTTCCTTTATCCATTTTGAACCATTTCTTGTCGATTTTCAGGCAATCCCATGCTTCTTCCTGTCAATCCAACCCCCCCCCCCCCCCCCCGGAATTTCCTGTTTGCTTCCTGGTGATTTGGTGTCACTTCCTGTTGGTTTTTGGTTCACTTTCTTGTAGTGGTCACTTCCTATACATTTTGGAGAATTCCTAGGAAACTTCCTGTAAATTTTGAATAATTTCTTGATTTTTCAGGCATTTTTGTACTGCTTCCTGTTGATTTGGTGTCCCTTCCTGTTGGTTTTGGGGTATTTTTAGGGTCACTTGTAATTTTAGGATACTTAGGAGTTAACTTTCTGTCAATTTTTGAACCATTTCCTGTCAATTTTTCAGGCATTTCCGTGCTGCTTCCTGTTGATTCGGTGTCACTTCCTGTTGGTTTCAGGGCAGTTTGGGTCACTTTCTGTACATTTTGGGGCATTCCTAGGCAACTTCCTGTCAATTTTGAATTATTTCTTGCTTTTTTTTCCAGGCATTTCGCGCGCTGCTTGCTGTTGTTTTTGGGGTATTTCCAGGTGACCTCCTGTTGATTTAGTGTCACTTCCCGGCACTTTGGGTCACTTCCTTGTAGAGTCGGGGTACTTACAGGTCACTTCCTGTACATTTTGGGGCGTTCTTGGCTAACATCCTGTTAATTTAGAATGATTTGCTGTTTTCAGGCATTTCCATGCTGCTTTGTGTTGGTTGTGGGGCATTTTTGGGTCACTTTTTTGTAGTTTTAGGAAACTTACAGGTCACTTCCTGTACATTTTGGGGCGTTCCTAGGTAACTTCCTGTCAATTTTGGACCATTTTGCATCACTTCCTTGAAATTCTAAGATACTTACAGGACACTTGCTGTACATTTTGGGGCCTTCCTATCCAACTTCCTGTCAATTTTTAATTATTTCTTGCTTTTTTTTGTTGTAGGCATTTCGCGTGCTGCTTCCTGTTGTTTTTGGGGTATTTCCAGGTGACCTCCTGTTGATTTAGTGTCACTTCCTGTTGGTTTTGGGGCACTTTGGGGTCACTTCCTTGTAGAGTCGGGGTACTTACAGGTCACTTCCGGTACATTTTGGGGCGTTCTTGGCTAACTTCCTGTCAATTTTGAATGATTTGCTGTTTTCGGGCATTTCCATGCTGCTTCTTGTTGGTTGTGGGGCATGTTTGGGTCACTTTTTTGTAGTTTTAGGAAACTTACAGGTCATTTCCTATACATTTTGGGGCGTTCCTAGGTAACTTCCTGTCAATTTTGGACCATTTTGCATCACTTCCTTGAAATTCTAAGATACTTACAGGACACTTCCTGTACATTTTGGGGCCTTCCTATCCAACTTCTTGTCAATTTTGAATTATTTCTTAATGATTGTCCAGATATTTCCGTGCTGCTTCCTGTTGACTTCGGGGTATTTCCCGGTGACTTCTTGTTGGTATCACTTCCGCTTTGTTTCAGGGCACTTTGGGGTCACTTCCTTGTAGTTTCAGGGTACTTCAGGTCACTTCCTGTATATTTTGGGGCGTTCCTTGGTATCTTCCTGTCCAGTGGTGGACTTGGCAATTTTGGGGCCGAAGGCGAACATATCCAGGGGCCATCTTCATGGGTCAGGGGTTAAAATGGTGTGGAGGAAATATGTTCCGGTACACTAGGGCTGTCCTAAACGACAAATTTTCTCCTGATTAGTCAGCCGACTAGTTTTACGATTAGTCGACTAATCTAATAATTTTTATTTTTTTTGTTATTAATTTAATAACTAATTTAGCAATGAAATTTTTGTTGAAGCTTATTCATTCAGAAAACCATTTTGGAACACTTAAATTCTTTATTAAAATACAAATAATCATGTAAATAACAATAATTAATCACAAATAAACAATGAGGTTAAATGCTGATAGCATTTACTACTGCAAAAGAATGGAAAGTAAACAGATTCAGAACACTGACTTTGCCTTTCCAACATTATTCAAAACAATTCTTAAAAAAAAATTCTAGCATTATTATTATAGTATACTACTATATGTAAAAGTAGTATAATAATTATTTATTGCCAATCATATTTGTCATAAAGAGTGTCATTTGAAAGCTATTCTTAGTGTAGAATCTGTATTCTATAGTATTTACTCAACATATTATAATATTAATTCTGAAATATGTGGGATTAACTCCAGAAATTATTATTTATATGACGAACATGACATGCTTTTATTTTAAATGTTCACCGGAGTTACGTTCGCTAAACCGCTAACCGAAAGCTTTACACTCCGTAAAAAACATTCTTCGTCATTGCTTGCGGTGTCACTAATAGATTGATTTATTTTCTTTGTTAGCAAATGCTGTTAACCAGCTCGAGTGCTATTGTATGACTGATTGGAACTGTACTGCATTGTTTCGCCACAGGGTGTGCTGTCGTGTATTTTATGTTCGGTGTGAAGAAGATGGTTAAAAGAGGCATTAGCGGCCTGTTCTCAACTTCTCCCTCACTGCACTTTGGCTTTCATGGAAAGCACGTCCGCTCATGTGTTCGAAATAAACGATAGCCGACGAGCAAAGTAGCAATTGAGCTGTAAAAATAGCGAGCTTAGTGGCGTGAAAAAGTGAAGCTAACGAACAGCTAAGCGGAGCTATGCGATGCTAAACAGAGCTAAGCGAAGCTAAACTGCGCTAAATGAAGCTAAGCGACTGATAGTGCGTGTGTGTGTGTGGGGGAGATAATATAAAAGCAGCATTCAAATGGCTTTCTTTTTTGTTTTGTTAATTGTTTGTTTAGTATGCTGACATAATTATACATGACGAATAGTTGGGGGTGCTGCTGACTCTGGTGGCCCAAGCCCTTGCTCGTTGGGGCAAGGGCAGATGGTTGGGGGCGTAAAGCGATCACCTACTTCGCCTGAATAGTAGATCCGCCTATGTTCCTGTCAATGGCGTACCGCACCCATTATTCACTTTTGCTCATTCATATTCATGATGCTAGCAATGGCGTACCGCAAGCAACACGTCGCTTCCGCTCATTAATATTCATGACATTAGCTACTGTTGCTAAGTAAGGACAAGCCACCGCTTGTCCCTAATAGGAATTGAATGGAAATCGTGTACGAAGGAGATGTTTACAGAGTTAAACCTACCAATTCTCTCCGAAAATGATGTGCCTGGTGCCAAATTCACTGGCAAAGATGTGGAAGAACATAAAAATGTTCAGTTTAAGAGAGGGCTTTAGCGTTGAACGCTGAAAAAGATGGAAAAAAACGAGCCGACCTAAGCATAGCTTTAGCTTTTTCATCGACGCGACTGACAATGACATTCTCCTGTTTCAACAAGCTATCCTTTACCATCAGCCCTGTCTTTCTTATATATCCTCTGGTTGTCCTACGTCTCTTACCGTTCTTGGGGGTAATTTAGTTAGCTTTGTGTAGCGATCGCAAATGCTACTCAGTGGCAGCCAACGAACATTTTTATGTTTTCATTGATAACACATCTTAATCCTATAATTTATTTACACTTCCCCCTTACTAAAGTTTATATATGTATATATATATATATATATATATATATATATATATATATATAACAGAAACAGTAACAGTGGCAGTCAGATACCATTGTAATTCTTTTCAGGTCATTCATTGTCAGACAGAAGCAGTACGGCACAACGTTACGCAAAAAAAAAATAAGTTAAAAATATAAAAACGGCTTACCTCTTTGTCCTCTGAAAGACCATGCCAACCCAACATAATGTTTACTGCATATGAAACGTGAATGGATTCGCCGAGCTGGTGTTAAAGTCCGCACAAGTTGATTCGGTCTTCACATTTTTTCCTCTCGAGTTTTTGGTTTCCGGAAACTTATGAAGAAAACATCCTTCATGTGTCGTAATGTCTAGAGTCGTTTCTACAAGTTCCAAAAAAGCAATGTGTGATCGGCATGTTCGTTTTTGAAAGATTACCGGAGAAAAGTAGCACTTTTTACGTTGGGTCTATGCGAGGGCGGGTCTATAATGTCCCACTTCGGCTTTACTACTGCTTTAAGATGCGACGTCACGGTCTAAAAATAGCCTGCGTTCGGTACGCCATTGTTGCTAGGCGGGTCAAGCTCGCCTTTGTCCCAATGTTAAATGCATGTAAATAGTGTACAAACAAGATGTTTACTGAGCTCAACCTACCAATTCTGTCTGAAAATGATGTCCCTGGTGCCAAATTCACTGGATGTTAAAGAACTTACAAATGTTCAGTCAAAGAGATGGCTTGAGTGAAAAAGACGGGAAAAAGAGCCGACCTGATCAAGAGGTAGCTTCTTTATCGACACCTTTTTCTTGTGTGCATTGCCTTACGCCACTGACGATGACATTCGCCCGTTTCAACAAGCTATCTTTTATCACCATATGCCCCGTCTTTCTTATATATTATATCCTCTGGTTGTCTTACGTCTCTGACCGTTCTTGGGGGTAATTTATATTGCAATTTTTATGTAGTGATCGCAAATGCTACTGAGTGACAGCCAATGAACACTTTGTTTTTTCATTAATAACAAATCTTAATTCTATTAATTTGGTTACACTTTCCCCTTACTAAAGTTTTTTTTTTTTTTATACAAAAGAAAAGCCATTTTAATTTTTTTTAGGTCTTTCATTGTCAGGCAAGCAGCATGGCAAAATGCCACGATAAAAAATAAGTAAAAACATCAAAATGGCTTACCTCTTCGTCCTCTGTAGGACCATGGCCCCCAACAAAATGTTTACTGCATATGAAGGTGAATGGCTTCACCTTGCTGGCGTTAAACTGGTCTTTTGGAAGTCCGCGCAAGTTGATCCAATGTTTACGTTTTTTCCTCTGAGGTTTTAGCTTCGGGAAACGTATGACGAAAACATCCTTCATATGCGGTAATGTCAAGAGTCGTTTCCAATTAGTTACATAGCAGCAGTGTTTACTCGGCATGTTCTTTTTTGAAAGATGACTGGCAGAAAACAAGCAGTAAGAACATGAGTTGTATGTGAGGGCGTGTCAATGTTGAACCACTTCCGGGTTAAGATGGCGACATCACAGTCTAAAATGAGCATTCGTGCGGTACGCTACTTTGAATGATTTCTTGTTGATTTTTCAGGCACTTCTGTGATGCTTCCTATTGATTTTGGCGTATTTCCAGGTGGCTTACTGTACTGTTGATTTGGTGTCACTTCCTGTTTGTTTTGGGGCATTTTTGTCTAACTTTCTTGTAGTTTTGGGACATGTACAGATCTTTTCCTGTACATTTTGGGGAATTCTGGGGTAACGTCCTGTCAATTTTGGATCATTTCTTGACTTTTCAGGCATTTCTGTGCTGCTTCCTGTTGATTCTGGGGTATTCCCAGGTCACTTCCTCTTGGTTTTGGGGCACTTTGTGACATTTCCCTGTAGTTTCAGGGTACTTACAGCTCATTTTTTGTACATTTTGGGGCGTTCCTAGGTAATTCCTGTCAATTTTGGATCATATCTTGATTTTTCAGGCATTTCCGTGCTGCTTCCTGTTGATTTTGGGGCATTTTTAGGTCATTTATTGGTTAAGTCATTGACCGGCATTGATGGCGCTAGACGTCCAATGCATTTTGACTTGAGAGGGGGTGAATGAATGAATGCACGTGCAAACACGAAAGTGAAACATGTGGAGTAGTGCACGTACTCCATCACACAAATGGTTTTACGACGCCAATGTCAAAATAAAAGCATGTGATTTTGTATGTACAGTATGAATGAGCTACACCGTGAACAACCCCTTGCTGGGCTGATGATGCATTTGAGAACGCTGGTTATTTGAACAGCTTCCACTTCTATAAGTGTTTTCTCAATATGGGGCGCCGTTAGTAAAGTAGCACATGCCGAAAACTATGACAACATTTTCTTCCATTTAGCGCCACGCAGTGTTATAAATGTGGGGTGAAATGTTTGCAGTCACTTTTTTTTTGCACATCTTCAACATTATTTAGCAACTTAAATATTTATTTTCAAATAATAAGTATTGGACTTGAATGTTTAAATCCAGAACTAAATATATATCTAAATCTTAAATGAAAATCTTAAATTTATATTATACAGTGCTGCTCGAAAGTTTGTGAACCCCACAGCGATGGTCAGATTTTCTGTAAAAAAAACTAAAATAACCTTATTAAATGTTAAGTTATACCCAAATCCACAATACTGACATTCCAAATAATGGACTGAAACAAAAGAAATAGTTATATTGTCATTCTTTATTTAACAAAAGTGGTTGATTTAAGAAAAACTCAGATATCACGTGTGCAAAAGTATGTGAACCCCTTCAGTTAATAGGATATTGCGCCTCCTTTTGCAGAGATTACCTCAACCAAACGGTTTCTGTAGTGACTAATCAGCCTCTCACATCTACTTTGGGGGATTTTTGCCCATTCTTCCTTGCAGAACGCAGTCAGTTGAGAGAGGTTTGATGGGCGTCTGGCATGAACTGCTCGCTTCAGGTCCCGCCACAGCATTTCAATGGGATTTAGGTCAGGACTTTGACTGGGCCAGTCCAGAACACGAATCTTCTTCTTTTTCAGCCATTCCTTGGTTGTATTGCTGGAATGCTTTGGATCATTATCATGTTGCATGATCCACCTTCTGCCAAGCTTTAACTTCAAAACAGATGGCGTCAGGTTATGTTTTAGGATTTGACAATATTCCTCAGAATTCATGATTCCCTGGACTATGTGGAGTTGTCCAGGTCCTGAGGATGAAAAGCAAGCCCAGATCTTGACATTCCCACCTCCATGCTTCACTGTTGGGAGAAGGTTCTTTTGGTGGTATGCAGTGTTGACTTTTCGCCAGACATGGCGGTTTTGGTTGTGACCAAACAGTTCAATTTTGCACCTACATCAGTTGATGAAAACTCTTTTTAATTTAGTCTCGACAACACAACTGTTAAAAAAACAAAAAAAAAAACTACTGAATTGATTGATTAGGAAATCAGGTTGAAATAATAGAAAATTCCAAAATGTTGAGGGGGTTCACAAACTTTTGAGCAGCACTGTATATATTTAAATTTATATCCTAAATATATATATATGACATTTATATCCGAAATATATATCCTAAATCTGAATGTATATGTTATGTCTAAATTAGGGGTGTCAAAATTATCGCGTTAACGGGCGGTAATGAATTTTTTAAATGAATCACGTTAAAATATTCGACGCAATTAACGCACAAATGCCCCGCTCAAACAGATTAAAATGACTGCACAGTGAAATGTGTACTTGTTGTGTTTTTCAGAGTTTTGGTGCCCTCTGCTGGCGCTTGGGTGCGACTGATTTTATAGGCTTCAGCACCCATGAGCATTGTGTAAGTAATTATTGACATCAACAATGGCGGGCTACTAGTTTATTTTTTGATTGAAAATTTTACAACTTTTATTAAAACGAAAACATGAAGAGCGGTTTTAATATAAAATTTCTATAACTTGTACTAACATTAATCTTTTAAGAACTACAAGTCTTTCTATCCATGAATTGCTTAACAGAATGTTAATAATGGTAATGCCATCTTGTTGATTTATTGTTATAATAAAGAAATACAGTACTTATGTAACGCATGTAGAATGTATATATCCATTTTGTGTCTTATCTTTCCATTCCAACAATAATTTACAGAAAAATATGGCATATTTTATAGATGGTTTGAATTGCGATTAATTACGATTAATTAATTTTTAAGCTGCACCTCGATTAAAAATTTTAATCGTTTGATACCCCTAATCTAAATATTTTATTTAAATCTTAAATCTGGAAACGGTTGAAACTAAAAGCGTAATATGCAAATTCACATGACTGGAGACCGGAAGTAACAAAATAAAAGCTGGAGCAGCTCCGACTGTTTATGTTGCTTGAAAATGAATAAAACCGGTTTAAAAACTTACTAAGAATAGCCACGAGGGGTCTCTGTTGTACTGGACTGGAGAGCAAGGTTGCCTTTTCTAACTTCAACTGCAAAAATCCCGTTTCTCTCACTGGGAAACCATCGTATTGCAGTCAGAATAGCTCTGCCAGACATATTTTCTTACAGCCCACCTTTGCCGACTGTGAGAAATGCAGGATTTTTACAGATGAAGATAGAAAAGTCAACCTTGCTCTCCCGTCCAGTCCAACAGAGACCCCTCGTGGTTATTCTTAGTAACTTTACAGGGCTCGTGCGTAAAAGTGATACTAAAAGCACAAAATACTCCTTAAATGGTTTCTCCTAAATGTGTATTTTACCCAGATTTTGTTATTATCACAATAAATCATGTCCAAGAGCCGACTGCCACCGCTGAGTAGGTTTTATTCATTTTCAAGCAACGTAAACAAACAGTCTGAGCTGCTCCAGCTTTTATTTTATTGTTTCCGGTCTCCTGTCATGTGAATTTGCATATTGCGCTAAATATTTAGTTTCAACTGTTTCCAACTTTAAGATTTAAATATAGTATTTAGATATAACATATACATTTAGGATTTAATATAAAATTCAGATTTAGGATATACTGTATACTTCGGATATAAATTTCACATATATATTTAGGATATAAATTTAAAAAAAATATATAGAATATAAATTTTAGATTAAATATTTAGTTCTGGATTTAAACATTCAAGTCCAATACTTATTATTTAAAAATAAATATTTAAGTTGCTAAATAATGTTGTAAATGTGCAAAAAAAAGTGACTGCAAACATTTCACACCACATTTTTAACACTGCGTGGCGCTTAATGTGAGTAAAATGTCATAATTTTCGGCATGTGCTGCTTTACAAACGGCGCCCCATAGCTCAACTACCATGACAATTTAATTTCGTTACTCTGGCTTTAAGACATTTTATGATGAGATGAAATTGTGGAATTCTCAGTTTTCTAAAATGCATCATCCCAATCTTTGAGATGAAAATCTAAACGTCATGTAAATATGTAAATGTGTTTACTTTTCATTTGTTGAAGTGGCTATTTATGTCTGCCTGGAGAGGAGGATGCTGATAATTTAACTATGCAAGAAAATAATTTAGTATGATGTGTTAAGATTTCTTAATTTGTGATAATACAAAGTGCCTTTTGATTGAGTTGACCAAACATGCAGACTAACATACCAGAGGACACTTGTCTTCTGGGTTCCTCGAAGAAATGCTTATTTTAAAAGTTTAAAACATAATTGACTTTTCTTGTATTTGACTAGCTAGTACCGCATGTCAACCATTACACATTGTGATGCATTCAGGAACTTTTTGACGCAATGGAAAACACATCTATTATTATTCAAAAAATCTGTAGCATTCAGTTTTCCACCGAATGTGCTTTTTTTTTTGTCTTGTTCTGAAAAGATTGTAAACGCGACGAGTGCGACATCAAGTGGACATTGTCAGTACGTACAACTATCAACAGCTTTACATAGTTGCAAAAGTATATTTTAATGATTTTTACAGCATTAGTTTCTTTTTTTGTCAATTAAAAAAATAGCTTCTGAAGTAGTTTTAAATGCATCATGATCACATGCATGTATTTCTAGCATTGATTGTGTAGGTTTGATAATGTGTTAGCACGAAGAATCAGAATTTTTGGCTGAAATGCTTATTATCCGAGTTGCTCATGAAGGCCTCGATCTCTTCCACGGTCCTGGGGACGCAGGTAAGCAGTTCAATGCCGTCCGCGGTGACGGCGATGTCGTCCTCGATGCGAACCTGTTGGAATAGGTTCATATTTTAGGCAGGCGATGGACAGAACAGCAATTTGAATGACTCAAGATCTAGCTAACAAAGCTAACTATCTGACTAACAGTCGATGTGACTTCAAGAATCAATCTTCAACATCTAAACTAATGTGATCGGTCTTGGCGAAGGTGTACTGACGCCGCCGAATCCTCTGAAACGACTGAGAACTTCATTGTTGATGAAGCAGCTCCTCGCAGGGTCCTCCATGGCCTGATCTAGCAGGTGGTTGATGAAGTAGATGCCAGGCTCCACAGTGAGCACCATTCGCTCCTGGACCAGGCGACCCATCCGTAGACTTTTCAAGCCGGGCTCGTTGATACGCTCGACGCCCTGTGAGACATCCATGTTAAAAGGAGCATTAGGTAAGATTTGCACTTCAATTATTGATGGTAGCTAGCTAACATCTATGTTTTTTTTTTCGACTGACATTTGTTTGGCTCCACCCAGCCAAAACCGTTTGACCCACAGACACCGTTCAAACACCAAAACGATCGGAATTCTCCAGCTGCCCAGGCTCTTTTGTTTGACACGAATCAAAAATTACAGTTCGCCTAAAAACGTGGGTTTTGGGGGGGAAAAAAAGCAACATTTCAAAACGCTACTTTTTCCTACAGTCCCACCCCCCAAAAAAACCGATTCATTTCTAATGGCCAAAATCTGACACCAAAATGTCTCAAAATCTATTAGAAGTCATCGGCTATCAAGAAGTGACCCCAGAATGCCCCCAAATCAAAAGGAAGTGACTCAATACAGTGGGGCAAATAAGTATTTAGTCAACCACCAGTTGTGCAAGTTCTCCTACTTGAAAAGATTAGAGAGGCCTGTAATTGTCAACATGGGTAAACCTCAACCATGAGAGACAGAATGTGGGGAAAAAAAAACAGATAATCACATTGTTTGATTTTTAAAGACAGTCAAAATTAATCATATCGTGTACAGTGTTGGGAGTAACGCCGTTATAAATAACGCCGTTACGTAACAGCGTTATTTTTTCAGTAACGGGGTAATCTAACTAACTACTTTTTCCGCCGTTACAACGCCGTTACCGTTACTGACGATCAAAAGCGGTGCGTTACTTACTCTGAATAAATTGAAGAAACTACCAGCCGTGTCGAGTCGACTCTCTGCTCTGTTGGATTTGTCATCCAAGACTTGGGTGCGTTCAGGTTCGAAAATAGCGCACGTACTTCTGACTCCAAGCTGTTTGTCCCTGCTCATTCAATTAGACAATGCTTTCCAAAGTTTGGTAACGTTTCACTGTTTGCTACACCTGATGCTAGCCTCGTTCCCATCTTCCATTGTCAGCCAGCAATAATTCTGCTTCCATCTTGAGGACGGCAGACGCTTTGAAGGCGACGTGAATTGTCGAGAAACGAGCCTACCTAAATGCAGCCCCTCGAGAGATGCGATGGAAGTAATTGTGATTGGCTGAGGGTTAGAGTCATGTGTCGTAGAAAGCCAATCAGAGCCGGTGATTTCACAAGCAAACCGGAACAGCGCGTGCGGCAAACACACACACGCAAAACAGATGCACAGGGTCGGGATGGCAGAGCATTCAGAAGAAAAATTGTCCTTTAAGAGGTAGTGATATAGACACTATTTCAAGTTTGTCGAAATTAAAGGAAAGAACCTGCATGTAATGTGTAATTTATGTCCCGGGGCAAAGCTTTTGTCGACATTTGTGGTAAGCAATTCAAATCTGCTGAAGCAACTAACAAGGTAACTACCTGTCTGTTTTTCTCTATTCCACTGACTCGAATACTGCTCAGAAAACTTCAAATTCTTTGACATACAACAAGTTCTTTTTAAAGTAACGGAAATAGTTACTTTCCCTGGTAACTAGTTACTTTTACTACAGAGTAATTCAGTTATTAACTCAGTTACTTTTTGGAAGAAGTAGTGAGTAATGTAACTAATTACATTTTTAAAGTAACGTGCCCAACACTGATCGTGTAACAATAGATCCAAAAAAACTGAGTCATGACAAATTAAGAAACAAAACAAAGATATTTAACTTAGGTTGTAAACTACACATGCTGTATGATCACATGATCATCGCTAACGTTAATGTGTAGTTTGTTAACCCATTTTTTCTGACTAAAAGGCAACATTGGTATGATTATTCTCCGTCGCGAAGCACTTATTTGGTCACCCGAAGGGGAAAGGCTATCGTGCGCTTCAATATTTTGATCCAGGTTACAGGATCCATATTACTGTAATTTTCGGACTATAATGCGCACCTGACAATAAGCCGCCACCCACCAAATTTGACACAAAAACGGTATTTGTTCATAGATAAGCTGCACTGGACTATAAGCCGCAGCTGTCCTCACTGTATTACGGAATATTTACACCAAAAGATATTAACTGGTAACACTTCATTTGACAGCGGCATTATAGCACGTCATGAGACCAAATGAACTAGGGCTGCAGCTATTGAATATTTTAGTAATCGAGTAATAGACTGAAAATTTCTATCGATTAATCGGATAAAACATTTTTTTTTAGGTAAAGAGCAATTATAAATAAACTAGGGCTGTCAAACGATTAAAATTTTTAATCGAGTTAATTACAGCTTAAAAATTAATTAATCGTAATCAATCGCAATTCAAACCATCTATAAAATATGCCATATTTTTCTGTAAATTATTGTTGGAATGGAAAGATAAGACACAACATGGATATATATATTCAACATGCGGTACATAAGGACTGTATTTGTTTATTATAACAATAAATCAACAAGATCGCATTAACATTATTAACATTCTGTTAAAGCGATCCATGGATAGAAAGACTTGTAGTTCTTAAAAGATAAATGTTAGTACAAGTTATACAAATTTTATATTAAAACCCCTCTTAATGTTTTCGTTTTAATGAAATTTGTAAATGCGTTAACTGCGTCAAATATTTTAACGTGATTAATTAAAAAAATTAATTGCCGCCCGTTAACGCGATAATTTTGACAACCCTAAAATAAACAGGAGAAAACAAGACATTTAATCTAATATTGAACCATTTTCAGTCAATCAATGTCTTTATTTTCGATGTACATTGTTGAAAACAGCCAACAATTTGCATCTCAGATGTACTCTCGGATCATAGAAGCACTGCCTTAGGTGCGCTATTTTCGGCTTGAACTCCTCGAGCTGAGTCCGATGGCTGGCTGGAGCCCTGGTGGCCATTATTTTTGCTTCATCATGCTTTTATGCCATTGGCGTAATCACCTGTCACTCAAACATGTTGGAAGTAGCGGCGAAGTTGGATCTTTGTGTCAGAGTGATTCAATCAAAACTTTCTACTTAAAAAAAATGCCTTCAAAACTTGTATTACTTCAAATAAAAAATGAGTTCAAAACTTTTTGCTCTCCAAAAAAAGTGAAATTTCAATTAAAAAAAAAAAAAAAAAAAAATTATATATATATATATATTTTTTTTTAATTAAAAAAATATTTTGAAAAAAAAATATATATTTTTTTTTAGGGAAGGGCAATTTTATTTTTGAAAATGATATAACTTCGATTGAAAATATTTTTTTTGATTGAAGCAACTTATTCTGGGATTGGATGATTTAGACACAAATGTCCTACCCATAATATGGCCCAAACAAAAAAAAAGGATTGCTTCAATCAAAGAAAACATTTTAAATGAAAAATTAAGTGTTCAATTGCAAAATTCTGAGTCTCAAATATTTTATCGCATTCAAAAACTTTTTTTCTATGACTGAAATTTTTTTATTTTTGATTGAAGTGATTTTTCTTTTGAAAATATTTTTTTTTTTGTTTGGAACAACTTTTTTGGTTAAATAATAAAGCCCCAAATAACATTTAAAAAAAAATTGTTTCAATCAAAACAAAAAAATTCAATTAAAAAAAAAAAAGTTTTCAAACACCTTTTTTTTTTTTCTTTTAAATTTATTTTTGCATTCAAACACATTTTTTTTAATGAAGTGACTTTTTTCTACTGAAAATATACATTTTGATTGAAGCAACTTTTTTTTTGATTGAATAATAAATACACTAATCTACCTCCATAGAAACCTAGCCCTCCACAGGGCTAACATTACGTGAGCGAGCGACAGTGAGCGACATCTTATTTATTCGCGCTGAAAATCTACTGCTTTAAGATGGCGGCTGTTTACTAATGCCGCCAAGTCTGTCATTTCGCATCTAGTTCTACATAGATGTGATATCTATGAGACGCATCAGACGCTACCTGCTACTACCGTAGCATCATGCGGGCGTAGTTTTTAGCAACGCCGGAGTAGTTTGTAGCGGCTGTGGGCTGCAGTAAGGTTTTTTTTTTTTTTAGTGCTTCTTCCTCTACGCACGTAATGTCAGCGCGTTGTCCCGCATTAAAAGTAGTCCGGGCAAAACGTGATGCTTAGAGCTGGCAAAATTAAACGATTCATCGAGGTGAATCAAGTTACTCCGACCAGTTTTTAAACTCGAGTTACTCCAGTTGCTCCAGTATTCGTTTCAGCTCTAAAAAGGACCACCATGAAGCTTTGAACTAATTGGGTGCAAAGCTTCATTGCTTCAAGAAGCTTAATTTGGCCATCGCTGCCACCTGCTGTAAACACAGTTGTCGTTCAACATGCCTCCTAGCATGCATTACAGCATTACAGATTCATGTTTTGTGCCAATTATTTCTTCAGTTACTGTTCCAGTTCTTTCAATAATTGCTAGCGATGGCATTTGGTAAGACTTTATTTGACAGTGGCGCCATCAGACTGTCATAAGACCATCATAATTATGACATGACACTGCCATGAGCATTAACGAATACCTATGACTGTGCCATCCAGCAAATTATCTCACTTTTGAATGGATGTAAAAGATCCGAGCTGGACATAAATGGAGTCAATGACACAATTTGCCACTTATTGACATCTGTCATAAGTATACATTGATAGTGTCATGTCATAAATATCAAGGTTTTATGGCAGTCTTATGACGCCGCTGTCAAATTAAGTGTTACCTATCAACCCAATAAATCAACAAATAAACCGCACTGAATTATAAGACGCAGGATTCAAAATGAGGGGAAAAAAGTAGCGGCTTATAGTCCGAAAATTACTGTACTCATTTAATGAGCAATCCAGAGGCTTCTTCACAACCGCCTACGACGCGCTCACCTCGGGGTAGCCGCCCACATCGTGCACGTCGATCCCCAGCAGATGTCCCAGACCGTGAGGCATGAAAACGGCACCCAGGTGGACTTTCATCATGTCTTCTACGCTGCCTTTCAGGATGCCCACCTTCACCAGTTCCTCCAAGTGGACCCGGTCAGCCAGACGGTGCATGTCTGTCCACTTCACACCTGCATGTACATTTTCCCAAGATGGGTCACTGACTTCTAACCAGGTTCTAACTAACAAACAAACAGGAACCAACCGTTTGATCCTACTATTCATGATAATAGCAGATGTTTAACCTGGTTTGATGGCGGCCATGACTGTTCTGGAGGCCTTCAAGACAGCCTCATAGATGGCCCTCTGGTCAGTGGTGAACTTCCCGTTGGCGGGGAAGGAGCACGTGATGTCTGACGAGTAGCAGTAGTACTCGCCACCCATGTCGAACAAGCTAAAGTAGACACCAAAAAAAAAAAAAAAGTCCTATCAAAGTGAAAGATAATTTTAACTTCAGTCATGACTTGGGCTGCAGCTATCAATTATTTTAGTAATCAATTCATCTATCAACTATCTATCCATCCATTTTCTCCCTCTTAAAATATCGGAGCGTAGCCTCGAACGGTATTAAATAAATAAATAAATAAAAAGAGGACATAAGTACAGCAAAAGAACAATTGGCTAACTTGCATAGCAAAAATCTGCTAGCTTAAAGTGCCTGCGACAGGATAAAAAAAAAAAGTCTTAAATAGCATTACAATGTGAATTAAAATCATATTTTGAGACGACTCAACTATATATACAATTTGGCAAAGCGCAGATGATGAGAAATTAGTCTTTGAATCTGCCGTTTAGCCCCGCCTGTCGTTATAGCGCTTTAGCGTCCCCAGCTGGTGATGACGTCGGCAGGGTCACGATTTCATCTGATTTAGAATTCAGCCCATTGAGGGGGAAGACTCAGAACGAGAAAAATTGCGACAGAAAGCTGCAAAATGTCATTGTTTCAATCTCTCTACTTCAATATTATTACAGAATAGTTTTTGTATAAGTATTGATTCCCCGACTGCTATATAAATTGTATTGTCATGACAATAATGGAAATGGCGCTAAATGGAAAATGAAATATTAAAATCGCATTTATTCAGTACGACAGGGCAAAATTACTCCATAATGGTCAAAACTCTCGACTTCTTGCACCTCCTGAACGGTATTTTATGCCACCGGAGTTAGTCAGGCTTTTGTCATTTCCCTGCCTCGGCTTCGGAGACGGAGGAAAGAGCGTAAACAAAACAGGAGGCATGACACCTAGCCGACATGCTAACCCGAACCGAGCTGCATTTCCATGTCTTTTTCTCACCTTTTGAAAACGAAAAATCACACAGAACTACCCCAAATCATGTGACACACACCGACGGGGTTGATTGTCTTCACTGATCAGCTAGCCCACGGCGGCGAACAAGTTACTCCGCCCGGCGGGCAGGCGGTGCTCGTCGCCGGAGAGAGAAGGGGAAACGCCAAAAACGAAAAATCACACAAAACTACCCCAACTCATATCACACACACTGGCGGGGTTGATTCTCTTCACCGATCAGCCAGCCCACGGCAGCGAACAAGTTATTCAGCCCGGCGGGCAGGCAGTGCTCGTCGCCGGATAGAGAAGGGGAAACGCCAAAAACGAAAAATCACACAAAACTACCCCAACTCATATTACACACGCCGGCGGGGTTGATTGTCTTCACTGATCGGCCAGCCCACGGCGGCGCGCAAGTTACGGCTCGTCGTCCTGCTGCCCCGGCGGGCAGGCAGTGCTCGTCACTGGTGAGAGAAGGGGAAACACCGAAAATGTAAAAAAACAGGAGTAGGATCATCACCCAAAAATGCAAGCCACCTCCTTACTAAAACGTTTGCCATGATCCCAGTATTTGACATAATATAAAACACGAAGCTTACTCACTTCCTTGTCCGTCCAATGGTTCCTTGGTTGACAGATTTGTTTTGACCATTGCGGTGAACAAGGATCTTTTGGAAATCAAAAAACACTCACACCAATCTCCCTGGTGTAGCAACAAAAGCCTGCAGCACATTGGGCTGGCGCGACGCAAAAAATAAATAACTTAATCCGCAAAATCAAATGACTCCGCAGTCCTTCTGCATGCTGTATGTTTATGGCTGCCTTGTTAAGATAATCTCTACAGCTGACGTCACATCCGCCTTCTTCCTCAACTAGAGACTGGAGCCGGAAGTCACTCATTTTCATGGCGTGGGATTAAAAAAAAATTGAATAAATACATCGATCTCTTCCCAACACATCCAAGCCGTTCATTTCATTCAGGAGCATAAAATACTGCTTTTAATATGAAATAAACATGCTTTTTTGGGTCACAGGCACTTTAAATGCTATAAAACCCGTTTTTTTCTTTTTTACAATGCACCTAAAAAATCTTTCAGACACATATTCCCCCCCAAAAAATGCTAAATCTAACTATAAACTAAATTATGAATATATAAAAACATTAGCTCGAACAAAAACTTAGCTTATGTTGGTCATAACAGGGAGCTGCTGGATTCAGCCTTGTAAAATGAGTTGTCATATTCACTGTTGCCACTAAAGGGCAGTGTATTCACCCAAATCAATAAAACTAAATGCAAACGCTTTCAAAACAAACCATAACAACCTTGCTCTAATTTAAAAAATCATTGAAGCAGCAAAATTAGATTCAAGGCTTTTTTCTAATCGAATTACTCATGTTAATCGATTAATAGTTGCAGCACCAGTCATTTCAACTTCCTGTTTCGATTATGCTACCTCAGTAAAAACAAGTTTTTGTGTCATTGTGCATTCAGGTAGTTTTGCCAAATACCGATTTCTAGATCTTATGGTAAAAAATAAATAAATGCTAGCACTGTACTCACCAGATGTCACCGTCCATTATGGTTTTGTCGTTTGGAGCCCCAGCGTGACCGTAGTGCAGGACTGAGGAATTGTTGCCCCTGTGAGTCACACGGTCAAACAAAACCAAGACTTTTAAGTACCGTAATTTTCAGTCTGTAAGACGCTACTTTTTTCCTTCATTTTGAATCCTGCGGTTTCTCGTCCAGTTCAGCTTATTTGTTGATTTATTTGGGTTAATAGGTAACACTTAACATAACAATCAAAATTCATGGTCTGATCAAAATTCATGGTCTGTGCTAATTATTTCTTCAGTTACTGTTCCAGTTGTTTCATTATTTGCTAGTCAACTACTACTGACTGACAGTCTAATCAAGCAGCTAATGATGTAGCTAGCTCGCTAACTACAACAAACCAAGTATCATAATAACTCAATATTAAGCTAATTGATAGTAGAGGTTATTGACTGTTAGTATAAAAACATTTTGGGTGACATTTTCTAACATTCAGTAACTTAAATTGCTTGCTATGAATAATTTCAGGATTATTTTTGCTTAAATGTATCTCAAAGTAACTGCGTGACTGACGAAGTAGCTGACTAAGTAGCTAAATACTTGCTAAATCAAGAATATGACAAACTACATATCAAGATTATGCACTAAGTCACTTGAGCAAGCATATTGCTTTAGCTTGCTTGGCTACTTTGCTGGGTTGCTGAGTAGCTAAATAAATTAGTAACTTTTAATTAGTAAATTAGTAAATTTTACTAACTAAATGTTAAAATAGCTGGCTAACTTAACTATTTGACTTAATAAGTACAGTAACTTTAACTATTGATAACTGCTGACTGACTGTCTAATCAAGCTGCTAATAATGTTGCTAGCTCGCTAACTACAACAAAGTCGATATCAAGCTAACGGATAGTAGAAGTTATTGACTATTAGTACAAAAACAAAAAAATTTTAGGTGCCATTTTATAACATTCAGTAAGTTAAGGTTCTAGTTATGAACAATTTCAGGCTTCTTTATTGCAAAAAAATGCCTTACAGTCCACACGGCATAACATTAGCAGCGCTAACTTTAATCAGCTAAGAAAAGTTAAGCATTAGACACTGAAGCAGAACAAAAGAGCTTTCGCCAATCAATACGAAACATGTCCATTTCATAGCCTCTGACTCTGTTATTTCACTACAAAGTTTGGACACGGTCCAGGTCATTAATCAAGACTAGGCTTTGTAGGTAAACACAAAAGCGAAATTAATAAGTGCTAATCCCCAAGAAGAACTCATTACACGTGGCCTTGGACACACAGAAGACCAGCTTTTGATTAGCAACCGTTCATGCTTAACCATGCCATTAATTAAGTCTTAAAGCGCCATCTAGTTTATTTATTTTTGGAATATTTGCCAGTGTGTACTAAACAGAAGGCGTGCTCACGTTCCGCAGATGCACGTGTACGAAGTGTGGCGCATCCCTCCTTTTGAGTAGCAGTAGTGCTGGAACAGGCTGAAAATAAAAAAAAATGAAATGAATAAATAATTATTGGGAAAAGGTTCAACAGATTCACACAAAGCTAACTACTTAGCTAACAGTAGTTAGCTAGATTACTGAAATTTGGACGTCTATAGTTAGCTAAACTACTGAAATTTGGACGTCTATAGTTGTCAACGTCACTTCTAATTTTAAGATACTGATGGGTTTAATTTCTTGTGAATTTTGGACCATTTCCTGTTGATTTGGTGTTACTTTTTGGGTGAGCACCTTGTATATTTAGCGTACTTACAGGTCACTTCCTGTACATTTTATGGCGTTTCAGGGTAACTTCCTGTAAATTTTGGCTTATTTCCTGTCGATTTTCAGGCAATTCCGGGCTGCTTCCTGTTGATTTGGGGTAATTTACAGGTCACTTCTTGTTGATTTTGGGTTACTGAACAAGAAATGACACGGGAATGTCCCCAAACGAATCGGCAGTGATTAAAAATGAACAAGAAGTGACCTTTAAATTCTCCCGAAACCAGGAAGACCTGCTGTGGATGCTCTGGTTTCAGTCCCATTGACGGCGCAAGACATCCAATCCGGGAGGGGCGCATGAACGAATGTTCATTTTGTGTCAAATTTTGTATATTTTCTTGATTTTTTTGGGCCATTTCCTGGCTGCTTCCTGTTCAGTAACCCAAAATCAATAGGAAGTGACCTGTCATTTCCCCAGATTCAAGAGGGAATGACCCAGAAATGCCCCAAAACCAACAGAAAGTGACCAAAAAAAATCAACAGGAAGTGACCCAGGTATGCTCTATTCGCTTGTTCATTCGTTCCCTCCCAGTCAAAATGGATTGGACGTCGAACGCCAGCCAATGAGTTAATAAGAAAGTGACCCAAAACCAACAGGAAGTGACAAAATCAACAGGAAGTAACCTGGAAAGGCCCCCCAAAATCAATCGGAAATGACCCAACATTTACTGGAGGTTACCCCGGGTCACTTGTACATTTTAGCGCATTCTTACTTACTTAAATTTACTTACTAAATAAACTTACTGTAAATTTTGGATTATTTCCTGTTGATTTCCAGGTTACTTCCAGTTGATTTAGTGTCCCTTCCTGTTGTTTTTACGGCATTTATGGGACACTTCCTGTACATTTTATGGTGTTCCGTGGCAACTTTCTGTAAATTTAGGATCATTTCTTGATTGTTTTAGGATAATTACAGGTTGTTTCCTGTTGATTTGGTGTCACTTCCTGTTTGTTTTGGGTCACTTCCATGTAATTTTAGGGTACTTACAGGTCACTTCCTGTTGATTTTGAGGCATTTAATGTCACTTCCTGTAGATATTGGGTTGTTGATTTTGGGGCACTTCAGGGCCACTTACTGTTGATTTGGGCGCATTTTAGGGTCACTTTCTGTTGATGCAAGATCACTTCCTGTTGATTTTGGGGCACTTCATGGTCACTTCCTGTTGATTCTGGGGCACATAAGGGTAACGCCCTATTTATATTGAGTTACTTGGGTTGGAAATCCACAGGAGTGAATGGAAGTTTTTGTGCCACTGAAACTAATGGCGAATAGGAACATTGGAAATTAATGGGAAATTTTGGGTTCACTTACTTTTCATATTAGGTCAGTTCCTATTGGTTTTGGGTCACTTCCTTGTAATTTTAGGGTGTTCCGGGGTAACGTCCTGTAAATTTTGGATCATTTCCCAGCAGGTTGTTTCCTGTTGATTTGATGTCACACCTGTTGGTTTTGGGTCACTTCTTGTAATTTTGGGGTACTTACAGGTAACTTCCTGTACGTTTTGGCGCATTCTGGGGTAACTTACCGTAAATTTTGGATCATTTCCTATTGATTTTCCGGGCATTTCCAGGCGTCACTTCCCATTTGTTTTCGGTCACTACTTTGTAATTTTAGGGTACTTTCAGGTCACTTCCTGTATATTTTAGGGCAGTAACTTAAAATTTTGAATCTTTTCCTGTTGATCTTAGGGCATTTCCATGTGACTTCCTGTTGATTTGCCGTCACTTCCTATTGATTTTCAGTTTTTTTTTTGGTAATTTCTTTGGATTTTAGGGTACTTGAAAGGTGGAAAAGCGCTATATAAGTATAACACCACTTACCACTTACTTACAGGTCACTTCCTATAAATTTTGGGGCGTTCCGGGGTAACTAAGCGGTCATTTCCTGTTGGTTTTAGGGAATTTCCAGGTTACTTCCTGTTGATTAGGCGTCACTTCCTTTTGATTTTTAGGCATTTTGGGGTCACTTCCTTGTAATCTTATGGGGTTCCGGGGTAACTTCCTGTAAATTTTGGACCATTTCCCAACAGGTTGTTTCCTCTTGATTTGATGTCACTTCATGTTGGTTTTGAGTCACTTTCTTGTCATTTTGGGGTACTTACAGGTAACTTCCGGTACGTTTTTGCGCATTCCGGGGTAACTTACTATAAATTTGGGGTCATTTCCTACTGATTTTCATTTCCAGTTGTTTCATTTCTATTGATTTTCCGGGCATTTCCAGGTTACTTTCTGTTGATTTGGTGTCACTTCCTGTTGGTTTTACGGCATTTTTAGGTAACTCCCTGTAGATTTCGGGGTGCTCCGTGATGACTTCCCGTAATTTTTAAAATTTATTTATTTATTTATTTATTTTTTTTTTTTTTACATTTTTTAGTGTATTTCCATGTTATTTCCTGATGATTTGGCATCACTTCCTGTTGGTTTTGGGTCCCTTCCTTGTAATTTTAGGGTACTAAACAGGTCACTTCCTGTACATTTTGGGGCAGTAACTACTAAATTTTGGATCATTTCCTGTTGATCTTGGGGCATTTCCATGTGACTTCCGGTTGATTTGGTGTCACTTCCTGTTGATTTTCAGGCATTTTGGGGTCATTTCCTTGGATTTTAGGGTACTTACAGGTCACTTCCTATAAATTTTGGGGCCTTCCGGGGTAACTAAGCGATCATTTCCTGTTGGTTTTAGGGAATTTCCAGGTTACTTCCTGTTTATTTGGCGTCACTTCCTGTTGATTTCCAGGCACTTTGGGGTCATTTCCATGTAATTTTAGGGTACTTGCTTGTCACTTCCTGTACATTTTCAGGCATTCTGGGGTAACTTACTGTAAATTTTAGATTTTGGAGCATTTCAAGGTTACTTCCAGTTGATTTGATGTCACTTCCTGTTGATTTGTAGGCATTTTTTGGGTTATTTTCTTACTAACAGGAATCGACTATCGACAGGCCTTAAAAATCAACAGAAAGTGAACCCACAATGCCCCAAATCAACAGTTAACGAACCTAAAATGCTCCCATATAAACATGAAGTGACCCAGTATGAACAGGAGGTGTAACCAAAATCAACAGAAAGTGACCCTGTTATCTACAGGAAGTCCGAGAACCCTCAAAATCAACAGGAAGTGACCCAATTTCGCAACAATCACAGCAAAGCTACCATCACAATTTCTCCAGTAATGGCATTTTCTAGCTGAAAACAGTTTGTATTGTATTTCCATTTTACATCATGTCCCAACTTTAATTGGGATTTCTACCAGCTACACTAATGCTGTTTATATACAGTATTAGATAACAGTTATTAAACATTCTCAAGCGACTTCACTGGTTACGCAAACACAATTTAATGAGATAGCGCAGCTGAAATATTCAGCTTTTTACAGGGATAATGATGCTGCCTGAAAGGTCATTTCACACTCTTATTATTGTGGATTTTCCTGACATTACCTTTCCATTTCATATTCTTTCTGTCCGGGTTTCACACTCTTCATAATCTACAAAGACCAACAGCTTTTGAGTCAGAGGTTATACAATATTAAATGTTTTTGCTATAGATGCTACTTACCATCTTGTGGGCTTCACTGGACACCTTGTTGGTGTACCGCAGAACCTCCAGCTCCATGTCCGTCTTAATCAAGCGGCTGCAGGACCAGACAGAGACAAATAGTAAACCTATATCATGCAAATGTGTTAGTAGAAGTGAACCGAGCTGAGGGAAGAAGTCGCATTATCCAAATACGCTTCGCTAATAAGCATCCAGTGAGAATGACCCGCCGTAACGAGAGGCGTTTTCTTTAAATGTCACCGACAAACTTTTGCTACACAGCTAAAAAAGCTTGCGAACTCTGCTGAAACTGACAAAACGAACCTGAATGCTTCCACTTCGGAGTACTTGGCCACTTTATGAAAGGCAGCTACGTAGATTAGCATCAGCAAAAAATATTCACACAAAAGCATGTGACACTAGCATACAGTGAAATACTGCAGAAAAAGCAAAAAAAAGTGTGTTTCTGTTTGCTTTCATGAAAAGAATAATCCATACACGTCATCAATACAAGATTCAGTGTTTGGTGGGAAGTGGGCTTGCTAGTGAAAAATGTATTCCCAGTTGATTTTGGGGACATTTCAGGGACACTTTTGTTGATAACAGGGAGGGTTGTTCCGATCATGTTTTTTTTTGCTCCCGATCCGATCCCGATCGTTTTAGTTTGAGTATCTGCCGATCCCGATATTTCCCGATCAGATTGCTTTTTTTTGCTCCCGATTCAATTCCAATCAATCCCGATAATTTTTCCCGATCATATACATTTTGGCAGTGCATTAAGAAAAAAAATGAATAAAACTCGGACGAATATATACATTCAACATATAGTACATAAGTACTGTACTTGTTTATTATGACAATAGATCCTCAAGGTGGCATTTACATTATTAACATTCTTTCTGTGAGAGGGATCCACGGATAGAAAGACTTGTGACTTTGTATATTGTGCCTAAATATTGCCATCTAGTGTATTTGTTGAGCTATCAGTAAATGATACTGTAGCCATGCCCAAATGCATGATGGGAAGTGGAACCATGACTGTGCGTAGTGCTACCAATTGATATATCTTCTCTGCGTTGGGAAATAACATAAGGGGTTAAGAAAAAGATCAATTGCTACCTTGCTTCCTCACATTGCTTCCCATGATATTTCTAACCGTAGGGAGAGGGATTGTAAGGCTTTAGCCAATTAAAAAAAGGCTCCAAAGGCTGCCAAAATTCACTGTACTCATTTTACGCTGCCTTTTATCTCTCTATATAGGTAAAACGGCGCCATTACAGATTGAGCGCGACAATGCGTGAGTGGATCGTGCAGCGCATGCATTAATTGCGTTAAATATTTTAACGTGATACATTTTTTTAAAAATTAATTAACGCCATTATCGGGATAAAATTTGAAAACCCTACCTTAAGCCTAAACTAAAGACTCTGGATGAGTGTAAATACAATTAGAAAACGATTTAATTAAAAAAAAAAAAAATATATATATATATATATATATATATATATATATTAAAAAAAGGAATGGCCAATATTTTTTTGCCATATTCCGATACTTTGAAAATGACGTGATCGGGATGCCGATCAATCGGGACATCTCTGATAACAGGTCACTTCCTGTTGGTATCAGGTCACTTCCTGTTGATATCAGGTTACGTTCTGTTGATTTAGGGACACTTTCTATTGATTTGGGGACATTTCAGGGACAGTTCGTGCTGATATGTCACTTGCTGTTGAGTTGGGGACATTTCATGGACACTGACTGTTGATGTCAGGTCAATTCCTGTTAATTTGGGGACATTTCGGGGTCACTTCCTGTTTATATCAGGTTACTTCCTGTTTATTTGGGGACATTTCAGGGACACTTGCTGTTGATATTAGGCCACTTCCCATCGATTTGGGGACATTTCCTAGACAACTCGCGTTGATATCAGGTCACTTCCTGCTGATTTGGGGACATTTCCTAGACACAAGCTGTTGATACAATTCACTTCCTGTTGATTTGGAATCTTTTGGTTCACTTCCTGTTGACATCAGGTAACTTTCTGTTGATTTGGGAACATTTCCGGGACACTTCCTGTTGATTTCAGGTCACTTCCTGTTAATTAAGGGACATTTACTGGACACTTCCTGTTGATATCATGTCACTTCCTATTGATTTGGAACATTTCGGGTCACTTCCTGTTGACATCAGGTAACTTTCTGTTGATTTGGGGATATTTCTGGGACACTTCCTGTTGATATCAGGTCCCTTCCTATTGATGTGGGGACATAATGGGGTCACTTCCTGTTGATATCAGGCCACTTCCTATTGATGTGGGGACATAATGGGATCACTTCCTGTTGATATCAGGTCACTTCCTATTGATTTGGGGACATTTCAGGGACACTTGCTGTTGATATTAGGCCACTTCCCATCGATTTGGGGACATTTCCTAGACAATTCTCGTTGATACCAGGTCACTTTCTGTTGATTTGGGGACATTTCAGGGACACTCCCTGTTAATATTAGGTCACTTCCTGTTGATTTAGGGACATTTGTTGGACCTATTTATATAAGGTCACTTCCTGATGATTTGCGGAAATTTTGTGGACACTGACTGTTGATAACAGGTCACTTCCTGTAAATATTAGGTCATTTCCTGTTGATTTGGGGACATTTCAGGGACACTTGCTGTTGATATTAGCCCACTTCCCATCGATTTGGGACATTTCCTAGACAATTCTCATTGATTCCAGGTCACTCTCTGTTGATTTGGGGACATTTCAGGGACACTCCCTGTTAATATTAGGTCACTTTCTGTTGATTTGGGGACATTTGGTGGACCTATTTATATAAGGTCACTTCCTGATGATTTGGGGACATTTTGTGGACACTGACTGTTGATAACAGGTCAATTCCTGTAAATACTAGGTCATTCCCTGTTGATTTGGGGACATTTCAGGGACACTTGCTGTTGATATTAGGCCACTTCCCATCGATTTGGGGACATTTCCTAGACAATTCGCGTTGATACCAGGTCACTTTCTGTTGATTTGGGGACATTTCAGGGACACTCCCTGTTAATATTAGGTCACTTCCTGTTGATTTGGGGACATTTGGTGGCCCTATTTATATAAGGTCACTTTCTGATGATTTGGGGACATTTTGTGGACACTGACTGTTGATAACAGGTCACTTCCTGTAATTTTGGGGACATTTTAGGGTCACTTCCTGTTGATATGAGGTCATTTCCTGTTGATTTGGAACATTTTGGATCACTTCCTGTTGACATCAGGTAACTTTCTGTTGATTTGAGGACATTTCATGGACAGTTCCTGTTGATATCAGGTCACTTCCTAATGATTTGGGGACATTTCGTGGTCACTTCCTGTTGATATCAGGGCCCTTCTGTTGATTTGGGGACATTTATGGACACTCCCTGTTAATATTAGGTCACTTCCTGTTGATTTGGAACATTTCGGGTCACTCGGGTCACGTCCTGTTGATTTGGGGACATTTCAGGGACAATTACTGTTGATATCAGGTCAGCCTTGTTGATTTGAGACATTGTGTGGACACTTCCAGTTGATATCAGATCACTTCCTGTTAATTTGGGGACATTTGAGGGGCAATTCCTGTTGATATCAGGTCACTTCTTGTTGATTTGGGGACATTTTGTGGACACTTCCTGTAGATATTAGGTCACTTCCTGTTGATTTGGAGCTATTTCGGGGACACTTCCTGTAGATATCAGGTCACTTCCTTTTGATTTGGGGACATTTCCGGGACACTTCCTGTCGATATCAGGTCACTTCCTGTTGATTTGGGGACATTTCGGGGACACTTCCTGTTGATATCAGGTCACTTCCTGCTGAGTAGGGGATATTTCATGGTCACTTCCTGTTGATATCAGGTCACTTCCTGTTGATTTTGGGACAATTCAGGAAAATTTCCTGTTGACATCAGGTCACTCCGTGTTGATCGGGGGACATGTCGGGGACACTTCCTGTTGATATCAGGTCACTTCCTGTTGTTTTGAGGACATTTCCGGGACACTTCCTGTTGATATCAGGTCACTTCTTGTTGATTTGGGGACATTTTGTGGACACTTCCTGTAGATATCAGGTCACTTCCTGTTGATTTGGAGCTATTTCAGGGACACTTCCGGTAGATATCAGGTCACTTCCTTTTGATTTGGGGACATTTCCGGGACACTTCCTGTCGATATCAGGTCACTTCCTGTTGATTTGGGGACATTTCGGGGACACTTCCTGTTGATACAGGTCATTTCCTGTTGATTTGGGGACCTTTCAGGGTCACTTCCTATTGTTACATGCCACTTCATGCTGTTTTGGGGACATTTCCGGGACACTACTTGTTGATATCAGGTCACCTCCTGCTGAGTAGGGGATATTTCATGGTCACTTCCTGTTGATATCAGGTCACTTCCTGTTGATTTTGGGACAATTCAGGGAAATTTCCTGTTGCCATCAGATCACTTCGTGTTGATCGGGGGACATGTCGGGGACACTCCCTGTTGATAATAGGTCACTTCCTGTTGTTTTGAGGACATTTCCAGGACACTTCCTGTTGATATCAGCTAACTTCCTGTCGAATACGGGATATTTCGGGAAACTTCCTGTTGATTTGGGCACACAGGTTTCATTTTTTTTTTTTTGCCAATGAAAATGAATGAGAAATTCGGACCTACATTTCCGTCAATGGCGTCCCATTAGAAACAAATGGGCAAGGTTTTGGTGAATATTGGGGAACTAGAAGTTCTTGCCAAAATCTGTATTCAATGTTTATGCCCCTTTTTCCCCCTCGATTTTTTAATGTGTAAATTATGTGATTTGGTAGGAATTTTAAGACTAATTTCGGTCATTTTGATATTTTAACGGTGTCGGTCGGTCAAACGTTTTAGGCTGTGTGAAATGCCAATAAAATAGAAGCACTAAAATGCTATCTTAGCTAACAACGGACAGGAGGCACGGTACACACATACACACACTCTAGACATTTTAAGCTACATTGTCCTGTTGTATGTAACAGTGGTTTACATTTAGTTTTTTTTTTTTAAAAAACATATAGGAAATAATGCCATAAGACTAAATGGATAACAAACAAACTGCAGTGGAAAACAGCTAGCGAAAGGGCAGGGCATTAACGTTGAGCTATATGAGAAATGGCGGTGTGGGTTGTTATTTTGCCACATGGAAATGTTGCCTCTCTCAACAGGAGGTGTGACTGAAGAGCATTCCTCCTCATTCTGGCCAAATGTCAATTCATCTGATGGCAGGGAAGTCTAATGCGGGGAACAAGCCGATGCGCACGTAGTCAATTTGTTTGCTTGTAGATGTAGCGTGGGGTGGGGTGAGGGTTATAAAAACAAACCTGCTTGGGGAAATTTTGCAGGGGTTTTGTAGCAGGTCACTAATGGAGACTGAACTTTTTTGATGATTTTATCAGAAACTAGAAAATGCAGTTTCTGGAGAAATTGCAATGGGAGCTTTGCTGTGATGGTTGGTCACTTCCTGTTTATTTTGGGGCATTTTGGGTAACTTCCTGTTGATTTGGAGGCATTTTAGGGTAATTTCCTGAATTTCCTGGGGGGTTTTCAAGGTCACTTCCTGTTAATTTGGGGGGATTCCAATGTCAGTCCCTGTTTATTTTGAGGGATCTTGAACTTCCTGTAGATATCGGGTCACTTCCCATTTATTTGGAGGCATTTCAGGGTCACTTCCTATTGATTTTGGGGCATTTTGGGTTCATTTTCTGTACATTTTGAATCACTTTCTGTTGATTTTGAGGCATTCCAGGGTCACTTCCTGTTTATTTTGAGGGATCTCGAACTTCCTGAGGATATCAGGCCACTTCCCGTTTATTTTGGGGCATTTCAGGGTCACTTCCTATTGATTTTGGGGCATTTCGGGTTCATTTTCTGTACATAGTCACTTCCTGTTGATTTGGGGTTATTCCAGTGTCACTTCCTATTTTGAGGGATCTTGAACTTCCTGTAGATATCAGGTCACTTCCTGTTTATTTGGAGGCATTTCAGGGTCCCTTCCTATTGATTTAAGGGCATTTCGGGTTCATTTTCTGTACACATTGAGTCACTTCCTTTTGATTTTGAAGCATTCCAAGGTCACTTCCTGTTTATTTGGAGGGATCTCAAGCTTCCTGAGGATATCAGGTCACTTCCTGTTTATTTTGGGGCATTTTGGGTTCACCTCCTGTTCATTGTGGGTCACTTCTTGTTTATTTTTGAAGGATCTTGAACTTCCTTTAGATATTGGGTCACTTCCTGTTTATTTTGGGGCATTTTGGGTTAACTTCCTGAACATGTTGTGTAGCTTTTTGTTGATTTAGAGGGATTTTAGGGTAGTTTCCGGATGATTTTGGAGATTTCCGGGGTCATTTCCTGTTGATTTGGGGGGATTCCAGCGTCACTTCCTGTTTATTTTGAGGGATCTTGAACTTACTGTAGATATCAGGTCACTTCCTGTTTATTTGGAGGCATTTCAGGGTCACTTCCTATTGATTTAGGGGCATTTCGGGTTCATTTTCTGTACAATTTGGATCACTTCCTGTTAATTTGGGGGGATTCCAATGTCAGTCCCTGTTTATTTTGAGGGATCTCGAACTTCCTGTTGATTTTGAGGCATTTCCAGGTAGGCATGTGCCGGTATGAGATTTTGACGGTACGATAACCGTGAGCAAAAATATCGCAATTTCACAGTATCGCAATTATAGCTCCAAAAAATTTTGAGATCTATGGGTTAAAAAAAAAAAAAAAAAATCCATTGAACAGGAATTTTTTTTTTCAGACCATAGTTGCAAATTGGAACATGAATATATTGTTGAAATGAATAAATTATCAATAAAAAAATATATTTTAAATAAAATTAAAATAAATATAACTTATAGACTATACTCAGAGCCACAGCTCAAGTTGCTCAAGATTAGAGCAAGAACAAAATAATTACTATAAAAAAGTAAAAACACTTCTGAATAAAATTTTTAAAACTTTATACTGCATGACTTTTTTTTTTTGAGGGTGGAAAAGCTTAAGTGAAGTTTCGCCATTTTCAGCCACTGTGTCAACTCTAGCCAACATGATGTCATGCCTTTGTGTTAAAAAGAACATAAAGAATTCATAAGTTAGTTAAAATGTCGATATTGTTGTGGAAAGGTTTCATCTAAAAAAAAAAAATTTTTAAACACAGTGGGAGTGAGACCTCTCCTTGATCCAGCGAACGTGGATTTGTGCTTAGGGCAAGATCATCTTTCTCAATTAGCGATCTTTGACGCTATCGCTTTTCCCCCTTCATTTAAGCGAATCAAGCTTGTTTTCTCACTCTGCGGCTGTAACACTCAACGAAGTTGCTCTCCCAGCTAAGCCTAGGCTAACGTTAATCTTTGTAAGCTTTTAGTTAGTTTGTATATTCAATTTGAAAGGAAAATGTGTATTTTATTTTTGGCGAACTTTTTCCATGGTGCTAATCTGTTGAAGCTACTCACATGGAAAAATGTAATTGTACAACATTTTAAATGTATTCATTTTGTATATTACACTTACCACGATTTGAGAGCTCAATAAATTGGAGAACAGTACGCCTTATGTTTGGAGTGTTTGTTTTTGGGTTAGCTGGCTGTCTAGCCGATAGCGTCACTTTCACACACAGCAACAAACGGGAGGGGGTGAACGCTGCTGCGCCAAGCCGCTTCTGGCTGCATTTTTGACACAAGAAAAATAACGAATACTGTACTACGGTCTGACGGAAAATTGTAGTGGTTTTGAAACCGCGACGTTTTCACACCACGGTAAACCGTGACACCGGTAACCGGCACATGCTTAATTCCAGGGTCACTTCCTTTTGATTTGGGGGGGATTTTGAACTTCCTGTTGATATCGGGTCACTTCCTGTTTATTTTGGGGCATTTCGGATTCACTTCCTGTACATATTGGATCAATTCCTGTTGATTTTGAGGCATTTCAGGGTTACTTCTTGTTGATTTTTGAGGGCTCCTGTTGACTGAGGCATTACAGGGTCACTTCCTGTTTATTTGGAGGCATTTCAGGGTCACTTCCTATTGATTTGGGGGGATTCCAGTGTCACTTCCTGTTTATTTTGAGGGATCGTGAACTTCCTGTAGATATCAAGTCACTTCCTGTTTATTTGGAGGCATTACAGGCATTACAGTTAGGTTAGCAGCACCCAAGGACTCACAGAGCAATGTTTCTCATTTTAAAATAACATAATCACTTACTAGTATCAGTATACATGAATAACTATTTATTAATGCACTAATGTATATGTGAATTAATGTTACGTATTATAGATATTATATATTTAAACTAGGGCTGTCAAAATTATCGCGTTAACGGGCATTAATTAATTTTTTAAATTAATCACATTAAAATATTTGACGCAATTAACGCAGATGCCCCGCTCAGAGAGTTTTAAATGACAGTACACATTGAAACGCTCCCTTGTTGTGTTTTATGGAGTTTTGCCGCCCTCTGCTGGCGCTTGGGTGCGATTGATTTTATAGGCATCCATGAGCATTGAGTAAGTAATTATTGACATCAACAATGGCGGGCTACGAGTTTATTTTTTGATTGAAAATTTTACAAATTTTATTAAAACGAAAACATTAAGAAGGGTTTTAATATAAAAATTCTCTAACTTGTACTAACATTTTTCTATTAAGAACTACAAGTCTTTCTATCCATGGATCGCTTTAACAGAATGTTAATAATGTTAATGCCATCTTGTTGATTTATTGTTATAATAAACAAATAGTCCTTATGTACCATATGTTGAATGTATATATCCATCTTGTGTCTTATCTTTCCATTTCAACAATAATTTACAGAAAAATATGGCATATTTTATAGATGGTTTGAATTGCGATTAATTGCGATTAATTACGATTAATTCATTTTTAAGCTGTAATTAACTCGATTAAAAATTTTAATCGTTTGACAGCCCTAATTTAAACCTAAAGTATGGTATGATTTCACGTGAACGTACCTCATAAGTTTGACTTAATCTTAATTAACCATTACTGAATGTTTTTTGGACCCTTATTGTAAAGTGTAGCACACGTATCCCTTAACTAAGAAATTATAAATGCTTAAGTTCCCCCCTCTTAACCTTTATTAACCATTACTGAATGCTTTATGGACCCTTATTGTAAAGTGTAGCACATGTGTCTCTTAACTAAGAAATTATGAATGCTTAAGTTAAAACCTTTATTAACCATTACTGAATGCTTTTCGGACCCTTATTGTAAAGTGTAGCACATGTGTCCCTTAACTAAGAAATTATAAATGCTTAAAGAGCATATGACACCAGAAAAAAAGTCTTAAATGGCATTATTATGTGAATTAGAATCATATTTTGAGACGATTCGACTATATACAACAATTTAGCAAAGCGCAGATGACGAGAAATTAGTCTTTTAATCTGCCGGTTAGCCACGCCTACCATTATAGGGCTTTAGCGTCCCCAACAGGTGGATGATGTCAGCGGTAGACTGGGCTCATCGGTTTTACTATTCAGCCCATTGAGGGGGAATTGTTCAGAACGAGGAAAACGCGACGAAGAGAGCCGCAAAATGTCATTGTTTCAGTCTCTCTACTCCCAATATTTTTACAGGATATTCTTTTTATCCAAGTATTTTTCCCCAATAGCTGTATAAATGGCTTGAGAAGGACCAGTCAGCCCGTCGAGGGGGAACTATTCACAATGAGGAAAACGCGACGAAGAGAGCGGCAAAATGTCATTGTTTCTGTCTCTTTACTTCAATATTTTTACAGGATATTCTTTTTACCCAAGTACTTTCACCAATTGCTAAATAAATGGCATGGTCATGACAAATAACAATCTTGTGCTAAATGGAATATAAAATAATAAAAATCCATTTATTCAAGACGACATGGCAAAATTACTCCATAATGGTCAAAACAGTCGACTTCACCTTTACTGTCACACCTCCCGAACGATATTTTATGACACCTAAATCGGACATATGTAATTTCCTTTCCCCGGCTTCGGAGAATGTAAACAGACCAGAAGGAGTGACAGCTAGCCGACATGCTAACCCGAACCGAGGGATGTTTCAAAGTCTTCGAAGTGGAAAATCACACATAACTAGCCTGGATTATTTGACATGACGACCCGGTTGTCGAGTTTCTTTGCGGATCGGCAAACCGCCCGGCGGAGAGCAATTTAGAGTTCGTTCCCTGGAGGAGGGTGGCTGGAGTTGTTGTGCAGCTAACGTGCTAACGAGCATGAGGATAGCTTTTTACATGCCTATCAATGATCAAACGTAAGTAGTCCTTTATTTAAAGGAATTTTATAGTGTTTACTTTGTAATCACTGTATTCGTATTTGACATAATACAAAACAAGATGTTTACTCACTTCCTCGTAAGTCCAATGATCCCACAGTAAATATCCACGGTGAATGGGAACCTTTTGAAACTCCAAAAAGGCGCATACACCTCTCCCGCATACAGAATGATTTTTCTGCAGCCGTTTGGCTGGCGTGATGCAAAAAATAAAAGTATTAATCCGCAAAATCAGCTGAATCCTTCGTCCTCATACACAACAGTACACTGTAAAGTGAAGAGAACGTCTTCTACCGTACACGTCACAGCGCCCTCCTCCTCAATGCAAGACCGAAGCCGGAAGTCACTCATTTTCATGGCGCGGGATTCAAAAAACTAAATAAATATGGCGATCGCTTCCACACATATCCAAGCGGTCCATTTCATTCAGGGGCATAAAATACCGCGTGTATTATGAAATAAACATGCTTTTTCGTGTCACAGGCACTTTAAGTTAACAAACCCTAACCCTATATAGGCCAATATATATTTTTAATTTTACAAAACTATTAATTACTGTCTGGTTATGCATTAACTAATGAATTAACTAATGCATTAACTCATGTTAATTCATGTATTAATAAATGTTAGGTAAGCAATTACATTAATTATTGTAATGTTAATTAAACATTAGTTAATGTCTTAAAATTCATTACCTAATGCATCAACTCATGTTAATTAATATATTAATAAATGTTAGATAAGGGATTAAATGAATGTCATGTTACTTAAACATGTGTTATTGTCTAAAATGCATTAACTAATGTTAATTAAGGGACCCTTATTGCAAAGTGTTACCTATAACTTTTAAACCTTTGGAAAAAAAAACAAAAAAAGACAACATGCATTTGTGAACTCACAAAGAAAGCCTAAGCTCATGCTAGTCGTTCACAAAACCTGTCTAAGCACGCTGTGCTTACACTCCTTAAGAGACAAAGAGTGTTGTTGGAATTTGGTGTCAGTTATTCAGCACGCTACTCCCTGGGAGTGCTAGATTGTACTCTGGAAGAACTGCTATAGCTTCAGGCTAGATGAAATGGACGCTGTTCAAAGCAAGATGCCAGGGGTTGTGGGTTGATGGGGGATTGGAGCACGAGTGAGAACAAAACATTTGTAAATTCAAAGAAAGAGAGAAGGATTTGCTTCCTAGAACACTCGCACTCTCTGAGAATACAGTCAGAGAGTCAGGTTGAATTTCCGAACACACAAATATTTAGTAACTAAAGAGCCGAGCCTTCAAGATCATACAGTGGGGATAGTAAGTATTTAGTCAACCACTAATTGTGCAAGTTTTCCCACTTGAAAATATTAGAGAGGCCTGTAATTGTCAACATGGGTAGACCTCAACCATGAGAGATAGAATGTGGAAAAAAAAACAGAAAATCACATTGTTTGATTTTTAAAGAATTTATTTGCAAATCATGGTGGAAAATAAGTATTTGGTCAATACCAAAAGTTCATCTCGATACTTTGTTACGTACCCTTTGTTGGCAATAACGGAGGCCAAACGTTTGCTGTAACTCTTCACAAGCTTTTCACACACTGTTGCTGGTATATTGGCCAATTCCTCCATGCATTTCCCCTCTAGAGCAGTGATGTTTTGGGGCTGTCGTTGGGCAACAGGGACTTTCAACTCCCTCCACAGATTTTCTATGGGGTTGAGATCTGGAGACTGGCTATGCCACTCCTGGACCTTGAAATGCTTCTTACGAAGCCACTCCTTTGTTTCCCTGGCTGTGTGTTTGGGATCATTGTCATGCTGAAAGACCTAGCCACGTTGCATCTTCAATGCCCTTGCTGATGGAAGGAGAATTTCACTCAAAATCTCTCGATACATGGCCCCATTCATTCTTTCCTTTACACATATCAGTCGTCCTGGTCCCTCTGCAGAAAAACAGCCCCAAAAGCATAATGTTTCCACCCCCATGCTTCACAGTGGGTATGGTGTTCTTCGGATGCAATTCAGTATTCTTTCTCCTCCAAACACGAGAACCTGTGTTTCTACCAAAAAGTTCTATTTTGGTTTCATCTGACCATAACACATTCTCCCATTTCCTCTTCTGGATCATCCAAATGCTCTCTAGCGAACCGCAGAAGGGCCTGGACGTGTACTTTCTTCAGCAGGGGGACACGTCTGGCAGTGCAGGATTTGAGTCCCTGGCGGTGCATTGTGTTACTTATAGTAGCCTTTGTAACTGTGGTCCCAGCTCTCTGTAGGTCATTCACTAGGTCCCCCCGTGTGGTTCTGGGATTTTTGCTCAACGTTCATGTTATCATTTTGATGCCATGGGGTGAGATCTTGCATGGAACGCCAGATCGAGGGAGATTATCAGTTGTCTTGTATGTCTTCCATTTTATAATAATTGCTCCCACGGTTGATTTTTTTACACCAAGCGTTTTATCTATTGCAGATTCAGTCTTCCCAGCCTGGTGCGGGTCTACAATTTTGTCTCTGGTGTCCTTCGACAACTCTTTGGTCTTGGCCATAGTGGAGTTTGGAGTGTGACTGACTGAGATTGTAGACAGGTGTTTTTGAGACCAATAATGAGTTAAAACAGGTGCCATTAATACAGGTAACGAGTGGGGCCTCGTTAGACCTCGTTAGAATAAGTTACACCTCTTTGACAGCCAGAAATCTTGCTTGTTTGTCGGTGACCAAATACTTATTTTCCACTCTAATTTGGAAATAAATTCTTTAAAAATCAAACAATGTGATTTTCTGTTTTCTTTTTCCACATTCTGTCTCTCATGGTTGAAGTTTACCCATGTTGACAATTACAGGCCTCTCTAATCTTTTCAAGTGGGAGAACTTGCACAATTGGTGGTTGACTAAATACTAATTTGCCCCACTGCACATGTGACATCTTACCATTCCACGATGACTGGGTGCAGCAACATGTTGTCCACCTGGAATCTGAACAAAACAAAGAAAAGTAGACTTAAAAACTTACAAAAATAAAGCAAGACAGGAAGGGTAGCCCAATTAGTGGGAGTATTTTCAAACGAGAGCAGAAAGCAGCAAATCGAACAGCATTGTTTACTCCGCTAAATTCCCATTATGCATGGGAACACATAAAGCAAAGTATAATTAAAGAAAACCTACTGGCTAATTCCTTCAAAGGAGGCTTCACGGCTGACGCTCCCGCTGTCTGTGTTCTGTCCACGCTACAAGAAATACATGCGCACACACACAAAAATGAAACGCATTCATAAGCAGCCTACATTACCTTTTAATTCCACTGCTGGCCAAAAGTATTGGCACCCCTGCAATTCTGTCAGATAACGCTCAATTTCTCCCGGAAAATGATTGCAATGACAAATGCTTTGGCAATAATATCTTTGTTTTTTTTGCTTGCAATGAAAAAACACAAGAATGGGGAAAAAAAATCCTTATCATTTTCCACAAAACTCCAAAAATGGGAAAAACAAAAGTATTGGCGCCCTTTGAAAAATCATGTGATGCTTGTCTAATTTGTGTAATTAACTCATTTGCTCCCCAAAACGTATAAATACGTTCTAATTTTAATCGTTTCAGTGTTTTTTTTTTTTTTTTCATAAGAGACATCTCTGGGTTCTGATTCAACTGAGCTCCAAAGCACAAAGCTGAAAATCCATTTTAAAGCAACAAAACTGGCCATTGGAGGGCAGTAGCGCATTTGGTAAGACCCGCAACTCGATTCAACGGCAACGAACGGCCGGGCCGCACGGCAGGGGCGACGGTGGAAGGATGCCAGGCGCCGGCCTACCGAGGAGAACAACCGAGAGGACGCCCGGGATGCCAGGCGCTGGACGACCGAGCAGAACGACCGGGACCACCAGTGCAGCGGACAATGTTGTTGAGTCCGTGCTGCTCGCCGAGCAGACCCCGCAGAGACTAAAAAAAATCCATCTTTATGAGACAGGCGGCGATGAGGGAAACGTTAACCTGGCTGTCGCGGCCACAACAGCGTCATCTCTCAGTTAGTTATGTGTAAATAAATTGTTACTTTGCTATCAAATTTGTCTTGTTGTTTATGTTATTTTGTAAAAGGAAAACATTATTCAGATGTTTGAGATGTAACTAAAGCAAAAAAATAGCTGTGTTAAAGTCAAAGTTATGTTTGAAATGTATGCTTTCACAAAAAGCTCAATTTCTCTGTTTTTTACTCAGAAATGGGAAAATTGCTCAAACTAAGCTATTTTCTAATGCTGATTTCTAAAGAATGGAAAAAGATAAGAACAAACCTTTTTTTCTGCTGAAAGAAGAGAGTCTAATCTTTCTTTTGGTGGGTTCCATGTTTATATAGCAATAGAACAAAATTTTCTGTGGGCCTTGCAAAATCAGTCAAAATCCAGTAAAACGGCAAGGAGCGAAGGTGAAAATGGCTGGGAGTGAATGAGTTAACAGCACCTTTTACTTACCTGTGGCACATAACAGGTGGTGGCAATAACTAAATCACACTTGGATCCAGTTAAAATGGTTTAAAGTTGACTCAACTTTTGTCCTGTGTGTTCCACATTTAGCATGGAGAAAAGAAAGAAGACCAAAGAACTGTCTTGGGACTTGAGAAGCAAAATTGTGAGGAAGCATGGGCAATCTCAAGGCTACAAGTCCATCTTCAAAGACCTGAATGTTCCTGTGTCAACCATGCGCAGTGTCATCAATAAGTGTAAAGCCCACGGCACTGTGGCTAACCTCCCTAGATGTGGATGGAAAAGAAAAATTGACGAGAGATTTCGACGAAAGATTGTGTGGATGGTGGATATAGAACCTCAACCAATATCCAAACAAATTCAAGCTGTCCTGCAGTCGGAGGCTACAACAGTGTCAACCTGTACTATCCGTCGGCGTCTGAATGAAAAGGGACTCTATGGTAGGTTACCCAGGAAGACCTCACTTCTGACACAGAGATATAAAAAAGCCAGGCTGGAGTTTGCCAAAACTTACCTGAGAAATCCAAAAATGTTTTGGAAAAATATTCTCTGGTCAAATGAGACAAAAGTACAGCTTTTGGGGAAAAGGCATCAACATAGAGTTTACAGGAAACAAAACAAAGCCTTCAAAGAAAAGAATATGTTCCCAACAGTCAGACATGGCGGAGGTTTCCTGAACGAAGCCTTCTATGAAAAGAACACTGTCCCAATAGTCAAACGTGGTGGAGGTTCCCTGATGTTTTGGGGTTACTTTGCTACTTCTGGCACTGGACTGCTTGACTGTGTGCATGGCATTATGAAGTCTGAAGCCCATCAACAAATTTTGCAGCATCCAAAGCACAAAGCTGAAAATCCATTTTAAAGCAACAAAACTGGCCACTGGATGGCAGTAGCGCATTTGGTAAGACCCGCAACCCGATTCAACGGCAACGAATGGCCGGGCCGCACGGCCGGGGCACCGGCGGAAGACGACCGAATGGAGAACAACTTAGAGGATTCCCGGGATGCCCGGCGCTGGACGATCGAGCAGAACACCTGGGACCACCAGTTCAGCAGACGATGCCGTTGAGTCCGTGCTGCTCGCCGAGCAGAACCCTCAGAGACTCAAAAAAATCCATCTTTATGACAGAGACGGCGATGAGGTGAAAGTTTACTCGGCTGTCGTGGCTACAACAGCGTCATCTCTCAGTTATGTGTAAATAAATTGTTACTTTGCTATCAAAAAGTCTATTTGTCTTGTTGTTTATGTTATTTTGTAAAAGGAAAACATTGAGATGTTTTGGATGTAACTAAAGCAAAAAATAACAGTGTTAAAGTCATGTTTGAAATGTTATGCTTTATTTCTCTGTGCTGTATGATTGCTGCCAACATGGAATTACTTGTGAACTTGTGTTTCGAAGCCTTTTCCCAAGGGGTTAGGACGAAAGTGAACGTGCAGAGTTTGGCCTTTTGGCCTGGTTGTCGGTTTCTGCCGGCCTAGGTCGTTGGAATTGTGCGAGTTCGACTGGTGTGATTCCAGCTATCTGGCTAAAAAGTAATATTTCTTCACTTTTAATTACTACTATCATCGTAGCTCTTTATTTTCGTAGTAGTAATAAAGTAGTCCAATATAAGATACGACACAAAGTGCTCGGGATGTCCCGATCTCATCACGTGATTGGAAAACGAGCCGATTGCGCAATTTTTCAGAGGATCGAGTCAGGTTTTTGATTAAAAATATATGTTTTTCTGCTTCATGCTCGTACAGCGCCACAGCCTCCCTTCTGCGAAGCAGTACGGCCAAACTGTCCAGTGCAGCTTGTGTTTGGTACTTAATTCATGTTATTTTAATGTTTTATTTTATTTTATCGCCGATTGCAAAATACGTATGTGACTACACCAATTCGACAAATGGATGTCATGTCAAAAAATATTGTCCCGTGTCTCGCAAATTTGACACCTCTGTCCTATATGAATTAAATAAAAACATCATAATTCATCCATGAAAGTGTTAAAAAGCATTCTTTCCCTTGCCAAGAAGCAGACCGTCCCATTTGTAATCACCCAATAAAGACGGACGTTCCCATTATGGAAAAATATCTTTTCATGTAGCTCACCAGTGTAAGCAGCACAGATGGTTTCAGGTTCGTCAGGACTTCTGCGGTCTGCAAAACAAGAACAAAAAAACCCAAAAGGAATCAATGATAACAATACGTGCACACACAGGCACACTGTGGAGTGACGCGCCAGTTGCCAGGTGTCGCCGTGGCTCCACAGCACCAATATGACAGGGAACCTCAAATGACTTAATGCTCATCCAACAGCCCAAAATGCCAGGTGACATTTTGCCGACACACCCGGGAGCATTTAAAACCATCACGTAGCTTTAATTTTCTTCACATTAGTGAAGGTTGTCTAGGTTTGGAACAACAGTCAACACAATGGAATAGGGATGGTCTGTCTGGGGAGCCAAGTCAAGTTACAATGATAGACTACAAGCGAACAAATTGTCCAATTCAAATGACATTTTTCAGTTTTATTTTACATGACATAACATTAGATTTTAGCTTTAGTCTCTTGTGTCAAAATAATCAACATCTTTGAGATTAATTTTTATGACATTACAATTTTTGTTCTTGTAAAATGTTCCTTGTAAAATATAGGTTTTATTTATTGTATAATTTCTCTTTATAAAAGATTTTAACATTGCAAAACAAAATACATTAAATTAATACAATTAAAAACAGTAAAAAAAATAAATTTGCATTGCAACACAAAATGAATGAATATAAATAAATTAAAAAAGAATATCAACATAAAAAGATTTTAATATTGCAACATAAAAATCAAAAATCAAAACTTAATTAAAAAAATTAAAATTATTATTTTTTTTACAAATAAAAAGTTTCCCAAAAAAAGAATTTAAAAAGAATGTAACATTGCAACTTAAAATAAAAAATAAAATTAAAAATACTAATAATAAAAAAAAAAAAAACTGTGCAACACAAAAAGAGAAAATAAAGAAATAATTAAAATTAAAAAAAAAAATTTTCAACACTTACAAAGTTTTAAGAAAACAATTTAAAAAGAATTTAACATTGCAACACAAAAATAAATTGTAAAATATTATTACAAAATATATCTTTTTTTAAAAAAAATAAAATGGATTTTAACATTGCAACATAAATAATACAAAAAAAATCAAATTTTTAAATAAAGACTATTATTTCAACATGAAAATAAATAAAACAATAAAACATATTTTTTTCAACAAATAAAAAAAGTTTAAAAAATTTTTTTTTAGAAGAATTTAACATTGCAACATAAAACAAAAATAAATAAAATTAAAAATACCATTTTACCATTGCAACATGAAAATAGAAAATAAAAATATTTTTCAAAAAATAGTTTTTAGGAAACGATTTAAAAAGATTTTAACAATGCAACATAAAAATGTAAAAAACTACAAAAAAATAAATATTTTTTCTCAAAAAAATAAAAAGGATTTCAACATTGCAACATAAGTAAATAAAAAAAAAAACAAAAAAACAAATAATTTTTTTTTTCAACAAATAAAGTTTTTAAAGAACAATTTTAAAAGAATTTAACAGTGCAACATAAAATAATTAAATTCAAATAAATACAATTAAAATTACTAGAAATAGAAAAGAATATTTAAAAGATTTTTAACATTGCAACATAAAAATGAAAAAAAATTTTTTTTTTTTTTTCAAAAAATAGTTTTTAGAAAATGATTTAAAAAGATTTTAGCAATGCAACATAAAAATAAAATGTAAAAAAACTACCTTTTTTTTTTCAAAAGAAATATGGATTTCAACATTGCAACATAAATAAAAAAAATACTCAAAAAAAGAATCCTAAAAATTATTTTTTTCAACAAATAAGGTTTATAAAGAACGATTTAAAAATAATTTAACATTGCAACATGGAATAATTAAATACAAATAAATACAATTAAAAATAATAAAAATAAATGATTTAAAAAGATTTTAACATTGCGACATAAAAATAGAATGTAAAAAATTAGTATTTTTTCAAAGAAATAAAAAGGATTTTAACATAGAAACATGAATAAATAGATTTTTTTTTTAATTAATAAAGATTTTAACATGGCAACATAAAAAATAAGGAAGTAAAACAAAAAAAAATTAAATGCCAAAGACAAAGGGCATTGAACGGAAAATAATAAAATATTTAAAAAATAAATAAAAATAAATTTAAAAAAAAAAAGGAATAATATACATGTCGGCCTCTCGTTTTTTCGGCCAAGTGTTTCCAATATACAGTTTTTCGTTCTGGCCAAGAATATTGCTTTGGTACACCCCTAATACATCCCATGCCCATGCTCAAGGGGAAAAAAAATCAACATGAACAATACATTTTTTTGAAAGATTGAAAAATGTGTTTTACACCTCAGTCTAAAGTTCAAGAATATTATGGAGAAAAACAAATCAGCCAAATGGAGCATTTGTATGTGTGCAGAGGTCATGAATCATGATGGATCAATTTTTTTTCAAGAGAAAAAAAAAACTACAGTACACATCAAAAATAATAAAATAAGAACTAGTTGGTCTCAACTATGCATGCAGCACTTAAGAAGGTCATAATATTGACTGTCTAGTTTTCTATTGTGCTTTCAGCGCTAGTCCCAGCTGGCGACACTTAACGTGGGAAAAAACAGCTATTATGGTATTTTAGTGTTTTGAAGGCTCCGACTGTGGCCGCTGATTGACACGGAAAGCTTCTCCCCAGGTGGGAATTGTCCGCCTCGGGGGAAGCTGCAAGAAAACCTCTGCACTCAACAGCAGCGATAAGGTCATTGTGTAAATTTAGCCGCAACGTCAAAGGAAAAATACTGTATAAATACTCAAGAAAACCCAATAACTTTGCTGTGATAGTTTGTATATCGGGTCACTTCCTGTTGCATTTGAGGCGTCTCGGACTTTTGAAGAAGGGTATGTTTGGGTGTTCTTCTATTGTAGATTTGGGCGGTCAAGTTTGTGTGTCATCGTTGCTGGGTCATGGTTAACTCATTTGCTCCCAAAACGTATAAATACGTTCTATTTTTAATTGTTTCAGTGTCCCAAAGACGTATTTATACATCTTTTACGTTTTTTTTTAACAAGAGACATCTCTAGGTTCTGATTCAATTTAGCTCCAAAACACAAATCTGAAAATTCGTTTTTAAAGCAATAAAACTGGCCACTGGAGGGCAGTAGCGCATTTGGTAAGACCCGCAACCTGATTCAACGGCAAAGAACGGCCGGGCCGCACGGGTGGGGTGCCGGCGGAAGACGACTGAATGGCGTCCAGGGTGCCAGGCGGCGGACGACCGAGCAAACAACCTAAAGGACGCCCGGGATGCCAGGCGCTGGACGACCGAACAGAACGACCGGGACCACCTGGACAGACCCCGCAGAGACTAAAAAAAATCCATCTTTATGAGACAGGCGGCGATGAGGGAAAAGTTTACCCGGTTGTCGCGACCACAACAACGTCATCGCTCAGTTAGTTATGTGTAAATAAATTGTTACTTTGCTATCAAAAGCGCTATTTGTCTCGTTGTTTATGTTATTTTGTAAAAGGAAAACATTATTCAGATGTTTGGGATGTAACTAAAGCAAAAAATAGCTGTGTTAAAGTCAAAGTTATGTTTGAAATGTATGCTTTCACAAAAAGCTCAATTTTTCTGTTTTTTTCATCAGAAAATGGAAAATTGCTCATACTAAGCTATTTTCTAATGCTGATTTCTAAACAATGGAAATAGATATGAACTTACTTTTTTCCCTGCTGAAAGAAAAGAGTATAATCTTTCTTTTGGTGGGTTCCATGTTTATATAGCAATAGAACAGAATTTTCTGTGGACCTTGCAAAATCGGTAAAATCCAGTAAAACGGCCGGGAGCGAAGGGCTGGGAGTGAATGATCTAAACTATGATACAAATGCTATTTATTTTATATTGGGTACGTTACAATAATACAAACAGTCAAACAGCCAAAACGAGAAAAGATACTATTCCTTCACTGTTTATATGAGGGGGATTTCAGCGTCATTTCCTTTTGATTTGGGGAGCTCCAGTGTTCACGTTCTGTACATATTTGGTCACTTTTTGTTGATTTGGGGGCATTTTAGGCTCACTTCCTGTTGATTTTGACACATTCCAGAGTCAGATTCTGTTGATTTTGGGGGAATTTCAGGGTCACTTGACTTCCTGTTCATATTGGGTCACTTCCTGTTGATATCTGATCACTTGGGTTGGGAATTAATAGGAGTGGATTGACATCTATGTGCTATTGAAATGAATGGCGAATGGGGCCATTGGAAATCAATGGGAAATTTTGGGCCATTAGAACTAAATGGGTAAGTTTTTGGTTTGGCAAATTTTGGCTGAACAGTATGTTTTTAGCAAAAAGTGAATAGACAGGATCAATAGGAAGTGACCCTGAAATGCACCCAATCAACAGGAAGTGACCCAATATCCACAGAAAGTGACCCAGGATTGCCTCAAAAATGACAGGAAGTTTTCCGAGATCCACAGGAAGTGACCCTGGAATGCCCCATAATCGATAGGAAGTGACCCTGAAATGCCCCCCAAATCAACAGGAAGTGACAATATATATACAGGAAGTGAACACAAAATGGTGACTCCTCCCACTTCGAACAGATTGGACATCTATGGGTCTTCAGTGGCAGGTAATGAGCTAACTTTAAGGAATTTCAGGTCATTTCTTGTTGATTTTAAGGTCACTTCCTGTTGATTTTGGGGCATTTCAGGCTCACTTCCAATTGATATCGGGTAAATTAAGCACTATATACGTTAATTTCCACTTGGCTTGGAAATTAATAGAAGCGAATGGAAGTTTATATGCTATTGAAATGAATGGTGAATACGGCCAATGGAGATCAATGGAAAATTTGGGCCATTAGAAATGAATGCATGTTTGTGGTCTGGCAAATTTTGGCTGAAACATACATTTTTAGCAAAAACTGAATAGACAGGATCAACAGGAAGTGACCCTGAAATACCCCCAAATCAACAGGAAGTGATCCAATATCTACAGGAAATGACACTGAAATGCCTAAAAAACAGGAAGTGACCCGATATCTACAGGAAATGACCCTGAAATGACTCAAAATTAACTGGAAGTAACCTTGAAATGCCTAAAAATCAACAGGAAATGACAATATATGAACAGGAAGTGAACCCAAAATGGTGACACCGCTTTAGTGCTGCAACAATTAATGGGTTAAATCAAGTAACTCAATGAGAAAAAAATCAAATCAAATTTTGCTGCTTTGAGCGTTCATTAGAGTGGCGTTGTCATGGTTTGTTTTGAAAATGTTTGCACTATTTATGATTTGGGTGGATATCCTGCCCTCGAGTGGCAAAAGTGAATATGACATAACTTATTTAACATCCATGAATCCAGCTGCTCACTGTTAAGACCAAAACAAGATAAGTTTTTGTTTGAGGTATGTTTTTTTATGCATTCATAATTTAGTTTAGAGGTATATTTAGCCATTTTTGTGGGAATGCGTGTTGAACGATTTGTTAAACGTTAGCATTTTTAGCATTTAAGCTAGCGGACTTTTGCTATGCAAGTTATCCAATTGTTCTCTCGTTGGACTTAGATCCTCATATTTTGTTATAGGATTAGGTCAGGTATTTAAATTTTTTTTTTTTAAACGAAGACGCAATTGTGCCTAGTTTGAAGAAATACACGGGTATTTTTATTTGAAAGTGCAATTTTTAGCAAGCCTTTATTCTACATCTTCTCAAATATATTTCAATATTCAGTTAAGGATCACTTACATCACAGGTATAGCACACTTCATCCACAGCATACTTCTTCTTGAAGTGGTCTTTGGAATAAATCCTGTTGACACAAGACGAAAGATGCGACTTTCAATAAAAAGCAACGTTTTAACAAACAACACTAGCTTTTAGAATCTACAAAATACTCACTCTCCCATCCAAGTGGCGTAGCTCTGAGGCAGTTTCGGAACAAACAGGATGGATTTCCCCGAGTCCACTTCAATGGCTCCATAGCAGTCAGCTTCAGTCACTCCGAAGGCCCAATGGAAGAAAGACTCCTGTTTTGGTGAGAAAGTGTACAGGAAAGTGTACAGGATAGAAACAAAGTCCTTTTATATGGCTCAAATTATCTTCCGCACAACCTACAAATTTGCTTCCAAGCGAGGGAATCGAATTATGATTTGAGAGGTAACAATGTGTTTAACTACAGCCATGTGAGAACCACCTTAAAATCATTGTCGATTCCTAACATAGGGGCCCGCCTCTGGAATGCTTTTGACCCCGCACTGACCAACATGGGGTCCCTAACAGCCAGGGGTCGCGTTAACCGGAAATTTTCCGTCGTTGACCGGTTTTTTAAAACGGTGACGGAAAAAACTGAAGTCCGTCAGTCATTTTGACAGGTTGCAATTCACACCCCAGACCACAGGGTGGCGAGTTAGCATATTAATTGGCTATTGTCTCTCTTAATGCATGACGTCGTTAGCTATTCTGTCAGAATATTGTAGCGTAACCGGGGTCTGGCGGCGGCTCCGTGATTGACACATCAACGCGAGGTTCTTATTGGTGCACCCGGTGTGCCAGCGCGTCATCCAATTGATGGACAAGATTGCCGCAAATGACAGACAACGAAAATGTCTAGCGCAACCTCTGCTAACAGCCTTTAAAAACGAACATACTGTATAAGGACATTATTCTAAGTTGCTACAGAGACTGACCTCCAGTATGGAAAAAACAACTGCACGAGAGTCAAATTAGGGCATTCTGCCAGACACCACATAGTGTTCCCATACCAAAAAGTGGAGGAATTTCAGTGACTTAAGATAAGGTAGTCATAACATGCCCTAAAAATCAGCTCTGTCGCAAAGACAGAACATTCCATCTGCTGACATACGCGAATGCTGTCGAGCCTTGATTAAATCAGTAACAAATTTTGTATAATAGATCTGGTTAACTGGTCACTAAGTACTTTGGACAGGGTTTGTAAAAAAAAAAAAAAAAATACTGCACTTGCACCACAATGTGAAATGCCAACTCTATCATGCAAATGATGTGCGTCCTTTGGTGTAATTGGGAACGGGATTTAATAAACCCAGGGTTCTCCCGTCAGCCCTAGTCTTTTCTTCGGGATTCTTCGGGTTAATCTTATCACAACGCTATCTTGTAACTGTCAATGATACCGATGACGATTAGAGCTGAAACGAGTACTCGAGCAACTCGAGTAACTCGAGTTTAAAAACTGATCCGAGTAATTTTATTCACCTCGAGTAATCGTTTATTTTGACAGCTCAAAGCATCACGTTTTGCTCGGACTACTTTTAATGCGGGACAACGCGCTGTCACGTGCGGAGAGGAAGAAGGGGGGGGGGGGGAACTTACTGCTGCCGACAGCCGCCACAAACAACGCCGACGTTGCTAAATACTAGCCCGTACGATGCTACGTTGGTACAGGTAGCGTCTCATGCGTCTCATAGAGATCACATGTATGTTGAACTAGATGCTAAATGACAGACTCGGCCGCGTCTGGGCAGCTTTAGTAAACAGCCGCCATCTTAAAGCAGTAGAGCGCTAAGCGCTAATAAAGAGCGCTAAGCGCTAATAAATAAGATTAACGTTCCTGTTCTGAAGTCACGTTAGCCCTGCGGAGGGCTAGGTTTCTATTAATTATGACCACTGTCGATGCTTGGCTAACGTGTCTTACATACAGGCTTTAACATAACATAGCATTGTGGAGTGATGAGGGTGTAAAATAAAAACTTAATCATGCTAACTATCAATTTTAGCTCAGTAGTCATTGCTGGATAAAACACCAAGTAGCACTGGTGCTAATGTGCTCCAATACAGCTTGTATCATACATTTATTTTGAACACTGCAAAAACTCAAAATCCTATCAGGACTTACAGTTTAGACTAACTTAAAACTTAACTAGAACTTAAAAATGGCTTGACACAAAGAGAAATTCAATTGAAAGACGTGGGAAAAAATCCAAACTTTTAAGTGATGTGTGTTATCAAGCGTAACGGCATTTTTAGGTAAGATATATATATATATTTTTTTTTGTAATAAGATCTAAAGTTTTTTGAGTGAAAGCAGTGAATTAGTCTTTTTTTTTTTTTTTTTTTTTTAATTCTAGTTACATCTGAGATGCAATTGTTGGCTGTTTTCAACAATATACATCGAAAATAAAGACATTGATTGACTGAAAATGGTTCAAAATTAGATGAAATGTCTTGTTTTCTCATGTATATTTATAATTGCTCTTCACCTAAAAATATATTTGTTTTATCCGATTACTCGATTAATCGATAGAATTTTCAGTCGATTACTCGATTACTAAAATATTCGATAGCTGCAGCCCTAATGACGATGACAATAAACAATTTCCAATTTCCAATAATCGAGCTCTGCCCGAGAAATCAACAAGAAATGAACCGAAATTGGCAGGAAGTTACCCCGGGATGCTCCAAAATGTACGAAAAGGGACCCGTAAAGTCGTCAAAAACGGCAAGGAAGTCAACCAAAAATCCAGACTCCCTGTTAATTTGGGGGCATTTTGGGTCTCTTTCTATTGATATCAGGTAACTTCTTGGTGAGTTGGGGCATTTCAGGGTCACATCCTCTTGATATTTAGTCACTTCCTGTTGATCTGGGGTCATTCTAGGGTCAATTTCTGTTGATAGTTGGTCACTTCCTATTGGTTTCGTGGAATTTTGGTGTCACTTCCTGTTGATATCAAGACCAATTCCTGTTGATTTTGGGTCAGTTTGGCGTCACTTCCTGTTTATTAGGGGGCATTTCATGGTCACTTCCTATATATATATATCGGGTCACTTCCTGTTAATTTGGTAGATTTTTATGGGAGGGGGCAATAACCCAAAATAAAAAATGAACTTCCCTAAAATGTACAGGAAGTGACCCAAAAATGTTTTTAAAAAATCCAACTTGCTGTAGATTTTGGGGCATTTCAGGATCACTTCCTGTTGATACCAGGTCACTTCCTGTTGATTTTGGGTCATTTTGGCGTCACTTCCTTTTTATTAGGGGGCATTTCATGGTCACTTCCTGTTAATTTGGTAGATTGTTTTTTTGGGAGGGGCTGCAAAAACCCAAAATCAACAGGAAAAAAACTGGAAATTCCCCAAAATGTACAGGAAGTGACCCAAAATGTTAAAAAAAAAAATCCAACTTGCTGTTGATTTTGGGGCATTTCAGGATCACTTCCTGTTGATACCAGGTCACTTCCTGTTGATTTTGGGTCATTTTGGCGTCACTTACTTTTTATTACGGGGCATTCCATGTTCACTTCCTGTTAATTTGCTTGATTGGGGGGGTGGGACAATAACCCAAAATCAACAGGAAAAAACCTGGAAATTCCCTAAAATTTACAGGAAGTGACCCAATTTTTTTTTTTTTTTTTTTAAAACATCCAACTCGCTGTTGATTTTGGGGCATTTTGGGTTCATTTCCTGCTGATATCAGTCAACTTCTTGTTGATTTGGGGGCATTTCAGGATCACTTCCTGTTGATATCAGGTCACTTTCTGTTGATTTTGGGTCATTTTGGGGTTACTTCCTTTTTATTAGGGGGCATTTAATGGTCACTTCCTGTTAATTTGATTGATTTTTTGGGGGTGGGTGGGATAACCCAAAATCAACAGGAAAAAAACGTGGAAATTCCCTAAAATGTACAGGAAGTGACCCAAAAATCCCCAAAAATCCAACTTGCTGTTGATTTTGGGGTCATTTTGTGGTCACTTCCTGTTGATATAAGTCCACTTGTTGTTGATTGGGGGGCATTTCAGGATCACTTCCCGTTGATTTTAGGTCACTTCCTGTTGATTTGGGGTCATTCTGGGGTCAATTTCTGTTGATGTCACTTCCTATTGGTTTAGGAGCATTTTGGGGTCACTTCTTGTTGATGTTGGGTAAGTCAACAGGAAAAAGCCTGGAAAAGCCTGAAAAATTAACAGGAAATGATCCAGAATTTACAGGAAGCGACCCAAAACCAACAGGAAGTAACAGGAAGTCAACTAAAAATGTCAAAAAATCAATAGGAATCGGTCCAAAATTTACAAGGAATGCCCTGGGTCACTGCCTTTTTATTTTTGGGATTTTGCAGGTCACTTCCTGTTGATTTTGGGTAAGTGAACAGAAGGCAACCAAAAAAACGCCCGAGAAAATCAAGAGGAAATGAATCAAAACTTCCAGGAAGTGACCGATAACTACCCCCCAAGGAAATCCAGTCTACTCCATGTTGATTTGGTGTCACTTCCTGTTGATTTGGGGGCATTTCTGGGTCACCCCCTGTCCATTTTGTGGAATTTACATCACTTCCTGTTGATTTTGGATTACTGAACAGGAAGCAGCCCGGAAATGGCGAATCATCTACAGGAAATGATACTAAATTTGAAGGAAGGGGCCCTAAAATTTCAAAGAAAGTTCTCTCCCATTTAAAATAGACTGGACGCCACAGCCAGTCTTCCCAGTTTCGTGGTCATAAAAGGTCACTTTTCATTTATTTTTAACCACTTCCGATTATTTTGGGGATGTCACGTCCTGTTCAGTCGCCCAAAATTGACAGGAAGTCACCTGTAAATGCCCCCAAATCAACAGGAAGTGACATTTAAATGCCCCAAAATCAACAGAAAGTGACCCACAAATGCTAACTACTGCCAACCTGTCTGAAGAGGACGTCCGTGTCGGTGCAGTGCCGCTGCTGTTGTTCGCCGCCCTGAAGCACCACGACCGAGCAGGCTTCGACGCCCTCCTTGGCCTTCAAGCCGAGGCACAGACGCCGGCGGTTCTCTGCGAAAAGTTCGGCAGACACTCGCAGGGTGTCGTTACCCAACCAGAAAACCGCTCTGTAAGCACAAAAGAAGAGTGTTAGCTGAAAACTGTTAGCTTTGCAGCCGTGCTACAACCAAGTGATGTACACAATGACATATAATAATAATAATGCATTTTATTTATAACGCACTTTACATTTGGAAAACAAATCATGATGAGGATCTGATTACAGGTCACGTCCTGTTCATTTTATATTTAGAGGTTACTTCTTTTCGATTTTGGGTCACTTCCTGTTGGTTTTGGGTCATTTGGGGGTCAGTTTCTGTTGTTTTTGGGTTACTGAAATGTACAGAAAGTGACCCAAAATCAGCAGAACGTGACACGCAAGTGACCCAGAACAAACAGGAAGTGACCCTATAATCGAAAAGAAGTAACCTGTAATACTGGAGGCTGTTCAGTAACTCAAACCCAACAGGAAGTGACCAACCAGCTTTACAGGTTACTTTTTTCCCGATTTTGGGCCACTTCCTGTTTGTTTTGGGTCATTTGCAGGCCACTTTCTTTTGATTTTAGGTAACTTCCTGTATTGTACATTTTGGATAATAACAAAGCCACTTCCTGTGTATTGTTTTTTTTTGTTGAATTTGGGTCATATTTTGGTTCATTTCTGGGCCACTTCCAGTTGGTTTTGGGTCATTTACAGGTCATTCCCTATTGATTTTGGGTCATCAACACCAATTAATACAAAAAAAAAAAAATGCCACATGGCAAAATCACTTTTGCCACAATGCAAAAAAAATGCATGGCAAAAAAATGCCACATGGCAAAATCAATTTTTCCACAATGCTAAAAAAAAAAAAAAAATGCACATTTCAAAATCCATTTTGTCCCAAAGCAAAAAATGCCACATGGCAAAATCAATTTTGCCACATGGCAAAAAAATGCAACATGGCAAAACCCATTTTTCCACATACCAAAAAAATGCCACATGGCAAAAAAATGCAACATGGCAAAACCCATTTTGCCACATACCCAAAAAAATCCCACATGGCAAAAAAAGCCATATAGCAAAATCCATTTTGCCACATGGCAAAAAAATGCAACATGGCACAATCCATTTTGGCCCATGGCAAAAAAATGAGACATGGTAAAATCCATTTTGGCCCATGGCAAAAAATGCCACCATGCAAAATCCATTTTGCCATATGGCGAAACCCATTTTGCCACATACCAAAAAAAAAAGCCATATGGCAAAATCCATTCTGCCACATACCATAAAAATGCCACATGGCAAAAAAATTCCACATGGTAAAAAAAGCCATATGCCAAAATCCATTTTGCCACATACAAAAAAATGCCACATGGCAAAATCTATTTTGGCCCACGGCAAAAACAAAAATGCCACATGGTAAAATCCATTTTGGCCCATTGTAAAACCCATTTTGCCAAAAAAATGCCACATGGCAAAAAAAACATATGGCAAAATCCATTTTGCCACATACAAAAAAATGCCACATGGCAATATCCATTTTGCCTCATGGCAAAAAAATGCAACATGGCAAAATCAATCTTACCCCATGGCAAAAAAATGCCACACAAAAAAATCAATTTTGCCATATAGCCAAAAAAAAAAAAAAAAAAGCCACATGACATAAAAAAATGCCACCTGGCAAAATCAAATGCCACATTTTAAAATTGAATTTTCCACATGGCAAATGCCACTTTTGGTTCTCGAAATGGCATTTTCCAGTAATGTTTTGTAATAACCTCATCAATAGAAAGACAAATTATGCATTGAAATATCTTTTTATTTGTCACATAACTCCTGCTTTTATTTTCTTTTAATTCATCAATATTTTCTTTCATCTATAAACCAACAAAGTTGCCAAGGAAGTGTAGCTAATCCTTCAGATACCACACAATAAAGCCAAGATTAAGATGGTACTTTGACAAGCTTGGAACACAGATAGACTGCGTCTTATCAGCAAAGAGACTCTCTATCTGATGCTGTACACAAGGTCGATCCATAAAGCCCGTAAACACTGTTATTAGGGTTTGAAATTACTCCGTTTTTCCCATCGTGGTCATTTTGACACGCAATAAATCACTGGTTTTAGAGCCTTCATGGTCGAGAGCAATTTGCGCCAGCGATCTTGTCCAGTTGCTTCAAATGACCCATAATCAACTGAGAGTACACCTTAATTGACCCACAATGAACAGTAAGTGGCCCAAAATAAAAAAAAATAAGGGACCCAGAAATGCACAAAAAAAATCAACAAGAAGTGACAAATTGAACAGGAAGTGACCCATTAATAATGCAAAATGTCCAGGAAACGACGCCAAATCAACAGGGTAATCCAAAAATTACCCCAAATCAACAGGGAGGGACCCGATAGAAAAAATAAGCGATCTAAAAATAGCCCCAAATCAACAGGAAATGACCTGATATCAACAGGATCCAAAATCATTAGGAAGCGACCCGAATCAAAAAATGCTGAAAAAAATAATAGGAAGTGCCTGATATCAATGAGAAGTGATACAAAAATGCCCCCAAATAAACGGAGTGACATGATATCAACAGAAAGTGACCCAATAATGACCCTAAATCAACAGAGAGGGTCCTGATATCAACAGGAAGTGAACCAAAAATGGCCCCAAATCAACAGGAAGTGACCTGATATTAACGGGAAGTAGCGCAAATGTGACCCTAAATCAACAAGAAGTGACCCTAAAGTGAAACTAAATCAATAGAGCCTACCCACGTACCACGTGCTCGCTGTATGGTTCCGCCCACTTGTCCGTCAAAACATAGTGTTAACCTGTTACGGCTACGTACATTTCTCCTATTTACGGCGTGTTTTTCTGCTCCTTAACATTAATAATCAAAATGGTGAAGGCGTGAGTGGCTGTTGGTTGCACTAACAGAGAAGATGGAAGGAGAGACTTGAAGTTTTACCGTATTCCGAGGGATCCAAAGAGGAGAGCGAAATGGACGGCTGCAATTCGACGTGAAAACTGGACACCAAAAAATCACCACAGACTATGTAGTAGTCATTTTATATCCGGTAAGATGCATTTAATATATATTTAGAGGGTTTTGGCCTGACAACCACAATTAAGATCATTGCTAGGCTAATCGCCGACAACATACGACGTAGTACGACATAGTTTCAAATTCAAGATGTTTGTGACTTCCCTTTCTTCCACCATCGTTATTTTTTGAATAATATTTAGCTGGTACCAAGTGAAAGAAACTGGCCTCGTCTACGGGGCTGACAAATAACCACAATTAAGATCATTGCGAGGCTAATCGCCGACAACATACGACGTAGTACGACATAGTTTCAAATTCAAGATGTTTGTGACTTCCCTTTCTTCCACCATCGTTATTTTTTGAATAATATTTAGCTGGTACCAAGTGAAAGAAACTGGCCTCGTCTACGGGGCTGACAAATAACCACAATTAAGATCATTGCTAGGCTAATCGCCGACAACATACACGTATGTATGTAGTGAGTGCTATCGCTAAACCATATAAACATTAAAATCCCTAGCTCAATTGACAAATGACATGAAATACATTAGACTTGACAGTGGATGTTAGCAAGAACAAAAGATTTTGAATTGAAATTTTCGTAACTCACCTTCCGAGCACAAGATTCCTGCCGAATTTTCGTGTACGAGGACCTGTTCCACCCAACCAGCAACGTAGCATTTATAAGCCTCCAAGCTCTTAAAGTTTTTCAAACTTTCGTGAGAATAGGCTGATTTTGTGTGGACAAGATAGTTGTAAATATCACGGTCAGGCAGAGACGGTGAAGGCAGCCGGTCAAAAATCATCGATCTAGGCATCAAATATGGATCTGGCGACTGTATAGAACGAAGCTTTTCCACATAACGCCTTTTATGCAACAGATCCAGTGAGTTTGCGGCATCAGAAAGCACCGGGTCTTCCATGAAATGCATTTTAAATTCCGCCATCAATTGAAAACAATGCTAATACAGAGTCAAAATGACGGACAAATGGGCGGAACCATACAGCGAGCACGTGGTACGTGGGTAGGCTCTATAGCAGGGGTGTCCAAACTTTTTGCAAAGGGGGCCAGATTTGGTGTGGTAAAAATGTGGGGGGCCGACCTTGGCTGACGTCCTTTACGTAGAACAGTATATTTAAGCAAATTTTAGCAAGCCATTCAGTGTGTCACATTTGCTTAATTGTTTTTTTCTCTTTCGACTCTCGGGCTTTTGCGAAATACTGCTGCTGTGACATTAAACTAGCTTCAAGTTGCTTCAATTTCTTGCTGCGTATCGTCCCTGTAATCTTGTCGTACATGTCAGCGTGTCCTGTTTGGTAATATCGTCTCACATTGAAATCTTTAAAAACAGCGACGTCTCTTTGCAAATGAGGCAGACACAGTTTATGTGTATTTTAGTGATGAAATGGTCTAATTTCCACCTATCCTTGAAGCGTCAGCTGTCACAGTCAACTTTCTTTTTTTTGTTGATTGTCACCATTTTAGAAAATGGAAGTAATGGGTCACACGGAGTAATGTTGCTTAGCCCTTAAATACCTCCAACATGAAGCAATTATCAGAGAATCCCTAAATTTGAAAAATAAGGTCCTAATGAAACCTTTTTTTCAAATTTGTAAAAACAAAAGTCAAAATGAATATGTGTAATAGGCGCTCTATATCTATAACCCATCCTAAATCATGTGTTTTTTTTTCTCATGGAACCTGCAGATGCATGTGTTGACTTGCATCCATCACTTTTTTTTCAAAAAGAAATGTCAAAATTCTAAATTAGTCTCAAAATCATGACATTTTAGTTGTATCAAATGTGATACATTTGGCAATAAAGGGTTAAAGTGCTGCTGCCTTTTAGTGGGTAAATGAGGGGCAGCATTTTGTGTGTAAGCTACTTCATATGCTGTTTGCAGTACTGCTGACCAATTCATTAAGTCTGTGTTCGGGCCAGACGTTATTGATTTCATGACAGAGGCTGGGGGCCGGATGAAATTTGACCACGGGCCGCATTTGGCCCCCGGGCCGGACTTTGGACATGTCTGCTCTATAGGAAGGGACCTGCTATCAACAGGAAGTGACCCTAAAATCCCCCCCAAATGAACAGGAAGTGACCTGTATCAACAGGGTATCAACATGGTGACCCAAAAATGACCCCAAATCAATAGGTAGGGACCTGATATCAACAGGAAGTGATCTAAAAATTCTCTCAACAGGAAGTGACCCCAAAATGACCCCAAATCAATAGGACGATATCTGATATCAACAGGAAGTGATCCAAAAACACCCCCAAATCAACAGGAGGTGATCCAAAAATGCTCCCAAATCAGTAGGACGTGACCTGATATCAACAGGAAGTGATCCACAAATGCCTCCAAACCAACAGGAAGTGAACTGATATCAACAAGAAGTGATCAAAAAATGCTCCCGAATAAACAGGAAGTGACCCAAAAATGACCCAAAATCAATAGTGGAGGGCCTGATATCAACAGGAAATGACCCAAAAATGACTCCAAATCAACAGGAAGGTACCTGATGTAAACAGGAACTTACCAAAAAATGACCCCAAATCAATAGGAAGATACTATTATCAATAGGAAGTGATCCAAAAATGCCCTCATATCAACAGGAAGTGACCCGATATCAACAGGAGGTGGTCCAAAAATGCTTCCAAATCAACAGGAAGTGACCTGATATCAATAGGAAGTGACCCAAAAGTGCACCCCCAAATCAACAGGAAGTGACCTGTTGTAAACAGGAAGTGATCAAAAAATGCTCCCGAATAAACAGGAAGTGACCCAAAAATGACCCAAAATCAATAGTGGAGGGCCTGATATCAACAGGAAATGACCCAAAAATGACTCCAAATCAACAGGAAGGTACCTGATGTAAACAGGAACTTACCAAAAAATGACCCCAAATCAATAGGAAGATACTATTATCAATAGGAAGTGATCCAAAAATGCCCTCATATCAACAGGAAGTGACCCGATATCAACAGGAGGTGGTCCAAAAATGCTTCCAAATCAACAGGAAGTGACCTGATATCAATAGGAAGTGACCCAAAAGTGCACCCCAAATCAACAGGAAGTGACCTGTTGTAAACAGGAAGTGACCCTCAGGGGTTTACCCCGCTAATGCAAAGCTACCATGGAAATTTCTCCAGAAACTGCATTTTCTAGTTATTTCATAATATTCCCAAAATTGGAACGTCGTCAATGTTTCTGCACACGCAGACCAATTTAAATGTTGAACTAACAGACAAAATTCACAAGAATATCAACAACATGCGAGTTTTTCTCTTAAACTAAAGGAACAGTCTTGCATTAGTTGTCATTTCACACACCAACGCTCACAAGTTATGCAATGGAAATACACATTAAACTTTGCCCCTAAATTAAAGCTGAGGCAGCATAGAAAGTTCCTTTGGACTGACTTCTGAGTCTGAGAAAAAAACCCTGCTTCAAACCAAATGCCATTTTTATTGTGTCATTTCGGTTAATTTTTTTGCACAACATGTTGTTTGCTGTCATTTTCCGTCGTTTGCGTAAAGAATAGTCTAAAAGAAAGAATATTTTCATTGTTTTAAGTCAAATTTAAGCTCAGCACTGTTGCTAGGTGGTATTAATTGTAGTGAGTTGTATCCAACTTACAATAATTTTAATATATGTAGTCCCCGGGTTATGACGTACTCTGCTAAAATGACACAAAACGATTGGTGTTCAAACATCCATCTAGAGTCCCTGTGGTGAAACAAATATATTTTTGTCCATTCAACATCATTTGGGAGGGTCTTAGCTTTCATATGAGCCATTTCTGAAACCAATTGAATAATTAAAAGTCAGGTTATTAGCAATGGGTTTCTATAAAATGGATAAGCGACAAGACTTATGTCAGGGAGTGTAGTCCGATCAATATGTAAATTTAGTACACTAAATTAGCCTAATTTGTCTTACTAAAGTCCAATAACTTAAATACTACAAATGCTAACATACTTAAAATTCTCATAGCACATTGCTCACACCTAACTCCACGAATTGCAGCTCTAAGCTTCATTACAAATGCATACACAAACATATATTAGCTGAAACAACTTACAGGCTTATGTGGGCCAAACCAGAGCGCAGCTATCCTGTATCCACGTCAGAAGTCTACTTCTGTCAGACAAGGCGACAGTCCAGCCAGACCCCACGCTGCCACCAGAGGGCAGTGTATCCTCCATCATTTCATGAAATACTTTTGGACTTTTTAAATAGTTATTTTCAATTTCTAAATGGTTAATTCCAAATTACGCGGAAATTCGGGTTACGTCTTCAGCGTTGGAATGGAACTCGTTCGAAACCCGGGGACTACCTTTATACTGAAATGTGCAAATTATAATGAATAATAATAATGTCCAACCTGTACTTTTATTTTGAAATGAAACAACAGAATTTCATGAGAGTACTTCTTTAGCTCGAGTTTTGGGGTCGTCTTGGATACTGCAGAAGTAGAACGGTTCTTGGATATATTATTTTTTTTAATTACATTTTTTAATTCCGCTAACTAACAAGGAATATGAGTAATTTTAAAGTTTTATTTTGAAATGACACATCAGAGTTTCATGAGAGTACTTCAACTCTTGTATTGCTGCAACGATTAATCGATTAACTCGAGTAATTCAATTAGAAAAAATATTCGATTTAAATTTTGCTGCTTCGAGTATTCGTTTAATTAAAGTGGCGTTGTAATGGTTTGTTTTGAAAGTGTTTGCACTTTTATTGATTTGCGTGGATACACTGGCCTCCAGTGCCAACAGTGAATATGACATAACTCATTTCACATGACTGAATCCAGCTGCTCCCTGTTAAGACTAACATAAGCTAAGTTGTTGTATGAGCTAATGTTTTTTAATGCATTCGTAATTTAGTGCACAGGTATTTTTTGTGGTAATATGTGTTTGAACCATTTGTTCAGAGCATTGTAAAAAAATAAAATAAAAAAGTTAGCATTTTATAGCATTTAAGCTAGCATATTTTTGTTATATACAGTGCCTTGCAAAAGTATTCGGCCCCTTGAATCTTGCAACCTTTCGCCACATTTCAGGCTTCAAACATAAAGATATGAAATTTAATTTTTTTGTCAAGAATCAACAACAAGTGGGACACAATCGTGAAGTGGAACAACATTTATTGGATAATTTCAACTTTTTTAACAAATAAAAAACTGAAAAGTGGGGCGTGCAATATTATTCGGCCCCTCTACTTTCAGTGCAGCAAACTCACTCCAGAAGTTCAGTGAGGATCTCTGAATGATCCAATGTTGTCCTAAATGAGCGATGATGATAAATAGAATCCACCTGTGTGTAATCAAGTCTCCGTATAAATTCACCTGCTCTGTGATAGTCTCAGGGTTCTGTTTAAAGTGCAGAGAGCATTATGAAAACCAAGAAACACACCAGGCAGGTCCGAGATACTGTTCTTGAGAAGTTTAAAGCCGGATTTGGATACAAAAAGATTTCCCAAGCTTTAAACATCTCAAGGAGCACTGTGCAAACCATCGTATTGAAATGGAAGGCGCATCAGACCACTGCAAATCTACCAAGACCCGGCCGTCCTTCCAAACTTTCTTCTCAAACAAGGAGAAAACTGATCAGAGATGCAGCCAAGAGGCCCATGATCACTCTGGATGAACTGCAGAGATCGACAGCTGAGGCGGGACAGTCTGTCCATAGGACAACAATCAGTCGTACACTGCACAAATCTGGCCTTTATGGAAGAGTGGCAAGAAGAAAGATATCCATAAAAAGTCTCGTTTAAAGTTTGCCACAAGCCACCTGGGAGACACACCAAACATGTGGAAGAAGGTGCTCTGGTCAGATGAAACCAAAATTGAACTTTTTGGCCACAATGCAAAACGATATGTTTGGCGTAAAAGCAACACAGCTCATCACCCTGAACACACTATCCCCACTGTCAAACATGGTGGTGGCAGCATCATGGTTTGGGCCTGCTTTTCTTCAGCAGGGATAGGGAAGATGGTTAAAATTGACGGGAAGATAGATGCAGCCAAATACAGGAACATTCTGGAAGAAAACCTGTTGGTATCTGCACAAGACCTGAGACTGGGACGGAGATTTATCTTCCAACAGGACAATGATCCAAAAAATAAAGCCAAATCTACAATGGAATGGTTCAAAAATAAACGTATCCAGGTGTTAGAATGGCAAAGTCAAAGTCCAGACCTGAATCCAATGGAGAATCTGTGGAAAGAGCTGAAGACTGCTGTTCACAAACACTCTCCATCCAACCTCACTGAGCTCGAGCTGTTTTGCAAGGAAGAATGGGCAAGAATGTCAGTCTCTCGATGTGCAAAACTGATAGAAACATACTCCAAGCGACTTGCAGCTGTAATTGGAGCAAAAGGTGGCGCTACAAAGTATTAACGCAAGGGGGCCGAATAATATTGCACGCCCCACCTTTCAGTTTTTTATTTGTTAAAAAAGTTTAAATTATCCAATAAATTTTGTTCCACTTCATGATTGTGTCCCACTTGTTGTTGATTCTTGACAAAAAATTAAAATTTTATATCTTTATGTTTGAAGCCTGAAATGTGGCGAAAGGTTGCAAGGTTCAAGGGGGCCGAATAACTTTGCAAGGCACTGTAAGTTAGCCAATTGTTCTTTTGTTCAACTTAGATCCTCATTTATATATTTTTTAAACCGTTTAAGGCTTAGCTCAGGTATTTTAACTTTTTAAGTTCCTTATGCAATTATGAGATTATTCGATCTAACTAGTTCATCGATTAATCAAAGACTAAAACAATCGATAGCTGCAGCCCTAAACTCTTGGGGTAGTCTAGTATACCTCAGAAGTAGAACGGTTCCTTATATATCTCAGAGAATTTTTAAAAATTAACTTTTGAAATCGCGTGAAATGACTGTCAAATTAACAATTTCAGAGTACTTTTATTTTGAAATGACACATTAGAATTTCATGAAAGTACTTCAACTCTTGGGATAGTCTCGTATACCTCAGAAGTAAAACGGTCCTTGGATATCTTAACTTTTTTTTAAATTATTTTTTTAAATTCAGGCTTTCAGGTAATATGAGCAATTTCAGACTACTTTTATTTTGAAATGACACATCAGACTTTATTGAGAGCACTTTAGTTCGAGTCTTGGGGTAGTCTAGTAAACCTCAGAAGTAGTACAGTGCTTGGACATCAAACACATTTTTCAAATTAATTTCTGAAATCAGGCGAAATGACAGCAAATACGAGCAATTTTCAAAGTACTTTTATTCTGAAAAGACACCTCAGAATTTCTTGACAGTACTTTACGTCGACTTTCCGGGTAGTCTAGTATACCTCAGCAGTGAAATGGTCCTTAGATATCTCACAGGGTTTTTTACATTCATTTTTTAAATCAGTAGTGCTGCAGCGATTAATCGATTAACTCGAGTAATTCAATTAGAAAAAAATATTTGATTTAAATTTTGCTGCTTCAAGTATTCGTTTAATTAAAGTGACGTTGTCATGGTTTGTTTTGAAAGTGTGCATTTAGTTTAATTAATTTGGGTGGATTCACTGCCCTCTAGAGGCAACAGTGAATATGAAATGACTCATTTCACACGGCTGAATCCAGCTGCACCTTGTTAAAACCAACATTAGCCAAGTTTTTGTTTAAGGCAATTTTTTAAGTTTAGTTTAGCTTCTAGGTATATTTAGCAATTTTTTGTGGGAATATCTATTTGGATGATTTGTTATGAACATCGTTAAAAAAAAAATGTTAGCATTTTATAGCATTCAAGCTAGCGGACTTTTGCCATGCAAGTTAGCCAATTGTTCTTTTGTTGTACTGTACTTAGATTCTCAGTTATTAATTTTTTAATAGCATTTGGGGCTAAACTCAGTTTTTAAATTTTTTTTTATTTATATTTAAATTTGTATTTACTTTTCAATGAAAGTGCAATTCGGCATACTGGTTTGAAGTAGGGCTGCAGCTATTGATTTTTTTTCATAGTCTATTAATCGAAGAACTATTTAGTTCGAATAATCGAGTAATCGGATAACGAACATAAAAAATTAAAATACCTAAACTGAGCCTCAAACTGTATAAAATATAAATAAATGAGGATCTATGTACAACAAAACAATTGGCTAACTTACATAGCAAAAGTCCGCAAGCTTAAATGCTATATAATGCTAACGATTTTTTTTTTTTAACCATGCTCTTAACAAATGGTTCAAACACATATGCGCACAAAAAACAGTTCAATATACCTATAAACTAATTTAGAAATGCATTTGAAAAAAACATTAGCTCAAACAAAAACTTATATTATGTTGGCCTTTACAGAAAGCAGCTGGATTCAGCCATGTGAAATGAGGCACACTAGAGGGCAGTGTATCCACCCAAATCAATCCAACTAAATGCACTTTCAAAACAAACCATTAAAACACCACTTTAATTCAGTGAGTACTCGAAACAGCAAAATTTGATTAGAATATTTTTACTAATCGAATACTCGTGTTAATCGATTAATCGTTGCAGCACTAGTTTGAAGAAACACGTGAATTTAAATTTTCAACAGCATTCACATTTAATGCTTCTTTTGAAAGTGCAACTTTACCAAGCCTTTGTTTTATATCTTCTAAAAATTTATTCTGCAACGCATTAAACGTTCCTAATCTGATTATTCGAACTACTTAGTCAATAGATTAAACGATTACTATTAAACAATCGATACTAAAATACTAGTATCCCACAAAAGTGGAACGGTCCTTGGATATCTCACAGATCATTTAAAAATGTTTTTTTTTTTTTTTTTTTTAATTAAGACGAAATATCAGGAAATATGAGCAATTTTAAAGGTAGTTTTATTTTGAAACGTCACATCAGAATTTTATGGGACTACTGTCATTTAGTTCAACTCGAGGATACCTCGACGATACCAACTTGAGGATACCTCAGAAGTTCTCGGATATCTGACAGATTTTTTTTAAATTAATTTTTGAAAATTGAAAACAAAAAAACAAAAAAAATTCAGAGAACCTTTTATTTTGAAATCCCAAATCATTTTCATATTACAATACTTTGGACTGAGTCCAGTGTCCACCTGAAGTGTATCCGTTCTCGGAGAACTCCCCGTTTTCAAAATAATTGTTTGAATAGGGGGACTTTCACGTTGCATTACCATAATGCACATAATTTAAACAATGATGCTAAGCTAGCTTGACTTGTTTTGTCTCAAGTCAATTTCCCTATCTAAACAAAACAACTCGAAACCGTGCTGTCGGCGTGGCACAGCCACAAAATATAATTTACACATTTTTCATAAACATACGATGTAGATTTTCCTCAAAACGACGTCATTAAAATATTCGGTGGTGTTGCAAGAAAGTAAGATATAATATGAACTCACTGTGGTGCTGTAGCCATGTTGACGTGTGTGCTGTCACAGTACAGTCACGTGCCGGTGGAAATCACGTGGTTTTCTTCCCCTGCGCTGCGTTCACAAAAACTCGGACGTGGGCAATTTGAAAACTAACGCGGTATTTTTTGGGGTTTTTTTTTATTATCAGGTTGATACGTCAGACTTTATGGGGCACTTATTTAACTAATGGGATGCCATTGACTCTGCTAGACGTCCAAATCATTTGGACTGGGAGAGGTTGGCAGTGAATGAGAGACAAGCTTTCCCTGCTGGTCTTTCCAGTTTAAAGGAATTGGACGTCTATCGTTGTCAATCACAGGATAAGAGAGGAAAAGATATGGGGGGAAAAAGTGCATTTCAGTTTTTAATCATTTTAATTGTATTACTTTTGTTTACTTTTTTAATTAACATTTTATTCATTTACAATCTTATTTACTTTTAAACATATTACAATGACTAGTAATAATAATGATAATCTAACGATAATTGAGATACGGAATTTACATATGTAGACGTCACAATATTTTTGGCTAAATAAGTTAAAGGGTATGAAAACGCAAAGGGGGTGTGAGACATTAATAGAACTGTTATGTGCCAAGATAACAAATATTGATAAAGTTAACAAAAAAATCAATCACATTAATGAGCAATTATCGAAAATGACAAACATTTCCGAAAGTGTTCCGGAAACAGCCGAATGGGGCAGAGACGTCATAACAAGGAAACAAAAGGTCGAGGCAGGTGCCATCGTTGTTTATCGACGAGAGAGTTGCGTTCGTGTTTTATCAAAAAATCGCTAAAATGGTTCAAACCTGTCATGCTATGTTGTTTACAAATAGCCATTTGTCGCAATGTAGTACCCATGAGTTCCCGAACGCGAGAAAAAGAGCTGGACTACGCAGACAATGAGTAAAGTTCGTCAGTGCTAAGAGGGCTAATTTTGCAATTTTACAGGGAAACGGGAACCTGACAAGCCAGAAGATGTGCCTACAACCTCAAAGAAAACAAAATTTATGCTACTTCCCAATCACTAAAGACCCACGAACTGCGAAGGAGTGAATTCGTGACCCGTATGTGAATAAATCGAGTGATTCGAGCATGTCTGTGGAACAGGAATATCAGCTTGTAGAGATCGCAAATCACGGCGACTTAAACGTAAATTTGAGACAACAACTCTACCGAAGTTCTGGATTAAAGTCATGTCGGAATATTCTGACATCGCTAGGAGCGCGCTGAAAACTGCTACAATTTCCAACATCGTGTATTTGTGATGCTAGCTTCTCTCGCTCTCCCATCTCAAGAGCATCTCGTCTCAACGAAACAAACTCAGCCCTCCCACTGATTCAGCGGGTGAGTTGTATTTTTTCCCTGCACTTAACACGACGGGGCTAAAAACAAATGCTATTTTATATTTGCTGTATTTTTCTGCCGCACATTGCCGGTGTTCTGACAAAGTTGGCATGCGCGTAACGTTAAAAAGGACCGCGAATGCAGCGAGTAAGTACACACTACAAACTTTCTTTAAAGAAAGGAATATTAACTTACGTTTGCCATGTTTGGCGCACACAACAACTGCACGTAGCCCTCTCATTTAACGACTTTGCCGTGTTGTTAAGCGTTAATTTACGCCATTTCCGTGTTGCACATGTATGTTTGTGATGTAAATAGTTTTTTAGCACCATTGGATAACATTGAGAGTCCAACTGAATATAAAAGTGGGACACCGGTCCGTGAAAAAAAGACCCAAATCACACCGGTCCGTGGTGCAAAAAAGGTTGGGGACCCCCTGCTCTAATCCCATTCAAATTTGTGTCGGTTGGCAGAGCGAAACCGATGATAGCATATTAAACGATAATTATTCTATACATTACTTTATTTTGCGGTCACGGTGTATCAGCTTCACAAAAAGAAATGCAAAACATACCATTTGGTGTTTCCCACACGAACTGTTGTCGGGGTTTCATCAGTGTGATTGCTCCCCTCAATGATCCTTTCATTAGGCTGCATTGGCTTTCATTTGGGCTCAAATTGATAACCCAAAACACCAAAGAAAGGTTCATAACTCTCCTCGTCACCATTAGAAGAATGTTCGTTTCGTCGGATTCGTCAAACAAAATTGTCCGCCATCATCGCCGGCATTCAGTACTAAGCACTGAGCCGGCTGTTTCCCGAAAGTGACGTCACGCACACAATATGCTAGATTTCCGGCATCTCGGGGGCGGGTCCTTTTAGCTTGACAATCGACCTAATTTCTATCATTTTCTTGGTGTTGCGATGTGTGTAATTACACGAAGTGGCATGATATGAATTCAAAAGGCATGCGTTGATGGATAAATGATGGAATATTAGCATTTCCCCAGGTGTTGTCATACCCTTTAAAGCAATACTAGGTAACTTTTCAACCTTTATAAAATATTTTCATAACGTGTGATATTATGTCAATGTCACACCGTGGTGAGGTTTTGTCGTGTCATGGTTATTTCCTGCTTTATTATATCCTATTTATTTATTAATTATCAAGTGTGAAATAGTGATTGTCACCACCTGTTATGTGCCACAGGTAAGTAACAGGTGCTCTTAATTACACAAATTAGAGAAGCATCACTTGATTTTTCAAATGGTGCCAATACTTTACATAGTTATTTAGACGTCTTTTACGTTTTTTTTTTTTGTCATAAGAGACATCTCTGGGTTCTGATTCAACTGAGCTCCAAAGCACAAAGCTGAAAATCCATTTTAAAGCAATATAACTGGCCATTGGAGGGCAGTAGCGCATTTGGTAAGACCCGCAACCCGCTTCAACGGCAACGAACGGCCGATGGAAGGATGCCAGGCGGCGGACGACCAAGCAGAACAACCGAGAGGACGCCCAGGATGCATGGCACTGGACGACCGAGCAGAACGACCGGGACCACCAGTGCAGCGGACGATGTCGTTGAGTCCCTGCTGCTCGCTAAGCAGACCTCGCAGGGACTCAAAATAATCCATCTTTATGAGACAGGCGGCGATGAGGGAAAAGTTAACCTGGCTGTTGCAGCCACAACAGCGTCATCTCAGTTAGTTATGTGTAAATAAATTGTTACTTTGCTATCTAAAGCTCTATGTGTCTTGTTGTTTATGTTATTTTGTAAAATGAAAACATTATTCAGATGTTTGGGATGTAATTAAAGCAAAAAATAGCTGTGTTAAAGTCAAAGTTATGTTTGAAATGTATGCTTTCACAGAAAGCTGAATTTCTGTTTTTGTCATCAGAAATTGGAAAATTGCTCAAACTAAGCTATTTTCTAATGCTGATTTCTAAAGAATGGAAAAAAATATGGACTAACTATTTTTTTTTCTGCTGAAAGAAGAGTCTAACCTTTCTTTTGGTGGGTTCTATGTTTAAATAGCAATAGAACAGAATTTTGTGTTGGCCTTGCTAAATCAGTCAAAATCCAGTAAAACGGCCGGGAGCGAAGGGCCTTGCTCCGGTGAAAATGGCTGGAAGTGAATGAGTTAAGGGTGACTTCCTTGTTAACTCATTGGCGGTGCCACTGCTTGACGTCCAATCCGTTTTGACTTGGAGGGGTCGAATAAAACGGTGCAGTAGTGCTCGCACTCAATTAAACAAATCTAGTTTTTTGGCACCAATGTCAAAATAAAAGCATGTGATTCTGTATGTACAGTATGAATGAGCTACAACGTGCCTGTCAGGCAGAACAACCCTCAGGCCGTACATTTGACACCCATGATGTAGGCCAAACGTGTACGTACGGTGGGGCAAATAAGTATTTAGTCAACCACTAATTGTGTAAGTTCTCCCACTTAAAAATATTAGAGAGGCCTGTAATTGTCAACATGGGTAAAACTCAACCATGAGAGACAGAATTAAAAAAAAAAAAAATCACAGTGATTGATTTTTAAAGAATTTATTTGCAAATCATGGTGGAAAATAAGTATTTGGTCAATACCAAAACTTCATCTAAATACTTTGTTATGTACCCTTTGTTGGCAATAACGGAGGCCAAACGTTTTCTGTAACCCTTCAACAAGCTTTTCACACAATGTTGCTGTTATTTTGGCCCATTCCTCCATGCTGATCTCCTCTAGAGCAGTGATGTTTTTGGGCTGTCGTTGGGCAACACAGACTTTCAAGTCCCTCCACAGATTTTCTATGGGGTTGAGATCTGGAGACTGGCCAGGCCACTCCAGGACCTTGAAATGCTTCTTACGAAGCCACTCCTTTGTTGCCCTGGCTGTGTGTTTGGCATCATTGTCATGCTGAAAGACCCAGCCATGTCTCATCCTCACCACCCTTGCTGATGGAAGGAGATTTTTACTCAAAATCTCTTGATACATGGCCCCATTCATTCTTTCATCCTGGTCCCTTTGCAGAAAAACAGCCCTAAAGCATGATGTTTCCACCCTTATGAATGAATGAATGAATTTATTGTCATAGTCATCATCATCATCATCATAACCATTGACAGTTTCAGAGTGTGGAATTTGCCCGAAAGAAAGACGATGACAGATAAAGGAAAGACGGGAAAAAGCAAATGCTTATCGATACCCGTCCCCCAACAGCCCGGGACGCACAGTCAGGCATCTTTGTGTTACAGTTACTATCAGTTTTGTTGTTGTTGTTTTTTTTTTGTTTTTTTTTACTCACATATCATTCAAAAGTCATTGATTGCCATGGAATTTCACATATTGTCAATTTGAGTGGGTTCATTGTATCAGTTGATGTCCAAGTTGGTGTAGGGAGGGATGGCCGTGCCGTGGGTATCATGGAGGCCCACGTCTGCTGTATCCGCTTCAGAAGATTAGTCATCATCCTCCCTTGCCCGGTTCCCGCGAGCGAGCCTTTCATGATCCCGGAGCCCCGTGATGATTTTTGTGGCCATTTGAGGTCCTCGACGTCCTCAATCTGGAGAGACGTGAAGCATATTGGCCTCCATTTTCCCCAGGCATCCTCCACATAACCAAAGGTGTTGGCCGGACATGGCCGTTGGCTTCGTGTAGGTCTCAGTGTAGAATGGAGTTTAGCTTATTTCTATATTTCTTAAACTTCTCCTCAGCAGGCCCTGTCCTTTAGGAGATAAAATACTTATACAGAGCTGTTTTCTTTTTGCAAGCGTTGATAAGCGTCATGGTCATCCAAGGTTTGTTTTGCATTCTTTGTTTTGTGGGAGTCAACTTAACCGGGCAGTGCTTATCGTAAATATGCTGAAGTGTATTCATAAAGCACCCATAAGCTGCATTCAAATTGTTTGCATTGTAAACATCATTCCAGTCTTGAGTTGCTGGGTGAAGTAAGTCGCTATTTCTTCTTACTTCACAGTGGGTATGGTGTTCTTCGGATGCAATTGAGTATTCTTTCTCCTCCAAACTCAAGAACCTGTGTTTCTACCAAAAAGTTCGATTTTGGTTCATCTGACCATAACACATTCTCCCAGTTCTCTTCTGGATCATCCAAATGGTCTCTAGCGAACCTCAGACGGGCCTGGACGTGTACTTCATTCAGCAGGGGGACACGTCTGGCAGTGCAAGATTTGAGTCCCTGGCGGCGCATTGTGTCCCCCCGTGTGGTTCTGGGATTTTTGCTCACCGTCCTTGTTATCATTTTGACGCCGCGAGGTGAGTTCTTGCATGGAGCCCCAAATCAAGGGAGATTATCAGTGGTCTTGTATGTATTTGGAGTGTGACGGACTGAGGTTGTGGAAAGGTGTCTTTTATACCGATAATGAGTTAAAATAGGTGCCATTAATACAGATAACGAGTGGAGCCTCGTTAGACCTCGTTAGAAGACGTTAGACCTCTTTGACAGCCAGAAATCTTGCTTGTTTATAAATATTTATTTTCCACTCTAATTTGGAAATAAACTCTTTAAAAATCAAACAATGTGATTTTTTTTTTTTTCATATTATGTCTCTCATGGTTGAGGTTTACCCATATTAACAATTACAGGCCTCTCTTTTCAAGTAGGGTTAGCACAATTTGTGGTTGACTAAATACTTATTTGCACCACTGCACTTGAAATATTGTGGCCTAAACGGCCAAAAATGTGTGTACTGTTTGTGGTGTGTGGACACTAGTTCTAGTACAGACTAGAGTTTCTTTTAATAACTTCCAAAGACACCTCATAATTTAAAGGAAGTCACAGCAATCATTTGCACCTTCGTTTCAAAATGAAATTGCCGTCAATGGCAGCCAATGATCAACATAAAATACATCGGATAAATAATGAGATTCTCTATCCGTTTCAGATGAAGGACTTCATCTGCCTATTTGAAAAATCAAATGTGGCTCTGGATCACAAACGATTGCCTTAAATGTATGAACATCAAATCAATTTAGTGGACCACAAGAGGTCTTAGAAATACGATATCACACAGCCTGGATCTCTGCATGCGTTTAGTTCACAGGGAACTGCAAACCTGCTGTTGTACAAGTGACGATTTTTAATTAAAAAAAGACCAATAACATAATTAAGACACCTGACCTTAGGAAGTCACACCGCCGTCACACTTTCGGTTCCTTTTTTGCGCGTGATTCATGTGTCACGCGGAAATGAAATGCCCCGCTGCCATGAATGTAAATGAGCCTAACGCTCAACCAGAATTAAAAGTCATTGGTCTGTATAATTTAAAGGCAACAACAGACAACTTGTTTGCTACTTCGAGATAATTCATTTGCTAACGCTTGCCAAAGGAGGCTGTATAACTTAACTCGTGTCAGCGGTGTGTTTAGTAGCTTGCCAGTTTCTGATTTGTTAGAATTTGGTCAACATTTTTCTGTAAGGTAACATAGTAATCTCCACCAGTCAACCAATCAGGGCAATTAATCCATGCTCATCACATGTTAGTCTTTCAGCCAATTGAACGTCCAACAGAGTCCTGGGTGCTTTGCATCGACACGACTCATTAGACTCTGATGCGCTGAGACGCACAGTGAATCACAAAAGTGAGTACACCCCTCGGATTTCTGCAGATATTACGTATATCTTTTCATGGGACAGCACTGACAAAATGATACTTTGACACAATGAAAAGTAGTCTGTGTGCAGCTTATATAATAGAGTTAATTTCTTCTCCCCTCAAAATATAGCCATTAATATCTAAAACCGTGGCAAAAAAAGAGTACACCGCATGGGAACTACGTACATCCCTAAATGTCCAAATTGAGTACTGCTTGTCATTTTCCCTCCAAAATGTCATGTAATTCAAAATATAGCCATTAATATCTAAACCCCTGGCAACAAAAGTTAGTATACCGCATGGAAACTACGTACATCCCTAAATGTACAAATTGAGTACTGCTTGTTATTTTCCCTCCAAAATGTCATGTGACTCGTTACAGGAGTGCTGTCAGCATTGCTGCAGAGATTGAAGAGGGGGGGGGGGTCATTCCCACCACCATGCTTGACTGTAAGCATGACACACTTATCTTTGTATTCCTCACTTAGTCGGCACCACACATGCTTGAGACCATCGGAACCAAACAAATTAATCTTCGTCTCATCAGACCAATTTGATGTAGATTACGGCGTATGGTCTGAGCACTAACAGGCTGACCCCCCACCTCTTCAATCTCTGCAGCAATGCTGACAGCACTCCTGTAACAAGTCACATGACATTTTGGAGGGAAAATGACAAGCAGTACTCAATTTGGACATTTAGGAATGTACGTAGTTCCCATGCGGTGTACTCACTTTTGTTGCCAGGGGTTTAGATATTAATGGCTATATTTTGAGTTATTCTGAGGGGAAGATAAATTAACTTTATTATATACAGTATATAAGCTGCACACAGACTACTTTTCATGTTGTCAAAGTGTCATTTTGTCAGTGTTGTCCCATGAAAAAATATACTTAAATATCTGCAGAAATGCGAGGGGTGTACTCACTTTTGTGATACACTGTAGCTGCTGGGTAGAACTCTGTGGAATAAATAAATAGCAAATATAGGTGACCCTACAAAAGCTTTATACATGACTCGTTGTTAACACTTGTGTATGGAAATCTGAGAATAGTAGATTGTTTTCTTCATGGAGATGTGTGTGTGGCAGGATTTTTTTTAACATGGGTTTTTGACAGTTGCTGTCATAATTTCGTAATCAAAGCAACATTCGGGTGTGCCGGACCGTTCCGGCCCACTTTCTGCCAGATCTAGAAGCCCGCAGACCATTTGTATGCAAAAGTTACACCTGAGTGGACACAGGCGTTCATTGGACCGCGCCTTTTATTGGCTTAAGCTTTGGCAGCCACTACTAACCAGTGTTGTTAATAACGGCGTTACAATATAACGGCGTTACTAACGGCGTTATTTTTTTCAGTAGTGGGTAATCTAATTAATTACTTTTCTCATCTTGGCAACGCCGTTACCGTTACTGAGGACGGAAAGGCATGCGTTACTATGCGTTACTATATTGGTCGAAAAGTCTGAGGGAGACGGACTCACCAAGACGACAGAGCAGAGCAGGAGCGGGGAGGAGGCAAGAAAGTTGTGACGCCGAGCAAACGCGATGCTAGGTAGCTCCAATAATACATGTTGTAGCCGATAGCCGACAAACTACGCCCGCATGTTATGGTAGATATGGTAGACATGGTAGATATCACATGTACTGTATATAGATATAACTAGATGCAACTGACAGACATGGCACTAGATGCGTTAGTAGACAGCCGCCATCTTAAAGCAGTAGGCTTTTTAGGACGGCTCTGTTGTAGAGAACCTTCCTAGCGAACCTAAGTAACTTTTTATCTAAAATACTTCTAAATCGGCAAAATCTTGACTTGAATCTATCTTTAAATGATGAAACAGTTTTAAAACGTTCATACGTCGAAAGTAGAGAGAAGGGAACTAATGCAATAATGGGAACAATTTTAACAACTTTTAACAGTTGATTCAGGGTAAAGGGTAAATTAGGGTAAAGAATTGGGCTCGGGCCAGTTGTACCAAAAACCTCCACAAAAAACTTCACATAGTGTGGCCAATGTTTTTTTTTTTTGTTTGTTTTTTTTTTTGAGGGGGAAAAGAAAAAGTAATTATCACCAATTACTTTGCCAAGTAACTAATTACTCTTACATTCAGGTAATTGAGTTACTAACGCAATTACTTTTTGGGAGAAGTAATTTGTAACTATGATTAATTTCTTTTTTTCAGTAAGATTAACAACACTGCTACTAACAGTCGTGGTTGCCCAATTTCCCATCATGCATTTGGGCCGCGCAAGAGACAATCTTTTTCTTGACACGCCAAATTGAATACAAGGCAGAACATATTTTATACCATTTGCAGCCACTACTGACAGTGATGGTTGCCTAACTTCCCATCATTCATTTGGGCGGGTCAGGAGATGATCTTTTTCTTAACACGCCTAATTGAACACTACGCAGACCGTACTGCTTATCATTTGCAGCCACCACTGACAGTCATGGTTGCCCAACTTCCCATCATGCATATGGACGGAGAAGGAAACATTCTTTTGCTTAACACGCCTAATTGAACACAACGCAGAACAAATTTTATAGCATTTGCAGCCACCACTGAGAGTCATGGTTGCCCAACTTCCCATCATGCATTTGGGCGGAGCAAGAGACAATCTTTTTCTTAACACGTCTAATTGAACACAACGCAGAACATACTGTATATCATTTGCAGCCACCACTGACAGACATGGTTGCCCAACTTCCCATCATGCATTTGGGCGGAGCAGCAGACGATCTTTTTCTTAATATAAAATTACTTTAACTTGTACTCAAATTTATCTTTTAAGACCTACAAGTCTTTCTATCCGTGGATCCCATTAAAAGAAAGAATGTTAATAACGTTAATGCCATCTTGCCATCATACTTCTCTCCAAACAGGAGAGTTTCCTCAGACTTTAAAAACTACAGTAATAAAACCTCTCCTAAAAAAACCTTATCTGGATGCCTCAACCATTAGTAATTACAGGCTAATATCAAATCTGACATTCCTGGGGAAATTTATCGAAAGGGTTGTGTTCGAACAGATCCAGACTTTTATGATGCAAAACAATCTTTTTAACTCATTTCATTCTGGATTTCGGCCACAACACAGCACCCAGACCGTGCTTATCAAAGTCCTAAATGATATTCGTCGGAATACCGATGCAGGCAAATCATCTGTTCTGCTACTATTGGATCTCAGCGCCGCATTTGACACGGTTGATCACAACATACTACTCAGCAGATTGGAACAGTGGGTAGGGCTTACTGACACTATTCTTCAGTGGTTCACATCCTATTTACATGATAGGGATTTCTTTGTGTCAATCGGAAACTATCAGTCAGAACGAACCAAATTCACGTGTGGAGTCCCTCAAGGGTCAATTCTTGGACCACTCTTATTTAACATGTATATGCTTCCGTGAGCTCAGATAATGGAACAGTATGACATCCCCTATCACGCCTATGCAGATGACACACAACTGTACATTTCTGTGTCCCCACATGATTATAGTCCCTTAGTCTCCCTGAGTAAATGCATTCCTCAAATCAATGAATGGATGTGCCAGAATTTTCTCCAGTTAAATGTGGAGAAGACAGAGGTGATCATTTTTGGGCCAAAAAAGGAAAGGTCAAAGATAAGCAGCCAACTTAGCACAATGTCACTTACAGCTACATATCAAGTCAGAAACCTTGGCGTAATTATTGACTCAGACCTAAAATTTGATAGCCATCTAAAGTCCGTCACTAAATCCACTTATTACCACCTAAAAAATATAACCAGAATTAAGGGGCTTCTGACTCAACAAGACATGGAAAAACTTATGCATGCATTCATTTTCAGCAGATTGGACTATTGCAACGGTATATTTACAGGTTTTGATAAAAAATCAGTCAGGAAGCTGCAATTAGTACAGAATGCTGCAGCCAGAGTCCTCACAAATACAAGGAAGCTGGACCAAATTACACCGGTTTTGAAATCGCTACACTGGCTTCCAGTGAGTCAAAGGATAGACTATAAAATACTACTGCTCGTCTACAAAACACTTAATGGCCTTGGACCAAAATACATGCTTGACTTGTTAGGTTCCTATGAGACATCTAGACCCCTAAGGTCGTCTGGAACCGGTCTTCTGCATGTTCCAAGAACAAGAACCAAGCAGGGTGAGGCAGCATTTAGTTATTATGATCCTCACCTCTGGAACAAGTTACCCGAACGTCTGAAGTATGCTCAAACTGTTAGCTCTTTTAAATCAGGGCTAAAAACGCTTTTGTTTAGCACTGCATATCCATAACTGTCTATATATTTCAATCTACCTGCTTTCTATTCTTCTTGTGCTTATCTCCATTGCTGATTTCAATTATTATTAGTAGTAGTAGTTTTTGTTTTATTTTTATTTATTTATTTTTATTCTGTGATTAAATGCGATCCTTTGTCTTGGTTTTTACGTTGTGTTGATTTAAATGTGATTTTTATGATCTTCATGTGATGTAAAGCACTTTGAATTGCCTTGTGTTGAATTGTGCTATATAAATAAATTTGCCTTGCCTTGCCCTTGCCTTGTGGATTTATTGTTACAATAAACAAATACAGTACTTAAGTACAGTATGTTGAATGTTTATGTCTGTCTTGTTTCTTACCTTTCCTTTCCAATAATCCAATAATATACGGAAAAATATGGCATATTTTAGAGATGGTTTGAATTGCAATTAATTACAATTAATTAATTTTTAAACTGTGATTAACTCGATTAAAAATTTTAATCGTTTGACAGCCCTTGTAAAAACACATTAAACCAGATATAAAACACAATTCTAAAACCATTAAAACATAAAATGGCAGCTAAGATCCATATAAAAACAGGTCCTAGTTTGACACAAATACAGCAAATGAAACTGATTGCATCGCCGTTCCACGGGAAATGAATGTGATCATATTAGCATAGCGACGGCGATGATAGCTAAGATTTGTGGGAAAACGCGGTAGCCTGGATAATTAAAGGTCATTCCTCATTAAGGCACGCGGAAATGATGACTACATAGCAATGAGGTTGAGAGAGCTTGAAATATCCTTAGCATCACGATGGATGGAATCTTTCATAAACATTTTGTTTCTACGTTTACTTGTTTTTTTTTTCTCTTATTGTAGCAACACATTATTTTCAGTACTCTAATATGTGGAAAGCACTTTTATGTGCTGAGCCTGGCAATATCCTTCCTCCTTAATTGGCTGGCTGCTGAGACGCCGTGTGTGCATGTGTTTGTTTGTGTGTGTATGCGTGTAACGCACACCAACCCTTTTTTAATAACCCCCCACTCCCACAAAGTCACACACTTGAGATGCAGAATACGGAGCCTCCAAACTGCATTCAAGGGACCGGATTTTAAAGCCTAAAAGCTTAAGCTGCCTGTTTACCTCGTAGAGACGTCGGAGTTAATATTTTGTGACCGTCCTGTGTTGTCCTGCACATTACGGCAACGGTAATAAGAAATTACAGTCGATAATTTTTTTTTTTTAATGATTTGTTGGATGGAAAATACACATTTTGAATTGGAATGAGTTTATCTCTAGTAGACGTCCAATCCGCTTTTAATGGGAGGAATGAAGAAATGCTCATTCGATGCCGCCCTCCCACTTCAAACGGATTGGACGTGGCAGTCAACGGTCACTTTCTGTTGAATTCAGGGCAAATTTGACAAAATAATGGGACAGAAATCAGATTTTTTTTTTTTTTTTTTTAAACAAAAAAAGTGAGTTAACTACCAGTTAAATTTGCAAAAATGCGATTAACCCTTTAACACTGAACGTGTCGGTGGCAACATATTTACGCATATCATGTTTGAAGCCTTGTCACACTGTAATTAGGTCACCCATGTTCTGCTGCATGGTTGGTCTCATTTGAAAGTGTGGAACTTGAGGTCCCGCCCGCTTTTACTTGAAGTCAATCGACCAAGTAAAATGGGAAGGAATGTCATTTAAGTTTTATAGTTTTATTGCCCTCATACACATTTAAAGTGCATACGAAATGATAAAAAAAAGTCTTAAATAGCATTATTATCAGGGGTGAAAGTGGGCCAGAACGGTCAGGAACGCAGTTCCGGTATAAGATTCAGGGCTGGAATGGTGTTCCGGTACATGGTGCTTTGATTCCAAAAATATGACGGCAACTGTCAAAACGCTATGTAAAAAAAAAAAAAAAAAAAAAAAAAAAAAAAAAAAAATTCTGTGAGGATCTCTGAATGAGCCAATGTTGTCCTAAATGACCAATGATGATAAATAGAATCCACCTGTGTGTAATCAAGTCTCCGTATAAATGCACCTGCTCTGTGATAGTCTCAGGGTTCTGTTTAAAGTGCAGAGAGCATTATGAAAACCAAGGAACACACCAGGCAGGTCCGAGATACTGTTGTGGAGAAGTTTAAAGCCGGATTTGGATACAAAAAGATTTCCCAAGCTTTAAACATCTCAAGGAGCACTGTGCAAGCCATCATATTGAAATGGAAGGAGCATCAGACCACTGCAAATCTACCAAGACCCGGCCGTCCTTCCAAACTTTCTTCTCAAACAAGGAGAAAACTGATCAGAGATGCAGCCAAGAGGCCCATGACCACTGGATGAACTGCAGAGATCTACAGCTGAGGTGGGAGAGTCTGTCCATAGGACAACAATCAATCGTACACTGCACAAATCTGGCCTTTATGGAAGAGTGGCAAGAAGAAAGCCATTTCTCAAAGATATCCATAAAAAGTCTCGTTTAAAGTTTGCCACAAGCCACCTGGGAGACACACCAAACATGTGGAAGAAGGTGCTCTGGTCAGATGAAACCAAAATTGAACTTTTTGGCCACAATGCAAAACGATATGTTTGGCGTAAAAGCAACACAGCTCATCACCCTGAACACACCATCCCCACTGTCAAACATGGTGGTGGCAGCATCATGGTTTGGGCCTGCTTTTCTTCAGGTGGGATAGGGAAGATGGTTAAAATTGACGGGAAGATGGATGCAGCCAAATACAGGAACATTCTGGAAGAAAACCTGTTGGTATCTGCACAAGACCTGAGACTGGGACGGAGATTTATCTCCCAACAGGACAACGGTCCAAAACATAAAGCCAAATCTACAATGGAATGGTTCAAAAATAAACATATCCAGGTGTTAGAATGGCCAAGTCAAAGTCCAGACCTGAATCCAATCGAGAATCTGTTGAAAGAGCTGAAGACTGCTGTTCACAAACACTCTCCATCCAACCTCACTGAGCTCGAGCTGTTTTGCAAGGAAGAATGGGCAAGAATGTCAGTCTCTCGATGTGCAAAACTGATAGAAACATACCCCAAGCGACTTGCAGCTGTAATTGGAGCAAAAGGTGGCGCTACAAAGTATTAACGCAAGGGGGCCGAATAATATTGCACGCCCCACTTTTCAGTTTTTTATTTGTTAAAAAAGTTTAAATTATCCAATAAATTTTGTTCCACTTCACGATTGTGTCCCACTTGTTGTTGATTCTTGACAAAAAATTAAAATTTTATATCTTTATGTTTGAAGCCTGAAATGTGGCGAAAGGTTGCAAGGTTCAAGGGGGCCGAATACTTTTGCAAGGCACTGTATATCTGAGTCTGACGATGATGTGTCACGTCAATGTGCGAATGCATGCAGCAAAGCAAAACGACTGGACTCATTTATCCGTTCAATTGGCTGACATACTGACATGTGATCAGCGGAGACAGTTAGCTCTGATTGGCTCAAATGTGCATGTTTTCTGGAACAGCAAAAAAAAAAAAAAAAAAAAAAAAGGTTGTTGAATTGATGCGACAAAAAAAGGGCAATGCAGCATAAAATGGATCAAATCTTTAAGAGCAACGAAAGAGTTGAGGAGGCTCATTTATCATATCTAGTTTTATTTGCTCTGATGGGGAGGTTCAGAACATCTTGGCTGTCAATGTGCGCTTTGGACTTATATTTGTTCATTCATGCTTGGTTACTGATTCGTTTCCTTATTTAAAAAGGTAAATGTTTGCGCAATCTTCAAAATATATTCCATTTCACTCTACATAACATAAGTAATTTGTACTTATTTTTCTGAATGTATGTTACTTATATCTTTGTTATGAAAAAAAAAGAAAAAGAAAAAGTAAATGTTTATATTAACTTCAAGTTTAATATACATCCTATGTTCTTAAGTAGATAAAATTGAGATATGGCATTTAGTATGTGAGGAAATGAGGGAAAATAAAAAGTAGGAGATGGAGGTTGGGGTAATTGCTGTTTTTAATACTTTTTATTTTGCAAATCATTGAAAAAAATACAATTTTGAATGAAAATCAGTTTTTGCATGTGTTATAGAAATAACTGTGCTAAAACAGCTTTCTTTGCATTTCAGGAGTTTAAGAGGTTGAACCCCCCTTCCCACTCCCCCCCAAAAAATGAAAGAAAAAAAAAAAAAAAAAAAAAAAAAATTCTGACTCCGTGGCCACCTTCACGTTGGGGAGTTCCAGCAAGAAATTCTAGCCACTTTCACTCCTGATTATTATGTGAATTAGAATCATATTTTGAGACAATTCAACGATACAGTCCCTGACAAAAGTCTTGTCGCTTATCCATTTTGTAGAAACAGTTGCTAATAACCTGACTTTTAATCATTAAATTGGTTTCAGAAATGGCTCATATGAAAGTTAAGACCCCCCCCAAATGTTGTTGAATGTACAAAAAAATACATTTTTTTCATTGAATAAAGATTTATCATTTAATAAAGACATAAAGGTCAGATTTTGGCAAGACAAAAGTTTAGTTGCCAGAATACAGTGTGAAAATTGAACAAAAAATGTACTTCAAATACAAATACAAAAATATGCTACATAACATAGGTGAATTAAGTAGTGGTGCTGTGAGATCCAAATTTAATATTTTGTATTACTTCCATGGGCTTCGGCAAAGATTCATACAATTTATTGATGAAGTCATCAGGAACATCAACGAAAGCAGTCTTGCATGCATCCCAGAGTTCATCAACATTCTTTGGTTTCGTCTTCCATGCTTCCTCTTTCATCCCACGCCAGACATGCTCAGTTATGTACATGTCTGGTGACTGGCCTGGCCAGTCCTGGAGGATCTTGATCTTCTTTGCCTTGAGGAACTTTGAGGTGGAGATTGAAGTATGCGTTGGAGCACCATCCTGCTGCAGAATTTGTCCCTTTTTATGGTTAGGAATGTAAGAGGCAGCTACGATTTGTTGATATTTCAGACTATTTATGCTGCTTTCTACCCTGCAGAAGGCGTGATAACTAGCCGACATGCTAACCCGAACTGAGTGACGTCTCAAAGTCTTACTTTCGCTTTTCGGAGCGAAAAATCACATAAAACTAGTGCGGTGCATGTCACACGGCGGCGGGGTTTTCGATTGTCTTCACCGATCAGCGACCCGCCCGGCGGCAAGCAAGTTACAGCGCGTTCCGCAGCTACGGACAGGAGAGGACAGGAGGAGCTCGTCGGGGAAGCAGCCGGAGAGTACCGCGGACAAACCTGCCAACGTCGGAGGAGCGCATAGCTGCCACATGGTCAACACGACTATGGCATAAAATAATGCTTTACTACACGGCGATGATGTAAACAGAGAGCAGCGTGCAGTTGTTGTGCAGCTAACATGGCAGGATGTGTCAGAGGAGAACTTTTCTATATTTCCGTCCATGATCAAACGTAAGTAAATAGTCCTTTATTTAAAGAAAAGTTGTGGTGCTTACTTTGTAATCGCTGTATTTGCGGCCATTTTTAACACAAAGTTGCAATTTCTGATGAGGTTGAAAATTTGACAGAGCCACCTCCATATTAAAATGTGTGCCATGATCCCAGTATTTGACATACAGTCCCTGACAAAATTCTTGTCGCTTATCCATTTCGTAGAAAAAATTGCTAATAACCTGACTATTAATTATTCAATTGGTTTCAGAAATGGCTCATATGAAAGCTAAGACCCTCCTAAATGATGTTGAATGTACAAAAATATATTTGTTTCACTGAAAAAAGATGTATCATTTAATGAAGACATCAAGGTCAAATTTTGGCAAGACAAAAGTTTTGTCGCCTACAGAAAGTAGTGTGAAAATTGAACAAAAAATGTACTTCAAATACAAAAATATGTCACATAACTAAAGCGAATTAAGTAGTGGTGCTGTGAGATCCAAATGTAATATTTTGTATGACTTCCATGGGCTTCGGCAACTATTCATACAATTTATTGATGAAGTCATCAGGAACATCAAAGAAAGCAGTCTTGCATGCCTCCCAGAGTTCATCAACATTCTTGGGTTTCGTCTTCCATGCTTCCTCTTTCATCTTACCCCAGACATGCTCAATGATATACATGTCTGGTGACTGGGCTGGCCAGTCTTGGAGGATCTTGATCTTCTTTGCCTTGAGGAACTTTGAGGTACAGATTGAAGTATGTGATGGAACACCATCCTGCTGCAGAATTTGTCCCTTTTTATGGTTAGGAATGTAAGAGGCAGCTAAGATCTATTGGATATTTTAGACTAATTATGTTGCCTTTCACCCTGCAGATCTCTAGCACACCCCACACTGGATGTAACCCCAGACCATGATTTTGCCACCACCAAACTTCACTGTTTTCTGAGTGAATCTCGGACCCATGCAGGCTCCAGTAGGTCTCCTGCAATATTTGCGGCGACTGTGGTGCAATGGAAGATTCATCTGAAAAGTCTATCTTTTACCACTTTTCCAGCGTCCATCCTTTTGACAGGCTGTAGGCCTTGGCAAATGCCACACATTTTTTTAATTGTCTGCACCCTGAGAGATAAATAGTCTGAAAAATCAACAAATCTCAGCTGCCTCTCACATTCATAATCATAAAAAGGGACAACTTCTGCAGCAGGATGGTGCTCCATCGCATACTTCAATCTCTACCACAAATTTCCTCAAGACAAAGAAGATCAAGGTCCTCCAGGACTGGTCAGCCCAGTAACCAGACATGAACAGGATGAAAGAGGAAGCATGGAAGACGAAACCCAAGAATGTTGATGAACTCTGGGAGGCATGAAAGACTGCTTTCTTTGATGTTCCTGATGGCTTCATCGATAAATTGTATGAAAAAATTGGATCTCACAGCACCGCTACTTACCGTATTGGCCCGAATATAAAATGGCCCTAATTATAGGACGACCACGTTTTTCAAGACTCAAGTTTGAAAAAAGACTTTTTGAACACCAAATTAATCTTTATCCAGAAAAGAATTACAGTACATCCGAAACAAATGATTATAACAATATATTTGAGAGAAAAAGCATGTTATTTTGCCTCATTCAAATCTTAATATCTGAACATTTAAATATGCAAACTAGAGATGTCGCCGATCGATCGGGTCCGATCACGTCATTTTCAAAGTTTTGGAATCGGCAAAAAAATATCAGCCATGCCTTTTTTTAATATATATATATTTTTTAATTCAATAGTTTTCTAATTGTATTTAACGTTACAGACATAATGTGTTACACTCATCCAGAGTCTTTAGTTTAGGCTTAAGGTAGGGTTATCAAATTTATCCCGATAACGGCGGTAATTAGTTTTTAAAAAAATGTATCACAAAATATTTAACGCAATTAATGGATACGCTGCACGATCCACTCACGCATTGTCGCGCTCAATCTGTAATGACGCCGTTTTACCCATATAGAGAGATAAAAGGCAGAGTAAAATGAGTTGAGTGAATAATGGCAGCCTTTGAGCCTTTTTTTAATTGGCTAAAGCCTTACAATCCCTCTTCCCGCAATTAGAAATATCATGGGAAGCAATGTGGGGAAGCAAAGTAGCAATTGATCTTTTTCTTACCAACTTATGTTATTTCCCAACGCAGAGAAGATATATCAATTGGTAGCACTACGCACAGTCATGGTTCCACTTCCCATCATGCATTTGGCCATGGCTACAGTATCATTTACTGAAAGCTCAACAAATACACTAGATGGCAATATTTAGTCACAATATACAAAGTCACAAGTCTTTCTATCCGTGGAACCCTCTCACAGAAAGAATGTTAATAATGTAAATGCCATTTTGAGGATTTATTGTCATAATAAACAAATACAGTACTTATGTTCAATGTATATATTCGTCCGAGTTTTATTCATTTTTTTCTTAATGCATTGCCAAAATGTATATGATCGGGAAAAATTATCGGGAATTGAATCGGGAGCAAAAAAAAACAAAAAAAAAACAATCGGATCGGGAAATATCAGGATCGGCAGATACTCAAACTAAAACGATCGGGATCGGATCGGGTGCAAAAAAACATGAGCGGAACAACCCTAATGTAAACTAAAGTGCAATCACATTCCTAAATTAATGGCTTCTGGTTTTTGAAATAAAAAACCAATTTATTATGATAAAACAACAAAAATGCAGTAACTGCATTAACCATCAAAGTGAAGTCTAAGTGTAACTGTAGTCTTGAAACAAATCTGAATAAGGAAAAACATTGCAACTAAAAATTGTAATCTGGTTAAACTTGAGAGAAGCTGAGATCTGTCATGACAGAACATCGCCATAATGATATCTGGCGCCATCTAGCGTCATGAATGGGGAGAGCAGCTGAGATCTGTCATGACAGAACATCGCTTCAATGATATCTGGTGCCATCTTGCATCGTGAATGGGTATAATGTCTGGACCGCGAATATAAGACGACCCCTTTTTTTTCCCACTCTTATTTCAATGCAAAAAACACCGTCTTATATTCGGGCCATTTCGGTAATTCTCTGATGTTATATAACATATTTTTTTATTTTTTAAATTTTTTTAATGTATTTGTATTTTATTTATATATGGAATATTTATTTTATATTTCAAATAAGTAAAAGTCAGGTGATTAGCAATTGTTTCTACAAAATGGTTAAGCGACAAGACTTTTGTCAGGGACTGTATATATCTAGATGTGCCCTCAATACTCATGAGGAAGTGATGTCGGTTCACGCATGCAAAGTAGCAATCCATCGTGATCCGGTAGTTCGTTTTGATCGGTTAGCAACAGCTACCATTGATCATCTTGTGTAGATAAAGTTTACTTCTCATAGTTAGGTGTAAAAAGGTATTTTTTGACTTGGAATAAAAGTGGGAAACGTACACGCAAGCATATATTGTGTTTGGACAGGGTAAAATCCAATGATGTGATTTCGTAAAACCGTATTTTGCCCTATGGATATGATGGCAGAGTAGGATGACTTCTTAAAATCAATGGTCTGATCAACACAAAGTTCCCTGTCGTGCTCAGTAAATCCTGGTCACGCCTTGTTCCTCCCTCGATGACCCCCGCAGGCCACGGAGGGAGGAAGCGGAGGATGCCATGCGTCAAGTGTAGATTGAGCGCCAGTTCCCCCTGCATCCTTTTGTTTTATCTTTAGCACCAGACACAATTTGGGCTGTTACACTCCAGCTTTCTTCAACTTCAAACTTTATTGCTCGCGGCCTTTGGACATCTAAAATAAAGTTGTTCCAAGTCGCCGAAACGAACACATTTTATTGCTAGACCTACAAGGAAGAATAGAGCAGAGAGCTTTATGTTGCATGGTAAGTTATTTATATAGCGTATTTGGTTTTTCATTTCGATTTTAAATCATTTTGAGAGTTTCCATTTTAGTTCATCTTAATTTCCATGTTCCAGTTGTATTATATTTAGGGCTGCAGCTATCGATTATTTTAGTGGTCGATTAATCGATGAACTAGTTAGTTCGAATAATCGAGTAATCGGATAAGGAACATGAAAAATTAAAATACCTGAGCTGAGCCTCAAACGGTATTTAAACAAAACAAAAAAAAAATTAAATGAAGATCTATGTACAACAAAAGAACAATTGGCTAACTTACATAGCAAAAGTCCCCTAGCTTAAATGCTATAAAATGCTAACATTTAAAAAATTTTTTTTTTTTTACAATGCTCTTAACAAATGGTTCGGACACATATCTCCACAAAAAACGACTAAATATGCCTATAAACTAAATTATGAATGCATAAAAAACATTAACTCAAACAAAAACTCAGCTTACATTGGTCTTAACAGGGAGCAGTTGGATTCAGTCATGTGAAATGAGACAGACCAGAGGGCATTGTATCCACCCTAATCAATAAAACTAAATGCAAACGCTTTCAAAATAAACCATTACAACACCACTTTAATTAAACGAATACTCGAAGCGATAAAATTTAATTTGAATATTTTTTTTCAAATTGAATACTCGAGTTAATTGATTAATCGTTGCAGCGCGAATTACTTTTTTGGTATTGTTGTATTTTGTGTATATGCACAGTGGTATGAAAAAAGAATGTGAACCTTTTGGAATTTCTTGCATTTCTGCATAAAATCACAATCAAATGTAATCTAAACTTTGTCAAAATCACACAGATGAAAAAAACAGCGTCTGCTCTAACTAAAACCAGTCAAACATTGATAGGTTTTCATATTTTAATGACGGATACTATGCAAACGATGACAGAACGGGGATAAAAAAGTAAGTGAACCATCACAATTATTAATTTTTTGCCCCCCCCCCTTGGCAGCAATAGCTTCAACCGGACACCTCCTGTACCTGCAAATCAGCCTAGCACATCGATCAGGAGTAATTTTTGCCCATTCTTCCCTACAAAACTGCTGTAGTTCAGTCAGATTCCTGGAATGTCTGGCATGAATCGCTGTCTTTAGTTCATGCTACAGGATCTCAATGGGGTTCAAGTCTGGACTTTGACTTGGCCACTCCAGTAAGTGTATTTTATTCTTCTGAAACAATTCTGAAGTTGAATTACTTCTGTGTTTTGGATCATTGTCTTGTTTTAGCATCCATCCTCTTTTTAGCCTCAATTGTCTGACAGATAGCCTCAGGTTTTCCAGCAAAACATCCCGATAAACGTTTGAATTCATTCTTACATTAATGATTGCAAGTTGTCCAGGCCCTGAGGTAGCAAAACAGCCCCAAATCATGATGCTCCCTCCACCATGCGTCACAGTGGGGATGAGGTGTTGATGTCGGTGAGCTGTTCCATTTTTCCTCCACACATTACATTGTCTGTTACTCCCAAATATATCAAGTTTGGTTTCATCAGTCCACAAAAGATTTTGCCAAAACTTCTGTGCATAGACATCATCACTATTGACGTGTCACTTCGTCATTCTTTGCATTCTTTTAGTAACAGCCGAAGACAGCACACGCTCATGTCGGATTTAAGCTTGGATTTACTTACGATTGGATTTAACTACAAAAGTTGTACCTCATAAAAACAGGAAGGATTTTCTCAGGAGTGATTTGTTTGAGATTTCAAGGTAAATATCATATTTTTTGTACCATGCATGCGTGAGTGAAGCATTTATCCGCTGAAATTTTCTTCTTTGTTTACACATGTAGGCGGCTAATTTTCGTAACTGACTAGCCTCATAGTTTACCTTTAACCAAGAATCGAGACTGTTTTACTTCCATATCTATGAAGAATTCAGGGATTTAAGCATTTATTCACAAACATTTTCGCCAAAAAAGCTCCTTTTACGCCAGGGGGCCGCTAGCCTCTTTCGCTAACATAGTAGCATGGTACTTAGTCAATATACGTAAAATAAACCCTAACTGTACGTTTTTTTTTCCTTTTAACCAAGAATCGAGACTGTTTTACGTCCATATCTGTGAAGAATTCAGGGATTTAAGCATTTATTCACAAGAATTTTCGCCAGAAAAGCTCCTTTTATGCCAGGCGGCCGCTAGCCTCATTCGCTAACAGTAGTGTATGATGACAATAAAGGGATATTCTATTCTATAATAGGTTGTGATTGTATATAGAATTTTATTAATTATCTATTCACATATTATTTAGGATTGATTCTGCATGTTTTCCTCAATTATTAAGTTTCTGATGTTAAATTGAGTGATTTATTAGCTGTTGAAAACTTAAGTTGCTATTTTGGTCAAAAATTTATATATGTTAAATATTGCAATTGATCCTGAAAATATAGGCATTTGGTGATTTTTGTGCATCTAGTGTAAAATCTGACTTTTATAGCCATTTTAAGTTGTGTTATATAGAAAATAATTCATCAGGATTTTATAAGGGAACGACTTTGAATTTTTTGATGCCGCTGCTCATGGAGACTCATATATGGCTAATGTGGGTGCCTGTTTTGGTTTTAGGTCGGTAGCAGCTTTGGTTTTGTAAATATTTGAATTTGAAGTTTTTGAAAATAGGCCCCCTATGAATCGGCCCCGTTTCCCGTGTCATGTCAATAGGTTATGAAGTCTATGCTTCTGTGGAGTGTCCAAGTGCCTTTTTGCGAACAATGGTTTTCAGACAGCATTGGCTTCTTCCGTGGAGTCCTCCCATGAACACCATTCTTGGCCATAGTTTTACATATACAGTGGGGCAAATACGTATTTAGTCAACCACCAATTGTGCAAGTTCTCCTACTTGAAAAGATTAGAGAGGCCTGTAATTGTCAACATGGGTAAACCTCAACCATGAGAGACAGAATGTGGGGAAAAAAAAAACCAACTGAAAATCACATTGTTTGATTTTTAAAGAATTTATTTCCAAATTAGAGTGGAAAATAAGTATTTGGTCACCTACAAACAAGCAAGATTAGATTTCTGGCTGTCAAAGAGGTCTAACTTCTTCTAACGAGGTCTAGCGAGGCTCCACTCGTTACCTGTATTAATGTCACCTGTTTTAACTCATTATCGGTATAAAACACACCTGTCCATAACCTCAGTCAGTCACACTCAAAACCCCACTACGGCCAAGACCAAAGAGCTGTCGAAGGACACCAGAGACAAAATTCTAGACCCGCACCAGGCTGGGAAGACTGAATCTGCAATAGGTATAACGCTTGGTGTAAAGAAATCAACTGTGGGAGCAATTATTAGAAAATGGAAGACATACAAGACCACTGATAATCCCCCTCGATCTGGGGCTCCATGCAAGATCTCACCCTGTGGCCTCAAAGTGATAACAAGAACGATGAGCAAAAATCCCAGAACCACACGGGGGGACCTAGTGAATGACCTACAGAGAGCTGGGACCACAGTAACAAAGGCTACTATCAGTAACACAATGCACCGCCAGGGACTCAAATCCTGCACTGCCAGACGTGTCCCCCTGCTGAAGCCAGTACACGTCCAGGCCCGTCTGCGGTTCGCTAGAGAGCGTTTGGATGATCCAGAAGAGAACTGGGAGAATGTGTTATGGTCAGATGAAACCAAAATAGAACTTTTTGATAGAAACACAGGTTCTCGTGGTTGGAGGAGAAAGAATACTGAATTGCATCTGAAGAACACAATACCCACTGTGAAGCATGGGGGTGGAAACATCATACTTTGGGGCTGGTTTTCTGCAAAGGGACCAGGGCGACTGATCTGTGTAAAGGAAAGAATGAATGGGGCCATGTATTGAGAGTTTTTGAGTGAAAATCTCCTTCCATCAGCAAGGGCATTGAAGATAAGACGTGGCTGGGTCTTTCAGCATGACAATGATCCCAAACACACGGCCAGGGCAACAAAGGAGTGGCTTCATAAGAAGCATTTCAAGGTCCTGGAGTGGCCTAGCCAGTCTCCAGATCTCAACCCCATAAAAAATCTGTGGAGGGAGTTGAAAGTCCGTGTTGCCCGACGACAGCCCCAAAACATCACTGCTTTAGAGATCTACATGGAGGAATGGGCCAAAATACCAGCAAGAGTGTGAAAAGCTTGTGAAGAGTTACAGAAAACGTTTGGCCTCTGTTATTGCCAACAAAGGGTACATAACAAAGTATTGAGATGAACTTTTGGTATTGACCAAATAGTTATTTTCCACCATGATTTGCAAACAAATTCTTTAAAAATCAAACAATATGATTTTTTTTTTCCCCACATCCTGTTGCTCATGGTTGAGGTTTACCCATGTTGACAATTACAGGCCTCTCTAATATTTTCAAGTAGGAGAACTTGCACAATTAGTGGTTGACTACATACTTATTTGCCCCACTGTATGTGTTTTATAAGCATGAATAAAATTTCTTTCACACATACGATTGACATCATTTTTCATATAAATTTGCGTCTGATGGGGGGGCCAACTTCACGGAGGCGAGTGGCAGAATGGGTATGGATACCGAGAGAGGAGACAGCACACACTACACGAGGACCAAATTGGTCAGTATCCCACTAGATCCAATAGAGAGAGTTGCATTGCTATGTATGGCACTTGGTCTCCACTCTGCAATGTACTCAAAACTAAAGTGGAACATTTTCAATATTTTAATCACTTATATAAAAAGGCCCAAATGGACTTTTCAAGGACTGTTATGCAGATTATTCACAAACTGAACTTTCCCCCCCCAATACATATTTCCAATTTTCTGACCTTGGGGGAGGTCTTGTCTCTCTGAGTAGTCTTCACTTTCACCCCGCAGACAGATTAGTTTCCCTGTAACGAGGAACTGCAGTATGCATAAAACAACAGGAAACTGTGGAAAAAATCAAAAGAGAGGCCTACTTTCAAAGTAATTAAAAGTACGCCAGCTACCGCGTGCGCTCAAGACGAGGCGTTAACAACGTGCAAGGTGTTTTAATGTCACAACTGAGAGGTGCAGCTGGGATCAGAGTTGAAAATAGAAAAATCTTTCGCTGAATGTGTAAGAGCCTGCTCACGTCTGAAAAGGAGAGAAAAACGAAAAAAAAAAAAAAAAATCACATTAGGGGGTTATTTAAAATGTTTCAAAGCATGCTAGAATGTCTCATAACAGTTAAAGTCAGGTAGCACTCACAGCTGGCAACATTTTTCTAAAAATAAGCCCTGTGTCTCTAAGGTGCCCGGTTCGTGGGCGTATAGTGGGCATGGCTGGGCAAGGGGAGGGTCAAACAGAAATGTAGGATGATGCGTGGAGTGTTTATGTGTTAAAATATCACTTCCCCAGGTACGGAACTTTTCCACAGAGTTGGAATTGGTGCTCGTTCCATGATCGTGCTTAGGTGAGCACCGTTTTTTTTCTGTTTGGATCACCCAAGCACGAACACTAGACGCAGGGCAAGATGCCAGATGATTAGCCATTGCCAAATGTTGTTGTGCTGCGCTAAGCAGTTGCATTATGATCAGTGGCGCCACCAGGGGGTGGCCAGGGTTGGCCATGGCCACCCCTATAAATTGGTTGGCCACCCCACTGTCCACCCCGCTTGCCAGTATATCGTTAGATTGTTGTAGCATCAGTTATCCATTTCATCCCAAATGAATGCATTTATTTTGTTTTGATAAATGTAGGGCTGTCAAATTTATCGTGTTAACGGGCAGTAATAAATTTTTTAAAATTAATCACGTGAAAATATCGCAATTAACGCATTGCTGCAAACAGCCTACAATGGCGCCGTTTTACTTATATACAGAGATATGAGGCAGAGTGACGTAGATACAAGCTTTCATTGGGGCCGTGCTTTTAATTGGCAAAAGCTTTGTCATCTCTCCCACAGCAACTATAAATATTGTGGGAAGCGATGTGGGGAAGAATGACAGGAGTTGATCTTTTTCTTAACACCCTGTAGTGTACCCAACGCAGAGAAGATATAGCATTTGCAGCCACCACACACAGTCATGGTTGCACCACTTCCCATCATGCATTTGGGCAGAACAGTTAGGTCGCTACAGTATCATTTAATGAAAGCTCAACAAATACACTAGATGGCAATATTGAGTCACAATATACAAACTCACATTTATCATATAAGAATTACAAGTCTTTCTATCCGTGGATCCCTTTCACAGAAAGAATGTTAATAATGTTAATGCCATCTTGTGCATTTATTGTTATAATAAACAAATTCAGTACTTAAGTACAGTATTTTGAATGTATATGTCCGTCTTGTCTTACCTTTCCATTCAGACAATAATTTACAGAAAAATATGGCATATTTTAGAGATGGTTTGAATTGCGATTAATTACGATTAATTTTTAAGCTGTGATTAACTCGATTATAAATTTTAATCGTTTGACAGCCCTAGTTAAATGTACACCTTATGCCTAATATATACGTAACACAATAAAACAGAATTGTTGTGGAACTCAAAATGTTGACTGGACAGTTATGGACAATGCACATTAAATCATTAGTAACATCAAATATTACACAATACACCAAAAAACATCAGTAGCTGTGTCCTTAAGTCTTTCTGATAGTTTTCCCCTGACCTTTTTACTGCAATAATATAATGAAAACCTGAAATTATGGCTTTTAGTTTTGGCCACCCCAAGATTTTAAGTGGCCCCATCTGGCCACTCCTATGAAAAATTTCTGGAGGCGCCACTGATTATGATACACAGAATCGGGTTCTACTGTGTTTTGCATGGTGTTTCCAAACGTACCATGTGAGCAGAGGCGTCGCGTCCTATTAGGCAAACCAGGCAATTGCCTAGGGCCCCCAGTCAGCAGGGGCCCCAGAGGGCCAACAGATTCAGTACACGCAGCTTTACTGCACTGTCGCAATGACAAGTGCGACAGTGCCAGCAGGGCCGGCCCAGGCCATTTGGGGGCCCTAAGCAAAATTATGCCAAGGGGCCCATATTTTTAGTAAAAATGCATTAAAATTGTTACTTTATGTGCATCCTTCTTGATTGTAGGTCTCAGAATTATGTACATGACATTGCCAAGCATTCCCTTGAATTGTACATTTGGGGAAATCATCATCTTGTGAAGAGGACGGCACTCCACCTTCAATTCCAAGATACTTCTCAAAAGCTCCTTTGAATCATCCAAAGTACAAAATATGATTACATGGAACAAAATTCAGCCCAGGAAAATATTCGTCGACAAAAATGTGTACCGTGGGGAGTGCGCAACTAATTACAGTGGGGCAAATAAGTATTTAGTCAACCATCAATTGTGCAAGTCATTCTACTTGAAAAGATTAGAGAGGCCTGTAATTGTCAACATGGGTAAACCTCAACCATGAGAGACAGAATGTGGGGGGGGAAAAAAACAGAAAATCACATTGTTTGATTTTTAAAGAATTTATTTCCAAATTTGAGTGGAAAATAAGTATTTGGTCACCGACAAACAAGCAAGATTTCTTGCTGTCAAAGATGTCTAGCTTCTTTTAACGAGGTCTAACACCTGTCCACAACCTCAGTCAGTCACACTCCAAACTCCACATTGGCCAAGACCAAAGAGCTGTCGAAAGACACCAGAAACAAAATTGTAGATCTGCACCAGGCTGGGAAGACTGAATATGCAGTAGGTAAAACGCTTGGTGAAAAGAAATCAACTGTGGGAGCAATTATTAGAAAATGGACGATATACAAGACCACTGATAATGTCCCTTGATCTGGGGCTCTATGCAAGATCTCACCCCGTGGCTTCAAAATGATAACAAGAACGATGAGCAAAAATCCCAGAACCACACGGAGGGACCCAGTGAATGACCTACAGAGAGCTAGGACCACAGTAACAAAGGCTACTATCAGTCACACAATGCACCGCCAGGGACTCAAATCCTGTACTGCCAGACGTGTCCCCCTGCTGAAGCCAGTACACGTCCAGGCCCGTCTGCGGTTCGCTAGAGAGCGTTTGGATGATCCAGAAGAGGACTGGGGGAATGTGTTATGGTCAGATGAAACCAAAATAGAACTTTTTGATAGAAACGCAGGTTCTCGTGTTTGGAGGAGAAAGAATACTGAATTGCATCCGAAGAACACCATACCCACTGTGAAGCATGGGGGTGGAAACATCATGCTTTGGGGCTGGTTTTCTGCAAAGGGACGAGGGCGACTGATCTGTGTAAAGGAAAGAATGAATGGGGCCATGTATCGAGAGATTTTGAGTGAAAATCTCTTTCCATCAGCAAGGGCATTGAAGATGAGATGTGGCTGGGTCTTTCAGCATGACAATGATCCCAAACACACAGCCAGGGCAACAAAGGAGTGGCTTCGTAAGAAGCCTTTCAAGCTCCTGGAGTGACCTAGCCAGGCTCCAGATCTCAACCCCATAGAAAATCTGTGAAGAGAGTTAAAAGTCTGTGTTGCCCAACGACAGCCCCAAAACATCACTGCTCTAGAGGAGATCTGCATGGAGGAATGGGCCAAAATACCAGCAACAGTGTGTGAAAAGCTTGTGAAGAGTTATAGAAAACGTTTGGCCTCCGTTATTCCCAACAAAGGGTACATAACAAAGTTTTGAGATGAACTTTTGGTATTGACCAAATACTTATTTTCCACCAAGATTTGCAAATAAATTGTTTAAAAAGCAAACAGTGTGATTTTCAGTTTTTTTTTTCCACATTCTGTCTCTCATAGTTGAGGTTTACCCATGTTGACAATTACAGGCCTCTCTAATATTTTCAAGTAGGAGAACTTGCACAATTAGTGGTTGACTACATACTTATTTGCCCCACTGTAGTAGAAGCCGGGTGCTTTGAGTGTCATCAAAAGCGCTCTATGAGACCGGGGCGTTATTTAGGGCTGTCAAATTTATCGCATTAACGGGCAGTAATTAATTTTTAAAATTAATCACGTTAAAATATTTAACGCATTTCACACATGCGCGGGATGACCCACTCATGCATTGCCGCAAACAGACTACAATGGCGCCATTTTATGTATATTGAGAGCTAAGAGGCAGAGACAAGCGAGAGGAGTGGACTCAGGCATTCATTGGGGCCACGCTATTTATTGGCATAAGCTTTGGCATCTCTTCTAGAACAATTATATCTATTGTGGCGAGCGACGTGGGGTAAAATGACAGGAGATAATCTTTCACAACGCAGAGAAGATATACCACTTGCAGCCACCACTGACAGTCATGGTTGCCCAACTTCCCATCATGCATTAGGGCGGAACATAAGTCGCTACAGTATCATTTACTGAAAGCACAACAATAATAATATTCCTATCTCTCAAAAAAATAATGTTCACAAAAAGAAAAGCGCTCAATGCAAAGAGAACTGGCATTCCCAATCAAAATAGCTATGCAAAATAACACTCAGACTTTGGTCAAACTCTATTCAAACATTTCATTTAGCTCAACAAATACACTAGATGTCAATATTTAGTCACAATATGCAGTGACTTCTTTTGATGGCTGGGTTGAAAAACAAGCGGTTGCGATGTGTCCGTAAACGGGGGTTTCCAGCGTAAAACGGACACATTAAAACTAGTCTGGGGGCATATGCGCCATGAAACTGCTATGGCAGCAGATAGACATATTGTTCTATCAAACACAACAGTTTTTTTGGCTTAAAATACAGCAGATCATTTTAAGAGGGGTGAAAGAGCAGAAACTGCTTTTTAGCCTTGTCTGTGTTATCTGCCATATATTTTTTTTACTCGAACATAGTCACCGTCTGACTGCGTGTATGACGAATACAAATACCGTGACTAGAGATGTGATGCCGATCGATCGAGTCCGATCACGTCAATTTCTAAGTATCGGAATCGGCAAAAAAATATTGGATGTGCCTTTTTTTAATATATATATATATATTTTAATTAAATCTTTTTCTAATTGTATTTAACGTTACAGACATAATATTTTACACTCATCCAGAGTCTTTAGTTTAGGCTTAAGGTAGGGTTATCAAATTTATCCCGTTAACAGCGGTAATTAATTAAAAAAAAAATTATCACTTTAAAATATTTAACGCAATTAACGCATGCGCTGCACGACCCACTCATGCATTGTCGCGTTCAATCTGTAATGGCGCCGTTTTACCTATATATAAAGCTAAAAGGCAGCATTAAATGAGTAGAGTGAATTTTGGCAGCCTTTGGAGCCTTTTTTTAATTGGCTAAAGCCTTACAATCCCTCTCCCTACGATTAAAAATATCGTGGGAAGCAATGTGGGGAAGAAAAGTAGTAATTGATCTTTTTCTTAACACACTATGTTATTTCCCACCGCAGAGAAGATATATCAATTGGTACCACTCCGCACAGTCATGGTTGCACTTCCCATCATGCATTTGGGCAGAACAGTTAAATGGCTACAGTATCATTTACTGAAAGCTCAACAAATACACTAGATGGCAATATTTACTCACAATATACAAAGTCACATTTATCCTTTAAGAATTACAAGTCTTTCTATCCGTGGATCCCTCTCACAGAAAGAATGTCAATAATGTAAATGCCATCTTGAGGATTTATTGTCATAATAAACAAATACAGTACTTATGTACTGTATGTTGAATGTATATATTCGTCTGAGTTTTATTCATTTTTTTTTTAATGCATTGCCAAAATGTATATGATCGGGAAAAATGATCGGGAATGATTGGAATTGAATCGGGAGCAAAAAAAAAAAAAAAAAACATGATCGGAACAACCCTAACCGTGACGTTCTTAAAAATGATAAAATTATCGGGGGAGTTAAAAAATATGGACATTAGAATCATGAATATCTCTGAGGTAAATGGGGATGATGAAAACATAACCTTCTTGATGAAGGTAATAAAAGACAGATGGTGCGTGTTTTGAGTTTGGTCAGGTCAGCGCTCACTCAGCAGGTTAAGCAAAAAAAAAAAAAAAAAATCATCCATAACCCTCGGGCAGCTGTTTACTGTGGCGCAGGATTAAGAGGCGGCGCACATACTGTATTTCAGATGGATTTATCTCAAAGTGGATTGCTCATAAGCCCCTCGTAAATAATTTCCAAATGATGCTATGTCGTGCCGTTTGCTGTGTGAGTTCGCGTGACCTTCAGGCAGGCATCCTTCAGGCTGCCGTGTTGACCGAAATGCTGGAGAATAGACCGAAACATCTGCGGCCAATAAGATTAAAAGGATTGGATGTCTCCATTGAAAAGTTGGACCGTGAGTTCCTTTAAAAGACATTTTCAAGGCACGGTTTTACTCGATTCTCTCAGATTTTTGTAATAATATAACCTTGCTGTGAGACAAAAGCATGCCCCAAAAGGAAAAGGAAGTGACTGAAAAAGAGACTTGAGATACTCCAAAAATGCACACTGAGTCACCTTTAAATTACAAGGAAGTGACCCAAAATAAATAGGAAGCACACAGAAATGCCCCCAAATCATCAGGAAGTGACCCACGAAATTCCTACAATTCAACAGTGAAGGAATCTGACCTTTTAGCCAGATTGCTGGAATCACACCAGCCGAACCCGCGCTGGCGCAGCGCCAGCGACCCGGGCCGGTGAGACACAAACCACCCAGCCAAATGGCCAAACTCTGCGCATTCGCCTCATAGGCGGAGTTTGACTTTTGGGGCGGGGGGGCACAACATGTTGATGACCCCGAAACGCAGTGTCAGCAATAAAATTAACTTGACAATGACAATGACAATGAGCGTTTTTTGTTTACGATCATTCTTGAGGGGAAGTCTAAATCAGGCTGCTTAGGCAATACTTTTAGCCAAGATCGTCATCCATTGAATATGGTACCCCCGCTGGTGTCGTGCCAATGTAGTTACCCCAGTCAAAAATTGTATCCCCTGGGGGGAGCCATATGGGGGTAGATTTGTGTCTTTCTTATTCAATAAAAAAAAAGTTGCTTCAATTAAAAAAAAAAAAAAGTTGTTGCAATCAAAAAAATGCAAAAACAAATTTGCAACTCAAAATAATGCATGTGAAAGCTATTTTTCTTTGAATTTTTTTTTTTTTTTTTGATTGGAGTCAAGTTTTTTTTTTTTAATTGAATCAAATTTTTTTATTTAAGTCATGTTAATTTTTGTTTGGGCCACATTTTGGCTAGGATGTTTTTGTCTTTATTCAATCAAAAAATAAGTTGCTTCAAAAAAATATATATTTTCAAAAAGAAAAATCATTGATTGGAAAAAGTTTTTGAATGCGAAAAAAATATTTGCGATTGAAAAATTTGCATTTGAACACTTAATTTTTCATTGAAAATTTTGCTTTGATTGAAGCAATCCTTTTTGTGTTGGGGCCATATTATGATTGGGACATTTGTGTCTAAATCATTCAATCCCCCAAAAAGTTGTTTCAATCAAGAAAAAAAACAAAAAAACAATCAAATATAGAAAAAAAAATATATATATATATTTCAATTTAAGAAAAAAATTATATGCATAGTAAATGACTGTCTAAGGTGCTCGTCACATGATCTCTTCGAAATATATTTTTGACCCATTATAAAAATGTAGTTTGTTGTTCATTCATGTTTGTTGCAGTTTTATTGCTTTACAACTTATATATATATATACTGTATATATATATATATATATATATAGGAAAGTAATTTTCATGCAATACCACTTTTTCGACCACCAGGGGGCCACCCTTAAAATCCGCTTATGGTTCGCCTTAGTCTTAACCCCTTGTACTGACTCCATTTTGAAAGCTTGAAAAAGGCCCATTAAGGTTGACAGTGAGCAAATGGCAAGGCGAAATAAACAGACTCAGGCGAGGAGGCAGACTCGTCCCATAGGTCACCAGATCACAAGTCTACAAAAGGTTCCCGAGAAAAATGGCAACGATTAGTTAAACATTCAGTCTTTTGAAGGCTCTCGCGGGGCGGGCTGTGGACAGAAGAAGGGTGTGCTTGGGCGTTTTTTAGGATTATTTATGAGTTACTGTTGTCAGGGCAACGAGGGTTGTGGATTTTGCCACCTCAGCGTCAAAGGGTGTCTTGGAGTTTTATTAGTCATGTTATCAGTTGGATATCGGGCGTTCACCGGTGTTCCTTGTGTTGGGACAGGACGTCCCGCCATTTGTCAGGACTGTCCGGGAGAGCTGATTACGGGGGTTAGTAGTGCAGACATGCCTCGTCAGCGTCAATCTTGCTCAGCCAGTTGCATGACCAACACGTTGGGCTTCTGTGATAAGAAGGCGTCATGTATCTCTTATGCCCTATGTTCTGCTTGTTTTCCTTAAACTATGGTATAAGTAGTATTTATTTTATATTGGGTGTGTTAGAGTAATACAAACAGTCGCTTGGTAAATACAAGATACTATTCCCTTCAACAGGAAGTGAATTGATATATACAGGAAGTGACCCTGAAATGTCCCCAATTTAACAGTACATCAAGCAACCTGATATCTACAGAAAGTAATTTTAAACTGTCTGGAATTGGCTGCCACTGACGGCCATAGACGTCCGATCCTATTGACAGAGAACAGGTAGTGAACTAAGATTGACAAAAGTAAACTGATATCTACAGGAAGTGACCCTAAAATGCCCCCAAATAAACAGGAAGTCACACCAAAAGTCACCCAAATTTACAGGAAGTGACCTGATATCAACAGGAATTGACATTAAAATGTCCCCCATATCAATAGGAAGTGACACCAAAGCAATAGGAAGTGACCTCAAAATGTTACAAAATCAACAGTAGGTAAGCTAATATCAACAGGAAGTGAATCCAAAATGCCTTCAAATCTACAGGAATTAACCTGATATCAACAGGAAGGGACCCCAAAGCAATAAGAGGTGACCCCAAAATGTCCCCAAATCAACAGGAATCAACCTGACGAAAACGGGAAGTGACCCCAAAATGCTTTCAAATAAACAGGAATTAACCAGATACCAACAGGAAGTGACCCCAAAATGCTTTCAAATCAACAGGATGTCAACTGATACCAACAGGAAGTGACCCCAAAATGCTTTCAAATCAACAGGATGTCAACTGATACCTACAGGAAGTCACACTGAAATGTCCTAAAATCAACAGGAAGTGACCTGATATCAACAGCCCCAAAATGCCCCAAAATCAACAGGAAGTCAACTGATCCCTATAGGAAGTGACCCAAAAATGTCCCCAAATGAAGAGGGAGTAGCCTGATATAAACAGGAAGTGACCCCAAAATGCTTCCAGATCAACAGGAAGTGACCCAGTAATACCCCAAAATCAACAGGAAGTAACGTGATATCAACAGTAAGTGACCCATAAATGCCCAAAAATCAACAGGAAGTGACCCAGAAATGTCCCCAAATCAACAGGAAGTAACCTGCTATCAACAGCAAGTGACCCCAAAATGTCCCCAAATCAACAGGAAGCCAACTGTAATCAACAAGAAGTGACCACAAAATGCCCTGAAATCAACTGGAAGTCCACTGATATCAGCAGGAAATGACCCATAAATGAACAGGAAGTAACCTGTTCATGTAATGTCCCCAAATCAACAAGGAGTTACCTGATATGAAAAGGAAGTGACCCTAAAATGTCCTCAAGTCAACAGGAAGTCAATTGATATCAATAGGAAGTGACCTACAAAATACCCCCAAATCAACAGGAAGTAACCTGATATCAACAGCAAGTGACCCCAAAATGTCCCCAAATCAACAAGAAGTAACCTGATATCAACAGAAAGTGACCCTAAAATGTCCCCAAATCAACAGGAAATGCCCAAAAATCAACAGGAAGTAACATATCAACAGGAAGTGACCCAAAAAATGCTCCCAAATCATGCTCCCACAAATGCCCCAAAATCAACAGGAAGTGATCCAGAAATTACCCAAAATCAACAGGCAGTAACATGATATCAACAGGAAATGACCAAAAAAAAAAATGTTCCCAAATCAACAGGAAGTGACCCACATATGCCCCAAAATCAACAGGAAGTGAATCCAAAATGCCCCAAAATCAACAGGAAGCAACATAACAACAAGAAATGACCCCCCCAAAAATGCCCAAAAATCAACAGGAAGTAACATGATATCAACAGGAAGTGACCCAAAAATGCTCCCAAATCAACAGAAAGTGGCCCCCAAATGCCCCAAAATCCACAGAAAGTGACCCAGAAATGCCCCCAAATCAACAGGAAGTAACATGATATCAACAGGAAGTGACCCATAAAATGCTCCCAAATCAACAGAAAGTGACCCCCAAATGCCCCAAAATCCACAGAAAGTGACCCAGAAATGCCCCCAAATCAACAGGAAGTAACATGATATCAACAGGAAGTGACCCGTAAATTCCCCCACATCAACAGAAAGTAACATGATATCAACAGGAAGTTACCCAGAAATTCCCCCAAATCAACAGGAAGTGACACGAAATCAACAGGAAGTGACCCAAAAAATGCTAAAAAATCAACAGGAAGTGACCCACAAATGCCCCAAAATCCACAGGAAGTAACATGATATCAACAGGAAGTTACCCCAAAAAAATGCTCCCAAATCAACAGTAAGTGACCCACAAATGCCCTAAAATCAACAGGAAGTTATTGACCCACAAATGGCCCAAAATCAACAGGAAGTGACCCAGAAATGCCCCAAAATCAACAGGAAGTAACATGATATCAACAGGAAGTGACCCAAAAAACGCTCCCAAATCAATAGGAAGTGACCCACAAATGGCCCAAAATCAACAGGAAGTGACCCAGAAATGCCCCAAAATCAACAGGAAGTAACATGATGTCAACAGGAAGTGGCCCAAAAAATGCTCCCAAATCAATAGGAAGTGACCCAGAAATGGCCCAAAAGCAACAGGAAGTGACCCAGAAATGGCCCAAAATCAACAGGAAGTAACATGATATCAACAGGAGGTGACCCAAAAAATGCTCCCAAATCAATAGGAAGTGACCCACAAATGCCCCAAAATCAACAGGAAGTGACCCAGAAATGGCCCAAAATCAACAGGAAGTAACATGATATCAACAGGAGGTGACCCAAAAAATGCTCCCAAATCAATAGGAAGTGACCCACAAATGCCCCAAAATCAACAGGAAGTGACCCAGAAATGGCCCAAAATCAACAGGAAGTAACATGATATCAACAGGAGGTGACCCAAAAAAATGCTCCCAAATCATGCTCCCACAAATGCCCCCGAATCAACAGGAAGTGACCCAGAAATGCCCCAAAATCAACAGGAAGTAACATGATATCAACTGGAGGTGACCCAAAAAATGCTCCCAAATCATGCTCCCACAAATGCCCCCAAATCAACAGGAAGTGACCCAGAAATGCCCCCAAATCAAGAGGAAATAACATGATATCAACAGGAAGTAACCCAAAAAACGCTCCCAAATCAACAGGAACTGACCCCAAAATGCCCCAAAATCAACAGGAAGTAACATGATATCAACAAGAAATGACCTCCCCACCAAAAAAATGCCCCCAAATCAACACGAAGTGACCTGATATCAACAGGAAGTGACCCACAAATGCCCCAAACAACAGGAAGTGATCCAAAAACTCATTGGTTGCCATTGCACTCTACAGACATCCAGCAAATAACAGAATGAGCAAAAGTGAATCTAGAAGTTATTTAAGTCCCCTCTCCTCTTTCCACGTGTTCACACTTTATCTACAGCGATGTGTTGTGACTATTTTTTTACCACCCAATCTACATCAGCAGGAAATAATTGCCTCTCCTGCCAGCCATGATTAAATATATTAATATCATTTAGCGCACACAGTGCACGCACAAAAAAGCATAATGAAACGGGGGAGTATTTTTAGCCCGCTAGCTTCTCGCAAAATTAAAGAGTCTTTCCATTTCAAATGAGATTCCGACAGAAGGCCGCCTGCGCGCGTGTCAGTGTAAACAACTTGACCTTGAGTGGACTCTCATTCATGTTCCACATGTATAAATGGAAGGGTCATAGTAGTCCTATTATAAGATACATTTTGTGCTTTATTATCCTGGCATGCCTGTGCTATTCAAAAGAGAAAAATACAATCATTGGCTGCCATTGACTACGACAGACGTCCACTGGCTTGTAACTTACTTATGGGTCTCTTCCTGTACAATTGGATTTTTTCGTGCTGATTTTAGAGGAGTTATCCAATCACTTCCTGTTGATTTTTGGTCACTTCCTGTTGATTTCGGGGTATATCCGGGTCACTTCCTGTTCATTGGTCACTTCCTGTTCATTTCAGGTTGTTTCCATGTTACTTCCTGTTGATTTCGGGTCACTTCCTGTTGAATTCGGGGCATTTCTGATTCACTTCCTGTTATTTTGGGGAATCTTCATGTCACTTCCTGTTGATTTTGGGTCATTTCCTGTATATTTGGGATCATTTCCTGTTGATTTTTGGTCACTTTCTGTTGATTTCGGGGCATTTCCGGGTCCTGTTGATTTTGGGTAACTTTCGGGTCACTTTCTGTTGATATTGTGTCACTTCCTGTCTGTTTTTGGTCACTTTCTGTTGATTTCGGGGCATTTCCGGGTCACTTCCTGTTAATTAGTCACTTCCCATTGATTTTGGGGCGTTTACATTTTACTTCCTGTTAATTTTGGGTCATTTCCTGTACAATTTGATCGTTTTCTGTTGACTTTATCAAACTTCCTGGGTACTACCTGTTGATTTTGGGGCATTTCCGGGTCACTTCTTGTTGATTTTGTGTCATTTTCTGTTGATTTCGGGGCATTTCCGGGTCACTTCCTATTCATTTGACACTTCCTGTTGATTTTGGGGCGTTTACAGTTTACTTCCTGTTGATTTTGATTCATTTACTATATATTTGGGATCATTTCCTGTTGATTTTGGGTAACTTCCGGGTCACTTCCTGTTGGTATTGTGTCACTTCCTGTTGATTTTTGGTCACTTTCTGTCGATATCGGGGCATTTCCGGGTCCTGTTGATTTTGGGTAACTTTCGGGTCACCTCCTGTTGATTTGGTCGCTTTTGGTTGATTTCAGGGCATTTCCGGGTCACTTCCTGTTCATTCCTGTTCACCAATTGATTTTGGGGCGTTTACATTTTACTTCCTGTTGATTTTGGGTCATTTCCTGTACAATTTGATCCTTTCCTCTTGATTTTATCAAACTTCCCAGTCACTACCCGGTGATTTTGGGGCATTTCTGGGTCACTTCTTGTTGATTTTTGGTCACTTCCTGTTGAATTTGGGGCATTTCCAGGTCACTTCCTGTTCATTAGTCCCTTCCTGTTGATTTTGGGGCATTTAAATTTTACTTCCTGTTAATTTTGATTCATTTGCTGTATATTTGGGATCATTTCCTGTTGATTTTGGGTAACTTCCGGGTCACTTCCTGTTGATATTGTGTCACTTCCTGTTGATTTTTGGTCACCTTCTGTTGATTTCAGGGCATTTCCATGTAACTTCCTGTTCATTAGTCTCTTCCTGTTGATTTTGGGGTGTTTACAGTTTACTTCCTGTTGATTTTGATTCATTTACTGTATATTTGGGATCATTTCCTGTTGATTATGGGTAACTTCCGGGTCACTTCCTATAGATATTGTGTCACTTCCTGTTGATTTTTGGTCACTTTCTGTTGATTTTGGGGCATTTCCGGGTCCTGTTGATTTTGGGTAACTTTCAGGTCACTTCCTGTTGATATTGTGTCACTTCCTGTTTATTTTTGGTCACTTTCTGTTGATATCGGGGCATTTCCGGGTCCTATTGATTTTGGGTAACTTTCAGGTCACTTCCTGTTGATATTGTGTCACTTCCTGTTGATTTTTGGTCGCTTTCTATTGATTTCGGGGCATTTCCAGGTCACTTCTTGTTCATTTGTCACTTCCTATTGATTTTGGGGCGTTTACATTTTACTTCCTGTTGATTTTGGGTCATTTCCTGTACAACTGGATCTTTTCCTGTTGATTTGATCAAACTTTCCGGTCACTTCCTGTTGATCTTGGGGCATTTCTAGTTCACTTCCTGTTAATTTAGGGAATTTCCATGTCACTTCCTGTTGATTTTAGGTCAGTTCCTGTATATTTGGGATCATTTCCTGTTGATTTTAGATAACTTCCGGGGCACTTTTTGTTGATATTGTGTCACCTCCTGTTGATTTTTGGGTCACTTCCTGTTGATTTCGGGGCATTTCTGGTTCACTTCCTGTCAATTTGGGGAATTTTCATGTCACTTCCTCTTGATTTTGGGTCATTTCCTGCACAATTTGATCTTTTCCTGTTGATTTAATCAAACTTCCTGGTTACTTCCTGTTGATATTGGAGCATTTCCCGGTCACTTCCTGTTGAATTTTGGTCACTTTCTGTTGATTTTGCGGCATTTACAGGTGACTTCCTGTTCATTAGTCACTTCCTATTGATTCTGGGGCATTTACATTTTACTTCCGGTTAATTTTAGGTCATTTCCTGTACAATTTGATCTTTTCCTGTTGACTTTATCAAACTTCCCGGTCACTACCTGTTGATTTTGGGGCATTTCCGGGTCACTTCCTATTCATTTGTCACTTCCTGTTGATTTTGGGGCGTTTACAGTTTACTTCCTGTTGATTTGGATTCATTTACTGTATATTTGGGATCATTTCCTGTTGATTTCGGGTAACTTCCGGGTCACTTCCTGTTGGTATTGTATCACTTCCTGTTGATTTTTGGTCACTTTCTGTTGATATCGGGGCATTTCCGGGTCCTCTTGACTTTGGGTAACTTTCGGGTCACTTCCTGTTGATATTGTGTACTTTCTGTTGATTTTGCGGCATTTACGGGTCACTTCCTGTTCATTAGTCACTTCCTATTGATTTTGGGGCGTTTACATTTTACTTCCTGTTGATTTTGGGTCATTTCCTGTACAATTGGATCTTTTTCCTGTTGATTTAACCAAACTTCCCGGTCACTTCCTTTTGATTTTGGGGCATTTCCGGGTCACTTCCTTTTGGTGTTGGGGTGTATCCATGTTACTTCCTATTGATTTTGGGTCCCTTTCGCTACAATTGGATCTTTTCCTGTTGGTTTTAGGGAATTTCCCGGTCACTTCCTGTTGAAATTTCTGTCACTTCCTGTTGATTTCGGGGCATTTCCATGTTACTTCCTGTTGATTTTGGGTCACTTCCTGTACATGTTCGGGTTTCTCAGTGTCACATTCTCCACATTTTGGATGTTTTACTGTTGATTTTAGGGAATTTCAGGGTCACTTCCAGTTCATTGGTCCTGTCCTTGTTGAATTTTGGGGCGTTTCAATGTTACGTCCTGTTAATTTTGGGTCACTTCCTGTAGATGTCCAGGTGTCTCAGGGCCACATTTTGTTTTTTTTTAAATTTTGATTTTAGGTGATATCCGGGTCACTTCCTGTTCACTGGTCACTTCGTGTTGATTTCTGGTCACTTTGCGTACATTTTAGGGTATATGAGTGTCACTTCCAGCATATTTTCGGTCATTTCCTGTAGATTTTAGGGTATTTCCATGTCACTTCCTGTTGATTTTGGGTCATTTCTTTGTGATTGTAGAATTTTTAAGGGTCTATTCTATACAATTTGGAACTTTTCTTGTTGTTTATAGGGGATTTCCGGGTCACTTCCTGTTCACTGGTCACTTCCTGTTGATTTTGGGTGACGTCTTTGTAATTTTAGGGTACTTACGGGTCACTTTGTGTACATTTTGGGGTATCTCAGTGTCACTTGTAAATTTTGTATCTTATCCTGATGATATTAGGTACCTTCCGGGTCACTTCCTGTTGATTTGGGGGTATTTCCATGTTACCTCCAGTTGATTTGGGGTCACTTCCTGTACATGTTCGGGCATCTTAGTGTCACATTTTGTACATTTTGGATCTTTTACTGTTGATTTTAGGGGATTTCGGTGTCACATCCTGTTCATTGGTCATTTCCTGTTGATTTTGGGGCATTTCCATGTTACTTCCTGTTGATTTTGCATCACTTCCTGTACATTTGGACTATTTCAGTGTAAATTTCAGTGTATTTTTGATCAGTTTCTGGGCCACTTCCTGTTCACTGGTCAATTTCGAGTCACTTCCTGTAAATTTCGGGGTATCTCAGTGTCGCTTTCTGTACATTTAGGATATTTTCCTGTTGATTTTAGGAGATTTCAGGGCAACTCCCTGTTCATTGGTCATTTCCTGTTGATTTTTGGGCATTTCCATGTTACTTCCTGTTGATTTTGGGTCACTTCCTGTATTTTTTTGGGTATCTCAGTGTCATTTACTGTACACCTTGGATCATTTCCTGTTGATTTTAGGGAATTTCCGAGTAACTCCCTGTTCATTGGTCACTTCCTGTGGATTTGGGGCATTTCATGTCATTTCCTGTTGATTTCGGGCCACTTCCTGTACATTTTGGGGTTTCTTAGTGTCGTTTCCTTGTATTTTTCCCATTGACTGTAGGGAATTTGTGGGCCACTTTTTGCATATTAGTCAATTGCTGTTGATTTTTGGGCCATTTTGGGTCACTTCCTGTTGATTTTGGGTCACTTCCTGTATCTCAGTGTCACACTCCGTACATTTTGGGGTATCTCATTGTCACTTCCTGTACATTTTGGATCATTTCATGAATTCACGACTCCAAAAAACAAGATGCTATTTTGGTAACAAACCATGGACTTAGCCACATCATAGAAATAATTACCTTTCAACCCAAAATGACCTATTATATAACATTTATCTTCATACACATACGTTTGGAATATATCAGTTTTTTTAGCCTTTAAAGCTGAATGATCATCACACAATAAATGTACCTCCTAGTGTTAGCATAGCATTCACGCCAGTATTAGCATTTATCAGCATTTTTGGTCAAAAACAGTTTAATTACTCGTTGACTAAGTAAGTATTTTCGTATAAGTAAGTATTTTCGTCCAAAAGACTATAACGAACACTAAAATGGCTGCCGAAAACATTCTTAGCGTAAGCCTGTCCTCTCCTCTACCAAGTGATGTCGAAACTCGTGCATTTAGGACGGAGGCCCCTCTGTTTTTAAGCACAAACTTTGTGCGATAATAACCTAGCACTTACCGATGTTACGTAACAGCAAAGAAAGAGAATTTTTAAGCGGCAACTCTTCAATTGGAGGGTACGTGAAAAGTGAAAGGGAAAGTCATCTTATCTGTCACTGGGATGCTCTGCTGCTAATATGAAAGGAACGCGGGGGCGGATGCTGCTGCCAGTGAGAAACATCATTAATCCTGCACACCCGGCTGCAAAACAACGTTGTGAACATGCTGACGTACACAGGAGCTCGGCACCTTTTTTTTTTTTTTTTTTGCCGCGAACAACGACAGACGGGGGCGTCGCCTCGGCCTCGTCGTTAATATTCATCGTAGCGTTTCCCCGCAGCAGACTTGAAAATGACTTTGAAATCAACTCCGCTTTGTGTGTTGTCTGTGCTGGAAGGAAGATTCCAAATGGGGAATTTGCGCACTTATCTCGTCTCAAGCACTCAAGTCATGAACTGCGTTGACGCTAGGCCACCCGCATTGAGATTAGGCTAACCCTACCTCACGATAATTATCAATACATGGGTCAGGAAATCATTTTACGATACTTGCAAAACAACTAATAAACAGAAAAACAAGCTATTTCCATCCTTCTGCTGTGAATTGGAATTATTTTATCACGAGTAGACTAGGGCTGCAGCTATCGAATATTTTAGTAATCGAATAATCGACTGAAAATCGATTAATCGAGTAATCGGATAAAACAAATATATTTTTAAGTGAAGAGCAATTATAACTAGGCCTGCAAGCAGGACTGAACGGGCCCTCGCAATCTAGCGCAACTCGGACGTCATGCAACTCGGACAGTGTGCAGGTCAGGGTGGTGGCAGATCGTCCTCTCTAATCATCTCATTAGAACCTAACATGCGCGAAAGTTGCCTCTTTACATTCACACACCTAAGAGATAAAAACCCCTATTGGACAGAGGACTACAAAAAAGGAGGGAATAAAGGGTCATCACAGCAACAGACAGAGACATGTGGACATGGGCCGTAAAATAAGTATTTTAAAAGGTCTTGAAACTACAATGACCAACCTGAAAAGAACTGGACATATATTTTAAAAAATGAGTGACTTTCTATTGCCACTAGTTGGCGCTGTAGGGTTGATGCAAATGACCCCTACAGGATCCTTCAGACTATGACTCAACAAGCACGATATGTTTGGCGCAGATATGTTGTAGAAGTTATGACTGTTCAAAACTTGTGGTGAGACGAAATGGCTTCAGTCATTTTTACTTCTCCTGTTGGACCCTTCTGCTTCAACCAAACCTCAGTATTTTTCATCAGGCACCTGAACACATGTCTTAAGGCTCGCCTGATGCAGGTTTGAGGTGAATAGATTTTTTTTCCTTGGAGGAGGAGCCTGTTTCGTAGAAAAAGGCATTTCCTGTTCCCACTAGGGGGCGCTAGGCCTAATGAGTAATATTTCAATGCACTCGTGTTACGGGTGGGATGCCGCAAATACATGCCAGATATGAAAAAGATTGAACGTTGTTTCAAGGAGCTATTAGTCCTTTACTGAATTTGTCATTTTGCCGAAAAAATGGCCGACTTTGGCACCACGCCCAGGTCAGACTCATGAATGAAAACGCACCATTTTGAAAAGTTTAGATTTCATATGTCTCCTGAATTGTCTAACCAATTTTGAAGATGATCCAACTGATTCTCTCTGTGACAAGGTCTCAAATGTGCACCGTTAATTGATAAAAATTTCACATTCGATCCAAAATACCCGATTTCCTGTTGGGTTTGGAATATGGGTGCAAGAGACTTTTTGGAGCAGTTTTGCACAAGGTATCGACTCCCCAAATTTCATTGCTCTACGTTAAAAAAACCTAATAGGAAACGCCTTTTTGAAAAATTCAAGGGGGCGCCACTGAGCCATTTTGTTACATTTTTTGTAACGTTGCAAGATTATTGAAATCCACACAAAGCCGCATGTATGTGCAAAATTTGGTGAGTTTTCGTGCATGTCCAGGCCTCCAAATGTAAACTGTACTAGAAATGGACAGAAATTTCACATTCGATCCAAAATACCCGATTTTTTGTTGGATTTGGAATATGGGTGCAAGAGGCTTTTTTGAGCAGTTAGGCATAAGGTATCTACTCCCCAAATGTCATTGCTCTACCTTGAAAAAACCCAATAGGAAAGGCCTTTTTTAAAACCCCTTTCTGTCGCCACTAGTTGGCACTGTAGAGTTGATGCAAATGACCCCTACAGGACCCTTCAGGGTATGACTCTCAACAAGCATGGGAAGTTTGGCGCAGATATGTTGTATATCTGCTGAGTTATGACTGTTCAAAGTATTTTGCGAGACAAATTGTTGAAGATCGTTTTCACTTTCATGTTTGGACCCCTCCGCTTCAACAAAACCTCAATATTTTTCATCAGGCACCTGAACACAGGTCTTAAGGCTCCCCTGATGCAGGTTTGAGGTCAACAGATTTGTTTCCCTTGGAGGAGGAACCTGTCTCGTAAAAAAAGGCATTTCCTGTTCTCACTAGGGGGCGCTAGGCCTAATGGGTAATATTTCAATGCAGTCGTGTTCAGGCTGGGATACCGCATATACATGGCAGATATGAAAAAGATTGAAAGTTGTGTCAAGGAATTATTAGCCATTTACTGAATTTGGTGTTTTGCCGAAAAAATGGCCGACTTTGGCACCACGCCCAGGTCAGACCCGTGAATGAAAATACACCATTTTAGAAACTTAAGATCTCATATGTCTCCTGAACAGTCTCACCAATTTTGAAGATGATCCAACTAACTCCCTCGGCGAAAAGGTCTCAAATGTGCACCCTGTAAATCGATAAAAATTTCATATTCGATCCAAAATAACCAATTTCCTGTTGGGTTTGGAATATGGGTGCCAATGCTTTTTTGAAGCGCTTTTAGACAAGGTATAGACTCCCCAAATTTCATTGCTCTACGCTGACAAACCCTAATGTTATAGGCCAATTTTAAAATTTCAAGGGGGCGCCACTGAGCCATTTTGTTACATTTTTTTGCAACATTGTTAAATTATCGAAATTTACAATTTTCCGCACGTGTGTGCAAATTTTGGTGACTTTTCGCGCATGTTCAGGCCTCCAAATTGGCCGTTTTCATTTGCCCTGAAAAAAAAAAAAAAATCCTTTGCAAAACAATAGGGCCTTCGCATGCCTAGTGCTCGGGCCCTAAATATACATGAGAAAACGAGACATTTCATCTAATCTTGAACCATTTTTAGTCAATCAATGTCTTTATTTTCGATGTATATTGTTGAAAACAGCCAACAATTGCATCTCAGATGTAACTAGAATTAAAAAAAAAAGACTAATTCATTGCTTTCACTCAAAAAACCTTTAGATCTTATTAGAAAAAAAAAAACAAAAAACAAAAAAAAAAAACATATATATATATACCCCAAAATGCCGTTACGCTTGATAACACACATCAAAAGTTAGGATTTTTTCCCCACGTGTTTCAATTGAATTTCTATTTGTGTCAAGCCATTTTTAAATTCTAGTTAAGTTTTAAGTTAGTCTAAACTGTAAGTCCTGATAGGATTTTGAGTTTTTGCAGTGTTCAAAATAAATGTATGATACAGGCTTGTATTGGAGCACATTAGGGACCAGTGCTACTTAGTGTTTTATCCAGCAATGACTACTGAGCTAAAATCGATAGTTAGCATTATTATTTAGTTTTTATTTTACACCCTCATCACTCCACAACGTTATGTTATGTTAAAGCCTGTATGTAAGACACGTTAGCCACGCATCGACAGTGGTCATAATTAATAGAAACCTAGCCCCCCCGCAGGGCTAACGTTACTTGAGTTAGTGACAATAATGTTAAATCTTTATTTATTAGCACTTAGCGCTCTTTATTAGCCCTTAGCGCTCTACTGCTTTAAGATGGCGGCTGTTTACTAACGCTGCCCAGACGCGGCCGAGTCTGTCATTTCGCATCTAGTTCAACATACATGTGATCTCTATGAGACTCATCAGACGCTACCTACCAACGTAGCATCGTGCGGGCTAGTATTTAGCAACGTCGGCGTCGTTTGTAGCGGCTGTGGGTTGCAGTAAGTTTTTTTTCTTTTTTTTTCTTTTTCCTCTACGCACGGGACATCAGCGCGTTGTCCCGCATTAAAAGTAGTCGGAGCAAAACGTGATTCTTAGAGCTGTCAAAATAAACGATTACTCGAGGTGAATAAAATTACTCGGATCAGTTTTTAAACTCGAGTTACTCGAGTTGCTCGAGTATTCGTTTCAGCAATAGAGTAGACGTCTGTTTGAAGTGGGTATTCTTTCCACTAAATACTTTTAAATGAATGAGTAATTACTCATTACTTACTACACAATAATTAATGAGTAATTACTCATTACTCATTAATTTAAAAAGTTCCTTCCACCGAATATGTTTTTATGAACAAGCATTGAGTAAGTTCTCATGATTAAGTATTAAGTGTACTCTTTAATTAATAGTAAGTACTCATTACTTATTACTCGTTAAGTAATGAGTAATTACTTATAGCGTAATGAGAAATTACTCATTGATGAAAAAATGTATTCTTTCCACTAAGTATTTTTTCACTTATACTTGAGAAGATTTTTTTGGGGTGAGTAGTTTAACTTAAGTAATATTTTCTGAGTAATTACTCAATAAGTAATGAGTAATTGCTTAATGAGTAATTACCCTATTGGCCCGAATATCAGACGTTGTTTTTTGCATTGAAATAAGACTGAAAAAGTGGGGGTCGTCTTATATTCGCAGTCTAGCCGTTATACACATTCACGTAGCTAGATGACGCCAGATAGCATTGAAGCGATGTTCTGTCATGACAGATCTCAGCTACTCTCAAGTTTAACCAGTTTGCATTATTTTATTGCAATGTTTTTTTCTTATTCAGATTTGTTTCAAGACTACAGTTACAGTTAGACTTCATTATGATGGTTAATGCAGTTATTGCAATTTTATTGTTATTATTATCACAATAGATTTATTTACATTATTTTACATATAATGTAAATACTAAATTACTTACATATTTACATTTCAAAAACCAGAAGCCATTCATTTACGAATGTGATTGCACTTTAGTTTACATATTTAAATGTTTAGATATTAAGATTTGAATGAGGCAAAAAAACGAGGTATGTTGAATGAGCACAATGGGAGTATGTCAGACTCTCAATGTGAAACATTAAAGCTGTTCAGACCATCCATGCACTTAGACTTCCTTTCTCCGTGTCAAACAGCTGAACAGGACAGGTTTGAAGAAAGAAAAAAAAATGACTGAGGCAAAATAACATGCTTTTTCTCTCAAATATATTGTTATAATCATTTGTTTCTGATGCACTGTAATTATTTACTGTATAAAAATTAATTTGGTGTTCAAAAAGTCTTTTTTCAAACTTCAGTCTTGAAAAAGAGGGGGTCGTCTTATAATCAGGGCCGTTTTATATTCCGGCCAATATGGTACTTATAGTGTAACGAGTAACTACTCATTAATAAAAAAGTATTCTTGCCACCAAATACTTTTTCACTTGTACTTGGGTACATTTTTTGTTTGAGTGGTTTAACTTAAGTAATATTATTTGAGTAATTACTCATTAATTTTAGAATAATTTCTTAATGAGAAATTACATATAATTTAACAAGCAATTACTCATTAATAAAAAAGTATTCTTTCCAGTGAATACTTTTTCACTTGTAGGTGAGTACATTTTTTTGGTTGAGTAGTTTAACTTAAGTAATATTATTTGAGTTTTTACTCATTAAGTAATGAGTAATTACTTAATGAGTATTTATAGAGGAAAGAGTAATTGCTCATCACAAAAAAAAAAAATCCATCGAATACTTTTATCACATCTACTTGAGTGCATTTTTTTGGTTGAGTAGTTTAACTTAAGTAATATTATTCGAGTTATTACTCATTAAGTAATGAGTAATTACTTAATGAGTAATTACTTAGAGAGTAATGAGTAATTAATCATTAATACAAAAAAAAAAATATTCTTTCCACCAAATATTTTTTCACTTGTACTGGAGTACGTTTTGGTTGAATAGTAATTAAGTATGAGTAATTACTAAATGAGTAAATACTTATAGTGTAACGAGTAACTATTCATTAATAAAAAGTATTCTTTCCACCGGATACGTTTACCCTTGTAGGTGAGTACATTTTTTTGGTTGAGTAGTTTCACTTAAGTAATACTATTTGAGTAATTACTACTTGAGTAATGAGTAATTACTTAATGAGTAATTATTTGTAAAGGAAACAGTAATTGCTCATTAATAAAGAAGTTTTCTTTCCAACGAATACTTTTATCACCTCTACTTGAGTACATTTTTTTTTGGTTGAGTAGTTTAACTTAAGTAATATTATTTGAGTAATTACTTAGAGAGTAATGAGTAATTACTTAATGATAAAGTATTCTTTCCACCAAATATTTTTTCACTTATACTTGAGTACATTTTTTTGGTTGAGTAGTTTAACTTAAGTAATATTATTTGAGTATTTACTCATTAAGTAATGAGTAATTACTTAATGAGTATTTATAGAGGAAAGAGTAATTGCTCATTGATAAAATATAAAAATAAAAAAAAATCTTTCCATCGAATACTTTTATCACCTCTACTTGAGTATATTTTTTTTGGTTGAGTAGTTTAACTGTATATTATTTGAGTAATTACTCATTAATTAATGAGTAATTACTCATGAATAAAAAAAAAAGTATTCTTTCCACCAAATATTTTTTCACTTGTACTTGAGTACACTTTTTGGTTGAGTAGTTAAACTCAAATAATATTATTTAAGTAATTACTCATAAAGTGATGAGTAATTACTAATTGAGTAATTACTGATAGTGTAATGAGTAACTACTCATTAATAAAAAGTATTCTTTCCTACGAATACTTTTTCAATTGTACTTGAGTAGATTTTTTTGTTTAATTCAACTTAATATTATTTTAGTAATCACCCCTTATAAAATGAGTAATTAATTAGTTATTAGTTATAGAGTCATGCGTAAATTTTCTTTAATAAAAAAAGTATTCTTTCCACCGAATTCGTTTTTATCAATTAGTAATGAGTATGTACTTATTATTAAGTAATGAGTTTACGCTTTACTTAATAATAATTACTCATTATTTATTACTCATTAAGTAATGCGTAATTACTCATCACTCATTCATAAAAAAAAGTTTTCTTTTCACCGAATACTTATACAATTGTACTTGAGTGCATTTTTTGGTTGAGTAGTTAACATTAAGTAATATTATTTGAGTAATTACTCATTAAGTAATGTGCAATTACTTACTGATTACTTATTGAGTAATTACTTATACAGAAATGTATAATTACGCATTAATGGAAAAAAAGTATTCCTTCCAAATGATACGCTTTGATGAATGAGTAATTAGTGAGTACTCATTGTTAAGTAATGAGTTTACACTTTACTAAATAGTAATTACTCATTACTTATTACTCATTAAGTAATGGGTAATTACTCATTACTCATTCATAGTTTAACTTAAGTAATATTATTTGAGTAATTACTCAAAAGGTAATGAGTAATTACTTAATGAGTAATTACTTAGAGAGTAATGAGTTTACTCTTGAGTAACGAGTAATTACTGATTAATAAAATAGTATTCTTTCCACCAAATTCTTTTTCACTTGTACATGAGTACATGTTTTGGTTGAGTAACCATATTTAAATACACAAAAATCATTCAATTCCAACTAGAAAAACCTACAGAAATGAAAAATCACCAGTTCAAAGGGGATGAGTGCCCTCGTGTGGAGAAGACAGTTCCTACTGTGAAAATAAAACAATTATATCTCCGGTTTTCAGCTGTCCGTCTGTCCGTCCGTCCGTCCGTCCTTCCGTCCATCTGTCCATCCAGCCATCCATCCATCTATTCGTCTACTCCCTTAATTCATTGGCTGTCGTTGCTTGAAAAGAATTTGAAAAACAAAACTTACCATAATGAAAAATCCCAAACTGGTCGACCAACATGTGCCCTGTGGAGGTCTGCTGCAGAAGGTCCAGCCAAGTGCGTGGGAGTGACTGGGCTAAAGCTGAAGAAGTTATCCGAGGATATGGCAGAGGAGGCGGCGAGAGCGAGTTTCAGGCTTTGGCTGTGAAGATAGTAAAGGCCTGGCGGGGAATGCAAGGGCTTAGAGATTGCTGTAGGGGGCGGTAGAGAGATGTGTTGCCTATGATTAACTTTGGTGAATGAAATGCATGTGTTCTGTAAACAAAAAGACCAATTTGGGGCCTTGGTCACGTCACCATAGTTGGTGATTTTCCTGAAACAACGCCAGAGTGTGTCAATGAAGATTTTAGGGATACAGTCATGAAAACTTGAATTCCATCATTTTTAGTTGAATGATGGTTATGTTTATTGTACACGGAAGCCTATTGCTGCCAGCCCCCACACCCCCAAAAAAGAAAAAAAGTCCAGTATCAAGTTTTTAGATGATAATGATCATTTTGACGTGTTACTATCACGTTTTTATATGATAATTATCATGCTTTTACATGATGGCATCACGTTTTTACATGGTAGTTATCGTGTTTGTACATGATTTTTACATAATAGTAGCACGTTTTTAGATGATACTTAGAATGTTTTTACATATTTATAACATTTTTACATAATTATCAATATTTTTACCTGATAATTATGGTTATCACATTATTATTGCTTTTTTACATGAAAGTACGTTTTTACTGATTTTAATGATAATGATCACATTTTGACATGATACTATGTTTTTATATGATAATTATAATGCTTTTCCATAATAGTATCATGTTTTTACATGATAGTCATCATGTTTGTACATGATAATTATCCCGTTTTTACGTTATAATTGTAACGTTTTTACATGAGTTTCAGGTTTTTACATGATAGCATCATGTTTTTAAATGATAATTATCATGCTTTTAGATGATAGTATCAGGTTTTTACATGATAGTATCACGTTTTTATATGATAGTATCACGTTTTTCCATTTTACATTTTTACATGATAATTGTTACGTGTTTACATGATAGTACCACGTTTTTACACGATATTTATTGTGTTTGTACATGATACTCATCAAATTTTTACGTGATAATTGTAACGTTTTTACATGAAATTATCATGTTTTTACATGATAGGTATCACGTTTTTACATGATAATCATCACATTTTTACACAATAGTTGTTTTTACATGATACTATCATGCTTTTAAATTATTTTTACATGAGAGTAGCACGTCTTTACATGATAATTATCATGCTTTTACATGATAGTATCACATTTCACATGATATTTATCATGTTTTACATAATTATAACGTTTTTACATAGCTATCACGTTTTTAGATGATAATTATCACAATTTTTACATGATAATTAGAAACGTTTTTACATGATAGTATCAAATTTTTACATGATAGTATCATGTTTTTACATGATACAATCATGCTTTTAAATGATTTTTACATGATAGTAGCTGGTTTTTGCATGATAGTTATCATGCTTTTACATGATAGTGTCACGTTTTTACATGATAGTTATCACATTTTATGTAATTAAAACGTTTTTAAATAATTATCAAGTTTTTACGAGATAATTATCACATATTTACATGATAATTATAAACTTTTTTACATGATAGTATCACCTTTTTACATGATGGTATCATATTTGTCATGAAGGTTATCATGTTTTTACATGATGATAGTAGAACATATTTATATGATAACTAAAATATACATAACTGTCAGGTTTTCACATGATAGTATCACGTTTTTACATGATTTTATGCTTTTAAATGATATTAATCATATTTTCAAATAACAGTATCACATTTTACATGATAGTATTACATTTTTCCATTTTACGTTTTTACATGATAATTGTCACGTTTTCACATGATAGTTACCATGTTTGTGCATGATAATCATCATGTTTTACATGATAATTGCAACATTTTTACATGAGAGTCATGGTTTTACAAGATAGGTATCATATTTTTACGTGATAATCATCACATTTTTACATGATAGTTATCATGTTTTTACATGATAGTCCCCACATTTTTTACATGATACTATAATGCTAATGTTTACCATATTATTTTTGGTGCGCACTAGAAAAAAATATGGTGTGTACCCGAAACAAACAGGTGCACACCAGATAGTTTAAATTTATTTAATTTCTGTCGATGTCCCTTTAAGAGCTCCATGTATTTGGGAGCTCAAACTGTTGATGATAAACAATGACTGAGTCATCATAGCATTCTGCTATTTTAAGTTATTTTTGGTAATGCATGGCTTTGATGATGATGGAGATGAGAACCTTTTCTCGTAGGAAATAGTAACATTTCTAGTATTTACTGTTTGACTGTTTGTATTACTCTAACACACCCAATATAAAATAAATAGCACTTATACCATAGTTTAGGGAAAACAAGCAGAATATAAGGCATAAGAGATTAACTATGCCTTCTCATCACGGAAGCCCAACGTGTGCGTCATGCAACTGACTATGCAAGATTGACGCTGACAAGCCGCCGTCTGCACCACCAACTCTCGCAATCAGTTCTCCCGGACAGTCCAGAACAAATGGCGGGACGCCCTGTACCAACACAAGGAACAGCGAAGAATGCCCGATATCCAACTAAAAACACGACTGACAAGACTCCAAAAGCCCCTTTGATGCTGAGGTGGCAAAATCTACAATCCTCGTTGCCCTGACAACAGTAACTACCGAATCTTCCTGTCCAATCCACAGACAAACAATAACCCTAAACACATCCTTCTTCCTGCCCACAGCCCACCCCGCGAAAGCCTTCAAAAGACTGAATGTTTAACTAATCGTGGTCATTTATCTCGGGAACCTTTTGTTGACGTGTGATCTGGTGACCTTGGAACGAGTCTGCCTCCTCGCCTGAGTTTGTTTGTTTCGCCTTGCCGTTTTGATTGCTGTCAACCTGAATAAATTGTCAACTTGTTTTGGTGAGCCTTCTTTAAACCTGTCAAAATGGTGTCAGTACAAAGGGTTAGGACTAAGCCAGGCATGTCCAAAGTCCGGCCCGGGGGCCAAATGCGGCCCGTGGTCAAATTTCATCCCGCCTCTGTCATAAAATCAATAACATCTGGCCCTCACACAGACTTAATAAATTGGTCAGCAGTACTGCCACCAGCATATGAAGTAGCTTTAACAATAAAATCTGCTCCTCATTTACCCACTAAAAGGCAGCAGCACTCTAAGCAACATTACCTAGTGTGACCCTTTACTCCCAATTTTCTAAAATGGCGACAGTCAACAAAAAAAGTTGACTGTGACGGCCAACGCTTCAAGGATAGGTGGAAATTGGACTATTTCTTCACTAAAATACGCAACAACTGTGTCTGCCTCATTTGCAAAAAGACAGTTAAAGAGTTTAACGTGAGGCGATATTACCAAACAAGACAAGCTGACATGTACGACAAGATTACGGGGAAGATGCGCAGCGAGAAATTGAAGCAACTTGAAGCTAGTTTAATTTCACACCAGCAGTATTTCGCAAGAGCCCGAGAGTTGAAAGAGAACGCCACAAGGCTAGTCATGAGATTGTTGAAATTGATTTTAAAAAATAAAGCAAATGTGACACAATGAATGGCTTGCTAAAATTTGCTTAACTATATTGTTCTCCGTAAAGGTCGTCAGTAAAGACCGATCTGGTCCGATCACGTCATTTTCAAAGTATCGGAATCAGCAAAAAATATCGGACATGCCTTTTTTAAATATATATATGTATGTATATATATATATATATATATTTTATTTAAATCGTTTTCTAATTGTGTTTAATGTTACAGACAAAATGTCTTACACTCATCCAGAGTAGTTTTGGCTTAAAGTAGGGCTATTAAATTTATTGCGTTAACGGCGGTAATTAATTTTTTAAAATTAATCACGTTAAATAATTAATGCATGCGCTGCACGACCCACTCATGCATTGTCGCGTTCAATCTATAAAGACGCCGTTTTACCTAAAGATAGCACTAAACGCAGCGTATAATGAGTAGGGAGAATTTTGACAGCCATTGGAGCCATTTTTTATGTGGCTAAAGCCTTACAATACCTCTCTCAGCAATTAAAAATAACGTGGGAGGCAAAGTGGGGAAGAAAGGTAGTAGTTGATCTTTTTCTTAACACTCTTTGTTCTTTCCCAACGCAGAGAAGATACAGTGCCTTGCGAAAGTATTCGGCCCCCTTGAATCTTGCAACCTTTCGCCACATTTCAGGCTTCAAACATAAAGATATGAAATTTAATTTTTTTGTCAAGAATCAACAACAAGTGGGACACAATCGTGAAGTGGAACAACATTTATCGGATAATTTAAACTTTTTTAACAAATAAAAAACTGAAAAGTGTGGCGTGTAATATTATTCGGCCCCCTTGCGTTAATACTTTGTAGCGCCACCTTTTGCTCCAATTACAGCTGCAAGTCGCTTGGGGTATGTTTCTATCAGTTTTGCACATTGAGAGACTGACATTCTTGCCCATTCTTCCTTGCAAAACAGCTCGAGCTCAGTGAGGTTGGATGGAGAGTGTTTGTGAACAGCAGTCTTCAGCTCTTTCCACAGATTCTCGATTGGATTCAGGTCTGGACTTTGACTTGGCCATTCTAACACCTGGATACGTTTATTTTTGAAACATTCCATTGTAGATTTGGCTTTATGTTTTGGATCATTGTCCTGTTGGAAGATAAATCTCCGTCTCAGTCTCAGGTCTTGTGCAGATACCAACAGGTTTTCTTCCAGAATGTTCCTGTATTTGGCTGCATCCATCTTCCCGTCAATTTTAACCATCTTCCCTGTCCCTGCTGAAGAAAACCAGGCCCAAACCATGATGCTGCCACACCATGTTTGACAGTGGGGATGGTGTGTTCAGGGTGATGAGCTGTGTTGCTTTTACGCCAAACATATCGTTTTGCATTGTGGCCAAAAAGTTCAATTTTGGTTTCATCTGACCAGAGCACCTTCTTCCACATGTTTGGTGTGTCTCCCAGGTGGCTTGTGCCAAACTTTAAACGAGACTTTTTATGGATATCTTTGAGAAATGGCTTTCTTCTTGCCACTCTTCCATAAAGGCCAGATTTGTGCAGTGTACGACTGATTGTTGTCCTATGGACAGACTCTCCCACCTCAGCTGTAGATCTCTGCAGTTCATCCAGAGTGATCATGGGCCTCTTGGCTGCATCTCTGATCAGTTTTCTCCTTGTTTGAGAAGAAAGTTTGGAAGGACGGCCGGGTCTTGGTAGATTTGCAGTGGTCTGATGCTCCTTCCATTTCAATATGATGGCTTGCACAGTGCTCCTTGAGATGTTTAAAGCTTGGGAAATCTTTTTGTATCCAAATCCGGCTTTAGACTTCTCCACAACAGTATCTCGACCACAACAGTATCTCGGACCTGCCTGGTGTGTTCCTTGGTTTTCATAATGCTCTCTGCACTTTAAACAGAACCCTGAGACTATCACAGAGCAGGTGCATTTATACGGAGACTTGATTACACACAGGTGGATTCCATTTATCATCATCGGTCATTTAGGACAACATTGGATCATTCAGAGATCCTCACTGAACTTCTGGAGTGAGTTTGCTGCACTGAAAGTAAAGGGGCCGAATAATATTGCACGCCCCACTTTTCAGTTTTTTATTTGTTAAAAAAGTTTAAATTATCCAATAAATGTTGTTCCACTTCACGATTGTGTCCCACTTGTTGTTGATTCTTGACAAAAAAAATTAAATTTCATATCTTTATGTTTGAAGCCTGAAATGTGGCGAAAGGTTGCAAGATTCAAGGGGGCCGAATACTTTTGCAAGGCACTGTATATGAATTGGTTCCCCTACGCACAGTCATGCTTGCACTTCCCATCATGCATTTGGGCAGAAGTTAAATGGCTGCAGTATCATTTACTGAAAGCTCAACAAATACACTAGATGGCAATATTTAGTCACAATATACAAAGTCACATTTATCCTTTAAGAATTACATGTCTTTCTATCCGTGGATCCCTCTCACAGAAAGAATGTTAATAATGTAAATGCCATCTTGAGGATTTATTGTCATAATGAACAAATACAGTACTTATGTACTGTATGTTGAATGTATATATTCGTCCGAGTTTTATTCATTTTTTTCTTAATGCATTGCCAAAATGTATGTGATCGGGAAAAATTATCGGGAATGATTGGAATTGAATCGGGAGCAAAAAAAAAAGCAATCGGGTCGGGAAGTATCTAAACTAAAACGATCGGGATCGTATCGGGAGCAAAAAAAAACATGTTCGGAACAACCCTAGTCGTCAGCCAAGGTCGGCCCCCACATTTTTACCACACCGAATATGGCCCCCTTTGCATAATGTTTGGACACCCCTGGACTAAGGTGAACGCGCAGAGTTTGGCCTTTTGGCCGGATTGTGGGGTTCTCGCCGGCCTGGGTTATTGGAGCAGTGCCGGTGCGGGTCCGGCGGTTCGGCTGGCGCGATTCCGGCGGTCTGGCCAAAATGTCAGATTCCTTTCCTGAGAATGTGTTTTACTGAACAAAAACAAGGTCAATCACATGATGTTTTTGTAAACACTGAAAAAGATTTGTAGTCTTCAATAAATCAAATGTTTTTGCCTTTTGAGTTATCCATATTCTGTGTTTTAGCAAACTGAAACTTAAAATCATCTTTCGCGGAGTTAATGTGTTTTTTTTAATCACTCAAGCTAAGAGTGAAACAGACCAAACGGCCACACACAGTCATGCCAAGAGCTCCTAACACTTGCTGGCAGAAGCAAGAAGAGAAAGAAAGCCATGGCTTGTTATCTTATTGAAGCTTTTTTTCCCCCCCTCCCTCTGTGCACACGAGCCATATCAGCAGCTTTGAAGTCAGAGCCGCTAGCGATGTCTCAAGCCCGGCCGGCATCAAGCGAACGCCTCTTCGTTAAAATCCTTGAGCTGTCTATAATTACGCGCTCGAACGGGCGGCTGGCGGACAATGCGCATGACATAAACACCACCCAGGAGGACGAGAAGACCAGAAAACAGCACCGGGATGAACCTCAATTGCACTAAAAGTGAAAGCTAAAAAGTGTTTTGTTGCGACGTCGCAAGAACATGACACTTCCGTGAAGTTGGTCCCCATCAGACACATATTAATGGCGGAAAACAAAGACAAGGCTGAAAAAGCCTCTCTTTAAAATAAACTGCTGTATTTTAAGCCAAAACAACTATTGTGTTTGATGGAACAATATGTCTATATGCTGCCATAGCAGATTCATGGCGTATTAAGCCCCCAAACTATTTTTAATTTGTCCGTTTTACCCTGGAAACCCCCGTTTACAGACGTCGCACAACCGCTTTTGTTTCAACCCAGCCATAAAACCAGATCCGTGCCGCCCATGAGGCGAGCTAAGCAACTGCCTAAGAGCGCACCAGCGTCCAAAAGGGTGTCAAGAAAAATATTCAAATAATATTTGATGATAGCAGTATTCAAAAAATTATACAAAACAATAAAACAAAAGAACAACAAAACCGTTAATAATAAGTCTTTAAATAATAATGAAATCGTTTTTCTAATGTGCCCTCTTCTGCCCGTTTCACTTTTTCCTGTGATGTGATAATTTCACCACAGACCCTAGTCTCACTCACCACCCAGCAGACCAGCCAGCTACCTGAAGGTGCTATTTTTAGCCTCCGCAATTGAGCGACGTTATGGTGACAAGTCAACTTCACGAAAAGACAAAAGCCCTTGAAGAAGAGAGCAAAGACGTGAAGAAAAACAGGTTTGTTTTGATGATTTTTTTCAACAGCATAAGCACGTAGACTTAGCGCAACTGCAAGCTAGCGGTTATTTAGATAGAGTTTTGTTTGAATTTAGTCCCCCTGGCCAAAGCTGCATGGAAATGGCGGCAGCCGAACGGAAATGCTGCTCCACTGTTTACCGCTCCCGTGAGGAGGCGGATCGGGAGGAAGCAAAACTCCGCGCATTCCTGTGTTAACCCTTTGTAATGACTCCATGTTCCAAAAGTTTGAAGAAGACTCACCAAAAGCAGGTTGACAATTTATTCGTTGCCTATAGTCAAAAAAACAAGGCAAAAACAGACGACGGAGGGACAATTCTGGGTCCAAAACAAGGCTACATAGAAAACGTTTCCGAGCAGCAAATCTATGTTATCTCAGTGTCCAGTGTTTTTTAAGTCCATGGTGGAGTAGGCCGGGCCGAAGGTATGTCCGGTTACTGCTTTTGGGACCTTCCCTCTGTGGCCGGTTTTGGGCGGTTTAGGTTAGTGCGCGGATGGGACGTGGTTGCCACAGCGACCGACGCTGGTCTTGACGTCCCAAGCGCCCGCTATCAATTTTGTTATCCAGGCTGGCGCTACTTGTTTTAGGACAAAGAGTGCTGGTCTTTGTCCTTGTTCGTTGTCGGGAGAACTGATTTCCCGAGTTGGTGCGTCAAGCTTGCTCGTGACGCACACGTTGGGCTTCTGTGATAAGATGGTGTTGTGTATCTATTCTGCTTCTTTAAACTATGGTGTGCTATTTATTTTATATTAGGTGTGTTAGAGTAGTGTAGTCCTACAGTAAGTGTGAGAAATACTATTCCCTGATTAATTATATTAGGTGTGTTCGAGTAATGCAAACAGTTAGACAGTGCCTATGAGAAACGGTAGCATTTTTTCATTTCCCCCTCATGAGCTCCGATAAAGTGATTCACTTCAATGTGTCAAGGGCATGGAGTGAAGTCTGCCTAAATTATAGTTAGATGAATGTGTTAGACTAATGCAAACAATTATATGGTGTGTGCTAGAACGGTACCTATTCCCTTCATCTTATAAGACTTAGTGCTAAAGCAAAATTATACTGTATCATTAGCCAGGCTGTTGTTTTAGAAATATTTTCAGTATCCAGCCAGCTGTGGATTAGTTTCAGTTAAATTTACTCCCCCTCCAATTTTAGAGAAATTTGGAATAAGTGTATCGGAGACTAAAATTGTCATGCTTATTTTCATGTGATGTGAACCACTTTTACCTTGTGTTAAATTGTCTTTTTCAAAGAAATTTGCCTTGCCTAAAAGCGCCAAGGTTAATTCAATAAATACACCATTAAATATGCAATTAATAATTTCAAAGTTCTGTGGTATGGGGGTCTAAAAGTGCCACAGATTTAAATGCAAACATTTGTTATTAAATGTGTCATTAATTCATTAACATGGCGATCACGTTCATGTAAAAACATATTCAATTTATTGCTAACAAACAAAATGCAAAATATTAATGTGCTAGTTGTTTATTACACACCTTTGTGCTTTCAGCAATAGGAACATTAGCCTATACAAAGCTAGAATTCTGCTCAAAAAGTAGCGGGTATTTAATGATAGTCCAACAATTTGCCTTTCAAACCCAGCGTATTGGTCAGCTTTCTTTCTGAAAGAAAGAAGAAAAAAGAAGTCCTGTGCTCAAGAGAAAAGCAATCTCAATGACAAAAATTTTAACATGTATTTTACAAATGAAATGCCTCAATTAATCATTTTTTTTTCTTATGAATGGTTTTCAAAAGCTTTATTGGTGGATTTTCTCAAGTTAAAGCGCCACACAGAAATCAATTTAATTGTGTAAGCAGGATCTGTGTATTATTCTTATTATTTAATTACAGGTGTTTTAGCTCATCTCAATCCATTTTATTTAAATGGGCTATTTATTTTATTATGTGTTTATATTTTACAAATGTGATGTAGTATTGTATATTTTATGTTGTATAACTTTAGTTCCAATGTGAATATTAGTTCCTACTTGTTTTGTTGTGGTAGGAGGGTTTTGTATTGAACACGGGGCCGTGTTGGTTATTATTATAGCAGAAAAGACAGCAGTAAATCAACAAAGACAAGTCACCTGTTCCCCGATCTACCACTCAAGAGATCTGATGGACTCAAAAAGTGGGTTACGATTGCATATTAGTTTGAAAATCGACCGGATCCACCGTATTTTTACATGAGTGACTTCCAGTCTACCCGATCCTAGCTACCGGTAGTAGTATTGACTAGAGGCGTGCGAAATTTCCGATTATTGAATTATACCAGGTAAAGCGGAAGTAAAACACAGTCAGCGCGGTCTTTGGGATGCAATGAGGAACGGACCGAGAGTAAATATCATGTTCAACTCATGCCGCTAGATAAATAAGCAATCATACCTGACTGCGGCTGACAGCCGCTACAAACAACGCCCAGTTGCTAGTTGCTACAAACATACGGCTACAGTAGATATCGTATACTGTATATGTAGAACTAGATGCAAAATGACAGACGACGTCGGTGTTAAAACATGTATTATTGAACAGAGATGCGAAATGACACTTTCCGGCGTAAACAAACAGCTGCCATCTTAAAGCAGTAGAACTCTCTAGAAGGCTCTGTTGTAGCGAACCTAATTAACTTTTTATCTAAAATACTTCTAAATCGGCAGAATCTTGTCTTGAATCTATCTTTAAATGATGAAATAGTGTTAAAACTTTGACAAAAATAGACAGAAGGGAAATTATGGAATAACGGGAGCAATTTTAACAACTGTAACAGTTGATTCACAGCATTAAATTAATTGAATGTAGTTTAAAGCTGCTGATACAGAATGGGGACTGGAGTTTTTTATTCACTGTATTTTTGTTTATTTGTTTACTGTTATATGTTAACTTGATACTGAAATAGTAGTTTGGTTTAGCCTGAGAGGATTTTTGAACAATTTTGGAACTAATGTACAAAACATTAAAAAAAAAAAAAAGGATCAATAATCGTTTTATAATCGAATCGGAGCCTCTGAATCGTAATCAGAATCGAATCGTTAGGTGCCTAAAGATTCCCAGCTCTAGTATTGACGCAGGAGGGTTGGGTCTCACGTCAAATAATAAACTCTGCCGTTCTTGTTGAGCTGCTTCTGGGACACGTCTAACACGCGGCCGAACTGCGACTGGTGTGCTTTGGCTGATTGACTGTAACGCCCGCGTTTCACTGCGTTCTCGCGGCGGCCACGTTGTCGCGCCGTTGACGTTTCTGGGTTATACTGTCCAACCGTGTTGGTCCTCATTATAGTAGAGAAGACGGAGTAAATATAATCTACGCAAAGAAACTAACTCGATTGACTCACAGCCTCGAAAAGTAAGGGTTACATTACGTCAGAAACTCGTTCGGTACGCCTCCGTTCCGAACTGAGCACCACGTACCGAAACGGTTCAATACAAATACATGTACCGTTACACCCTTAGTAGTAAGAGTGTGACAATATCTCGATACAGCGATATATCGCGATATTTTGCAACCCGATGGGTTATCGATATGCTCCCGCCAAGAATCGATACTTTTATTTAACATATTGGCCATACATTGGAGTATGGCTGCTGTAAACTGCTCAATGTTTGTTGAGCAATTCCTTGGCGGTCCACTAGGGGCGCTCGGGAGTGGCGGTGAGGGTAAAGTGCGCACAAGTTGTCTAGAGAAGAAGAGAGGAAGCTCCAAGTGGGTTGAAAAAAATAAAAAACCTCCGTGAGAACGGTGGAGGAAAAAATGAGAAAAATATTGCTACAAATCACACATGGGGACACACTTTAGATTTTACACCAACAAGAAAGGAAGTAAGGTGAACAAGGACTTTGCTGTATGCAAGAATTGTCTAAGAAAAATAAGTTTCACTGGGAGCTGGTGACGTAGTGGACACCGGAGTTTGTGAGCTTCGCTTTCATCACTTGAGGTAAGAAAGTTTTGCACTGTAATTGACTTTTTAATTTACATGTATTATTTTGATGACATTTGGTGTTGAATGATATAAAATAAACCAGGACCCTAAACTGGATGAAAATGAATATCGAACAAACCCACATGAATTTATCGATTTATTTGATATTATTTGAGAACCAATTTCCATCTAGTTTACGACACAAACTGTTATAACTGTCATTTTGATACAATAAGCTATAAAAATGGTTTGAATAGGTTCCAAGATATATAAAGTGATGTGCATGATAATTAATGTAGCCTACATATTAAAAATAGGTAATTATTGATGTAGCCTACATATTAAAAATAGGTAATTATTGAATTTTTAATTTCTATACATTCAATTCATATTTTTTTTAATTCAATACTTCCAACACACACAAAAAAATCAGGATTTCAACTCAAACGCTATGAAGTAGCTAATATTTTTTGTTTTATTTTGTTGTTTTTAAGGTGAGGAAGACTGTGACTGAGCAAGTCTGACATCTTAAATGCTGAAGCAGATAGCGGAAGTGCTCAAACCAAGCAACAAAGATCATATACGAAGAAAAGACCCACCAATTTTTTCATTGCCCCACTCAAAGCTCAACTGCTGACACCTACGGCACTTTTTATTTATTTATTTTTTTAAAGATTTAAAACTTTAAAGAAATTAAGGGTGCCATTCATCATGATCTCTCCAAGCGATATCAGTGGTCGTGGTTGGTTTCCTCTATATGTGCAGGGGCACAATTTGCAGTAGATTTATATTTTACAGCAATGTTGCACAGAAAAGGTGTCACTGTTTAATAAATGACTTAAACAGTATTTTTTCCTATTTTTAAATCTTTTTTTTTTCTTGTTTCAACAGTTGTATCGTAGAATGTCATCTATCCAATTTCTGACCAATATATCGATAATCGCTGTATCGTGATATAATCGTGATCGTGAGCCTTGTATCGCGAATCGTATCGTATCGTGAGGTGCCCTGAGGTTCCCACTCCTACTTAGTAGGCTACATTAATTATCATGCACATCACCTTATATATATCTTGGAAGCTATTGAAACCATTTTTATAGCTTATTGTATCAAAATGGCAGTAATAAGTTTGTGTAGTAAACTAGATGGAAAGTGGTTCTCAAATAATATCAAATAAATCAGTAAATTCATGTAGGCTTGTTTGATATTCATTTTCTCCCAGTTTAGGGTCCTGGTTTATTTTATATCATTCAACACTATATGTAATCAAAATAATACATGTAAATTAAAAAATAAATTATATTGCAAAACTTTCTTACCTCAAGTGATGTAAGCGAAGCAGTGAAGAAATCCGGTGTCCACTTCGTCCCCAGCTGCGAGTGAACCTTATTTTTGTTAGACAATTCTCGCATACAGCAAAATTCTTGTTCACCTTACTTCCTTTCTTGTTGGTGTAAAATCTAAAGTGTGTCCACATGTGTGATTTGTAGCAATATTTTTCTCACTTTTTCCTCCACTGTTTTCACAAAGCTTTTTTATTTTTTTCAACCCACTTGGAACTTCCTCTCTTCTTCTCTAGACGACTTGTGCGCACTTTACCTTCACCACCACTCTTTAGCGCCCCTAGTGGACCGCCAAGGAACTGATGAACAAACATTGAGCAGTTTACAGCATCCATACTCCAATGTATGGCCAATATGTAAAATAAAAGTATCGATACTTGGCGGGAGCATATCGATAACCGATATTGTCAAACTCTTACGACCTAATGTGTTGAACCCAATTGGCTTGCAGGAATTCAACCATTTCTTTTGACACAAATTGGGGTCAGTTATCTGACATGAGTTGTGCAGGGCCTCAGAAATGGCTAAACGTCGTGGGTTTTATGATTTACTTTTGTGGGCTTCACAAAATGATGTGGGGAGCCGGATCTGGCCCCTGGGCCTTGCGTTTGATGCCTGTTACCTATCAGATCAATAAAAATTCAAAACATCCTTGCCTTATATTTTATAATCAACCCTTTTTTTCCCTCAGCTGCACCAAACAATTACATGCTAGGGATGGTATGAGCTTTTTTTTTTTTTTTTTGGCAAGATAACATTCTCAGTTCCTGTCACCTCCACTCCTGGCTGCTCTATTTATAACTTGTAACCATAACGATCTCTCCATTCTGTCGTAGCTAAAGAAGAGAGAGGATGTCTTGTCACCATGCATCTCTTAGCAGAGGACTGAAAAAAAAAATTAATGCTGTAAAAAGTGAATACTTTAATGGGAGCTTTCTCATAGCATTCCATTAACTGGCGCAGTATTCGTGGATTTTCATTGTTTTATCATAAATTGCAAAATATGGGTGACATTTTTCTAGTTAGCATGAAAAAGTCAGTATATAACCCATTTTGTACTGTTTATTGTGCGTTATATACTTGATGGCGAATTTATGCGATTGTTTTTGATGCTGATACATGCTAATCGTTTGTTTTGGAGGAAGTCGGCGTGATGTCACGATGACGTCACCTCGCTTGGCAACGTGTCGCCATTTTACGAAAGGGGCACGCACAGCTTAACATTTCGTAGACAAACGTCTGAAATTCATATATTTCAGGTGTGTTTTGCGTCTTTTTTCTTAAAGTGATCCTCTAACTTAAATACATGTAGGCTTTAATAAACCAAAATTGTTCTCTTGTACTAAAATATGTTGTTAGAAACACATAAAATGTTAAATCAATGGCAATATTTTATAATATTTAGTCCATATTTTGACCGTTAGTTGGCGCCATGGTTTGCCGGCTCGCAGTGATGACGTAATTGGTATCTTAGCAAATGTGTAGCGTGTTCAACAATTGCTTATTGCTGCCTAAACTCACGAAGTAAAATGCCACGATGTGCTGCTTTTGGATGCAATTTCCAGTCAAATGGAAACAAGGGGAGTGGAGTGAGTGGTCAAGGTGGAATTATTATTTTTAGTGAAAAATGTGCAAAAGTGGAAGCTTCTCCCCCTTTTTGGTCCCTGTATGCACGTATCCTACCCACCACGCGCTACAACTGGCGCCCGAACATTTTTCCTGGATCCTCAGTCAAGTAAGGGATCCGTCTATTTTCTGGATCCAAGTGTCCCACCACGTCTGCAATATTGGTTTCGGATCTGTCCATTTTTTTGATCCGTCGGTCCCAAACAGCAGCTTTTCGAATCAGTTTATTGTGTGGAATCGACGGCCTGATGCGGCTGCGACATTACCATGGGATCGGTCTAATTCCTGGATCTTCGAGTGAGTAAAAAACGCGGATTTGGATTACTATTGCTATCTTTTATGTTGACTATTCTTCGTGGGAGTTTTCCCCAAATCATACTAAACAATTAAAGCACTATGGCACGCTACAGTGACGACAGTGACTCTAACATGGACCTTACAACAATGTTGGAGTTCGTCAGGGAACGCGTGTTTGCGTACTGCTGAGCTCCCGAGTAGTCAAGGTGGAAATATCATTTTTTTGTGAATAAATGTGCATAGTGGAAGCTTCTCCCCTTTTTGGTACTTTTATACACATATCCTAGCTACCGCGCGTTACAATGTACAAGACATGGATTACACAAGGTGTGCTCTTTAGCCTGTATTGTATGTAAAGCACACGACAGCTCTGGATGCTAACAATCTACATAATTATATTGGGATAAGTTTGAAAACGCAATATGCTTACCTTGAATATCTGCTAATAAAACCGGACAGCATACACTCTCGCTCCTAACCGGACTTCCCAACAGGACTCTCTCGCATCACCAGTTTTGCCCAACTTTTGTCTTATCAGGTATTTGCTGCACGCATTTTCTCCTGAAGCTCGTCTTGTGAACGACCGACAGTGCTGTCCTGCTCTTCACTTTTCAGATCTGGTTCAAATAGGAAGGGTAGAACTGACGACATGTTGGGAAAGCTAACGAGTGACACGCGGGAATTTCGGGCAACGGGACCAGTGACGTCACGCACTGCGACGTAACAAGAATGGTGACCTATCACTTAAAATAATTTTACAAACTTTATTAAAACAAAACATTAAGAGGGGTTTTAATATCAAATTATTATAACTTATACTAACATTTATCTTTTAAGAATTGTCTTAAAAATAGAGGATCCCTTTAAAAACGTCTTAAACATGGCTTACTATGATCACGAGTCACTGCCAACAGACGCGAGGCGGCGATGCAATTTAAAATAACCATGTATTGGCTTGCAAATTTGCCCAAAGTGGCAGCTGATAGCTGGATAAACAAAGGAATGGCCTGCAGTGGAGTTCGGAAATGTCTACAACAGACATGTCCAAAGTCCGGCCCGGGGGCCAAATGCGGCCCGTGGCCAAATTTCATCCGGCCCCCAGCCTCTATCATAAAATCAATAATGTCTGGCCCGCACGCAGACTTAATAAGTTGGTCAGCAGTACTGCTACCAGCATATGAAGTAGCTTACACACTAAATGCTGCTCGTTATTCACCTACTAAAAGGCAGCAGCGCTCTAAGCAACATTACCCCATGTGACCCTTTATTCCAATTTTCTAAAATGGCAACAATCAACAAAAAAAAGTTGACTGTGACGGCCGACGCTTCAAGGATAGGTGGAAATTGGACTATTTTTTTTCACTAAAATACGCAACAACTGTGTCTGCCTCATTTGCAAAGAGACGGTCGCCATTTTTAAAGAGTTCAATGTGAGGCTATATTACCAATCAAGACACGCTGACATGTACGACAAGATTACAGGGAAGATACGCAGCGAGAAATTGAAGCAACTTGAAGCTAGTTTAATTTCACAGCAGCAATATTTGGCAAGAGCCCGAGAGTCGAAAGAGAACGCCACAAAGGCTAGTTGCAAAATTGTTGAAGTTATTAATAAAAAAATAAATAAATAAAGCAAATTTAGCACATAGAATGGCTTGCTAAAATTTGCTTAAATATATTTTTCTACGTAAAGGACGTCAGCCAAGGTCGGCCCCCCACTTTTTTACCACACCAAATCTGGCCCCCTTTGCAAAATGTTTGGACACCCCTGGTCTAACAACCTGATAAAGTCACCCAGTAAGTTGACCTTTATCAATTACGTGGAATATGTACTGTGCGGAACTGAGAAAATTGGTAGAATATACGAAGTGATTATTTCTGCCGTAACCGGTAATTCGCCTCCAAGCGTTACTTAGCCGTGAACACGTCACGGCAAAATAACCAATTCCCACCAGGCCAATAATATACCGATTGACTAATCAGAGAAGTTTACGGCAAAAGAAAAAAAAACGCTTTGCGAGTTGCTGGTTACGGTAAAAATAACCACTGCCTAGTCTATTCAATAGTAGCAGCTAATTGGGGCAAAAAATAATCGATTAAACTCATGAGTAATAAAATGTCGGCTGCAAACGTAAATGTGCTTGGATTTAGGCTCCCACAGGTGAGAATAGTCCACGGAACCGTCTTCTTTTACTGTTCCTCGATTAATTGCTTTCAGCCATTTGTTTTTCGTCTCACGAGGAAGAATGAAGAACTTCAAATGCGGCTCCGAACTCTTCCTTGTGTGACAACCCGCAACACAGCAACTTTTAGTCATTCCGACGGAAAAAAGACCACAATTAAGACGAAAGTTCAACGCGTTTGTATTACAAAGCACAACAGAGCAACTGCTTGTGACTCGTCTTTTGCCCCATTTTCAATATGGCGACGCTTTGTTGTGGCTGGTGACATCATTAAATGCCCGGCTGTCCGACTTCCTCTATTGCTGTATCAGCGGCTACTTGTAAGTGTACATTTGAATTGCTGTTATTGAAGATGAGACTGATTTCATTTTATTTTAGTTTCTATCAGAAAGTGTTGATGTCATGAGCAACTGAATAAAGTGGACGGACGTCTGACATCGTCATTTTGGGGTTTAGCTCGCTGTCTAGCTAGGAATTAGCTCCAACATATTGGTGAGGACAGTGCAACGACCAGTGTTGTTAATCTTACTTTAAAAAATTAATTATAGTTACAAATTACTTCTACCCTGTCATATTTGTGTGTGTTCTCAGCTCTTTTTTCTTTATGCAGCACCTGATCGAGCCAGATTGGCGGGGTAATGCGACACACCTGTGCTTGATTAGGAGAGCTCAGTATTTAAGGAAACCTGTCACCATCTGCAAGTGTCGGACTATTGCTTGCTACTTGCCTTGCTTACCGCCTGTGTGTTCATCGTCAGCCTTCGAGTTTCCCGACGTTCTACGGTCGTATTTTGGTTTGGTCATCTTTACTTTAGTGCTCTTTTGGGCTTTGTAGTTTGATTCTTGTACTCTGTTATATTCATGCATATTTCGCATGCTCCCTTTGTTGTACTTTATTATTATACTCGCGTTTATTTGCGTGCTCTCTCAGTTTGTTATATCCGCATTTTTCGCGTGCTCCCTTTGCTGTAATTTATTATTACACTCGCGTTTATTGGCGTGCTCTCTCAGTTTGTTAAACCCGCATTTTTGGCGTGCTCCCTTTGTTGTACTTATTAAACACAAACTTTAGCTTTACCTGATCTCTTGGTCTGTTTTTGGGATTCACATCAACGGCTTGCCGTTCTTGACAGAATAGTCCGACCACATGGATCCCACGGACTCGGAGGATCTTTTCCGTGCTCTCGCTGGTCACGACCAAATGATCAGTCAACACGAGCAATCGATATGCAAATTAGTGGATGTGATCAGCTCGCTCACCACAAGAGTTGCGAATATGGCTCCGCCTGTAAAACCCGGAGGTATAATTGACGCTACCGCGGCGCCCGACCTGCCCGCCCCTCCTCCGATGAGCCCGCCGGCGTCTTTTCGGGAGCCTATGTTGCCACACCCTCATCGTTATGAGGGAGAGCCAGGTGCTTGCCGACAGTTTTTGCATCAGTGCTCCCTTATTTTTGACCAGCAGCCTTTTACGTTTGCTAGTGATAGATCCCGTGTAGCTTATGTAATGAGTCTCCTCACCGGTAAAGCGGCTACATGGGCCATGGCGGTAAGCAACACAAGGCCCGTGGTCCGTAATTGTTTTGAAACTTTCGAGACTGAGTTCGTGAGAGTTTTTGATCATCCGGTTAGGGGCAAGGAGGCAGCCAGCCGCCTGTTGGATTTTTTTCAGGGCGATCTGACGGTAGCAGACTACTCTATTCAGTTTCGCATTTTGGCCGCGGAGAGCGGTTTTGGAGAAGCGGCGCTGTGTGGGATTTTTCGGCGTGGGCTGTCTTCTGCAGTGAAGGACGAGTTAGCGGCCCGGGACGATTCGTCGAATCTGGAGGACCTGATTTCCTTGTCCGTGCTTTTGGACAATCGTCTGAAGGAACGGGAGAGGGAACGTGCCATGGAGCCTCGGGGACGTCGTTGGTCGTCGTCGCAGAGCAGCCCGACTGCGGTCCATAAAGACGGCTTCGTCGAGCCGCCGTCCGTCTCTACGCCGACGCAGAGTCCAGTCCCGACGGGAGGGGAGCCTACACAACTCGGTGGCGGCCGCCTTTCTGCTGCGGAGCGACGGAGGCGGTTGGAGGCAGGCTTGTGTCTCTATTGTGGCTCGCTGGGACACCCTATCGCCGCCTGTGACGCTGTTCCTTCGCGTCGACCTGGATCTTCGGTTCCTGGGGTTCCCCTCGCCCGAGGGGGGCCGAGGTTCGTACATGACAGCAATCCGTCAAGTGAGTTGCCCCACGACGACATAAAGGAACCCAGACACCCCCAAGGCGTTATGAGACTGCAACTGCCGTGTGAATTGTCACATGGTGGGGTTAATTTTAAGTTTACTGCTCTGATCGATTCGGGGGCAGATGATTGTTTTGTAGACCAGAGTGTTGTGGACGCTCTTGGCTGTACATTAATAAGACTTGCTAGGCCAAAACGGGTTTTAGATCTCGATGGGCGACCCCTGGCGGATATTAGGTTTATTACGCCTCCACTCAAAACAAAACTGTCGGGCAATCATTTTGAGGTCCGAAGCTTTTTGGTTATGCCGTGTAAATCTGCTCCAGTAGTACTGGGGCTCCCCTGGTTGAAAGTACATAACCCCAATATTGACTGGGCTAAAACGCAAATAGTAACTTGGAGTACTTTCTGTTATGCACACTGTTTACGGTCGGCGTGTCTACTTCCCGCTCAAGCACACGTGACGACCGAGCCAGTTAATTTGGTCAATGTTCCTACTGATTATCACGATCTCAAATACGTTTTTAGTAAAGAGCATGCTATGACCCTACCGCCGCACCGTCCCTACGATTGTGCCATTAACTTGCTGCCCAATGCCCCACTGCCCAATTCAAGGTTATATCAGGTCTCTAAACCGGAGCAGGAGGCAATGAGGGAATACATCTCCTCTTCCTTAGCTGCTGGCCTTATTCGCCCTTCGTCTTCTCCTTTGGGGGCAGGGTTTTTCTTTGTCGGCAAAAAAGATGGGGGTCTTAGGCCGTGCGTTGACTACCGGGGTCTCAATGAGATTACTATAAAGAACAAATACCCCTTACCATTGTTGGATTCGGCTTTCGCCCCATTAAAATCAGCCAAAATTTTCACGAAATTAGATTTGGGCAGTGCTTACCACCTGGTCAGGATTCGTGAAGGGGATGAGTGGAAAACCGCTTTCAAAACACCGCTCGGGCATTTTGAATACCTGGTCATGCCTTTCGGTCTGACTAACGCGCCTGCGGTATTCCAGAGCCTCATAAACGATGTGTTACGCGACATGTTGAATGTATTCTGTTTTGTATATCTGGACGATATTTTAATCTTCTCAAGAAGCCTGCAGGAACATCAGCAACATGTCCGCCTGGTTCTGCAAAGACTTCTGGAAAACAAACTATTTGTCAAAGCAGAGAAGTGCGAGTTTCACCAGGATTCAATACAGTTTCTGGGGTTTATTGTGGAAAAGGGACAGCTCCGGCCTGATCCCGCTAAAATTCAGGCAGTAGCCGAGTGGCCGACTCCAACATCGCGTAAGCAACTACAAAAGTTTCTCGGGTTCGCCAACTTTTACAGACGTTTCATTCGTAACTATAGTATGAGGGCCGAGCCCCTTACTAGACTAACCTCCAACAAAAGGCCGTTTACGTGGTCTTCGGTGGCAGAGGCCGCATTTGTAGGCCTTAAACGGGCATTTACGAGTTCACCTGTCCTGGTCCATGCTGATTCTGATCTTCCGTTTGTGGTCGAGGTTGACGCATCGAGTTCCGGAGTGGGGGCCGTCCTGTCCCAGAGGTCTACCGTCGACCAGAGACTGCACCCATGCGCATTCTACTCCCGCCGCCTCACCCCAGCGGAAGCAAACTATGATGTCGGCAACCGGGAGCTACTCGCCATTGTGCAGGCTTTGCAGGAATGGAGGCACTGGTTGGAGGGGACTGAAGAGCCGTTCCAGATACTCACAGACCACAAAAACTTGGAGTACCTTCGGGCTGCCAGACGCCTCAACTCTCGCCAGGCCCGTTGGTCGTTGTTCCTGACCCGCTTTAACTTTGCAATTACTTACCGTCCAGGGTCAAGGAATGGAAAGGCTGACGCGCTATCAAGGATCCATGAACCGGTGGAGGAGGGTCCTTCAGAGGAGCCGGTCGTACCTGACCGCCTGATTGTTGGGGCGCTACGGTGGGAGGTCGAGCGTCTGGTGGAGGAGGCCTTGCGGGGTGTAACGGTGCCTGGAGGCTGCCCCGCTGACAAGTTATTCGTTCCGGATGCTCAACGTGCAGGAGTGCTGAAATGGGGTCACACTTCCAAGTTCGCCTGCCACCCAGGTGTGTCTCGCACGTTCTTCCTCATTTTCCAGAGGTTTTGGTGGCCGGGTATGCGCAGGGACGTCATGGACTACGTCGCTGCTTGTACCGTCTGCGCTCGAGGCAAGGCGGTTCATCGTCCCCCAGCTGGATTGCTGCATCCACTTCCTGTTCCATCTCGCCCTTGGTCCCATGTGGCACTGGACTTCATCACTGGACTCCCGCGCTCCAAAGGTCTTTCTGTCATCTTGACTGTGGTGGACCGTTTCTCAAAGATGGCACACTTTGTCGCACTCCCCAAGTTACCCTCAGCTCTGGAGACTGCTGATTTGTTGGTGGCGCACATATTCCGGGCTCACGGCATTCCTACTGACCTGGTCTCTGATAGGGGGCCACAATTCGTCTCAAAAGTTTGGGGGGCGTTCTGCAAGGCATTGGGGGCCACGTCAAGCCGGTCTTCTGGTTACCACCCGCAATCGAATGGACAGACAGAACGGGTCAATCAGGAGCTAGAGGCCGCCCTCCGCTGTGTTTGTCAACTGCATCCAGCCTCCTGGTCAGCACACCTCCCGTGGGTGGAGTATGCCCACAACACCCTCGTTTGCTCAGCCACCGGGAGGTCACCATTCATGACCGCATACGGATTCCAACCTCCATTGTTCCCGTCGCAGGAAGCAGAAGTAGTTGTGCCGTCTGTCCAGGTCCACCTGAGGAGGGCCCATAAAGTCTGGAGGAACACAAGGGCTGCACTGGTCCGCACGGCAGCACGCAACCGCCAGATAGCTGACCGCCACAGAAGGCCTGCTCCGGTCTATCGTCCAGGCGAGATGGTCTGGCTGTCGTCGAGGGATTTGCACCTTGCTGGGACTTCTAGGAAGCTGAGCCCTAGATACGTTGGTCCGTTTGCTGTGGATGCTGTGGTCAATCCGGTCTCTGTCAGGCTGAAGCTTCCTAGCTCCATGAGGGTCCACCCAGTTTTCCATGTGTCCCTGCTCAAACCGGTCTCCACCTGCCCCTTGAACCCTCCGCCAGTGCCTCCTCCTGCTCCTCGCGTGGTCGACGGTGGGCCGGTGTATACGGTGCGTACCATTCTTGATTCTAGGAGGCGGGGTAGAGGGGTGCAGTACCTGGTCGACTGGGAAGGTTATGGCCCAGAGGAACGCCAATGGGTCCCCCGCTCCTGGATCCTCGATCCGTCGCTGCTGCGGGATTTCCACTCCCTTCATCCCTCGAAACCAGGTGGTCCGCCAGGGGGCGTCCGTTGAAGGGGGGGTTCTGTCATATTTGTGTGTGTTCTCAGCTCTTTTTTCTTTATGCAGCACCTGATCGAGCCAGATTGGCGGGGTAATGCGACACACCTGTGCTTGATTAGGAGAGCTCAGTATTTAAGGAAACCTGTCACCATCTGCAAGTGTCGGACTATTGCTTGCTACTTGCCTTGCTTACCGCCTGTGTGTTCATCGTCAGCCTTCGAGTTTCCCGACGTTCTACGGTCGTATTTTGGTTTGGTCATCTTTACTTTAGTGCTCTTTTGGGCTTTGTAGTTTGATTCTTGTACTCTGTTATATTCATGCATATTTCGCATGCTCCCTTTGTTGTACTTTATTATTATACTCGCGTTTATTTGCGTGCTCTCTCAGTTTGTTATATCCGCATTTTTCGCGTGCTCCCTTTGCTGTAATTTATTATTACACTCGCGTTTATTGGCGTGCTCTCTCAGTTTGTTAAACCCGCATTTTTGGCGTGCTCCCTTTGTTGTACTTATTAAACACAAACTTTAGCTTTACCTGATCTCTTGGTCTGTTTTTGGGATTCACATCAACGGCTTGCCGTTCTTGACATACCCAAAAGTAATTGTGTTAGTAACTCAGTTACCTATATGTAAGACTAATTAGTAACTTGCCAAGTAACTGGTGATAATTTTTTGTAAGTTTTTGTTTTTGCATGGTGGAGGGAACATCATGATTTGGGGCTGTTTTGCTGCCTCAGGACCTGGACAACTTGCAATCATGAATGGAAAATTGAATTCAAAAGTTTTGCAGGAAAACTTAAGGCCGTCTGTCAGACAGTTGAAGCTAAAAAGAGGATGGATGCGGCAACAAGATAATGGCAGAAGTAAATCAACTTCAGAAGAACAAAATACACATTCTGGAGTGGCCGAGTCAAAGTCCAGACTTGTTCCCCATTGAGATGCTGTGGCATGACCTAAAGATAGCGATTCATGCCAGACATCCCGGGTATCTGATTGGACTACAGCAGTTTTGTAGAGAGGAATGGACCAAGATTAGTCCTGATCGATGTGCCAGTCTGATCTTTAGCTACAGGAAGCGTCTGGTTGAAGTTATTGCTGCCAGAGGGGGGCCCCACAAAATATGAAATGTGATGGTTCACTTACTTATTTTTCCCCTTTCTGTCATTGTTAGCATACTATCCTCATTAAGATATGGAAACCTAGAAATGTTAGGGTGATTTTAGATAAAGGAGTTTTTTCATCTGTGTGATTTTGACAAAGATCACATTTGATGGTGATTTTATGCAGAAACGTGAGAAATTCCAAAAGTTTCAGATACTTTTTCATACCACTGTATATAAACGCTCCCCTCCATCTTTGTCACTTTAAGTATTATGAAAAGACATGAGTGCCAATTGCTAAGAAGCTTGTTAAACAAAAGCAATCAGTTGAAAAGTTATGACATAAAACCACCAAAACACAGTGTTTCGACTCCTGTGGTAGCTGTGGGTAAAAACAATTTTGCCCGTGAGGAGAGATGCCGTTGTTTGACATTTTCCCATTTCCCCATCATCCGGATCCTTTGGTACGCCCTAATTGCTCCCGCAGGGACCAATCCCGCAGTTCCACCTAAACGGGCCTGGCCGGCTGAAGTACGTTGTGGGTTTTCCGAGCCAAATAGATGTTTAGAGTTGCAGCCTCGCAGGCATCTTTGACTCAGCAGGAATTGTGTCTGTGTTTGGTAGAGGGACAAACAAATGTATTGCTTTTGATCACACAGGAAATAAATTTACGACTCGGTTATGGAAAATAATGGCATGATGAAGTACTACCCCTCCTAGTGTTGTAATTATATGGACAATGACAACACAATCAGTTATATTTCAACTAAAAAATACAAAGCCATTTCAGTCAGTGTTCTTATAGTTTGATATACTCCCATGGGGTTGTTCATTAAGTTCAATTTGTTAGGAGAAAGCAGCGAAAAGCAAAGGTTTAAGGGGGGGGACAGAAAAAAAAGGGAGTAGACAGAAAAGGAGAAGAATAAACAAGAACAACAAAAAACACTAGAAAGTGCAATTTCTGGAGAAATTACGATGGAGCTTTGCTGTGGTAGATACAGATCTATCAGGTCACTTCAGGTTGATTCGGGGACATTTCGGGGACACGTCCTGTTGATATTAGGTGACTTCCTGTTGATTTGGGCACATTTCGGGGAAACTTGCCGGTGATATTGGGTCACTTCCAGTTGATTTGGGGACATTTCTGGGACAATATCAGGTCACTTTCTGTTGAGTTGGAGACATTTCGGAGACACTTCTTGTTGATATCAGAGGTATGGTAGGTTTTAGATAAAAAATAACAACCACACAGGTTTTTCTGCCTTTGGAAATGAATGGGAAATCAGCAGGGCCGAGAACAAAAAGTGTATTGCCATGTGGCAAAATGGATTTTGCCATGTGGCATTTTTTTTTGTAATGTGGCTTTTTTTTTTTTTTGTGGCCATTTTGGTATTTTTTTGCCATGTGGCAAAATTTTACCATGTGGCATTTTTTTTCCATGTGGCAAAGTTGACTTTGCCATTTGGCATTTTTTTTTGCCATGTGGCAAAATTGATTTCACCATGTTGCATTTCTTTGCCATGTGGCAAAATTGATTTTGCCATTGGGCTTTTTTTTTTGCCATATGGCATCTCTTTTTTACCATGTGGCATTTTTTGTTGTTGTTGTTGCCATTTTGGTATTTTTTTTGCCATGTGGCAAAATTGATTTTGCCACGTGGCATTTTTTTTCCATGTGGCAAAACTGATTTTGCCATTTGGCATTTTTTTTTTGCCATGTGGCAAAATTGATTTTGCCATGTGGCAATTTTGTCCCATGTGGCAAAATGGATTTTGCCATGTGGCATCTTTTTTTTTGCCATGTTGCATTTCTTTGCCATGTGGCAAAATTGATTTTGCCATTGGGCATTTTTTTTTTGCTATGTGGCATCTGTTTTTTGCCATGTGGCATTTTTGTTTGCCATGTGGCATTTTTTTGTCATGTGGCAAAATGGATTTTGCCATGTGGCATTTTTATTTTTTTACTATTTTGGTATTTTTTTGCCATGTGGCAAAATTCAATTTTACCATGTGGCATTTCTTTGCCATGTGGCAAAATTGATTTTGCCATGTAGCCTTTTTTTGCCATGTGGCAAAATTGATTTTGCCATGTAGCCTTTTTTTGCCATGTGGCAAAATTGATTTTATCATGTGGCATTTTTTTGCCATGTGGCAAAATTGATTTTGCCATGTGGCTTTTTTTCCCCATGTGGCAAAATGAATTTTGCCATGTGGCATCTTTTTTTTGCCATGTGGCATTTTTTTTTTGTCATGTGGCAATATGGATTTTGCCACGTGGCATTTTTTTTTCCATATGGCAAAATTGATTTTGCCATGTGGCATTGTTTTGCCATGTGGCAAAATTGATTTTACCATGTGGCATTTCTTTGCCATGTGGCAAAATTGATTTTGCCATTGAGCATTTTTTTTGTCATTTGGCATCTTTTTTTTGCCATGTGGCATTTTTATTTGCCCTGTGGCATTTTTTTGTCATGTGGCAAACTGGATTTTGCCATGTGATTTTTTTTCCCATGTGGCAAAATTGAGTCGGTGAGTCCGTGCTGCTCACCGCGCAGACCCCGCAGAGACTCAAAAAAATCCATCTTTATGAGACAGGCGGCGATGAGGGAAAAGTTTACCTGGATGTCGCGGCCACAATAGCGTCATCTCTCAGTTAGTTATGTGGAAATAAATTGTTACTTTGCAATCAAAAGCTCTATTTGTCTTGTTGTTTATGTTACTTTGTGAAAGGAAAACATTATTCAGATGTTTGGGATGTAACTAAAGCAAAAAATAGCTGTGTTAAAGTCAAAGTTATGTTTGAAATGTATGCTTTCACAAAAAGCTCAATTTCTTTGTTTCTTCATCAGAAATTGGAAAATAGCTCAAACTCTAATGCAGATTTCTAAATAATGGAATGTTTAGATAGCAATAGAACAGAATTTTCTGTGGGCCTTGTAAAATCAGTCAAAATCCAGTAAAATGGCCGGGAGTAAATGGGGTTGCACCGGTGAAAATAGCTGGGAGCGAATGAGTTAAGAGGCTGGGTCCCGCGGGCAGGGCCTGAGAAAAGCGTCAGAGCCCCTACCACCCCCAGGCCCCCTTGGCCCACCAGAAATGAGGTAGGAAAGGATCCCCACGAGGAGGGGGTGACACCCCGCTGTCCTGCTGGCACCTAGCTGGCGATCCACTCCGAGGAGATGCCAGGGCTCCAGACAGCTAGAGTTTGGATTTTAAGCTTTTCTTCCTTCAACTCCTCAAAAAGTACTTTCTCGAAGCTTGCTATAATTCTTAACTTTGTTAAAGTGGCCTTAATCTGAAAAAATACATGTCTCCTTTAAAAATAGGAACACCAAAAATTACTTTCCCGCCATCTATGACAGATTGCTAGAGCCTGCCCCGGTTGATTTAAGGCACATCCCCTGGATTGGTTCCCAATCACAACATACTACGTCTCCTGAATTGGTCAGAAAGCGCATAATAAGCCTCCTTTAATAGATTACTACTTCTCGGTGTGATCTGACCTTCTATTTGATGTTTCTTGGAGCCCCTCAAAGGATTCCAAGCGGATGAGTCACAAAAGCAAGGCCGTGGCATGGATGTGAAATAATAATCTTTCTCAATGCCGGAGCAAGGTCGAAGAGCTGAAGGCCCAATCTGTCATGCTCGGCTCATTAAGACATCACAACCGATTCGGATGCATTAATAAATTCAAGCGGATTTATTTCCCGCTTGTTTTACCTCCCTGGGGATGTGGCTGTTAATTAACGGCGTAAAGTTAAGACTCGTGTTAGCCACGTGCTAATAATATGTCGATTAAGGGTGGGAACAACATGACACCAAAACACTGTTTAGCCCGCTATACTAGGATTCAAGGTAAATATTATACTTTTCGTACCATGCATGCATGATTGAAGCATTTATTCGCAGGAATTTTCTTTTTTGTTTACACATGGAGGCGGCTAATTTTCGTAACTGACTAGCCTCATAGTTGGCAATATTTACGCGAAATAAATGCTACCTGCACGGCTTCGTTGCTTTTAACCAAGAATCGAGACTGTTTTACGTCCATATCTATGGAGAATTCGGGGATTTAAGCATTTATTCGCAAGAATTTTCTCCATAAAAGCTCTGTTCACATCAGGCAGCCGCTAGCCTAATTCACTAACAGAATAGCATTGTACTTCGACAACATACGTAAAATAAATGCTAACTGCACGTTTTTTTTTGCTTTTAACCAAGAATCGAGACTGTTTTACGTCCATATCTATAAAGAATTCGGGGATTTAAGCATTTATTCACAAGAATTTTCGCCAGAAAAGCTCTGTTTAGGTCAGGCGGCCGCTAGCCTAATTCCCTAACAGAGTAGCATTGTACTTCGACAATATACATAAAATTAACGGTACCTGCATGGTTTCTTTGCTTTTAACCAAGAATCAAGACTGTTTTACGTTCATATCTATGAAGAATCCGCGTATTTAAGCATTTATTCACAAGAATTTTTGCCAGAAAAGCTCCTTTTATGCCAGGCGGCTGCTAGCCTTACTTGCTAAAAGAGTAGCATTGTACTTCGACAATAGCCTATACATAACATAAACGCTAACTGCACGGTTTCTTTGCTTTTAACCAAGAATCGAGACTGTTTTACGTCCATATCTATGAAGAAATCAGGGATTTAAGCATTTATTCACAAGAATTTCCGCCAGAAAAGGTCTGTTTACACCAGGCGGCCACTAGCCTCTTTCACTAACAGAGTAGCATTGTACTTCGACAACATACGTAAAATACATGCTAACTGCACGTTTTTTTTTTTTTTTACTTTTAACCAAGAATCGAGACTGTTTTACGTCCATATCTATGAAGAATCCCCGTATTTAAGCATTTATTCACAAGAATTTTTGCCAGAAAAGCTCTGTTTACATCAGGTGGCAGCTATCCTCATTCACTAACAGAGTAGCATTGTACTTTGACAATATACGTAAAATAAATGCTAAAGGCACGTTTTTTTTTTTTTTTTTTTTTTTGCGTTTAACTGAGAATCGAAACTGTTTTACATCCATATCTTTGAAGAATTTTGGGATTTAAGCATTTATTCTCAAAAATTTCCGCCAGAAAAGCTCTGTTTACACCAGGCGGCCACTAGCCTCTTTCACTAACAAGGTAGCATTGTACTTCGACATTATACATAAAATAAACGCTAACCGCACAGTTTCTTTGCTTTTAACCAAGAATCGAGACTGTTTTACGTCCATATCGATGAAGAATTCGGGGATTTAAGCATTCATTCACAAGAATTTTCTCCATAAAAGCTCTGTTTTCGTCAGGCGGCCGCTAGCCTCATTCACTAACAGAGTAGCATTGTACTTCGACAATACAGTACGTAAAACAAACGCTAACTGCATGTTTTTTTTTTGTTTTTTTGCTTTTAACCAAGAATAGAGACTGTTTTACGTCCATATCTATAAAGAATTCGGAGATTTAAGCATTTATTCACAAGAATTTTTGCCAGAAAAGCTCTGTTTACGTCAGGCGGCCGCTAGCCTCATTTCCTAATAGTATATAGTGTCTAATTATAATAAAGGGATATTCAAATCTATAAGAATTAATAAATTATATATACAATCACAACTTAAGTATTTACATATTATTTATGATTGATTCAGCATGTTTTCCTCAAGTATTATGTTTCTAATGTTAAATTAAGTGATTTATTAGCTGTTGAAAACATGCAGTTAAAAAAAAAAAAAGTAACTTTACAATAAGGGTCCCTTAATTCACATTAGTTAATGCATTTTTAGACAATAACTCATGTTTACGTAACATGACAATAATTAATATAATCGCTTATATAACATTTATTAATATATTAATAATATGAGTTAATGCATTAGCTGATGCATTTTAAGACAATAACTAATGTTAAAGTAACATTACAATAATATAATCGCTTATCTAACATTTATTAATATATTAATTAACAAGAGTTAATGCATTACTTAATGCATGACCAGACAGTAACTAATAGTTTGGTAAAATAAAATTTAAAAAAAAGGCCTATATAGGGTTCTTTTTTGGTTCGCTAGCTGTTTAGCAGAATAGCATCACTGACACACACACAGCAACAACCGGAGAGGGAGGGGTGAGCGCTACCACTCCAAGACACTTCTGGCTGCATTTTTGGGACATGTAAAAGAGCAAATACCGTACTGCGGTATGACGGAAAATTTTAGTGGTTTTGAAACCGTGACGTTTTCATACCACGGTAATCCTTGAAACCGGTAACCGGCAAATGTCTAGATTGAACACGCTTGGGTGGGGGTCCCCAGTGCCGGGATTGGTGATGGGGCGGCGTAGAGTCGGTTGCCGACGAGCTTACACTAACAAGGGATTCACACGATGATTGGTTTCTAGATGACAGAGCTGATTTGTGTACACTCCACCTCTCCAATCACAATCCAATATAGACGCCCCTACCCACCTCCCCTTTTTTCCCTGGTCAACAGGCCCCCCACATGGTGTCAACCGGAAATACATCTAGCTGAGGATAGCACCAACATATTCAGAGTTAGTGTAGGCGTTCAATGTATTTATTTTTGTTGTTCGTGTTTCTTGTCTTTTCTTCTGTTCCCCCATAACCCCATCCTGTTCACTGCTTTGTCATAATAAACGACGTATGTTGAATGATCACAATGGGAGTATGTCATACTCTCAATGTGAAACATTAAAACTGTTCAGACCAACCAGACACTTGGACTCCCATTCTCTGTGTCAAATTGCTGAACATGGCAGATTAAAAAAAAAAATAAATAAATAAATTGAAAAAAAATAAATAAATAAAATTAAAGCTGAAAGCACACGGGAGTATTAATGGTGTCAAATTCTCCTCTTGTAGATGTTTCGCCGGTGTATGACATTTTAGCAGAACACCGGTTTTGTTCTATTCTCGTTTCATCTCATCCTGTCTTTCCTGTTTAATTTGCTTTCGCTGCTCGTTTTGTAAAATATCGACAGTGCTGTCATACTCATGAATGTTCCTCTCGGGTTCAAAGTGAAAGGGCTGAACAGATGACGTTTATGTCGCTTAAGTCATACTCTCAAAGTTTGGCAGCAACGTCACCACCCACAATGCATTGCGGCGTCAACAACAATGGCGTCCTACTAGTTAAGCTAATTTTACAAATTTTATAAAAATGAAAACATCAAGAATATTTTAAGAACTACAAGTCTCTAAGAAAACACTGTAATTAGACTGATACAATGGGGCAAATTAGTATTTAGTCAACCACTAATTGTGCAAGTTCTCCCACTTGAAAATATGAGACAACCTTGAGAGACAGAATGTGAAAAAAAAAAATTATCACATTGTTTGATTTTGAAGAATTATTGGTAAATCATGGTGGAAAATAAGTATTTGGTCAATACCAAAAATTCATCTCAATACTTTGTTATGTACCTTTTGTTGGCAATAACAGAGGCCAAGCGTTTTCTGTCATGATTCACAAGCTTTTCACACACTGTTGCTGGTATTTTGGCCCATTCCTCCATGCGGATCTCCTCTAGAGCAGTGATGTTTTGGGGCTGTCGTTAGGCAACACAGACTTTCAACTCCATCCACAGATTTTATATGGAGTTGAGATCTGGAGACTGGCTTGGCCACTCCAGGACCTTGAAATGTTTCTTACGAAGCCACTCCTTTGTTGCCCTGGCTGTGTGTTTGGGATCATTGTCATGCTGAAAGACCCAGCCACGTCTCATTTTCAATGCCCTTGCTGATGGAAGGAGATTTTCACTCAAAATCTCTCGATATACGGCCCCATTCATTCTTCCCTTTACACAGATCAGTCGTCCTGGTCCCTTTGCAGAAAAACAGCCCCAAAGCATGATATTTGCACCCCCATGCTTCACAGTGGGTATGGTGTTCTTCAGATGCAATTCAGTATTCTTTCTCCTCCAAACATGAGAACCTGTGTTTCTACCAAAAAGTTCTATTTTGGTTCCATCTGACCATAACACATTCTCCCAGTCCTCTTCTGGATCATCCAAATGCTCTCTAGCAAACCGCAGACGGGCTTGGACGTGTACTTTCTTCAGCAGGGGGACACGTCTGGCCATGCAGGATTTGAGTCCCTGGTGGTGCATTGTGTTACTGATAATAGCCTTTGTTACTGTGGTCCCAGCTCTCTGTAGGTCATTCACTAGGTCCCCCCGTGTGGTTCTGGGATTTTTGCTCACCGTTCTTGTATCATTTTGATGCCACAGGGTGTGATCTTGCATGGAGCCCAGATCGAGGGAGATTATCAGTGGTCTTATATGTCTTCCATTTTCTAATAATTGCTCCCACAGTTGATTTCTTTACACCAAGTGTTTTACCTATTGCAGATTCAGTCTTCCCATCCTGGTGCAGGTCTACAATTTTGTCTCTGGTTTCATTCGACAGCTCTTTGGTCTTGGCTATAGTGGAGTTTGGAGTGTGACTGACTGAAATTGTGGACAGGTGTCTTTTATACCGATAATGAGTAAAAACAGGTGCCATCAATAAAGGTAACGAGTGGAGCCTCGTTAGATGAAGTTAGACCTCTTTGACAGCCAGAAATCTTGCTTGTTTGTAGGTGGCGAAAAACTTATTGTCACACCTGGGTGTGGGTTGTCATGTCTTGGTATATTGTTGTCTCTTCCTGCTTTATTTTGAAGGCTCAACCTTCTGTTTCCACCACTCACCCTTCCTGCTGTCTCACCTGTCTCTGATTATGATTAGCTATTGTTCCCACCTGTGCCCCATTCCTCATGTGCTTAAAATGTTTGTCACTCCCTAGTCTTGTGCCAAAGTGTCTTCGCCGTTCGTTGCCACCAAAGCCAGTCCATAGCCAAAGATATTCTAAGTTGTAAGTTGTTCATAGTATTTTGCCATAGCTCTTTGTTATTTTGTGCCTCATGCATAGCCCTTTGTTGTAATTGTATACTCCAGTGCATTTTGCCTGGCTCTCTTGTTTCTCGTTTTTATTATTTTTGTTTCATAGCCTGTTATTTCCTCCTACTGGAGCGCCCTCAGTTTGTACTTGCCTCTGACCATTTTAAGTTATTAAAAGACTGAATTCTGCATCTGAGTCCGCTCATCTTGTCTAAGTGTGACACTTATTTTCCACTCTAATTTGGAAATAAATTCTTTAAAAATCAAACAATGTGATTTCCTTTTTTTTTTTTCCACATTCCGTGTCTTACGGTTGAGGTTTACCCATGTTGACAATTACAGGCCTCTGTAATCTTTTCAAGTAGGAGAACTTGCACAATTGGTGGTTGACTAAATACTTATTTGCCCCACTGTATATACAGTACTAATAAACCTTTCAACGCCATATTTTCAAACATGCTTTAATCATCTTGTCGAGCGTTTAACTTGATAAAATAGTTGTATTTTCCTCTTCCTTCCCTGATCCTTTTATTCAAATAAGCTATGGGGAATAGTTGCCTTCATGTTTACAGGGAGCAACATGTATGCCACTTATCTGAAAGGTTGGAAAAAAAAAACCTTCCTCTCTTATTTGAGGATGGGGAAAAAAGTCATAAAAGTACAAAGCGTAAACCTCTTGTTTCTCTTGTTTTGATGCCAGAGCCCCTGGGAGAGCCTGATGTGAACTCGTTTGTTTACGTATGCAGAGAAAGCAAAGCAAAGAAGAAGAAAAAGAAAGGACAGGTGAAATGAAAGCAGACATTCACAAGTTAATGAGACCTGAAGAGAAGTAATCTAATTAAGCTTTTCCTATTCCTTCACTTGCTTGCTTCACTGTTACATAACATCCCTTTCTTTGTTTAGTACAAATACTCTCCACTTCCTTTACAAGAACTGAGACGCTCCCAAATATCTTTTCTTCGTTTCCTTTTGATTCTATTTCCTTGATGCTGCCAGAATGACTTTGACTCAGATATCTAACTGAGGAAGCTTTGTTGAATATATTTAGTAATTACTTTAATAGTTTGATGGAACAACTCCATAGATGAATAAAAACTGCCTATATGAAATGTGATGATTTGCCTTTCAATCGTTCAGAAATCAATCGATGGAGGATTTCAATCGTTTCTTTGACACTTTGAACCGACTCTACAATCTTATCAACATTGAAGTAACAAAAGACATATATAAAATGTGTATAGGCCTTGATATTGGCTGAAACGTGTCTAGAAATCAAGGGCGTAGGTTTGCATAGGGACGGTAGGGACAAAACACTACCGACGTTTCAGGATGCTAAAATTGTCCCCACCAACTTTTAAGCAACCTTATTTGCATTATAGAATGACTTCAGTTATATACAGTGGGGAGAACAAGTATTTGATACACAGTCAATGGGAAAACCCATTGGCAGTGTATCAAATACTTGTTCTCCCCACTGTAGGTGATTTAGATTGTCTTCCCATAGATAGAATAGATAGATATTAGATAGAATTGACCCTGGCATTATTAACTCATTTGCTCCCAAAAACGTAGAAATACGTTCTATTTTCAATTGTTTCAGTGTCCCAAAGACGTATTTATACGTCTTCTATGTTTTTTTCTTTTTTCAAAAGAGACATTTCTGGGCAGTGATTCAATTTAGCTCCAAAGCACAAATCTGAAAATCCATTTTAAAGCAATAAAACTGGCCACTGGAGGGCAGTAGTGCAATTGATAAGACCCACAACCCGATTCAACGGCAACGAACGGCCAAGCCGAACGGCCGGGCGCCGGCGGAAGACAACCGAATGGATGCCAGGCGGCGGACGACCGGTGCAGAACAACTGGTAGGACGCCCGGGATGCCAGCCGCTGGACGACTGAGCACAACGACCGGGACCACGACTGCAGTGGACGATGCCTTTGAGTCCGTGCTGCTCGGCAGCAGACTCAAAAAAATTCATCTTTATGAGACACACGACGATGAGGGAAAAGTTTAACTGATTGTCGCGGCCAGAACAGCGTCATCTTTCAGTTAGTTATTGGTAAAAAAATTGTTACTTTGCTATCAAAAGCTCTATTTGTCTTGTTGTTTATGTTATTTTGTGAAAGGAAATCATTATTCAGATGTTTGGGATGTAACTAAAGCAAAAAATAGCTGTGTATAAGTCAAAGTTATGTTTAAAATGTATGCTTTGACAAAAAGCTCAATTTCCCCGTTTTTTCATCAGAAATTGGAAAATTGCTCAAACTAAGCTATTTTCTAATGCTGATTTCTAAGGAATGGAAAACGATACGAACTAACTTTTTTTTCTGCTGAAAGAAGAAAGTCTAATCTTTCTTTTGGTGGGTTCCTTCATTATATAGCAATAGAACAGAATTTTCTGTGGGCCTTGCAAAATCAGTCAAAATCCAGTAAAACAGCCGGGAGCGAAGGGCCTTGCTCCGGTGAAAATGGCTGGGAGTGAATGAGTTAAGTGAATTATTTTCATTATGTTCAGACATACATTTATCTCTTTTCATTTGGTGAATATGCGGGTCCATTTGATTGGATACCCCATGCCACATCCACGCATGCACACAGCTCCGGCAGATTAATGTCAACAATATGCCGCCTCTCCGCCCCCTTCGAAGAGGAGGGTAATTATATGGTCAAAAATCAAAGCAACGCATATTTTTCTGTTTTTTTAATTTATTTAAAGGAATGGCATATTTGGACGTTAATAGCTGTCAATGGCATGGACGTGCATGGCCTGCAAAATTGCCATATACCAAAAAAAAAAAAAAAAAATTACACATACCAAAATCCGTTTTGGCACATACCAAAAAAATGCCACATACCAATATCCATTTTGCCACATAACCCAAAAAATGCCACATGGCAAAAACAAAATGCCACATGCCAAAATCCATTTTGCCACATACCCAAAAAAATGACACATGGCAAAAAAGTGCCAAATGCCAAAATCCATTTTGCCACATACTCAGAAATGCCACATGGCAAAAAAATACCACATGCCAAAATCCATTTTGCCCATACCTCAGAAAAGGCCACATGGCAAAAAAAAAAAAAATATATATATATATATCACATGCCAAAATCCATTTCGCCACATACCCCAAAAAATGCCACATGGCAAAAAAATGAGCCACATGCCAAAATCCATATTGCCACATATCCAAAAAATGCTACATGGAAAAAATAAATACCACATGCCCAAATCCATTTTTCCACATACCCAAAAAATGCCACATGGCAAAAAAATGCAACATGCCAAAATCCGTTTTGCCCATTAACCCCCAAAAATGCCACATGAGAAAATCCATTTTGCCACATAGTCCCAATGAATGCCACATGGCAAAAAAAACATGCACATGGTAAAAAAAATGCCACATGCCAAAATCCATTTTGCCACATACCCCCAAAGAATGCCACATGGCAAAAAAAAAAAATGCCACATGCCAAAATCCATTTTGCCGCATACCCCCCAAAGAATGCCACATGGCAAAAAAAATGCCACATGCCAAAATCCATTTGCCACATACCCCAAAAAAATGCCACATGGCAAAAAAATGCAACATGCCAAATCAGTTTTGCCAATTACCCCCCGAAAATGCCACATGAGAAAATCAATTTTGCCACATACCCCTAAAGAATGCCACATGGCGAAAAATGCCACATGCCATGCCAAAATCCATTTGCCATATAGCTACCCCATAAAAATGCCACATGGCCAAAAAAATATGCACAAGGTAAAAAAAAAAATACGCACATGGCAAAAAAAAATGCCACATGCCAAAATCCATTTTTGCCACATACCCCAAAGAATGCCACATGGCAAAAAAAATGCCACATGCCAAAATCCATTATGCCACATACCCCCAAAGAATGCCACACGGCAAAAAAAATGCCATATGACAAAATAAATGTTGCCACATACCAAATACCACTTTTCGTTCTCGCTGTCTTTTTTCGGCCAGCAGCAGCCACTGCAAGTAATGTAAAAATACCTCAATGTTGTGGAGGTCGGGGAAACACCACCAATTTTTTCTACTGAAAGTCCAGCCTGCATCAGAGTTAGCTGTTCCTTGTGGAGGCTGACCTGACTGCAATAGTTTTGAGTTCACAGTTTAATGTTATGCGACGTCAAGCTAGCTGTCCCTCATTTGGATCATTGTTTACATTATGTGCATTACGGTAATTCAACGCAAAAGCTTCAGAGTGCATGTGCCTTTATCCAAATAGGGAACTATCCAAGAATGGGTTCACTTCAGGGGGACACTGACATGAACATGAAGTGACATGAAAAAAAAAGTGAAATGAAATCACACATCAGAATTTTTGGTTCTGTCTGTTTTGGTTTTGTCTGAATTTCCGTTGACTAAAATGAACACATTTTGAAATAACTAAAACATGACTAAGACCAATAAGTATTTTCATCTAAAAGACTAAGATGAAAATTGAAAGGACTGCCAAAAACAACTGATATGAACAGGAAGTCAAATCAACAGGAAGTGATGCGATATCAATAGGAAGTGACCCTGAAATTGCCTTTTCTAGTTTATTCAGGTCTTACATTACAATATATCAATAGTACAACAATACCTCTTCAAATGACTCCCGAGTCTGTAGTGTTTAATAACACAAACAGGATTGAGACACATCAAGGCAGTCATCGTCTCCAAGACAGAGATAATTACTTTCAGCGTAATTACACCTCCCATCATTGTTGACTGTGGAGACATTCTGTGTGTGTCTCTGCGAGGAAACACACACAAAATCACCAATCGTCCTCTAATACCAGCAGATTGGTTCCCCGCGGATGAAGCGAGCCTTCGCGCCCATTCTCACAACATGATCAATCCCCTTATGTTGCTTACCAGTTAGATAGTTGATTCGCAGCATCTGTTGTTTCCCTCTTTTAATTGTCACCGGTACAGAAGTGAGATTCCACCCGAGCTAGTTCAACCACGCTTCATGTCACATACAATTAAAAGAGATTCTCCAAAGGACGGTCATGCATAATAAGCTTAATGAGGATAAGGTACGAATATAGTATTCTATTAATTGTACCGTAATTTTCGAACTATAGGCCAAGATTTTGAATTCTGCGATTTATAGTCCAGTGTGGCTTATTTGCTGATTTATTTGGGATGATAGATAACACTATATTTGACACAAGACTGCCATAAAACTGTCATAATTATGACATGACATTTTCATGAGAATTAATCATAGACTTCATAACCGATTGACATGACACGGGAAAGAAATGGGGCCAATTCGTAGGGGGCCTATTTTCAAAAACTTGAAATTAAATTTTCAGTTTTCAAAACCAAAGCTGCTACTGACCTAAAACCAAAACTGGCACCTACCTTAGCCCAGTACTTCTCAAATGGTGGGGCGCGCCCTCCCAGGGGGGCGCAGAGCGATGCCAGGGGGGGCGCGAGTGACCTCGGGGAACATGCTTTTATTTTTTTTATTTTTTTTGCCGTACTAGAATAAAGTGTACTTGCACATCCACTCCGTGGGTGGCAGTGGCGCTCTCATTTTCAAAGTGCGTGCAGTATTTTTGAAGTAAGCAAGAGCACACGGAAGAGACTCATGCAGAGCAGGACTCACGCAGCGACCCACTGTCTTCTTCGATTCTCACGTGTCCGGCCGAGAAGTGCCGTTTTCGGCTTGGGATCGTCACGACCACCGCCCTCACCTACGGTTCTACCTCGGCCGCCGAGAATGCGCTTTTTTCGGGCCGTTTGCCTTTGACTTTTAATATAGTGGGAAATGAGGAAAGACCACTGTTTACTGAGTCTAAAAATGATTATAGCGGAGAAGCCAAATCAGTTAAGACGCCACTTAAAGACATTCGACCTCAATCTCATTGATAAGCCGCTTGATTGTTTTTCAGCGAAAATGTGCCGAATATTGCCAATTGTCACAATCGTCCCGCTTTGTCAGTGTTATATCAGTAAACCAGTGAGCACTGTGGTGAATCAGCGAAAATAAAAACTTTCCTTCTGTCCAAAGACTTTTTTTCCCCCCTTCTATTCAGTTTTGTTTTTCGGTCAAATTTTTTGGCACGTTGTCCTGAAGAGTAAATGTTTCTAATCAATTTGAATTTGTTATTATTTACTGATTTTATTACATTTTATTTTTCAGTATCAAATGGTCAAAAATGTACCTTGAGTGTATTTTTACAGTTTGGATGTGACTTTTTTTTTTTTTTTTTTTTTAACTTCAGGCAAATTGATGCGCGCTAAGTCTTTTCTGTTACAAGCAACACAATGTTAAAAAAGTTATACTTTATTATAAGTTGATCTATGTTACTTTTTTTCTTTAATAGAAAAAAAAGGACACAGTGTTAGGCTGAGGCGTACTTATAATAGTAATATAGATGAATGATACTATTTACAGTGGCGGCAGAGAGTTGGGGAGGGCGCAAAACATTTACGTCTTCCTTGGGGGGGGCGTAACAGAAAATAATTGAGAAGCACTGCCTTAGCCATATATGAGTCTCCATGAGCAGCGGCATCAAAAAATTCAAAGTCGTTCCCTGATTAATCCTGATTAATTATTTTTTATATAAGTATAACAGAAGTTAAAATGGCTATAAAAGTCTCAGATTTTACACTAGATGCACAAACATCACCAAATGCAGAGATAATCACCTATATTTTCAGGATCAATAGCAAGATTTAACATATCATATAAGTTTTTGACAGCTAATAAATCACTCAATTTAACATCAGAAACTTATACTTAAGGAAAACATGCAGAATCAATTATAAATAATATAAATAGATTATTAATAAATTCTGTATACAATCACAACTTATTATGAAATAGAATAGCCCTTTATATTCATTATATACTACATGCTGTTAGCGAATGAGGCTAGTGGCCACCTGACTTAAGAGTTTTTCTGGAGAAAACTTTTATGAATAAATGCTTAAATCCTCGAATTCTTCATAGATATGGACGTAAAACAGTCTTGATTCTTTGTGTGTGTGCGTGAGAAAACAGGCAATTGCGTGTGTCTCACGTTGGCAGGTCTGATAAATTAAAATGCTAACGATGGACTACGTTAGCCTATTTGGTTGACCAACGTTACTAACCGTTATGTATGGTGACGTTTAAGATAGAATCTCCTTTAGAATACTCGCTCAAAAGGCGTTCAGAAAGCGCTCAGTAGGCGCAGGGGGCGAACACGGCCTAATACTAAATAAACAATGCTATATGAGCTGATCTTTTGAGCATGCTTGTGAAACACAGTAATTCTCTTTTGGTGTTACTAAGAATGGAACACCTTATTATGCATAGGTTCGACTGAAGGAGCAAGGGCGATTAGGAAAAAAATACAACATTTATTAAAGTGACAATGAACACAACACATAAAATTCCAAATACACAACCCAAAAAATAAATTGTCAATTCACAGCCTATTGCTGACGTGCCTCAGTGTACGTTCCCCTATTCAGTATGTGTGTACTATCCGGGTAGTGTGACTGTATATTGTAAGAGGAATTTTGAAGTGGAAGTGAGCTTATCTGCTCCCGTGGTGATGCTCCAAAAGTTGGTTGAAGTTGAAGAAAAAGGGTAGTCTTCAATCCCGCCTTTAATCAGGCCGAATTCTCCTTGACGTCAACGCTGTCACTCCGATGTAGATCCAGCGATTCAAAAAAGCCAATCTGCATATTAAGGACTGAAAATTAATTTCCAACCAACCATATAATATATAGCATGGCATCTCCCTTTCATATCTATCACATATAACTTCCAAAGTTGGTCAAAATAGGTCGTTTCTAAAATCAAACAATTTGTTCATAAAGTATGCAGTAACAGATACTAACTCACATGTAGCAATTTCTTTCCAGATTGCTTCAACATACAAATTTAACATATTTGTATATGAAAAAATAACATCTTACTATCAGTGTTGTCACGCGTTACTGTAATCTGATTACTTTCTTCAGTAATCTAACGCGTTCATTTTTCCAAGCCAGTAATCCGATTAAAGTTAGTTTCCCTAGTGCCTGTGCATTACTATTTTGTTTTTGCCTCATAATGTATGTAGAATGAAGAATACTGTAGTCATGTACGAAGAGCATTTCTCATCGGGGGGGAAAAACGGGTCACGTGTGTTACGATGCTGTTTGAGGCTGTCTGCCACGGCGGTCAACAACATAGCATTCTGACGAGGCAGCGAGGCTAACAGTGAAAGGCAGCATATATACCGCAAATGGATGCCTTTGCTCACTGGAAATACAGTCATTACTTCACATTTCTGTCCAGTAAAGATGACAAAAATATCTCCGTGCGTTGCAAATTTTGCGCTGGCTGTAAAAGACTGTCGGCCGCTAAAAACTCTACATTCGATTCAACAAGGAAGCACTTGGAATTACAGGACAACGCGGAATTACAGTTACAGCAACTTGAATTACAGTGCCAACTTGGTTCAAGTTCAGTTGTTGTTGGTTGCGTTTGAAAGCTTAGGTTTACAGATATTCTAAATTCCCATCTTGCCTCCAACAGGTGTAGTTTTGGCTTAGCAAAGCAAAAACTAGTGTCTTAGGTGCTAGTCACATGATCTGCTCGAAAAATTATTTTGACCCATTATGAAATACGTTGTAGGATTCTTGTTCATTTCATTAATTTTTGTTGTTTGTTTTATTGCTTTACAACTTTTATAGACAATATTTTAACAGCTAGGTCTTTATTTTAGAGGGGAAGTTCAGAATTTTTGACATTAGGCTTTATCTTGGAGTTAGCGGGGGTTTATTTAGTCGTTGGAGTTGATTTGAACAAATTCCGTGCAGTTTGTCAGTTATTTGTTAGTTTCAGGGCTCCGGGGTGGCTAGGCTAGCGCAAGTCAATGGTGGTTGAAATCAACTCCATCGACTAATTAAACCCCCGCTAACTCAAAGATTAAGCCTTATGTGAAAAATTCAATTACATGCGATGACATTTTTTTGTTGTCATTTTTATGTTGAGGCAGCAAAAGGAGAAACATTGGTAAAAAAGTAACTGACAAGTTACTTTTAAAGTAACTTAGTTACTTTGATAATAAAGTAATCGGTGAAGTAACTAGATTACTTTTTTGCGGTGTAATCAGTAATCACTAATTAAATTACTTTTTTAAGTAATCTGTGACAACACTGCTTACTATATTTCCTCCGATTGTGGTTTTTTTTAGACAAAGAAAAGACACAATATTTTGTAACTCAACTCTACAGGAAAACGTGTCTATCACATAACCGTTAGCATAGTAGCATACAGCATAGCAACTCACCGGAGTCTTGTATCACACAGAATAACTCAAAGTAATTTGCCCATTAGAGCAGTCTGGAACTCGTCTGCAACAAAATCAACCTGTTATGGTTTCACGTACATAAAATTGAACAAGTTATTTATTTTTTTTTCTAAATTATTACCAGTTTCTCTTTAGTCTGAGTCTTGGTCACGCTAGCATTAGCAGTTTCTCCATTAGCGTTCATACTGTCTTCTTGAAGGTCTTCTTCAACTAGGATGTTTATGCAGCGAATAGGGTTACGGTGGCGAGTAGCGCCATCTACTGTCGGAGAGTTTGGAAAAAGAAACGAACGAGTCTCGGCCCCAAATCAGATTTTTTTTTTTGCGTGAGAAATTGGATGTGTGGTGTGTGTGCGTGAGAAAACAGGCAATTGCGTGTGTCTCACGCTCAAAGCGTGAGAGTTGGCAGCTCTGACAATGCTACTTTGTTAGCGAATGAGGTTAGCGGCCGCCTGGCGTAAGCAGAGCTTTTCTGGCAAAAATTCTTGCGAATAAATTCTTAAATCCCTGAATTCTTTATCGATATGGACGTTAAACATTTTCGATTCTTGGTTACAAGCAAAAAAAAAAAAAAAAAGTGCAGTTAGCGTTTATTTTACGTATATTGTCGAAGTACAGTGCTACTCTGTTAGCGAATGAGGCTAGCGGCTGCCTGACGTAAACAGAGCTTTTCTGGCGAAAATTCTCGTGAATAAATGCTTAAATCCCTGAATTCTTCATCGATATGGATGTAAAACAGTCTCGATTCTTGGTAAAAAGCAAAGAAACCGTGCAGTTAGCGTTTATTTTATATATGTTGTCGAAGTACAATGCTACTCTGTTAGTGAATGAGGCTAGCGGCCGCCTGACGTAAAAAGAGCTTTTCTAGGGAAAATTCTTGTGAATAAATGCTTAAATCCCCGAATTTTATATAGATACACACATAAAACAGTCTCAATTCTTGGTTAAAAGCAAAAAAAGAAAAAAACATGCAGTTAGCGTTTATTTTACGTATATTGTTAAAGTACAATGCTACTGTGTTAGCGAATGAGGCTAGCGGCTGCCTGACGTAAACAGAGCTTTTCCGGAGAAAATTCTTGTGAGTAAATGCTTAAATCCCTGAATTCTTCATAGATATGGACGTAAAACAGTCTCCATTCTTGGTTAAAAGCAAAAAAAACGTGCAAGTAGCATTTATTTAGTGTAAATATTGCCAACTACGAGGCTAGCCACTTATGAAAATTAGCCGCCTCCATGTGTAAACAAAGAAGAAAATCCTGCGAATAAATGCTTCAATCACGCATGCATGGTACGAAAAATATAATATTTACCTTGAATCCTCGAACAAATCACTCCTGAGACAATCCTTCCTGTTTGTATGCGGTACAGCTTTCGTAGTTCATCAAAAATCCAAGCTTAAATCTGACACGAGCTTGTGCCTTTTTCGGCTATTACTAAATGAAACTCGGCCCCCTCTGTTAAGGTGTTACGCAAAGAATGACAAAGTGTCACGTCAATGCATTAATGAATGCTAATGACTGTTGTCATTTAATATCATCCGGCATTATGTCACTAACTCCATTTATGTCCAGCTCGGAATTTTTACATCCATTCAAAAGGAAGATAATTTGCCAAATGACACAAAATGACATCTGTCATAAGCATTCATTAATGCTTGTACTGCTCATTGATTTCAAAGGAGGCTTCAGTTCCATTCACTGATGTTTATTGCTCTTCAGAACACCAAACAACGTAGAACTAAATAAAAACAAACGTATTTTCAATTTGAACAACGCTAGCATAGCAGCAAAGACGCTAATGGCAAAATACAATACAAAGTTGCACTGACCACTTTAGCCTGCATTCAACCAATGGCAGTCTTCTCAAACGCACTCTTCTCAGTCAAAGGTGATGCTTCAACATGAAACTTGCATGAAACTGTTACATTTACAACATTGTTAACGATGAGAAAATTATAAAGATATACAATATGCATCACATGCGTGAGAAAACCCGAACGCACTTGCTCTCTTTCGCTCCAAAAATGTAAAGCTTCCGGTTAGCGTCGTAGCGTGCGCACTTCCGGTTAGCGTGTCAAAATAAAAGCACGACGTATTCAAAAATGAATGCATATGCCTGCAGCTACAATGCTCATGGGAGTGTCATGTCTAAATTATGATGGTCTTATGACAGTCTTATGGCGCCACTGTCGAATAAAGTTTTACCAAATTCCATAACGAGCAATTAATGAAACAACTAGAACAGTAACTGAAGAAATAATTAGCACAGAACATGAATTTTGATTTGTTATTTACATCTGCAGTGCTGTAATGCATGCTAAGTGGCATATTCGATGACAAGGGTGTTGTCAGCAGATGGCAGCAGAGGTTAACCCTCTCCCCAATGAGAAAAGTGATGACCAAATTGAAGCTTCTTGAAGCAATGAAGCTTTGCAGCCAATTGGTTCAAAGCTTCATGGTGGTTCATTGGCTCTATGGCGCCATAATGTATTTTTTTTTTCAATTGAAAGTATATCACTGGCCATAGACTTCACCATCAGGAGTGTCTTAAGAGTAATTTGGTCAAGGATTCAAGGTAATTATTAAATAAAAGAGGCCATGTATGCACTTTCAACTGAGTGGCTCTTTGTTTTGAGACGCCCACCACGTTGAATTACACAATAGTGTAATTTTAGCTTGAAATATTTATGTAAAATGAATGATAACTGCCCGTTTTTTTTTTTTTTTTTGCTTTTAACCAAGAATCTAGACTGTTCTATGTTCATATCTATAGAAACTCCGGGATGTACACATTTATTTACAAGAATCTTCAACTCATAAAGCTCTTCGCATGTTGTATCCATACACAGTAAGTAAGTTTACATTCAAATGAGAATTCGTTACGAAGGACGCTTTTATTTATGCACACAAAGGCAACAGACATGTGATCCTGTTGAATCTTCTCCTCTGTGTGTCTGCAAAACCGTATTTTTTTTTTTTTATATTAAACTTTCCCAGTGTTACGTCATTGTGTAAATGCTTTTATAGTGATCATAAAAATATGTAGACTATTTAAACATTAAGAAAACTTGCGTTTTTTCTGCCAACTCGAAGAAATTAAACTAAATTGCTGCTGCTGCGTTTTTTTCCCCCCGCGTCACTCCCAAAAAAAACCAAAACAAAACAAAAAAAAAAAATCGGGTTTTTCGGGCATGGCCTGCAAATCTAGTTAATTGATCGGGCTCGGGCCGGGTCGGGCTTCAATACCACTGGGCCGTGTCGGGTTGGGTTTTTTGGATTTTTTAGGCCCGATCTAACCTCTACTGCACATTAATAGTGGGCTAGGCCTACATTTGACTTTTGTTCTACATTGGAATTTAGTTGATGTTTTGTTTGTAACTGAACTGATCCCTGGATTGATATTGCGATAAAGATGCTGCTGCACTACAATATTTTTTTTGTCGTTTTCTTTAATATATACTTTAATATTTTTATTGATGGGTCGTTGTGACTAAAATACAGTGACTGTTACTACTGATTTTGCACAGGAGTTCAGATGTTGCACTGTGTGAAAGGCTGCTACTGTGTGTAAAAAAAAAAAAAAAAAAACCTCGTCTCATTCAAAGCACTAATTAAATGCTGTGATCTGTTTTTTTCTTTTTAATGTGTGTATATATATATATATATATATAAGTATTTTCATTTGACTTCAACCAGGAGTGACACAAGAGCCAATAAAAAGTTGTTTCATGTCTGACCGCTTGTGTTGCCTCATGATTCACGAAAAATATGATTTGCTTTAGAATTTTAATGCATCCCAGGCTTTAATGCATCGCGACGCATTGCCGAATCGAACCGAATCGAATCGTGTCCCTCTGAATCGAATCGAATCGTGGCCCTCCGAATCGATTCATGAGGGCAGTGCCGATGCACACTTCTAATACTATGTATTATAATAATAATTATTCATTGCCAATCAGAATTTTTAATAAAGGGTGTCATTTTAAAGGTATTCTTAGTGTAGAATCTGAATTCTGAAGTATGTGGGATTAACTCCAGAAATCGTTGTTTATATGACGAACATGACATGCTTTTATTTTGAAATGTTCACCGGAAGTATGTTCGCTAAACAGCTAACTTAAGCTTTACACTCAACAAAAAAAGCACTTTTTTTTGTCATTGCATGTGGTGTCAGTAATAGATTTTTCCCCCCATTTTTTTCGTTTGCAAATGCTGTTAACCAGAGATTTTTCATGTTTGAAGTGTCACCTTTTAACCACAAGTTTGCGTTTATGAGAAGACTGCCAATGTTTTATAGCAGGCTAAAGTAGGTTGCCTTTTTTCCCCCCATTCACCTCAGTGTAGCAATGCTAACATTACAGTGTTTAATATAGATGTGTTTTCTTATTTGTACAGTATATTTGAACTTTAATTCTACAGCATGTTGATAAGAGAAAGGAACTGGAGTCTCATATGCCATCAGCACGCATGAACACGAGACGGATTTACGTCATCGATGACGTCGACTATGTCGACTAGTCGGGACAGCTCTACTTTAGATAGATAGATCTCGAAGAGTACAAAAAAAAAAAACCTCTGTTCTCCCACGACAACACTCAGACCAGGACCACCTCTGTGCGCGACATACCAACTCGATAACTGACTGTCTGACTGAAGGCTTGGAGATAAACTTCAAGCAATCCAATGAGTAGGTGCGCTACATTAGTAAATGCGTACACATGACATCAGTGTTAGGTCAACGAGCACCACGTCCCCGAATGTCACGTATCATCTTTCAAAGCGACCTTCTCTTCCCGAGTCCCCACTTCGTCCCTGCCACATCCTGTCCGCTTTCTAATTAGCATGTGGCGGGCCAACCTCCCATGTAATCATATCTCGACGAGTCTGCCGGGGACATGACTGTTCTTTTTTTGCAGTCATCGGCCCTCAGGTGGCTTCAAGAGCGATTGGATCTCGGGAGCTTTCCCCACGCATCAAGCTCTGAACGAACGTTGCGCATGTGACTGTCTGACGAAAGAGGTCAGCCAGATCAGACGTGGGACTTTCAGACTCACTGGACACAACATTAGGTACTAAAGCGTGGAGTCGTAACTGTCACAAGGGTGAGTTGGTGACATAATGTGTATCACAAAAGTGAGACCATCCCTCGCATTTCTGCACATATTTAAGTATATCTTTTCATGGGACAACACTGACAAAATGACACTTTGACACAATGAAAAGTAGTCTGTGTGCAGCTTATATAATAGAGTTCATTTATTTTCCCCTCAAAATAACTCAAAATATAGCCATTAATATCTAAACCCCTGGCAACAAAAGTGAGTACACCCCTTAGAAACTACATCCCTAAATGTCAAAATTGAGAACTGCTTGTCATTTTCCCTCCAAAACATCATGTGACTCGTTACAGGAGTGCTGTCAGCATAGCAAGACTTGAAAAATACACATTTGTTTGTGTATGTTGATGTATTTTCTATTTTGTTGTTTTTTATAAGGGCGGTTACGTAACTGCGCAACAGCAGAAATGGATTGAACGTCTAGCACCATCAATGGTAGCCAATGAGTTTACAAGGAACTGACCCAAAACCAAAAGGTCGTGACACCAACAGGAAGTAACTTAAAAATCTTTACGGATCAATCACAATATTTAACATATCATGTAAGTTTCTGCCCGAAAAAGCGACTTATTTTTTTAAAATGTTGTGCAATTTTGATATGTTTTCAACAGCTAATAAATCACTCAATTTTCACATCAGAAAGCAAGCAGAAACATCTTAATTTTACTCAAAAAAAGCAAATTTGGCATTTTTTAATATACAATCAAAACTTATTTAGGTTGAATTCCGTGAATATGTCTAGTGCCTCAGCACGTAGTTTTTAGATTGAAATGTTACATAAAACATGTAAAAGCCAATTTTTTTTTTTTTTGTATGGACGCAGAAATGTCTAAATTATTAGTATTTTTGGCCCAAAAACGGGAAGTTGGCCAAAAATTACTTGATTAACGTATTGGCCCAAATAGAAGACGGCCCTGATTATAAGACGACCCCCTCTTTTTCTAGACTCATGTTTGAAAAAATACTTTAACACCAAATTAATTTTTATACAGAAAATAATTACAGTACATCTGAAACAAATGATTATAACAATATATTTGAGAGGAAAAGCATGTTATTTTGCCTCATTCAAATCCCAATATCTGAACATTTAAATATGTAAACTAAAGTGCAATCACATTCGTAAATGAATGGCTTCTGGTTTTTGAAATGTAAATAAACCAATCTATTGTGATAAAACAACAAAATTGCAATAACTGCATTAACCATCAAAGTGAAGTCTAACTGTAACTGTAGTCTTGAAACAAATCTGAATAAGGAAAAACATTGCAATAATGCAAACTGGTTAAACTTGAGAGTAGCTGAGATCTGTCATGACAGAACATCGCTTCAATGATATCTGGCGCCATCTAGCATCAAAAATGGGTATAATGTCTAGACCGCGAATATAAGACGACCCCCACTTTTTCAGTTGTATTTCAATACAAAAAACACAGTCTTCCAGTATATTCGGGCCAATACGGTATTTGAATGTAAAGTTACGCTATTGTGTATGGATACAAAATCCAACATGGCGGCCATCACAAAACAAAGAGCTTTTTAAGTTGAAAATTCATGTAAATAAATGCGTAAATTGCGGTATTTTTATAGATATGAGCATAAAACAGTCAAGATTCTTGGTTAAAAGCAAAAAAAAAAAAAAAAAACAACCAAAAAAACGGGCTGTTATCATTCATTTCATGTAAATATTTCAAGCTAAAGTTACGCAAATTTTTACCATTCATTTAATTTTTTTCACAACGCATCAAAGTGTATGCATGGTGCTATTTTACATAATAATTACCTTGAATCCCCGACCAAATCACTCCAGATACTCCTGCCTGCTTGTATGCAGTAAAACTTTCGTCCTGTTTCCACCTAAATCTGGCGTTAGAACGCAGTAACAGAGGCAACACCTGTATGTAACAACTTTTGTACTGTTTATTGTGCGTTTTCAATTGTGGTCGAATACTTGGAGTGAGTTTATGTTATTGTTTTTGATGATGTGCGGACGCTAACTAACACATGCTAATCATTTGTGTGGATTGTTATTGCTTTATCGGCAGCTAGTTATAAACACAAATTTGGAATGGTCTTCTTCTTGAGTCGCTACATGTGATTTAATTTTATTTTTTATTTTAGTTTCATTCTGCAAATGTTGTCAACAGGAAGTGACCTGTTCAATCCACATGGACGTCTGACATCGTGATTTCGGAGCTTAGCTCGCTGCCTAGCTAGGACGTAGCTCCAACGTCGGTACGGTACGAGGACGGTACAATATCATATAATACGTGCAGGGCCGGCCCAGGCCATATGGAGGCCCTAAGCAAAATAATGCAAAGGGGCCCATATTTTTGGCCCACCATTTCGTCACAGTGTACTGTGAAACCCATACATGCAATCCAACCCATACGTCCATATTTTGTATATTAATCAGATTTTGTTGCACTGCATACTTCAAACGTCTCACCCCAAATGATTGTCAGTACTTACAGTAGATAGCGCCAAACCTTTTTCTAAAAGAGGAAAGAAAGAAGTTAAGGAAGAACTTTTATTTTTTTTAAGCTTGTAATCAAGTCTCAAAACTGACAAAAGTCAAATAAAGCAAACTGTAGTAAACAAAATAGAACACAAATTAAACAATTGCCAGATTGGGGGCCCCCTGGTGGTCAGGGGCCCTAAGCAGCTGCATAGTCTGCGTATAGGCTGGGCCGGCCCTGAATACATGTTTTTGGATAGTTAATTTGACATTTCTGGTGTATTTAGGGCTATTTAAAGCGTTAATTCCGGATTACGCGGAAATCCGGGTTACGCTGCTATCGTAGGAACGGAACTCGACTACCTGCAATGTTGCAGAATCAATTTTAGGATATGTAAAACAAATAAACAAGTGTTTATGTATGCAATAATATTCATTTTGGCTTGCTAAGATTACTCTTTCAAAAGAGCATTAAATGCAAATACAAATAAAATTCCTGCGGGTTTCTATAAACGATGCAGAATTGCATTTTCATTTCACAAGAGCAATAAACATTTAAAGATAAATTAAAATACCTGAGCTTAGCCTCAAACAATACATAAAAAATTAATAAATGAGGATCTTAGTACAATAAAAGAACAGTTGGCTAACTTGCATAACAAAAGTCCGCTAGCTTAAATGCTATATAATGCTAACGTTTATTTTACAATGCTCTTAGCAAATCATTTAAACACATATACCCACAAATAACTGTAAAATATACTTCTAAGCTGAATAACAACAGCATAAAAATATTAGCTCGAACAAGTACATACCTTATGTTGGTCTTTACAGTGAGCAACTGGATTCAGCCACGTTAGACGAGTTTTGGCATAGAGGGGCACTGTTGTCAAATTAAGTTAGTCAAATTAAATACAACACTTTTTAAGCAACGCCACTCAAATTAAACAACTACTCGAAACAGTAAAATCTTATTTGAACCATTTTATTAATCGAATTACTCGAGTTAATTGATTAAATAGTTGCAGCACCATATACATATACGTATACAGTAGTGAGTATATTTTCAAATACATCAATGAATTTACTTATTTTTAAACCAACAAAGGGCTAAATATGCAGTGTATTTAATTGTGCCCGTTTATCAGACACTTGTTTGACTCTAAGCTTGACCAACAATCACACTTTTATGTCTTTATGGCTCTGTGGAGCGCACAATTGAGGTCCTTTGTGTTGTCTCAAATTAGAACAAAAAGTGGGATAGTTGAACATTGGGACTAAATGACCACAGGTCCGAAAAGGGCCGGAAAGAGATGTTTAATGACATCCCGGGAGAAGACAGAGCAAGATGACCCTGACATGTTGCAGCCAAGGACAACGCTTTGTCCTTGCAGCACATGTAGATCAAGAACTTTCCTCCTCTTCTTTGTGTTGTGACATTTATACTCTACTATATGGCTCATTAGCATAGCTTGGTGCCAATTTGAATGTGAAGCGGCACAATGAGATGTGTTATAGGGCATAGCAAAACTTCTTGTTGATTTTGGGTAACTGAACAGGATTAGACTCCAGAATGTCGCTAAATGAATAGGAAGTGACTCAAAATCAACACGAAGAAACCTATAAATGCTCTAAAGGGAACAGGAACCACGAAATGAATTGAACGGCGGGCAATGAGTAAATTTTGGGCCATTTACAGGTCACTTCATGTTGATACTCAGGCATTTACAGGTCACTTCCTGTTGCTTTTTGGGCATTTGCAAGTGACTTCCTGTTAATTTTGGGTAACTGAACAGGAAGTGACTCCAGAATGTTGCTAAATGAATAGGAAGTGACTCGAAATCAACACAAAGTAACCTGTAAATGCCCTAATGTGAACAGGAACCTCAAAATGAATTGGATGCCAGGCAATGAGTAAATTTTGGGCCATTTTCAGCAGGGCTGAGTACGAAAAGTGGTATTTGATATGTGGCAAAATGGATTTTGGAAAATAAATTCCACATGGCAAAATCCACATACAAAAAAAAATTCTACATGGCAAAAAACATTTTGCCACACACCCCAAAAAATGCCACATGAGAAAACCCATTTTGCCACATACCAAGAAAAATGCCACATGGCAAAATCCATTTTGCCACATACATGAAAAAATGCCACATGCCGAAAAGAAAATGGCGCATGGCAAAATCCATTTTGCCACATACCAAAAAAATGCCACATACCAGAAAAATGCCACATGCCAAAATACATTTAGCCACATACAAAAAAAAATGCCACATGCCAAAAAGAAAATGCCACGTGGCAAAATCCATTTTGCCACATACCAAAAAAAAATGCCACATGCCAAAATCCATTCAGCCACATATCCAAAAAAAAAAAAAAAAAAAATGCCACATGCAAAAAAGAAAATGCCACATGGTAAAATCCATTTTGCCACATACCCAAAAAATGCCGCATGCCCAAAAGAAGATGCCAAATTGCAAAATCCATTTTGTCATATGCCAAAAAAATGCCATATGCCCCCCCAAAAAACATTCATATACCCAAAATAAATGCCACATGCCAAAATCCATTTTGCCACATGCCCAAAAAATGCCAAATGCCTCCAAAAAAATGCCACATGTCAAAATCCATTTTGCCACATCAAAAAAAAAAATGTCACATGGCAAAAAAAATGGCACATACCAAAATCCATTTTGCCACATACAAAGAAAAATTTCACATGGCGAAAAAAAAATGCCAATTGGCAAAATCCATTTTGCCACATACCAAAAAATTCCACATTTCAGAAACCAAATTTCGTATAACAAAAAAAAAGCCACATGCTCCCCCAAAAATAATATACCAAAAAAATGTGACATACCAAAATCCATTTTGCCACATGCTAAAAAATGCCACATGGTAAAAATGGCACATGCCAAAATCCATTTTGCCACATACCAAAAAAAATGCCACATGCAGAAAATAAAATGCCACATGCCAAAATCCATTTCGCCACATATCAAAAAAATGCCACATGGCAAAATCCATTTTGCCACATACCCAAAAAAATGCCACATGGCCAAAAGATGCCAAATTGCAAAATCCATTTTGCCACATACCAAAAAGATGCCACATGCCCCCCCCCCAAAAAAAATAAAAAAAAATCATATACCCAAAACAAATGCCACATGCAAAAAAAAAAAAAACATATACCCAAAACAAATGCCACATGCCAAAATCAATTTTGCCACATCAAAAAAAAAAAAAATAAAATAAATGCCACATGGCAAAAAATGGCACATACCAAAATCCCTTTTGCCACATACCAAGAAAAATGCCACATGGTGAGAAGAAAATGCCAAATGGCAAAATCCATTTTGCCACATACCAAAAAATGCCACATTTCAGAAAACAAATTTCATATACAAATAAAAAATGCCAAATGCCAAAATCCATTTTACCACATGCCAAAATCCATTTTGCCACATACCACGAAAAATGCCACATGCCCAAAAAAAATGCCAAATGCAAAACAAAAAAATGGCACATGACAAAATCCATTTTGCCACATACCCAAAAAAATCCCACATTGCAGAATCCATTTTACCACATGCCAAAAAAAAAAAAAAAAAAAAAAATAGTACATGCCAAAATTTGTTTTGCCACACACCAAGAAAAATGTGACATGCAGATACCCCATAAAAAAAAAAACACATGCCAAAAAAAATGACAAATGCCAAAATCAATTTCGCCACATACCAAAAAGATGCCAGATGGCAAAATCAATTTTGCAACATACCAAATACCACATTCTATTCTCGTGGTCTCTCATTTCTGGGTCTCTTCCAGATAATTTTCAGGCACTTACAGGTCACCTGCTGTTGATTTTGGGTTACAAACCAGGAAGTGACTTGAGAATGTCCCCACATGAATAGGAAGTGACTCAAAATCAACAGGAAGTAATGTGTAAATGCCCGAAAATGAACAGGAGGTGACTTGTAAATGCCCACATAGGACTGGCTGTGAATACTCTGGTTTCAGTGCCATTGACGGCGCTCGACGTCCAATCCAGTCAAAATGAATTGGATGTCTAGCGCTGTCAATGGCAGCAAGTAAGCTAATGTAGACACTATTCTAATGGAACTTTGCTAGCAACGTGTTGGTTTCTTTTTTTTAAAAAAAAAAAAAACCTTTTAAAAAAGCTAAATCAATTCTTGGTGTGAATACCGATAACCTTTTGGGCTACAAAGTATTGTGAAGGAAAATGGTATTTTTTGCTAACATGCTAATCGATAACCGTAACCTCCTACTATTGTTTTAGTAAAAATAAAGTAAAAACAAGCAAGCGTGTTTACGATGATCTTTTAGCATGTTAGCAAAAAATACAATTTCCTTTCAATTGGGATATATATCAATTTTTCGACTAATTGTCCTTGTTAGCAGCGTTATTTCACCAAGCCACCGCTTGGCAAAAACACTTCACTAACCCACTTAAGATTTGCTACTAACTGTTTTTACGATTCAGTAACTGATTTCATGGGCCAAACGCTAGTTGCTTCATACAAGCTTGCGTGCCGTGCATGAGCTTCCGCAGTTACGCTTTATGTTGGAGGTGGCAGTAGTGAGTTAAAAAACTCTGTTGTCTCTTTTAAGTTAAATTTACCATCTTTGAAAATAGTTGTCTGTTCATTTGATGATAAATAATTGGCAGCCCTCCAAAGGAAACCACTTATGGTTTCTAGCCTGAGTTAAGGTTTGTAGTAACAATTTTTAACATGGTCTCCTACCTTTCACACTGTTCTCATTTCTATCATTCATTCCATTTTTCATCCTGTCCTTCCTTCCTTCCAGGCACCACGAAAACAGCGAAGGACACGGCAGCCGAAATGTCAAATAAAACATCCGTGACGGCATCTTTATTGACATGTGCAAGTGAGACAACAACTTAATCTAGTCTGTGTGTGTGTTTGTTATTACCCTGCAAGGAGAATAGGTCAACAAGTCGAACGCCCGCGCGGTCAGCCTCTTGTCAGATTTACAAGGGAGTCGGCAGAGACGCCTTCTCGCATTTTGTCGACGCAGCATGTGACAAAGAGCAGGACGCGATCTTCATCACCCTCCGCTGGCCTTGACGACATAACCAGAAAGCGTGTCAAGTTTGCAGTGTTACGTGTATACAATTAAAGCAGTAGTTGGTAATCAGTATCTAGTCTTACAATTTTTATCCAAAACACATAATTCATACTAACATCAGGAAGTTAAGGGACAAGAGCGTTGTATACAATATTTGCCAAAAATGTATTTTGCCAAATTTTTTCCCCATTTATTTATAATGGCAAAAAATTCCCATTCATTTCCAATGGCTCTATTTGCCATTCCATTGACAGGAAGTGACCCGTAATCAACAGGAAGTGACCCGTTATCAACCGGAACTGTCCATGAAATGCCTGTAAATCTACAGGAAGTAGAATTAGATGCTAAATGACAGACGGTGACTATACGCATTAGCAAATGTATAGAGAACTAGATGCTAAATCATAGACTCACTGACGTTAGTAAACGGCCGCCATCTTAAAGCAGTAGATTTCTCAGGAAGGCTCTGTTGCAGAGAATCTTCCTAGTGAACCTAAGTAACTTTTTATGTACAATACTCCTAAATCGGCAAAATCTTAACTTGAATCTATCTTTAAATGATGAAACAGTTTTAAAACTTTCACATGTCGAAAGTTGGCAGAAGGGAACTAATGCAATAATGGGAGCAATTTTAACAACTTTAATGGTTGATTCACAGCATTAAATTACTTCCAAACATAGCAAAGGTTACAATTAGGGCTGTCAAACGATTAAAATTTTTAATCGAGTTAATTACAGCTTAATAATTAATTGTAATTAATCGCAATTAATCGAAATTCAAACCATCAATAAAATATGCCAAATTTTTCTGTAAATTATTGTTGGAATGGAAAGATAAGACACAAGATGGATATATATATTCAACATGCGGTACGTAAGGACTGTATTTGTTTACCAATAAGTTTAGATTATCTACTGTGACTGTAATTGAGCAGACAAATAAGTTAAATTAATTTGAAAAGTGATTGCTAATGTTATATGCTTTGTTGCACACTGTGAAAATGATTAACTCAAAAGAGCGAGATGTCATGTACCCATTCTGCAGCGCTTTGTTTACATTTGCGACACTCACGAGTCGCGACATTCGCTTTACAGCAGCTAAACTGATAAACGGCAATACTATTTGGATGCAGTTGGAGCTCGCATCTCCGTGCGTGTTGTTTTGTGCCTGAGTTTTGTTAAGCCGAAAATAAAGGCGGCATTACAAAGTCATCTGACCGCTCGTCATTTTACATACTGAATGTATTATTGACGGGCTGACTTCGTTTTCTCCATGTTTAAATTATCCTCTAAACACTGTGCCGTCATGATAAGCTTGCTTACTGGACATCACTTTTCCAAATGTAGTGGTGAAAATGTGATTGGCATGTTTTTCATGAAGAATGGTGGTCGTATAAACTGCATTATTTTTTTATCCAGGGCTTTGGCTCTCGGGTCATTTCGGTAAAAAAAAAAAATCGTGTCTCGTCTCGGCGGCGGCTACGTTCGTACTGGATAATCCGCCCGTATTCGGGGCCTGGCTCTGCTCACACGCCGTTAGGGAACGCTCGAGAAACCGGGGTGTTCGCCGGAGGTCCTGAAGCCGGGGAACCGGGCTCTGCCCGCCCCGCCGATGGCGAGGCGGCGGCGGCCTGCCGGACCGGCCAGAGCGGCGGGCTCCGTCGGAAGACGGCTACTTGCCGACTATCGGTCTCCAGTCGTGCCGGTGTTTAGCCTTAGATGCGAGTTTACCACCCACCTTGGGCTGCTTTCCCAAACAACCCGACTCTGAATCGTCACAAGCCCCTAGTTTAACTTAGTGTTTACAATAGCTTTAGCATTCCCGCTAGCAGCAGCAGCCTGGCATTCGTTCCAAAAATCTTTGTGATGCAGTTTTAAATGGATGCTGGGTTAGTGATTTTGAATGAGGACGCTTTCTTTCGGCCTCTTGGAACTGCTGCGGTACATGTTTCGCAAATGGTGAGAGCGTCGTTTTTTTTAGTAACAGCCGCCATAATATTCAACTATTTCTTGTCGTGTAACTCCGCCTCCTCAACCCCTCCTCCCTCAGGGGCTTCATAGAGGGGAGGGGTTGAGGAGGCGGCGTGCTGAATTCTTCGGTTGTGCACATTTGGAGGCAAAATCAAGTATATAATTATCGGATTACATTATCGGTTGAATTTTTTATTATCTGGATCATCTGTGTGACGTCATAATTGCCATTATCGGCCGATAATTATCGGCCACCGATATTATCGTGTATCTTTAATATATATGAAAGTCAATTACATGCAATGACACTTTTTTGGACACCCCCCAAAATCCGCCTATGTTGCCAAGTAACTAATTACTCTTACATTCAGGTAACTGAGTTATTAACTCAATTACTTTTTGGGAGAAGTAATTTGTAACTGTAATTGATTACTTTTTAAAAGTAAGATTAACAACACTGCCAAAAATGTACCAAAATCAAAAGGGACTAGCCCGGAAATGCCCGTCGAATCAACTGGAAATGACCCGAAATCTTCCCATATCAGTAAGAAGAGACCCAATGTGAACAGGTATCTATAGGAAGTGATGCAATATGAACAGGAAGTAAAGCAATATCTATAGAGCCTACCCACGTACCACGTGCTCGCTGTATGGTTCCGCCCACTTGTCCGTCATTTTAACTCTGTATTAGCATTGTTTTCAATTGATGGCGGAATTTAAAATGCATTTCATGGAAGACCCGGTGCTTTCTGATGCCGCAAACTCACTGGATCTGTTGCATAAAAGGCGTTATGAGGAAAAGCTTCATTCTATACAGTCGCCAGATCCATATTTGATGCCCAAATCGATGTTTTTCGACCCACTGTCTTCGCCCTGTCTGCCTGACATCTGCTAAGCTGATATTTACAATTATCTTGTCCACACAAAATCAGCCTATTCCCACGAAAATTTGAAAAACTTCAAGAGCTTGGAGGCTTATAATACTTCGTTGCTGGTTGGGTGAAACAGGTCCTCGTTCGGCAGGAATCTATCTTGTGCTTGGAAAGGTGAGTTACGAAATTTTCAATTCAAAATCTTTTGTTATTGCTAACATCCACTGTCAAGTCTAATGTATTTCATGTCGTTTGTCAATGGAGTTAAGGCTTTTAATGTTTATATGGTTTAGCGATAGCACTCTCACGACATACATACGTGTATGTTGTCGGCGATTAGCCTAGCAATGATCTTAATTGTGGTTATTTGTCAGCCCCGTAGACGAGGCCAGTTTCTTTCACTTGGTACCAGCTAAATATTATTCAAAAAAATAACGATGGTGGAAGAAAGGGAAGTCACAAACATCTTGAATTTGAAACTATGTCGTACTACGTCGTATGTTGTCGGCGATTAGCCTCGCAATGATCTTAATTGTGGTTATTTGTCAGCCCCGTAGACGAGGCCAGTTTCTTTCACTTGGTACCAGCTAAATATTATTCAAAAAATAGCGATGGTGGAAGAAAGGGAAGTCACAAACATCTTGAATTTGAAACTATGTCGTACTACGTCGTATGTTGTCGGCGATTAGCCTAGCAATGATCTTAATTGTGGTTGTCAGGCCAAAACCCTCTAAATATATATTAAATGCATCTTACCGGATATAAAATGACTACTACATAGTCTGTGGTGATTTTTTGGTGTCCAGTTTTCACGTCGAATTGCAGCCGTCCATTTCGCTCTCCTCTTTGGATCCCTCGGAATACGGTAAAACTTCAAGTCTCTCCTTCCATCTTCTCTGTTAGTGCAACCAACAGCCACACACGCCTTCACCATTTTGATTATTAATGTTAAGGAGCAGAAAAACACGCCGTAAATAGGAGAAATGTACGTAGCCGTAACAGGTTAACACTATGTTTTGACGGACAAGTGGGCGGAACCATACAGCGAGCACGTGGTACGTGGGTAGGCTCTATAGGAAATGACCCTGGAATACCTCAAATTCAACAGAAAGTTACCCAATATGTATAGGAAGTGAACCCAAAACACCCCCAAATAGACAGGAAGTGACCCAAAATACCCCCCATCAACAGGAAGTGACAAGAAAGTACCGCACAATGCCCCAAAATCTACAACACCTGATCCATAAGTACCCAAAAATTCCAAAGAAGTGACCCCAGAATGCCCCAAAACCAACAGGAAGTGACACCAAATCAACAGGAAACAGCCTGGAAATGCCTGACAAACCACCGGGATGTTATCCATAGTTAACACGGCGTTAACCTGGAATGCCCCAAAATGTTCGAGAAGTGACCCGTAACTACCCTAAAAATACAAGGAAGAGACCAAGAAATTTGGATATCCAGTACCCAGATCTAGAGAGTTGCCCGAGAACATAGTAGTGAGATGCATGTGACAATGTTTGTGGCATTATCAGTGCAATCTTAGTTCTAATGTCAGGGCTTTAAACCAACAGGAAGTAACAACAAGTCAACAGGAAGTAACCTGGAAATTCCCAAAAGTCAACAGGAAGCAGCCAAGAAACCCGTAAAATCAACTGGAAATGATTCGAAATTTACAGGAAGTTACCCCAGAAGACCCTAACATCTAAAGGAAGTAACCCTGGAATGCCTCAAAACCAATAGGAAGTGACCCAATACGTACAGGAAGTGAACCCAAAATCCTCTAACTCAACAGGGAGTGACCCCCAAAATCCCTCCATATCCCTGCTTCTAAACCCTGATAGCTTTTGCATTAGCAAGCAATGCTACTATCAATAACAACATTAAAAAAATTAACTTTCATTCGCAAACATTTATATTTCACTTATTTTATTGACAATAATTGTGCAGACGGGTCTATTTTTGATGCCGCTCCCCGCTAAGGATCTTCGTGCTCGGCCCACTGCCCTCGGCATCAGGCGCGGACCTTTCATTACTCCACTGGAAGCAGCTTCATTACCACCACCACCTCCAATCTACTTATTACCGACGAATCGCCGGCGAGGTGTTTAACGCCTCGACGGGTCTGATGATGTCATATTTCACAAATTAGCCGAGATGCAAGTCAAGCACATCCTAAACACTGACTCATAGTTTGAAGCAGGAGTGGGAACCAAGGGATACCAGTGGCAGCCAATGCCAGGTCATGAGTTCATTTTGGGGCATTTGCCATCATTTACTGTTGATTTGTGGTTACGTCCTTCTCTTTTTGGGTCACTTCCTGTTGAATTTCAAGCATTCACAGATCACTTCCTGTTTATTTTGGGTCACTGAACAGGATGTGACTGGAGAATGTCCCTGAATGCATAGGGAGTGACTCAAAATTAACAGATGGTAACCTGTGAATCCCCTAAATTTTGCCATGTGGCATTTTTTTGCCAAAATCAATTTTGCCACATGCCGAAAAAAAATGCCACATGGCAAAATCCATTTCCACAGATACAAAAAAAATGACAAATGCCAAAAACAAAAAATGCTACATGCCATAATCCATTTTGCCACATACCATGAAAAAAGCCACATGTCAATATCAATTTTGCCATACAAAAAATGCCACATGGCAAAAAATAAATACCATATGCCAAAAAAATGCCACATGCCAAAATCCATTTTGCCACATACAAAAAAAAAAAAAAATGGCACATGGCAAAAAAAAAAAATGGCACATGCCAAAATCCATTTTGCCACATACAAAACAATGGCACATGCCAAAAAAAATGCCATTTGCTAAAAAAATGCCATGTGCCAAAATCCATTTTGCCAGATTCCAAGAAAAATGCCACAATCCATTTTGCCACATGCCAAAAAAATGCCACATGGCAAAAAAAAATGCCATGTGCCAAAATCCATTTTGCCACATACGAAAAAAAGCCCCATGGCAGAAAAATGGCATATGCCAAATCCATTTTGCCACATACCAACAAAAAGGCCACATGGCAAAATCCATTTTGCCACATAAAAAAATGCCACATGCCAAAAAAATGCCATATGCCAAAAAAAATGCGATATGCCAAACTGCATATACCCGCACACCAAGAAAAATTCCACATGCCAAAATCCATTTTGCCACATACCAAGAAAAATGGCACATGCCAAAATCCATTTTACCACATACAAAAAAAAAAAAAAAAGCCACATGGCAAATAAAAAATGGCACATAGCGTACCAAGAAAAAGGCCACATGGCAACATCCATTTTGCCACATACCAAAAAAAAAAAAAAAAAAAAAAAAAAACCAAAAAACCATGCCACAAGCCAAAAAAAAATGATGCATGCCAAAGCCAATTTTGCCACAAACCAAAAAAAAAAAAAAAAAAAGCCACATGGCAAAATCATTTTTCCATCATACCAAACCCATTTCCGTTCTAGCTGTCTCTCATTTTCGGGTCACTTCCTGTTGATTTTCGGGCAATTACAGGTTACCTGATTTTGGGTCACAGAACAGAAAGTGACTTAAGAATGTCCCCTAAATGACTAGGAAGTGACTCAAAATCAACAGGAAGTAACCAGTAAATGCCCGAAAATCAACAGGAAGTGACCTGTAAATGCCCACAACAGACTGGCTGTGAATACTCTGGTTTCAGTGCCATTGATGGCGCTTGACTTCCAATCCAGTCAAAATAAATTGGATGTCTAGCACCTTCAATCGCAGCCAGTGAGCTAACGTAGACATTATTCTAATGGAAGATTTTAGTTTCAACCTGTTTCAAACAGTGACACCGATATATTGATTCTTGGTGGAAGCATATCGACAAACTTTTGGGCTACAAAATATCACGATAAATCGCCTTTTTGATGTGTGGTCACACTCCTAATTTAAAGTAGTGTTGGAATATCGACTCAAGATGAAATTCAAAAAACAGTTTGTGGAGTTCAATTTGCAGTTTGCAGGTAACGCGTAGGCGGGGAAAGGGATCAATAACACAGGGAGGGGTGACATCATTTCCCCTCACCTCGCCACCCCGTCGCCACGGGTTACTGCCGCCGTTATTACTATTTTGGTAAGAGCATTAAAAACCCCAGTGTGTGTTGCTTGGTGAGTCACGAGAAGCGGGAGAATCACAGGCGAGGCTATAGATAGAGTGCGAGGAGCGTGTCTCGCTAACAAGATAACATCATGACATGTTCAAAGTAACGTATAAAATGGAGAAGAAGGCAAAAGTTTCGCCGATTGACTGACGGGGCTGACATTAACAAGGAGCATTTGCAAAAGCCTCTTGTCATATTGTCTCATTAGGCTCAATGTGACAGCCATACAACAAATAGATAAACACTGTCATTGTGCGCTTCTTTATTCTGAGATGACAATAAGACGCCTGTTGTACACGTTCAGATTTGGTATGGTCTACTTGCAACCTTCTAACAGAGAGAACAAGAAGAAGCGCTGACATTCAACTTTTATAAGAGATTTCATCATGGCTTATCAATTACTAAAGTTGACGCAAGCATGTTTGTGATTAGCATTAGCTAACATTTCAAAACGATACGTGTCCCACAATTTTTGTCCTAATCAGATCACACACCAAGAAAAAATCCACATGCCACAATCCATTTTGCCACATACAGTGGGGAGAACAAGTATTTGATACACTGCCAATGGGAAAATTGGCAGTGTATCAAATACTTGTTCTCCCCACTGTACATAAAAAAATGCCACATGGCAAAAAAATGGTACATGCCAAAATCCATGTTGTCACATACCAAGAAAAAGACCACATGGCAAAATCCAATTTTGCCACATACCAAAAAAATGCCACATGCCAAAAAATGCCGTATGCCAAAAAAACGGCACATGCCAAAATCCATTTTGCCACATAACAAGAAAAATGCTACATGCCAAAATCCATTTTGCCACATACCAAAAAAAAAAAAAAAAAGCCACATGGCAAAAAAATGCCATATGCCAAAAAATGCCACATGCCAAAATCCATGCCACATACAAAAAAAATGGCACATGCCAAAAACTGTCATATGCCAAAAAATGGCACATGCCACAATCTATTTTGCCACATACCAAGAAAAATGCCACATGCCAAAATTCATTTTGCCACGTACCAAAAAAAAAAAAAAAGCCACATGCCAAAAAATGCCACAAATCCATGCCACATACAAAAAAAATGGCACATGCAAAAAATGGCACATGCCAATATCCATTTTGCCACATACCAAGAAAAATGCCAAATGCCAAATATCCCTTTTGCCATATACAAAAAAAAAATGTCACATGTCAAAAAAATGCCATATGCCGCCCCAAAAAATGGCACATGCCAAAATCCATTTTGCCATACACAAAAAAATGGCACATGGAAAAAAAATGGCACATGCCAAAATCCATTTTGACACATACAAAAAAAAAAGGCCACAGGGCAAAATCCATTTTGCCCCATACCAAATAGATGGCAATAGCCCAAAAAAATGCCACATACCAAAAAAATGGCACATGCCAAAATCCATTTTGCCACATATCTTGTTAATGAGACATGCTAACATCATGACATGTTCAAAGTGACGTATAAAATGGAGAATGTTTGTGATTAGCATTAGCTAACATTTCGAAACGATACTTGTCCCACACTTTTTTGTCCAAATCATATCATATTACACATAAGAAATTCAGGACGCTAAGGGCCACAGAAATTCAATACAATGTTCGATAAAAACGTACGGTTCAGCCAAAATATGTCTAACAATATCCATTAATTCCTAATAGGCTAAATTCCCAATTCATTTCAATGGCGAAAAAACGTCCATTGACTCCTGTTGATTTCCAACATATGTGACTCAACATGAAGTGACCTCTAAGTACCCCAAAACTATGAGGATGGGACACGAGATGAACAGGAAGTGACCTTGAAATGCCCCAAAATCAACATGAAGTGATAAGATATCTACAGGGAGATATTTACAGGAAGTCCGAGATGCCTCAAAACCAACACGAAGTGACCCTAAAATGCCCCAAAATCAACAGGAAGAGATCAGATATTGACAAGAAGTGACCCTGGAATGCCTCAAATCAAAAGAAAGTGACCCTGGAATGCCACAAATTCAACAGGAAGTGATCCAATATGTACAGGAAGTGAATCTGAAATGCCCCAAAATCAACAGGAAATGACCAGTATCTACAGGAAGTGACACTGGAATGCCTCAAAATCAACAGAAAGTGACCTTGGAATGCCTCAAATTCAACAGAAAGTGACCCAATATGTACAGGAAGTGAAACCGAAATGCCACAAAATTGAAAGGAAGTGACCCTGGTATGCCACAAATTCAATAGGAAGTGACCCAATATGTACAGGACGTGAACCTGGAATGCCTCAAAATCAAAAGGAAGTGACTCTGGAATGCCTCAAAATCAAAAGGAAGTGACTCTGGAATGCCTCAAATTCAACAGGAAGTGACCCAATATGTACAGGAAGTGAAACCGAAATGCCACAAAATCGAAAGGAAGTGACCCTGGTATGCCACAAATTCAATAGGAAGTGACCCAATATGTACAGGACGTGAACCTGGAATGCCTCAAAATCAAAAGGAAGTGACTCTGGAATTCCTCAAATTTAACAGGAAGTGACCCAATATGCATCGGAAGTGAACCTGAAATGTCCCAAAATTAGCAGGATGTAACCTGATATTTACAGGAAGTCCGAGATGCCTCAAAACCAACACGGAGTGACCCTAAAATGCCCCCAAATCAACAGGAAGGGATCAGATATTGACAAGAAATGACCCTGGAATGCCTCAGATCAAAAGAAAGTGACCCTGGAATGCCACAAATTCAATAAGAAATGATCCAATATGTGCAGGAAGTGAACCTGAAATGCCCCAAAAATAAACAGGAAGTGACCCCGTATCTACAGGAAGTTTGAGATGCCTCAAAACCAATATGAGTTGACCCTGAAATGCCCCAAAATCAACAGGAAATGACCCTGGAATGCCTCAAATTCAATAGGAAGTGACCCAATATGTACAGGAAGTGAACTCCAAATGCCCAAAAATCAACTGGATGTTACTCTATATTAACAGGAAGTCCGAGATGACTGAAAACCAACAGGAAGTGACCCGGTATACCAACCATCAAGGGCGTAGGTTTTTGGCCGCAGTCGTTTTGCAGGTTAGCAAGTTCACACAGTTTAATGTTATGCCAACTCTGATGCAGGTCGGACTTACAGTAGCAAAATTAGTGGTGTGATCCCCACCTTCACAACATTGACGTCTTTTTACATTATTTACAGTGGCTGCAGCTGGCTGAAAAAAACTTCTAATATTCCTCCTCTCCTCCAGAAATGGCATTTTCTAGTATTATTTTGAAATGACGCTACTCTAACTTGAGTAAATATCCTACCTACGCACTTCTGATCATTTCCAGGCTAATGATCAGTAACTCATTGACAATGCGTACAGTAAATAGGTTAAGTCTTAATCCCTGTTGCTCCACCCATTGTTTCGTCCTTCCCCGGGAGTCGAGAAAATCTCTCCTAAGTCACTTAAAAGTACAGCAAGAGCTAATGTCATATAACACTATGGCATTTACTTAATTAAATCCTTCAGGCCAATCTGACAAATAGAAAAAGACATAGCAGTGAAGAAACTAGTAATTGCTGCAACTTATTTTTTTTTTCCCATGGATCTTTTTCGCTGAGGGACTCAATGCAGACTCAATGAAAACTTCCTGCAGTGAAGCAAATCATTTTCATTTCATTCCGGGCACTGTTGAGGCTTGAAAAGTTCCATTAACTCTGCCTTTGATTTGCTCTGCGGATGTTGTTGTACTCCATTTAAAGATGATTCCAAAAGTGCTCTGAGTCAGATTTACTCACGTTGTTATATGTGTTGATTGTTCTTCAGTGTGCTAAATGTTAAAAGATTACCTGGATAAAAAAATGAATGATGCATGCATGAATAATAATTGTATTTCATTGACGGAGTAAAACGCCAATCCGGGGGTGGGGGGGTGTAAGGGTATGTGCGAGCCAGAGCAGCCCATCCCTCCTCCAGCAACCCAGCAAAGGGGCCATCCAGGGTGGTCACCCGGGCCACTTGCGCCCCCATCAACCGGCCTTCAGGGATGGGAAGATCACCAAGACCCCCACTTCTGGCCCGCCCACCCGGCCCACGAGCCACTGCCATCGCCCTCCAACTGGCACAGCACATCACGGGACCCCCAACGGCCCACTAAACTCATGGCAGGGCTGGGCACCCCACCGAAGCAGGGGACATCCAGCAGATACAGTGCCTTGCAAAAGTATTCGGCCCCCTTGAACCTTGCAACCTTTCGCCACATTTCAGGCTTCAAACATAAAGATATAAAATTTTAATTTTTTTGTCAAGAATCAACAACAAGTGGGACACAATCGTGAAGTGGAACAAAATTTATTGGATTATTTAAACTGTTTTAACAAATAAAAAACTGAAAAGTGGGGCGTGCAATATTATTCGGCCCCCTTGCGTTAATACTTTGTAGCGCCACCTTTTGCTCCAATTACAGCTGCAAGTCGCTTGGGGTATGTTTCTATCAGTTTTGCACATCGAGAGACTGACATTCTTGCCCATTCTTCCTTGCAAAACAGCTCCAGCTCAGTGAGGTTGGATGGAGAGTGTTTGTGAACAGCAGTCTTCAGCTCTTTCCACAGATTCTCGATTGGATTCAGGTCTGGACTTTGACTTGGCCATTCTAACACCTGGATACGTTTATTTTTTGAACCATTCCATTGTAGATTTGGCTTTATGTTTTGGATCGTTGTCCTGTTGGAAGATAAATCTCCGTCCCAGTCTCAGGTCTTGTGCAGATACCAACAGGTTTTCTCCCAGAATGTTCCTGTATTTGGCTGCATCCATCTTCCAGTCAATTTTAACCATCTTCCCTGTCCCTGCTGAAGAAAAGCAGGCCCAAACCATGATGCTGCCACCACCATGTTTGACAGTGGGGATGGTGTGTTCAGGGTGATGAGCTGTGTTGCTTTTACGCCAAACATATCGTTTTGCATTGTGGCCAGAAAGTTCAATTTTGGTTTCATCTGACCAGAGCACCTTCTTCCACATGTTTGTTGTGTCTCCCAGGTGGCTTGTGGCAAACTTTAAACGAGACTTTTTATGGATATCTTTGAGAAATGGCTTTCTTCTTGCCACTCTTCCATAAAGGCCAGATTTGTGCAGTGTACGACTGATTGTTGTCCTATGGACAGACTCTCCCACCTCAGCTGTAGATCTCTGCAGTTCATCCAGAGTGATCATGGGCCTCTTGGCTGCATCTCTGATCAGTTTTCTCCTTGTTTGAGAAGAAAGTTTGGAAGGACGGCCGGGTCTTGGTAATTTGCAGTGGTCTGATGCTCCTTCCATTTCAATATGATGGCTTGCACAGTGCTCCTTGAGATGTTTAAAGCTTGGGAAATCTTTTTGTATCCAAATCCGGCTTTAAACTTCTCCACAACAGTATCTCGGACCTGCCTGGTGTGTTCCTTGGTTTTCATAATGCTCTCTGCACTTTAAACAGAACCCTGAGACTATCACAGAGCAGGTGCATTTATACGGAGACTTGATTACACAGAGGTGGATTCTATTTATCATCATCGGTCATTTAGGACAACATTGGATCATTCAGAGATCCTCACTGAACTTCTGGAGTGAGTTTGCTGCACTGAAAGTAAAGGGGCCGAATAATATTGCACGCCCCACTTTTCAGTTTTTTATTTGTTAAATAAGTTTAAATTATCCAATAAATGTTGTTCCACTTCACGATTGTGTCCCACTTGTTGTTGATTCTTGACAAAAAAATTTAATTTCATATCTTTATGTTTGAAGCCTGAAATGTGGCAAAAGGTTGCAAGATTCAAGGGGGCTGAATACTTTTGCAAGGCACTGTACACCGGCATCCAGCCAGCGACCCGCGCCGGAGAGCAGGGCGGATACCCAGGCAGAGAAGAGAGGGGAAGGCGGAAGCAGGAGAACGCCCTGACCTCCCCCCATTCCCGCAATGTCTAGACCCCGAATATAAGACGACTCCCACTTTTTCAGTCTTATTTCAATGCAAAAAAAACACCATCTTATATTCGGGCCAATACGGTTATATCTCAATATCTATAAAACAACAGCAGTTTTTTGAAGCACAAACCAGCACAAGCAAAGCAGAAATGATTCACACTTTTTTTTTTTTAAATTTGTGTCCGAGGGAGGACCAACTTCACAGAGGTATTCAAAATAACATCGCAATCTTGGGGGGAGGGGCTACACGTTCGTCTAGAGCACCTAGTAACTCATCTGCTTACACTCTGCCTGAAAAAAGTGATATCACTGCATACCTAATAATATTAAACTCCATTGACTAAGCATCCAGAACCTATTTCTTTTGTCTCTTCACAGCATTTCGCTTCTTCTTCTTCATAACACCGGAAAGTCTCACGTGGAACGTCATTTGGCGAGATGCCTCACCAGCAGTTTGCAGGCAATTAAGAAAATAACAGCTCCTAGGTTTCCAGTGGCTCCCGTATCAGCCGCATCAGTTGCGGCGTCAGGGGAAAAACAAGACGCTTACTGCGTGAGAAACGCTTCGTCCCAGCAGGCCAGCTTCCATAACTACCGCCACGTTCAGGTGGGAGAAGCCGGCACGTCGCTAATTAGTCCTACTGAGAACTTGGAAAGAGGCTGTGTGAACGCTAGAAAGAAGCAATAAAAAGCTGTTTCTTTCGATTGTAATCAGCCAATTTGCTCGACATGTACTTCTTCCTAGCTAATGTCTGTGGAAAGACTTTCCAATAAAAAATAAACACCATTACGGATGCAATGTTACGTTTACGGGGACACGTTTATCCGGATTAAAAATGCTTCGTGTACACACTGCTTCGGAATATTCTGACCCAATCGAGCCTATTTCCATCAAGATTACAGTATAACAAATCAGAGCGCAGCATCACCCTCTGCTGGCCCCGCCTCCTTTAATAACACGCGGTATCTACCGAGTCAGTCAAACCACCAGTGTTCGTTTGTATCATGTATGCTTGAATGTGTTTGTCGGAGTCTAAAACAAAGTTTGTGCCAAAGGAAGTCAATGTAGATAAATTGATTTCGATGAAGAAGTTCTGTAATATTCAAAGATATTTCAGGCCAAAAAGAAGTATTTAAATTTTAAAATGGTGAGCTGCTTTGGATGATATACAGTGGGGCAAATAAGTATTTAGTCAACCACTAATTGTGCAAGTTCTCCCACTTGAAAATATTACAGAGGCCTGTAATTGTCAACATGGTTAAACCTCAATCATGAGAGGCAGAATGTGGAAAAAAAACAGAAAATCACATTATTTGATTTTTAAATAATTTATTTGCAAATCATGGTGGAAAATAAGTATTTGGTCAATACCAAAAGTTCATCTCAATACTTTGTTATGTACCCTTTGTTGGCAATAACAGAGGCCAAATGTTTTCTGTAACTCTTCACAAGCTTTTCACACACTGTTGCTGGTATTTTGGCCCATTCCTCCATGCATATCTCCTCTAGAACAGTGAAGTTTTGTGGCTGTCGTTGGGCAACACGGACTTTCAACTCCCTCCACAGATTTTTTTTTATGGGGTTGAGATCTGGAGACTGGCTATGCCACTCCAGGACCTTGAAATGCTTCTTACGAAGCCACTCCTTTGTTGCCCTGGCTGTGTGTTTGGGATCATTGTCATGCTGAAAGACCCAGCCACGTCTCATCTTCAATGCCCTTGCTGATGGAAGGAGATTTTCACTCAAAATCTCTCGATACACGCCCCCATTCATTCTTTCCTTTACACAGATCAGTCGTCCTGGTCCCTTTGCAGAAAAACAGCTCCAAAGCATGATGTTTCCACCTCCATGCTTCACAGTGGGTATGGTGCAATTCAGTATTTTTTTTCCCCCAAACAAGAGAACCTGTGTGTTTCTACCAAAAAGTTCTATTTTTGTTTCATCTGATCAGAACACATTCTCTCAGTCCTCTTCTGGATCATCCAAATTCTCTCTAGCGAACCGCAGACGGGCCTGAACATGTACTTTCTTCAGCAGGGGGACACGTCTGGCAGTGCAGGATTTGACTCCCTGGTGGCGCCTTGTGTTACTGATAGTAGCCTTTGTTACTGTGGTCCCAGCTCTCTGTAGGTCATTCACTAGGTCCCCCCGTGTGGTTCTGGGATTTTTGCTCCCCGTTCTTGTTATCATTTTGACATCACGGGGTGAGGAGGGAGTTGAAAGTCCATGTTGCCCAACGACAGTCCCAAAATATCACTGCTCTAGAGGAGATCTGCATGGATGAATGGGCCAAAATACCAGCAACAGTGTGTGAAAAGCTTGTGAAGAGTTACAGAAAACGTTTGGCCTCCGTTATTGCCAACAAAGGGTACATAACAAAATATTGAGATGAACTTTTGTTATAGACTAAATACTTATTTTCCACCATGATTAAATTCTTTAAAAATCGAACAATGATTTTCTTTTCTTTTTTTTTTTTTCCCCCCACATTCTGTCTCTCGTGGTTGAGGTTTACCCATGTTGACAATTACTGGCTTCTGTAATATTTTCAAGTGGGAGAACTTGCACAATTAGTGGTTGACTAAATACTTATTTGCCCCACTGTACTGTACCTTGTGTAATGGCAAATGGTTGATGGTTATGGAAGTTTGCTTAAAAGTAGAGGCTGTTACTGTGATTGGCGGAGTTTTATGAATGTTATGAATATTTATTGGGTAGTGCCTGCCAGTCGGGGACAATTATAGGGCGTTAGGTGGGTGCCACACTTTTCGATATGGCAGGGCTACCGGGGTGTGGCCTCCTCTTCGTCTGGGTTGACGGTTGTCAGGGTCAGGAGGTTGGGTCTCCGGTGTGGGGCCGTGGTCGTACATCACCTCATCCCTTCCCTGCTCCGGAACATCAGCGTTCTCCTGCTAATGCGCTCCGCTCTATTTTCTACCTTGGCATCATCCATGGGCCCCGTCTTGGGACCGCCGTCTGGACACCAGTGGGGCAGCGGGGTCACCCCCTATGGGTGGAAATACTTTCCTGCCCCCGGTCTAGTGGGCTGTGAGGGTTAGTCAGGGGTTGCGGCGGTGGGGATCCAGGTGGGTGGGCAGGTGGGGGTTGGTGGCGCGTCCCCTAATGCGTCTGGGGGACCGCCCTGCGCCCCGGTTGGATTATGGTGGCCCCTTTGCCAGAGCTGTAGGAGAAAGGTTGAGTCACACTTATCCCCACCCCTGGGGCGGACCCCGCACAGCATTTCCAATTTTCTGTAGGATTATCACACTTCTGAGTGGGTTCACGCATGACTGGGTGCAATTAGACAACCTAAGGTAGAGGAATTGTCAGTGTCAGGATTAGCGATAGAATAGGATTCCTTCCTATTTTGTGGCTGGGTTGAAACAACAGCGGTAGCACGACGTCTGCAAACAGGGGTTTCCAGGGTATAAAGGACAAACTAAAAATAGTTCGGGGGCTTAATGTGCCATATCTGCTATGGCAGCATATAGAAATATTGTTCTATCAAACACAACAGTTGTTTTGGCTTAAAATAAAGCAGTTTATTTTGAAGAGGGGTGCAAGATCAGAAACTGATTTTTCAGTCTTGTCTGTGTTTTCCGCCATGTAGATGTGTGTATGTACAGTGCCTTGCCTAGTATTCGGCTCCCTTGAATCTTGCAACCTTTCGCCACATTTCAGGCTTCAAATATAAAGATATGAAATTTAATTTTTTTGTCAAGAATCAAAAACAAGTGGGACACAATCGTGAAGTGGAACAACATTTATTGGATAATTTAAACTTTTTTAACAAATAAAAAACTGAAAAGTGGGGCGTGCAATATTATTCGGCCCCTTTACTTTCAGTGCAGCAAACTCACTCCAGAAGTTCAGTGAGGATCTCTGAATGATCCAATGTTGTCTTAAATTACCGATGATGATAAATAGAATCCACCTGTGTGTAATCAAGTCTCCGTATAAATGCACCTGCTCCGTGATAGTCTCAGGGTTCTGTTGAAAGTGCAGAGAGCATTATGAAAACCAAGAAACACACCAGGCAGGTCCGAGATACTGTTGTGGAGAAGTTTAAAGCTGGATTTGGTTACAAAAAGATTTCCCAAGCTTTAAACATCTCAAGGAGCACTGTGCAAGCCATCATATTGAAATGGAAGGAGCATCAGACCACTGCAAATCTACCAAGACCCGGCCGTCCTTCCAAACTTTATTCTCAAACAAGGAGAAAACTGATCAGAGATACAGCCAAGAGGCCCATGATCACTCTGGATGAACTGCAGAGATCTACAGCTGAGGTGGGAGAGTCTGTCCATAGGACAACAATCAGTCGTACACTGCACAAATCTGGCCTTTATGGAAGAGAGGCAAGAAGGAAGCCATTTCTCAAAGATATCCATAAAAAGTCTCGTTTAAAGTTTGCCACAAGCCACCTGGGAGACACACCAAACATGTGGAAGAAGGTGCTCTGGTGAGATGAAACCAAAATTGAACTTTTTGGCCACAATGCAAAACGATATGTTTGGCGTAAAAGCAACACAGCTCATCACCCTGAACACACCATCCCCACTGTCAAACATGGTGGTGGCAGCATCATGGTTTGGGCCTGCTTTTCTTCAGCAGGGACAGGGGAGATGGTTAAAATTGACGCGAAGTTGGATGCAGCCAAATACAGGAACATTCTGGAAGAAAACCTGTTGGTATCTGCACAAGACCTGAGACTGGGACGGAGATTTATCTTCCAACAGGACAATGATCCAAAACATAAAGCCAAATCTACAATGGAATGGTTCAAAAATAAACGTATCCAGGTGTTAGAATGGCCAAGTCAAAGTCCAGACCTGAATCCAATCGAGAATCTGTGGAAAGAGCTGAAGACTGCTGTTCACAAACACTCTCCATCCAACCTCACTGAGCTCGAGCTGTTTTGCAAGGAAGAATGGGCAAGAATGTCAGTCTCTCGATGTGCAAAACTGATAGAAACATACCCCAAGCAACTTGCAGCTGTAATTGGAGCAAAAGGTGGCGCTACAAGGTATTAACGCAAGGGGGCCGAATAATATTGCACGCCCCACTTTTCAGTTTTTTATTTGTTAAAAAAGTTTACATTATCCAATAAATTTTGTTCCACTTCACGATTGTGTCCCACTTGTTGTTGATTCTTGACAAAAAATTAAAATTTTATATCTTTATGTTTGAAGCCTGAAATGTGGCGAAAGGTTGCAAGGTTCAAGGGGGCCGAATACTTTTGCAAGGCACTGTATGTAGGCCCATATAAGTCAATGCCATTGACGGCCATGTATGTCAACTCCATTGACAGGAAGTGACCCTGAAATGCTGAAACTGCTGGAAATCTAATCTAGGTATTAATATTTGATAATTTCGTTGTTAAAGATGGAGGAATATGAAGAAAAGAGTCACGTCATTATGCAAATTAAAGGCATTAAAAAAAAAAAAGTACTAAAGAACAGGTTATTGGCTACTGGCGCGCTTTTTGTTCTTCTGCTGTGATAATTCAATGAGTTTGTCCCTATTAGACTAACAGAGAAAGAACAGCCAACCCTCCTACTTAAACTGGATTGGACTTGTATTACCGTCAACGTCAGGTAAATGACCACTGCTTTACTGCAAAGTCATCTCTTCAGTTCCTCTGACAGAGAAGCTCAATGAAGTGTCCTTCTCCCCGTGACACGGCAGCTGGTCCGCGAGGGCTCGGTGGCATCATGTCAAGGCGGCTCACGGTGTGACGAATAGAGGATGCCGGCCCCCGCTAACCCCCACCCCGCTAGCTGTGAGCGGTCCCACCTGACTAATTCGCTCGACCTTGTACGGCGTAAGCATACTCGACTCCTCCGCTGCCGACTCCCCGCAGGCCCTCTCATTAGAGCGGCTTGTGTTTTCCTTTGCTGACATGTTCAGCGGCGTTTTAACAAAACGGAGCCCTTTTTGGTAGTTAATATAGTATTTAATAAGGGATAGTTCTCATTATTTGAAGTTTCATCGCCTGAGAATATTGAATGAGACAGTTTAATCTGTTTGAATACAAAGGGGAGCTTGGCCTTAAAACACTGGAGACCGTTCATTTTGAAGAAAACTCCCAAAATGATTACCGTATTTTCCGCACTATAAGGTGCGTCGGAGTATAAGGCGCACCTTTAATGAATGACCTGTTTTGAAACTGTTTTCATATACCGTTCCTGACAAAAGTCATGTCGCTTATCCATTTTGTAGAAACAATTGCTAATAACTAGGGCTGTCAAAATTATCGCGTTAACGGGCGTTATTTTTAAAATTAATCACGTTAAAATATTTGACGCAATTAACGCAGATGCCCCGCTCAGACAGATTTAAATGACAGTACAGTGAAACACTCACTTGTTGTGTTTTATGGAGTTTTGCCGCCCTCTGCTGGCGCTTGGGTGCGACTGATTTTATAGGCTTCAGCACCCATGAGCATTGTGTAAGTAATTATTGACATCAACAATGGCGGGCTACTAGTTTATTTTTTGATTGAACATTTTACAAATGTTATTAAAACGAAAACGTTAAGAGGGGTTTTAATATAAAATTTCTATAACTTATTCTAACATTTTTCTTTTAAGAACTACAAGTCTTTCCATCCATGGATCGCTTTAACAGAATGTTAATAATAATGTTAATGCCATCTTGTTGATTTATTGTTATAATAAACAAATAGAGTCCTTATGTACCGTATGTTGAATGTATATATCCATTTTGTGTCTTATCTTTCCATTCCAACAATAATTTACAGAAAAATATGGCATATTTTACAGATGGTTTGAATTGTGATTAATTACGATTAATTAATTTTTAAGCTGTAATTAACTTGATTAAAATTTTTAATGGTTTGACAGCCCTACTAATAACCTGACTTTTAATTATTCAATTGGTTTCAGAAATGGCTCACGTGAAAGTTAAGACCCTCCCAAATGATGTTGAATGTACAAAACTATATTTGTTTCGCTGTAAAAAGATTTATCATTGAATGAAGACATAAAGGTCCAATTTTGGCAAGACAAAAGTTTTGTCGCCTACAGAAAGTAGTGTGAAAATTGAACGAAAAATGTACTTCAAATACAAAAATATGTTACATAACATAAGCGAATTAAGTAGTGGTGCTGTGAGATCCACATTTAATATTTTTTATGACTTCCATCGGCTTCGGCAAGGATTCATACAATTTATTGATGAAGTCATCAGGAACATCAAATAAAGCAGTCTTGCATGGCTCCCAGAGTTCGTCAACATTCTTGGGTTTCCTCTTCCATTCTTCCTCTTTCATCCTGTTCATGTCTGGTAACTGGGCTGGCCAGTCCTGGAGGATCTTCATCTTCTTTGCCTTGAGGAACTTTGAGGTAGAGATTGAAGTATACGATGGAACACCATCCTGCTGCAGATTTTATCCCTTTTTATGGTTAGGAATGTAAGAAGCAGCTAGATTTGTTGATATTTCAGACTATTTATGTGGCCTTCCACCCTGCAGATCTCTCGCACACCCCCATACTGGATGTAACCCCAGACCATGATTTTGCCACCACCAAACTTCGTTGTTTTCTGAGTGAATCTCAGATCCATGCGGGCTCCAGTAGGTTTCCTGCAATATTTGCGGCAACTGTGGTTTAATTCAATGGAAGATTCATCTTGAGAGATTCTTTAGCTGCCCAGATAGTCACTCTGGACAATGTAAGTGTAGCCTCCAGCACTACAGTTAAAAACCTAGGAGTTTTATTCGACCCTGACTTATCGTTTAAAGCTCACATTAAACAAACCTGCAGAACGGCCTTCTTTCACCTGCGCAACATAGCCAAAATTAGAAAATTTTATCCAAAAGAGATGCAGAAAAATTAATTCATGCGTTCGTTACATCGAGATTGAATTACTCTAACTCCCTACTTGCAGCTTCTCCTAAAAGTTCTCTAAAAGGTCTTCAGCTTGTCCAAAACACAGCAGCAAGACTTTTAACAGGAACCAATAGAAGAGAGCACATCACCCCTGTGCTCCAGGCCCTTCACTGGCTTCCAGTCGAGTTTAGAATTAAATTTAAAATCCTCCTTCTTACATTTAAGACCATTAATGGATTGGGGCCATCTTATCTCACCGATGCTCTGGTTCCATACTGCCCCAACAGAACATTCCGCTCTCAGAATGCATGTCTACTGGTAGTTCCCAGGGTTTCTAAAAGTACTGTCGGAGCTAGAGCCTTTAGCCACCAAGCCCGTATAATGGAATCAGCTTCCAGCTAATATGAAAGAAGCCGAGGCTGTCTGCACATTTAAGATTAGATTAAAAACGTTCCTATTCGACAAAGCTTATGGTCAGGCTAGTTGAAGTCGGAGTAGACTCATAGTTTAGTCTAAACTGCACTAGAAGCTATAATGCTGGGGGAAGTACAGCCACTGAGTTCTATCTCCTTTTTCTCACTCTACCTACCACTTGTCTTACTTTATTTCTATTTTCCAATGTTTATATCTAGTTGTCTAGTCTCTTCATCACTAGTCACCCGGTGTCCTCTTTCCCCCTTCCCCTCTGGGGAGGAGCTATTTTTCAGCTGCAGCCTCCTGACTGCCCGGACCCCTGGCTGGATGGACGTCCTCGTTGCTACCCCCGTCTCATCTGGCTAGATGGACCTCTTCTTGTTCCTTTACTCCACTGCATCTTTACGGACTGTAACTTCGCCTGCTAATTCCCATTAGCAGTCCTGGGGCTTCCTGTCTATCCATCCTGGGAGTGGATCTCTCCTGACTGTGGTACTCCCCAAGGTTTCTCATTTTCTCCCAGACTCTGGAGTTTTTGGAGTTTTTCCTTGCCGACATGGAGGGTCTAAGGATGGGGGATACCCAGGACTTGAACTTTATTTATTCATCTTTGTTGCTTCATTTGCTGTTTCTGATTGTGTATCACATTGCCTCTGCAAAGCCCTTTGAGACAACTTTGTTGTGATCCAGGGCTATACAAATAAAATTGAATTGAATTGAATCTGAAAAATCCACCTTTTGTCACTTTTCCAGCGTACATCCTTTTGACAGGCTGTGGGCTTTGGCAAATACCACACGTTATTTTAATTGTCTGCACTCTGAGATAAATAGTCTGAAATATCAACAAATCTTAGCTGTCTTTTACATTCCTAACCATAAAAAGGGACAAATTCTGCAGCAGGATGGTGCTCGATCGCATACTTTAATCTCTACCACAAAGTTCCTCAGCCCAGTCACCAGACATGAACAGGATGAAAGAGGAAGCATGGAAGACGAAACCCTAGAATGTTGATGAACTCTGGGAGGCATGCAAGACTGTTTTCTTTGATGTTCCTGATGACTTCATTGATAAATTGTATGAATCCTTGCCGAACCGCATGGATGCAGTCCTTCAAGCCCATGGAAGTCATACAAAATATTACATTTGGATCTCACAGCACCACTACTTAATTCGCTTATGTTATGTAACATATTTTTGTATTTGAAGTACATTTTTTGTTCAATTTTCACACTACTTTCTGTAGGCGGCAAAACTTTTGTCTTGCCAAAATTTGACCTTTATGTCTTCATTAAATGATCAATCTTTTTTCAGTGAAACAAATATACTTTTGTATATTCAACATCATATGGGAGAGTCTTAGCTTTCATATGAGCCATTTCTGAAACCAATTGAATAGTTAAAAGTCAGGTTATTAGCAATTGTTTCTATATAATGGATAAGCAACAAAACTTTTGTCAGGGACTGTATATTGAGCGAGTTATAATAGATTTTGAGCACATAAAATAATATTGAGGGAAAGAAAAAAATCTACTCTGGGCTACATAATTTTGGTTTTATCAACTCAGCAAATCTTAGCTGCCTCTTACATTCCTAATAGTGTTGCACAGATACCATTTTTTGGCCCCGATACCGATACCTGGCTGTGCAGTATCGGCCGATACCAGCCCGATTTTATATATATAATTTTTTTTTTCTCAAAGAGCTACATAATTGGATGTGAAATCATTGCTATCAAGGCTTTGTCAGGCTGTTGCTTACCTTTGCAAAATAGGAAAAAGTACACTAAACCCTAGTAGACAATAGTTGAATAAACCTTCCGCTCTCAAAGGCCAAAATAGTGCTAAATTTGTGAAATTAATAAAACGTGTATAATACTAGCCCAAGAGTAAGAAAGTAAAAATAAATTCATAATAATAACTTTTTTAAACCTCTCAAAGTCCAAACAGTGCAACTTTCATGAAATTATTGTCACATTCTGCTGCTGGTTAGATTGTGTTTTGTTGCTGGGCGTGGGGGCGTGGCACTTGAATCCAATGCAGGCTCATCAACGCAGCATTTAAGCACGGGTGATCTCAGAGAAGGCTGCCGAGATATTTGCCTTGCTGATCGCTATTTGACATCTGGCACAATAATCTCGCTAGATTAGCTTGTTATGCCCCTGCATTTGGTTTTTCTGTTAGTGTGCTGCTTTCGTTTGTAACCGCTGCCTATCGTCTTAGTTTGTCCGTCGACCTGCTGTCACGGACTCCTTTTGTTATTTCTACTGTCCCGCGATCTCGTGTTATTTTTTGTTTGCAATCATTAAACCCTTTTATGTATCCCCCGCTTGCTGTCTGCTTCGAGGTTCAACCTTGTTTCCGCATTTGCGGACGCTAACAATTATCAGTAATAATAATTGACCACAGCATCCCGTCTCTCCTTTTTTTCGGGAGGTGGGAGTCCCTTATTTTTATTTCTGAAAGGTGGCAACAATACTTTGGAAACACTTCCCAAATTACTGCGGCATTTCTTTCAGTAAAAGACAATAAAAGTAAAGCAGACGAAGTGAACTGACCAGAGATTGTTGCTCCGGTCCAGCGGCCTTCTTCCTCTGGATAGCAGTCTTGCTCTTGCAGGCTGAAACTCGTTGTGTTCGTTCACGTTTCGTCTTCAAATGTTTTATCAAGTCCGAGGTATTGAAACTGGCCGATTTAACTCCACATCTCCAAACTTTCAGGCCGCAAATCTTGCATGCAGCCATTGATTTTAATCGACGGGATTTCTATTTGGAAGTATTTCCCGACCGCCGCGGCGCCGCCATATTTCCTGGTTTGTTTTTCGTCCATATGAAAAAGCCCCCTTTTGATTGGTCAGGAGAGGCTATTGGCCCGCTCTCATTGGTCTAGAGCAGGCCAATAGCGATAGCTGCTTGGTGTTCACGTGTCATCACACAACACAGAGACAGAGTGTAGTGCGCACCAGGAGGAGAAAAAGGCTGTGGTCAAATGTTATAATAATGGACCGGTAAATGGTATCGGCGCCGTCTTTGTTGGTACTCGCCGATATCGATACCACCATTTCGGGCCGGATCGGCGCCCCCTGCCAATACTAGTATCGGTATCGGTGCATCTTTAATTCCTAACCATAAAAAGGGACAAATTCTGCTGGAGGATGGTGCTCCATAGCATACTTCAATCTCTACCTCAAAGTTCCTCAAGGCAAAAAAGATCAAGATCCTCCAGGACTGGCCAGCCCAGTCACCAGACATGAACATCATTGAGCATGTCTGGGGTAGGATGAAAGAGGAAGCATGGAAGACGAAACCCAAGAATGTTGATGAACTCTGGGAGGCATGAAAGACTGCTTTCTATAATGTTCCTGATGACTTTTGAATTGTATGAATCCTTGCCGAAGCCCATGGAAGTCATACAAAATATTACATTTGGATCTCACAGCACCACTACTTAATTCGCTCATGTTATGTAACATATTTTTGTATTTGAAGTGCATTTTTAGTTCAATTTTCACACTTTCTGTAGGCGACAAAACTTTTGTCTTGCCAAAATTTGACCTTTATGTCTTCATTAAATGATCAATCTTTTTTCAGTGAAACAAATATATTTTTGTACATTCAACATCATTTGGGAGAGTCTTAGCTTTCATATGAGCCATTTCTGAAACCAAACGAATGATTAAAAGTCAGGTTATTAGCAATTGTTTCAACATAATGGATAAGCGACAAGACTTTTTTCAGGGACTGTACATTAAGTACAATGATCCTTCGTTTTTCGTGATCAATGGGGAAAAACCGCGAAGTAGCGACCTGTATAGCGCAGTAGTAGTAGTCGTAGCTGTAGTAGTCGGAGAGTTGTGTTATGCATCCACTATGGCGCTGCCATATAGGGAATGTCACGCCATGATTAACCAATATTAATTTGGTTATTCAATATTCTGAAACGCTTATCCTCACGGGGGCCGTGGGGGTGCTGGGTCATATCCCAGCTAGCAACGTTATTCATTCAATTGTCATAGTTTTTGGTCATGTGTTCAAGGAATGCATGTTTTGTTTTGTTGTATTTGTTGTTTTGTTTTGCAACTTCCTGTTTAATTTGGGTTACTGCCTATTCACTCCCGGGTCACTGTTCTGTAACCGAAAAATCAACAGGAAGTGACTGAAATGGCCAAAAATTACATCGTTGCCTGGCATTAGCTGCCACTGACAGCCATAGAAGTAGGAGGAGCCCATCTGAAGTGGGAGGGGTTAATTTGCTGCCACCCTCCCAGTTCAAATGAATTGGACGTCTACTAGTGATATTTATTTGTTGTTTTGAGATGTCCCGATTGATCGGCATCCCAATCGATCGGGCCCGATCACGTCATTTTCAAAGTATCGGAATTGGCAAAAAAATATCGGCCATGCCTTTTTTTAATATATATATATATATTTTAATTAAATCGTTTTCTAATTGTATTTAACGTTACAGACATAATATGTTACACTTATCCACAGTCTTTAGTTTAGGCTTAAGGTAGGGTTATCAAATTTATCCCAATAACGGCGGTAATTAATTTTTAATGTATCACGTTAAAATATTTAACACAATTAATGCATGCGCTGCACGACCCCCTCACGCAATGTCACGCTCAATCTGTAATGGTGCCGTTTTACCTATATATTGAGAGATTAAAGGCAGCGTAAATTGAGTAGAGTGAATTTTGGCAGCCTTTGGAGCCTTTTTTTTAATTGGCTAAAGGCTTACAATCCCTCTCCCTACGATTAGAAATATCATGGGAAGCAATGTGGGGAAGCAAGGTAGCAATTGATCTTTTTCTTAACACCTTATGTTATTTCCCAACGCAGAAAAGATATATCAATTGGTAGCACTATGCAAAGTCATGGTTCCACTTCCCATCATGCATTTGGGCATGGCCTTCAGTATCATTTACTGAAAGCTCAACAAATACACTAGATGGCAATATTTAGTCACAATATACAAAGTCACAAGTCTTTCTATCTGTGGATCCCTCTCACAGGATGTTAATAATGTAAATGCCATCTTGAGGATTTATTGTCTTAATAAACAAATACAGTACTTATGTACTGTATGTTGAATGTATATATTCGTCTGAGTTTTATTCATTTTTTTCTTAATGCATTGCCAAAATGTATATGATCGGGAAAAATTATCAGGAATGATTGGAATTGAATCGGGAGCAAAAAAAAGCAATCGGATCGGGAAATATCGGGATCGGCAGATACTCAAACTAAAACGATCGGGAGCAAAAAAACATGATCGAAACAACCGTAGTTTTGTTGAATATCCTAGAATGATTTCCCGACCAATGTATCGATAATCGTTGTATCGCCAAATCGTGAGATCATCGTTATCGTGAGCATCGTATCATCTCAGTGATCCTTACCCACTGTTCCATTCTGCTGAGTTGTGTCGACATTCTAATCTAATGTTGAAATCCGCACTGAGCTCTCGTAATACCAACACATTTGTTGCAATGTTGCTGCAATTTGATTCAAGAGGAGACTGAGGCCTGCAAGAAAACAGAAAATTGCAGAATTTTAAAAACTCACACCGCAAATGATTTAAAATGGTACACCGCCAAAAGTTCATTGACGAGCTGCTCCGCTCCTTTGCCTCGTTGTCGCTAAGCAACAGTAAGCGCCTGTTTATTTTGGCCCCTGCTTCTGTTGTTTGCATTATTTAAAGGTCTTTTTTTTTCTTTCCTTTTTTTAAATAATGGAATCTGCATATAAAAGACTCCTGAGGGAATTAGTGTTAGTGGGAGACAAATGGGGCGTAGGGACTGTTTAAAAATACAGTATGTAATCTTGTATAGCGGGAAAGACTGACATTGATGCTTCTGAAAATCTCACCACACACCAGGAGCTGCTCTGTTTCTTTTACATAGTGACTGGTTAGAATCCTACTTGTCCAACATTATTCATATGTCAAAAAATTCAAGCCGCCAAGGGGCACAAAAGTTCCATTCAGTTTTTGCTAAAAACGTATGGTTCGGCCAAAATTTGCCAAAAACATACCCATTCATTTCTAATGGCCAATATTTCCCATTGAATTCCAATGGCTCTATTTGCCATTCACTTGAATAACACAAAAACTTCCATTCACTCCTAATGCTTTCCAACCCAAGTGATCCAATATCCACAACAGGAAGTGACCCCAAAACCGACGTCGGCTCTATTCAAGGACAAGAGGGGGCAGTGCTCCCTCAAATAAATTTCTTGCCCTCTCAAATAAAATTTTTAGAAGTTGAAAATGCACATTTTTAATATACAACCCCTAGCAAAAAGCATGGAATCACCAGTCTTGGACGAGCACTCACTCGGACATTTTATCATGTAGAACAAACTGATAAAAAGCTTGAAAAAAATAATTAATTAGTTCAAAAGTGCAACTCTTTAGCATTCAGAAACACTAAAAGAAATGAATAAAAAACATTGTGGTGGTCAGTAAATGTTCATTTTATTGAGCAAATGCAGGGAAATATACAGTGGAGCAAATAAATATTCAGTCAACCACTAATTGTGCAAGTTCTCCCACTTGAAAATATTAGAGAGGCCTGTAATTGTCAAAGTGGGTAACCCTCAACCATGAGACACTGAATGTGGAAAAAAAACAAACTCACATTGCGGTCTGTGGTGGACTGTGGTCCAAGCTCTCTGTAGGTCATTCACTAGGTCCCCCCGTGTGGTTCTGGGATTTTTGCTCATCGTTCTTGTTATCATTTTGACGCCACGGGGTGAGATCTTGCATGGAGCCCCAGATCGAGTGGTCTTGTATGTCTTCCATTTTCTAATGATTTCTCCCACAGTTGATTTCTTTACACCAAGCGTTTTACCTATTGCAGATTCAGGCTTCCCCGGCCTGGTGCAGGTCTTCAATTTTGTCTCTGGTGTCCTTCGATTGCTCTTTGGTCTTGGCCATAGTGGAGTTTGGAGTGTGACTGACTGAGGTTGCGGACAGGTGTCTTTTATACCGATAATGAGTTAAAACAGGTGCCTCGTTAGCAGTGTTGTTAATTTTACTTTAAAAAAGTAATTAATTACGGTTACAAATTGCTTCTCCCAAAAAGTAATTGTGTTAGTAACTCAGTTACCTGAATTTAAGAGTAGTTAATTACTTGGCAAAGTAATTAGTGATCATTTTCATGTTTTGTATTTTTTTTCTCAAAAAAAAAAAAAAAAAAAAAAAGGTCACACAATGTGAAGTTTAAAGGGTTTTTGGGACAATTGGCCCGAGCCCAATTCTTTACCCTCCACTTAACTAGACACAAGGGTATTGCGATAACTAGATAGTAACATTTGCTATGTGTGGAAGTCATTTAAAGTTGTGAATCATCCGTTAAAGTTGTTAAAATTGCTCCCGCTATTGCATTAGTTCCCTTCTGTCTACTTTCAACATGTGTAAATTCTAAAACTGTTGCATCATTTAAAGACAGATTTAAGTCAAGATTTTGCTGATTTAGGACCATTTTAGATTAAAAAAAAAAAAAAAAAAAAAAAAAAAAAAGTAGGTTCGCTAGGAAGGATCTCTACAACAGAGCCTTCCTGAGAGGTCTACTGCTTTAAGATGGCGGCTGTTTACTAACGCATGTAGTCCTTAAACATGTTGTCAATGCAGCTGTGTCTAACATTTGCCTCTAGTTCTATAGTATGTGATATCTACCGTATCATGTGGGCGTAGTTTGTAGGCTACAGTCAGGTATTATTGGAGCCACCAAGCATTGCGTTTGCAACGGCGTCTTCCCCACTCCTGCTCTGCTCTCTTGTCTCCGTGAGTCCGTCTCTTTGACTTTTTTTATTCAACCAACTTAGTAATGCAAAGTAACGCACGCCTTTCCCGCCTCAGTAACGGTAACGGCGTTGCCAAGATGAGAAAAGTAATTAATTAGATTACTCACTACTGAAAAAAATAACGCCGTTGGTAACGCCGTTATATTGTAACGCCGTTATTAACAACACTGCTCGTTAGACCTCGTTAGAAGAAGTTAGACCTCTTTGACAGCCAGAAATCTTGCTTGTTTGTAGGTGAACAAATACTTATTTTCCACTGTAATTTGGAAATAAATTCTTTAAAAATCTAACAATGTGATCCCCCGTCCCCCCCGCCATTCTGTCTCTCGTGGTTGAGGTTTACCCTTGTTGACAAGTACAGGCCTCTCTAATCTTTTCAAGTAGGAGAACTTGCACAATTGGTGGTTGACTAAATACTTATTTGCCCCACTGTATATGGAATCACTCCATTCTGTGGAAAAAATATGGAATCATGAGAAACAAACAAAGAAATAACAATAAAAACACATCTCGAGTATTTAGTAGCACCACCTTTGGCTTTTATGACATCTTGCGGTCTCTGAGGCATGGACTTGATGAGTATTCTTCATCAATTTGGTGCCAACTCTCTTTTATTGCAGTTACCAGATCATACTTGCAGGTCGGAGCCTTGCTGTGGACCTTTTTTTTTTTTTCAATTTCCATCACAGGTTATCAACAGGGTTGAGATCTGGGCTATTTGCAGGCCATGACATTGACCGGATGACTCTTTCTCCAAGGAATGCTTTAACAGTTTGAGCTCTGTGGCATGATGCATTTTCATCTTGGAAAATGACTAACGTATTTTCAATTGAAGGGATAAGACAGCTGTCTAATATTTCAATGTAAACTTGTGCATTTATTGAAGATTTAACCACAGCCATCTCCCCTGTGCCTTTGCCTGGCATGCAGCCCCATATCATCAAGGACTGAGGGAATTTTCATGTTTTCTTCAGGCAGTCATCTTTGTAAGTCTCACTGGAACAGCACCAAACAAATTTCCAGCATCATCACCTTGTCCAATGCAGATTCTTGACTCTTGACAAGCCATTAAAAGAAAGTAAGTAATTACAGTAAGGCAAATAAGTATTTAGTCAACCACCAATTGTGCAAGTTCTCCTACTTGAAAAGATTAGAGAGGCCTGTAATTGTCAACATTGGTAAACCTCAACCATGGGAGACAGAATGTGAAAAAAAAAAAAAAAAAAAAACCCACAGAAAATCACATTGTTTGATTTTTAAAGAATTTATTTCCAACTTAGAGCGGAAAATAAGTATTTGGTAACCTACAAACAAGCAAGCTTTCTGGCTGTCAAAGAGGTCTAACTTCATCTAACGAGGCTCCACTCGTTACCTGTATTAATGGCACCTGTTTTAACTCATTAGCGGTATAAAAGACACCTGTCCACAATCTCAGTCAGTCACACTCCAAACTCCACTATAGCCAAGACCAAAGAACTGTCGAAAGACACCAGAGACAAAATTGTAGACCTGCACCAGGCTGGGAAGACTGAATCTGCAATAGGTAAAACGCTTGGTGTAAAGAAATCAACTGTGGGAGCAATTATTAGAAAATGGAAGACAAACAAGACCACTGATAATCTCCCTCAGTCTGGGACTCCATGCAAGATCTCACCCAGTGGCATCAAAATGATTACAAGAACGGTGAGCAAAAATCTCAGAACCACACGGGGGGACCTAGTGAATGACCTACAGAGAGCTGGGAACACAGTAACAAAGGCTACTATCAGTAACACAATGCGCCGCCAGGGACTCAAATCCTGCACTGCCAGACGTGTCCCCCTGCTGAAGCCAGTACACATCCAGGCCCGCCTGCGGTTCGCAAAAGAGAATTTGGATGATCCAGAAGAGGACTGGGAGAATGTGTTATGGTCAGATGAAAGTCATGAAACCAAAATAGAACTTTTTAGTGGAAACACAGGTTCTCGTGTTTGCAGTGGCGCCACCAGGGGGTGGCCACGGCCACCCCTCTTGCCAGCATATCGTTAGATTGTTGCATAACTGATTATGCATTTCATCCCAAATGAATGCATTTATTTTGTTTTGTTAAATGTAGGGCTGTCAAATTTATCACATTAACGGGCGGTAAATATTTTTTTAAAAATTAATCACGTAAAAATATTTATCGCAATTAACGCATTCGGGGTACGACTCATTCACGCATTGCCGCAAACAGCCTACAATGGCGCTGTTTTACTTATATACAGAGATGAGAGGCAGAGGGGAGTAGATACAAGCATTCATTGGGGCCGTGCTTTTATTTGGCAAAAGCTTTGTCATCTCTCCCACAGCAACTATTCTATTATATTCAATACTACTCTACTCAATAGTATAGTATATTACTATTACTACTACTACTACTACTAGTATATTACTACAATATACGTATTTGGGAAGAACAGTTAAGTCGCTACAGTATCATTTACTGAAAGCTCAACAAATACGCTAGATGGCAATATTTAGTCACAATATACAAACTTTATTTATCCTTTAAGAATTACAAGTCTTTCTGTCCGTGGATCCCTTTCACAGAAAGAATGTTAATAAAGTTAATGCCATCTTGTGGATCTATTGTTATAATAAACAAATACAGTACTTATGTACAGTATGTTGAATGTATATATCCGCCTTGTCTTATCTTTCCATTCCAACAATAATTTACAGAAAAATATGGCATATTTTAGAGATGTTTTGAATTGCGATTAATTACGATTAATTAATTTTTAAGCTGTGATTAACTCGATTAAAAATTTTAATCGTTTGACAGCCCTAGTTAAATGTACACCATATGCCTAATATATACATACCATAATAAAACAGAATTGTTGTGGAACTCAAAATTTTTGACTGGACAGTTATGGACTATGCACATTGAATCATTAGTAACATCAAATATTACACAATACACCAAAATATATCAGTAGCCGTGTCGTTAAATCTTTCTGATAGTTTTCCCCTGACCTTTCTACTGCAATAATATAATGAAAACCTGAAATTAGACATTCAATGTATTTCTTCTTGTAATTTGTGTTTCTTTTCTTTCTTGTCTTGTGTTTCTTTTCTTCTGTCCCCTCATAAGCCCTTCCTGTTCGCCACTTTGTCATAATAAACGAGGCATTTTGAAGGATCACAATGGGAGTATGTCAGACTCTCATTGTGAAACATTAAAACTGTTCGGACTATACGGGCACTTAGACTTCCATTCTCTGTGTCAAACAGCTGAAGAGGACAGGGGAAAAGAAAAAAAAAATAATTATGGCTTTTAGTTTTGGCCACCCCAAGATTTTAAGTTGCCCCATCTGGCCACCCCTATGAAAAATTTGTGGAGGCGCCACTGCGTGTTTGGAGGAGAAAGACGACTGAATTGCATCCGAAGAACACCATACCCACTGTGAAGCATGGGGGTGGAAACATCATGCTTTGGGGCAGTTGTTCTGCAAAGGGACCAGGACGACTGATCTGTGTAAAGGAAAGAATGAATGGGGCCATGTATCGAGAGATTTTGAGTGATGATCTCCTTCCATCAGCAAGGGCATTGAAAATGAGACGTGGCTGGGTCTTTCAGCATGACAATGATCCCAAACACACAGCCAGGGCAACAAAGGAGTGGCTTCGTAAGAAGCATTTCAAGGTCCTGGAGTGGCCTGACCAGTCTCCAGATCTCAACCCCATAGAAAATCTGAGGAGGGAGTTGAAAGTCAGTGTTGCCCAACGGCAGCCCCAAAACATCACTGCTCTGGAGGAGATCTGCATGGAGGAATGGGCCAAAAATACCAGCAACAGTGTGTGAAAAGCTTGTGAAGAGTTACAGAAACCGTTTGGCCTCCGTTATTGCTAACAAAGGGTATACAACAAAGTATTGAGATGAACTTTTGGTATTGGCCAAATACTCATTTTCCACCATGATTTGCAAATAAATTATTTAAAAATCAAACCATGTGATTTTCGAATGCCAGTTTTGGTCTGACGAGATGACAACGAGACGAAAATGCGTCATAGTTTCTGTCATATGTTGGTTATACTGTACTTGATTTAAACTCGGTGTCATAATGATGATACAGTGGGGCAAATAAGTATTTAGTCAACCACTAATTGTTCAAGTTCTCCCACTTGAAAATATTGGAGAGGCCTGTAATTGTCAACATGGGTAAACCTCAACCATGAGAGACAGAATGTGGAAAAAAAAACCAGAAAATCACATTGTTCGATTTTTAAAGAATTTATTTGCAAATCATGGTGGAAAATAAGTATTTGGTCAATACCAAAAGTTCATCTGAATACTTTGTTATGTACCCTTTGTTGGCATTAACGGAGGCAAACGTTTTCTGTAACTCGTCACAAGCTTTTCACACACTGTTGCTGGTATTTTGGCCCATTCCTCCATGCAAATCTCCTCTAGAGCAGTGATGTTTTGGGGGTGTCGTTGGGCAACGCGAACTTTCAACTCCCTCGACAGATTTTCTATGATTTGCAAATAAATTCTTTAAAAATCAAACAATGGGATTTTCTGGGGGGTTTTCCCACGTTTTGTCTCTCATGGTTGAGGTTTACCCATGTTGACAATTAATATTTTCAAGTGGGAGAACTTGCACAATTCGTGGTTGACTAAATACTTATTTGCCCCACTGTAAAATTTTCATCCGAAATGTCTATCATTTTTAGCTTAGAATCGTTAATTGATGTCTCATATTTAGTTTTAAAAATACACAGTAGGTCACAGATGTCTACCTCATAACTATCACTTAATTTTTTTTTTTTTTCTTACTGTCCCTTTTTCCCTGATACTTAAGATGGTAAATAATCGATCCAAAGAAAGAAAAATTGGGAAAAAAAAAGTTTAAAAGGGTAAATATTTGAAAAAGAAAATCTTGACCACTATTTTATGTCTACAATTTCTGCATTACGACCCTTGTTGTATTACCGTGTTTCACCCATAAAAGTCCTAAAATGTCCGGCATTGGCCATTCACAGATGTGTCTTGACACTCGTTGAGACATGCTACATAGTTTTGGATCGGAACAAGTAATAATATCTTGTTGACATCATGGTGTCTTTAATTATGCTCTCTCATGCGCTCACCTCCAGTTAGGGTTTAAGGGTGTAAATTTTTTTTTTCTTTTTTAAATGTCCTCAATGTGGTCGAATACTTGGGTCAAGTTTATGTGATTGTTTTTGATGAGATGCGGACGCTAAAACATGCTAATGCAAATTTAAATTGCTGTTATTGAAGATGAAACTGATTTAATTTCATTTTTATTTTGGTTTCATTCTGCAAGTGCTGATGTCATGAGCAGCTGAATAAAGTCAGCAAACCACACGGATGTCTGACACTGTCACTTCGCTCGCTGTCTAGCTCGGACTTAGCTCCAATGTTTTGGCGAGGACAGTACAATGACGTATAATATATGTTTTTGGATAGTTATTTTGAGATTTACTGGTACTTAAAGGGTTAATTCCGATTTACGTGGAAATTTGGGTTACGACGCTAGCATAGGAACGGATGTCGGTAATAACCCGGCGACTACCTTTGAATTGAAATGAGTCAAAATGTACACAAAAAAAAAAAATCAAATTTATACAATTAAGAGCCACTAGGGGGCGACAAATCAAGACAAATACAGGACATGCCAATTCAATTACAATTCCTAAGATGAATTTTCCTGGGATTTTACACAGATTTTAAATGATAATCATGTGTTTTAGTACTTTTCGTAGTGATCATTTCTTTATGGTGACGCAGAAGTTATATTTGATGATTTCATAATTCATTATTTTTTCATTTTTTGTTCATTTTATCTGTGCACCATGAGGGATTGGGGTCTTTCCCTCATCAAACAAATCCCAAGCATTTTCCCGAGGTCACCCCAAGCATAGCAGCTCTGCTTAACAAAGATCAGCCCACACAAAACTGTTGCAGGCTCGGTCATTAACTTATAACCTAGCATAAAACTAATACTGATATTTTCCAACATTATTTTAAGTGCTTTAATCGGCCGATATTATCGGACAACTCTAGTTTCAATAAGCAATTTGTTTTAGTGAAACTGTAATAAGAGATGAAAAGAGTTATTCTATTGTTTTGTTAGGAGTTAGTAGCCGAGGCTAAAAAACACTTTTTTTAAACGCTAGCATTGCACCTTAAAAGACGTCATCTGTCTTCGCTTGAAGATGAAGCGACCCCCAAAATATTTATCTAAAGGTTATCTGGAGCGTGACTCGGGTCCATTTGGATGTTTGTGTGTTTCTATTTTTCATTCCAGTTCACCTCTTTGGCATTTTCATGTCCAGCTTCCCCCAGAGTGCTTGTTTATCTTATTTTTATCTTGTTGATTTGAAGGAAGAAGTGGACAAAGACAAATACACTTGAAGATGAAAAGAAAATGCTCAAGAGCGTAACCAAGCACATGAACAATCTATGTGATTCACCCAATGTGTGCATCACTTTATAATATTTTAACATTATCATGATCTGGCAGTGCGGTCATGTGTAACACCTAAATTTACACTCTGGGTATTGTTAAGGATTTTCATAACATACACTTCTGTATAAAAAATAAGAAAAAAAAAAAAACATGGATGAACATAGTAGGGTTGCCAACAGTCCGGATTAAGCGGGAATAATGTTCCCTCTATTTTTTCATGTGTCTAAATAGACACACAAACTCCCTGAGCACACTGCAGACCACTGTGAGCAACACAAATACATAACAGATATTTTCAAAAGCAAAGCTGCTACCGACCTAAAACCAAAACAGGCACCTACCTTAGCCTCCATGAGCTGCGGCATCAAAAAATTATAAGTCGTACCCTTATAAAATCTTGATTAATTATATTTTATATGAGTATAACACAACTTAAAATGGCTATAAAAGTCTCAGATTTTAGAAAAAAAAAAAAAATATATATATATATATACATATATATATATTAAGGCTGTCAAAATTATCGCGTTAACGGGCGTTAATTAATTTTTAAATTAATCACGTTAAAATATTTGACGCAATTAACGCACCAGGCCCGCTCAGACAGATTTAAATGTCAGTACAGTGAAAGGCCAACTTGTTAATTGTGTTTTATGGAGTTTTTCCGCCCTCTGCTGGCGCTTGGGTGTGACTTGCATATGTTATGTGGCGTAATGTCGCCCTCTGCTGGCGATTCAGTGCAGCTGATTATTTGGGTTTCGGCGCGCTTTTCTGACGTGATTATATGTCGACGCGAACTCACACTAATAGACAGTGCTATTCAGACCAGCTAACGTCCGCATCCAGTATTCAGTGGCAGTTCTCATAGCCCCATCAAACTGTTTGTTTCTAATACATACATTGCTTGTGAGTTATATTCCTCCTTTGTTTATATTCATGAGCATTAGATAGTTATTGATGATGTGTATTTGAATTTGTTCACATATATGGTGAAATGCAGCATTGTTAGATGCTTGTGAGCTAATTGGCTAGTGCTACTGCTCAAATGGACACTTGTGTGTACATTTTATGTCATTTTGTGATTTATGCAAGTTATTGACACATTGCCTTGTTATTTTCAGTTTTACAAAAATACAAGAAACGTGCTCTTGTCAAAAAGAGATGACTTCAGTATAGCCCATGCAACTTTGCCACACCGTCTGATTTCTTTTTGGAACTTATGTTCGCCATCTGTCAATTTGTGTACTCACACACATTGAGGACAGAATAGGGCTACTAGTTTATTTTTTGATTGAAAATTTTACAAATTTTATACGAAAACATTAAGAGGCGTTTTTAATATAACATTTCTATAACTTGTACTAATATTCATCTTTTAAGAACTCCTACTAGTCTTTCTATCCATGGATCACTTTAACAGAATGTTAATAATGTTAATGCCATCTTGTTGATTTATTGTTATAATAAACAAATACAGTCCTTATGTACCGTATGTTGAATGTATATATCCATCTTGTCTTATCTTTCCATTCCAACAATAATTTACAGAAAAATATGGCATATTTTATAGATGGTTTGAATTTCGATTAATTGCGATTAATTACGATTAATTCATTTTTAAGCTGTAATTAACTCGATTAAAAATTTTAATCACTTGACAGCCCTAATATATATATATATATATATATATATATATATATATAAATAAAAAATATCGTTTGACGTATATATATATATATATATATATATATATATATATATATATATATATATATATATATATATATATATATATATATATATATATATATATATATATATTAGGGCTGTCAAACGATTAAAATTTTTAATCGAGTTAATTACAGCTTAAAAATTAATTAATCGTAATTAATCGCAATTAATCGCAATTCACACCATCTACAAAATATGCCATATTTTTCTGTAAATTATACATATATTCTGTAAAATAAATTGTTGGAATGGAAAGATAAGACACAAGATGGATATATACATTCAACAAAGGGTACATAAGGACTGTCGTGGGCATTTCACTCTACTGTCATTTAAATCTGTCTATGCTGTCCTCACTCCGAAGCGTCTACTTTTTCCAAAGCTAGACAGCTAGTGAGCGACGCCTTAATAATCAGACTTCTTCCTTTTTCATCTGATTTATTAATAAAATGGCCTCAAACCATTGTCCTCTTTAGACCGTCGTAAAACTACAGAAAAAAAAAGTACACAAGCATTGCATTAGCAACAATGTTAGCTTAGCATGCTATAAAGGTTCACTAAACATAAACAAAAAGCGTCTCATACAAAAAATATCACATTTCGCTTACTAACATAATATGTATATTCTTTACAACAACCATATTTACGGACAAATCTTGTCCAAGGATCATATAAGCACAACATTACAACGTAGGCGTCAGGTCGAGACGTCGTGCAGCCATATTGAACTGGCAAGAAAAAAATAAACCATGTCGCAAAGCGACCACAAGAGTTCGCTGTTAGACAGCGCAAAAAGCCTTGCTGTAAAACTTACCAAAAGGCAGAATACTTTCTGAGCGGGACATGTGCGTTAATTGCGTCAAATATTTTAACGTGATTAATCAAAAAAATTAATTACCGCGATAATTTTGACAGCCCTAATATATGTGTGTATATATATATATATATATATATATATATATATATATATATATAAATATATATATATATATAAACTGTTGTGTTGCGTGATTTTGCTGTTGTGCTGCGAGCCTTTTGCATTCATGCTGCGAGCTATTTGCTGTCGTGATGTGAGCCATTTGCTGTCGTGTTGTGGCAATTGGGGTTTGTGCTGTTTTCTATTTGCAAAGTGTTTGGACTTTGCATTTCGCCTGACACCTCTCGGCCACTGTAATAATTCCCACAAAAAATGTACCGATTAAATGGCAGTAAGGCTAACTGTTCAGTTCCTATGGCAATTTGGAAAGCCACTGCCCCAAAAAGGAACAGGAAGTTGAGTAAATTAAGTATTTGAAACGTTTTGGAACATCGCAGTTTTTTTTGTTGTTGTTTTGAACAGTGGGTGAGTATAAAAAAATGTACAGACATCGGATACACTAATTGTGGGGTCCGTAGTATGGTATATTGCACCTTCAGGAGACCCCAAATGGACTCCGACTGTACCATTGTGCCTAATAAGGCCGCCCGAGTCTGCAAGTTCACATCGGGGAAAAGCTGATGTGCCTTAATGAACTCGTCCAACTCGGTGACAGCCAGACTTGGAAAAGCTTGGCTGGACCTTGACACCGATCCCGTATAAAAGACAAACAACTTCAACCCCTCGTGGCACGCTCATCAATTCTGTCCTATCGTTGCTCATCACTCATCCTGGGCGAGGCAGGGGGGCTTGCGATCAATAAACGATGCCCGTAGAAGAGCAAGGGGGGGAAAAAATTCCCAACAACAGGCGTACACATTTGTCACCTGCGAAATCAATGAGTGAATGGCTACCATGTTGGATCTTAATAGGTAAAATAAGGTCAGGTTAATTTCTCTTGTAGGATTCAGTCGGAATCAATGGAGCAGAATGTAATAAGGGAATACATAATTAAAATAATTAGATTTGGGAGACATAGGATATGTAAAATGTAATCACTGACGGAATAATTTTAGACTCATTTTTGAAGGATCTAAATTATTAATGTATTAATCACTGTTTTCTGGAGCCTATTCCAGCTCCCTTCCCCATTGGTTGCATATCACAAGGTCATAGAGACACCATCACTGATGGTAAATACAGTGTTAGCCAAAGGTATTGGCATGCCTACAATTCTGTCAGATAATGCTTAATTTCTCTCAATTAATGATTGCAATTACAAATGCTTTGGTAGTAATATCTTCATTTATTTTTCTTACAGTGAAAAAACACAAAAGGCAAGGCAAGGCAAATTTATTTATATAGCACAATTCAACACAAGGCAATTCAAAGTGCTTTACATCACATGAAGATTATTTTATTTCCTATTTCGACTGTCTTTGTTTTTACGTCCTATTGATTTTATTGTGATTTTTATAATAATTAAAAAAATAAAGAGAAAATAATAATAATAATAATAATGCACAAGGGGAATAGAAAGCAAATAGATTGAAATATATAGACAGTTATGGATATGCGGTGCTAAATAAAAACGTTTTTAGCCCTGATTTAAAGGAGCTAACAGTTTGAGCATACTTCAGACCTTCAGGTAACTTGTTCCAGAGGCGAGGAGCATAATAACTAAATGCTGCCTCACCCTGCTTGGTTCTTGTTCTTGGAACATACAGGAGACCGGTTCCAGACGACCTTAAGGGTCTAGATGTTTCATAGGAATCTAACAAATCAAGCATGTATTTTGGTCCAAGGCCATTAAGTGTTTTGTAGACAAGCAGTAGTATTTTATAATCTATCCTTTGACTCACTGGAAGCCAGTGTAACGATTTCAAAACCGGTGCAATGTGGTCCAGTTTCCTTGTATTTGTGAGGAGCATTCTGTCCTAGCTACAGCTTCCTGACTGATTTTTTATCAAGGCCTGTAAAAATACCGTTGCAATAGTCCAATCTGCATAAGTTTGTCCATGTCTTTTTGAGTCAGAAGCCCCTTAATTCTCGCTATACTTTTTTTTAGGTGTAATAAGCAGATTTAGTGACGGACTTTAGACGGCTATCAAATTTTAGGTCTGAGTCAATAATTACGCCAAGGTTTCTGACTTGATCTGTAGCTGTAAGTGACATTGTGCTAAGGCGCCTGCTTATCTTTGACCTTTCCATTTTTGGCCCAAAAATAATCACTTCTGTCTTCTCCACATTTAACTGGAGAAAATTCTGGCACATCCATTCATTGATTTGATGAATGCAATTACTGAGGGAGACTAAGGGACTATAATCATGTGGGGACACAGAAATGTAGAGTTGTGTGTCATCTGCATAGGTCTGATAGGAGATGTCATACTGTTCCATAATCTGAGCTAGGGGAGGCATATAGATGTTAAATAAGAGTGGTCCAAGAATTGACCCTTGAGGGACTCCACACGTGAATTTGGTTCGTTCTGAATGATGATTTCCGACTAACACAAAGAAATCCCTATCATTTAAATAAGATGTGAACCACTGAAGAACAGTGTCAGTAAGCCCAATCTGCTGAATAGTATGTTGTGATCAACTGTGTCAAATGCGGCGCTGAGATCCAATAGTAGCAGAACAGATGATTTGCCTGCATCGGTATTCCGACGAATATCATTTAGAACTTTGATAAGCACTGTCTTAGTGCTGTGTTGTGGCCGAAATCCAGACTGAAATGAGTTAAAAAGATTGTTTTGCATCATAAAAACCTGGATCTGTTCGAACACAACCCTTTCGATAAATTTCCCCAGGAATGTCAGATTTGATATTGGCCTATAAATACTAATGGTTGAGGTATCCAGATTTGTTTTTTTAGAAGAGGTTTGATTACTGCAGTTTTTAAAGTTTGTGGAAACTCTCCTGTTTGGAGAGAAGTATTTATAATCTGAAGTATGTCTAGGGCTATGCAATGAAAAACAGTTTGACAAAAGAGTGGAAAAAAACTCAAATCATTATAATTTCACACAAAACTCCAAAAATGAGCCAGACAAAAGTATTGCACCCTTTGAAAAATCATGTAATTAACTGCACCTGTTACTTACCTGTGGCACATAACAGGTGGTGGCAAGAACTAAATCACCCTTGCAGCCAGTTAAAATGGATTAAAGTTGACTCAACTTCTGTCCTATGTCCTTGTGTATACCACATTGAGCATGGAGAAAAGAAAGAAGACCAAAGAACTGTCTGAGGACTTGAGAAGCAAAATTGCGAGGAAGCATGGGCAATCTCAAGGCTACAAGTCCATCTCCAGAGACCTGAATGTTCCTGTGTCTACCTTGCGCAGTGTCATCAATTAGTGTAAAATCCCATGGCACTGTGGCTAACCTCCCTAGATGTGGACGAAAAAAAAAAATTGACGAGAGATTTCAATGAAAGATTGTGTGGATGGTGGAAAAAGAACCTCGACTAACATCCAAACAAGTTCAAACAATCCAGCAGTCGAAGGGTACAACAGTGTCAACCCGTACTATCCATCGGCATCTAAATGAAAAGGGTCTCTATGTTGGGATACCTAGGAAGACCCCACTTCTGAACCAGAGACATAAAAAGCCAGTTGCCGCTCGACATCCAATCCATTAATTTACATAATTTTTGCAAGGCTACACCATATAATACTTTCAAAACATAAATCATGATCTCACTACTTTCAGGACATTTCCCCTGTGTCACACCTGTGCATTAACCCCTAGCTAAACCTATTATATACATATAGATCCCGAGTAATGAATGATTCATTTCATTATGACAGAAAAAAAAATGCAGCCCCGCACTACAATGGTGCCACGTACAATCTGGCTCAAAAGTTATTACGGAGTCAGCAGCGAAATAACGGCTACCAAATTGCTCTGCTGGCCTTGGTAGCTCTTTGGATTGATCGTGATGAATGGTCTAGCAATTTAACGTACGGCGTGGGGCCGGAATGAAGTCAAGATCCTTTTGAAGTAGGCCAATTTATCTATCGCTATTTACTGGCAGCGAGCGTATAAACATCTCAGCGTGAGAGGAGTTATTAGATTTGAGGCGTTTTCTATGTGGGGAAAATGTTAGTGAGTCACCATGTAAAGATCAAGACTAATATCATCATTTTTTTAAATGGTGAGCAAGCACTCACAAAATTTTAGAGCAGCAAAGAAGCTTGGAGTATTTGATGAATTTTACTGTAGTACTGCCTATTTTATGTACAGTGGGGCAAATAAGTATTGAGTCAACCACCAATTGTGCAAGTTCTCCTACTTGAAAAGATTAGAGAGGCCTGTAATTATCAACATGGGTAAACCTCAACCATGAGAGACAGAATGTGGAAAAAAAACAGAAAATCACATTGTTTGTTTTTTAAAGAATTTATTTCCAAATTAGAGTGGAAAATAAGTACCGTAATTTCCCGAATATAACGCACACTTTTTTCCCCAAAATCAACTTGTAAACTCATGGTGCGCATTATAAACGGGTACATGGATGGAGACAGAAATATATATGTATTACATATATATATAAACCGATTTTTTTTCATTGACACGGCCACGTTGTGTTGAAGAAACGTATGCGGCGACCCGTTGCCGACCATTACGGTACGTGACGTCACCGTTTTGTTTCGGTAATACTTCACTCTAATCGACAGAATGATTTCGTCTGTGTTAAATTCTGCTTTTTTCACTCTTCATAAAGCACAGAATTTAGTTTCTTAAACTCATTTGAGTCGACGTTTATTGCAGCTCCGCAATTCGGACTATAACAAATGTAAGAACACACACTTCCTATGTCCGTCAACTATATCGGTCCTTCGGGAAACTCAAACCCAAATAACAATAGTTCCTTTTGTTACTGTCGAGTTGACAGCTATGAGCTCTCACGGATTTCCGACTTACGTTCTCACTTTCATTTTACCGTATCAATCCATGGAAGAAACATTTATTCATCATGAGGAAACGAGCAAGTTATACAGCAGCCTTTAAAAGAAAAGTCACATCTGTTTTGTTTTCTCCTAGATTCTGGTAAGTTGGAGAAGTTGTCAAATCATATTATTACCGTAAATATTGTCAGTTTACGGTAATGTTTTGAACTACCAATGTGCTATGCTTGTGCTGTGTTTCACCAGTCAGTAAAATGACATCTCTGTATCTGTACACAAGCTCTGTTTTCTTCTAAAATTAGGGTGCGCGTTATAAACGGGTACAATAATTTTCCCTAGATTTTACAAGTAAATTTGGGGTGCGCATTATACACGGGTGCGCCTTATATTCGAGAAATTACGGTATTTGGTCCTCTACAAACAAGCAAGATTTCTGGCTGTCAAAGAGGTCTAACTTCTTCTAACGAGGTCTAACGAGGCTCCACTCGTTACCTGTATTAATGGCACCTGTTTTAACTCATTATCTGTATAAAAGACACCTGTCCACAATTTCAGTCAGTCACACTCCAAACTCCACTATGGCCAAGACCAAAGAGCTGTGGAAGGACACCAGAGACAAAATTGTACACTTGCACCAGGCTGGGAAGACTGAATGTGCAATAGGTAAAACGCTTGGTGTAAAGAAATCAACTGTGGGAGCAATTATTTGAAAATGGAAAACATACGAGACCACTGATAATCTCCCTCAATCTGGGACTCTATGCAAGATCTCACCCCGTGGCATCAAAATGATAACAAAAACGGTGAGCAAAAATCCCAGAACCACACGGGGGGACCTAGTGAATGACCTACATAGAGCTGGGACCACAGTAACAACGACTACTATCAGTAACACAATGCGCCGCCAGGGACTCAAATCCTGCACTGCCACACGTGTCCCCCTGCTGAAGAAAGTACACGTTCAGGCCCGTCTGCAGTTCGCTAGAGAGCATTTGGATGATCCGGAAGAGGACTGGGAGAATGTATTATGGTCAGATGAAACCAAAATAGAACTTTTTGGTAGAAACACAGGTTCTCGTGTTTGGAGGAGAAATAATACTGAATTGCATCCAAAGAACACCATACCCACTGTGAAGCATGGGGATGGAAACATCATGCTTTGGGGCTTTTTTTCTGCAAAGGGACCAGGACGACTGATCTGTGTAAAGGAAAGAATGAATTGGGCCATGTATCGAGAGGTTTTGAGTGAAAATCTTCTTCCATCAGCAAGGGCATTGAAAATGAGATGTGGCTGGGTCTTTCAGCATGACAACGATCCCAAAGACACAGTCAGGGCGACAAAGGAGTGGCTTAGTAAGAAGCATTTCAAGGTCCTGGAGTGTCCTAGCCAGTCTCCACATCTCAACCCCATAGAAAATCTTTGGAGGGAGTTGAAAGTCCTGTTGAATGTCGTGTTGCCCAACGACAGCCCCAAAACATCACTGCCTGGACGTGTACTTTCTTCAGCGTGGGGACACGTCTGGCAGTGCAGGATTTGAGTCCCTGGCGGCGCATTGTGTTACTGATAGTAGCCTTTGTTACTGTGGATTCAGGGAGATTATCAGTGGTCTTGTATGTCTTCCATTTTCTAATAATTGCACCCACAGTTGATTTCTTTACACCAAGCGTTTTACTTATTGCAGATTCAGTCTTTCCAGCCTGGTGCAGGTCTACAATTTTGTCTCTGGTTTCCTTTGACAGCTCTTTGGTCTTGGCCATAGTGGAGTTTGGAGTGTGACTGACTGACTGAGATTGTGGACAGGTGTCTTTTATACCGATAATGAGTTAAAACAGGTGCCATTAATACAAGTAACGAGTGGAGCCTCATTAGACCTTGTTAGAAGAAGTTAGACCTCTTTGACAGCCAGAAATCTTGCTTGTTTGTAGGTGACAAATACTTATTTTCCACTCTAATATGGAAATATATTATCTAAAAATCAAAAATGTGATTTTCTGTTTTGTTTTTCCACATTCTGTCTCTCATGGTTGATGTTTACTTTTCAAGTAGGAGAACTTGCACAATTGGTGGTTGACTAAACACTTATTTGCCCCATTGTATGTACTGCAAGTTGTAAACCAGTGGCCAAGCAGTGATTTACGCTGTGGGTTTTATTTTCGTAGACAAAATAACACGCGATTGGCGTTGGATTCAATCAGCGTGTTTCACGCTAACAGCACCACAAACTGTGTGTTGATCAAAACAAAAGCTTCTCTCTAAATACTATCATAATCCTCTCCCAACTCTATACCCATTTACAGCTGAGTGACTCGACGCCCCCGGATACTATACGAGAAAATACAGTATTGGCAGACTATTTGCTTCTGGAACTCTTTATTTATATTTGGAAGATTCATGTTGATGTCAGCACCACCCACAGTGATGACTTGTGACTCGGCATGTCCGGCGGTCATATATCCATCTCGACTATACCGCCAGCCTCGACTCGGCACCAGTCGACCAATTTGCTCCCACTTCAGGAGGAGACGAGGTGAAAATAAACATTAAATATTGATTTTAGGCACAGGATTCCAGTCTGGAGCACACTAACTCATTCGCTCGCTCGATTTTGCCACTCGCTGATGTTTTACGGGATCAATTTTGTATGGAATTACATACATGTTGTGTTCAAGCCCACTCATTGTGAACAGTTTAGTGGAGGCTGTATGCAAACCGTGACCTGTTAGTCGCCCAACTACCGTAATTTTCGGACTTTAAGCCACACCTTTTTCCCCTTCATTTTGAATCCTGGGGCTTATAGTCCAGTGGGGCTTATTTTTTTATTTATTCGGCTTCATAAGTAATTAGGGTTGTTCCGATCATGTTTTTTTGCTCCCGATCCGATCCCGATCGTTTTAGTTTGAGTATCTGCCGATATAATTCCCGATCCGATTGGTTTTTTTCCCCTCCCGATTCAATTCCAATCATTCCCGATAATTTTTCCCGATCATATACTGTACATTTTGGCAATGCATTAAGAAAAAAATGAATAAAACTCGGACGAATATATACATTCAACATACAGTACAAAAGTACTGTATTTGTTTATTATGACAATAAATCCTCAAGATGTCATTTACATTATTAACATCCTTTCTCTGAGAGGGATCCACGTATAGAAAGACTTGTAATTCTTAAAGGATTAATGTGACCTTGTATATTGTGACTAAATATTGCCATCTAGTGTATTTGTTGAGCTTTCAGTAAATGATACTGTAGCCATTTAACTTCTGCCCAAATGCATGATGGAAAGTGCAACCATGACTGTGCCTAGTGGTACCAATTGATATATCTTCTCTGCGTTGGGAAATAAAATAGGGTGTTAAAAAAAAGTTCAACTACTACCTTTCTTCCCCACATTGCTTCCCACGATACTTCTAATTGTTGAGAGTGGGATTGTCAGGTTTTAGCCAATTATAAAAAAGCTTCAAAGGCTGCCAAAATCCTCTCTACTCATTTAACGTTGCCTTTTAACTCTATATGTGCGTAAAACGGTGCCATTATAGATTGAACGCGACAATGCGTGAGTGGGTAGTGCAGCACATGCATTAATTGCATTAAATATTTAAAAGTTATTACCGCCGTTAACGCGATAAATTTGATAGCCCTAGTCTAAGCCAAAACTAAAGACTCTGGATGATTGTAAGACATTTTGTCTGTAACGTTAAATACAATTAGAAAACGAATTAAAAAAAAAAAAAATATATATATATATATATATATATATATTTAAAAAAGACAGGTCCGATATTTTTTGGCCGATTCCGATACTTTGAAAATGACGTGATCGGACCCGATCGCCGATCGATCGGGACATCTCTAAGTAATACTTCATTTGACAACGGTGTCATAAGACTGTCACAAAACCGTCGTAATTATGACATGACACTATCACTGGGATTACTGAATGCTTATGACATATGTCATTAAGTGTCATCTGGCAAATTATGTCACTAACTGCATTTATGTCCCGTTTGGATCTTTTACATCCATTCAAAAGTGAGGTAATTTGCCAGATAACACTAAGTGACATTTGTTATAAGCATTCATTAATGCTCATGACAGTGTCATGTAAGAATTATGATTGACAAATTATAGCCTTATGGCGCTACTGTCAAATAAAGTGTTACCAAATACCATAACTAGCAATTGATGAAACAACTAGAACAGTAACTGAAGAAATAATTAGCGCAGTACATGAATTTTGATTGGTATGTACATCGGTAGCGCCGCAATGCATGCTAGGAGGCATATTCAATGACGACAGTGTTCACAGCAGGTGGCTGCAGAGGTTGACTGTCTCCCCCAAGGGAGCAATGATGGCCAAATGAAGCTTCTTGAAGCAATTGGTTCAAAGTGTCATGGTGGTTCATTTGGTCTTATGACAGTCATATGATGCTGCTGTCAGATGAAGGGTTCCCGGTTAATATCTTGTGGTGTAAATATCCCATAATACAGTGAGGACAACTGCAGTTTATAGTCCAGTGCGGCTTATGTATGAACAAATGCCATTTTCATGTCAAATTCGGTGGGTGGCGGCTTATAGTTAGGTCCGCCTTATAGTAGGGGTCCCCAACCTTTTTTGCACCACGGACCGGTGTTATTTGGGTCTTTTTTTTACGGACCAGTGTTCTGACAAATTTTGCAACCCATCACAAATGGCAACGATGCGGTTCTGCGCATGCGCGTAACGTTAAACATAGCCGCAAAATGCGCAAATGCAGCAATTCCAAAGTAAACACTACAAACTTTCTTGAAAGAAAGGAATATTAACTTACGTTTGATCATGGAAGGACTTGTAGAAAATTTCTCCTCAGCACACAACAACTGCACACCGCTTTCACCATTAACGGCTTTGCCTTGTCGTTAAACATTATTTAAAAAGCAAAGATATGATGTTGGAAATTGTAGCAAGGTTTTCAATGCTCTCGTAGCGATGTCAGGATATTCCGGAATGACTTTAATCCAGAACCTCGGAGCAGTTGTTGTCTCAAATGTATGTTTAATAAGGTCGCAGTCATTTGCGATATCTACAAGTTGATCTTCCTGTTGCACAGACATGCTCGAATCACTCGGTTTATTCACAAACGGGTCACGAATCCACTCCTTCGCAGTTCGTGGGTCTTCGAGGTTGTAGGCTTATCAGGTGCCCTTTTCGCCGTAAAAGTATCTCCAAGGATGTCTGTTTTCCGGTCATCTTCGCTCGTGTGGGGGCTAATTATTTCCGGGAACAGATATGCTGCGCCCGCGGCCTAGTAATACGTTATTATCGCGGACAAGCGCACATAGATATATTATATAGACAAACAAGATGTACTGCTAGAAGTCTAATCAATGGATTTCTTTGACGACATTCTAATCTATCCCGTAGTATTATATCTAGAGTAGACAGGGATATTAGTGTCTTCAGCAGGGGCACAGGGTTAATTCGGCCAGAATGCGGTCGTTATTAAATAATTATTTCTGTGCAGCCCGGTAGCAAATGCGCCACGGACCGGTACCGGTCCGCAGCCCGGCAGATGGGGACCCCTGCCTTATAGTCCGAAAATTACGGTAGAGTTATTTTCGGCGGTCATTTTAATTTTTGTCTTAGTCTTTTGGACGAAAATACTTGTGAGTCTTAGTAATGTTGTTGTCATTTCAAAATGGGTTCATCTTCGTCTAGGTTCATTTGACAATTACTCAGAATATTTTCGTCTGTAAAATTCTAAAGTTTTAGTCCGAAAATAAATCACTAAACATTAAAATGAAGGTTTACCACAATTTCAAATGAACATTGACAGACGGGCAAATATTGTAACATCTACAAGGACAACGCCAACTTGAAGATGATATTACACACTCAGCAGGAAATAGTACATTATTTTTAATTAGTTATATCCACCCAAACTTGATGTAAAAAGTCTATAGATAATGTTAATGCTAACGTTAAGGCGAATGATACGCTGATGCTACGAGTTGCATTTAGTGTGTGATGTTCAGTACTGTCACAGATTACCGTAATTTTCGGACTATAAGCCGCTACTTTTCCCTTTCATTTTGATACATGTGGTTTATAGTCCAGTGCGGCTTATTTGTTGATTTATTTGGGTGGTGACAGTGCTGTCATAAGACTGTCATAAGATCGTCATAATTGTGTCATGTGTCATGCACACTATCATGGGCATTAATAAATGCTCGTGACAGATGTCATTTAGTATCATCTGGCAAATTATATCACTAACTCCATTTAAGTCCAGCTTGGATCTTTTACATCCATTCAAAAGTGAAATAATTGGCCGGTTAACACTAAATGACATCTGTTATAAGCATTCATTAATGCTTTGGACAGTGTCATGTCAAAATTATGATTGTCTAATGACAGTCTTATGTCACCACTGTCAAATAAAGTGTTACCAAATACCATAACTAGCAATTAATGAAAAAACTGGAACAGTAACTAAAGAAATGTTTAGCACAGAATATGATTTTTTACTTTTTTTACTGATAAAGATGATTTTTTACTTTTTTTTTTTTTTAATTATTATTTACATCCGTAGCACTGCAGTGGATGCTAGGAGGCATATCGGACAACAACAGTGTTGACAGCAGGTGGCAGCAGAGATTGCCTGTCTCTACCAAGGCAGCAGTGATGGCCAAATAAAGTTTCTTGAAGCGTTAAAGCTTTGCAGCCAATTGGTTCAAAGTTTCATGGTGGTTCATTTGGTCTTATGACAATTCGTATGATGCCGCTGTCAAATAAAGTGTTACCGGTTCATATCTTTTGGTGTAAATATCCCATAATACAGTGAAAACCGCTGCGGCTTATAATCCAGTGCGGCCTATCAATGAACAAATTCTGTTTTCATGCCAAATTTGGTGGGCGGCAGCTTATAGTCAGGTGCGTCTTATAGTGCGAAAATTAGGGTACTTGAAAAAGTAATTTTAATTAATAATTACGCCTCAAAGGCTAAAGCAATATTACATATTCTTTCTTGCCAAGATAAGAAAGCAAATCTTACCATGTGTGTCAAAACAAGCAAGGCTGGAGCGCAGCCTAGTTTGAAGCACATCCTAAACATGAGTGGGGGGGGGGGGGGGGGGGGACACCTGGACACCACAAACTCTATTTAAAAAAAAAAAAAAAAAAAAAAGTTGTCCAAGAATCTCAGAAGTTGCTTGCCAAACAAAATGCTAAAGCTAACATGACTGTGAAAGCTATGCTAACGCTACTAGTTACATTTAATAAGTGAAGATCACTCAGCACAGACCTTTCAAAGGCTAAAGCATCACTGCATAATCTCTCTTGCCAACATAAGAAAACATATCATACCATGTGTTTCAAAACAAGCAAGCCTGGAGCGCAGCCTAGCTCGAAGCACATCCTAAACTCCAAACATTACTACGATGCGGGCTGACGTACTACACGTTCGATCAGAAAATGTCAAGCATTGTGAACATATGACAGAAACCGTGTCGCATTTTCGTCTCGTTACCGTCTTATGAGACGAAAGCTGGCATGTTTTACTCTTGCAAGACTTGTCATCGTCACGTCATCGTCATGAAATATTTTGGTAACACTTTACAATAAGGGTCCCTTAAAGTGCCTGTGACACGAAAAAGCATGTTTATTTCATAATACACGCGGTATTTTATGCCCCTGAATGATATGGGCCGCTTGGGTGTGTGTGGAAGCGATCGCTATTTTAAGTTAGTTTTTTTAATCCCGCGCCATGAAAATGAGTGACTTCCGGCTTCGGTCTTGCATTGAGGAGGAGGGCGCTGTGACGTGTACGGTAGAAGACATCCTCTTCAAGCTACAGTGTACTGTTGTGTATGAGGACGAAGGATTCAGCTGATTTTGCGGATTAATACGTTTATTTTTCCCATCACGCCAGCCAAACGGCTGCAGAAAAATCATTCTGTATGAGGGAGAGGCGTATGCGCCTTTTTGGAGTTTCAAAAGGTTCCCATTCACCGTGGATAATTACTGTGGGACCATTGGACTTACGAGGAAGTGAGTAAACATCTTGTTTTGTATTATGTCAAATACGAATACAGCGATTACAAAGTAAACACTACAAACTTCCTTTAAATGAAGGACTACTTATGTTTGATCATTGATAGGCATGTAAAAAGCTCTCCTAATGCTCATTAGCAGCAGCACGTTAGCTGCACAACAACTCCAGCCACCCTCCTCCAGGGAACGAACTGTAAATTGCTCTCCGCCGGGCGACAATCGACAACCGGGTCGTCATGTCAAATAATCCAGGATAGTTATGTGTGATTTTCCGCTTCGAAGACTTTGAAACATCACTCGGTTCGGGTTAGCATGTCGGCTAGCTGTCACGCTTTCTGGTTTGTTTACATTCTCCAAAGCCGGGGAAGGGAAATGACATATGTCCGATTTAGGTGTCATAAAATATCATTCGGAAGATGCGACAGTAAAGGTGAAGTCGACAGTTTTGACCATTATGGAGTAATTTTGCCATGTGTCCTGAATAAATGCATTTTTATTATTTCATATTCCATTCAGCACAAGACTGTTATTTGTCATGACCATGCCATTTATTTAGCAATTGGGGAAAATACTTGGATAAAAAGAATATCCTGTAAAAATATTGAAGTAAAGAGACAGAAACAATGACATTTTGCCGCTCTCTTCGTCGTGTTTTCCTCGTTGTGAATAGTTCCCCCTCTACGGGCTGACTGGTCCTTCTCAAGCCATTTATATAGCTATTGGGGAAAAATACTTGGATAAAAAGAATATCCTGTAAAAATATTGGAGTAGAGAGACTGAAACAATGACATTTTGCGGCTCTCTTCGTCGTGTTTTCCTCGTTCTGAATAATTCCCCCTCAATGGGCTGAATAGTAAAACCGATGAGCCCAGTCTACCGCTGACGTCATCCACCTGTTGGGGACGCTAAAGCCCTATAATGATAGGCGTGGCTAACCAGCAGATTAAAAGACTAATTTCTCGTCATCTGTGCTTTGCTAAATTGTTGTATACAGTCGAATCGTCTCAAAATATGATTCTAATTCACATAATAATGCCATTTAAGACTTTTTTTCTTGTGTCATATGCTCTTTAATTAACACTAGTTAATGCATTTTTAGACAATAAGTCATGTTTAAGTAACATTACAAGAATTAATATAATTGCTTATTTAATATTTATTAATATATTAATTAACATGAGTTAATGCATTAGCTAATGCATTAGTTAATGCATAACCAGACAGTAACTAATGGTATGGTAAAATTAAAAATATATATAGGCCTACATAGGGTTAGGGTTTAGGGTTTAGAGTTAGGGTTTGTTAATTTAGCATTTATATTTTTTTAGTTATGGGCAGGGGTGCACATAAGTGGTCCGCATGCGCGCATGCATACTGGACGTAGACAAACGCACTGGCCCTCAACGGCTTCCATACGCTTTTGCGTACCGATGGCTGACCACTGTATTTGCGGCAGACACGAGAAAATAACTTCTCAAAATGTCGAAGAGGCAGGCCCCACTGAGTAATTATTAGTAAAATTGCTAATAATTGATCAGCATGTTAGTAAAAATACTAACATAAAATAAAAAAGAAATAACAATAATAACCAGTGAAATTTAAAACTCCCTTTAAAGTCTACCAAAACAACAACACCATTCACCTTTGTGCTTTGTAAATGTAATTATCCACTGTAGAAAGGTTGGTTGTAGAGGACAATTCCTTTGACCATGCCAACCTTTTTTTTCTATGCAGATGGCATGGGGATAAAGTGGCCTGTCAGACTTGCTTCAGGCGTGTTTGTCACAGCAGGTTAAGCCGAGGCTTTCAACACAAACCCCGAACTACATTACGAGGCCCAGAGGGTCTGCAGGGGGTGCGCTAAAAGCACCGCTGGCCACTCAAGTCGCGCTCCCCTATCTCTAAGTGTTATTTCAGATCTTTCTAATGTACTCTGGGGCAGCCAGCTTCACCACTGACCTGCTCCAAATGAAACCATTGCATCCTTTCCCTGTCTTCCCAGAGAGAGACGCCAGCAAAAACCACAAGTAGCCAATCCCGCTGGTCCTCCAAAATGTGGCAAATTGCCTCAAATGCACCTTGTTTCATTTGAGGTAAATCTTGACCAAAAAACAAAAGACAAAATATGCTGTGCATCCTTAGGAGGTAACAGTAGCAGAACTGTCATGCTGCTTTCAAGATGAAACCAGTCATGCCCAGCATTGTTTTCTTCAACGAAGACGATAACAAACATATTTTGTTCGACGGATTTATCTTCATGACGACGAACTAAAAAATTGTCTCGGGAGAATAAAACATAACGAGACGAATGCCAGTTTTCGTTTGACGAGATGACAACGAGACGAAAATATGTCATAGTTTCTGTCATATGTTGGTTATACTTGATTTAAACTCGGTGTTATAATGATGATACAGTGGGGCAAAAAAGTATTTAGTCAATACCAAAAGTTCATCTCAATACTTTGTTATGTACCCTTTTTTGGCAATAACGGAGGCCCAACGTTTTCTGGAACTCTTCACAAGCTTTTCACACACTGTTGCTGGTATTTTGGCCCATTCCTCCATGCAGATCTCCTCTAGAGCAGTGATGTTTTGGGGCTGTCAGACAACACGGACTTTCAACTCCCTCCACAGATTTTCGATGATTTGCAAATAAATTCTTTAAAAATCAAACAATGTGATTTTATGTTTTTTTTCCCACATTGTCTCTCATGGTTGAGGTTTACCCATGTTGACAATTACAGGCCTCTCTAATATTTTCAAGTGGGAGAACTTGCACAATAAGCGGTTGACTAAATACTTATTTGCCCCATTGTATTTGGGGGTCATCGGAATGGACGTACATGGACGTCATTGGCACGGATGTACATGGCCGTAATTGAATTGGACGTATATGGCCGTCATTGGCATCAAAGTACATTGGCGTCAATGGAATTGATGTGCATGCATGTGTGTGAATTCATGTGAGTTTTTGGTAAAAAATGGTGACAAAAATTGAATGTGTTACAGGAAATGAATGGGAATTTTTGGGTCTTAACATTTAGTATTTTGAAAGAACTGTGAATTTTGGCAAAAACTGAATAGAAGCCCGCATGGCACAAATTTTAGGAATACAGTGGGGCAAATAAGTATTTAGTCAACCACTAATTGTGCAAGTTCTCCTACTTGAAAATATTAGAGATGCCTGTAATTGTCAACATGGGTACACCTCAACCACGAGAGACAGAATGTGGAAAAAAAAAACAAGAAAATCACATTGTTTGATTTTTAAAGAATTTATTTGAAAATCGTGGTGGAAAATAAGTCTTTGGTCAATACCAAAAGTTCATCTCAATACTTTGTTACAGTGGGGTGAACAAGTATTTGATACACTGCCAATGGGTTTTCCCATTGACTGTGTATCAAATACTTGTTCTCCCCACTGTATGTACCCTTTTTTGGCATAACAGAGGCCAAACGTTTTCCGTAACTCTTCACAAGCTTTTCACACACTGTTGCTGGTATTTTGGCCCATTCCTCCATGCAAATCTCCTCTAGGACAGTGATGTTTTTTGGGGTTGTCGTTGGGCAACACGGACTTTCAACTCGCTCCACAGATTTTCTACGGGGTTGAGATCTGGAGACTGGCTAGGCCACTCCGGGACCTTGAAATTCTTCATACGAAGCCACTCCTTTGTTGCCCTGGCTGTGTGTTTGGGATCATTGTCATGCTGAAAGACCCAGCCACATCTAATCTTCAATGCCCTTGCTGATGGAATGACATTTTCACTCAAAATCTCTCGATACATGGCCCCATTCATTCTTTCCTTTACACAGAACAGTCGTCCTGGTCCCTTTGCAGACAAAACAGCCCCAAAGCGTGATGTTTGCAACCCCGTGCTTCACAGTGGGTATGATGTTCTTCGGATGCAATTCAGTATTCTTTCTCCTCCAAACACGAGGACCTGTGTTTCTACCAAAAAGTTCTATTTTGGTTTCATCTGACCATAACACATTCACCCAGTCCTCTTCTGGATCATCCAAATGCTCTGTAGCGAACCGCAGACGGGCCTGGACGTGTACTTTCTTCAGCAGGGGCACACGTCTGGCAGTGCAGGATTTGAGTCCCTGGCATTGTTTTACTTATAGTAGCCTTTGTTACTGTGGTCCCAGCTCTCTGTAGGTCATTCACTAGGTCCCCCCGTGTGGTTCTGGGATTTTTTGCTCACCGTTCTTGTTATCATTTTGACGCCACGGTGTGAGATCTTGCATGGAGCCCCAGATCGAGGGAGATTACCAGTGATCTTGTATGTCTTCCATTTTCTAATAATTGCTCCCACAGTTGATTTCTTTACACCAAGCGTTTTGCCTATTGCAGATTCAGTTTTCCCAGCCTGGTGCAGGTCTAGAATTTTGTCTCTGGTGTCCTTCGACAGCTCTTTGGTCTTGGCCATAGTGGCGTTTGGAGTGTGGACAGGTGTCTTTTATACCGATAATGAGTTAAAACAGGTGTCATTAATACAGGTAATGAGTGGAGCCTCGTTAGACCTCGTGAGAAGAAGTTAGACCTCTTTGACAGCCAGAAATCTTGCTTTTTTGTAGGTGACCAAATACTTATTGTCCACTCTAATTTGGAAAAGATTCTTTTAAAATCAAACAATGTGATTTTCTGTTTTTTTTTTTTTTTTTTACATTCTGTCTGTCATGGTTGAGGTCTACTCATGTTGACAATTACAGGCCTCTCTAATCTTTTCAAGTAGGAGAACTTGTACAATTGGTGGTTGACTAAATACTTATTTGCCCCACTGTGTGCATGTGCGTTTATGTATATTTTTGCAAGCATATAATTAGCTCCCATTGTAAAAAGTGAATCTAGATGCTAACCAGCTATTTTACGTCCCCTAAAACAACTTAAAATGAAAACCAATCAACAGCACGAAAAGAGCGTGACAGGGTGACGGCGCCGCATGAAAATTAGCAGCGTGAGATTCCCCGCCCCGACGCTTCTAACATCAAAGCTGCTGTTCAATTAGGCATCTCTCCAAATGTAATTTTTATTTGATTTTTTTTCGAATCGCCGTCGCAGCGCCGAGACAATTAGACGCCTTGTGTGTCATGTTATTTTTTCTTTGGGTTGGAGATATCATAGGGATCTTTGTACGACTTGTCAAAGAAGACAAAAATAGGCCAATACACTGGCGGATATAATCTCAGCGCCGTGATGGGAGGTGTGCGCGCCATAATACGCTTCTCTGCATTAATCTGGATTTACAGTCATGTGTGTTTAACTTGAGATCAAGTAAATTCCAGATTAAAATCATATTTCATTTGCGATCTAGTTATCAACATGATTTCCCAGAGTTCAGGATTAACTCGCTGTTTGTCCTGGATGCTTGTTCAGTTGTAAGAGAACTTTTTAAAGTACTTGTTTCTAGCTTGAGACTACAGCATACCGTACTGAACATGTGTGACAACGAATGCATATAATGTGAGGAATATAAGTATTTGAACACCTTGCGATTTTGTTAGTTCTCCAACTTAGAAATGATGGGCGGGTTTGAAATTTTCGTGGTAGGTGCTTGTCCACTGTGAGAGACAATCTTCAAAAAAAAAAAAAAACAGGGTATGACTTTTTAACAATTTATTTGTATTCTACTGCTGCAAATCAGTATTTAAACACTGTAAAAGGTCCAACTCCACTCTACTTAGGTTAGGTTCAGACCACAGGTCTTAATGCACAAATCTGATTTTTTTTCGTGTTTTTCTGACTCGAGTGAGGCATTAACTTGACGGTCTGAATGCAACAAGTCGCATAACCTATCAAACCGATCTGGGTCACTTTCATATGTGGTTTAACCCCTTATCGTCTAATGTACCCCTTATCGCCTAATGTACCCCTTTTAACCCCTTATCGGTCCGATCACGTCATTTTCAAAGTATCAGAATCGGCAAAAAAATATCGGACATGCCTTTTTTTAAAGATATATATATTTTAATTAAATCGTTTTCTAATTGTATTTAACGTTACAGACATAATATGTTACACTCATCCAGAGTCTTTAGTTTAGGCTTAAGGTAGAGTTATCAAATTTATCCCGTTAACGGCGGTAATTAATTTTTTAAAAATGTTCAATTAACGCATGCGCTGCACGACCCACTCACGCATTGTCGCGTTCAATCTGTAATGTCACCGTTTTACCTATATATAGAGCTAAAAGGCAGCGTAAAATGAGTAGAGTGAATTTTGGCAGCCTTTGGAGCCTTTTTTTAATTGGCTAGAGCCTTACAATCCCTCTCCCTACGATTAGAAATATCATCGGAAGCAATGTGGGGAAGAAAGGTAGTAATTGATCTTTTTCTTAAAATCCTATGTTATTTCCCAACGCAGAGAAGATAGATCAATTGTTACCACTACGCACAGTCATGGTTGCACTTCCCATCATGCATTTGGGCACAACAGTTAAATGGCTACAGTATCATTTACTGAAAGCTCAACGAATACACTAGATGGTAATATTTAGTCACAATATACAAAGTCACATTTATCCTTTAAGAATTACAAGTCTTTCTATCCGTGGATCCCTCTCACAGAAAGAATGTTAATAATGTAAATGCCATCTTGAGGATTTATTGTCATAATAAACAAAAACAGTACTTATGTACTGTATGTTTAATGTATAAATTCGTCTGAGTTTTATTCATTTTTCTTCTTAATGCATTGCCAAAATGTATATGATCGGGAAAAATGATCGGGAATGATTTGAATTGAATCGGGAGCAAATAAAAGCAATCGGATCGGAAAATATCGGGATCGGCAGACACTCAAACTAAAACGATCGGGATCGGATCGGGAGCAAAAAAACATGATCGGAACAACCCTACTTATTACACATATTCATATTGATTTTCCTTTTTTTACAAATTTGAAAAAAGTACCATTAGGACCGCATTTTTCAAATTTTGGGATTCTCTGACAATTGCTTCATGTTGCAGGCTTTAAAGGGTTGAATCCGATTTGGACGCCTGTTTATCGGCTGGGTGTCGCCTGCTCTGGGTGGCTTGGGGGACCACCCTGGATCTCGGGGAGGTGACGATGGCTCCTTTGCTGGGCTGCGGGAGGAGGGATGGGCTGCGCTGGCCCCCACTCCCTGGGCTGGCTGGGTGGGGGCCATGGCCCTGGATTAGCGCCCGCGCGGCGTCTCCGCTCGTTTGCTTGACTGTCATGTATTGGGGCTCGTGCACGGCTGGATGTGATCGGGCCGGCGTCGGGATTGGTGATGGGGCGGCGTAGGGTCGGTTGCCAACGGGCTTACACTCTCAAGGGATTCACATGATTACTGGTTTCTTGATCACAGAGCTGATTTGTGTACACTCCACCCCTTTCAATAACTTTGCTTATAGACTCGCCAATTCCCTTCCCCTTCTTTCCCTGGTCAACAGGCCCCCCACATGGTGTCAACCGGAAATACATCTAGCTCATTATAGCACCAACATATTCATAGTAAGTGTAGGCGTTCAATGTATAGTGGGGCAAATAAGTATTTAGTCAACTAATTGTGCAAGTTCTCCCACTTGAAAATATTAGAAAGGCCTGTAATTGTCAACATGGGTAAACCTCAACCATGAGAGACAGAATGTGGAAAAAAAACGGAAAATCACATTGTTTGATTTTTAAAGAATTTATTTTCAAATTAGAGTGGAAAGTAAGTATTTGGTCACCTACAAACAAGCAAGATTTCTGGTTATCAAAGAGGTCTAACTTCTTCTGAAGAGGTCTAACGAGGCTCCACTCGTTACTTGTATTAAACAACTAACAAGCGAGCCTGGAGCACAGTCTAGCTTGAAGGGTTAGGTTTTGTCTAATCAGTGTCGGAGCGGGGCAGCACATCTCACATGAGTGACATGACCCATACACTACTACCATGCAGACTGAGGTACTCCACGTACGATAAGAAAATGTCATGCATTGTGAAGATATGACAGAAACTATGCCGCATTTTCGTCTCGTCCGATGAAAACTGGCACTTGTCTCGTTATATTTTAGTTTCCTAAAACACGTTTTTAGCCTGTCGTCATCATGAAAAATATTTTAGTTGTGATCGTTGACGAAAACAATATGTTAGCTTTGTTCAAAGTAGGGAAAACTGGAAAAAGCAGGCTAGAAAACGTACGTCCTCTGCTAGCATTTAAGTGTATTTATTTCTCCGCTCAAATTTAAATATAAACATGCTGTGGTGTTTTTTTAAGTAAAATCCCCTAACGTTTCTCATATATCGGAGTGTTTCAAAACATCACTACAATCGTATAGTATATGCCAGATTTGTGCCATGTACCTGAGGTGCCTCGGGCTAACAGGAGGCCCGGAAGGCCCTGCTGGAGGACCCCAAACATGGCGGTGCAAAGTCTTCCTTTGCCGTCGCAGCGGTGTGTTTTGTCGCCGCTGGGCAACTTGGACACTCGCTGATGAGAGAGCGGTGAACCGTGATTGACAGCAGCACCCCCGTGGTGTGACGGCTCTAACAGGCATGACTGCTCTTTTTTATACTGCCGAAGCTTTATGCATTCAAAGTCAATTTTTCTAAGGAGCTATGTGTAGCTATGTGTGCAGGTTCTTAATTGATGGTAGCTTTGCACCTAATGCAAAAGCGACCATCTGTAATTCTAATTCTCCTCAATTTTTGGGAACGCTACTCCTATACGTATTTACCTTTCGACTATGTTTCAACTTCAACATATTCCAAAAATGTGTGCCATGCGGGCTTTTATTCAGTTTTTGCCAAAAATTCACAGTTGTTCCAAATACTAATTGTTACGACACAAAAATTCCCATTCATTTCCTTTGACACATTCAATATTTCACCAAAATGTCACTTTTTTTTTTTTTAACCAAAAACTCACATGAATTAGCACACATGCACATCAATTCCATTGACGCCAATGTACGTCGATGCCAATGACGGCCACATACGTCCAATTTAATTACGGACATGTACAGTACTTCCATGCAAATGACGTCCATGTATATCTATTCCAATGACACCCGTATACTGTACGTCGATTCCATTGACACCAATTTATGTCGATACCGTTGACCCCCGCGCATGTTGATGCCATTGGCGGCATCGATAGGAAGGGACCTGATTTTAACAGTAAGGGACCCCGAAATGCCTCAAAATCAACAGGAAGTGAGCCAATATGAACAGGAAGGCCCCAAAATTAGTAGAAAGTGACTCAATACCTACATGAAGTCCGACATGCACCATAATTCTCGCACTATAAGGCGCACCCGACTATAAGCCGCCACCCACCAAATTTGGCATTCGTTCATAAATAAGCCGCACTGGACTATAAACCGCAGCTGTCCTCACTGTAATATGGGATATTTACACCAAGAGATATTAACCGTTAACACTTTAAGACCAAATGAACCACCATGAAGCTTTGAACCAATTGGCTGCAAAGCTTTATTGCTTCAAGAATCTTCATTAAGCCATCACTGCCCCCTTGGGGGAAACAGTCAACCACTGCTGCCACCTTCTGTCAGCACTGTTGTTGTCCAACATGCCTCCTAGCATGCATGCAGCACTACAGATATAAGTAACAATCAAAATTCATGTTCTGTGTTAATTATTTCTTCAGTTACTGTTCTAGTTTTTTCATTAATTGTTCGTTATAGAATTTGGTAACACTTTATTCGACAGTGGCGCCATAAGACCATCACAATTTTGACATGACACTGCCATGAGCATTAATGAATGCTGATGACAGATGTCATTCTGTGTCATTCGGCAAATTATCTTCCTTTTGAATGGATGTAAAAGATCCGAGCTGGACCGAAATGGAGTTAGTGACATACTTTGCTGGATGATTCTAAATGACAGCAGTCATAAGCATTCATTAATGCATAGACTTCATTTCCTATTGACGTGACACTTCGTCATTCTTTGTGTAACGCCTTATCAGAGGGGGCTGAGCTTCATTTAGTAATAACCGTGTCAGGGACGCGGGGCAGGCAGGTGGTGTGTGGACCCAAGTGCAGGGAAAAGGAAGCGAGTCAAAAGGGCGGTGCAAAAGTAATTTAATTAAGGCCGACAGAAAAACAAAGTACAAACCAAAAACTGATGTGATCCCAAAAAACACAGTAGCAAACAAAACTCAGGTTACTAACAAAAGGCTGGGTATCAAAAACTTACTGAGGCAGAGAAACACGAGGGCTGTGACGTAGGAACGGGCAAGAATGGACACTGGCATAAAGACATTGACATTGACATAGACAATGACGCAACAAGGAGTGAACAGAAAATGGGAGCTTATATACACACACGCAGACAAGGGGTAACGAGACAACAAGGAACAGGTGAGCACAGGAGGATAGCCTAGGAGAAGGCACATCAGGTGAAATCAATGGGCAATCACAGGGACAAGTCACACTAGGAGAAAACAAACACAAAACCTAACAAGCCGAAGAAGTTTTGAAGAACTACGAAAGCTGTACCGCATACAAACGGGAAGGATTGTCTCAGGAGTGATTTGTTCGAGGGTTCAAGGTAAATATCATATTTTTCGTACCATGCATGCGTGATTGAAGTATTCATTCGCAGGAATTTTCTTCGTTTACACATGGAGGCAGCTAATTTTCGGAACTGACTAGCCTCATAATTGGCAATATTTACGCGAAATAAATACTACTTGCACGATTTTTTGCTTTTAATCAAGAATCGAAACTGTTTTACGTCCATATGTATGAAGAATTCGGGGATTTAAGCATTTATTCACTTGCCTGGTACACCAGACTCACCGCTGTTCCAGCTATAGAGCCTACCCACGTACCACGTGCTCGCTGTATGGTTCCGCCCACTTGTCCGTCATTTTGACTCTGTATTAGCATTGTTTTCAATTGATGGCGGAATTTAAAATGCATTTCATGGAAGACCCGGTGCTTTCTGATGCCGCAAACTCACTGGATCTGTTGCATAAAAGGCGTTATGAGGAAAAGCTTCGTTCTATACAGTCGCCAGATCCATATTTGATGCCCAAATCGATGCTTTTCGACCCACTGTCTTCGCCCTGTCTGCCTGACATCTGCTACGCAGATATTTACAATTATCTTGTCCACACTAAATCAGCCTATTCTCACGAAAATATGAAAAACTTCAAGAGCTTGGAGGCTTATAAATACTTCGTTGCTGGTTGGGTGAAACAGGTCCTCGTCCACGAAAATTCGGCAGGAATCTATCTTGTGCTTGGAAAGGTGAGTTACGAAATTTTCAATTCAAAATCTTTTGTTATTGCTAACATCCACTGTCAAGTCTAATGTATTTCATGTCGTTTGTCAATGGAGTTAAGGCTTTTAATGTTTATATGGTTTAGCGATAGCATTCTCACTACATACATACGTGTATGTTGTCGGCGATTAGCCTAGCAATGATCTTAATTGTGGTTATTTGTCAGCCCCGTAGACGAGGCCAGTTTCTTTCACTTGGTACCAGCTAAATATTATTCAAAAAATAACGATGGTGGAAGAAAGGGAAGTCACAAACATCTTGAATTTGAAACTATGTCGTACTACGTCGTATGTTGTCGGCGATTAGCCTCGCAATGATCTTAATTGTGGTTATTTGTCAGCCCCGTAGACGAGGCCAGTTTCTTTCACTTGGTACCAGCTAAATATTATTCAAAAAATAACGATGGTGGAAGAAAGGGAAGTCACAAACATCTTGAATTTGAAACTATGTCGTACTACGTCGTATGTTGTCGGCGATTAGCCTCGCAATGATCTTAATTGTGGTTATTTGTCAGCCCCGTAGACGAGGCCAGTTTCTTTCACTTGGTACCAGCTAAATATTATTCAAAAAATAACGATGGTGGAAGAAAGGGAAGTCACAAACATCTTGAATTTGAAACTATGTCGTACTACGTCGTATGTTGTCGGCGATTAGCCTAGCAATGATCTTAATTGTGGTTGTCAGGCCAAAATCCTCTAAATATATATTAAATGCATCTTACCGGATATAAAATGACTACTACATAGTATGTGGTGATTTTTTTGGTGTCCAGTTTTCACGTCGAATTGCAGCCGTCCATTTCGCTCTCCTCTTTGGATCCCTCGGAATACGGTAAAACTTCAAGTCTCTCCTTCCATCTTCTCTGTTAGTGCAACCAACAGCCACACACGCCTTCACCATTTTGATTATTAATGTTAAGGAGCAGAAAAACACGCCGTAAATAGGAGAAATGTACGTAGCCGTAACAGGTTAACACTATGTTTTGACGGACAAGTAGGGCGGAACCATACAGCGAGCACGTGGTACGTGGGTAGGCTCTATTGAGTCTGGCCACCATTCACGTGGATACAATTTCCAGGGCGGGGCAAGCCACAGCAAACAGACAGCGGAGTGGACCAATCAGCAACGGGCAGATGTGACGTTAGTAAAATGACGACAAGAGACCCCTCTCAATGACGAGGGAAGGACGAGGGACTTGCGCGCGGAAGTAAACATACGAAGAGAGCGGAGTTTATTCAACATGCCTAGCGCGAGACAGACTGTTGTCAATGACTCGTGTCGATGTGTTTTTGGTCATTTAAAACGGATTTTACCGTGGATTGGAACATATTCTCGGCTCTCCCGTTCACCATCTGTGTTGGAGACGACTTTCGACGCGCAAGGGTGTCGTTGCTCGTTAAGAACACGTCACGCAAATAAACTAATCTGATTTGTCGATTGATTTTGTACCTGCTCGAAAGGCCGTTAATGGAATGGTTCCCAGACTATTTCTCTCAGTGTTTGAAAAATACAGGGAGAATAGTCTGGCGGAGCCAGGCAATTTATTCACAACAATTTTCGCCAGAGAAGCTCTGGTTACGCCAGGCGGCCACTAGCCTCATTCGCTAACAGAGTAGCATTGTACTTCGACAATATATGTAAAATAAACGCTAACTGCATGGTTTCTTTACTTTTAACCAGGAATCGAGACTGTTTTACGTCCATATCTATGAAGAATTCAGGGATTTAAGCATTTATTCACAATATTTTTCCAGAAAAGCTCTGTTTATGTCAGGCGGCCGCTAGCTTCATTCGCTTACTGTTCCAGTTGTTTCATTAATTGCTAGTTATGGTATTTGGTAACACTTTATTTGACAGTGGCGCCAAAAGACTGTCATTAGACAATCATAATTGTGACATGACACCATCCTGAGCAATAATGAATGCTTATAACAGATGTAATTAAGTGTTATCTGGCAAATTATCTCACTTTTTAATAGATGTAAAAGATCCAAGCTAAACATAAATGGAGTTAGTGACATAATTTGTCGGATGACACTTAATGACATATGTCATAAGTAGGGTTGTTCCGATCATGTTTTTTTTGCTCCCGATCCGATCCCGATCGTTTTAGTTTGAGTATCTGCCGATCCCGATATTTCCCGATCCGATTGCTTTTTTTTTTTTTGCTCCCGATACAATTCCAATCATTCCCGATAATTTTTCCCGATCATATACATTTTGGCAATGCATTAAGAAAAAAATGAATAAAACTCGGAGGAACATATACATTCAACATACAGTACATAAGTACTGTATTCGTTTATTATGACAATAAATCCTCAAGATGGCATTTACATTATTAACATTCTGTCTGTGAGAGGGATCCACGGATAGAAAGATTTGTAATTCTTAAAGGATAAATGTGACTTTTTATATTGTGACTAAATATTACCATCTAGTGTATTTGTTGAGCTTTCAGTAAATGATACTGTAGCCATTTAACTGTTGTGCCCAAATGCATGATGGGAAGTGCACCCACGACTGTGCGTAGTGGTAGTAGTACCAATTGATATATCTTCTCTGCGTTGGGAAATAACATAGGGTGTTAAGAAAAAGATTAATTACTACCTTTCTTGCCCACACTGCTTCCCACAATATTTCTAATCGTAGGGAGAGGGATTTTAAGGCTTTAGCAAATTACAAAAATGCTCCAAAGGCTGCCAAAATTCACTCTACTCATTTTACGCTGCCTTTTAGCTCTATATATAGGTAAAACAGCGCCATTACAGATTGAACGTGACAATGCGTGACTGGGTCGTGCAGCGCATGCGTTAATTGCGTTAAATATTTTAACGTGATAAATTAAAAAAAAAAAAATTACCGCCGTTAACGGGATGAATTTGAAACCCCTACCTTAAGTCTAAACTAAAGACTCTGGATGAGTGCAACATATTATGTCTGTAACGTTAAATACAATTAGAAAATGATCAAATTATATATATATATATATATATATATATATATATATTAAAAAAAGGCATGTCCGATATTTTTTTGCCGATTCCGGTACTTTGAAAAGGACGTGATCGGACCCAATCGATCGGGACATCTCTAGTCATAAGCATTCACTAATAACCATGATAGTGTCATGTCATAATTATGACGGTCGTATGACGCCGCTGTCAAATAAAGTATTACCTATTAACAAAATTACATCAACAAATAAGCTACACTGGACTATAAATCGCAGGATGCAAAATGAAGGAAAAAAGTAGCGGCTTATAGTCCGAAGATTACGGTAATCAGGCCGATTGCGCCATTTTTCGGATACTCGAAGATATGTACGCGATAATATCTCGCTAAAGTCATGGCGTCTGTAATTCTGCTCTCGCGTGCTCTCACCTCCAGAAAGGGTTTTGCCGTTTAATTTTTTTTTTTTTTCTGTTCAAAATTTTTCTTCCCCCAGAAAATTGAGATTTTAAGCTTTTGATGTATATATGAATGATGTATCACTCATGCATATAGGACAATTTTGAAATTTGGCCAAATTGGGGGTCTCAGAGCGGAACTTAAAGTCACCTGAGTGTTTTCCGCCATATATAAAAATAGATGCTAGCTCTAATAGATTTTAATGATGACATCCTATCCAGGTTTATTATTATATCTATAAAGTACAGAGGTTCTGTCAAGAGTCAGAGGCAAGAATGATGTTGTTAATAAATTATTTGTTATTTCTAGGGTTGTTCCGATCATGTTTTTTTGCTCCCGATCCGATCCCGATCGTTTTAGTTTGAGTAATTGCCAATCCCGATATTTCCCGATCCGATTGCTTTTTTTTGCTCCCGATTCAATTCCAATCATTCCCGATAATTTTTCCCGATCATCTACATTTTGGCAACGCATTAAGAAAAAAATGAATAAAACTCGGACGAATATATACATTCAACATACAGTACATAAGTACTGTATTTGTTTATTATGACAATAAATCCTCAAGATGGCATTTACATTATTAACATTCTTTCTGTTAGAGGGATCCACGGATTGAAAGACTTGTGACTTTGTATATTGTGACCAAATACTGCCATCTAGTGTATTTGTTGAGCTTTCAATAAATGATATTGAAGGCCATGCCCAAATGCATGATGGGAAGTGGAACCATGACTGTGCGTAGTGCTACCAATTGATATATCTTCTCTGCATTGGGAAATAACATAAGGTGTTCAGAAAAAGATCAATTGCTACCTTGCTTCCCCACATTGCTTCCCATGACATTTCTAATCGTAGGGAGAGGGATTGTAAGGCTTTAGCCAATTAAAAAAAGGCTCCAAAAGCTGCCAAAATTCACTCTACTCATTTTACGCTGCCTTTTATCTCTCTATATAGGTAAAACGGCGCCATTACAGATTGAGCGCGACATTGCGTGAGTGGGTCGTGCAACGCATGCATTAATTGCGTTAAATATTTTAACATGATACATTTTTTAAAAAATTAATTACAGCCGTTAATGGGATAAATTTGATAATCCTATCTTAAACCTAAACTAAAGGATAAGTGTAACATATTATGTGTGTAACGTTAAATACAATTAGAAAACGATTTAATTAAAAAAAAAAAAAAAAGGCATGGCCAATATTTTTTTGCCGATCACGATACTTTGAAAATGACGTGATCGGACCCGATCGATCGGCATCGGGACATCTCTAGTTATTTCTGTTTGGCCAGGTAGCAAATATGCCACGGACTGGTACCGGTCCCAAGATTTAAAGTATAGGCACATACATCGGAAATATTACTGCTAAATGAACACATTCAACAACAATAACCAGAATAAAAACTCTCCGAGGCGCCTTCGGTTACTCGTACAGCCGGCTGTTTTTCTTTTTGTGAATGAAATCAGGAGAGAGCTGCACTTTCCATTTAAGATGAAAGTGGTGTCTGAGGAAATGATTACAGGTTAAATGGAAAATGATGATCATTACTAGTAATCAAGACTAGAACAGTCAAAGGACTGCAAGTCCTCAACGCCGTTGCTAATTCGGTAAGTGCCGGTGATTTTCTCGCTTGTGCGAGCTATTTTGGTTGGTTTTTAGATGCATAAGTGGGCCAAAAATGAGGATTTCATAGAAAATGTGCACGACATTTTCTATGAAATCCAATGGAAAACTGAGTTTTGTTAACTGTGGCTGTCAGGAATAAATTAGCTGGGGTCAAAACAGACTATATCAGAAGCGTCGGTAACACTTTATTTGACAGTGGCGTCATAAGACGTCATAATTATGACATGACACTGTCATGAGCTTAACTCATTTGCTCCCAGAAGCGTATAAATAAGTTCTATTTTAAATTTTTTCAGTGTCTCAAAAATGTATTTCTACGTCTTTTACGTTTTTTTTCACAAGAGACATCTCTAGGTTCTGATGCAACTGTTGTTAAGTCTGTGTTGCTCATTGAGTAGAGTTCGCTTTGCCGTGTTCAGCCGCTCGTGTCTCTCGTGACTCGCGAGTGTCTCTTGACTCAGCCGGAAACGCAGACAACAGCGTCATCTCTCAGTTTCATAGTTTAGTTATGTGTGAATAAATTGTTACTTTACTATCAAAAGCTCTATTTGTCTTGTTCCTTATGTTATTTTGTAGAAGGAAAACATTATTCAGTTGTTTGGGATGTCACAAAAGCAAAAAAATAGCTGTGTTAACCCTTTCTTGCAAAAAGTATCACATTTGATACTCTTTGGAATTTTGAAATATCTGTCCTCAAAAAAAAAAAAAAATAATGGATGCAAGTCAACTCATGCATCTGCAGGTTCCATGAGAAAAATAAAAACATGATTTAGCAAGGGTTATAGATATTAGAGCACTTATTACACATTTTTTCCCCTTTTTTACAAATTTGAAAAAAAGGTTTCATTAAGGCCTTATTTTTTCCAAATTTTGTGATTCTCTGGCAATTGCTTCATATTGCAGGCATTAAAGGGTTAAAATCAAAGGTATGTTTGAAATGCATGCTTTTACAAAAAGCTCAATTTCTCTGTTTTTTCATCAGATATTGGAAAATTGCTCAAACTAAGCTATTTTTTAATGCTGATTTCTAAAGAATGGAAAATGATATGAACTAACTTTCTTTTCCTGCTGAAAGAAGAGTGTCTTTTGGTATGTTCCATGTTTATATAGCAATAGAGTTCTCCCACTTGAAAATAATAGAGAGGCCTCTAATTAAAACCTCAAACATGAGAGACAGAATGTGGAGAAAAAAACAAAAAAACAAACTCACATTGTTTGCTTTTTAAAGAATTTATTTGCAAATCATGGTGGAAAATAAGAACTTTGTCAATACTAAAAATTCATCTCAATACTTTGTTATGTACCCTTTGTTGGCAATAACGGAGGCCAAACGTTTTCTGTAACTCTTCACAAGCTTTTCACACACTGTTGCTGGTATTTTGGCCCATTCCTCCATGCAGATCTTCTCTAGAGCATGATGTTTTGGGGCTGTCGTTGGGCAACACTAAATTTCAACTCCCTCCACAGATTTTCTATGGGGTTGACATCTGGAGACTGGCTAGGCCACTCCAGGACCTTGAAATGCTTCTAACGAAGCCACTCCTCTGTTGCCGTGGCTATGTGTTTGGGATCGTTGTCATGCTGAAAGACCCAGCCACGTCTCATCTTCAATGCCCTTGCTGATGGAAGGAGATTTTCACTCAAAATCTCTTGATACATGGCCCTATTCATTCTTTCCTTTACACAGATCAGTAGTCCCTTTGCAGAATAACAGCCCCAAAGCGTGAGGTTTCCAACCCCATGCTTCACAGTGGGTATGGTGTTCTTCGGATCCAATTCAGTATTCTTTCTCCTCTAAACACGAGAACCTGTGTTTCAGCCAAAAGTTCTATTTTGGTTTCATCTGACCATAACACATTCTCCATGTCCTCTTCTGGATCATCCAAATGCTCTCTAGCGAACCGCAGGCGGGCCTGGGCGTGTACTGGCTTCAGCAGGGGGACACGTCTGGCAGTGCAGTATTTAAGTCCCTCGCGGCGCATTGTGTTACTGATAGTAGCCTTTGTTACTGTGGTCCCAGCTCTCTGTAGGTCATTCACTAGGTCCCCCCTGTGTGGTTCTGGGATTTTTGCTCACCGTTTTTGTTATCATTTTGACGCCATGGGGTGAGATTGCATGGAGCCCCAGATCGAGGGAGATTATCAGTGGTCTTGTATGTCTTCCATTTTCTAATCATTTCTCCCACATTTGATTTCTTTACAACAAGCGTTTTACCTATTGCAGATTCAGTCTTCCCAGCCTGGTGCAGGTCTACAATTTTGTCTCTGGTGTTCTTCAACAGCTCTTTGGTCTTGGCCATATTGGAGTTTGGAGTTTGACCGACTGAGGTTGTGGACAGGTGTCTTTTATACAGATAATGAGTTAAAACAGGTGCCATTAATACAGGTAACAAGTGGAGCCTCGGTAGACCTCGTTAGAAGAAGTTAGACCTCTTTGACAGCCAGAAATCTTGCTTGTTTTTTGGTGACCAAATACTTATTTTCCACTGTAATTTGGAAATAAATTCTTTAAAAATCAAACATTGCTATTTTCTGTTTTTTTTTCCACATTCTGTCTCTCATGGTTGAGGTTTACCCATGTTGACAATTCAGGCCTCTCTAATCTTGTCAGGAAGGAGAACTTGCACAATTGGTGATTGACTAAATACTTATTTGCCCCACTGTACAAAAAAATTCTCCGAATCTCGGCTAGAGAAAAAAATTTCAACAACAAAAAAAAAAATGAAGAAATGAAGCATCATTCGTCCAATGAGCATGAGTGCCCTCTAGTGGAGAACATATATATACACTATTATGAAACTAAAAGGATCATATCCGTGGTCAATCGTTGCTAAATAAAACCTGGGAGAGAGGTTAGAATCTGTGCTTTGGAGTCATGTTGACGGCAGCACTCTATGTCAAAAACCTACATTTTTTTTTACAGTGCTTTAAAGACACCGAGTGATTGAACAGGTTGGCGTGATCATAGAACGGCATGCTTAAGTCTGATTGTTATAATGGAGTCATGTAATTATTGTTGCCACATCTCTGGTGAAACTGGTTGCTTATGCTTCCGCGTCAGACCTGCGTCGTCAAGTAAGACCCGATTTACGACCCTACGCCGTAGCCTGACGTGCACTTCCAGAATTTTTCTGACTTCGCATCACGTCGATGCATATGACATGGCGGAAATCTACTGTGATTGATCCTCTCGGACATTTGTTTCCAAATTACCGCGAAACCCCCGCCATTGTCCTCCGCCATAAACATGTTTTAAGGTGCAGTAGCCCTACGCCAGATTTCGACCTACTTGAGCATTGTAGCTTTTTTTTTTGCCCCCCCAGTTAAGAATAATACCCACTCACACCTGGTATCCTGGTAACACCGCTGAGTGGGCCGGTCTGTGGCATGAAACTCTGAAGATGAAGATGAGTCCCACTCTGGCCCTGCTACAAAGTATCTCGATATATAAACTTTTCGATTCATTGTCACACCCCTAGTCAAAATTCCCAAAAGTGATCCTCCATTTATCATCCTAATTTCCATTTTAACAATGTTTAACTTATTTTACAAATCTCCTTGCAATACATACTTAAAGGAAATGCTAGAGTACATTAAGACTGGGAGATATAGCCAAGTTTATCTGCAGTGCGTGACCTACTTTTTCCCTCCGAAAACAATACGTTTATTTTAATTTGGGCAGAGCCGCTTAACCTCGCTGCTGCTGTTAGTCAAATACATCGCTCTTATTCTCTCAGACTGAGCGGCTTTAGATCAACAAGAAGTTAATCAGGTGAGTGTTTCACTTCATGTTGCAATCAATTCAAGAGCTTTTCAAGCAAGATGTCCTTAAAACACAGATGCTGATCTTGTTCCCGGGGGGAAAAAATGACTTTAAAAAGGCATTCTGCATTATAATGACAATATTTTCATGGGGTCTCTGACCTCGCAGAGCAATTGTTTAAATAAAGTTCAACCACGCAGCTTTATGACATGTCTATGACAATCTATTATTTTTTTCCCATTTGCAAGTTTCAATGTCACACGGAGGATTTATATTCCCTTTGTGTTGTTTGAAAACCAAACTCAATATTTGTTCCCAGCACGTCGCCCTTGAGAGAAGAACCATGAACCATGTTTGTCCACATGTGCTGTGCAACTACTAGTCCTTCGCAAAAAATTAGCATATTGTAATAAAGTTAATTATTTTCTGTAATGTACTGATAGACATTAGACTTTCATATATTTTAGATTCATTACACACAAGTGAAGGAGTTCAGGCCTTTTATTGTTTTAATATTGATAATTTTGGTCAAAAAAAATCAAGATAAAACAAAAATCCCTATCTCAGAAAATTAGCATATCATGAAAAGGTACTCTAAAGAAGCTACTAACCTAATCATCTGAATCAACGAATTAACTAAAAACCCCTATGAAAGATTCCTGAGGCTTTTAAAAACTCCCAGCCTGGTTCATTCCTCAAAACCACAATCATGGGCAAGACTGCCAACCTGATTGCTGTCCAGAAAGCCATCATTGACACCCTCAAGCAAGAGGCGAAGACATAGAAAGAAATTTCTGAGTGAATAGGCTGTTCCCAGAGTGATGTATCAAGGCACCTCAGTGGGAAGTCTGTGGGAAGGAAAAAGTCTGGCAGGAAATGCTGCACAACCAGAAGAGTTGACCGCACCCTGAGAAAGAGTGTGGAGAATGGCCAATTCCAGACCTTGGGGGACCTGCAGAAACAGTGGACTGAGTCTGAAGTAGAAATATCCAGAGCCACCGTGCACAGGTGTGTGCTGGAAATGGGCCACAGGTTTCGCATTCCCCAGGTCAAGCCACTTTTGAACCTGAAACAGCAGCAGAAGCGCCTGACCTGGGCTACAGAGAAGCAGCACTGGACTGTTGCTCAGTAGTCCAAAGTACTTTTTTCAGATGAAAGCAAATTTTGCGTGTCATTCGGAAATCAAGGTGCCAGAGTTTGGATGAAGACTGGGGAGAAGGAAATGCCAAAATGCCTGAAGTCCAGTGTTAGATACCCACAGTCAGTGATGGTCTGGGGTGCCATGTCAGCTGCTGGTGTTGGTCTACTGTGTTTTATCAAGGGCAGGGTCAATGCAGCTAGCTATCAGGAGATCTTGGAGCACTTCATGCTTCCATCTGCTGAAAAGCTTTATGGAGATGAGGATTTCATTTTTCAGCACGACCTGCCACCTGCTCAAAGTGCCAAAACCACTGGTAAATGGTTTACTGACCATGGCATTACTGTGCCTGCCAACTCTTCTGACCTGAACCCCAGAGAGAATCTGTGGGATATTGTGAAGAGGAAGTTGAGAGACACCAGACCCAACACTGTGGATGAGCTTAAGGCCTCCATCGAAGCATCCTGGGCCTCCATAACACCTCAGCAGTGCCACAGGCTGATTGCCACCATGCCACGCCGCATTGAAGCAGTCATTTCTGCAAAAGGATTCCCGACCAAGTATTGAGCGCATAGCTGATATAATTAATTGGAGGTTGACTTTTTTTGTACTAAAAAACACTTTTTTTGTATTGGTCGAATGAAATATGCTATTTTTTATGGATAGAGATTCTTGTTTTTTCTTGACTTTTTTGGCAAAATCATCAATATTAAAACAATAATCGGCTTCAACTACTTCAATTGTAATTAATCTGAAATACTGTATATGAAAGTCTAATGTTTATCAGTACATTACAGAAAATAATGAACTTTACCACAATATGCTAATTTTTTGAGAAGGACAAAGTACCTTCCTGAAGTTGGCCCCTCATCAAATGCAAATTTATATAAAACTGATGTCAATCGTTTGTGCTACATTTGTGCTGTAAAAAGTTTCGTTTGTACTTGTGCTTTTTCAAGATATTTATAATTCTTTTGCAGGTCATTCTGAGGTTACGGAGCCCCGAAAGGGATATTGACAGAAATAAAATCAATTTAAACCATCTGGTGAGCACCAGAAACAATCTGGTAAACTTTAGCATTATATTGCCTTTAAGCTAGTAGACATTTGCTCGGCAAGTTAGCCAATTGTTCTTTTGTACGATTCTCATTTATTTATTTTTTTATATCGCATGAGGCTAAGCAGAGCTCAGGTGCGCATCGGACACCAGCAGTTTCAGCGTGCTAAAAATGATAATACATGATTTAGTTGAGCTTTACTTTGATCATGGACTAACTCAACTAGCGCCTGAGCTCAGCCTCAAACGATATAAAAAAACAAAAAAACAAAACAATGAATAAATTAGGATCTAAGTACAAAAAAAAAAAAAAAAAAAATTGGCTAACTTGCATAGCAAAAGTCCGCTAGCTTAAATGCTATGTAATTCTAATGTTTACCAGATGGTTTCTGGTGCGCACTAGGAACAAGCTGGTGCGCACCAGATGGTTTAAATTTATTTAATTTCTGTCGATGTCCCTTTAGGGGCTCCATATGAGGTCAACCAGCCCCCCATTTTGATTAAAAATGGCTAATAATGGTGTCAATCGTTCATGCCTCGTTTGTGCTGTATAAATCTTCGTTTGAGCTGCCATTGTTTTATAGATAATGAGATATTAATTTCGAGTGATTAGGCCACTCGTAGCTTTTCCGGATTCAACTCACGTGGCGGACGGAGGGTACCAACTCGTAGCACAAACGAATGGCACCAGTTTGGCTCCATTAGCAGTAAATGGGAGGCTTGAGATATTAATTTTCGAGTGATGATGTGACTCGCAGCCCCCCCAATTACTGCAAAATGGACTTAAACTCATCATCTTACCTTTCTGTTTGACCCTCCCCTCGCCCAACCACACCCTCTTTACCCCTATTAGAGGCTCAGGCTTGGGTGCGGTCTTCCCCACCACCACCAGGGGTGGTCTGGGGCTGGGTAGTGGCATTGAAAGACCGGCACACTTCATGGACGGAGTTGGAAGCCATCAGGCCAGCAACACAAAAACAAAAACAGCCTTTTTTTTTTTTTTTGGACAATAATCATATAATAAATCATAACCCGAGCCCTTAATTAGCCTACAGTAAAATAATTACAATAGCGTAGTGATTTTAAAGCATAAAATTTCAATGCTAGCAGGTCATTGCTACAATAAACTATAACATGAGCAAAACATTAGAGAACTACAACATTATCAAAGCACGCTTGTAGGTATTTTAATTCAAATGTTCTAAATATTGGTACAAGAAAAATGTTTTAAAAATTCAAATTATAAGTCTGTGAGTAGTCAGAGAGGTCTACTTCTAAAATTCACCATGCCAGGCCAGAACAAAATCAGAACTGTGGATTTACAGTACTACAAAAATGAGAACTGTAACCAGATCAAAATACATAAGTAGAACATTTTAATTTAAATTTTGGTACAGTAAAAATGCATAATTTTGAGTATGTGAGTAGTCAGAGAGGCCCACCATTAATACTCACCATCCTTGCCCAGAATTTATTCAGAAATGTGGATTTACAGAACCACAAAAATGAGAACTGTCACAAGATCAAAATATACATGTAGGACTTTTAATTCATTTTGCTAAAGATTGGGAGGAGTAAAAATGCATAGTTTGAAGTGTGTAAGTAGTCAGAGAGGTGCACCAATATTTACCATCCTTGTTTATTCAAAACTGTGGATTTACGGTACCACAAAATGAGAACTGTAACCAGATCAAAATCCACACTTAAGAATTTTAATTCATTTTTCAAAATTTTGGTCTGGTAAAAATGCAGTTTTGAGTCTGTGAGTAGTCAAAGAAGAGCACCACTAACATTCACCGTCCTTGTCCAGAATTTATTCATAACTGTACATATTCAGTACCACAAAAATGAGAACTGTAACCAGATCAAAATACACATGTAAGACTTATTTTTCTAAATTTTGGGACAGAAAAATGCAGTTTTGAGTATTTGAGTAGTCAGAGAGGTGCACTACAATAGTCAGCAACATAGGCCAGAACTTATTCAGAACTGTGGATTTACAGTACCACAAAAATGAGAACTGTAACGTGGTAAAAACACTCATGTAGGTTTTTAATTCAAATTTGCTATATATTTGGACAGAAAAATGTCAGGAATGAGCGGGCAGGCAGGTTGTGTGGACCCAAATGCAGGGAAACAAACAAAGGCAGCAAGGCAGGGAAATCAAAAAACATTTTAGTTATAACTAACCAAAGGCACAAAGTACAAACAAAAGGACTGGGGATCAAAAAGGCAAGGTTCAAACAAAACTTACTTTACACGAGGGCTTGGACAGGGCTTCAACTTTGACGCAGACACTGAGATTGACAATGACGCAACAAGGAGTGACAAGAAACTGAATCATTACATACACACACGCAGACAAGGGGTAACGAGACAAGGAACAGCTGGGTAACACAGGTGGATGCAGTTTGCAGGATACACTGGGAGAACACACACAGGTGAAAGCAATGGGCAATCACAGGGACAAGTCACACTAGGAGAAAACAAACACAAAACCTAACAGAAAAATGCATAGTTTTGAGTTTGTGAGTAGTCAGAGCGGTCCACCACTAATATTCACAATCCTTGTCCAGAACTTATTCAGAACTGTGAATTTACAGTACCACAAAAATGAGAACTGTAACCTGATTTAAGTACGCATGTACGACTTTTAATTTAAATTTGCTATATATTTGGAAAGAAAAATGCATGGTTTTGAATTTGTGAGTAGTCTACTACTAATTTCACCTTGGCCATAATTTATCCAAACTTTGGATTTACAGTACCACAAAAATGAGAACTGTAACCAGATCAAAATACACATGTAAGACGTTTATTTTTCTAAATTTTGGGACAGAAAAATGCATAGTCTTGAGTGTGTGAGTAGTCAGAGAGGTCCACTAATAATAGTCAGCAAACTAGGCCAGAAGCTATTCAGAACTGTGGATTTACAGTACCACAAAAAATGAGAACTGTAACCAGAACAAAATACACATGAAGGACTTTTTTTTTCATTTTTCCTAATGATAGGACAGTAAAAATGCATAGTTTTGAGTATGTGAGTAGCCAGAGAGGTCCACCACTAATATTCACCATCCTTGTCCAGGATTTTTTCAGAACTGTGGATTTATAGTACCACAAAAATGAGAACTGTAACCAGATAAAAACACAGACATAAGACTTTTAATTATTTTTTTTCTAAATATTGGGACAGTAAAAATGCAGAGTTTGGAGTGTGTCAATAGTCAAAGAACTGCACCACTAATATTCACCATCCTTGTCCAGAATTTATTCAGAACTGTGGATATACAGTACCACAAAAATGAGAACTGTAACCTGATTAAAGTATGCATGTAGGACTTTTAATTTAAATTTCTAAGTTTGGTACAGTAAAAATGCATAGTTTAGAGTGTGTGAGTAGTCGGAGAGGTCCACTACTAATAGTCACCAACCTTGGCCAGAACTTATTCAGAACTGTGTATTTACAGTACCACAAAAAATGAAAAATGTAACCTGCTCAAAGTGTGAATATAGGACTTACAATTAAAATTTTCTGAATTTTGGTAAAGTAAAAATGCACATTTTTGAGTATGTGAGGAGTCAGACAGGTCCAATGATAATATTCACCATCCTTGTCCAGAATTTATTCATAACTGTGGATTTACAGTACCACAAAAATGAGAACTGTAACCTATCATCTACTAACATGACATAAGATTGTACTGACGTGACAGCACACTTAACGCACACGTAGATGGAGCAGTTTTAAGATCAGCCGACTTTATTTTATTTTAAAATAACGACGATGGTGCATGGGGTAATATATATTTTACAGTTCTGAGACTGTTTTTAAGAGTTCGGAACCACGCGAGCACACAGGAGTCAACTGCTTTGCCGCTCGGTTGGAATGAATTTATCATAATGCGTGGATTACGCAGTGCGCTAATTTTATGGTCCGCTCATTTGACCAAGGGAATACAAACGTTCGCTGACTTGACGGCAGTTTAACGCCCCTTTTTATTTCTCTCTCTCTGTATGCCAGTCTGCCCTTGCCCAGTACCCGCCAAAGTTCCGCCCCTGAATCAATATTTATTTTTGTTAGTTTCTTCACCCTATGTATTGAGAAAACCCACCCACAATCACTCCCTCGGATGATTTCTCCCTGTTTTCGATGAATGCAATTTGTAACACAATCAAATTTTGTAGAGTAATGAGGTTAATTTAAAACCCAACCAAAGCAAGGATTTCACAGACATTCGTACTTGGGCGTCTGAGTGCCTCTCTCTCTCTCTCTCTCTCTCTCTCAGTTCTATATCTTCTTGGATCATCAAGATTTTATTTGTGTGTCGTGGCCCACTTACAGACAACAGCTTTGTGAAGTCCAATAATAAATTGTGCTTGTGCAAGATTTATGGTGTGCAAAGCGCAAAGCCTCATCTCCCAAGTGGCCACTCAATAGCGTCCTTGCTTTGTGCTGACTTTCTGCAGCAGAGGGCGCTGCTGTGCTCAACTCAGGAAGGACGTGGTAAAGCCACACCCTGATGCTGAGACGGTCATTGTCTCGAATGCCAGCGAAGATGAGCCTTTGTTAATGCTATTTTTCTGACTGCACCGAGATAATATAACCTCCTTAAAATAAAACAGCTCGAGCATTTCTGGGTATTAACATTTAAAGTAACCTGGCTGGAATATTTAATCTTTCCTTTGTTCCTTCGCTGCTCACTCCAAAAATAAAATGACTTTAAGAAAATACATAAATGGGGGGTTAGAGTTTTTACAGCTTAAAGATGACAAATAACCCAAAAAGAGTAACCGTAAATTAAATACAAAAAAATATAGAAAAAAAGTTTGGATTAAAAATAAATCAGCACAATAAAATGAAATTTAAAAAAAATATTATATATAATGATAAATAAATGAGTAATTGTTAATTAATTATGCACACCATACCCATCCCAGTTGTTAGACACTCTCCCATTTTAATTAAAACTTTTATAGGGCACTGATTTAACTCATTGACTTCCATTTATTGCTCTAGATGTCCAATCCTTTTTGGAGAGACAGCTAGAACCAAAAGTGGTATTTGCCATGTGGCAAAATTAATTTTGCCATGTTTTTTTATTTTTATTTTTTTTATTTTTTTTTTGCCATGGGTCATTTTTTTGCCAATGTGGCAAAATGGATTTTGCCATGTGGCATTTAATTTGCCATGGGGCAAAATGAATTTTTGCCATGTGGCATTTTTTTTGCCATGTGGCATGTTTTTGGTCATGTGACATTTTTGGGCAATGTGGCAAAATGGATTTTGCCATGTGACATTTTTATGTCATGTGACATTTTTTTGGCAATGTGGCAAAATTGATTTTGCCATGCGGCTTTTAATATGCCATTTGGCTAAATGGATTTTGCCATGTGACATTTTTTTGTCATGTCGCAAATTGGATTTTGCCGTGTGGCATTTTTTGACATGTGACATGTTTTTGGTCATGTGGCAAAATGGATTTTGCCATGTGGCAAAATGGATTTTGCCATGTGTAATTTTTTTGCCATGTGAAATTTTTTGGCAATGTGGCAAAATAGATTTTGCCACGTGACAAAATGGATTTTGCCATGTGGCAAAATGGATTTTGCCATGTGGCATTTAATTTGCCATTTGGCAAAATAGGTTTTGCCATGTGGCATTTAATTTTCCATTTGGCAAAATGGATATTGCCATGTGGCAAAATGGATTTTGCCATGTGTCATTTTTTTGTAATGTGTCTTTTTTTTTTTTTGCCATGTGACATTTTCTTTTGCAATGTGAAAAAATTGATTTTGCAATGTGACATTTTTTTTGCAATGTGGCAAAATGGATTTTGCCATGTGGAATTTTTTTGCCATGTGGCATTTTTTCTTTGCCATGTGGCATTTTTTTGTCATGTGGCAAATTGGATTTTGCCATGTGGCATTTTTTGACATGTTTTTGGTCATGTGGCAAAATGAATTTTGACATGTTGCATTTGTTTTTTTTGCCATGTGGCATTTTTTGGCCATTTGGCAAAATGGATTTTGCCATGTGGCTTTTTTTGCCATGTGGCAAAATGTATTTTGCCATATGGCATTTTTATTGCCGAGTGGCAAAATCGATTTTGCCACGTGGCATTTTTTTTTGCCATGTGGCAAAATTGATTTTGCTATGGGGCATTTTTTTGCCATGTGGCAAAATAGTCTTTGCATGTGGCATTTTGTGCCCTGTGGCAAAATGGATTTTGCATGTGGCTCATGGCCAAAAAATGTCATAAGGCAAAATCCATTTGCCACATGGCAAAAAAATGGCATGTGGCAAAATCCATTGTGTCACATGGCAAATACCATTTTTGGTTCTCGGCCCAGCTGGAGACCATTTTAACTGGGAGGGCGAGCAGCGCCCATTGGTCTAAATGGATCAGTCGTCTTGCACCGTCAATTACATTGAAAGATGCGCATTCACAGCCAGTTTAAATGAATTGGATGGCTGCTGTAGTTAGAAAAAAAACATATAAACGAGAAAATGCTTTTTGTGAAGAAATTGCGATGGTAGCTTTGCTGTGTAGGTTGGTTTTTAAGGTCACTTCCTGTTGATATGGGGACATTTCAGGGTCGCTCCTTGTAAATACTGGTCACTTTCTGTTGATTTTGAGGCATTCCAGGGTCACTTCCTACTGATTTCGAGGGATCTTGGTCTTCCTATAGATATTGGGTCACTTCCTGTTTATTTGGGGGCATTTTGGGTTCACTTCCTGTTGATATGTGGGCATTTGGGCGCCACTTACTGCTGGTTTTGAGGCAGTCCAGGGTCACTTCCTGTTGATTGGGGGGGCATTTCAGGGTCACTTCCTACTGCTTTTGAGGGATTTTGGACTGCCTAGAGATATCCGGTCACTTCCTGTTTATTTTGGGGCATTTTAGGGTCACTTCCTGTTGATATGGGGGTATTTTAGGGTAACTTCCTGTATATTGGGCCATTTTCTGTTGATTTTGGAGAACTTTAAGATCACTTATTGTTGATTTTGAAGAGTTTTCCAGGCCACTTCTTGTACGTTCTCGGTCACTTCCTGTTGATTTTGGGACATTCCAGGGTCACTTTATCGTTGATTTTGAGGGCTTTTCCGGGCCTCTTCGAGTACATTTTGGGTCACTTCCTGTGGATACGGGGGCATTTTGGGGCCACTTCCTGTACATATTGGCTCACTTCCTGTTGATTTTGAGGGATGGCTGACCTTCTATAGATATTGGGTCACCACCTGTTTATTTTGGGCCATTTCAGTGTCACTTCCGGTTGATATGGGGGCCTTTTATGGCCACTTCATATACATTTTGGGTCACTTCCTGCTGATTTTGAGGCATTCCGGAGTCACTTCCTCCTTATTTTGGGGTATTTTAGGGTCACCTCCTGCTGATTGAGAGATGTCAGACTTCCTATACATATTGGGTCACTTCCTATTCATTCTGAGGCATTTCATGGTCACTTACTGTTGATTTTGGACTTCCTGTACAAGTCAGGTCACTTCCTGTTTATATGGTGGCATTTCAGGTATTGGGTCACTTCCTGTTGATTTTGAGGCCTTCCACAGTCAATTCCTGTTGATTTTGGGGTATTTCAGGGTCACTTCCTGCTGATGATGAGGGCTGTTAGACTTTCTATAGATATTGGGTCAGTTCCTATTGATTTTGGGGCATTTCAGGGTCACTCTTGATTTTGAGGGAGTTTGGACTTCCTGTACAAGTCAAGTCACTTCCTGTTTATATAGTGGCATTTCAGGGCCATTTTCTATAAATATTGGGTCACTTCCTGTTGATTTTGAGGTCTTCCACAGTCAATTCCTGTTGATTTGGGGTATTTCACGGTGACTTCCTGCTGTTTATGAGGGCTGTCGGATTTGCTATAGATATTGGGTCACTTCCTGTTGATTTTGAGGTGTTTCAGGGTCACTTCCTATTGATTTTGAGGGATTTTTTTTCGTCTTGTAGATAACAGGTCACTTTCTGTAAATTTTGGGGTGTTACGCCCCGGTCTAGGGGTTTCAGGACGCAACATGGGGTGTGCTCCTCCCGTCAAACCCTCACCCGGAAAAGCCAGTGAAAACGAAAAAAAGTCAAGAGCAGTTTCTTTATTTGGCTCAGAGGGAGACAATCGCCAAAATAACAAACAAAACAATCTATGAAAACCCTGTCTTCCCTAACAAAAGAAAAAAGGTCAAATTAAAGACATTTCCTTTACCTACTTCCTAGCAACCAAAAACAGGAGAAAACTGTGCAAAACAAAAAGGCATCTCCCTCCTACATTACTGCTCAACTATTTACAATATGTACAAAGATTATTCAAAATAGGAATCACTGCTGAACTGAACACACGAACTGGCGTTTCTGAATGCTGGTCTGGCTGGCGAGGAGGCAGAGTGCTTGTGGCAAGCTTCTTTAGTAGCCCAGGAAGTCCACACCTTGGCCAATCAGGGGGCACCAATCAGGACTGGCTGAATCAGCAACACCTGCACCTAATTCACAAATCAGCCACCAAACTCACGCCCACACACACATAGTGGAAAAAGCAGTAAAAAAAGAACAATTGACCCACAGGGTCATAACAGGGGCATTTCGTGTTCCCTTCCTGTTCATATTGGGTTACTTCCTGTTTATATGGGGGCATTTGAGGTCACATCCTTTACATATTGAGTCACTTCCTTTTGAATTTTTGCATTACGCACAAAGCTACACGCAAAACTATAGATTTTTATTGGGACTAACAACCAGAGTGTATTTAGTTTTTTAAATTCATTCGAATTTCATGAATTTAATTTTTATTATGACTTGATAACATATTAGCTTATTCAACTTAAATTTTCAAAGTAGGTGTTATGATAAGTAGGGATGGGAATTGATAGGATTTTTACGATTCCGATTCCATTATCGATATTGCTTAACGATTCGATTCTTTATCGATTCTCTTATCGATTCTAATTTGGGGGAAAAGAAAAAAACGTTTTGAATGGCATCGAGTTTGTTTAATCAGAAGTCACAACCTTACAAACTCACAACGAGATCAAAAGAGGCCCAAAGCCTCAATGTTAACTGTGGCAATAAGTGGCAAATACACAAGAATGTATAACATTTTACTGAAACATTTATCTAACAGAAATAAAAAATATTGGTATATATTGGCAGATAGGTTTTTGTTCTGCCTTTGGCAATATGTGTTAAAGCAGGGGTCCCCAAACTTTTTCCTGTGAGGGCCACATAACTTTTCCCTTCTCTGATGAGGGGCCGGGGTCAGTTTGTAACAGAAAAAGTGTGACGATTGCAGAAGTGCATAAATGTAAAAAATTATTGTTTTTCAGAAAGCCACAATCAAATAACCCTTTCTGGATTCTTTATAATAATAATAATAATTAATAATAAAAACACTATTAATTAAATAGATAATAACCAAATAACCCTCTCTGAATTCTTCAAGGAAAAGGCCAGAAAATAAATAACACGATTGAGAAAAAAAAAAAAATTCAAAATGGCCGGACCAAATGTGGAGGCGGGCCGTAGTTGGACCGCGGGCCGCAGTTTGGGGACTCCTGGGTTAACGTGTATTATTTTACCATTACATTGAATTGCATGCCTTTTAGTTTTTGTGGCGCTTACACGCTCAAGTGGGGGCGCCCTTGCGCTTCCTCACGCATGAACGCGCTCACGTGAAGAAGAGCGCGCATACACCCAAAGAAGAAATGCCGCATCCAAGTGAGTGAGCGAGTTAGTGAGAGAGGGAAACACTTCTACGAGCCTACGTTCTTTGTTAATGTTAATATCTACAGAGGCAACGCCTGTATGTATCATCTTTTGTGTTGTTGTTGTTGTGGTTCCACTCGCGATCGGACACTTAAATCCAGTTGTGTAGTGGTTTGAACGATGTGCTAATGCTAGCGAACGAATGCTAACCATACTAGCAGCTAGCAGCTAATCATCGCTGATTTACGTTGATGCAAACCTGTTTGTTATTGGGGACGAAATTGATTTGTTTCATTTCTATTCTTAGTTTCACTCTTCAAGTGATGGTTGAAAAAAGTCAGCAAATTATACCAACGTCTTCTGCATCGTCATTTGGGAGTTTAGCTAGCTGTATAGCCGGGACTTTATTTATTTATTTTTTTTTATAGCCAGGACTGAGCCTTAGCCTCTCTGTGAGGACAGCGCAGTCGTATTCCCTCCCGATGCAGTTATCTCCACCTTGGAATGACTGCAAGTCGCTTTTTTGTAATTTTTCCTCGTGAAATGAAGACACACTTTCGAACGTTTGAACCTATGTGCTGTCATTGTTATGTTTATGGCTGCAATGCTCGTGCTTACCCGTCGTAACCTTTCATTTTCACACTCTTTCCTGGTGAAGTGTAGTCAAACTTTGGAGCGAGTGGTTCTTGGCGCCATGCTAGTTTGATGCGTCTGGAAAACAACACACGTCACGACGCAATACGCGTCTTTAGGAATCGTTAAAGGGATCGTTAAGGCTTTTTCATTGTGATGTCGAGGCCTCGAAACACTCGGAACCGGTTCCGAATTGGAATCGGATTTCGATTCCCATCCCTAATGATAAGAGGCTTTGAATTTGGATTCTTTGGCAGAAGTCTGCTCTTTAAAGTGTATGTCAACACCTGGGGAAATGCTAATATTCCATCATTTATCCCTAAACGAATGCCTTTTGGATTCATATCATGTCACTTCGTGTAATTACACACATCGCAACACCAAGAAAATGAGAGAAATTTGGGTCAATATCAAGCTAAAAAGACCCGCCCCCGAGATCCCGGAAATCTGGCAGATTGTGTGCGTGACATCAAAACAAGGAAACAACCGGCTCAGTGCTTTAGTACTGAATGGCGGCGACGATGGCGGACAATTACGTTTCTAGTTGCAGCGACGAATCCGACGAAACGAACATTATTCTAATGGTGACGAGGAGAGTTATGAACCTTTCTTTGGTGTTTTGGGTTATCAATTTGAGCCCAAACGAAAGCCAATGCAGCCTAATGAAAGGATCATTGAGGGGAGCAATCACACTGATGAAACCCCAACAACAGTTCATGTGGGAAACACCAAATGGTATGTTTTGCATTTCTTTTTGTGAAGCTGATACACCATGACCGCAAAATAAAGTAATGTATAGAATATTTATCATTTAACATGCTATCATCGGTTTCGTTCTGCCAACCGACACAAATATGAATGGGATTAGAGCAGGGGTCCCCAACCTTTTTTGCACCACGGACTGATGTGATTTGGGTCTTTTTTTTTCACGGACCGGTGTCCCTCTTTTACAGTGCCTTGCAAAAGTATTCGGCCCCCTTGAATCTTGCAACCTTTCGCCACATTTCAGGCTTCAAACATAAAAATATGAAATTTAATTTTTTTGTCAAGAATCAACAACAAGTGGGACACAATCGTGAAGTGGAACAACATTTATTGGATAATTTAAACTTTTTTAACAAATAAAAAACTGAAAAGTGGGGCGTGCAATATTATTCGGCCCCTTTACTTTCAGTGCAGCAAACTCACTCCAGAAGTTCAGTGAGGATCTCTGAATGATCCAATGTTGTCCTAAATGACCGATGATGATAAATAGAATCCACCTGTGTGTAATCAAGTCTCCGTATAAATGCACCTGCTCTGTGATAGTCTCAGGGTTCTGTTTAAAGTGCAGAGAGCATTATGAAAACCAAGGAACACACCAGGCAGGTCCGAGATACTGTTGTGGAGAAGTTTAAAGCCGGATTTGGATACAAAAAGATTTCCCAAGCTTTAAACATGATCACTCTGGATGAACTGCAGAGATCTACAGCTGAGGTGGGAGAGTCTGTCCATAGGACAACAATCAGTCGTACACTGCACAAATCTGGCCTTTATGGAAGAGTGGCAAGAAGAAAGCCATTTCTCAAAGATATCCATAAAAAGTCTCGTTTAAAGTTTGCCACAAGACACCTGGGAGACACACCAAACATGTGGAAGAAGGTGCTCTGGTTAGATGAAACCAAAATTCAACTTTTTGGCCACAATGCAAAACGATATGTTTGGCATAAAAGCAACACAGCTCATCACCCTGAACACACCATCCCCACTGTCAAACATGGTGGTGGCAGCATCATGGTTTGGGCCTGCTTTTCTTCAGTAGGGACAGGGAAGATTGTTAAAATTGACGGGAAGATGGATGCAGCCAAATACAGGAACATTCTGGAAGAAAACCTGTCGGTATCTGCACAAGACCTGAGACTGGGACGGAGATTTATCTTCCAACAGGACAATGATCCAAAACATAAAGCCAAATCTACAATGGAATCGTTCAAAAATAAACGTATCCAGGTGTTAGAATGGCCAAGTCAAAGTCCAGACCTGAATCTGTGGAAAGAGCTGAAGACTGCTGTTCACAAACACTCTCCATCCAACCTCACTGAGCTCGAGCTGTTTTGCAAGGAAGAATGGGCAAGAATGTCAGTCTCTCGATGTGCAAAACTGATAGAAACATACCCCAAGCGACTTGCAGCTGTAATTGGAGCAAAAGGTGGCGCTACAAAGTATTAACGCAAGGGGGCCGAATAATATTGCACGCCCCACTTTTCAGTTTTTTTATTTGTTAAAAAAGTTTAAATTATCCGATAAATTTTGTTCCACTTCACGATTGTGTCCCACTTGTTGTTGATTCTTGACAAAAAATTAAAATTTTATATCTTTATGTTTGAAGTCTGAAATGTGGCGAAAGGTTGCAAGGTTCAAGGGGGCCGAATACTTTTGCAAGGCACTGTATATATATATATATATATACATATACATATACTATATATATATATATATATATATATATATATATATATATATATATATATATATATATATATATATATAGGTATTGTACCCATCACCTTATCAAAAATATATACGTACATGCAATCAAGCTTCTCGAACACACATCTATATAAAAATTGAAAAGATTTTAGTGAAAAAAAAATAACATTGAAAAAAGTATTTTCAAAAATATTGACAAATAGTTCAGTTCAATTCAAAATTTTCAGGCAAGCGACCCAATAAAGTTTTTTTTTTTTTTTGCAAACTCAATAAAGCTTCTTGAACAGGTCACGGAGGGAGCTGCGTCACACACAACGTCACACAGCCTACTCTTTCGCCGTTTGCGCGCTGCTGTCACTTCTACTCGTCGAGACGCCGACTCATCCAAAGAAAACAATAACAAATACGGCTCATCGTGTTCCTTAAGTTAATGAAATAATGCATTAGCGTTTGCTAAATTTAGTTTTAGATTCATTCGGCACGTTTCAAATTCGCTCGCTCAATCCAACCGGCCGTTGCTTGCTTCGCATGCCTCCCTTTCCTTAGTTGGCGCCTCGCTCGGAAATTTATTAAAAATGTTCACATTCAGTTCGTCTTCTTGGCATCACATCGGCTCTTGGGATATGTAGTATTTTGTGCTGCTTTCGGTTTTGAAAAAGGACAGGAAATGATGGAAATATGGAGATAGATACATGGTCCATGCATCGTTTTAATGCATATTTATGAGTGCAATAAAACTATAAAACTCAAATGACATTATCTCCCGTTTTACTTGGTCGATTGACTTCAAATAAAAACTGATGTGGACATCAACTTCTGCACTTTCAAATGAGACCAACCAGCGGCACGTGGGTGACGTAATTACAGCGTGACGACGCTTTAAAGACGATATGCGTAAATGCGTCGCTGCCGACACGTTCGGTGTTAAAGGGATCCTCTTTTTTTAAGACAAGTAATTCTTAGATAAATGTTAGTATGAGTTATAATAATGTGATATTAAAACCCCTCTTAATGTTTTTGTTTTAATAAAGTTTGTAAAATTATTTTAAGTGATAGGTCGCCATTCTTGTTACGTCGCAGTGCGTGACGTCACCGGGCCCGTTGCCGAAATTCCAGCGTGTCACTCGTTAGCTTTCCCAACATGTTGTCAGTTCTACCCTTCCTATTTGAACCAGATCTGAAAAGTGAAGAGCAGGACAGCACTGTCAGTCGTTCACAAGACGAGCTTCAGGGAAAAATGCGTGCAGCAAATACCTGATAAGACAAAAGTTGGGCAAAACTGGTCATGCGAGAGACGTGCTGTTGGGAACTCCGGTTGGGAGCGAGAGTGTATGCTGTTTGAAACTCCGGTTTTATTAGCAGATATTCAAGGTAAGCATATTGCGTTTTCAAACTTATCCCAATATAATTATGTAGATTGTTAGCATCCAGAGCTGTCGTGTGCTTTACATACAGTACAGGCCAAAGAGCACACCTTGTGTAATCCATGTCGTGTACATTGTAACGCATGGTAGCTAGGATACGTGTATAAAAGTACCAAAAAGGGGAGAAGCTTCCACTTATGCACATTTATTCACAAAAAATAATATTTCCACCTTGACCACTCTTTACTCGGGAGCTCAGCAGTACGCAAACACGCGTTCCCTGACGAACTCCAACATTGTTGTAAGGTCCACGTCAGAGTCACTGTCGTCACTGTAACGTGCCATAGTGCTTTAATTATTTAGTATGATTTGGGGAAAACTCCCACAAAGAATAGTCAACAAAAAAGATAGCAATAGTAATCCAAATCCGCGTTTTTTACTCACTCGAAGATCCAGGAATTAGACCAATCCCATGGCAATGTCGCAGCCGCGATCAGGCCGTTGATTCCACAAAATAGACTGATCCAGAAAGCCGCTGTGGGACCAACGAATAAAAAAAATGGACACATCCGAAACCAATATTGCAGACACGGTGGGACCATCGGATCCAGAAAATAGACAGATCCCTTACTTGACTGAGGATCCAGGAAAAATGTTCGGGCGCCAGTTGTAACGCGTGGTTGGTAGGATACGTGCATACTGGGACCAAAAAGGGGGAGAAGCTTCCACTTATGCACATTTATTCACTAAAAATAATAATTTCACCTTGACCACTTGCTTCACTCCCCTTGTTTCCATTTGACTGGAAATCGCATCCATGCAGCACATCGTGGCATTTTACTTCGCGAGTTTAGGCAGCAATAAGCAATTGTTGAACACGCTACACATTTAGAAAGATCCCAATTACGTCATCAATGCGAGCCCGCAAACCATGGCGCCAACTAACCGTCAAAATATGGACTAAATATTATAAAATATTGCCAATGATTTAACATTTTATGTGTTTCTAACAACATATTTTAGTACAAGAGAACAATTGTGGTTTATTAGAGCCTACATGTATTTAAGTTAGAGGATTACTTTGAAGCAGGGGTGTCCAAACTTTATGCAAAGGGGGCCAGATTTGGCGTGTTAAAAATGTGGGGGGCCGACCTTGGCTGACGTCCTTTACGTAGAACAATATATTTAAGCAAAATTTAGCTAGCCATTCAGTGTGTCACATTTGCTTTATTATTTTTTTAATGAATAATTTCAACAATCTCGCAACTAGCCTTTGCAGCACTCTCTTTTGACTCTCGGACTCTTGCTAAATACTACTGCTGTGAAATTAAACTAGCTTCAAGTTGCTTCAATTTCTCGCTGCGTATCTTCCCTGTAATCTTGTCGTACATGTCAACGTGTCTTGTTTGGTAATATCGCCCCACATTGAAATCTTTAAAAACAGCGACTGTCTCTTTGCAAATGAGACAAGACACAGTTGTTGCGTATTTTCGTGAAGAAATACTCTAATTTCCACCTATCCTTGAAGCGTCGGTGGTCACAGTCAACTTTCTTTTTTTTGTTGATTGTCGCCATTTTAGAAAATGGAAGTAATGGGTCACACGGAGTAATGTTGCTTACCCCTTGAATACCTGCAACATGAAACAATTATCAGAGAATCCCAAAATGTGAAAAATAAGGTCCTAATGAAACCTATTTTTCAAATTTGTAAAAAGAAAAGTCAAAATGAATATGTGTAATAAGTGTTCTAATATCAACAGTACAACCCATGCTAAATCATGTTTTTTTTCCCTCCTGGAACCTGCAGATGCATGTGTTGACTTGCATCCATCATTTTTTTTTCAAAAAGAAATGTCAAAATTCTAAATTAGTCTCAAAATCGTGAAATTTTATGTTTATCAAATGTGATACATTTGGCAATAAAGGGTTAAAGTGCTGCTGCCTTTTGGTGGGTAAATGAGGAGCAGCATTTCGTGTGTAAGCTACTTCATATGCTGGTTGCAGTACTGCTGACCAATTTATTAAGTCTGTGTGCGGGCCAGACATTATTGATTTTATGACAGAGGCTGGGGGCCGGATGAAATTTGACCACAGGCCGCATTTGGCCCCCGGGCCGGACTTTGGACATGTCTGCTTTAAAGGGTTAACTGAGACACTATTATGGTGGAACATTTTGGTAGCAACTTGTTGTTTCCTTTTTATTTATTTATCTTTTTAGACATTGACACCTTTTTAAAACGATATCTCGATTCTTGGCAGGAACATATCGATAACCTTTTGGGATACAAAGTATCACGATATAGCACAATTTCGATATTTTGTCACACCCCTAGCGTGTACTATGAACTAAACATGCTTTTTCGTGTCACAGGCATTTTAATGACGCCTCTGTCCACTACTATTCCTGAAACGGTTAATCAGCTTATTTAGTTTGTTTGTTTTATTTTGGACAAGACGAAAACGGCAAAACGATGCGTTCCAGTCGGACGTCTATTGGGAGAAAAAAAAAAGTGTCTTCCCTGCTGCAGACGCGCACACTCCCGGAAACACACAAAAATGCATAGACGCGCGCGTCACACCGGTCCTTTGAGACTCTCCGGCGCTGCATCCCGATTGGCTCCTTCCCTCCATCTCGCTCTCCTCCTCCCAACATCCCTCCCTCCATCCCTCCGCCCCTTAGCTTTTCCTCCATGCGCGGCCGAGGAGGAGCAAGCATGCTCGTCACAGCGGCTCCGAGGCGCTGTCAAACTTGACTCCCGCACCCCGCGCACTCTCCGTGGTGCTGAAAGTGGAAAGTATTCGTGCCGATCAACTAGTGTGAAGGCGTCGGGTAGAGCGCCGAGCACAACCCGCCCGCCGCTCGCGGGCTGTGTGGTCGTCTGGAGTCGTGCGAAGGTAAAAGCCGCGCTCCGAGCGGTCGGAGTTCTGCTTCGGATTCTATTACAGGCTCATGTTGCACTCAGCGGGATGTCGATACTCTGTAAAAAAAGTGACTTCATTCGAGGATTCGCATGGTTGAAATGTGTCATTTCCAGGGGAGGGGGTAATTTACGTCTGTTTACTAGACTTGTATGGCTTCACGCAGTTTTTACATTTGAGTGGGAATATTCCAATCGCGTTGCTTGTTTGTTTTTCTTTGTTTTTGGTGCATGTTTGGAAGTGTGTTGAACCCCCTGCAGCCTGTTGATGCGGAGCTATTTCACTTTGGGTTAGAAAGTCCAACTAAAAATACAATACAAACACAATTAGTCTATTTTTGAGCCATTTTAACTTAAATTGTTTATTTATTTATTTATTTATTTACTTGGTGCTATCTTAACTAATACACTGCAATAACACACTCCCTTAAAACTAGTTTAAAAATTCCCTTGTTTTCAGTGTAAATCTATTAGAAATAAGTGAAATTATCAGCCAGTGCTTCAAGGAAATTTTACTTACTTAAATTACTTGAAATAAGAAAAATAGCGAACTGAAAATGAGCAACAGACATATTTTAAGCAATAAATTAGTATATTTGATCTTAAAATAGCTTGTTTGTCTGAAATGTTCTTAATTCAAGAATATATATTGTTCAAAACATTATTTGAAAGTATTTTTTTTATCTTGATTTAGGTGAAAATGACCAACTTTTCAATGAATGGCCTTAATAAGAGCACATTGTTACATGTACTAAACGTAAGTGGAATAATTTGACGCATTAATCTGTTAACTAGTCTTTGACACTTAAAGCAAAATGGATAAAATGATTTGGCTAGATTAAAGAAACATTTCCTCAGCGTTCTTTTCCTATGCAATGTTTGGACTAATGTCTTAGGAAATTGCAACTTTGTGTCAATTTATTAAAGCCGTATTGCCAAATATCACATTTAAAACAAGCATTTCTGTACTTCATTGCAGTTTGAAAAAAAACTAAAACTTTATTTTTTACAATGTCACTTAAGTTATATTTGTTTTACCACAACAACTGCATATCATGCTTAATGCATCATTTGTGATGCAATGAAGAGAACATATCTGCACATTAATTTTATTTTAATATTATGTTCAGGAACCACATAAAGCTTTCAAACTAATTAGATAGCCCCGTTGACGGTAATAGACGTCAAATCCATTTTTACTGGGAGTGTCCGCAATGATCATAACCTGCTGATTGGGCGTCTAGTGCTGTCAATGCCGGTCAAAGACTTGAATTACAACTTGTATTTTATTTTACACACTCAAAATTGTCTGTAAGTGTGACTGAGTCACTCATAAAAATGAATCAGGCAGGTTGTAAAGTTTACTAAAAGACAGTGTGCATTTTCAGCAAGAAACCATCATGTTTCCAAGGTGAGCATGATTGAATCATGCAGTTTCTACATAAACATGAACAGTGAATGAGGACCTTGATTAGATATTGTTGATGCAACATAATGTTAATGTGTCTTTCCAACTAATTGCAATAGTCTCGTGATTTCTCGCGATACTTAAAAGTAGGATTGCCAACTTCCTGAAAAAGTAAGGGACACCTCATTGGTACCGTCACCATTGAATTATAATTTTGTATGTGAAAACAGATTTCTTATTAGATGGGACTTTGAAAGGCAAAGGCCCAGCTAGTAAAATTCCTCAACTTTATTTTTATTTCTTTCTTTCACAATCTTATTATCCACATTTTTTCGGCGCAGTAGAGACTCCAAACCGTTTGACCAACCGGCACCGTTTGAATATCAAAATGACCGGAATTCCACTCATTTTTAATGGCAAACATTTTCCCTTCATTTTCAATGACAGGAAAACATAGGTGGTTGTGATTTTTGACCACTTACCATTACAGCCCATTGACATTGAAGTGGCGCTTAAGTAAGTCAATACCACTGACAGCTATGTACGTCCATGCCATTGACTATCATGAATGTTGCTACTATTGATGCCAATCTACTGGATTCCATTGAGGCATATATAAATTGATGCCATTGACGGCCATTTACGTTAAAATTAGGGCTGTCAAATAGGGCTGCAGCTGTCGAATATTTTAGTAATCGAGTAATCGACTGAAAAGTCTATCGATTAATCGAGTAATCAGATAAAGCTTTTTTTTTTTAGGTAAAGAGCAATTATAAATATATTTGAGAAAAAAAAGACGTTTAATCCAACATTGAACAATTTTTAGTCAATTTTTATTTTCGATGTACATTGTTGAAAACAGCCAACAATTGCATCTCAGATGTGATTGGAAAAAAAATTCACTGTTTTCACTCAAAAAACTTCTAGATCTTATAAAAAAAAACTAAAAATGTAATTACGCTTGATAACACACATCACTTGAAAGCTACGTGTTTTTCCCACGTGTTTCAATTTAATTTCCATTTGTGCCAAGCTATTTTGAAGTTCTAGTTAAGTTTTAAATTAGTCTAAACTGTAAGTACTGATAGGATTTTGAGTTTTTGCAGTGTTCAAAATAAATGCATGATACCTGCTGTATTGGAGCACATTAGGGACCAGTGCTACTTGGTGTTTTATTCAGCAATGACTACTGAGCTAAAACTGACAGTTAGCTTTATTATGTTTTAATTTTACACCCTCATCACTCTAAGCGCAGTGTTTTTACAGATTAAATAAAGCCTGTATGTAAGACACGTTAGCTACGCATCTACAATGGTCATAATCAATAGAAACCGAGCACTCCGAAGGGCTAATGTTACTTGAGCGAGTGACAGTAACATTATATTTATTAGCCATGAGAAGTCTACTGCTTAAAGATGGCGGCTGTTTACTAACGCTGCCCAGGCGTGGCCGAGTCTGTCATTTCGCATCTAGTCCTAAATGCATGTGATATCTATGAGACGCATCGGACACTACCTGCTACCACACTAGCATCCTGCAGGCGTAGTTTTTAGCAACATCAGCGTATTTTGTAGCGGCTGTCGGCTGCAGTCAGAATTTTTTTTTTTTTTTTAATTGCTTCTTCCTCTACGCACGTGACCTCGGCGCATTGTCCCGCATTAAAAGTACTCTGGGCAAAACGTGATGCTTAGAGCTGGCAAAATTAAACGATTCCTCGAGGTGGATAAAATTACTCGGATCAGTTTTTAAACTCGAGTTACTCGAGTTGCTCGAGTATTCGTTTCAGCTCTACTGTCAAACGATTAAAATTTTTAATCGAGTTAATCACAGCTTAGAAATGAATTCATCGTAATTAATCGCAATTCAAACCATCTCTAAAATATGCCATATTTTTCTGTAAATTATTGTTGGAATGGAGAGATAAGACAAGACGGATATATACATTCAACATACTGTACATAGGTATTTGTTTATCATAACAATAAATCCGCAAGATTGCATTAACATTATTAACATTCTTTCTGTGAAAGGGATCCACGGATAGATTCTTAAAGGATACATGTGAGTTTGTATATTGTGACTAAATATTGCCATCTAGTGTATGCGTTGAGCTTTCAGTAAATGATAATGTAGTGACAAAACTGTTCTGCCCAAATGCATGATGGGAAGTGGGTAACCATGACTGTGTGTGGCGGCTGCAAATAATTTATCTTCTCTGTGTTGTGTACAAGGCAGGGTGTTAAGAAAAAGATCAACTCCTGTCATTCTTCCCCACGTTGCTCGCCTCAGTAGTTATAATTATTGTGGAAGAGATGTCAAAGCTTTACGCAATTAAAAGCACGGTCCAAATGAATAGCTGTATCCACTCCACTCACCTGTCACTGCCTCTTAGCTTTGTATATACGTAGAACGTCGCCATTGTAGTCTGTTTGCGGCAGTGCGTGAGTGGGTCGTTCCGTGCATCTGTTGAATATTTTAACGTGATTAATTAAAAAACTTAATTACCGACCGTTAACGCGATAAATTTGACAGCCCTAGTTGTGCCTTATGTTGGCTCAACATGTGTGCTTTATGTTAAAAGAACACAATTGCTAAATACTAAAAGAAAGCAATTTAATCAGGTTCAAATTATGTATTTCTTTAATGTCGGTTCAACATGTATTTTGGGGTGAACATGAGTGCCTTATGTTGGCTCAAGAAGAGTGCTTTATGTTAGCGCAACATGAATGGCTAATATTGGCTAGACATGTGTGCTTTATGTTAAAAGGACACAAATGCTAAATGCTGAAGGAAAGCATTATTATCAGGTGCAAATTCTTTCCATAATTTTTTTATGTCAGTTCAACACCCCATTTTTTTGAGTGCATGTGACTGGCAAGCAAACAGTTCAGGGTGTACCCTGCCGGCTGTTAGCTGGGATAGGCTCCGGCACCCCTGTGACCCTCATGAGGATAAGCGATTCAGTAGATGAATGAATGAATTTTAATCTATTACCAGAAACCAACAGCCTGAAACCAAACCAGAAAAAACAGCACTGAGACGAGAATGCCTTCTGTATGTACAGTGAGCCCTCATTTTAATGGGGACCGCCCAGCAAAAATCCACGAAGGCGAGTCGGTGCTTGTTTACATTAGGGTCACCAAACGTCCTGTTTTGCCCGGATATGTCCAATTTTAACATCCTGTCCGGGGCGTCCAGCAGGGTTTTATAAATGAATGAAAGTGACCAATTTTGCACAGAATACTACGTTATTGTGCTGCCTGTGACGTGTTCCCAGAGAGCCTGCCAAGTTATTAAGACTTATTACTTAAATAATCAAATGCTCATGTTCCCAAAAGAGTAATTACTGGAGATGCCGATCGATTGGGTCCGATCACGTCATTTTCAAAGTATCGGAATCGGCAATAAAATATCGGAAATGCCTTTTTTTAATATATATATATATATTTTTTTAATTAAATCATTTTCTAATTGTATTAAACGTTACAGACATAATATGTTACACTCATCCAGAGTCTTTAGTTTAGGCTTAAGGTAGGGTTATCAAATTTATCCCGTTAACGGCGGTAATTAATTTAAAAAAAAAAAAAAAAAAATCACGTTAAAATATTTAACGTAATTAACGCATGTCCTGCACGATCCACTCACGCATTGTCGCGTTCAATCTGTAATGGCGCCGTTTTACCTATATATAGAGCTAAAAGGCAGTGTAAAATGAGTAGAGTGAATTTTGGCAGCCTTTGGAGCCTTTTTTTAATTGGCTAAATCCTTACAGTCCCTCTCCCTACGATTAGAAATATCGTGGGAAGCAGCGTGGGGAAGAAAGGTAGTAATTGATCTTTTTCTTAACACTCTATGATATTTCCCAACGCAGAGAAGATATATCAATTGGTACCACTACACACAGTCATGGTTCACTTCCCATTATGCATTTGAGCAGAACAGTTAAATGGCTACATTATCATTTACTGAAAGCTCAACAAATACACTAGATGGCAATATTTAGTCACAATATACAAAGTCACATTTATCCTTTAAAAATTACAAGTCTTTCTATCCGTGGATCCCTCTCACAGACAGAATGTTAATAATGTAAATGCCATCTTGAGGATTTATTGTCATAATAAACAAATACAGTACTTATGTACTGTATGTTGAATGTATATATTCGTCCGAGTTTTATTCATTTTTTTCTTAATGCATTGCCAAAATGTATATGATCGGGAAAATTTATCGGAAATGATTGAAATTGAATCGGGAGCAAAAAAAACGCAATCGGATCGGGAAATATCGGGATCGGCAGATACTCAAACTAAAACGATCGGGATCGGATCGGGAGCAAAAAAACATGATCTGAACAACCCTAGTTATTACTGTATAAGTCGCACTGGCGTATAAGTCGCATTTCGAGGGGAAATTTACTTGATAAAAGTCATTCACTTATGCCCGTGCTTCCTCATTTTTTATTGCTCATCACTGTCCATATCTTTTTTGAAGGGCAGATTTTTCTTGAGGAAGATCAACTAATCCACATGGTCATGTTTAAGCAGACTGCGTTTCGTGGAAACAATATGCCTCCCTTTCCAGCATTGTAGTGGGTTATTTTTCAGGGTTAAAACTCACGATTTCTGTACCACTCCACACTTCACACAAGCTCTGTCCCATGTGAACAGATCTGGCTGCCTTCATCACTTCAAAGTCCGACTTTTGTTTTCCTGGGTGCGTTGAAAATCAATCACAGCACGTCGCTGCCGTCGGTGATCACACTGTCCATTGTTTTAGCATGTTGCTTCGTTGCCACTACTAGTTTCTTTTTCGTTTTGGGCTGTGAAGAAAACGCTACGCTGCGTGCGTTACAGTGGTTTCGTTAGCTCTCGCGTTGTTATTACACGCCCGTGACGATCGGTTAATGACGGCGACTAGTAGCGGTTCTGCCGAAATGCATGGGAAGAAACTTGTGGCAACCACGACCGTGAGTAGTGCTTGTCCATATTATATCATGCATGCGGTCTCGATCTAAGTGTGCGCTGTGTGGTGAATGACGCGCACTTGTGTCATTCACTGAAAGACACAAGCGCAGCATGTGAAGTAAAAGCTGAATTATCATATTAAGCAATGCATTGAACTAGGCATTAGAAACCGATTCTTGTGCTCACGATAGCCGAATTCTATCTCTAATATCGGTTCACTGAATATTTAATGGCTAATTACTGTCAAATGGTAACTTTACTATCGATACATCTGGATCTCTCACCTGGAAAACCGGATATCCGGTCGTATCGGTTTATCGTTCTCGAGCTTAGTTTATATATTATTATTTTATATGCACGAGAGCTGCCGGATCTGCCAAAATGAACATGAAGTCTGATTTTTTTTTTTTTTTTTTTTAAACAATGTCATCAGATAGACAAAAACATAAAATTATGTGCTAATGCCTGCATCTTCAAATCATGTAAATAATAACAGACTATATCTTACCAATCTTGTAATCTCGATGGGTCTTGTCTCCATTCCATGTCAGGTAGTCTAGGCGCACTGTTTGCATCCTGATTAGCGTCTGGCTAATACATGTTAGGTCCAACATAAAATTCCAACCTTTTCTTCCTCCAACTCTTCAAAAACTTGGATCTCCTCCCTTGCGCTCGATCTATCGCTTATATCGCAGTTTGAATCATTGTTTGAAGGGCTTTGTATGGCGGCCGTATGTATGGAGCTGCCTGGTGTGACCTATCACTTCCGGGTTCGTCCCTGTTCAGGCTCGAACTTCGGAAACGCGATTATTTTGTCAAATATACAACATATAAATCATTTTTTCATGCTTTATTTGACAATGTTTAATTACTTTAATTGTGACCCTATTTGGCATGTTATGAAATTACTTCACATTTCTGCTTTAAATCCCCGAATTACATTACGTACGCACTTTAAATCCCAAATGAAAAACTTTTGTTTCCTCTCTCACATTCACACCTGCACTATTGCATATTTGCATGATCAAATTACAATCAACATTATTAAATATTTTCCCGGTGCGTGCCTTGAATAGCGATGAGAATCACCATAACGTATGCAGCGAGAGGCGGCGTGCAGGTGTTATCAAGGCACAGAGAGACCCCCTCATAACACCTACCCGCCGCCGCTGTGAGAGTCAATGGCTCCCCTTAGTTTCTGCCCTCCAGCTGGCCAGAGGAAGGGCCAGCTGGGCGGGACGGATGAGGATGAGAAGCAGACCCCAATGCTTTACTAAATAATTTAACAATCAAAATTTAACGGTTGCTTTGTTTTGTCAAGCGTAGGAGAATATAACATTTTTTCCTGTTTGCTTTTATTCGTCTCTCTGCTCTGATAAGTGCCTGAATGAAATAAACAGCTTCCTCTTGCTAAGTGTGGCCACACAATCCTGACTGATGGCTTTTAAAATAGGGATGACTAGATGAAAGAAAAGCTTGGAGACTCAACACTAGGCCAAATTGCTACAACGCTAAATGACCGCCATACAGTCCCTGACAAAAGTCTCGTCGCATATCCATTTTGCAGAAACAATTGCTAATAACCTGAATTTTAATTATTCAATTGGTTTCAGAAATGGCTCATATGAAAGCTAAGACCCTCCTAAATGATGTTGAATGTAAAAAAATATATGTTTCACTGAAAAAAGATTTATCATTTAATGAAGACATAAAGGTCCAATTTTGGCAAGACAAAAGTTTTGTCGCCTACAGAAAGGAGCGAGAAAACTGAGCAAAAAATGTACTTCAAATACAAAAAAATGTTACATATAGGGCTGTCAAACGATTAAAATTTTTAATCGAGTTAAATACAGCTGAAAAATTAATTAATCGTAATTACCGTAATTTCCCGAATATAACGCGCACTTTTTTTCCCCAAAATCAACTTGTAAACTCATGGTGCGCATTATAAACGGGTACATGGATGGAGACAGAAATATATATGTGTTACATATATATATAAACCGATTTTTTTTCATTGACACGGCCACGTTGTGTTGAAGAAACGTATGCGGCGACCCGTTACCGACCATTACGGTACGTGACGTCACCATTTTGTTTCGGTAATACTTCACTCTAATCGGCCGAATGGTTTCGTCTGTGTTAAATTCTGCTTTTTTCACTCTTCATAAAGCACAGAATTTAGTTTCTTGAACTCATTTGAGTCGACGTTTATTGCAGCTCCGCAATTCGGACCATAAATAATGTAAGGACACACACTTCCTGTGTCCGTCAACTATATCGGTCCCTCGTGAAACTCAAACCCAAATTACAATAGTTCCTTTGGTTACTGTCGTGTTGACAGTGATGAGCTCTCACGGATTTCCGACTTACGTTCTGACTTTAATTTTATCGTATCAATCCATGGAAGAAACATTTATTCATCATGAGGAAACGAGCAAGTTATACACCAGCCTTTAAAAGAAAAGTCACATCCGTTTTGTTTTCTCCTAGATTCTGGTAAGTTGGAGAAATTGTCAAATCATATTATTACCGTAAATATTGTCAGTTTACGGTAATGTTTTGAACTACCAATGTGCTATGCTTGTGCTGTGTTTCACCAGTCAGTAAAATGACATCTCTGTATCTGTACACGAGCTCTGTTTTCTTGTATTCTTCTATTTATTGGTGCTAAAATTAGGGTGCGCGTTATAAACGGGTACAATAATTTCCCCTAGATTTTACAAGTAAATTTGGGGTGCGCATTATACACGGGTGCGCCTTATACTCGGGAAATTACGGTAGTCGCAATTCAAACCATCTATAAAATATGCCATATTTTTCTCTAAATTATTGTTGGAATGGAAAGATAAGACACAAGACGGACATATACATTCAACATAAGGTACATAAGTACTGTATTTGTTTATTATAACAATAAATCAACAAAATGGCATTAACATTAACATTCTGTGAATGTGATCCATGGTTAGAAAGACTTGTAGTTTTTATATTAAAACCCCTCTTAATGTTTTCGTTTTAATAAAATTTGTAAAATTTTCAATCAAAAAATAAACTAGTAGCTCACCATTGTTGATGTCAATAATTACAGAACGCTCATGGTGCTGAAACCCATAAAATCAGTCGCACCCAAGCGCCAGCAGAGGGCGACAAAACACCAAAAAACACAAGTAACAAGTGGAAATGACACTTTGTTGTCATTTTAATGTTTGAGCGGGTCATGTGCGTTAAATGCGTCAAATATTTTAACGTGATTAATTTAAAAAATTAATTACCGCCCGTTAACGCGATAATTTTGACAGCGCTTGTTACCTAACATAAGCGAATTAAGTAGTGGTGCTGTGAGATCCAAATTTAATATTTTGTATGACTTCCATGGGCTTGAAGGACAGCATCCATGCGGTTCGGCAAGGATTCATACAATTTATTGATGAAGTCATCAGGAACATCAAAGAAAGCAGTCTTGCATGCCTCCCAGAGTTCACCAGAATTCTTGGGTTTCGTCTTCCATGCTTCCTCTTTCATCCTGTTCATGTCTGGTGACTGGGCTGGCCAGTCCTGGAGGATCTTGATCTTTTTTGCCTTGAGGAACTTTGAAGTAGAGATTGAAGTATGCGATGGAGCACCATCCTGCTGCAGAATTTGGCCCTTTTTATGGTTAGGAATGTAAGAGGCGGCTATGATTTGTTAATATTTCAGACTATTTACTTCCACCCTGCAGATCTCTCGCACACCACATAGTGGATGTAACCCCAGACCATGTTTTTGCCAACACCAAACTTCACTGTTTTGTGGCAAAAGGTGGATTTCTCAGATGTATCTTCCATTGAATTACACCACGGTCGCTGCAAATATTGCAGGAGACCTACTGGAGCCCGCATGGATCAGATTCACTCAGAAAACAGTTAAGTTTGGTGTTGGTAAAATCATGGTCTGTGGTTACATCCAGTATGGGGTGTGCGAGAGATCTGCAGGGTGGAAGGCAACATAAATAGTCGAAAATTTCAACAAATCTTAGCTGCCTCTTACATTGCTAACCATAAAAAGGGACAAATTCTGCAGCAGGATGGTGCTCCACAGCATACTTCAATCTCTGCCAAATCAAATACAAAAATATGTTACATAACATAAGGGAATTAAGTAGTGGTGCTGTGAGATCCAAAATTAATATTTTGTATGACTTCAATGGGCTTGAAGGACTGCATCCTTGCGGTTCGGCAAGGATTCATACAATTTATTGATGAAGTCATTAGGAACATCAAAGAAAGCAGTGTTGTATGCATAAGCGGATTTTAAGGTGGGGCCAAGCCCCATGTTACTAGCAACTTAGATGGTCATTTGCTTTGCATATAATGTTCCCCCCAAAATTAGGGTAAGGCAATTTTATTTTTCAAAGGATTTTTTTTTCCTAGATTGAATTTTTATTTTTTTATTTTTATTTTTTTTGATTGAATCAACTTTTTGGGGGATTAAATGATTTAAACACAAATGTCTACCCATAATATGGCCCAAACACAAAAAGGATTGCCTCAATCAAAGAAAACTTTTTCGATGAAAAATTAAGTGTTCAAAAGCGAATTTTTCAATCTCAAATATTTTTTCGTATTCAAAAACTTTTTCCAAGACTTGAAATGTTTCTTTTTTTGATTGATTTTTTTTTTTGAAAATATATATTTTTTTAATCAACTTATTTTTTGATTGAATAATAAAGACAACAATCTCCTAGCTAAAATATGGCCCAAACACAAGTAAACATTACTTCAATCAAAAAAGTTGCAATGAAAAAAATAAATAAAAAAATAAATAAATAAAACAAAGAGACAAATCAAAGCAAAATACATTTCACATGCATTTTTTTTTAGTTTCAAATTTATTTTTGCATTCAAACACTTTTTTTTTTTGATTGAAGGGACTTTTTTTTTAGGTTGAAAACATATTTTGATTGAAGGAACTTTTTTTTTTTTTTTTTTTTTTAATTGTAGCAACTTTTTTTTGATTGAATAATAAAGACACAAATCTATCTACATATGACTCCGCCCAGGGGATACAATTTTTGACTGGGGTAACAACATTGGCACGACACCAGCGGGCGTACCATATTCAGTGGATGACGATCTTGGTGAAAAGTATTGCCTAGGCAGCCTGATTTAGAATTCCCTCAAGAATGGGAAACAAAAAACGCTCATTGTCACCTTATTATTATAAATATTCTTGTAAGTTAATTTTATTGCCGACACTGCATTTCGAGTTCATCAACATGTTGTGCCCCCCCTGCCCCAAAAGTCAAACTCCGCCTTTGCTCGCATGCCTCCCAGAGTTCACCAGAATTCTTGGGTTTCGTCTTCCATGCTTCCTCTTTCATCCTGTTCATGTCTTGTGACTGGGCTGGCCAGTCCTGGAGGATCTTGACTTACTCTGCTGCAGAATTTGTCCCTTTTTATGGTTAGGAATGAAAGAGGCAGCTAAGATTTGTTGATATTTCAGACTATTTATGTTGCCTTCCACCCTGCAGATCTCTCGCACACCCCATACTGGATGTAACCCCAGACCATGATTTTGCCACCACCAAACTTCACTGTTTTCTGAGTGAATCTCGGATCCATGCGGGGTCCAGCAGGTCTCTTGCAATTTTTGCGGCGACCGTGGTGTAATTCAACGGAAGATTCATCTGAAAAATCCACCTTTTGCTACAAAACAGTGAAGTTTGGTGTTTGGTGATTAGAAAAAAAAAAATCCATTTTCTGGGGTAAGAAACATTTTAAACAGGAGGGCATTTTGAAAAAAAAAAAAAAAGCTGTTATTTTTAAACAGCAAAGCCCTAATTGGGGGTGAGAGCACGCGAGAGCAGAATTAAAGACGCCACAATTTTAGCCAGATATTATCGCGCACTTACCTCTTTTCGATCCAAAAACTCCATGTAGCATGTATCAAGACACAGCTGTGAATGGCCAGAGCCGCATTTTGGGGGGATTTCATGGGTGAAACATGGTAATATAACATGGGTCGTGATGCAGAAATCGCAGACATCAAGGAGTGGTCGAGATTTTCTTTTTTTATATATTTACACTTTTAAACGTTTTTTTTTTCTCCAATTTTTCTTTGTTTGGATCGATTACTTTTCATCTAACATATCGGGGAAAATGCGACAGCAACAAAAAAAATACAATTAAGGTGATAGTTATGAGGTAGATATCCGTGACTTTTTTACATACGCCATTTTTTACATTGTGACGTAATTAGTTTAAAAGTTTAAAAGTCTTTTTTTTTTTTTTTGTTTTTTTAAATGAAATATTGGACATTGATTAATGATTCCAAGCTAAAAATAACAGACATTTCGAATAATAAATATATTTACTTGTTTTTATGGCTTGGTTGAAACAAAAGCGGTTGCGCGACGTCTGTAAACGGGTGTTTCCGGGGTAAAAGGAACCAATTAAAAATAGTTCCGGGGCTTAATGCGCCATGAATCTGCTATGGCAGCATATAGACATATTGTTCCATAAAACACAACAGTTCTTTTGGCTTAAAATACAGCAGTTTATTTTATAGAAGGTTGCAAGAGCAGAAACTGCTTTTTCAATCTTGTCTGTGTTTTATATAGAACTGTTGCTGTCACACCGTGGTGAGGTTCTGTCGTGTTATGGTTATTTCCTGTTTTATTTTGTAAGTCTTACCCTCCTCGTTTCAGAGCACTTGCCCTTCCTCATGTCCTCCCTAATTGCGTATTGGCTACACCTGTTCCCCATTACATTCTGTGTGTATATATAGTCAGTCTCCCCTTTGTTTTGTACCAGAGTGTCTTTGTCTGCTGATGTGTCACCGCAACCTGCTATCGTCCACGTGAATCTTGTCCTGAAGAATTTAGTAAGACTTTTGAGTTTGTTTGCTACTTTGTTTTTTGCTGGTATTTTTGCCTTCCTCGTGAAGTGAATTTTTGTTGAGGAACCTGCTTTCTGATTGTGAATATTTTGTAAGCATTTCTGAGTTTGTTTGCTACTTTGTGTTTATGATAAGATTTTTGCCTCCCACAGTGGAGTGACTTTTTGTTGTTCCATATTGTAAAATAAATATATTTTTGTTAAACAGAAAACTCTGCATTTGAGTCCTGCCTCGAGTCCAGTCCTGACAGTTGTGTATGTATTCATGGCACATTAAGCCCCCGAACTATTTGTGATTTGTCCGTTTTACCCAGAAAACCCCAGTTTACAGACGTCTCACAACTGATTTTTGTTTCAACCCAGCCATAAAACAAAGGTGATTTAATTATATTATTCCAAATGTCATTTTTAGATTGGAATCATTTAATTGATGTCTAATATTTCGTTTAAAAAAAAAAAAAAAAAAAAAAAACTCGCATATTTTAAATTTTTAAATGTGTTATAATGAAAAAAATGGTGTCTGTAAAAACGTCACGGATATGTAGGTCATAACGATCGCTTAATTGTATTTTTTTTTTTATTACTGTCGCATTTTCTCCGATATGTGATGATAAATAATCGATCCAAACAAAGAAAAACTGGAAAAAAAAAGTTCAAATGGGTTAAGATATGAAAAAGAAAATCTCGACCATTCCATGATGTCTGCGATTTCTGAATTGCGATCCTTGTTATATTGCCATGTTTTACCCGTAAAATCCAGCTGTGGCTATTCACAGCTGTGTCTTGATACTCACTGATACATGCTACATGGAGTTTTTGGATCGAAACAAGGTAAATAAGCGATAATATCTCGTTAAAGTCATGGCGTCTGTAATTCTGCTCTCACGTGCTCTCACCTCCAGATAGAAAAATTTGAACAGCAAAACCCTATTTTTATTTTTAAAAATGCCCTCCTGTTTAAAATTTTTCTTCCCCCAGAAAATTTAAAGTTAAGCTTTCCAATGATGTATCACACATGCACATGCCATATATATAAAATCTATATATGGCGGAAATCACTCAGTTGAAGTTCCGCTCTGAGACCCCCAATTAAGCCAACTTTCAAAATTGTCTGACATGCATGTGTGATACATCATTGGAAAGGTTAAAATCTCAATTTTCTGGGGGAAGAAAAATTTTAACCAGGCGGGCATTTAAAAAAAAAAAAAAAAAAAAACTAAAACTGACTGGATGCGAGAGCACGAGAGAGCAGAATTAAAGACGCCACGATTTTAACGAGATATTATCGCGCACATACCATGTTTCGATCCAAAAACTCCATGTAGCATGTATCATCGAGTGTGAAGACACAGCTGTGAATGGCCACAGCCGGATTTTTGGGGGATTTTATGGGTGAAACGGTGGTATAACAAGGGTCGCGAATCAGAAATTGCCGACAACAAGGAGTGGTTAAGATTTCCTTTTTCGTATAGTTACCCTTTTAAACGTTTTCTTTTTTTTTTGTACCTTTTTTTTGTTTGGATCGATTATCATCTAACATATCGGAGAAAAAGCGACAGTAACAAAAAAAATACAATTAAGCGATAGTTATGAGGTAGATATCTGACTTTTTTACAGACGCCAAATTTTTCATTGTGACGTAATTGGTTTAAAAGTTTAAAATATGCGGGTGAATAATTTTTTAAAGTAGTTTTTTGTTTGTTTTTTAAATGTTAGACATCAATTATGGCTAGGTCGAAACAAAAACAGTTGCGCGACGTCTGTAAACGGGGGTTTTCAGGGTAAATTGGTCAAATTAAAACTAGTTCGGAGGCTTAGTGCACCCTAAATCTGCTATGGCAGCATATAAACATATTGTTCTATCAAACACAACAGTTGTTTTGGCTTAAAATACAGCAGTTTCTTTTAAAGAGGAGTGCAAGAGCAGAAACTGCTTTTTCAGTCTTGTCTGTGTTTTCCGCCATATGTATATGTGTATATATATATATATATATATATATATTATAGATGTGCATTACATGCAAAGCTTCAATCAATTAGGTGCGGTCATTTCGGAAAACTGTCTTGCCTGTTTTTTTGTTTTTTTTTTCTACTGAGTGAAACGTAGTTCAAAATTATAGTTGCCTCTCACGCAATAAAACTAGAGCTGTGCACAATCAAGTGGCCTTGGAAGAGACATCAGCAAATCCAAAATGTTGGCCCGCAATCACAGTAAAATGAAAGCAGTCTTTGGCAGAGTTGTCCTTAAGTGATACTGAATAATTTAATGTATTTGCTAGTGATTTGGAGTGCAATCGAGAATATGTTGTGTTGTTCAGGAAATGGTTGTCTGATTAACTGTTAACATGTTAAGCTAACAGATACGTATTGAGCCTTTTCCACATTTTAATTGTAATTGGTGTAATGTCAAAATGTTTGTTCTTGGTCTGGGATAAACTCCAGTGTGACTTATACACAGAGGTGGGTAAAGCCATAAATTGTACTCAAGCGTAGAGTTACTTTAAAATAATATCACTCAGGGTCATCAGCCAAAAAATGTACTCATGTACATTTAAAAGTATTCAATGAGAAGAATACTCAAGTAGTGAGTAACTGCTTACAATGTCTATCTTATTTTAACAATGGTATATTTTTCTATCTATATAAACTTATTATTATACTGGACTATAACCTATTACATGACTATATTAGGCCAACAAAAAATAATATACAGTATACACTAATACAGTGCATTAAAATCAGCGAATTTAGACTACAAAAATGAGCATGAGTGCCCTCTATTGGAGAAAAAACATTTCTTACCTTGAATTTAAAACAATCACACCTCTATTTTTCCATGATCTATTGTTGCCAAATAAAAAAATATACACGCGCTTTCGGGTAATGCTGACTCTATAATATCAAAAAAATTTTTTGTCTTAGTCATTTTAAAATGTGTTGTTCTCGTCCACGTTTTCGTCCAAAATTAGATAAATATTTCCAACAGTTTCGAATGAACATTTTACAAACGAGCACATATAATAGCATCTAGAAGGACAACGCCAACTTTGTGATAACAATACACACTCAGCAGGGAAATAGTACATAATTTTTAATCAATTAAACCAACCTGGATGCTATGAATTGTATGTGAAAAAAGTTATCCAAGAGTTTAAGACAGTGGTGTCAAATGTACGGCCCGCGGGCTGTGTTGTTCTGTTTTAGTGGCACATTGTAGCTCATTCGTACTGTACGTATAAAATCATATGCTTATTAGGGCTGTCAAAATTATCGCGTTAACACGCGGTAATTTTTTTAATTAATCACGTTAAAATATTTGATGCAATTAACACACATGTCCCGCTCAGACAGTATTCTGCCTTTTGGTAAATTTTACAGCAAGGCTTTTTGTGCTGTCTAACAGCGAACTCTGGCGACATGGTTTATTGTTTTCTTGCCAGTTCAACATGGCTGCACGACGTCTCGGGCTGACGCCTACGTTGTAATGTTGTGCTTATATGATCCTTGGACAAGATTTGTCCGTAAGTATGGTTGTTGTAAAGAATGTACATATTATGTTAGTAAGCGAAATGTTCTATTTTTTGTATGAGCTTTTTGTTTGTTTAGTGAACCTGTATAGCGTGCTAAGCTAACGTTGTTGCTAATGCAATGCTTGTGTACTTTTTTTTTTGCAGTTTTACGACGGTCTAAAGAGGACAATGGTTTGAGGCTATTTTATTAATAAATCAGATGAAAAAGGAAGAAGTCTGATTGTTAAGGCGTCGTTCACTAGCTGTCTAGCTTTGGAAAAAGTAGACGCTTCGGAGTGAGGACAGCATAGACAGATTTAAATGACAGTAGAGTGAAATGCCCACTACAGTCCTTATGTACCGTATGTTGAATGTATATATCCATCTTGTGTCTTATCTTTCCATTCCAACAATGTATTTTACAGAATACATATATATAATTTACAGAAAAATATGTCATATTTTATTGAAGGTTTGAACTGCGATTAATTGCGATTAATTACGATTAATTAATTTTTAAGCTGTAATTAACTCAATTAAAAATTTTAATCGTTTGACAGCCCTAATGCTTATATGTGACGTAAATACAAAGACTGGTGATTTGTGCTACTGAGTGCGTGCACCAGTGTTGTTTTCGTCAACGATGATGTTACGTCCCAAGGACGGCTCGCGAAGGGCGTAACATAAAGCAAGCCACACAAATGTACGAGTGGACACAAATTTATTTACACAACAATCAAACTTGCAATGAATATGTACAGAATGCCGACGAAGCGTGACTTCAGGGTAAGCCCAGGCCAAAACAAACAAAAGGAACTACACTTAAACCCCACCCGCTAACTAAACCCTGATCATGTAAAAGGAACAAAGAAAAGACAGCTTCTAACCTAACTTCCTACTCTCTACAAAACAGGAGAAAACGAGTTGAACAGAAATGGCGACTTACCCTTACTTGCTTCAGTGCTCATATTTACAGTGGTGAACAAAAACGATCCAATAACGAATAAACACAAAAGACCTCACCGAAAAAAGCGGGAGTGTATCAAAGTAGCGATCAAATGCAAACGAGAGTGAATGGCGAGCAAATAGCTGGCGAGGAGGACCGCGGCAAAATGCTGTCAAATGTGACCTCCTAGAGCGTTGACAGCGGCAGGTTTAAGAAGCTTGGCGCCCAATCAGCGGTGGTGACGTCGTCGGTCCGTCTTGCGTCGATCAGCTGTTGTCACAGTGGGAGGGGAAGCAGCCAGCTGGTGGAGGCGACGATCAGCTGACTGGAAGAATCTCGGAAAATTAACTATTAAACGGCCAGGGGCCGTCACAATGACAATAACGAAAATATTTCGTCAGCAAACACTTTTTTTCATGACGATGACGAGACGATAACGAGGTAAAAAACGTGTTTTGGGAGACTAAAACCATAGACTTCATAACACTATTGACATGACATGGGAAACTGGGCCAATTCGTATTTTCAAAAATTTCAGATTCCAATATTTTCAAAACCGAAGCTGCGACCGATCTAACCAAAACAGGCATCTACCTTAGCCATATCGGTCTCCATGAGCAGCGGCATCAAAAAATTCAACGTGGTTCCCTTTTAAAATCCAGATTAATTATTTTTTATACAAGTACAGTGGGGCAAATAAGTATTTAGTCAACCACTAATTGTGCAAGTTCTCCCACTTGAAAATATTAGAGAGGCTTGTAATTGTCAACATGGGTAAACCTCAACAATGAGAGACAGAATGTGGGAAAAAAAACTGAAAATCACATTGTTTGATTTTTAATTTTTTTTTTTTCTTAATTAAAGTGGAAAATAAGTATTTGGTCACCTACAAACAAGCAAGACTTCTGGCTGTCAAAGAGGTCTAACTTCTTCTAACGAGGTCTAACGAAGCTCTACTTGTTACTAGGCATGTGCCGGTTACCGGTGTGTGAAAACGTCGCGGTTTCAAAACCACTAAAATTGTCCGTCAGACCGTAGTACGGTATTCGCTATTTTTCATGTTTCAAAAATGCAGCCAGAAGTGGCTTGGCGCGGCAGCACTCACCCCCTCCCGTTTGTTGCTGTGTGTGAAAGTGACGCTATCGGCTAGACAGCCAGTGAACCCAAAAACAAATACTCCAAACACAAGGCATACTTTTCTTCAATTTATTGAGCTCTCAAATCGTGGTAAGTGGAATAAACAAAATGAATACATTTAAAACGTTGTACAATTGTATTTTTCCATGTGTGAGTAGCTTCAACAGATTAGCACCATGAAACAGTTCGCCAAAAACAAAACACACATTTTTCTTTCAAATTCAATATACAAACTAACTAAACGCTTACAAAGACGAATGTTAGCCTAGGCTTAGCTGGGAGAGCAACTTTGTCGAGTGTTACAGCCGCAGAGTGAGAAAACAAGCTTGAATCGCTTGAATGAAGGGGAAAAGGGGATAGCATCAAAGATCGCTAATTGCGAAAGATGGTCTTGCCCTAAGCACAAATCCACGTTCACTGGATCAAGGAGAGGTCTCACTCCCAATTTTTTTTTTCTTTTTCTTTTTGTATTTATTTATTATTTACACTTTAAACTAACTTATAGATTTTTAACTAACTTACCGTAATTTTCGGACTATAAGCCGCTACTTTTTTCCTTCATTTTGACTCCTGCAGCTTATAGTCCAGTGCGGCTTATTTGTTGATTTTTTTTTGGGGGGGGGGGGGCTGTTAATAGGCAACACATGCCTCCTAGCATGCATTGCAACACTATAGATGTAAATAGCAATCAAAATTCATGTTCTGTGCTTATGATTTATTCAGTTACTGTTCCAATTGTTTCATTATTTGCTTGTTATGGTATTTGGTAACACTTTATTTGACAGCAGTGTCATAAGACTGTCATAAGACAGTCATAATTATTACATGACACTATCATGGGCATTACTGAATTCTTATGACAGATGTCATTAAGTGTCATCTGGCAAATTAGGTTACTAACTCCATTTATGTCCGGCTCGGATCTTCTACATCCATTCAAAAGTGAGATAATTTGCCGAATAACACTAAATGACATCTGTTATAAGCATTCATTAATGCCCATGACAGTGTCATGTCATAATGACAGTCTCATGGGGCCACTGTCAAAGTGTTACCAAATAACATAACTAGCAATAATGAAACAACTGGAACAATAACTGAATAAATAATTGGCACAGATCATGAATTTTGATTGTTATTTACATCTGTTGCGCTGCAATGCATGCTAGGAGGCATGTTGGACAACAACAGTGTTGACAGCAGGTTGCAGAAGAGATTGACTGTCTCCCCCAAGAGAGCGGTGATGGCCAAATGAAGCTTCTTGAAGCAATGAAGCTTAGCAGCCAATTGGTTCAAAGCTTCATGGTGGTTCATTTGGTCTTCTGACCGTCGTATGATGCCGCAGTCTAATGAAGTGTTACCGGTTAATATCTTATGGTGTAAATATCCCATAATACAGTGAGGACAGCTGCGGCCTATAGTCCAGTGCGGCTTATCTATGAACAAATTCCATTTTTGTGTCACATTTGGTGGGTTGTGACTTATAGTCGGGTGCGCCTAATAGTGAGAAAATTACAATATTAACTTATGAATTCTTTATGTTTAATAACACATAGGCATGACATCATGTAGACTAGAGCTGACACAGTGGCTGAAAATGGCGAAACTTCACTTGAGCTTTTCCACCCTCAAAAAAAAAAGTCATGCAGTAGACTTTATTAAAAAAAAATTCAGAAGTGTTTTTACTTTTTTATAGAAATTATTGTGTTCTTGCTCTAATCTTGAGAAACTTGAGCTGTGGCTGTGGGTATAGTCTATAAGTTATATTTATTTTAATTTTATGTAAAACATATATATATTTTTTTTTTATTGATAATTTATTTTAACAATATATTCATGTTCCAATTTGCAACTATGTTCTGAAAAAAAAAAATCCTGTTCAATGGAAAAAAAAATATTTTTTTAACCCATACATCTCAAAATAACACATTTTGGAGCTATAATTGCAATACCGTGATACCGTGAAACCGCGGTATTTTTGCCCACGGTTATCGTACCGTCAAAATCTCATACCGGCACATGCCTACTCGTTACCTGTATTAATGGCACCTGTTTTAACTCATTATCGGTATAAAAGACACCTGTCCATAACCTCAGTCAGTCACACTCCAAACTCCACTATGGCCAAGACCAAAGAGCTGTCGAAGGACACCAGAGACAAAATTGTAGACCTGCACCAGGCTGGGAAGACTGAATCTGCAATAGGTAAAATGCTTGGTGTAAAGAAATCAACTGTGGGAGCAATTATTAGAAAATGGATATATTAAATGAAGCTCGGCCCCCTCTGATAATCAGACGCAAAGAATGACAAAGTGTCACGTCAATAGCTAATGAAGTCTATACCAAAACATTACAAGTCTAATTCCAGTTTTCTTCTGACGAGAACGAGGCGAAAATGCGCCACAGAATCGGTCACATGTTCACAATATGTGCCATTTTATGTGTAGTTCTAACGGCGTTATTTGTTTCAGTAGTGAGTAATCTAATTACTATTCCTATCTGTGCAACGCCGTTACAGTTACAGAGGATGTGAAGTGGCGAGTTACTACAATTTGGTTGAATGAAGCGTAATTTGTCTGATTTTGTGACAACTTCCCGGGAGAGATTAGAGTGGGAGTGGTGGTGACGCCATTGGCTAGGTGGCTCGAAGCATTAGCATAGCATTCACATTCTCGTTAGCATTAGCATGGGGAGCATCTATTCTCTCTTTATACCCTTTCCTATTTTTGTTACAGGTAAATAAAAAATAATGATAATTAAAAAATCACTCATTTTGAACATATGACATAAACTATGTCACACTTTACCGTCATTGTTTGGCATTCGTTTTGTAATGTTTTGGTCTCCCAAGACACATTTTTAGCTTTTCTTCGTCATGTCATTGTCTTGAAAAAAAAACTGTTTGTCAATGAAATATTTTCGCTATCATCATCATTGATGAAAACAATGCTCAAGTTGATGTCAGTGTGAAAAAATTACACATATTGCGCACTAAAATACACAAGAATATATAATTTACAAGTTTGTTTTTTTGCCCATTAGCTTATTACTAATATACAACAGAAAATTAGTTAAAGCGCTAACAAAAATTAGCATTGCTTGGCAAACACCTCAAGAACAATTTTGACAGGATATTTGAGACTGGTCGGTACCGGCAACAAATTTGGTCTTAGGGGGGCGCACAAACAATACTATTGGATTTGCCTGCCTCATGTGCAGCTTCTGTCATCCCCTCAAGCAATGTGTTGGATTGTGAACGGCCTGTTACAAAGGGGATGCTTAGATGTGTCTTAGACTACAACAGGACTTTGTGGAATAGGTTACATGAAAAAATGTTTTGCATTCTTTGTCCACAAACAGTCACAATTTTGTGCTAGTCTTGTGTGGTCCATCTTGTACTTTTTGTAGTATGCTAAGTGTTGTCGGCCCTTGAATGTAAAAGCAAATTGAACAAAAGTAGAAGCATTCGAAAAATCCAAAATGGTTAACCAGCTATGCTTAAAATCCTCAATATTGGATTGTACTTACGATAAAGAACATTCACACATGTTAATTAAAAATGAGTTACAGTTGGCACCTTATCTATTTTCCTGCCAGGAGCTCGGTCTCAACCTTGAAAAGCTGACTCCCACCTTCCAAAGAGCAAATATGTATCTTGTTGTTGTAGAGTTGGTATCAGCAAGAAACGTCGACCGATATGTCGTGCTGACATTTGGACTTTTTTGCAGATAGGCCGATATTAGCCGCTGTACATTATAGCTGATATTATTGGATAACTCTTATGTTTGCTGTTTGGATTACCGATATATGGATCGGCGGATATATTGATCTTTTTTAGAGATCGGCTGATAGCAGCCAATATACAGTATGGTCGATATAATAGGATAAGTGTTATATTCACTATTTGGATGACCGATATGGCGGCTGGCTGATTTACCAATCTGATATATGATAATAATTCAAGATTGGCTGATATCAGCCAATATACAGTATCGTCGAAATAATAGAATAACTATTATTTTCAATGTTTGGGTGATGAGCTTTCTCATGATGGTTGACCAATATATTGGCCAACCGATATATCGGGCCAATATAGTAAGTTAACTTATGTTCACTATTTGCATGTCCGATATATCGGCTGCTCTACTGATCGATGATCTTTTTTCAAAATCGGCCGATATCAGCCAATATACAGTACAGTATTGTCGATATGATAGGATAATGATAAACGTATTTTCACTATTTCCGCCACAAAACAGCACCGAGACCGTGCTTATCAAAGTCCTAAATGATATTCGTCGGAATACCGATGCAGGCAAATCATCTGTTCTGCTACTATTGGATCTCAGCGCCGCATTTGACACGGTTGATCACAACATACTACTCAGCAGATTGGAACAGTGGGTAGGGCTTACTGACACTATTCTTCAGTGGTTCACATCCTATTTACATGATAGAGATTTCTTTGTGTCAATTGGAAACTATCAGTCAGAACGAACCAAATTCACGTGTGGAGTCCCTCAAGGGTCAATTCTTGGACCACTCTTATTTAACATCTATATGCTTCCGTTAGCTCAGATAATGGAACAGTATGACATCTCCTATCACGCCTATGCAGATGACACACAACTGTACATTTCTGTGTCCCCACATGATTATAGTCCCTTAGTCTCCCTGAGTAAATGCATTCGTCAAATCAATGAATGGATGTGCCAGAATTTTCTCCAGTTAAATGTAGAGAAGACAGAGGTGATCATTTTTGGGCCAAAAAAGGAAAGGTCAAAGATAAGCAGCCAACTTAGCACAATGTCACTAACAGCTACAAATCAAGTCAGAAACCTTGGCGTAATTATTGACTCAGACCTAAAATTTGATAGCCATCTAAAGTCCGTCACTAAATCCGCTTATTACCAACTAAAAAATATAACCAGAATTAAGGGGCTTCTGACTCAACAAGACATGGAAAAACTTATGCATGCATTCATTTTCAGCAGATTGGACTACTGCAACGGTATATTTACAGGTCTTGATAAAAAATCAGTCAGGAAGCTGCAGCTAGTACAGAATGCTGCAGCCAGAGTCCTCACAAATACAAGGAAGCTGGACCACATTACACCGGTTTTGAAATCGCTACACTGGCTTCCAGTGAGTCAAAGGATAGACTATAAAATACTACTGCTTGTCTACAAAACACTTAATGGCCTTGGACCAAAATACATGCTTGACTTGTTAGATTCCTATGAGACATCTAGACCCCTAAGGTCGTCTGGAACGGGTCTTCTGCATGTTCCAAGAACAAGAACCAAGCAGGGTGAGGCAGCATTTAGTTATTATGCTCCTCACCTCTGGAACAAGTTACCCGAACGTCTGAAGTATGCTCAAACTGTTAGCTCCTTTAAATCAGGGCTAAAAACGCTTTTGTTTGGCACTGCATATCCATAACTGTCTATATATTTCAACCTACCTGCCTTCTATTCCTCTTGTGCTTATCTCCATTGCTGATTTCAATGATTATTAGTAGTAGTTTTTGCTTTATTTTTATTTTTGTTTTATTTTTATTTATTTATTTTTATTCTGTGATTAAATGTGATCATTTGTCTTGGTTTTTACGTTGTGTTGATTTAAATGTGATTTTTATGGTCTTCAAATGTGACTCCACGAGAGCCATACAGAGTGTGTGTGTGTGTGTGTATATTATATAGTCGTCTAGTTGTGATTGATAAAAATCTCAGTTGCGTACTCACCACTTGGAAAATAACACTTAGAAACATGGATTGGCTTTACGTATATTTCCTGGAAGTGGGAACCACAAACGGGGACGTATGCATCGTTGTGGCCGAGACAGGTGGAGTCTCTCAAGGTAGCAGTTTCATGAGTCTCACGCTCCTCGAAATGGCAACAATTTGACAGGCGAAAAAGTCATGAAAGTGAAACCGATCACACGCCTGTGTGACTTGCGGTACCACACAGTTCACTTTCGTGGTTTAATTTTCCTCTATGCATTTTTATTGACTATATTATATGTTATAGCCACACTGCTGGCTGAGCGGAGACTTTGCAATGTACGTTTGAAGTGTCCAAATCACCGTGAGAATGCACCGTGAGCTCATCACAGCTCATTAATGTCAAGCGAGCCGGCCAGTTCCACGTTTAAGATTACTATTTGGCGGAGAGCCAGATGCACTCATCAAAAGAGCCAGATATGGCTCCCGAGCCATGGGTTCCTGACCCCTGCCCTAGAAGGATGACCAATATATCGGGGCCAACCGATATATCGGGCCGATATATGGACTTTATGTACATCAGCTGATATCAGCGTATATATGGTTGATATAATAGGTATAATAATAACCTATCAATCATCCAAATAGTGAACATATGTCGGCTGGCTGATATACTGACCTGGTAGATGAACTTTTTTTAAGATCGGCCGATATCAGCCAATATACAGTATACTGTAGGTGATTTAATGGTATAAGTTATTTTCACTGCTTGGGCGATGACCTTCCTCATGAAGGTTGACCAATATTTTGGCCAACCGATATATGGTCTTTTTCTGGAGATTGGCCGACATTAGCTGATATATGGCCTATATAATAGGATAAATGTTAAGTTCACGGTTTGTATTACAATATGTCTGTTGGCTGATATATGATCTTTTTTAAAGACCGGCCGATATCAGCCAATATATAGTATAGGCAAAATAAGAGGATAACTGTTGTATTAACTGTTTGGGTCATGAGCTTTCTCATAAAAGTTGACCAAAATATTGGCCAACCGATATATCGGCCTGATATTATTGGACAACTGTTATGTTCACTGTTTTGATTACCGGTATGTCGGGCGGCGGATATATACATCTGACATATAATCTTTTATAAAGATCGGCCGATATCAGCCAATATACCTTATGGTCGATATAATAGGATAACTGTTATGTTCACTATTTGGATGGCCGATATGTCGGCTGGCTGATTTACCGATCTGATATGTTTTTTTTTTTTCAAGCTCGGCCAATATCAGCCAATATACAGTACTGTCGAAATAATAGGATAACTGTTATTTTCACTGTTTCGGTAATGAGCTTTCTCATGAAGGTTGACCAATATATTGGCGAACCGATATATCGGGCCGATATAATTAGATAACTTCACTATTTGGATGACCGATATGTCGGCTGGCTGATTTACCGATCTATGATTTTTTTTCAAGATCGGCCAATATCATCCAATATACAGTACAGTCGAAATAATAGGATAACTGTTATTTATACCGTTTCGGTTGTGAGCTTTCTCATGAAGGTTGACCAGTATATTGGCGAACAGATCTATCGGGCCGATATAATTAGATAGCTTATGTTCACTATTTGGATGACCGATATATCGGCTATGTTCTTTTTTCAAGATCGGCCGATATCAGCCGATATACATTATAGTCGTAATAATAGGATAACTGTTATTTTCACTGGGTGATGAGCTTTCTCATGAATGAGAGTTGACAGGTATATTGGCCTTTGTCTTTCTCACAAACGTCGACCAATACATTGGCCAACCGATATATCGGTCTGACATATGGACTTTTTTGTAGATTAGCCGATATCAGCCAATATACAGTATAGCCGATATAATAGGATAACTGTTATGTTCAATCTTATGGTGAGGTTCTTTCTCACGAACGTCTACCAATATATTGGCCAGCTGATATATCGGGCCGATATTATAGGATGACTGTTATGTTTACTGTTTGAGTGATGAGACTTTAACCGATGTGTCGGCGGATGGATAAATCGAGTCGATATATGATCTTTTTTCAAGATCGGATGATATTAGCCAATATACAGTATAGTCGAAATAATATGATAACTTACTGTATATTTACTGTATTTACAATATATTGGCCAACCGATATATCGGGCTGATACATGAAGATTTAATTAAGATCAGCCAATACATGGACGATATAATACAATACCCATTACGTTCATTGTTGGATGATGATATATTTACATTGTGATTTAGCACCACCTAGTGGCCAGTGTGAACAAATGTTTATTCACTGCCACCCTCCCAGTTCAAATGACTAGCGATAAACTACTTTTAAAAAAAAGTGTCCGTATTCTGCTTTTTACATATGGAAAGAGTGTAGCAGAGCTGTTTAAAATAGTGCAGAAATCTCACGTTTTATTTTTTTTTTTTATTGCCCTTGGCGAAGGTCTACCCCTCATCATGTATTAATCTCTTTTTTCCTTATTTCCCGGCGAGTTAAATTATAATGAAATAAAACTCTTTGAATGTAATTAAATATGTATTTTGAATAATTATGAATGCTGCCCACCTCAGCGTGGCGGGGGTGGCTAAATAACAGGCGCCAGTGTGTGTGTGTGTCAATGGTGGGAGCAGCAAAAAAGTGTAGGAGGGAGAAGGAATGAAAGAGAAGATGAAGGCGCTTGTGCGCGTCGAAGGAGGATGCACAAAATGAAAGACAGAAGAGACTGTGTGTGCGTGTGGAAAGGATGTATAAAAAGCGGGAGGAACCATACACGAGAAAAGGTTTGTGTGAGAGTCCCACCAGGGAAGTGATTTATGAGACGGTGAGACTAGCTCGGGTGTGTACACGTTGACTGTTAAATTGTGCTTTATCCATATTCTATATCTGTATTTCTCAAAGTATGGTATGCATGCCACCAGTGTTGGTTTTGGCAGCCCTTTTAATTTTCGTCCTAGTCTTTTTACTTATATTAAATGGGTTAATCTTCGTCTAGTTTTAGTCGACGAATACCGTATATTTCGGACTATAAGACGCTACTTTTTTTCCTTGATTTTGAATCCTGTGGCTTATAGTCATAGGCAGAGTTTGACTTTTGGGACGGGGAGCACAACATATTGATGACCCCGAAACAGTGTCAGCAATAAAATGAACTTACAAGAATATTTATAATAATAAGTTGAAAATAAGCGTTTTTTCCCATCATTTTTGAGGGGATTTCTAAATCAAGCTGCTTAGGACATCTATACTTTTTCGCCAAGATCATCATCCATTACATATGGATGAAATCGAGACAGTTTTACATCCATATCTACAAAGAATTCAGTGATTGAAGCATTTATTCGCAGGAATGTTCTTCTTTGTTTACACATTGAGGCAGCTAATTTCCGTAACTGACTAGCCTCATAGTTGGCAATAATTACACGAAATAAATGCTACTCGCACGTTTTTTTCTGTTTTTAACCAAGAATCGAGACTGTTTTACGTCCATATCTATGAATAATTTGGTGATTTAAGCATTTATTCACAAGAATTTTCGCCAGAAAATCTGTTTACATCAGGCAGCTGCTATGCCTTATTCGCTAACAGAGTAGCATTGTACTTCGACATATACACGTAAAATAAACGCTAATGCATGATTTCTTTGGTTTTAACCAAGAATCGAGACTGTTTTACATCCATATCTATGAAGAATTCAGGGATTTAAGCATTCATTCACAAGAATTTTCATCAGAAAAGCTCTGTTTACGTCAGGCAGCGGCTAGCCTGATTCACTATGAGAGTAGCATTGTACTTCGACATATATCCGTAAAATAAACGCTAACTGCACGGTTTCTTTGCTTTTAACTAAGAATCGAGAATGTTTTACATCTATATCTATGAAGAATTTGGGGATTTAAGCATTTATTCACAAGACTTTTCGCCAGAAAAGCTCTGTTTACGTCAGGCGGCCGCTAGCCTCATTCACTAACAGTAGGCCTATATAGTGTATAATGAATATAAAGGGTTATTCTAGGGATACCAAACGTCCTCTTTTGCCCGGACATGTCCACCTTTCTCGTCGTGTCCTCGTCATCCGGCCGGGTTTTATAAATTCATGAAAATGTCTGTTTTTTTATGATTTTTCACGGGACCAATTTGAAGAGAATATCTCCGGCCGCTGGGGGGCAGCGCTTGCCTGTGTTGTCGTGGCTCCTACTAGTATGGGCGGGAGAGGGAGTACAGTTTACCCCTTGTATTATGGGGCATTACCGCCATCTACTGGGTTGACGGTTTGGCAAGAGAAGAGGCAATTACAGACTACAATAAGGAGTAGTTTTAAGAGACGTTTATAGTGCTCCGTACACCTGTGTGTAAGTTTATCTTCTGTTAATGTCGCTCATGTGTCTTCTGTTATATATTATACAATATATGGGTACAAAGAGATGCAGTATCTTGTATTAGTCTTGTATTAATTGTTCTGCGTTCATGTATTTGGTTTAATGTTAGTATTATATTTTAAGTAGGAGCGCCTGCCCAGTAGTTACGTTTTTTTTATGATAAATACGTATATAATGGTAACTGTTGACTTCTGTCAGAGCTTTGTACTGGCGTGATCTGTAAAATCCCGTTTGATGTCAAATCGTTGCGCTACCGTTGATTGTAAACTTAGATGGCAAAGTTTGATTTTGCCTCGTCTCTCGGTACTCACTAATAGGATAGCTATCAGTGAGCTATAGGAAACGTAGTTTTGAACTGCTGCGTTTGGAAACATGCTGGCTGAATAGTTTGCCAGTTTACTTTGGTTATTGTTTGCTTGTAATCTAGAACACTGAATGAGAATAAAAATTGAGTGGGAATAACAATTTCTCAACGACAATTGTCGTGATAGTAATTTATAAAAAAAAATTATGTGGCACAAGCCTACGTATGTATGTATGGACTGTACTATATTTCCACGGGTCTGCATGATATATATATATTTTTTGTCATTAATTAAAAAAAATTTTTTTTTTGGTAAGAATAAAGCCTGTTCAGTAAAAAATCTTATTTCCGTATAGTATATAATATATACTATATGGCATTATTTATTTATTTTTTTAAAAATAAAACTGAATTTTTCCGTCCAGACTTAAGAGGCACACTTTAAATATATTAAAGTGATATAGGCATCTTTGAGTGAACTTCCAGGAAAATTCAAGTATCTCGAGGTGGGGCCGAGTGTCCTCTTTTTTGGAAATCAAAATATGGTCACCCTAGGGTATTCTATTCTATAATACATTGTGATTGTATATAGAATGTATTAATAATCTATTTACATATTATTTATAATTGATTCTGCATGTTTTCCTCTACTATTAAGTTTCTGATGTTAAATTGAGACATTTATTAGGTGTTGAAAACTTGCAGTAAATAAAAAAAAATTAAGTTGCTATTTTGGTCTAAAACTTATATGATATGTTAAATATTGCTATTGATCTTGAAAATATAGGTGATTATCCCTGCATTTGGTGATTTTTGTGCATCTCGTGTAAAATCTGAGACTTTCATAGCTATTTTAAGTTGTGTTATAGTTATATAAAAAATAATTAATCAGGATTTTATAAGGGAGCGACTTTGAATTTTTTTATTCCGCTGCTCATGGAGACTCATATATGGCTAAGGTACTTGCCTGTTTTAGCTTTAGGTTGGTAGCAGCTTTGGTTTTGTAAATATTTGAATTTGAAGTTTTTGAAAATAGGCCCCCTACGAATCGGCCCTGTTTCCCCTTGTCATGTCAATAGGTTATGAAGTCTATGATCATGGCATTAGCAGTGCAATGACAGTGTTATTGTCAAATAGAAATAAGAAACAAAATAATAATAAAAAGCAAAAGTCATATCACTTGAAATCTGCCTAATATGGGCAATCTAAAGTTGAGTACTGTAAATCTATGGGTAACACTTTACAATAAGGGTCCCTTAATTAACATGAGTTAATGGATTTTTAGACAATAACTAATGTTTAAGTAACATGACAATAATTAATAAAATTTTCTTATCTAGCATATATTAATATATTAATTAACACGAGTTAATGCATTAGTTAATGTATTAGTTAATGCATAACCAGACAGTAACTAATGGTTTGGTAAAATTACAAATATATTTAGGCCTATAGGGGTTAGGGTTTTTGGTTTAGGGTTAGGGTTTGTTAACTTAGCATTTACAATTTCTTAGTGAAAGGACACATGCGCTACACTTTACAATAAGGGTCGAAAAAGCATTCAGTAATGGTTAATAAAGGTCAAGGTGGGGGGGACTTAAGCATTTATAATTTCTTAGTTAAGGGACACATGTGCTACACTTTACAATAAGGGTCCAAAAAACATTCAGTAATGGTTAATTAAGGTTAAGTAATACTTATGAGGTACGTTCAAGTGAAATAATACCATACGTGAGGTTAGCAGCACCCAAGGACTCACAGAGCAATGCTTCTCATTTTAAAATAACATATTCACTTAATAGTACCACTATACATTAATAACAACTTATTAATGCACTAATGTATATGTGAATTAATGTTAAGTAATGTATTATATATATATTATATATTATAACCTAACCTTAATGCATTGCCAAAATGTATATAATCAGGAAAAATTATCGGGAATGATTGGAATTGAATCGGGAGAAAAAAAAAAGCAATCGGATTGGGAAATATTGGGATCGGCAGATATTCAAACTAAAACGATCGGGATCGGATCGGGAGCAAAAAAACATGATCGGAACAACCCTAAGTATAATGTCTCGACCGCGAATATAAGACGACCCCCTTTTTTTCAGTCGTATTTCAATGCAAAAAACACCGTCTTATATTCGGGCCAATACGGTACATTAATAAATCTTTGATTAGCAATTATATTAATTATTGTAATGTTACTTAAACATTAGTTATTGTCTTAAAATGCATTAACTAGTACATTAACTCATGTTAGTTAATATATTAATAAATGTTAGATAAGGGATTAAATGAATTATCGTCATGTTACTTAAACATGAGTTATTGTCTAAAAATACCTTTACTAATGTTAATTGAGGGACCCTTATTGTAAAGTGTTACCAATCTAGGTTACTACCCATCTCTGAATACAGCCAATATCGTGTTGAAGGAATTCATTGCAGTGTTCTGAGTCCAGAGCGGTACTGCTAATAGTGATGATAGCGCTGCACTTTTTGTACACTTTCTGACAAACTTCGAAATTCTCCCGAGAGCACGTTGTCAACGATGCACTTGACATCACATGACTCCAGGCACACACCATCTGACTTAGATTTTGACATCCTGCTCAGATAGAGATGATCCGCGCTTTTACATTTATAGCCGAACACACGTTGACAAACTCACAGCTCCCGTAGAGAAACTTTGCCTCCTTGTTACTATGTGGGGAGCCGCTAGAGAGCAGCAAGAAAGGAGGAGTGCTCTTTTCATCCCGCTGATGGAGCGGAGCATGATCTGCACTTTGATCACAATGAATTATTCCTATCCTCAGCTATAAATACGGTCTGTTTCCACCAGCCTCGTTCTCTCTTCCGCGACTGAAGCTGCGCTCGGCGTGACACCGCGACTGTGTTCCAGCTCTGATTTCATCCTTATAACGAGAAGTTCAACTCGGGCTCAGCCTTACAAGAAAACTTTCGGAATGAAAGATTCTCGCAGAGGGAAACTAAAGATGACTGCAGTAACGTAATAGCTTAGTTTGGGAATTTTTTTCCATGCCAAACATTGACTGACAGTTTTGAGAATTTGTGTATATTCTCCCTGGTCCAGCGTGGGTTCTTTCCAGGTACTCTGGTATTTCCAGCATACTAAAAATTACAATAATAGAAAATTAACCAATCACTCAAAACCTAACTAGCAAGCAGAAAAAAAACTAGAAAATGCCATTTCTGGAGCAATTGCTATGGTAGTTTTGCTATGATCGAGTCACTTCCTATTGATTTTGAGGCATCACTGATATCCTGTAGATATCGGGGCACTTCCTGTTTATTTTGAGGCATTTCGAGCTCATTTCTTGTTCACATTGGGTTGATTTTGAGGCATTCCAGGTCATTTCCTGTTGATATTGGGTTGATTTTGAGGCATTCCAGGTCATTTCCTGTTGATGTTGGGGCATTTCACAGTCACTTCCTGTTCATATTGGGTAACTTCCTGTTGATAGAAGGACATCGGGGTTACGTCCTGTTGATTTTGAGGCATTCCATGGTGACTTCTTGGAGATATTGAGCGACTTCCCGTTGAATTTGGGGCATTTCGGGGTCACTTCCTAATAATTTGAGGCATTCTAGAGTCACTTCCTATTGATTTTGTGGCATCCCAGGTCATTTCCTGTTGATGTTGGGGCTTTTCACAGTGACTTCCTGTTCATATTGGGTAACTTCCTGTTGATAAAAGGACATCGGGGTTACTTCCTATTAAATTTTGAGGCATTCCAGAGTCACTTCCTATTGATTTTGTGGCATTCCAGGTCATTTCCTGTTAATGTTGGGGCATTTCACAGTCACTTCCTGTTCATATTGTGTAACTTCCTGTTGATTGAAGGACATCGGGGTTACTTCCTGTTGATTTTAAGACATTCCATGGCGACTTCTTGGAGATATCGAGCGACTTCCCGTTGATTTTGAGGCATTCCATGGTGACTTCCTATTGATTTTGTGACATTCCAGGTATTTCCTGTTGATGTTGGGGCTTTTCACAGGGACTTCCTGTTCACATTGGGTAACTTCCTGTTGATAAAAGGACATCGGGGTTACTTCCTATTAAATTTGGAGGCATTCCAGAGTCACTTCCTATTGATTTTGTGGCATTCCAGGTCATTTCCTGTTAATGTTGGGGCATTTCACAGTCACTTCCTGTTCCTATTGGGTAACTTCCTGTTGATAAAAGGACATCGGGGTTACTTCCTGTTGATTTTGAGGCATTCCATGGTGACTTCTTGGAGATATCGAGCGACTTCCCATTGATTTTGGGGCATTTCAGGGTCACTTCCTACTTATTTTGAGGCATTCTAGAGTCACTTTCTATTGGATTTGTGGCATCCCAGGTCATTTCCTGTTGATGTTGGGGCATTTCACAGTCACTTCCTGTTCATATTGGGTAACTTCCTGTTGATAGAAGGACATCAAGGTTACTTCCTGTTGATGTTGGGGTATTTCACGGTCACTTCCTGTTCATATTGGGTAACTTCCTGTCGATAGAAGGACATCAGAGTTACTTCCTGTTGATTTTGGGGCATTCCATGGTGACCTCTTGGAGATATCGAGCGACTTCCCGTTGATTTTGAGGCATTTCGGGGTCACTTCCTATTGATTTTGTGGCACTCCAGGTCATTTCCTTTTGGTGTTGGGGCATTTTGGGCAAATGCTCATTTTTTGGGGTGTCAAACAAAAAAATACCCCGCAGAAAATAAGAATTTCTATTGTTTTGGTGGATGAATAGTGTCGGTGGGTCAATTGGTTTTGGCTGGGCGGCGCACCGAAGAAACACCACTGGGGAAAAAAATGTGGAATACAGTGATCCCTCGTTTTTCGTGGTTAATAGGGACCGTAACCCGCCGCGATAAGTGAAAAACCGCAAAGTAGCGCTCCCCGCGGCAGCAACTGTTTAGCAAGTTAAACGACAACTGACGCATGCGGCACTTTGAAGCTTCGGCTTCCAGGCATCTGTGGCAAGATCAAACATTAAACGTCTGTCAATCATCGTTAACTTTAATAAGCAACTCCAGTGCACAGTCTGACCAACAAAGAGCAGGGAGAGGGAGACTACACGATCGGCTCGGGACAGCTCATCTGTATTTTATTTATTTTTATTTTTTTAATTGAAAAAAAAAAAATCCGTGATGGACTGAGGGCGTGAAGTTTGAAGCGCCAAGTAGCAAAAGATCACTCTATTAGAGAAGATAGATTTTGCATTACATGAAAATCTACCTTCAACAACTAGAATTGCCATTTGTGAAATGCTAGCTTTGCTGTCTAGGCCGGCATATCGGGTCGCTTTCTGTTTATTTGGAGGCATTTTGGGGTCACTTCCTTTTGATGACGCTTCACTTCCAGTTGATTTTGGGGCATTCTGGGTCATGGAGGTACATGGCCATCAGTGGCAATTTTTTCCCCAGAGTAATTTGGTGCCACTTCCACTAGATGACGCCCTAGGCAACTGCCTGGCTGGCTTATGCTGAGGGACGGCACTGACAGAGGCTAACAAAGAAATCCAATTATTCTAAATAAAACGCTCTCCAAACCAAACATACTTATAAATTTACAATTTATTTTCCATGTCTTTACCTTTAGGGCGACCATAGTTCTTATTTGTACTTGGAAAGGAGAAAGCGAGTCATCCTATCATACAGGAAACAAACAGGAAGTTAACAGGAAAGAAAATGAAGGTGGTGCACAAGAACTGAGAGCAAAGCTTTAGGAACAAGTAAACAGAAGGATGTGTTAGTGATAGGGTATCACTCAGGGACATGCTGTGTTGTTTTCCGTAGCGTGGCTTGAAAGTTTTAAAATTGAACAAACTCCTGGTTCGTCTGGCCTCGTCTACCTCTCCCCGCCCAGAAAATACGGCTTTGTCATCTTATCACCTCTAATGGGAACAAAAGGTCACACCTTAATTATTCATTCAGGATGTCAAACAAAGCCTGCCGCCTGTTATTTAGGGTGCGGGAGACCCGCTGAATTATTCACATGGAGGATTCTCTTCCCGCATGCGGTTTAGGAAAGTCTCACCTACAGATCTGGTGTTCCTCAGCTGACCTTCACACGGCTAATACAGGTTAAATTTCAAGTCTTTCAAATAACAACTAATAGGTAAAAAGCAACAGTTCAACTAACTTGATTTCAAATAACCTCGTGAATGACCAATAAAATCTAACATTCAAATCATAGAAATAACTGAGTTTCACCAGAGAAACTTACTTAACTTACTATTACTTCGAAGGGAGTGCTCAGTTGTTATTTAGGTGGATCAATGAAGCCCCTAACATGTGTCGATAGGGGGAGATCTATAGTTTGTCCAACAACCGGTAGAGAAGTTATTTGATTAGATGTGCATCAGTGAAAACATTTGAATGTTAAATTCACCAACAATCGGCTTCATTTTATTGTGCTTGCCTTTATCGCCATCAAAAATTTAAATTCTATTGAAATGGACAACACAATCAGATTAACCAAATGATAAATCAAGTTGCCACTGGAAGAACTTGATTTCCAAATATGATTGCAGTCAAAACCAACAAAGTGACAGATATGATAACCTCCAGCCGACCAAATCATCGAGTGACAACCAACTAACCAACCCACTGAGTGACATCTAACCTACGACCTGCAGTGACAAGCAACCCATCAACCCAACCACTGTTCAATGGAATTAGAACAAACATAATCTTTGTTTCAACTGACCCAAAAAACAAATTAATCAACCAGAAACATCCAAAGCAATCAAAACCAACCAACCAACCAACCAACCAACCAACCAACCAACCAACCAACCAACCAACCAACCAACCAACCAACCAACCAACCAACCTACCAAAAAACACAAAAGCAATTCACAGCAACGACCCCAAAAAATGAAATAAAAAATAATAACCAACAAAAAGCAACCTAAGCAATAAAAAGCAACTGACCAAAAAAGATAAACAAAAAAGTTAACCAACCAAAGCAATGAAAACCAACCAACAAAAAAAGCTAAACAAAAAATAATTAACCATTCTAATACGACCAAAGGAATAAAAACCACCTGACCAAAAACAACCAACGCCATAACAACCAACCGACCAAAAAAGCTAAACAAAAACATAAACAACCAACCAGAGCAATCAAACCATCAAACCCAAAAAATCTAAACAAAAAATAATTAAACCATTCTAAGACGATAAAAGCAATCAAAGCTAAACAAACAAACAAAAAAAAATAGTTCACCAACCAAAAACAACCAAGGCAACCACAACCAACCGACCAAAAAAGCTACACAAAAATATCTAACCAACTAAAAACAACCAAAGCAACCAAAACCAACCGACCAAAAACAACCAAGCAATAAAACCAACTGACCAAAAAAGCTAAGCAAAAAATAACCTACCAAAGGAATCAAAACCATCGACCAAAAACAACCAAAGAAATCAAAAACACAAAACCAAAAACAACCAAACCACTCAAAACCAACCAACCAAAAACGATCAAAGCAATGAAACCAACCAACCCAAAAAGCTAAACGACAACAACAACAAAAAAACTCACCAACCAAAAACAACCAAAGAAAACAACCAACCTACCAAAACAGCTTAACAAAAAAATAAATGAATAAATAACCAACCAAAAACAACCAAAGCAATTAAAACCAACCGACTAAAAAAGCTAGACAAAAAAAAAACCTTACCAACCAAAAACAACCAAAGCAACCATAACCAACCGTCCAAAAATAAACAGGCAATAAAACCAACCGACCCAAAAACCAAACAAAGAAAATAATTAACCAACCAAAAACAACCAAAGCAATCAAAACCAACCGACTAAAAAAGCTAAACAAAAAAAGTAAAACACCAACCAAAAACAACCAACTGACCAAAAAAGCTAAACAAAAATATGTAACCGACCAAAAACAACCAAAGCAATCAAAACCAACTGACCAAAAACGATCAAAACAATGAAACCAACCAACCAAAATACTAAAACAAAAAATATTCAACCAAAAAACCCAAAGCAATCAAAACCAACCGACCAAAAAAGCTAAAAAAAAAAAATCACCAACCAAAAACAACCAAAGCAATCACAACCGACATAAAAAGCTACACAAAAGTATCTAAACAACCAAAGCAACCAAAACCAACCGACCAAAAACAATCATGCAATAAAACCAACTGACCAAAATCCCTAAACAAAAAACAACCAACCTAAAACAACCAAAGGAACCAAAACCAACCGACCAAAAACAACCAAGCAATAAAACCAACTGACCAAAAAACCTAAACAAAAAAAAACTACCAAAAACAATTAAACCAACCGACCCAAAATTCTAAATAAAAAATAACCAGCTAAAAACAACCAAGCAATCAAAACCAAATGACCAAAAAAGCTAAAAAAAGAAAAAAAGAAAAAAATAACCAACTGACCAAAAAAAAACACCTTAAAAAATAATTAATCATCCTACAACAACCAAAGCCTTCAAAAACAAAACAAAACTAAAAAAAAAAAACAAAAAAAAAACAACAACCAACAAATCTTAACTAATTAATTAATAATTAACATACAAATATCAATATCAACCATTCAACCAAGAACAAAACAAAGTACAACTACTGTAACAAAATAAAAAATAAACCTGAATTAGAAAAAAAAACGAAACCAGAAAACAACCTAGAAAACAAACCCAATCAAACATTTAAAAAAAAAGTCAACCTAAACCAGGGTGGGAAAACGGAATAGTTTCCAACTCATCAAGAGGAAACCTTTTCACCAATCTGGTGTTTTGCAAGCGCAACCAGTTCATCACAGTCAGGTGCTTCTTTAATCTCATTGGTTAAACTCTGTCCCGGACCAGTTGGAATAAAGACCAGAACCCACTACGGCCCTTGAGGACCGGTTTACCCACCGCTGACCTAAACCAACTAAAAGCCAATAATAAAAACCTCTCCCAATTTCCTACATATATTGCTCAGACTTGCATTTGCTGATTTGAACTACCCCAAGAGTTTAGAATAACACGACAACAATTGATTGAACACTCAATTCACAAATGAAACCACTCCACCACAATAGTTTCATCCATTCTTTTTTACCATGAAACACCCACAGAGTCAGTTTATATCCCGCCACAATACGCCCGACAGGTGCCAGAATTTGTTTTTAAAAATAAATAACAAGATTAGTGCTCTTAACTATCCTCCAACAATGTCTCCTAACCGGCTTTTCAGGAGATGCGAGCGGAGTTTATTAGCGCCGAAGAGGCCAAATCAGACATTAATGCTATTAAAGTGCATTAAAGCGCGGAACGCTGTAACTCGTGAGTCACTTTCCCCGCAAGGATTAGAGGGAGAGGGAGCGTCGTCTCGTTCCGTGGAAGGCAGCAGTGGAAGAGACGACGAGGACGGATGATGGAGCGCAGACAAAGTGTGCGACACCCACCGAGTGACAGGAAGAGAGAGAGACCAACTCCATCATGCTTGAATAATAAATACAACCACAAATACACTACAGATACGGTACAAAATGTCTCATGCGAGGGATGGCAGGCAGCCCAGAAGCATGTTTGTCATGACTGTGACGCTGTCTCCCTCAACAACCGTGTGACTTATTACTCTGCATTTAGTCAGGAAATCATGCAGAAAAATGCTAGTTCTCTGCTTTTTCGTTTCACCCGAGCAAAAAATATTTTCGGACTGCAAATTGAATTCAATTATGGAGCTATTGTGTCCATATTTTTCGGCATGGACCGCCAAGATGTCGAAAACAACATTAAAGTTCATGTGACACCATAAAAAAATCTTAAAGGGGATGTAGCGCCCTGGGAAAATTTTGATATTCCATCATTTATCCATAAACGCATGCCTTTTGTATTCATATCATGCCACTTCGTGTAATTACACACAAGAAAATGAGAGAAATTTGGCTCGATTGTCAAGCTAAAACGACCGGCGCCCGAGATCTGGCAGATTGTGTGCGTGACGTCACGTCAAGTGAAGAGAGTGCCACCGGCCACTAGGGGGGCAGCGCCTGTCTGCATCAATATAATTCCTTCTAGTGTGGGGAGAATTGGGGGTGTTTTGAGCTGTTTATGCTGATGCATTGTGTTCGTCCTGCACATATTCCAGGTTCCCTCATGAAGAAACACCGCTCGTTGTCAATAAAAGAGAATTCAGAGTTGGCAGTGAGGGCTGTTTCTTCAACAAGAAAAAGGCTCAGTGCTTTAATACTGAATGGCGGCGATGATGGCAGACAATTTCGTTTCTAGTTTCAGCGACGAATCCGACGTAGAAGGACGTAACGAATGTTCATCTAATGGTGACGAGGAGAGTTGCAAAGCTTTAATCGGTGTTATAGGTGACCAATTTGAGCCCAAACGAACGCCAATGCAGCGTAATGAAACGGTCATTGAGGGGAGCAATGACACTGATGAAACATCGGCAGCAGATCGTGTGGGAAACACCAATGATTTGTTTAGCATTTCTTTTTGTGAAGCTGATACACCGTGACTGCAAAATAAAGGAATGCATAGAATAATTATAATTTATTGCGCTATCATAGCTTTTCGCTCTGCCAACAGACACAAATATGAACGGGATCAGAGGATTTGTTCTATATATTTTACGAACGATCATTTATACATGTGTCGAGTCCTGTATCCAAAGGCGTGACATTTTTTTTTATTAATTATAAAAGAGTACTCACTCTGGCCATTTCAAGCTTGGCTGCTCCCTTCTTTGCGTAGCTTTAGCCTCCTTTAGCAGTCATCGTCTCTCTCTTGATATCTCGGGACATTTAGGTGGCTGTGCATCTATGGTCGGCACCGCATCTCCTTTGAGCAGCAATCTTTTAGCAAAACCCGATTTCTCTTGTCCATAGTTCGAGAAGCTTTCAGTTGGAAAATGCGCACCACAGAAAAGCGTGCCGGAGGCTGTGTCTAGAAAATTAGCCCTCTTTGCACGGACGAACTTTACCCATTTTCTGTGTAGTCCAGCTTTTTTTTTCGCGTTCAGGAACTCATGGATACTATATTCCGATAAACAACTATTTGTACACCACATAGCACAGCAGTTTTGAACCATTGTTGTGATGTTTTGGTCAAACAAACCCCAACGCTACTCTCTCGTCGTTAAAAAACAATGGCACCTAGCTCCGCCTCGACTTTCAATCACTTGTCGTGACGTCGCCGCCCCATTCGGCTGTTTCCGGAACACTTTCGGTAGTGTTCGTCATTTTCGATCTATTTTCGATAATTGCTCATTAATGTGATTGATTTTTTTGTTAACTTTATCAATATTTGTTATCTTGGCGCATAACGGTTCTATTGATGTCTCACACCCCCTTTGCCGAAACATCCCCTTTAAATAGCATTATTAATGGAATTAACTCATTCACTACCAGCCGTTTTCACCGGTGCAACCCCCTTCGCTCCCGGCCGTTTTATTGGATTTTGACTGATTTTGCAAGGCCCGCAGAAAATTCTGTTCTATTTTTATATAAACATGGAACCACCAAAAAAAAGATTAGACTCACTTCTTTCAGCAGAGAAAAAAAAGTTAGTTGATATCTCTTTCCATTCTTTAGAAATCAGCATTAGAAAATAGCTTAGTTGGAGCAATTTGCCAATATCTGATGAAAAAACAGAGAAATTGAACTTTTTGTAAAAGCATTCATTTCAAACATAACTTTGACTTGAACACAGCTATATTTTGCTTTAGTTACATCCCAAACATCTGAATAATGTTTTCCTTTTACAAAATAACATAAACAACAAGACAAATAGAGCTTTTGATAGCAAAGTAACAATTTATTTACACATAACCAGTGTTGGGCACGTTACTTTAAAAAAGTAATTAGTTACATTACTCACTACTTCTTCCAAAAAGTAACTGAGTTAGTAACTGAATTACTCTATAGTAAAAGTAAGTAGTTACCAGGGAAAGTAACTATTTCCGTTACTTTAAAAAGAACTTGTTGCATGTCAAAGAATTTGAAATTTTCTGAGCAGTATTCGAGTCAGTGGAATAGAGAAAAACAGACAGGTAGTTAACTTTTTAGGTGCTTCAGCAGTTTTGAATTCCTTACCACAGATGTCGACAAAAGCTTTGCCCCGGGACATAAATTACACATTACATGCAGGTTCTTTCCTTTAATTTCAACAAACTTGAAATAGTGTCTATATCTCCACCTCTTAAAGGACATTTTTTCTTCTGAATGCTCTGCCATCCCGACCCTGTGCATCTTTTTGCGTGTGTGTATTTGCCGCACGCGCTGTTCCGGTTTGCTTGTGAAATCACCGGCTCTGATTGGCTTACTACGACACATGACTCTAACCCTTAGCCAATCACAATCACTTCCATCGCATCTCTCGGGGGGCTGCATTTAGGTAGGCTCGTTTCCCGACAATTCACGTCACCTTCAAAGCGTCTGCCGTCCTCAAGATGGAAGCAGAATTATTGCTGGCTGACAGTGGGAAATGGGAACGAGGCTAGCATCAGGTGTAGCAAACAGAGAAACGTTACCAAACTTTGGAAAGCATTGTCTAATTGAATGAGCAGGGACAAACAGCTTGGAGTCAGAAGTACGTGCGCTATTCTCGAACCTGAACGCACCCCAAGTCTTGGATGACAAATCAACAGAGCAGAGAGTCGACTCGACACGGCTGGTAGTTTCTTCAATTTATTCAGAGTAAGTAACGCACCGCTTTTGACTGTCAGTAACGGTAACGGCGTTGTAACGGCGGAAAAAGTAATTAGTTAGATTACCCCATTACTGAAAAAATAACGCAGTTACGTAACGGCGTTATTTATAACGGCGTTACTCCCAACACTGCACATAACTAACTGTAACTGTAACGCTGTTGTGGCCGTGACAGCCGGGGTAAACTTTTCCCTCATCGGCGCCTGTCTCTGCTCGGCGAGCATCACAGACTCAATGGCATCGTCCGCTGCACTGGTGGTCCTGATCGTTCTGCTCGGTCGTCCAGCGCCTGGCATCCCGGGCGTCCTCCCGGTTGTTCTACTCGGTCGTGTCCCGCCTGGCATCCTGGACGTCCAATCGGTCGTCTTCCGCCGGCACCCTGGCCGTGCGGCCAGCCGTTAGTTCCGTTGAATCGGGTTGCGGGTGTTACCCATTGCGCTACTGCCCTCTAGTGGCCAGTTTTATTGATTTAAAATGGATTTTCAGCGTTGTGCTTTGGAGCTAAGTTGAATCAGAACCCAGAGAAAAAAAAACGTAAAAGACGTATAAACACGTCTTTGGGACACTGAAAAAAATAAAAATAGGACGTATTCATACGTTTTCTGGAGCAAATGAGTTAATATCATATTTTGAAACGATTCGACTTCATACAACAATTTGGCAAAGCGCAGATGACGAGAAATGTCTTTAAATCTGCTGTTTAGCTCATCCTGTCATGATGGCACTCTGGCGCCTCCATCTGGGTGATGACATCAGCGGAGTAGCAATTTTAATTCGGCAAAGCGCAGATGGCAGGAAATGAGTCGGTAACACTTTATAATAACTATCCGTTTTACTAGTTAATAGATCATTAGTAAACTGTTTATAAACGTTTTATTGTTGATTTGTGAAGTATTTCTTAACAGTTTGTTAAGCATTTACAGGGTGTTCTCAAAGGGTATGACAACACCTGGGGAAATGCTAATATTCCATCATTTATCCATCAACGCATGCCTTTTGAATTCATATCATGCCACTTCGTGTAATTACACACATCGCAACACCAATAAAATGATACAAATTAGGTTGACTGTCAAGCTAAAAGGACCCGCCCCCGAGATGCCGGAAATCTAGCATATTGTGTGCGTGAAGTCACTTTCGGGAAACAGCCGGCTCAGTGCTTAGTACTGAATGCCGGCGATGATGGCGGACAATTTTATTTCTATTTGCAGCGACGAATCCGACGAAACGAACATTCTTCTAATGGTGACGAGGAGAGTTATGAACCTTTCTTTGGTGTTTCGGGTTATCAATTTGAGCCCAAACGAAAGCCAATGCAGCCTAATGAAAGGATCATTGAGGGGAGCAATCACACTGATGAAACCCCGACAACAGTTCGTGTGGGAAACACCAAATGGTATGTTTTGCATTTCTTTTTGTGAAGCTGATACACCGTGACCGCAAAATAAAGTAATGTATAGAATAATTATCATTTAATATGCTATCATCGGTTTCGCTCTGCCAACCGACACAAATATGAATGGGATTAGAGCAGGGGTCCCCAACCTTTTTTGCACCACAGACCGGTATGATTTGGGTCTTTTTTTTTCACGGACCGGTGTCCCTCTTTTATATTCAGTTGGACTCTCAATGTTATCTAATGGTGCTAAAAAACTATTTACATCACAAACATACATGTGCAACACGGAAATGGCGTAAATTAACGCTTAACGACACGGCAAAGTCGTTAAGTGAGAGGGCTACGTGCAGTTGTTGTGTGCGCCAAACATGGCAAACGTAAGTTAATATTCCTTTCTTTAAAGAAAGTTTGTAGTGTGTACTTAGGAATCGCTGCATTCGCGGTCCTTTTCAACGTTACGCGCATGCCAACTTTGTCAGAACACCGGCAAGGTGCGGCAGAAAAATACAGCAAATCTAAAATAGCATTTGTTTTTAGCCCCGTCGTGTTAAGTGCAGGAAAAAAATACAACTCACCCGCTGAATCAGTGGGAGGGCTGAGTTTGTTTCGTTGAGACGAGATGGTTCCAAGATGGGAGCGTGAGAGAAGCTAGCATCACAAATACACGATGTTGGAAATTGTAGCACAGTTTTCAGCTGGCTCCTAGCGATGTCGGGATATTCCGAAATGACTTTAATCCAGAACTTCGGTAGAGTTGTTGTCTCAAATGTACGTTTAAGTCGCCGTGATTTGCGATCTCTACAAGCTGATATTCCTGTTCCACAAACATGCTCGAATCACTCGATTTATTCACATACGGGTCACGAATTCACTCCTTCGCAGTTCGTGAGTCTTTAGTGATTGGGAAGTAGCATAAATTTTGTTTTCTTTGAGGTTGTAGGCCCATCTTCTGGCTCGTCAGGTTCCCGTTTCCCTGTAAAATTGCAAAATTAGCCCTCTTAGCACTGACAAACTTTACTCATTGTCTGCGTAGTCCAGCTCTTTTTCTCGCGTTCGGGAACTCATGGGTACTACATTGCGACAAATGGCTATTTGTAAACCATATAGCATGACAGGTTTGAATCATTTTAGCGATTTTTTTTTGATAAAACACGAACGCAACTCTCTCGTCGATAAACAACAATGGCACCTGCCTCGACCTTTTGTTTCCTTGTTATGACGTCTCCGCCCCATTCGGCGGTTTCCGGAACACTTTCGGAAATGTTCGTCATTTTCGATCTATTTGCGATAATTGCTCATTAATGTGATTGATTTTTTTGTTAACTTTATCAATATTTGTTATCTTGGCACATAACGGTTCTATTGATGTCTCACACCACCTTTGCGTTTTCATACCCTTTAACCTGAAACACAGTTTGTGTAGAAACGTTTCAAGTTTTTGTGTGTAACGTTTGGCATTTCTATCTTTTCAGGTTAAGAAATGCCGTTCACTTCAAAAGAAAAGGCATTTTGATAAGGCATTTTGCAGGCAGCGCTCATGTTGCACATTTATGAAAATCTGCCATAGAACCGACAAATATTTGTACTTTTCTTTGTATATTTAACCAATAAAACTTATGACCTTCAACATAAAGTGTATATAGTTTTATTAAGATCCATCACCTAGCATGGGCATTTAGAATGGAGTCAACCAACTGTTTAGCTCCTCCTGTCAACATAGCACTCTGGCGCCTCCATCTGGGTGGTGACGTCAGCGGAGTAGTGATTTCAGCAGATTTAGAATTCAGCCCAATGGAGGAGGAAGATTCAGAACGAACTATGTGCTAAATGGAATATGAGATATTAAAAATTATTCAGTACGACAGGGATAAATGACTGCATCATGGTCAAAACTGCCGACTTCTTAAACCTCCCGAACTGTATTTTATGCCACTGGAGTTAGTCCGGCTCTTGTCATTTCCCTGCGGGGACTCTGAGACTAAGGCTACGTTCGTACCGCAGGTCTTAATGCACAAATCCGATTTTTTGTCATATCTGTTTTTTTGGCTTGCCCGTTCAGACTGCCTTTGTCAATTGAGACCATTCAAGTATTACGCATACGCACTAATTCACAGTCCGACTCGTGCTGAGCCCGCATGAGCAGAAGCATCAAAACAAATGACCACACATGCTCGCCGTCATCTGTCATCCCAGGGCGATCATATTTTGATTTCCGAAAAGAGGACACAAATAACAAACCTAAATAATCCCCGTTTAGGCTTATATTCAAAGTTTATATGGATCGATAGCATGCAGGCACTGTACGTGCATGTCACACACACATACGGGCAGTTTTCCCCGAATCTCGGCCGTGTAAGCAATCTTGAAATATTGCTCATATAGAGCAGGGAGAAAACCGATCATTCTCAGGCTTATCTTCAACCCATTTTTATTTTTTATGACTGTTGCCAAGCCCGACCATTCCGCAAAAGCCGTGTTCAAGGCAAGCTAGGCGCTAACGGAAAGCTGCACCGCTACCTTTGCACAGTGCCCTTTTACATATCGTAAAAAATGCGACAGAAACAAAAAAAAAATACAATTAATCGATAGTTATGAGATAAATATCATTGACTTTTTTTACAGATGCCATTTTTTTCATTGTGACGTAATTTGTTTTAAAATTACAGTATGCGAGTAAATAATTTTTTTAAAGTGTTTTTTTTTTTTTAAACGAAATATTAGACATCAATTACTGATTCTAAGCTAAAAATGACAGAAATTTTGAATAATAAATATATTTAATTATAGGGTTGGGCATCGTTTGAAATGTACCGATTCCGGTTCCGATTCCAATTCCACATTTTGATTCTGGTTCCGAACGATTCCTGATTCCGATTCTTTTAAGAGGCAGGGTAAAAAAAAAAAAATGCAGGGTCCAAAAAATTTGATGAAAGTCGACCAATATATCGGGCCGATAGACTATTTTCAAAATCGCTCGATATCAACCGATTGGATAATGGTTATGTTTACTGTTTGGGTGATGACCTTTCTTATAAAAGTTGGCTGATATATCAGGCCATTAGATGGACTTTTTTCAAGATTTGCCGATATTAACCAATATGATAAGTAGGGTTGGGCATCGTTTGAAATGGAATGATTCCGGTTCTGAACGATTCCCGATTCAGATTCTTTTCAGAGGCAGGGTAAAAAAAATTGCATAGTTTATATTAAAGTCTTAACCTCTCGACGTTTTTTTTAATTAAATGAACTTCTCTCACAGGGCTAATTAGAACTTGTATATAAATATCAGTCTTTAAACTTGAGCAATTTTTTTTTCCGCTCGGCGGTCAAGGAATCGAAACAAGGAATTGAAATTTAAAAATTCAAACGATTTCCGGGAGCATCGGAGTGTTAGAACCGGTTGCCATCGATGCTCGATTCTCGATGCCCAACCCTATTTAATTACCTTCGTTTTATGGCTGGGTTGAAACGAAAGCGGTTGTGCGACGTCTGTAAACGGGGGTTTTCATGGTAAAACTGGCAAATTAAAAATAGTTTGGGGGCTTAATGCGCCATGAATCTGCTATGGCAGCATATAGACATATTGTTCTATCAAACAAAACAATTGTTTTGGCTTAAAATACAGCAGTTTCTTTTAAAAAGGAGTGCAAGAGCAGAAAATGCTTTTTCAGTCTTGTCTGTTTTCCGCCTTACATCTTTATTATTAAAAAAAAAAAAAAAAGTAAATGTTTACATTAATTTCAATTTTAATATACATCCTATGTTCTTAAGTAGCTAAAATAAAGATTTGGCATTTAGTATGTGAGGAAATGAGGGAAAATAAAAATTTGGAGATGGAAGTTGGGGTTATTGCTATTTTTGTTAACTTTTATTTTGCAATTCATTGAAAAAATACAATTTTGAATGAAAATCAGTTTTTGTATGTGCTATAAAATAACTTGGCTAAAACAGTTTTCTTTGCATTTCAGTAGTTTAAGAGGTTTGACCCCCCCCCAAAAAAAAAAGAAAAAAAAAAAAAAAATTCTGGCTCCGTGGCGACCTTCACGTCGGGGAATTCCACTTTCACCCCTGCCTGCAGAATGAACATAGCCTAAGAGCTAGGCTACATGCTAACCCGACCCGAGCGGTTCTTCAAAGTCTCTTCCTCACCATTTGAACACGAAAAACCACACAAAACTACGCCGACTCATGTCACACATGACGTCGGAGGTGATTGCCTTCACCGATCGGCCAGTCCCTGGTGGCGAGTAACTTTCAGCTCGTCGTTGTTCGTCGCCCGGAACGCAGCAGGGGAATGAATGGCGAAAATGCCGCATTCTCGGTGGACAAACCTGCCAACGTCGGAGTGTGTGGCTGTCCGAGCCCAAGCCGAGTATAGCGCTCTCTAGGCGGATATCAGGAAATGCGTGAGCAGGCAGGTTGTGTGGACCCAAATGCAGGGAATCAATCATGCAAGGCAGGTGGCAGAGAACTCAAAAAAGGTTTTAATTATGACTAACAAAAAGCACAAAGTATCAACCAATATTGTGGGGATCCAAAAAACACAGAAACAAACAAAACTCAGGTCACTAACAAAAGGCTTGATATAAAAAACTTACGTTGAGGAACACAAGGAATTGGACGGAGAAAACTTGAGAACACTGACGAGCACATGGGCATTGACATTGACGGAGACTCTGACATTGACAATGACGCAACAAGGAGTGAAAAGAAACTGGGTGCTTATATACACACATGCAAACAAGGGGTAGCGAGACAACGAGGAACAGCTGGGTAATACAGGAGGACTCAGTAGGAGCAGGCACAACAGGTGAAATCAATGGGTAATCACAGGGACAAGTCACACTAGGAAAAAACCAACACAAAACCTAACAACGGGCACATGAAGAGGGCCGGGGGGGGGGGGTAGAAGTCTCGAAACAATCGAAAACCGGCGACGACAGCGCGTGGCTGCCCAAAATCTTTGAGTTCTCGTCATTATTGACAGAAACAGCAATGCATGAAACAGTTCAAAATATCAGAAATTGAGTAGAGTGCCTCTTTAAAAAAAAGAACAACAAAAAAACTCACATTTGTGATTTTTTTGAGAGACCAAAAACAAATCGACGTCTTCATTATTGGTTTTCAATTTTAAGTCCCTACATGAGAAGATAGGCCTTCTTTGTCCAAAAGTCCACACCTGTTGCTTTGAAAATCTTCAAACAGAAGCCTTTCCGACTATTGTTGTGGCGCAGTTGAACTGCACAAACTACTGGAGAGTACAGGTTAGACCTTGAAAACATCAAAGACCGCCGCGAGAGTGAAAGGGCCAACCGCGAGCATCACAGGGTGAGGGAGTGCATTCTTAGAGTTGGGCCTTCTGGTTCGATAGGCGCTCAGCTGAAGAGAGGATGAAAATCCTTTAATCTTTGTCCACCACATAGGCTATAGCTATGTGCATTTTTAATAAGATTATCCTTAGTGACGGGACACCCGCGCTGTGCTTATTTCCAAGGTAAGCCACCCTGCTTCGCCTGCTGGGTCAAATAGGGCAGTGATTGCATGTAATTAAACCCGCTCAATGACACGCTAATTGAAAGATCGCCGTTTCATGCCTCGCTTGGCTGTTTAATCACGTAGAGACGCGGATAACAAAAAGACTTTTCGCCTCCCTTTCACGCTGCGACTATAATTGTAACAGCGCACCCATCGATCACTTGACTGAAAATATTAAATAACAATCAAGGTGTTTGTATTGACTCGTAATGCAGGAGACCAAATGACTGATGACTAAAAACGCATTATGCTTATTACCAAAGTGATCCAGAGTGAGATATGAATCACAATGACACGCTTCAGTGTTCTGCGTGAACGAAAGCAACACTTACTGTAATTGCGTGGATGACACATTGCACCAAGGCTGCGTTCAGACTGCAGGTATATCTGATTCCAATCGGATTCCTCCCAAAATCCGGTTTTTAGGGCTGACTGTTCACACTACAGTGGGGTAAATAAGTATTTAGTCAACCACTAATTGTGCAAGTTCTCACACTTGAAAATATTTGAGAGGCCTGTAATTGTCAACATGGGTAAACCTCAACCATGAGAGACAGAATGTGGGGGGAAAAAACAGAAAATCACATTGTTTGATTTTTAAAGAATTTATTTGCAAATCATGGTGGAAAACAAGTATTTGGTCAATACCAAAAGTTCATCTCAATACTTTGTTACGTACCCTTAGTTGGCAATAACGGAGGCCAAACGTTTTCTGTAACTCTTCACAAGCTTTTAACACACTGTTGCTGGTATTTTGGCCCATTCCTCCATGCAGATCTCCTCTAGAGCAGTGATGTTTTGGGGCTGTCGTTGGGCAACACGGACTTTCAACTCCCTCCACAGATTTTCTATGGGGTTGAAATCTGGAGACTGGCTAGGCCACTCCAGGACCTTGAAATGCTTCTTATGAAGCCACTCCTTTGTTGCCCTGGCTGTGTGTTTAGGATAATTGTCATGCTGAAAGACCCAGCCACATCTCATCTTCAATGTCCTTGCTGATGGAAGGAGATTTTCACTCAAAATCTCTCGATACATGGCCCTATTCATTCTTTCCTTTACACAGATCAGTCGTCCTGGTCCCTTTGCAGAAAAACAGCCCCAAAGCGTGATTTTTCCAACCCCATGCTTCACAGTGGGTATGGTGTTCTTCGGATACAATTCAGTATTCTTTCTCCTCCAAACATGAGAAACTGTGTTTCAACCAAAAAGTTCTATTTTGGTTTCATCTGACCATAACACATTCTCACAGTCCTCTTCTGGGTCATCCAAGTGCTCTCTAGCGAACCGCAGACGGGCCTGGACGTGTACTTTCTTCAGCATGGGGACACGTCTGGCAGTGCAGGATTTGAGTCCCTGGCGGAGCATTGTGTTACTGATAGTAGCCTTTGTTACTGTGGTCACAGCTCTCTGTAGGTCATTCACTAGGTCCCCCCATGTGGTTCTGGGATTTTTGCTCACCGTTCTTGTTAGCATTTTGACGCCACGGGGTGAGATCAGTGGTCTTGTATGTCTTCCATTTTGTAATAATTGCTCCCACAGTTGATTTCTTTACACCAAGCGTTTTACCTATTGCAGATTCAGTCTTCCCAACCTGGTGCAGGTCTACAAGTTTGTCTCTGGTGTCTTTCGACATCTCTTTGGTCTTTGGAGTTTGGAGTGTGACTGACTGAAGTTGTGGACAGGTGTCTTTTATACCGTTAATGAGTTAAAACAGGTGCCATTAATACAGGTAACGAGTGGAGCCTCGTTAGACCTCGTTAGAAGTTAGACCTCTTTGACAGCCAGAAAGTTTGCTTGTTTGTAGGTGACCAAATACTTATTTTCCACTCTAATATAGAAATAAATTCTTTAAAAATCAAACAATGTGATTTTATGTTGTTGTTTTTTTGTCACATTCCGTCTCCCATGGTTGAGGTTTACCCATGTTGACAATTACAGGCTTCTCTAATCTTTTCAAGTAGGAAAACTTGCACAATTGGTGGTTGTTCAAATACTTATTTGCCTCACTGTATATCCAGCAAGTGTCCAAGTCAGATTAGGCCCTGGTCAGACTTGGAGACATTATTGACACACCTGACAGGTTGCTGTGGCAACGACGTCAACATTCTATGGTGCCAAGAAAGTGATATCCACAGAAATAAAATAAATTGAAACCATCTGGTGCGCACCAGATAGTATGTGGTGCGCACTAAAAACTACAGTGTACCACAAAAGTGAGTACACCCTTCGCATTTCTGCAGATATTTAAGTACATCTTTTCATGGGACAACACTGACAAAATGACACTTTGACACAATAAAAAGTAGTCTGTGTGCAGCTTATATAATAGAGTAAATTTATTTTTATAGTCATTAATATCTAAACCCCTGGCAACAGAAGTGAGTACACCCCTTAGAAACGACGTACATCCCTAAATGTCCAAATTGAGTACTGCTTGTCATACTGCTTTTTTTTGTTTGTTTATTACTTGGCTTTGTTGAATATCCTAAAATGATTTACTGACAAATGTATCGATAATCGTTATATCGCCATATCGTGAGATCATCGTTACCGTGATCTTTGTATCGCAAATCGAATCATATCCTGAGGTACGAAGAGGTTCCCAGCCCCACTAGAAACTATCTGTTGTGCACCAGATAGTATGTGGTGGGCACCAGATAGTTTCTAGTAATAAATAACTAGTAAACGAGTAACGTAACATATTTAAGTAAAGTAAATAACTCCAAATCAACAGGAAGTCCCCTGATATCAACAGGAAGTGACCTGGAAATGCTCCCTTATCAACAGGAAGGGACCCTATATGAAAAAAAAGTGACTCCAAAATGCCTCAAAATCAACAGGAAGTGACTCAAATAACCACGTATCAACAGAAAGCGACCAAATACGAGCAGAAAGTGAACCTGAAATGCCTCAAAATCAGCAGGAAGTGACTCAAATGACCCAGAATCAACAGGAGGTGACCTGGAAAGGCCCCTGTATCACCAGGTATGGACCCAATATGATGTGAAAGTGACCCTGAAATGCCTCAAAATCAGCAGGAAGTGACTGAAGTTACCCCAAATCAACAGGAAGTGACCTGCTATCAACAGGAAGTGACCTGGAAATGCCCCTGCATCAACAGGAAGGGACCCTATATGATGAGAAAGTGACCCTGAAATGCCTTAAAAACAACAGGAAGTAATTCAAATGACCCCAAATCAAAAGGAAGTGACCTGGAAATGCCCCTGTAACAACAGGAAGGGACCCTATATAAAAAGACAGTGATTCCGCAATGCCTCAAAATCATAAGGAAGTGACTCAAATGACCACGTATCAACAGGAAGCGACCAAATACGAGCGGAAAGTGACCCTGAAATGCCTCAAAGTCAGCAGGAAGGGACTCAAATGACCCCAAATCAACAGGAAGTGACCTGGAAATGCCCTTGTATCAACAGGAATGGACCATATATGAAAAGACAGCGACTCTGAAATGCCTCAAAATCATAAGTAAGCGACTCAAATGACCACGTATCAACAGGAAGCGACCAAATACGAGCCAAAAGTGACCTTGAAATACCTTAAATTCAACAGGAAGTGACTCAAATGACCCCAAATGAACAGGAAGTGACCTGGAAATGCCCCTGTATCAACAGGAAGGGACCCTATATGAAAAGAAAGTGACTATGAAATGCCTCAAAATCATCAGGAAGTGACTCAAATGACCCCAAATCAACAGGAAGTGAACTGGAAATGGCTCAAAGTCAACAGGAATGACCCACGATGAACAGAAAGTGACCCTGAAATGCATCAAAATCAACAGCAAGTGACTCAAATGACCCCATATCAACAGGAAGTGACCTGGAAATGCCCATGTATCAACAGGAAGAGACCCAATATGAACAGGAAGTGACTTCAAAATGCCCCAAAACCAACAGGAAGTGACATAATATACCAACAATCACAGAAAACCTTCATTCAATCAACTATTTTCCTTATCTTGAATATTTGATGCATGTTTTTCCAAGTCAGACAAAAATCTAGCATCGATGTTCCATTTTATGCTACTTTAGTCAAAGCGAGGTTTAATGCCGTGACATGAAGTAATGTAGCGACCATGTTGCCGTCCCCTGCGGCATATCTTCAGGGATGATCAAAGTTATTAGTCGTTCGGCCATGGCCTCTCCCCAAAATGTCATGGCATTTAAGCATGAAGAGATTTAATGGAGAAGACCAAATTTTCAACCTGCAGGTGGCGCCAGAGGTCATAACAGACCTGCTGAAGTGGTTTAGGCGGAGCGCGAGTGTTCGTAAAAATGTCAAAGGAATCCATTTAACGGTCATTTCGAGAGTCTGTTGGATGTGCTGATACGTGCACAGCTTGTGATTTGGTTTGGTCACGTTGAACATTTTTAGGGATTGCCTGCTTTTACATGCTTTGCACAAACGTGTTTATATATTTCACTTGATAAAGAGCTTTAAGGTGGAAGCCAGGTGACCTTGAGGAGTTTCATTTGCTTCTCCTTCTCGGTTGATGTTTGACCTTGCAATGCTCGGAGAGTGAATAGAATCCGCCTGGAAAGTTGAATTCTCCGTTTTTTGAGTTTTGAAGTCATTTTCTTCTTTACTAGAGGGAGCATCGATGTGGGAGTGTCGAGGGACCTTCTGCGGAAGCTTTTCGCTGATTCAAGGTCGAAAGGAAGGAAGGATTGTATAGCCTCGGTTCAATCAAATAAGCACTCAAAAGGCCAAAACTCACCTGGATTTAAGTGATGACAGCTCATCAGAGGCATAAGCTATATGTGAATGTTTGTGGACCCTTATTTCTTGAAATCGATTCCAGCCTTTCCAGTTAAAATGAATTGGACCTTCTACAGCCGTCAATGGCAACCATTATTGTTTTCGTCAATGATGACGATAACGAAAATATTTTGTCGCCGAACAAATTTTTTATGTTGATTACGAGACGATAACGAGGTAAAAGTATGATTTTTGGAGAACAAAACATTAGCGCTGCAGCTATCGGTTATTTTAGTAGTCGATTAATCTGTCAATTACCGTAATGTTCTAACTATAAGGCACACCTAACTATAAGCCGCCAACCACCAAATTTGAAACCAAAACAGCATTTGTTCATAGATAAGCCACACTGGACTATACGTCGCAGTTACACCAAAAGATATTAACTGGTAACACATTATTTGACACCGGCATCATACGACTGTCATCAAACCAAATGAACCACCATGAAGCTTTGAACCATTCGGTTGCAAAGCTTCATTGCTTCAAGAAGCTTTATTTGGCCATCACTTCTCCCTTGGGGGAGAAAGTTTACCTCTGCCGCCAACTGATGTTAACACTGTTGTCGTCCAACATGTCTCCGAGCATGCATTGCAGCGCTACAGATGTAAATAAAAATCAAAATTCATGTTCTGTGCTAATTATTTCTTCAGTTACTGTTCCAGTTGTTTCATAAATTGCTAGTTATGGTATTTGGTAACACTCTATTTGACAGTGGTGCCATAAGACTGTCATTGTACAATCATAATTATGACATGACACTGTCATGAAAATTAATGAATGCTTATAACAGATGTCATTTACCATAATTTTCGGATTATAAGATGCTACTTTTTTCTCTTCATTGTGAATCCTGCGGCTTATAGTCCAGTGCATTTTAAATACTGATTTATTTGGGTTTATATGGGCACTATATGGCACAATATGGGCACTTTAGTTGAATATTTTTTTCTTTTCATGACTTGTCTAATGACAGTCTTATGGCGCCACTGTTAGGTAAAGTGTAACCAAATACCATAACTAGCAATTAATGAAACAACCAGAACAGTAACTGAAGAAATAGCACAGAACATCAATTTTGATTGTTATTTACATCTGTAGCACTGCAATGCATGCTAGGAGGCATGTTGGACAACAACAGTGCTGACACCAGGTGGCAGCAGAGGTTGACTGTCTCCCACAAGGGAGCAGTAACGGCGAAATGAAGCTTCTTGAAGCAATGAAGCTTTGCAGCCAATTGGTCCAAAGTTTCATGGTGGTTCAATTGGTCGCCATAAGACTGCCATTACACAATCATAATTATGACATGACACCGTCATGAGCATTAATGAGTGCTTATAACACGTCATTTAGTATTATCTGGAAAATTATCTCACTTTTAAATGGATGTAAAAGATCTAAGCTGGACATAAATGGAGTTAGTGACAAAATTTACCGGATGACACTTCATAACATTTGTCATAAGCATTAGGTAATGCCCATGATATGTGTAATGTCATAATTATGAAGGTCTTATGACAGTCTTATGACGATGCTGTCAAATAGTGTTACCTATTAACCCAAATTAATCATCAAATAAACCGCAGTGGATTATTTATTTATTATATGAAAATTAAAACGGCTGCCAAAACCAACACTACCACACTTTGAGAACTGCAGAGCTGGAATATGGATAAAGTACAATCTAACAGTCAACATGTACACACCAGAGCTAGTCTGAAAGCCACCACCCACCAAATTTGGCAAAAAAACAGCATTTGTTCATAGATAAGCCACACTGGACTATAAGCCGCAGTTGTCCTCACTGTCTTATGGGATATTTACACCAAAAGATATTAACTTGCAACACATTATTTGACACAGGCATCATTAGAATCTCATAAGACGAAATGAACCACCACGAAGCGTTGAACCAATTGGCTGCAAAGCTTCATTGGTTCAAGAAGCTTCATTTGGCCATCACTGCTCCCTTGGGAGAGAAAAAATTAACCTCTGCTGCCACCTGCTCTCAACACCTTTGTTGTCTAACATGCCTCCTAGCATGCATTGCAGTGCTACAGATGTAAATTACAATCAAAATTCATGTTCTGTGCTAATTATTTCTTCAGTTACTGGCCTAGTTGTTTCATTGATTGCTTGTTATGGTATTTGGTAGGATTTTTTTTACTTTTTCGCCGTATGACTTCCATGAGACAATCATAATTGTGATATGACACCGTCATGAGCATTAATGAGTGCTTATAACACATGTAATTTAGTGTTATCCGGAAAATTATGTCACATTTGGATGGATGTAAAATATCCAAGATGGACATAAATGAAGTTATTGACATAATTTACCAGGTGACACTTCATGACATCTGTCATAAGCATTCAGTAATGCCCATGACAGTGTCATGTCATAATTATGAAGGTCTTATGGCAGTCTTATGATGATGCTGTCAAATAAAGTGTTATCCATTAACCCAAATTAATCATCAAATAAGCCGCAGTGGATTATTTATTTATTAAATGAAAATTAAAACAGCTGCCAAAACCAACACTACCACACTTTGAGAGCTGCAGAGCTGGAATACGGATAAAGTACAATCTAACAGTCAACATGTACAGACCAGAGCTAGTCTGAAAGCCACCACCCACCAAATTTGGCAAAAAAACAGCATTTGTTCATAGATAAGCCACACTGGACTATAAGCCGCAGTTGTCCTCACTGTCTTATGGGATATTTACACCAAAAGATATTAACTTGCAACACATTATTTGACACAGGCATCATTAGAATCTCATAAGACGAAATGAACCACCATGAAGCGTTGAACCAATTGGCTGCAAAGCTTCATTGGTTCAAGAAGCTTCATTTGGCCATCACTGCTCTCTTGGGAGAGAAAATTAACCTCTGCTGCCACCTGCTCTCAACACTGTTGTTGTCCAACATGCCTCCTAGCATGCATTGCAGCGCTACAGATGTAAATTACAATCAAAATTCATGTTCTGTGCTAATTATTTCTTCAGTTACTGTTCTAGTTGTTTCATTAATTCCTAGTTATGGTATTTGGTAGGACTTTTTTTTTACTGTGTCGCCATAAGACTTTCATTAGACAATAGGATTTTTTTTACTTTTTCGCCGTATGACTTCCATTAGACAATCATAATTATGATATGACACCGTCATGAGCATTAATGAATGCTTATAACACATGTCATTTAGTGTTATCCGGAAAATTATCTCACTTTTGAATGGATGTAAAAGATCCAAGCTGGACATAAATGGAGTGACATAATTTACCAGATGATACTTCATGACATCTGTCATAAGCTTTCAGTAATGCCCATGATAGTGTCATGTCATAATTATGAAGGTCTTATGACACTGCTGTCATATAAAGTGTTCCCTATTAACCAAATTAATCAACAAATAAACTGCGCTGGATTATAAACTGCAGGATTCAAAATGAAGGAAAAAAGTAGCGGCTTATAGTCCGAAAATTACGGTATCTCGTCCAAAAGACTAAGATGAAAATTACAATGGCTGCGAAAACAACACTACCACACTTTGAGAACTACAGAGCTGGAATATGGATAGAGTACAATCTAACAGTCAACATGTACACACCAGAGCTAGTCTGAAAGCCGTCACCAACCAAATGGCACAAAAGCGGCATTTGTTCATAGATAAGCCACACCGGACTAAAAGCTGCAGCCGTCCTCACTGTATTATGGGATATTTACACCAAAAGATATTAACCGGTAACACGTTATTTGACAGCGGCATCATATGAATGTCATAAGCCTAAATGAACCACAATGAACCAATTGGCTGCAAAGTACAGTTAAGTCAGTTAAAGGAACAGTTAAGTCGCTATGCGGCTACAGTATCATTTAGTAAAAGCACAACAAAAATAATATTCCTATCTCTCAAAAAAATAATGTTCAGAAAAAGAGAAGTGCTCAATGCGAAGAGAACTGGCGTTCCCAATCAAAATAGGTATGCAAAATACACATAAAACTTAAAAATGTAAAACTCGCCATTGACACCTTGTGGTGTATTTCAATCACTATCTTACATAGTTAAAGACAGTGTGGAAGAACGGCAGGGAGCCCGTTGTGACGTCACCGCTCGGCGACATCAACAATGGCGAGCTATTAGTTTATTTTTTGATTGAAAATGTTACAAATTTTATTAAAACGAAGCATTATGAGGGGTTTTCATATAAAATTACTATAATTGTACTCAAATTTATCTTTTAAAAACTGAGTCTTTCTATCCGTGGATCCCTTTAAAAGAAAGAATGTTAGCAATGTTAATGCCATCTTGTGGATTTATTGTTATAATAAACAAATACAGTACTTATGTACAGTATGTTGAATGTTTATGTCTCTCTCGTGTCTTATCTTTCCATTCCAACAATAATTTACAGAAAAATATGGCCTATTTTAGAGATGCGATTAATTACGATTAATTAATTTTGAAGCTGTAATTAACTTGATTAAAAACACTCAATTTAAAACAAGCTAGCCCTGAGTGCAGCCTAACTTGAAGCACATGCTAAACTCCGGCGAAGAGTAGCACTTGCCACATGAGTAACACGACCCAAACACTGCTACGATGCAGGCCGACCAACTGCGCGTACAACAATAAAATTTCACACATTGCAAACATATGACAGAAACTATGGTGCATTTTTGTCTCATCAGGCAACAAGACATTTGTCTTGTTACCTTTTAATCCCCCCAAAACAAGTTGATAAACACAACAATGGTCCCATTAGCCTCAGGTTTGACACACACACACAAAAAAAATCATAATTTGTGCATAAATTTTGTGCAACGCACATGTTCTGCCTTATGAGCTTACTATCAGTGATAGCTATATTTCAGGCATGATGGTGACATACAACAACACGACGCCGTGATGTTCTTCACACTGGTTTTCATGTGCACGCATCAAAACCATCGAAGCTTTGAGGTGTGGAAATAGAAGCTTGATATTTGATATGGGGAAAGGGCATCCGAGAGGGAGAAAGAAAGGGCACCTGCACATCCCTGCAGCATACGGAATCACTAGCAGTAAACGTTTAATTTCACCAAAGATCTACACATATGTTAACATAAAAGAAAATGTAAATTGATTGATATTAACAGCTGAACTAAACAAAAAATGAATGCTCCTTTTGGTTGCTTTAAGACCACATATATAAAAAATTGACGAGAAGGCCGTTAACCTCGGTTCACTACATTTCTCACAGTTTAATTTAATAACACTTTAATAAAACTTTTCTTTCAGCACCTTCCTACTAGAGATATGCAGGTTAGCAGAACTTTGATACAGGTTGGATTTTCAGTAGCAAAATTAGTGGTGTGTTCCCCACCTCCACAACATTGACGTATTTTACATTTATTATGTGACTACTGCTGGTCGAAAAAAACATCTAATATCCCTTGTATTTCTTTCGGGGCTCTGAGTGCATGTGGCGGCGGGGTCAAGTCATCAGCCAATCAAACATACTACTAAAGTAGTATACTAAAGCATACAAGCTTTCGCATTGTTTGCGGAGAACCACAGATTTGGAATGAACTTGACGAAATACTTACAATGTCACATTCCAGCTTCATTTTTAAGAAAAAAACGACTGATATCTCAAATCAAATCCAATGTAACCAGAATGTCAAAATTGTTTATAGTTAATTGTATGGATGTGTATGGGTTTGTGTATGTGTATGCTGTCCACATTCATAAGGATAAAGATATCTAACCAATATATCATATTTGTGGAAAACTTTATATAGCTTCTTTGCAGTGTCCTATTCCCGTTTCTTATTATATGAACTGTTTGTATATGGCCCAAAAAAATTGACTGGCACATTCAGCAAGTGAAAAAGGGTAAATGTAAGTCTGAACATAATAATTTAATTTATATATATGTGTGTATATGTATGTGTGGATATGTATATGTGTATATGTATATATGAATGTGTATATACAGTATATATATATAGTATATATGTGTGTGTGTGTGTGTATGTATATATATATATATACATATATATATATATATATATATGTGTGTGTGTATATATATTAGGGCTGTCAAAATCATCGCGTTAATGGGGGTAATTAATTTCTTTAATTAATCACGTTAAAATATTTGACACATTTAACGCACATGCCCCACTCAAACAGATTAAAATGACAGCACAGTGTCATGTGCACTTGTTACTTGTGTTTTTTGGTAATTTGTCGCACTCTGCTGGCGCTTGGGTGCAGCTGATATTATGGGTTTCAGCACCCATGAGCATTGTGTAATTATTGACATCAACAATGGCGAGCTACTAGTTTATTTTTTGATTGAAAATTTTACAAATTTTATTCAAACGAAAACATCAAGAGGGGTTTTAATATAAAATTTCTATAACTTGCAATAACATTTATCTTTTAAGAACTACAAGTCTTTCTATCCATGGATTGCTTTAACAGAATGTTAATAATGTTAATGCCATCTAGTTGATTCATTGTTATAATGAACAAATACACTACTTATGTACAGTATGTTGAATGTATGTATCCGTCTTGTGTCTTATTTTTCCCATTCAAACAATAATTTACAGAAATATATGGCATATTTTAGAGATGGTTTGAATTGCGATGAATTATGATTAATTAATTTTTAAGCTGTGATTAACTCGATTAAAATTTTTAATCGTTTGACAGCCCTAGTTTTAATATAAAGTTACTATAACGTGTACTAACATTTATCTTTTAAGAACTACAAGTCTTTTTATGCGTGGAGCCCTTAAACAGAAAGAATGTTAATAATGTTAATGCCATCTTGTGGATTTATTGTTATAATAAGCAAATACAGTACTTATGTATAGTATGTTGAATGTATAAATCCATCTTGTGTCTCATCTTTCCATTCCAACAATAATTTAAAGAAAAATATGGCATATTTTAGAAATGGTTTGACTTGCAATTAATTACGATTAATTGATTTTTAAGCTATGATTAACTCGATTGAAAATTGTAATCGTTTGACAGCCCTAGTATATATATATATATTAGGGCTGTCAAAATTATCGCGTTAACGGGCATTAATTAATTTTTTTAATTAATCCCGTTAAAATATTTGACGCAATTAACGCACTATGCCCGCTCAGACAGATTTAAATGTCAGTACAGTGAAAGGCCAACTTGTTAATTGTGTTTTATGGAGTTTTTCCGCCCTCTGCTGGCGCTTGGGTGTGACTTGCATATGTTATGTGGCGTAATGTCGCCCTCTGCTGGCAATTCAGTGCAGCGGATTCCTCTCCCATCTCGGTTATTTGGGTTTCGGCGCGCTTTTCTGACGTGATTATATGTCGACGTGAACTCACACTAATAGACAGTGCTATTCAGACCAGCTAACGTCCGCATCCAGTATTCAGTGGCAGTTCTCATAGCCCCATCACACTGTGTGTCTAATACATGCATCGCTTGTGAGTTATATTCCTCCTTTGTTTATATTCATGAGCATTAGATAGTTATTGATGATGTGTATTTGAATTTGTTCACACAATGGTGAAATGCAGTTACATTGTTAGATGCTTGTGAGCTAATTGGCTAGTGCTACTGCTCAAATGGACACATGTGTGTACATTTTATGTTATTTTGTGATTTATGCAAGTTATTGACACATTGCCTTGTTATTTTCAGTTTTACAAAAATACAAGAAACGTGCTCCTGTCAAAAAGAGATGACTTCAGTAAAGCCCATGCAACTTTGCCACACCGTCTGATTTCTTTTTGGAACTTATGTTCGCTATCTGTCAATTTGTGTACTCACACACATTGAGGACAGAATAGGGCTACTAGTTTATTTTTTGATTGAAAATTTTACAAATTTTATTAAAACGAAAACATTAAGAGGCGTTTTAATATAACATTTTATCCATGGATCACTTTAACAGAATGTTAATAATGTTAATGCCATCTTGTTGATTTATTGTTATAATAGACAAATACAGTCCTTATGTACCGGATGTTGAATGTATATATCCATCTTGTCTTATCTTTCCATTCCAACAATAATTTACAGAAAAATATGGCATATTTTATAGATGGTTTGAATTGCGATTAATTGCGATTAATTACGATTAATTAATTTTTAAGCTGTAATTAACTCGATTAAAAATTTTAATCGTTTGACAGCCCTAATATATATATATATATATATATATATATATATATATATATATATATATATATATATATATATATATATATATATATATATATATTTCAGTCCAGCCTTTTCCAGCCACTAGTATGTTCTATTATCCTTCCATGATATCTCCTCAGGGTCCTCCTCCTTACTGGGCTTCTATTGCCTGAGGCATTCACCGAGCAAGTCATCACCGGGGGTCATTTTCATGATGTACTCTTGGAAGGATGTAGTTTCCTCCTGGACTAGTGAGCTCTGATGCTCACTAGTCCTCGGCCTCTCTTTCCGCTTTGTGTACAGCATCAGGATGCTGGACTTGGGTTAAACCCTCCGTGCATTGTAAGGAGCTTCCTTGTCTTGATGTTGGTAACCTGCATCTCTTCCAGTGATCAGGATACGATGCCAGCAGGGTGTATGATTGTTGGTAGGGCATAGCTGTAAATGGTCTTGATCTTATTCTTGCCATTCAGCTGACTCTTGAGGACTTGCCTCACCCTCTGTAAGTATTTGGTTGTGGAAGACCTCCTAGTTGCATCCTCATGGTTTCCATTTGCCTGTGCGATCCCCAGGTTATTTGTAGCTGTCCTGCACATCTGTTATGTTGCCTTCAGGTAGTTAAGCCCCTTCAGTAGAGATCACCTTCCCTCTTCTGGATACCATTCGCCCACACTTATCTAGTCCGAATGGCATCCCGATGTCATTGCTGTATATTCTCGTGAGGTGAATCAGGGAGTCGATGTCACGCTCGTTCTTGGCATACAGCTTGATATCATCCATGTAGAGGAGGTGACTGATGGTTGTACCCGAAGCCACTCTTTGTGGTGATCTGGCTGAGGGGGTTTAGGCCGATGCAGAACAGCAGGGGTGATAGAGCATCTCCTTGGTAGATGACGCATTTGATGCTCACATGTTCAACTGGCTTTGAGTTGGCTTCTAGAGTTGTCTTCCACAGCCCCATTGAGTTCTGGAGGAAGGACCTTAGTGTCCTGTTGATGTTATACAGCTTCAAGCATTCCAGTATCCATGTGTGAGGCATTGAGTCATAGGCTTTCTTGTAGTCAATCCAGGCAGTAAACAGGTTGGTGCTCCTAGTCTTGCAGTCTCTGACGACTGCTCTGTCCACCAGTAGTTGGTGCTTGGCTCCCATGATGTTATTGCCAATCCCTTTCTGTGCCCTGCCTGCTCATTTTAGACGCTATGATGCCTGATAGGAGCTTCCATGTGGTGCATAGGCAGGTGATAGGCCGGTAGTTGGATTGTACTCTTCCCTTCTGGGGGTCCTTTAATGATGATAACCTGTACGTACAAATATTTTATGGTTCTATGACATATTTTCATAAATGTTCATTATTAGCGCCGCCTGTAATTCACAGTCGTCGAGTTGGTATTCGAGCTCGTGCCAAACTCGAAATTCAAACTTGAAATTTTTGGTGCCAAGTCCTAATTTGTTTAGTAGTTGGTGCCTTCTTTGCAAAATTGTGAAGAAGGCACACTGTACTGTCTTCGGTGACTGAGTCAGAGCATACTCTAACACGCAAAATGCCTTTTCCTTTGAAGTGAAAGGCATTTCTTAACCTGAAAAGATAGAAATGCCAAACGTTGCACACAAAAACTTGAAACATTTCGACACAAGCTGTGAAAATTTGAGGTCATTCCAACGAAAATTGTCAAAATTATTGGCCCTACGAAATGGGGTCAAACATTTTGGAACACCCTATATAAATATATATTATGACAAAAATGTATAGTTCTACAGATCTGATAAAACTGCAGTTACCTTTTAATTTAAAGACAATAAAGGTGACATAAATAACCTGAGTATTGAAAAAAGCTGAAACATGAAAGTTTAGCTTCTTAATGGGGTTTTAAATTCACCATTTGATTCTACTCCATGTACTAGCTGGATTAGCCGCCAGCGCTTGTTTAAAGCTGGGGGGCTTTGTTGCCATGGTTGCGGACCATCACCCACCTGTTCGTCAGCCTTGGTTATAAAAATGTGTGAGGATCGCCATCTCTCAGTGAACACAACATTAGGTACACTTGCCCCTGCTATCAGTAGCCTCAATACAATTATTATTATGTTCGTTCATTCTCTACCATCCCTCCCACTTCAAATGGATTGGACGTCTATGGCCGTCAGTGGCAGCCAATCACAGGCAATGAGTTTATTTTGAGTTCATTTTAATTTGACGTCATTTCCTGTTGATTTTTTTTCACTTCCTTTTCCTTTTGGGGCATTTACGGGACACTTCCTTCCAGCCCCGTCCCTTTCCAATTGACCCGGCAATGTTACCTTTCGTTTATTTTTATCTTAGGTATTAAATTAAGCTTATATCAATCCACTGACATTGGGTGCTAGGTCAACTCTGGATGACCTAAAAAAAATTGTAATAACTGCAAAACTGTGGCAGCACAAACATTTTTTACAGCACCAAGAAGCACAAACAAATAACACTAATGGAAGACTGGGTGACATCAGATTCACCTATAAAATAATTGTAAATATATGAAAAACAATAGCAGGACAAACAAAACATTTTACATCACAAACGCAGCACAAACGATTAACATCATTTTTATAAACATTTGCGTCCGATGGGGAGCCAACTCCAACTTGCATAATAAAGAAGGAGCCCAGTTCAACGACAAAAAATGGGCATAAACGACATTATTCCTTAATCTTTATTTGCATAAACTAAAGCTGCAACAATTTTGCTGCTTCAAGGATTTGTTTAATTAGAGTGGCGTTTAAATGATTTGTTTTGAAAGTCTTTACTTTTAGTTGTATTGATTTGGGGGAATAGACTGCGTTTTAGTGGCAACAGTGAATATGACTTAACATTTAGCATGGCTGAATTCAGCTGCTCCTTGTTAAGACCAACATAAGGTTGTAAATTTTTGTTTGAGCTAATATGATTGTTTATGCATTCGTTAATTATTTTGGAGGTATATTCAGCAGTTCTTTGTGCGAATGTGTTTGAAAGATTTGTTAAGAGCACTGTTAAAAAAAAAAAAAGTTAGCATTTTATAGCATTTAAGCTAGCGGACTTATGCTATGCAGTTGTTCTTTCGTTATACTTCGATCCTCATTTAATTTTTTTTTTTTTGATACCGTTTGAGGCAAAGCTCAAGTATTTTTGATTTATTTTTTTAATGCATTCATTCTGCATAGTTAAAAAATAATAATAATAATAATCTATTGGCATTTAATGCTCTTTTGATAGTGCAAACATGTCCTAAAATTTATTATGCAACGCATTAAATGTTCCTAAGCCGATGACTCATTTATTTGAACTAACTAATTGATACAACCCCGAGCAAAAAGTATGGAATCACCAGTCTCGGACGAGCACTCACTCTGACATTTTATCATGTAGAACAAACTCAGGTAAAAAGCATGAAAAAATAATGAATTAGTTAAAAAATGCAACTCTTTAGCATTCAGAAATGCTAAAAGAAATGTATAAAAAACATTGTAATGGTCACTAAATGTTAATTTTATAGCGCAAGTCCAGGGAAAAATATGTGGAATCACTCCATTCTGATGAAAAAAATATGGAATCATGAGAAACAAACAAAGAAATAACAATCAAAACACATCTATACTATTAAGTAGCACCATCTCTGACTTTTATGACAGCTTGCAGTCTCTGAGGCATGGACTTGATGAGTATTCTTCATCAATTTGGTCCCAACTCTCTTTGATTGAAGTTTCCAGATCATCCTTGCAGGTCGGCGCCTTGCTGTGGACCATTTTTTTCAATTTCCACCACAGGTTAACAACAGGGTTGAGATCTGGGCTATTTGCAGGCCATGATATTGACTGGATGAGTCTTTCTCCAAGGAATGCTTTAACAGTTTTAGCCCCGTTGCATGATGCGTTGTCATCTTGGAAAATGACAAACATATTTTCAATTGAAGGGATAAAAAAGCTGTCTAAAATTTAAATGTAAACTTGTCTCTTATCACCCCAGTTCCTTTACCTGACATGCAGCCCCATATCATCAAAGACTGAGGGGAATGTCTTCTTCAGGCAGTCATCTTTGTAAATCTCACTGGAACAGCACCAAACCAAAGTTCCAGCATCATCGCCTTGTCAAGAGTCAAGAATCTGCATTGGACAATGTGATAATGCTGGAATTTTTGAACTAATTCATTATTTATTCAAGCTTTTTATCTGAGTTTGTTCTATATAATGAAAGGCCTCAGTTTGTGCTCGTCTGAGACTGTTGATTCCATACTTTTAGCTAGGGGTTGTACCTAAATAATCAATAGCTGCAGCCCTAATGTAAACCATGAAGAAATATATATTCATTCAAAGCTAACTCAATGTAATTTTTTGGAAGGGAGTTATTTAAGACAAATAAGACTCCTTTGGGTTAGAGCTGAAACTCGAATAATTCGAGTAACTAGATTTTTAAAATTTATCGAGGAAATTTCTCCTTCTCGAGGAATCATTTTATTTTTCCAGCTCTAAGCATGACGTTTTGCCTGGACTACTTTTAATGCGGCACAACTGGGCCTGTTGCGATAACAAATTTTAGTGTGCGATAATTTATGTCATAAATTATTGAGATATGTGATATTATTGCGCCCCCCCATTTTTATTTAAAAACAATTTACAATAACATTGAGAATACAGTATATATTAATAGATCAAATACACCCATTTAAACGCGATAAACGTTTACTCTTAAATTCAAAAATACTTTTTAAGAAATCACAACTAAAAACAATAGACCATGCCTCTTAAGTAAAAGACAACAATATTAATACCGCACAGAAACACAGAAGAAATAAAATGTCTTTTTCAAGGATAAAAAAATAAAGTTGCGCTTAATAACTTAAGCATTTAGCCAAATGAAAAGTTTTCCCCTTATAGCTTCTGCTATGGAGTTCCATGTCTAATATTCTGATTGGATGTTTTCCGAGGCACCCTGAAGCGCACGCAACGGTGACGTTGCACAGCCTGCTGAGAGCCACTGGTTGAGGAAGTGTTGGTAGCGCCGTGTGTTAATAAAAACCAAAGTTGTCAGCACGTCGTGTGTTTGATATCATTGCCAAAAAAAACGCACATAATAGGACACCATACAGCCTCCTTTTTAATGTTGTCCTTATAATGATGATCTACTGTACCGTATATCACTTTGTGACTTTCCACCTCCATGATGGAGCCTTCTTCATCCATGTTCGCTCGTTAAACCATGAAAGGCAACTGGGCTGTTGACTCCAGGCCCGGCTCCGCCTATTTTGACGGATACGTCTCTGGCAAAAATGAAAAATAGCCTAAACCATCCGGCAGGCTCTGGCACGCCGGAGATGGTCCGCAGTCAATCCGGAGCACTGACGCGGCCTTTAGAAGGAACGGATTGGCTCCAGGGCTTTTTTTTTTGCCAGACCCGGTACGAAGATGCATTTTGCATAGTTGCTAACAAGGAAGCCGAACTTTTAACAGCACGTCTGCCGCACGCGTGCCTGCACGTGCTCGTGAGGCGATAAATCGCAGCGGAAAACTTACCGCCTTCATTTTCATTTACCGTGCGATAAATGGAATTATTGCATATTGCGACAGGCTCAGGCACAAAGCGCTGACGTCACGTGCATACAAGAACAAAACAGAGGCGGCGGATATATTTGATTTGACCCGCCGAAAGCGAAGAGAAACGAACCAGGAAAAAGCAAAAAAGGTCAAAAGTGTGGGAGCATTTCAAGCTGGACACCAGGGCAAACAGTTTTTAATGTATTCACTGTAAGACAGCGCTTGCATAACACTACAGCATGTTTTCAATGCAGCTCCACCGAAGGCACCCCGTTTACTCTGAGAGCGGAGGAGCGATACTCCGGACAAGGTAAAATTAAGTTAACATTACGCTAATAAATAAGATTAACGTGAGTGTACCATGCTAGTGTAACATAAGCCCTGTAGAGGGCTAGGTTTCTAATAATTATGACTATTAGTGATGGGTCCAGTGATACTAATGCGCCGGCGCGCGCGCCGAGCTCATGGAGCAACCCCTGCATCGGTGCGCGTATCGCTACAAGAAAATCACGTGACCGATGCATGAACTCATTGAACTGTGTCGACACAGTCATGACGCGGCAAACTGCTTCAAAAGGAAGCGCGTCTGTCAACGCGATGGAGCTGCTGAAACAATCCACATCTCACGGTTACTTCCTCGTTGTCTACATGCTGTGGAAATGGACGTAAGACAGGGAAAATGCAGTTGTCATCTTCCATTCAAAAAACAATTAATTTTAATGTAAATCTGAGTTTATTAGTGTGACAGGTACACGCGGGTCCGTCATTTGTGGAGCCTTGCCTACACCTTTACCTGTATTTGACATGTTAGCTTAGTGGTCAAAGCGAACGCCACTCGTCCCCGACGCGTAGTACGCGCGGGTTCGAGTCCTGATCAGAACGTATCGCAGCGTAAAACCAAAATTTTCGGTTTTACTATTAAAGTTATTTTTTTTTTGCAGGTGAAATGTTGCATTTGTACTTTGTATATGACTAACATGCCATATACAAACAGTTGCCACCTCCTCAATGCTGAAGCGTTACTGGCCCAAGCATGAGAATGAAGTTTCTGATAATCCCAAAATAAACACAGGTATAGAGCCATTCCTTTACTTTCCCACAGTCACTTTTTTGGTAATTTATTAGAAATCTGTAATTAAGCTATAATTTATTTTTTGTCCACTTCAATTTCTTTCTGGTGGGTTATGGTAGCACTTAGATGACGAAGTGGGGAGTCAAGAAGGCAATGCAACTGTAGATGAAATTGCAAAAGTGCAACGATGCATGGCTGAGCCGAACATGAACCGAAGCCCAACTGAGCCAATGGACATCTTATCCAAACCTCTTTCAACTGGAAATTCTTGTGCATGCTGGCATCATTGGTTCCATGCGAGTGTGTTGTCCACAGCAGGCTTGTTTGATTTTAAAAAGGTAACCAACTAAATTTTAAACATTAAAAAAAAAAACTATGTTTTTGAATAAAATTTTATCAGAACAAAAAGTCCACAGGCATTCCTCATTCACCCATTCATTATTACTTACATTTTCACATTATTAATATATGTTCACATAATTTAAAGATATGGAATAATGCAATATGAATGCAAAGACTTAAATTATTTGATTTTACATGCTATGTCATCAATTCAGTGTCAGTCTGTCAAGTGGGTTGCCTGTAGGGATTTTTTATGTCCAGCAGGTGTCAGTATTCAATGACACAGTATCCACACTGTGTCAACACAGTGTGTCACTGTGTCGACACGCTTCATGAGGTCTCACGGACCCATCACTAATGACTATTTTCGATGCGTAGCTAATGTGTCTTTCATATAGGCTTTATTCAATTTGTAAAAACAGCGCTGTAGCGCTTGGGGGTTGGTGGTGCGTCACCTCTTCCCATTCCTGAAGGCTTGTTGATAGGGGCGCGGGTGGCCTGGGGGACCAACCTATATTCCTGGGGGGTGACGATGGCCTTTTTTCTGGGCTGTGGGAGGAGGGATGCCCCCCCCCCCCCCTGGCTGGGGGGTCCATGGCCCTGGGGTGGTGCTATCGCATGTTTGATGGGATTCGTGCATGGCTGGATGTGATTGGGCGCGCCTGGGTGGGGGACCTCGGCGCCGGGATTGGCGATGGGGCGGCGTAGCGTGGGTTGCCAACAGGTTCACACTCACAAGGGATTCACTCGATTACTGGGTTCTAGATCACAGGGCTGATTTGTGTACACTCCACCCCTCCCAATCACTTATCTTCTAGACCCCCCTCCCCTCGCTTTCCCTGGTTAACAGACCCCCGACATGGTGTCAACCAGAAATACAGTGGGGAGAACAGGTATTTGATACACTGCCAATGGGTTTTCCCATTGGCAGTGTATCAAATACTTGTGTATCAAATACTTGTTCGCCCCACTGTACATCTAGCTGATGATAACACCAACATATTCATAGTTAGTGTAGGCGTTCAATGTATTTCTTGTTGTTGTTTGTTTTTCTTCTGTCTCTCCTTTTCTTCTGTTATCCCATAACCCTTTCCTGTTCACCGCTTTGTCTTAATAAATGAGATATGTTGAATGATCACAATGGGAGTAGGTTATAGTCCAATGTGAAACATTAAAACTGCTCGTAACCAACCGGACACTCAGACTTCCATTATCCGTGTCAAACAGCTGAACAGGACAGGAAAAAAAAAAAACAATCAAATGGCCAATCCTTGTCGTTTTTGTGGAGTATATTTTGGAGAGACAGCGAGAAAGTGGTATTTGCCATGTTGCTTTTTTTTTTTGTTTATTTTTTTTTTGTTTTTTTTTGCTATGTGGCTTTTTTTTGCCATGTGGCAAAATTGATTTTGCCATGGCATTTTTTTTGCCATGTGGCAAAAAGGATTTTGACATGTGACATAGTATTTTTCGCCATGTGGCATTTTTTTTTAATCTATGTGGCATTTCTTGTTGCCATGTGGCATTGTTTTTTGCCATGTGGCTTTTTTTTTTTTTTTTTGCTATGTGGCAATTTTTTTTTTGCCATATGGCAAAAAAGGTTTTGCTATGTGGCATTTTTTTGCCAAGTGGCAAAATGGATTTTGACGTGTCTTTTTTTTTTTCTGGTATGTGGAAAAATGGTTTTGGATTTTGGAAAATTTGGATGCGCAAAGCCGTCAATGGCATAGCCTGACTTGGGTGTCAGCTGAATGTCAATGTGCTCTAATGTAAAGTGTATGGTCAAACATCACAGCAACAAATGTTTTCCTGCCATTTAAGATGAATAGGAAATTTGGACGTGCATAGTCGTCAATGGCCTTCAAAACTGCCATATACCCCCCCCCCCCCCCCCAAAATGCAACAAACCAAAATCCATTTTGCCACATACCAAAAAAAATGTTGTATTTCAAAATCCATTTTGCCACATGGCAAAATCCATTTAGACACATGGCCAAAAAATGCCACATGGCAAAATCCATTTTGCCACATACCAAAAAAAAAATGTCACATGTCAAAATCCATTTTGCCACATGTCAAAATCCATTTTGCCACATGGCAAAAAAAATGCTACAGTACATAGCAAAATCCATTTAGCAACATGGCAAAAAAAAAAGCCAAATGGCAAAATCCATTTTGCCACATGGCAAATACCACTATTTGTTCTCGACCCTGCTGATATTTTGGCAGCCCTCCGGGGCCCCAAGCAACTGCCTGGCGTGCCTGTGTGCTATTTCTGCCTCTGGACATCCCTGGTCCAAATCCTGGCCTTTTGCAAAACTGTTTGAACTTACCACTGTTTGGTGGAAACGTTTTAAAATCCAACAAAGGAAAACAAGACATAATTTGTAATGCTAGCAGCAAATTCTCAAAACATAACAAAACTCTTCAAGTTTCTGATCGCGCTTTCTCTTTCATCAGCATGATCTCACAATATTTGTATTTGCCATCTTCGTGCGTTTGTTTGTTTCCCCTAACTCCAAACTTTCGAGAAGTATTGATTCTGTATCCCGGCGCTCGCGTTAATCCACATCAATGCTGCTTCCTCCACTCTCAACTCGGCGATGCTGCGAAAGGTCACCGTTGCCTTTGTTTACATGGCGGAGGCTGACGTGTTGACGTGACGGATGGAGCTCACGTCAGATGATTCCGACGTGCAGTTGAGCCCATCAGAAGGGAGTTTAGTTCCAAAAGTGTCCCTTCCATGGAGGTCCAAAGAGTGTATACTGTGTTTGGGGCTAGACCTGACTGTACAAATCAATATTTGTTGTTGGAAAAAGCATTCTTGTTTATTTTCCAATACTACCCTCTGTGCTCTGCTGCACAGCACAGTTCAAAATACATGTTTTGCTGTTTCTAGCTGCCTTATCCCCTTGTGGTTGAATGCATTATTTTTGTCTGACTTGCTTCCTAACGGTGTGTTTAAGTGCTGCGGCATGATTTCTCTGGACTAATAATTGTTTTAATGTTTGTACATGCAAGGGCACATACTGGATCTTTTACAACAACACTGAACAAATAGCAAAGAACCAATCAATGAGTTGTTTGGGAGAAGTTCAAAACATCCAGCAATGTTTGAGTCGATTCAGCGAAAATGCAAACTGAAGACTACTAGGGATGAGGCGATGCACTTGAACTTGCGATGCACCTCGAAATGGCAGAGTCACGATACAATACATCACAAAATAATATCAAAAAATGAACAAAAAAAATATGACTGTTTTGTCCAAATCAAATAGGCAGCAAAAAAGTTAAGGAACCTAAGGGCACAGAAGTTTTTTTTGTCAAAAATGTACGATTCGGCCAAAATTTTCAAAAACCTTACCCATTCATTTCTAACGGGCAAAATTTCCCATGTATTTCCAATGGGTCTTTTTTGCCATTCATTTCAATGGCACAAAAACTTCCATTCACTCCTAGTGATTACCAATCCAAGTGATTCAATGTCAACAGGAAGTTACCCTTAAATGCCCCAAGATCAAAAGGAAGCGACCCCGAAATGTCCCCAGATCAACAGGAAGTGACCCGATAATAGGAATTGACGCCAAATCAACAGGAAGCAATTTCAACAGGACCAATAATAGGAAGTGACCCTTAAATGCCCCCGAATTAACAGGAAGTGCACCGATATGAATAGGAAGTGACCCTAAAATACCCCCAAATCAACAGGAAGTGACCCGATACGAACATAAAGTTACCCTAAAAAGCCCCCAGATCATTAGGAATTGACGCCTAAAACAGCCTGAATTAATAGGAACTGAACCGATATCACGAAAAGTGACCCTGAAATGTCCCCAAATCAACAGCAAGTGACTAATATCAACAGGAAGTAAACCGATATGAACAATCATTCAGCCCAAAATGCCCCAAAATTAACAGGAAGTGACACAATTTTAACAGGAAGTCACGTGGAATTGCCTCAAAGTAAACAGGGAGTGACCCAATAATACGAAGTGACCCCTAAATACCCCCGAATCAACAAGAAGTGAACCAATGAGAATGAAAAGTGAGGCCGAAAACGGTTCTCATTTTTGTGGTACTGTAAATTGACAATTCTGTATACGTTCAGGCAAAAGTCGGTGAATATTAGTAATAGACCTCTCTGACTAATCTCATATTCAAAACTATGCATTTTTCTGTCCAAAAATATCACAAATTGGAATTAAAAGTCCTACATGCGGACTTTGATCTGGTTACTGGTTACAGGTTACAGTTCTTATTTTTGTGGTACTGTACATGCATAATTTTGAATAAATTCTCGCCATGGTTGCTGAATATTAGCAGCAGACCTCTTTGACTACTTCCATACTCAAAAATATGCATTTTTATTTTACCAATATTTTCAAATTAATTAAAAGTCCGACAAGTATACTTCGACCAGATTACAGTTCGAATTTTTTTGTGGTACTGTAAATCCACAATTCTGAATAAGTTCTGGCCAAGGTTGGTGAATATTAGTACCGTAATAGACCTCTCTGACTACTCCCATACTCAAATCTATGCATTTTTCTGTCCAAATATATAGCAAATTTGAATTAAAAGTCCTACGTGTGGACTTTGATCTGGTTACAGGTTACAGTTCTTATTTTTGTGGAACTGTAAATACATAATATTGAATAAATTCTGGCCAAGGTTGGTGAATATTAGTAATAGACCTCTCTGACTACTCCCATACTCAAAACTATGCACTTTTACGATACCAATAGTTTTAAAAATGAATTAAAAGTCCTATATGTGGACTTTGATCTGGTTACAGGTTACAGTTCTTATTTTTGTGGTACTGTAAATGCATAATATTGAATAAATTCTGGCCAAGGTTGGTGAATATTAGTAATAGACCTCTCTGACTACTCCCATACTCAAAACTATGCACTTTTACGATACCAATATTTTTAAAAATGAATTAAAAGTCCTATATGTGCACTTTGATCTGGTTACAGGTTACAGTTCTTATTTTTGTGGTACTGTAAATCCACAATTCTGAATAAGTTCTGGCCAAGGTTGGTGAATATTAGTAGTAGACCTCTCTGACTACTCCCATACTCAGAACTATGCATTTTTTTGTCCAAATATACAGCAAATTTGAATAGAAAGTCCTACATGTGGACTTTGATCTGGTTACAGGTTACAGTTCTTATTTTTGTGGTACTGTAAATGCATAATTTTGAATAATTCTGGCCAAGGTTGCTGAATATTGGTGGTAGATGTCTCTTACTACTACCATACTCAAAACTATGCATTTTTATTGTACCAATATATTTTTTAAATGAATTAAAAAATCTACATTTATACTTTGAGCAGGTTACAGTTCTTATTTTTTGTGGTACTGTAATACCACAAATCTGAATAGGTACTGGCTAAGGTTGATGAATATTAGTAGTAGATGTCTCTGACTACTTCCATACTCAAAATATGCCTTTTTTACTTTATAAATATATAGCAAATTTGGATTAAGATTCCTGCATGTGAACTTTAATCAGGTTACAGTTCTCATTTATGTGGTACTGTAAATACACAACTTTGAATAAATTCTGGCCAAGGTTTGTGAATATTAGGAGAGTACCCCTCGGACTAGTCCCATAATCAAAAATATGTGGTTTTTTTTGTTTTTTTGTTTTTTTAACAGTACCACTATTTAAAAAAAACGATGAATTAAACGTTCTCCATGTATATTTTGACCAGGTTACAGTTTTCATTTATGTGGTACTGTAAATACACAACTTTGAATAAATTCTGGCCAAGGTTTGTGAATATTAGGAGAGTACCCCTCGGACTAGTCCCATAATCAAAAATATGTGTTTTTTTTTTTTTTTTTTAACAGTACCACTATTTAAAAAAAGATTAATTAAAAGTTCTCCATGTATATTTTGACCAGGTTACAGTTTTCATTTTTCTGGCACTGTAATTCCACAAATCTGAACAGGTACTGGCTAAGGTTGATGAATATCAGCAGTAGATGTCTCTGACTACTTCCATACTCAAAACTTTGCATATTAACTGTACTAATATTTAGAAGAATGAATTAAAAGTCCTACATGTATACTTTGACCAGGTTACAGCTCTCATTTTTGTGGTACTGTAGATGCATAATTCTGAAAAAATATTGGCCAAGGTTGGTAAATGTTAGTAGTAGACCTCGATGACTATTCCCATTCTCAAAACTATACATTTTTACTGTACCACTATTTTAAAAAAAAATGAATTAAAAGTCGTACATGTATACTTTGACCAAGTTACAGTTCTCATTTTTGTGGTACTATAAATCCACAATTCTGAGAACGTTCTGGCCAATGTTGGTGAAATTGAGTAGTAGACCTCTCTGACTACTCCCATATTCAAAATGATGCATTTTTCTGTACAAAAATATAGCAAATTGAAACTAAAAATCCTACATGTGGACGTACAGGTTACAGTTCTATTTTTGTGGTACTGTAAATCCAAGCTCTGGCAAAGATTAATGAGTATTCGTAGTAACTGTGTTGCTTGCTGGATGGCTTCCAACACCATCCTGTCATGTCATGTCATTTCATGTTTTATTTTGAAGGCTTCACCCTCCTCGTGTCTGCGTACTTGCCTTGGTCTCTGGTCACCTAATCACCCATTGTTTCCACCTGTTCCCCATTACCTCCTGTGTATATATTGCCTTGGTTTCCCTTGTCCTGTGCAGAAGTCTCTTTCGTCAAAGGTCAGTCACGTCAGCCTCTCGCCATAGCCTGTCATAGTGATACTGAATATTATCCTCCATTTGGAGCGCTTTGTGTTTGAACCTTTTTGATCTTAGCCAGTTTCAGTTATTCCTCCATTTGGAGCGTTTTGTGTTTTTGCCTTACCTCCCTTTTGGAGTGCCTTTTTGTTTGAACATTGATTGTGGTAGCCCTCACTTATTCCTCCGTTGGAGAGCTTTTAGTTTGTACCTTTTTCTCACCCCCGCATGTCAGCGGAAGAACCTCTGTTTTCAAAATAAAGTTTTTGCCTGAACTTCCGCAACTGAGTCCCCCTCTTCGTCTCGGCTTGACACATCCATGAAGTTGGCTGGTCTTTCAATGACTCCTGAGACACCACCCCCCCGTCCGCCCCTGACTACAGATGTAAATAACATTCAAACGTCATGTTCTCCGCTAATTATTTCTTAAGTTAATATTTGAGTTTTTCCATTAATTTCAAATTATGCTTATTAGTTTGTTGTTATGTGATCATTTTAGTTTTGTTTTGAAACAGTGAGTTTGAATAACCTTTTATTTAATGCTATTACTTGTCATTATTTGTGAAGCGGGTCGAAGCCTAATCTTCTGCTTACACACTTTAAGCGGGAATTGATCCTTTGTGCCTCATGAGTGCCCCAAATGGCACTCATTATGAAGTTGCTGGATCAGTAAAGTGATTTGCAAAAGCATATATTAGCTACATTTTCCAAATTTGTAAAAGTCCATCAAGTCTCCATATCGCTGATGCGTATCGTGACGTTTTGTATTCCGATATTTTGTCCTAAATCGAAGGACTACTGCACTTGGATTGCTGTGGAACAAACAGTACAGTAGTCAAAGGATGACGACTGTATATAATCAAAAGCATCATTAAAATTGCTAGAATAAATATCATCTTGAGGGACTTACAGAAACTTACAGAAATAAATGGAGGTCAACTGGATGTGATTGTAATTTGCATTATGGACAAAACGGTGAGGAGTTTATCGTTGCTGAGTTCATGAATTATTGCAGAGGAAGCGCCTCTTAATGCACCCTCGAACCTCGAGGGACGCCACGCTTCTCGACTGTCTCGCCGGGGGTAAATAGTCCATTCGTTCTTTCATGTCGATGACTATCTATCGGGCCCCACGGCGCTTAACGGAACAAGCTAGGAACTAATTTAATGTAGCGTACAACGTCAGACTGCTTGTGTAGTTGAAAGACGATCAAGTAACGTCAGCATATCACTTTTTGTCATATTGCTCAGCAGATTTGATGTTCTTTCTGAATTTATTTAATACCATAATTTCCCGAATATAAGGTGCACCCGTGTATAATACGCACCCCAAATTTACTTGTAAAATCTAGGGAAAATTATCGTACCCGTTTATAACGCGCACCCTAATCTTAGCACCAATAAATAGAAGAATACAAGAAAACAGAGCTCGTGTACAGATACAGAAATGTCATTTTACTGAATGGTGAAACACAGCACAAGCATAGAATATTGGTAGTTCAAAACATTACCATAAACTGACAATATTTACGGTAATAATATGATTTGACAACTTCTCCAACTTAGCAGAATTTAGGAGAAAACAAAACAGATGTGACTTTTCTTTTAACACTAGAAGTCCCAGAGAATTCTGGTACTCCTACTAGTCCCAAACAATGGCCGATATGGCCTCTCCCCTGGAAAACCCAGAGGTGGCAAAAATGACCCAAGTGCTTTTGAATTGGCAAGTCGTTGTCAGACAGACAACAGCCGTTCATATGGAAATGCAACCACTAGACATACATTTACTTCAGACACAATGACCACAATCCATACTCCATGCCCCTGATTCAGTCCTTCTAAACTATAGACACAATTCCTGCTTTACACTTAAATTGCAGTTCTTAAACGCGTTTTTTTTTTTCTTCTTCAAAACAATGTACACATTTGGGCCATTCTTTCAGTCGTCATGTGTGGAGTATAGGAGAAGTTAATTAAAAAATGTGTAAAACGTGTGAAACTTCATAAATAAATGTAATTAAATAAATGTAGCTTGACTTGAACTGACACAAACTATCACAAGTCACGGAAGAGAGGCCAAATCGGCCATTGCTAGGGAATATTAGGAGTGTTTGTCTTGGGAAAGGCCAGGTCGGCCCCTGCTGGGTTTTTTCTAGTGTTAAAGGCTGCTGTATAACTTGCTCATTTCATCATGATGAATCAATGTTTCTTCCATGGATTGATACGGTAAAATGATCCGAGAGAGTTTATCGCTGTCGACACGACAGTAACAATAGGAACTATTGTTATTTGGGTTTGAGTTTCCCGAGGGACAGATATAATTGACGGACACACCCAGGAAGTCTGTGTTGTTACGTTTGTTATGGTCAGAGTTGCGGAGCTGCAATAAACGTTGACTCAAATGAGTTCAAGAAACTCAATTCTGTGCTTTATGAAGAGTGAAAAAAGCAGAATTTAACACAGATGAAATCATTCGGCCGATCAGAGTGAAGTATTACTGAAACAAAATGGTGACGTTACGTACCGTAATGGTCGGCAACGGATCGCCGCATACGTTTCTTCAACACAACGTGGCCGTTTCAATTTTTAAAAATCCGTTATATATATAATACATAATATATTAATTACAGCTTAAAAATTAATTCATCGTAATTAATCGCAATTCAAACCATCTATAAAATATGCCATATTTTCCTGTAAATTATTGTTGGAATGGAAAGATGAGACACAAGATGGATATATACATTCAACATACGGTATATAAGTACTGTATTTTTTTATTATAACAATAAATCAACAAGATGGCATTACCAATATTAACATTCTGTTAAAGCGATCCATGTATAGAAAGACTTGTAGTTCTTAAAAGATAAGTGTTAGTACAAGTTATAGAAATGTTATATTAAAACCCCTCTTAATCTTTTCGCTTTAATAAAATTTGTAAAATGTTCAATAAAAAATTAAACTAGTAGCACGCCATTGTTGATGCCAGTAATTACTTACACAATGCTCATGGGTGCTGAAGCCTATAAAACCAGTTGCACCCAAGCGCCAGCAGAGGGCGACAAAATGCCGAAAAACACAACAAGTACACATTTCACTGTGCTGTCATTTTAATGTTTGAGTGGGGCATGTGCCTTAATTGCGTCAAATATTTTAACGTGATTAATTTAAAAAATTAATTACCGCCCGTTAACGCGATAATTTTGAAAGCCCTAATAAATATATATATAATATTTCTGTCTCCATCCATGTACCCGTTTATAATGCGCACCATGATTTTACAAGTTGATTTTGGGGAAAAAAGTGCGCGTTATATTCGGGAAATTACGGTATATCAGGCCAAATTATTTCTTAATATTGAAAATATCAGACTATTGTCAATGGCTATGTTGACATGGAAAAAAATTCCTTCATCCAATCAGTTTTCAGATTTAAATTATGATCGGATGCACTGTTTTCATGGACTCTAAAAATATTGATCTGATTAGATCATGCGTGTTTATGCATCATACATTAGGTTGGAACAAAGTGTTTCGATTGATGCTGCCTTCATGTGGTGTGATTATTATGGTAAATGTGGTAGGTTTTAGTAAGTACAGTGTATCACAAAAGTGAGTACACTCCTCGCATTTCTGCAGATATTTAAGTATATCTTTTCAGGGGACAACAATGACAAAATGACACTTTGACACATTGAAAAGTAGTCTGTCTGCAGCTTATATAATAGAGTTGGTTTATTTTCCCCTCAAAATGTAGCCATTAATATCTAAACCCCGGGTCACAAACGTGAGTCCACCCATTGGAAACTACATCCCTAAATGTCCAAATTGAGTACTGCCTTAGTGAAAGTTGTCAATATTAACATACAACATGTCAACTGTCAATATTTTGTTTGGCCACCACTATTATACAGAGCTGCCTTTACTCTCCTGGGCATGGAGTTGACCAGAGCTTCACAGGTTGCATTCCTCTTGAGGATCCTCAAAAGATGCATCACCTTTACCCTCAGCCTCTTCAGTAAAACAGTGGTCATCCTCGAGGTGTGTTTGGGGTCATTGTCATGCTGGAACACTGCCCTGCGACCCAGTTTCAGGAGGGAGGGGATCATGCTCTGCTGCAGTATTTCACAGTACATGTTGGAGTTCATGTTTCCCTCAATGCAATGTAATTCTCCAACACCTGCAGCACTCATGCAGCCCCAGACCATGACATTCCCACCACCATGCTTGACTGTAGGGATGACACACTTATCTTTGTACTCCTCACCTGGTCGCCGCCACACATGCTTGAGACCATCAGAACCAAACAAATTCATCTTCGTCTCATCAGACCAAAGGACATGGTTCCAGTAATCCATGTGCTTGGTTGGCATGTCTTCAGCAAACTTTTTGCAGGCTTTCTTGTGTACCATCTTCAGAAGAGGCTTCGTCCTGGGGTGACAGCCGTGCACACCAATTTGATGTAGAGTGCGGCGTATGGTCTGAGCACTAACAGGCTGAACCAATACCTCTTCAATCTCTGCAGCAATGCTGACAAACTCCTGCGACGATCTTTCAAAGAAAGCATTCGGATGTGACGCTCAGCTTCTTTGGACGACCAACCCGAGGCGTGTTCTGAGTGGACCCTGCTCTTTTAAAACGATGGATGATATTAGCCACTGTGCTGCAGCTCAGTTTTAGGGTGTTGGCAATCTTCTTGTAGCCTTGGCCATCTTCATGTAGCGCAACAAGACGTCTTTTAACTCATCCACTCCCAGCCATTTTCACCGGAGCAAGGCCCTTCGCTTTTACTGGATTTTGACTGATTTTGCAAGGCCCACAGAAAATTCTGTTCTATTTTTATATAAACGTGGAACCCACCATAACAAAGATTACTCACTTCTTTCAGCAGAAAAAAAGTTCATACCTTTTTCCATTCTTTAGAAATCAGCATTAGAAAATAGCTTAGTTTGAGCAATTTTCCAATTTCTGATGAAAAAATGGAGAAATTGAGCTTTTTGTGAAAGCATACATTTCAAACATAACTTTGACTTATACACTGCTATTTTTTTTGCTTTAGTTACATCCCAAACATCTGAATAATGTTTTCCTTTTACAAAATAAGATAAAAAACAAGACAAATAGAGCTTTTGATAGCAAAGTAACAATTACTTTACACATTACTAACTGAAAGATGACGCTGTTCTAGCCGCGACAAACTTTTCCTTCATCGACATCTGTCTTATAAAAATGAATTTTTTTGGAGTCTCTGCGGGCTCTGCTCGCGAGCACCACGGACTCAAAGGTATCGTCCGCTGCCCTAGTGGTCCCAGTCGTTCTACTCGGTCGTCCAACGTCTGGCATCCCGTGCGTCCTACCGGTTGTTCTGCTCGGTCGTCCGCCACCTAGCATCCATTTGGTCGTCTTCCGCCGGCGCCCGACCGTGCGGCTTGGCCGTTCATTGCCGTTGAATCGGGTTGCGGGTCTTACCAAATGCGCTACTGCCCTCCAGTGACCAGTTTTATTGCTTCAAAATGGATTTTCAGCTTTGTACTTTGGAGCTAAATTGTATCACAAGCCAGAGATGTCTTTTTTGGGAAAACAAAAACCAAAATAAACATATAAGACGTATAAATACGTCTTTGGGGCACTGTAACAAATAAAAATAGAATGTATTTATAGGTTTTTGGGAGCAAATGATTTAAGAGCCTCAGAGAGTTATTTGCCATGTGGTGCCATGTTGGAACTTTCAGTGACCAGTATGAGAGAGTGTGAGAGCTGCACAATAAATTTCAACACACCTGCTCCCTATGCAAACCTGGACCTAGAAACACATGACATTTTGGAGGGAAAATGACAAGCAGCACTCAATTAGGACATTTAGGGATGTAGTATCTAAGGGGTGTACTTACTTTTGTTGCCAGGGGTTTAGATATTAATGGCTATATTTTGAGTTATTTTGAGCGAAAAATGAATTAGTAGGGTTGTTCCGATCATGTTTTTTTTTGCTCCCGATCCGATCCCGATCGTTTTAGTTTGAGTATCTGCCGATCCTGATATTTCCCGATCCGATTGCTTTTTTTTTTTTTTTTCTCCCGATTCAATTCCAATCATTCCCGATAATTTTTCCAGATCATATACATTTTGGCAATGTATTAAGAAAAAAATGAATATAACTCGGACGAATATATACATTCAACATACAGTACATAAGTACTGTATGTTGAATGTATATTTGTATATTTATTTGTTTATTATGACAATACATCCACAAGATGACATTTACATTATTAACATTCTTTCTGTGAGAGGGATCCACGGATAGAAAGACTTGTGACTTTGTATATTGTGACTAAATATTGCCATCTAGTGTACTTGTTGAGCTTTCAGTAAATGATACTGCAGCCATGCCCAAATGCATGATGGGATGTGGAACCATGACTGTGCGTAGTGCAACCAATTGATATCTCTTCTCTGCGTTGGGAAATAACATAGGGTGTGAAAAAAAAGATCAATTGCTACCTTGCTTCCCCACATTGCTTCCCACGGAATTTGTAATCGTAGGGAGAGGGATTGTAAGGCTTTAGCCAATTAAAAAAAGGCTCTTAAGGCTGCTAAAATTCACTCTACTCATTTTACGCTGCCTTTTAGCTCTCTATATACGTAAAACGGCGCCATTACAGACTGAGCGCGACAATGTGTGAGTGGGTCGTGCAGCGCATGCATTAATTGCATTAAATGTTTTAACGTGATACATTTAAAAAAAAAAAATTACCACCGTTATCGGGATAAATTTGATAACCCTACCTTAAACCTAAACTAAAGACTCTGGATGAGTGTAACATATTATGTCTGTAACGTTAAATACAATTATAAAACGATTTAATTAAAAAATATATAAATATATTAAAGAAAGGCATGTCCGATAGTTTTTTTTTGCCGATTCCGATACTTTAAAAATGACGTGACGGGGATCGGGACATCTCTATAAATTAGCTTTATTATATAAGCTGCACACAGACTACTTTTCATTGTGTCAATGTGTCATTTTGTCAGTGTTGTCCCATGAAAAGATATACTTAAATATCTGCAGAAATGCGAGGGGTGTACTCACTTTTGTGATACACTGTAAGTAAGAAAGTACAAGTAGTAAGATTGAAGGCAGTGGGACCGCCGCATGGAAGTTCTTCCAAGCCGCACACCCCACCACCCCTCGTCGTATCTCCACAGTGGAGTATACTGTATGTGGTGCGTTAAAAGAGGTGTGGGTATGGCGGTGCCATTTTTAGCCATTGAATTAACAACAAAATGACCATTGGGAGAGAGAGCAAAGGATCCCCATGCAATTTCTCCAGAAATTGCATTTTCTATTACATTTCTACTATTCAGATACATTCCATACGTTCGGCCCAATTCATATGCAATCATTGGCACCCAGGGATGAAAGTTGTATCCAAGTGCTTGTGACTCAATGGTGTTAGAATCACTGCTTCCTTATGATTTCACGAGAACATAGAGAGTGTGGACGAGACTCGATAGGAATGGGATGTGCGTCACGACACGTTAAAAGTCACAGGGCTCTATTAATCACATAGGTTTGACGGAGTTCAGACTGCAGGCACATCTAATTCCAATTGGATTCCTGTTCAAATCTTGATTTTTAGGGGTGACTTTGTGTCCATATTGGATCTGAGCCTGTTCAGACTGGGCCACATTATTGACACAACTGACAGGTTGCTATGGCGCCCCATTATTTGAGAAGTACTTCCCTAGTATAAAATACTGTATGCTGTATTTTCACAAAGGTTGGAGAAATACTCACGCAACTTCTTTTTTTTTGTGTACTATCATTTGTCTTCTATTATAAATTAAAGTGCCTGTGACACGAAAAAGCATGCTTATTTCATAATACACGCGGTATTTTATGCTCCTGAACAGTGTTGGGAATAAGGCCTTTATAAATAACTCCATTACATAACGGCGTTATTTTTTTTCAGTAACGGGGTAATCTAACTAATTATTTTTTTCAGCCGTTACAACGCCGTTACCATTACTGATGGTCAAAAGCTGTGCGTTACTTACTTTGGATAAATTGAAGAAACTACCAGCCGTAGCGAGTCTACTTTGCTCTGTTTATTTGTCATCCAAGACTTGGGGTGCAATGGCAATGAAAATATTAAACACACATAGCCTACCTTTGCAAGAACGATGGAGTTGCCGTTTGATACGGTCATAATGTGCAGGTCCTGCACCCATCCGCAGCAAAACTGTTCGTAGCTTTGTAGCAATTTGTAATTCCAGAATCCCTGATGAGTTTAGTAACATACACCAAACAATAAATAGAGCAGAATGTCCATTTCACGTAATTGTGGAAGCTCGCCGACATCCATTTGTCTTCGGCTTGCTCGTAAGGGTCAACATTGTTCACATCCTTAAGTTTGATCACATACAGTGGGGCAAATAAGTATTTAGTCAACCACTAATTGTGCAAGTTCTCACACTTGAAAATATTAGAGAGGCCTGTAATTGTCAACATGGGTAAACCTCAACCATGAAAGACAGAATGTGAAAAAAAAACCCAGAAAATCACATTGTTTGATTTCTAAAGAATTTATTTGCAAATCATGGTGGAAAATAAGTATTTGGTCAATACCAAAAGTTCATCTCAATACTTTGTTATGTACCCTTTGTTGGCAATGACGGAGGCCAAACATTCTCTGTAACTCTTCACAAGCTTTTCACACACGGTTGCTGGTATTTTGGCCCATTCCTCCATGCAGATCTCCTCTAGAGCAGTGATGTTTTGGGGCTGTCATTGGGCAACACGGACTTTCAACTCCCTCCGCAGATTTTCTATGGGGATGAGATCTGGAGACTGGCCAGGCCACTCCAGGACCTTGAAATACTTCTTACGAAGCCACTCCTTTGTTGCCCTGGCTGTGTGTTTGGGATCATTGTCATGCTGAAAGACCCAGCCACGTCTCATGAAAAACAGCCCCAAAGCATGATGTTTCCACCCCCATGCTTCACAGTGGGTATGGTGTTCTTCGAATACAATTCAGTATTCTTTCTCCTCCAAACATGAGAACCTGTGTTTATACCAAAAAGTTCTATTTTGGTTTCATCTGACCATAACACATTCTGCCAGTCCTCTTCTGGATCATCCAAATGCACTGGCTTCAGCAGGGGGACACGTCTGGCAGTGCAGGATTTGAGTCCCTGGCGGCGCATTGTGTTACTGATAGTAGCCTTTGTTACTGTGGTCCCAGCTCTCTGTAGGTCATTCACGAGGTCCCCCCGTGTGGTCCTGGGATTTTTGCTTACCGTTCTTGTTATCATTTTGACGCCACGATCTTGCATGGAACCCCAGATCGAGGGAGATTATCAGTGGTCTTGTATGCCTTCCATTTTCTAATAATTGCTCCCACAGTTGATTTCTTTACACCAAGCGTTTTACTTATTGCAGATGCAGTCTTCCCAGCCTGTTGCAGGTCTACAATTTTGTTCTGGTGTCCTTCGACAGCTCTTTGGTTTTGACCATAGTGGTGTTTGGAGTGTGACTGACTGTGGTTGTGGACAGGTGTCTTTTATACCGATAATGAGTTAAAACAGGTGCCATTAATACAGGTAACGAGTGGAGCCTCGTCAGACCTCATTAGAAGAAGTTAGACCTCTTTGACAGCCAGAAATCTTGGTTGTTTGTAGGTGACCAAATACTTATTTGCCACACTGTATTTATTTAGTTTTTTTTAATCCCGCGCCATGAAAATGAGTGACTTCCGGCAACAGTCTCAAGTTGAGAAAGAGGGCGCTGTGACATATACGGAGGAAGGAGTCCTCTTCGCTATACAGCCGTACTGTTGTATGAGAAGGACTAAGGATTCAGTTGATTTTGCGGATTAATACGTTTATTTTTCGCAACACGCCAGCCAAACGGCTGCAGAAAGATCTTGCTGTAGGAGGGAGAGGCGTGTGTGGCTTTTAGGGGTTTCAAAAGATTCCCATTCACCGGTGGATATTGGCCAAAACAAGCCCTAATACTGTGGGACCATTGGACTTGCCGGGAAGTGAGTAAACATCGTGTTTTGTATTATGTCAAATACTTGGATCATTTTAAGATGTAGGTGGCTTGCATTTTGTGGCTGACATGCTCCTTGTACCCTGGGCCGACGACTGGCGGCTTGTCGCACATTCCCACGCCGGGAGAGCACTACACTCGGCTTATTCCCCTCTTCATATGCCCGGTGTTCTGTCAAATTTTCCGACAGTCAGAAATTGCCAATTTGAGTTAAAAATAGCCGTAAATACAGCGATTACAAACGTTCTTTAGAAAAAGGTCTACTTACGTTTGATCATGGATAGGCATGTAAAAAGCTCTTCTCATACACATTAGCTGCACATGTTAGCTACACAACAACTGCAGCCGCTTGCCTATGACTCTCTCTGGCTGTTTACGACTTCGCCGTGTAGTATAGCACTATTTTGCCATATTTGTGTTGACCATTTGGCAGCTACACGCTCCTCCGACGTCGGCTGGTTTGTTCGGCGGTCATTCGCCAGCTGCTCTCCCGGCAAGCTCTCCTGTCCGTAGTAGCAGGGGAACGAGCTGTAAATTGCTCTCCGATGGGCGGTTTGCCGATCGGGGAAGACAATCGACAACCCAGTCGTCATGTGAAGTTATCCGGGCTAGTTGTGCATGATTTTCCGCTTCGAAGACTTTGAAACATCGCTCGGTTCGGGTTAGCGTGTCGGCTAGCTGTCACGCGTCTTGGTTTGTTTACATTCTCCGAAGCCGGAGAAGGGAAATGACATAAGCCCGATTTCGATGGCATAAAATATCGTTCGGGAGGTGCGACAGTAAAGGTGAAGCCGACAGTTTTGACCATTATGGAGTAATTTTGCCATGTCGTCTTGAATAAATGCATTTTTATTATTTCATATTCCATTTAGCACAAGACTGTTATTAGTCATGACCATACCATTTATTTAGCAATTGGGGAAAAATACTTGGATAAAAAGAATATCCTGTAAAAATATTGGGGTACAGAGACTGAAATAATGACATTTTAAGGCTCTCTTCATCACGTTTTCCTCGTTTTGAATAATTCCCCCTCAACGGGCTGACTGGTCCATCTCAAGCCATTTATTTAGCTATTGTGGAAAATACTTGGATAAAAAGAATATCCTGTAAAAATATTGGAGTAGAGAGGCTGAAACAATGACATTTTGTGGCTCTCTTCGTCGCGTTTTTCTTGTTGTGAATAATTCCCCCTCAATAGGCTGCATACTAAATCAGATGAAATCGTGACTCAGCTGACGTCATCCACCTGTTGGGGACGCTAGAGCCCTATAATGGCAGGCGTGGCTATCTGGCAAATTAAAAGACTAATTTCTCGTCATCTGCGCTTTGCTAAATTGTTGTATATAGTCGAATCGTCTCAAAATATAATAAAATAAAATAATATAATAATCCTTTTTAAGACTTTTTTTCTCCTGTCGTAAGCACTTTAAGTGTACAGGCGCCCAAAATTCTATTTCTTTAATTGAAATTACTTCTGGTAAAAGGTTTTTATGGAATTTTGCTATGTCCCCAATGTGTTTTATTCGAATTTGGTCTATGAAATAACTAATAAAAATAGAAAACTATTCCAAAATAATGGTTAAGATTTTTTTGTCCTGGATAGTTAATCATGTGTTGTTTTTTAATTAAAATATATTTAATTAAAAAACATTTTCTGTTCGTGCCCAGTGTCACTGTCCACTCTGTTAAGTTGTGTTAGTGTCCCTTTAAGAAAATTCCCCAGTTTATTAATAACATCATTCTTATGCGATAAAATCACACCAGTGGTGGGAAATTCAACTGTAGTAAGCAAGCAGTTTCATGAAGTAGCGGTTGATCATAACGTGTCCACTCTATTATAGCTACAGTGAAGAAAATAAGTATTTGAACACCCTGCTATTTTGCAAGTTCTCCCACGTAGAAATCATGGAGGGGTCAAAAATTTTCATCGTAGGTGCAAATCCAGAAATCGCAATGTATAATTTGTAAAGAATTTATTTGCGTTATACAGCTGCAAATAAGTATTTGAACACTTGCGAAAACAAATGTTAATATTTGTTACAGTAGCCTTTGTTTGCAATTACAGAGGTCAAACGATTCCTGTAGATTTTCACCAGTCCATCACTAGATTTGCACACACTTTAGGAGGCAGCTTGGCCTATTCATCAGTCAGGTTTGTGGGCTGTCTCTGAGAGACACTGAGTTTGAGCTCCCTCCAAAGGTTTTATGTTGGGTTTAGGTTTGAAGAAAGGCTAGGCCATTCTAGAACCTTGTTATGCTTTGTGCGGAGCCACTCCTTGGTTTTCCTGCCTGTGTGCTTCGGGTCATTGTCATAATGGAAGATCCAAGCACAACCCATCTTCAGTGCTCTGACTGAAGGGAATGTTTCCTGTCTATGGATTCTCAGTCGACATGGCATTTTATGTCGTCGCCCATAGGGCGCCGTTTGTAAAGCAGCACATGCAAATTACGACATTTTCTCACATTTAGCGCCAAACGGTGTTTAAAACTTGGTGTGAAATTTTCAGAGTTACTTTTTTTGCACATTTACAACTAAAGATGTCCCGATCACGTCATTTTCAAAGTAATGGAATCGGCAAAAAAATATCGGACATGCCTTTTTTTAATATATATATATATATATATATATATTTTAGTTAAATCGTTTTCTAATTGTATTTAACGGTACAGACAAAATGTCTTAAGCGATAGTTATGAGGCAGATATCCGTTACTTTTTTACAGACACCATTCTTTTCATTCTGACGTCATTTATTTAAAAGTTAAAAATAGGTGAATGAGTTTTTGTTATTTTTAAAATGAAATATTAGACATCAATTAATGATTCTAAGCTAAAAATGACATTTTGAATAATAAATACAATTAATTACCTTTATTTAATGGCGGGGTTGAAACAAAAGCAGTTGCGCGACGTCTGTAAACGGGGGTTTCCAGGGTAAAACGGACAAGTTAAAAATAGTTCGGGGGCTTAATGGGCCATGAATCTGCTATGGCAGCATATAGATATATTGTTCTATCAGACACAACAGTTGTTTTGTCTTAAAATACAGCAGTTTATTTTATAGAGGGTTGCAAGAGTAGAAACTGCTTTTTCAGTCTTGTTTGCGTTTTCCGCCATATACAGACTATCAGAGGTCTCGTACGTTGTGAAGCCAACACTCAAATGACCGTGAGGTACAATGCATTGACCAGTAAACAGGAAACTACGGCGTCAGTCGAGGGACAAAACATACTATTTGGCATAATTTCTAAGTTCATTTAAAACTCGCTATTGACACCTAGTGGTGTATTTCAATCACTAACAGAAAGAATGTTAATAATTTTAATGCCATCTTGTGGATTTATTGTTATATTAAACAAATACAGTACTTATATACAGTATATTGAATGTATATATCCGTCTTGTGTCTTATCTTTCCATTCCAACAATAATTTACAAAAAAATATTACATATTTTAGAGATGGTTTGAATTGCGATTAATTACGATTAATTAATTTTTCAGCTGTGATTAACTCGATTAAAATTTTTATTTTTATTATTTTTTATTTTTTATTTTTTAAACCTGTCCTGTTCAGCTGTTTGACACAGAGAATGGAAGTCTAAGTGCCCGGATTCTGAACAGTTTTAATGTTTCACATGGAGGGTCTGACATACTCCCATTGTGATCCTTCAAAATACCTTTTTATTATGACAAAGCAGCGAACAGGAAGAGATTATGGGGGGACAGAAGAAAAGAAATACAAGAGAAGAAAGAAAAGAAACACATAAACAACAACAAGAAATACATTGAACATCTAAACTAGTTACTAGTATGCTGGTGCTATCGTCAGCGAGATGTATTTCCGGTTTACACCATGTGGGGGCCAATTGGCCAGTGAAAGAGGAGAATGGGGGTGGGGGTGTCTATAAGACTATAAGCTAAGTGATTGAAAGGGGTAGAGTGTACACAAATCAGTTCTGTGATCTAGAACCCAGTAATCGTGTGAATCTCTTATGAGTGTAAGCCCGTTGGCGACCAACCCTACACCGCCGCATCGCCAATCCCGGCACCGGAACCCCCAACCCGAGCATGCCCTACCACATCCAGCAGCACGCAAGCCCCACCGGGCGCGCGACAGCCACGCAGACGGGCGGAGAAACCGCGCGGGCGCCAACCCAGGGCCACGGCCCCCACCCAGCCAGCCCGGGGAGGGAGGGCGGGCGGGGGGTTGGGGGGGGCCATGCGCAGCCCATCCCTCCTCCCGCCGCCCAGCAAAGGAGCCACCGTCCCCCCCCCGGGACCCAGGGTGGTCCCCCGGGCCACACGCGCGCCCATCAACCGGCCTTCAGGGATGGCAGGAGGGGACGCATCACCAACCCCACGCCTACACCCACCCCCGCCCGCCCACCCGGGCCACGAGCCACAGCCACAGCCCCCGAACCGGCACGGCACGCCACGGGACCCCCAGCGGCCCACCAAGCCCCAGGCAAGGCAGGGTCCCCCGCCGGTGCAGGCGACACCCCGCTGATACACCGGCGCCCAGCCAGCGACCCGCGACGGAGCGCAGGGCGGATGCCCAGCCTGAGAAGAGAGGGGAAGGCGGAGGCAGGAGAACGCCCAGGAACTGCCACGGGGCGATGCAAGATCGGAGACCCGACCCCCCAACCCACTCCCGCGGCCGGCAGCCGAGGCAGAGGGGAGGCCACACCCCGGGAGCCACGCCATATAGAAAAAGAGTGGGACCCACCTACCACCCTATTACTGTGGCTGCCAGGTTCCCGACTGGCAGCCATCACCCAGCACCGTGATGGGGGTGTGTGGGGAGGGTAGTGCAATGTATGCATTAAAATAGGAGAGCTTGGCTTGGGGCAGTGGGACCGCAGCATGGAGTTTCTGTCCAGCCGCCCGTCCCACCGCCCTTTGCCGGAGCTCTCCTGTGGAGTAGGATGTGTGTGGTGCATTTAAAAAAGGTGCAGGGATGGCGGGGCCTGTGGTGAGGAGGCAGCCGTGAGGCCCCCCCCCCCCCCCCAACAGGTCCCAACCATCCCACAACCTTGGTGTGTGGTGCATTAAAAACAGGGGGGAGTCGGGCTGGGACTGTAAAGCCCCGTCCCAACTCTCCCCGGAGAAATGTATGAGCATGTAAGTGCCAGGGTGAAAAATATTTACAGTGCCGAAGTGAGAAGTGCGTGAGTTAAGAGGCAGGCTCCCGCGGGCGTGGCCCCGTCCACCAGAACCACCGGCCCCAGGGCGGAAGAAGCGTCAGGGCCCCGATCAATCCCCGCCCCAGACCACCCACGGCGCCTCCGCGACCGCCCACCCCCCTCCCACCCACCAAGCACCCACCCCGCACCCCGAGCAGGCGCCACACCAAGCGCCGGCGACCAGGGGGCGTCCACCCCACCGGCGAGGGACAGCAAGCCTCACCCTAGGCCCCGCGGGCCCCAAGAGGCCCCGCCAACGACCCCGCCGGCCGGGGGGCAGCCGCGGCCGCCGCGGCCTTGGGAGGCGGACAGGGCCGATTAAAATTTTTAATCGTTCGACAGCCCTAATTCAAATGCCACCTATTAAAAAAATGCCCTGACTGTTCAGACTACAAAACACCCATGCAGTTTAAATCTAGATTTGATAAAAATCAACTCCTTGTTTAAAATCACGTATTTCCGCGTCAGCAATTTTACACTCTGTCGCTCAGGCGTGATGCGATGGCGTTAATTGCACTTTGAATGAATACATCTGCAAGGGGAGAGTAGGTGTTCACTTTAATTACATTATAATCACTTGGATGGTATTTGATGATTTCTCTCAGGGTGCATCTAGCAGAGGAAACGCTTCGTTGAGCTGGAATCACAACATCAAGGCAGAGGCAATTAGAACCATCCAATTCATTTCAATAATTATACTGTATTTTTAACAAGGTCATTATGTTGATCTGGTAGTCCTTCACAGTTCTAAAAAAAATCGTTTGATCTCAGTAATTGCTTCCAAAGGTTTTGCAATGCAGTTTTAAGTTAAGAGTACTATCATTTTAGTCTTAGCCCAGTACTTCTCAAATAGTGGGGCGGGCCCCCCTAGGGGGGCGCAGAGCGATGCCAGGGGTGGCTCATGTACATACTTTTTTGCCATACCTGAATATCATTTTCAAAGTGTGCGCATTGTTTTTGAACAAAACAACAGCACACAGCAAAGAGCACTGGAGATATGACGAACTAAGACGAGGAAATATGACTATATGTATATATATATATATATATTTTTTTTTTTTTTTTTGATGGGGGGTAAAACTAGATTAAAACCTTTTTTATTACTGTAATTGTCCACTAAATCTAACACTATTAGAAACTAGATACATTTTGAAACTTTTTTTTTTTTTTTTTTTCCGGAAAATTGCCGTATAAGGGCGAACGCGAAATTATTTGGGGCCGTTTGAAAAATTCCCTGCGTCGCGCGAAAATTCCGGTCATGTCGATACTTGAATGGTGCCGATTGGTCAAACGGTTCGGGCTGTGCAGTTTGTTTTTTTTTTCATTAAAAATGAATAGGAACATTTTTGGCAAATTGCCGGGGAACCGTACATTTTTGCCAAATTCTGTACACAACTTTTATGCCCCTCACCGTCCCGGAATTTTTGATGCCGAAATTATATGATTTGGTCAAAAATTGTAGGACTAGATACATTTTGAAACTTTTTTTTTTTTTTCAGAAAATTGCCGTTTACGGGCGAACAGAATTTTTTTCCGGTCTTGCCGATACTCGAACGGTGCCGATCGGTGCAATGGCTCGGGCTGCGCGGCGCGCCGAAAAACGCGGAGAATAAGATGAATTAAAAAATAAATAAATAAGTAGGCTAAAGTTGCAGAATAACATATACCTGGCCTTTCCATAGGAAAGTCCCAGGTAATGACAAAAAAAAAAAAAAAAAAAAACTAGGCCTGCAAGCAGGACTGAATTGGCCCTCACAGTTTGGTGCAACTTGGACAGCACGCAGGTCAGGGTGGTAGCAGATTGTCCCCCTCTTATCATCTCATGAGAACCTAACATGCTCGAAACTCGCCTCTCTTTTGGGATTAGAAATACATTAACACGCCAAGGGGGGAAAACCCTATTAAAGAGGGTTCTACAAAAAAGGAGGCACTACTGAGGTTTGTAGCCACACCCTTATTCAAAACCAAAACGAATCTTCTAATTGAGCCAATTCGACCAATTATTCCAAATTTCTTGGCTCTATAAGCGAAGACCCAGAAGAAATCGACTTCCTTTTAATGGCAAACAAAGGGTCGTCACGGCAACAGACAGGGATATGTGGACATAGCCCTTACTTCAGGGTACGACTCTCACCAAGCACGGGACGTTTGGTGCAAATATGTTGTATGTGTGTCAAGTTATGACTGTTCAAAATTTGTGGCGAGACAAAATGGCAACGGTCATTTTCACTTTCCTGTTTGGATCCCTCTGCTTCAATGACACCTCAATATTTTTCATCACCTAAACACATGTCTTAAGGCTTCTCTGATGCAGGTTAGAGGTCAATTATTTATTTTATTTTTTTTCCTTGGATGAGTCTAGTGAAAAAAAGGGCATTTCCTGCCCCCAGCAGGAGGAGCCAGGCCTAATGGGTAACAATTCAATCCAGATTTGTTCAGGCTCTCAAATATGAAAAAGACCGAACTTTGTATCAAATATTTATTAGTCATATACTTAATGAGGCAGGTTGCCAAAAAAATGGCTGACTTTGGCACCCTGCCGAGGTCAGGCCCGTGAATGAAAACATACCATTTTTATAACTTAGGATCTCATATGTCTCATGAACAGTTTCAACAATTTTGAGGAGGATCCAACTAACTCCCTAGGTGCCAATGTCTCAAATATGCACCCTGCAACTCGATATAGATTTCACATTCAAATCAAAATACCTGATATCCTGTTGGGTTTGGAATATATGTACGAGAGATTTTTTGGAGCAGTTTTGCACAAGGTATCAGCTCCCAAATTTATTTGCTCAACGTTGAAAAAAAAAAAAAAAACGCAATAGAAGAGACCCTTTTGAAAAATTCAAGGAGGCGCCAGTGATCCATTTTGTCGTTTTTTTTTTTTTGTTTTTGTTTTTTTTTCTCCGCAAGGTCACAAAATTATTGAAATTTACACCAGGCCACATATATGTGCAAATTTTTGTGAATTTTCGAGCATGTTAAGGCCTCCGAATTCGCCATTTTCATTTGCCCTTGAGAAAAAAATACTAAATAAATTGAAATAATAATAATAATCCTTTGATTTACAATAGGGCTCTCGCGCCAGTTGGTGCTCTGGCCCTAATTATTATCAAATATTTTTGTCCAAAAGACTACAATTAAAACGCTACGTCTGCTAAAATAAAAATCAAAACTAGTGTTTCTGGACTGTTTTGCCCTTAGAAAGCCTTTCCAACAGGATCCCTCAAAAATGATAATCCCCATCGTTGAAGATTATTTTAATTGAATTCCTACGTTGTCTTTAATATCTCATGTTTTCATCTTATCTCATATCTAATATCTCATATTAAAACTGATCAAAATCTATCACCAAACTAGAAGAATTTCATGTTTTCTTCTCATTAAAAAAGGAAATATAAGATTACTCCGCTTTACATTCTCAAAAAATCCAATGATATCTAGTAATTTTTCATCAATCATGCCTATCAGATGTCCAAGAAGAAACGTTTCCAAATAGTGTTCGACCTTAGATGCCTTCCTGAACATATTAACCATCCCAAAGTATGACTATACCATTTTAATAGGTTAAAAATTGTCAGTTTGGGCCTTTGATCAGAGGAATGACTGCAGAAATTACTTAGCGCCACCGATCAAGACAAATCAACGCCTCTTTGAACACGATCCCGCGCCACGCTCGTCCTATTCCCCAGCATGTCGTCATTAATTAATAAAGCATGCCTGGAAGTGGCTTTCATCTCTTTTATTAGCCTGCCGCCAACGCTACCGCCGAAGCTGGGACTGAAGCGATAATGGAAATGATCCCCTCCATGACATGCTGCGTCATGGCGGGCGAAGCAGCTCCCAACATGTTGAGTTTGCTGTTCTCCGGTGGTTGATTCGCGATATATTGCAAACAATACATGCATGGGACTGGGTTGTGTTGTCAAAAATATGATGGTAATAATAAAATATACCTACAAATTTCTCTGAACAAATTGAAATTTTTCTGAAGAGCATGAGGGAGTGCAAAAAAGACAGATGAGACAAAAATTGGAATTGTGCATTAAGACCTGCAATATGAACCTCGCCTTAGAGAGACAAGTCTGCCCAGCCTCTGTGACCTTTGACCTCAGTACTCCAAAATTTAATTCCCTATTCTGCTTCATATTACAAACATTCCGCAAGTCTGATAATAATCACTTTTTCGTTCTTGAGTTATGGTGAGCAAAAACGTACAGATCTCTGTGACCTTTGACCTCAATGTTACAAAATGTAGTTATCTGCGTTTTATAGTACAAACTTTCTCCGGGTTTTATAATAATATTTTCTTTGTCCTTGAATTATCTTGAACACAAATGTACAAGTTCAGTTTGTGACCTGTGACCTTTGACCTCGCTGCCACAAAATTTAATCAAGTTTGATAATAATATTTTCTTCCTCCTTGAATTATGTTCAGATTCAGAGATTTACTTTTCATTGACACCAGCTCTCACAAGATCACAACAGATGCAATGAAATTCCGTTTGATGAGTGAGCATCGGGCCGCCCTAGACTTTGTTCCGCGCCGCCACTTCTCTCTCTTCTTCAGGAATTACAGAGCAAGTTACAAGTAGACACACATATGTCATACAACATAGGATGGGTATGACACAATGCACAGGTCACGTGCAGGGATTTTTTGTACGAAAAAAAGGAGAACTACCAGTCATGGCTGGAGGAAGGGGAGGGATCAGTGATAGTAAGAAAAAGGTGGTGGCGGACTGGAATGGGGGGAGGTTGTGTGTGAGTGTGTGTATGCAAATGTGTATCAGTGTTTGTACGTGTCTGTAGACAAAATAAGAGTCGCAGGGCTCTGTGACCGGTCTTGGGAAAAGATCAGGGGCAAAAGATAGGGCCATCTGCGCAGCACTCTCCAGCAGAAGGGAGGGGTGGGGTAAGGGTGTTCGGGAAATTAAGCTGAATAAGAATTTAATATGTCCAAATACGGTTGGTCTTCAGTGAAATTCGCACTCCTCATGGCGTAGGCAAGACCTCAGGTCCCTTAAGTCATTGCCAATAGTCACGGTCTGCCTCGACAGTTCAGTCACCTGGTGCAAGGCAGTATCCACTTTTCTTCTAACCCTAACCCTTCCTTTGACCGAACCGTGAGTCCACGGAGACAGTTCTAGATCCGAGCCTCAACGCGGTCTTCCAATGCCTTGAATCACACCGTTTGATCCGTGGTCAATTTGTTGATTTCCTTGAAAGCTGCCTTCTTGGAAACTTTCCGTTAGAGCAGGGCACCTCCTAAGCCAAGCAGAAGGAACTCCACAACCGTCACGCCAAACAGCCAAATGTCCTCGATATCTTCCACAGATAGGACAGTAAAGCACTTCCAGTGATCCCATGAATCTCTCACATATCCAGTGGCAAAGGTCCCATCTGGGCAAGACGGCTCTCCGGGTGCACCGTGTTTTGTTGAAAAAATATTGTCAATTGCGCTGAGAGACCAACTAATAAGATCCATTTTCGTTTCGTTTCGTATGAGAGACCAGCACAGTAGATCCACAGAGGAAATACAAAAAAAGCAGACAGACTAGACTGACGAAGATAGCAGCAGCAGCTTCAGGGAGGAAACACGTCCGCCCCAGTTGAAGGCAGAAGCTTGAACACATATGTACAAATTCAGTTTGCGCCCTGTGACCTTCGACCCCAATTACTCTTTTTCACATTACAAACATATCCTGCCAAATTTGTTAATAATCCCTTTATTCGTTCTTGTCTTAACATGAACAGAAATATACATACGTACGGAACAAAAATTCAAATGTCGCTTCACCAACTGAAACAAAAAATGTACTTTATACACACACACTTAACTGTATGAATTTGAAAAAAAATCAGTCATCATCAATTCCCCCTCCCCATATACTGTATCTGATTAAGCCATCAATGTCATTAAATTAAGAGTGGTTTGAACGCGATTGCTGAGCGGGTGCAACCAGAGTGAGCGGCTTAGTGGGTCAAATCAGATGTCAAAAGATGCACTCTGCTAATCCCGGCACTATTAATTTGCTCGGTTTTTAATCCTGCCCCCCTCTGGTTTATCAATAATACATATGACTCGCATGATTCATTTATGCTCATCCAGTACTTTTGAGGAATTGAATATCACGGGGGTGCCTTTACTGGGCAAGAAAGCTAACAGGTTACAAAAGAATGTTGGCTCTGGTCGCATGAAATCCTTAAAAAACGACGTTACAGCTGAGACTTCCGGAAGGTACCGTATTTACTTCTGTAAACACTGTGACGTGTTCAGTGTTGGAACAACACCCTTATGATTGTTACGTTACATAGCAAAACTACTTTTTGCTGTAACTTTTAACGGAACGTGTTATATTTCGACTCTATTATACGAGCGTTACTCAAGTTAATTATGTTACGGGGGGATGTTTTTTCCCCCCTAAAAAGAACATTTGGTTGGCTGATGAACTGAAGCCCACCGTCCCGCCACAAAGACACACATACATGCTCACACAACCCCAACAGATTCATGTCGATGACATGCCGCCTCCTCAGCCCCCTTCAGAGAGGAGAGAAATTAGAATTTTTTTTCGGCCAGCAGCAGCCACTGTAAGTCAAGTAAAAAGACGTCAATGTTGTGGATGTGGGGGGAACACCACTAATTTTGCTACTGAAAGTCCGACCTGCATCAGAGTTAGCATAACATTAAACCTGCTAACCTGCAAAACTACTGCTGTCAAGCCAGCCTCTACAAGGAACAATGAAGTCAATCTAGCCGTCCCTTATTTGGCTCATTGTTTGCATTATGTGCAATACGGTAATATCGTCCTTACCAGTATTGAGACCAAACCTATGCACTAGGCATAGGGACAGTAGGGACATAACACTTCCAATTTTTCAGTATGCTCAACTTGTCCACACCAACCTTTAAGCAACCTTATATGAATTATATTATTATTACATATGTTGTAATATTCAAATGTACATTTACCCCTTTTCACTTGCTGAATGCGACGGTCCATTTTTTTCCCCCTCAAACATAAATTTGATTGGCTTATGACCTGACTCACCCCCAACACACTCATGCATGCTCACACTCACACAGCCCCTACAGAAATACATGTCGACAACTAAAGATGTCCCGATCAATTGGCATCCTGATCGATCGGGTCCATCACGTCATTCTCAAAGTATCGGAATCGGCAAAAAAATATCGGACATGCCTTTTTTTAATATATATTTTTTATTCAAATCGTTTTCTAATCTTATTTAACGTTACAGACAAAATGTCTTACACTCATCCAGAGAAGTTTTGGCTTAAAGTAGGGCTATCAAATTTATTGCGTTACGGCGGTAATTGATTTTTTTTTAATCCATTCATTCATAATTAACGCATGCGCTGCACGACCCACTCACACATTGTCGCGTTCAATCTATAAAGACGCCGTTTTACCTACAGATAGCGCTAAAAGGCAGCGTATAATGAGTAGAGAGAATTTTGACAGCCTTTGGAGCCATTTTTTATGTGGCTAAAGCCTTACAATACCTCTCTCAGCAATTAAAAATAACGTGGGAGGCAATGTGGGGAAGAAAGGTAGTAGTTGATCATTTTCTTAACACCCTATATTCTTTCCCAACGCAGAGAAGATATATCAATTAGTGCCACTACTCACAGTCATGGTTGCACTTCCCATTATGCATTTGGCCAGAAGTTAAATGGCTGCAGTATCATTTACTGAAAGCTCAACAAATACACTAGATGTTAATATTTAGTCACAATATACAAAGTCACATTTATCCTTTAAGAATTACAAGTCTTTCAATCCGTGGATCCCTCTCACAGAAAGAATGTTAACAATGTAAATGCCATCTTGAGGATTTATTGTCATAATAAACAAATACAGTACTTATGTACTGTATGTTGAATGTATATATTCGTCCGAGTTTTATTCATTTTTTTTCTTAATGCATTGCCAAAATGTATATGATCGGGAAAAATTATCGGGAATGATTGGAATTGAATCGGGAGCAAAAAAAAAAGCAATCGGATCAGGAAATATCGGGATCGGCAGATACTCAAACTAAAACGATCAGATCGGGAGCAAAAAAACATGATCAGAACAACCCTATCGACAACATATTAGAAGTTTTTTTTCGCCCAGCAGCAGCCACTGTAAGTAGATTAAAAAGACACAATGTTGTGAAGGTGGGAAACACACCACCAATTTTGCTACTGATTGTCCGACCCCTATCAGAGTTAGCATAACATCAAACTGTGTGAATTTGCTAACCTGCAAAACTTGAGTAGGAAGCTGCTTAGAGAGAAGTGTCCTAATGTTTTCTGTTTTCTGCTGTTAACGTTAATTAAACTGTGAAAAATGTAGTGAACTGTGCGGGAAACTATAGAACCAGAAAAACATTAGCAAGAAGCTGCTTACAGAGAGACGGGTGCTGCATATGGTGCTCACAGCACATCACACATGCCGCGAGCTATCCACACTAGCATTGCGATTGACTGGTCAGTCGTGATCAACTTAATGAGCCCCCCTGATTTAGCATATCAATTCACTCATTTGCTCCCAAAAACGTTTAAATATGTTCTATTTTTAATTGTTTCAGTGTCCCAAAGACGTTTTATGGTTTCTTTTCACAAGAGACATTCTAGGTTCTGATGCAACTTAGCTCCAAAGCACAATGCTGAAAATCCATTTTAAAGTAATACCACTGAATGGCCACTGGAGGGCAGTAGTGCATTTGGTAAGACCCACAACCCGATTTAACGGAACGAACGGCCGGGCCGGCGGCGAAAGACGAAGTCTGAGCAGGACGACCGGGACTACCACTGCAGTGGATGATGCCGTTGCGTCTGTGCTGCTCGCCGAGCAGAGCCCGCGCCGCCATGCTCGGCCGCTCGCATCCCCCGCTACCGTCCAGTGTCCTGCGATTCAGCCGGAAACGCGCACGGCCAAACCAGTTCCCCCCCAGAAACACAACATGCCCCACACAAGTTCACCAGGCGAACTCCGCCACGAGGCAGTGGTCACCACAAAAGCAAGATTAAAAAAAATCCATCTTGATGAAACAGGCGGCGATTGTAATGTATTTGTTACACTTATGAATATTAGAATGAAGAATTGTCAACATGGGTAAACCTCAACCATGAGAGACAGAATGTGTGGGAAAAAAAAGGAAATCACATTGTTTGATTTTTAAAGAATTTATTTCCAAATTAGAGTGGAAAATAAGTATTTGGTCACCTACAAACAAGCGAGATTTCTGGCTGTCAGAGGTCTAACCTCTTCTAACGAGGTTTAACGAGGTCTAACGAGGCTCCACTCGTTACCTGTATTAATGGCACCTGTTTTAACTCATTATCGGTAGAAAAGACACCTGTCCACAACCTCAGTCAGTCACACTCCAAACTCCACTATGGCCAAGACCAAAGAGCTGTCGAAGGACAACAGAGACAAAATTGTAGACCTGCACCAGGCTGGGAAGACTGAATCTGCAACAAGTAAAACGCTTGGTGTAAAGGAATCAACTGTGGGAGCAATTATTAGAAAATGGAAGACATACAAGACCACTGACCATCTCCCTTGATCTGGGACTCCATGCAAGATCTCACCCCGTGGCATCAAAATACTTTGCTAACAAGAAAGGTGAGCAAAAATCCCAGAACCACACGGGGGGACCTAGTGAATGACCTACAGAGAGCTGGGACCACAGTAAAAAAGGCTACTATCGGTAACACAATGCGCCGCCCCTGCTGAAGAAAGTACACGGCCAGGCCCGTCTGCGGTTCGCTAGAGAGCATTTGGATGGTCCAGAAGAGGACAGGGAGAATGTGTTATGGTCAGATGAAACCAAAATAGACCTTTTTGGTAGAAACACAGGTTTTCGTATTTGGAGGAGAAAGAATACTGAATTGCATCCGAAGAACACCATACCCACTGTGAAGCATGGGGGTGGAAACATCATGCTTTGGGGCTGTTTTTCTGCAAAGGGACCAGGATCTGTGGAAAGGAAAGAATGAATGGGGCCATGTATCGAGAGATTTTGAGTGAAAATCTCCTTCCATCAGCAAGGGCAATGAAAATGAGACGTGGCTGGGTCTTTCAGCATGACAATGATCCCAAACACACAGCCAGGGCAACAAAGGAGTGGCTTCATAAGAAGCATTTCAAGGTCCTGGAGTGGCCTAGCCAGTCTCCAGATCTGAACCTCATAGAAAATCTGTGGAGAGAGTTGAAAGTCTGCATTGCCCAACGACAGCCCCAAACCATCACTGCTCTAAAGGAGATCTGCATGGAGGAATGGGCCAAAATACCAGCAACAGCGTGTCTAAAGCTTGTGAAGAGTTACAGAAAACGTTTGGCCTCCGTTATTGCCAACAAATGGTACATAATAAAGTATTGAGATGAACTTTTGGTATTGACCAAGTACTTATTTTCCACCATGACATGCAAATAAATTCTTTAAAAATCACTGTCATTTTCAGTTTTTTTTTCCCCCCACATTCTGTCTCTCATGGTTGAGGTTTACCCATGTTGACAATTACAGGCCTCTCCAATATTTTCAAGTGGGAGAACTTGCACAATTAGTGGTTGACTAAATACTTATTTGCCCCACTGCATATTCCCCGCAGAACAGGACATGACAATTCAAACAAGGATGTGCTTCCCAGGGCAAACCAATCGATCTACGAAGACATAGGTCATCCTATCAATATATTACAGCGATTAGGGAAAGGTTTACCCGGGCTGTCGCCGCCACAACAGCGTCATCTCTCAGTTCAATAGTTTATTTATGTGTAAATAAATTGTTACTTTGCTAACAAAAGCTCTATTTGTCTTGTTGTTTATGTTACTTTGTCGAAGGAAAACATTATTCAGATGTTTGGGATGTCACAAAAGCAAGAAATAGCTGTGTTAAAGTCAAAGTTATGTTTGAAATAATTTTTTTTACCAAAAGCTGAATTTCTCTGTTTTTTCATTAGAAATTGGAAAATTGCTCAACTAAGCTGTTTTCTAATGCTGATTTCTATAGAATGGAAAAAGATATGAACTTTTTTTTTCCTGCTGAAAGAAGAAAGTCTAATCTTCCTCAAAGAAATCCATCTTGATGAGACAGGCCGCGATGAGGGAAACGTTTACCCCAGCTGTCGTGGCCACAACAGCGTCATCTCTCAGTTCAGTAGTTTAGTTATGTGTAAATAAATTGTTACTCTGCTATCAAAACCTCAATTTGTCTTGTTATTTATGTTATTTTGTAGAAGGAAAACATTATTCAGACGTTTGGGATGTCCACAAAGCAAATAATAGCTGTGTTTAAGTCAGTTATGTTTGAAATGTATGCTTTGACAAAAAAGCTCAATTTCCCTGTTTTTTCATCAAAAATTGGAAAATTGCTCAAACTAAGCTATTTTCTAATGCTGATTTCTAAAGAATGGAAAAACATATGAAGTACCTTTTTTTCCTGCTGAAAGAAGAGAGTCTAATCTTTCTTTTGGTGGGTTCCATGTTCATATAGCAATAGAACGGAATTTTCTGTGGGCCTTGCAAAATCAGTCAAAATCCAGTAAAACGGCCGGGAGTGAAGGGGTTTGCACCGCTGAAAATGGCCGGGAGTGAATGAGTTCATTAGGTTCATATTCGTGAGAAATGTAGCCCTTCCCCCGGTTAACCCAATCTGTTGGGATATTAATAAAACCAATCCCAAGCAAAAATTAAAAAAAATTTTTTTAGCCCTGGCTAAAATTACAACAAAGTGACCTGGATTAGCGCTTTATCTTCCATTGAAAACAATGCACGTCCAGTCTAATTCATATGAATGTTTATTTTGTCACCAATATGAACATGTTTGCTTTACCGGCACCATTTGATGAGAAAACCGTTGCATATTTAATGCCCAGAGCATGTTACAGTTGCCATCGGACACTCATCGAATATTTAAAGTGTTTCTTTTTTTTTGCTGTTTTTTTTTAGCACAGGATCCTGCGTGACAGTCGTGTTTTTTTACACGTCACGGAAATGGTGCATTTGATGTCATGCTTGAGTAGTCACGCTCATTTGCATATTCATAGCAGGGAGACAGCCAGTGTGTACTCTTGTCAATCCAGCTGGAATAACATTTCTCTACTTTAAGGTGGTTTTGTGGGTTCGGAGATTTTTTTTTTTAAAGGAGGGGTGTGGTAAACGGCTCAGATTTGTCCCAGTTCATGGATTATTGCTCAAAATTAAATAGATTAAGAGGTTTTTACGCCAGTTTGAAGAAATATATTACAGTTAAAGCAGCGAGAAGCTGCTTATGTTCAACTCAAACAGGCAAAATAGAGTTTAAGTGGTTGTTTGTGATGATTTTACACTACACTAACAACACAAAAGTGCACGGTGGCACCTAACAGATAAGGTTATAGCAGTATACTCTTGTTGCTGTCATGTTTTCGTAACATGCTCAGTTGTTCTTTATGACATGTTTGTGTTCTCAGTTGTTTATGGTACATGTATTCTCAGTTGTTTATGATGCACTAAAGAGCATACGACACCAGAAAAAAAGTCTTAAATGGCATTATTATGTGAATTAGAATCATATTTTGAGACGATTCGACTATATACAACAATTTAGCAAAGCGCAGATGACGAGAAATTAGTCTTTTAATCTGCCGGTTAGCCACGCCTACAATTATAGGGCTTTAGCGTCCCCAACAGGTGGATGACGTCAGCGGTAGACTAGGCTCATCGGTTTTACTATTCAGCCCATTGAGGGGGCATTGTTCAGAACGAGGAAAACGAGACGAAGAGAGCTGCAAAATGTCATTGTTTCAGTCTCTCTACTCCCAATATTTTTACAGGATATTCTTTTTATCCAAGTATTTTCCCCAATAGCTATATAAATGGCTTGAGAAGGACCAGTCAGCCCGTCGAGGGGGAACTATTCACAATGAGGAAAACGCGACGAAGAGAGCGGCAAAATGTCATTGTTTCTGTCTCTTTACTTCAATATTTTTACAGGATATTCTTTTTATCCAAGTATTTTTCCCCAATAGCTATATAAATGGCTTGAGAAGGACCAGTCAGCCCGTCGAGGGGGAACTATTCACAATGAGGAAAACGCGACGAAGAGAGCGGCAAAATGTCATTGTTTGTGTCTCTTTACTTCAATATTTTTACAGGATATTCTTTTTACCCAAGTACTTTCCCCAATTGCTAAATAAATGGCATGGTCATGACAAATAACTTGTGCTAAATGGAATATAAAATAATAAAAATCCATTTATTCAAGACGACATGGCAAAATTACTCCATAATGGTCAAAACAGTCGACTTTACCTTTACTGTCACACCTGCCGAACGATATTTTATGACACCTAAATCGGACATATGTCATTTCCCTTCCCCGGCTTCGGAGAATGTAAACAGACCAGAAGGAGTGACAGCTAGCCGACATGCTAACCCGAACCGAGGGATGTTTCAAAGTCTTCGAAGTGGAAAATCACACATAACTAGCCTGGATTATTTGACATGACGACCCGGTTGTCGAGTTTCTTTGCGGATCGGCAAACCGCCCGGCGGAGAGCAATTTACAGTTCGTTCCCTGGAGGAGGGTGGCTGGAATTGTTGTGTAGCTAACGTGCTAACAGCTAACTGCTAATGAGCGTGAGGATAGCTTTTTACATGCCTATCAATGATCAAACGTAAGTAGTCCTTTATTTAAAGGAATTTTATAGTGTTTACTTTGTAATCACTGTATTCGTATTTGACATAATACAAAACAAGATGTTTACTCACTTCCTTGTAAGTCCAATGGTCCCACAGTAAATATCCACGGTGAATGGGAACCTTTTGAAACTCCAAAAAGGCGCATACGCCTCTCCCGCATACAGAATGATTTTTCTGCAGCCGTTTGGCTGGCGTGATGCAAAAAATAAAAGTATTTATCCGCAAAATCAGCTGAATCCTTCGTCCTCATACACAACAGTACACTGTAGCGTGAAGAGGACGTCTTCTACCGTACACGTCACAGCGCCCTCCTCCTCAATGCGAGACCGAAGCCGGAAGTCACTCATTTTCCTGGCGCGGGATTCAAAAAACTAAATAAATATAGCGATCGCTTCCACACACATCCAAGCGGTCCATATCATTCAGGAGCATAAAATACCGCGTGTATTATGAAATAAACATGCTTTTTCGTGTCACAAGCACTTTAAAGTGTGTATGACACCAAACGGCTGCAGGCTTTTGCGACTGCAAAGGAAGAGGTGTGTGAGTGTGAGCCTTTCTGGGTTTCAGAAAGTTCCCGTTCACCTCGAGATCAGCCAAAACAATTGTGCGGCAACTGTGGGACCATTGGACTTACAAGGAAGTGAGTAAACTAGGGATGTCCCGATCCAGGTTTTTTCACTTCCGATCCGATACCGATATTGTTTTGCACTTCCGATCCGATACCGATACTGGCCGATACCGACCTATCTGAGCATGTGTTAAAGTTTAAAGTTATTTAGCCTCCTTACTTAGTTGTCAGACTCATGTTGAAAAAGGTTTTAGTACTCTTGATAACAACTAGCCAGCTGAATTAGGTGAGTTTGAATAACACACACAGTTGGTAACAAGAAACTGACCTGTGGCATATAGCATAGTCAGTCAGTAAAACGTGCAAATAATATTGTAAACTGTCTTAAAAAAGCAAAACACACCAACAACCTCAGTGGAAAATCCCCCAAATCCCCCAAGCTATTAGATGCTTTAAATGTTTCGTGCATTAGTTATAAAAAATGTATAAAAAGCCTCTAAGGTTTAAATAAATGACTATTTCAGTATCAAGTTAACATTTTAAAACAGTAAATAAAATACTCAAGTCCCCATTCTGTATCAGCAGCTTTAAATTACATTCAATTCATTTAATTTTGCGAATCAACTGTTAAAGTTGTTAAAATTGCTCCCGTTATTCCATAATTTCCCTTCTGTCTACTTTCGACATGTGAAAGTTTTAAAACTGTTTTGAAGATAGATTCAAGTTAAGATTTTGCCGATTTAGGAGTATTTTAGATAAAAAGTTAATTAGGTTCGCTTAAAAGGTTCACAACAGCCTACTAGGGAAGTCTTCTGCTTTAAGATGGCGGCTGTTTACTAACGCATCTGGTTTTCAATACTTCAATGTTGCTAACGCAGTCGAGTCTGTCGTGTAGCATCTGGTTCTATATACATATGATATCTATTATCTCCAGTAAAACGACGTCGTTGCGGCTGTCAGCAGCAGTCAGGTATTCTTGTGTTTTTTATCCAGCGGCATGAGTCGAGCTAAAGCCGTGAGTTGAGCATTGGCATTACCAGGGTCTAAGACAAGTTATGTTTACTTTCGGGACGCAATGCGGTCAGTTTCTCATTGCGTCCCGAAGACCGCGCTGTGTATTAGTTCCGCTTTACTTGACATATTTCAATAATCGGAATTTGGATGTTTGTGAATCGTTCTCAAATCTTCCACGGCCGAATCGCGTGTTGGATGGTGCGTCTTTACTCACGTGAGATAATGGCTCGTCATCCAGAATGAATTCTTGGGCAATGACTCTTGTTATTCCCTGGGCTTTGGGACTGTCGAGTGCCAGTTTGTCACGCATCGCAAAAGTTTCTGCCAGTGTTAGTTGCGTAAGACCTTTCTTTTTGTCTTCGGTTTTCTTAACATACTCCTCATATTGTTTGTGGTGGTATTTCGCTAAATGCTTGATTAGGTTGGTTGTATTAAAACCTCTTACAGCTTCACCACTACGCTTGACTTTATTGTGGCATATGTTGCTTTCTGCCTCTTCGTCTTTGTCGTCCTTTAAGGTGAAATGATCCCACACAGCAGACATTTTTACCGATAAAGTCTCTCGGTAAATTGGGAGACGGTAATGTAAATGTAGTGTGTTGAAGGTGTGCCGTAAAATGCGGACCGGATTTTAGGGAAACCGAAGCAAAAACTGGAATGGATTATGTAAATTGGTGCGCTGGAAAACCTGGACCGGACTTCCCGTGTTCCGATCCGATACCGATGCGCATTTTTTTGCCCATATCGGCGTCCGATCCGATATACATCTCTAGAGTAAACATTGTGTTTTGTATTATGTGAAATATGTAGGTGGCTTGCATTTTGTGGCTGACATGCTCCTTGTCCACTCGGCCGACGACCGGCGGCTTGTCGCATATTCCCTCGCTGGGACAGCACTATGCTCGACTTATTGCCCTCTTGATGTGCCCGGTGTTCTGTCAAATTTTCCACCCGATCAGAAATTGCAACTTGGTGTTAAAAATGGCTGCGAATACAGCGATTACAAAGTAAACACTACAAACTTTTTTTAAATAAAGGACTATTTACTTTCGTTTGATCATGGATGGGCATGTAGAAAAGCCCTCATCAGACACATTCTGCCATGTTAGCTGCACAACAACTGCAGCCGCTCTTGTATGACACGCTGTTTACATCTTCACGGTGCAGTAAAGCATTATTTTACGCCATATTCGTGTTGACCATGTGGTAGCAACACGCTTCTCCGACGTCGGCCGGTTTGTCCGGCGATCATTGTCCAGCTGCTTCCCCGCAAACAAGCCCTCTTCCCTCAGCAGGGGAACGACGAGCTCGAAGTTGCTCGTCGCTGGGCGTGTGAACCCGCCACCATGTGAAATAATCCGGGCTAGTTATGTGTCATTTTTTTGCTTCAAAGGCTTTGAAACATCAATCGGTTTGGGTTAGCGGGTCAGCTCGCTGTCACTCCTCTTGTTTTGTTTACATTCTCCGAAGCCGGGGCAGGGAAATGACAAAAGCCCGACTAACTACGATGGCATAAAATATCGTTCGGGAGGTGCAACAGTAAAGGTGAAGTTGACAAGTTTGACCATTATGGAGTAATTTTGCCATGTCGTACTGAATAAATGCATTTTTAACTGGTCTTTGCCTTTTTGGCAAAGCCAGATAATGTTATTCTGTGACTTTATTATTTATTTATCAATCAACTTATTCTCCGCGTTTTTTGGCACGCCGCACAGCCCGTACCGCTGCACCTATCGGCACTGTTCAGGTATCAACACGTCCGTAATTTTTGTGTGACTGTGGCTTTTTGTCAAACGGCCCCGAAAAATTTTCCGTTTTCACGTAAACGCAGATTTTCTGATTTTTAAATTTTTTTTCAAAACGCTACTTGTCCTACAATTTTTGACCAAATCACATAAATTTGGACATCGAAAATTCCGGGACTGTGAGGGGCATAAAGATTGTATACAGAATTTGGAAAAAATTTACGGTTACCCGGGAATTTGCCAAAAATGTTCCCATTCTTTTTTAATTGGAAATGTCCCATTCACTTTCAATGGGATTTCCAATAGAATCTGCATTGCATTGTTGCCATGTATGTCAAATCTATTGATGCTAATTGATGCTGCTTGAATTCTATCACCGCCTATGTAACTCAATTCCATTGACGGCCATGGACGTCCAAAAATTTTCCCATTCATTTTCAATGGGAAAAACAAAAAAATCCCCAAATCCACAGGAAATGACCAGATATCAATAGGACGTGTCCGCCAAACTTTCCCGATTCCATTGACGCCTTTGAAGGGTGCTGCCATTGACGGCCATAGACGTCCAAATTTCACATTCATTTCTAATGGCATGTTTGTCCATTCTATTGATAGCCCTGGACGGGGGTAAGATCTGTATCTCCACACGGCAAAGACCAGAAGTAATTTCTCCAGAAATTGCAGTTTCTAGTTATCATTTCATACTTCATTTAGCACGAGACTTATTTGTCATGGCCATACCATTTATTTAGCTATTGGATACTTGGATGAAAAGAATATCCTGTAAAATTATTGGAGTACAGCGACTGAAACAATGACATTTTGCTGCTCTCTTCGTCGCATTTGCCTCGTTCTGAATAATTCCCCCTCAATGGGCTGAATAGTAAAACAGATGAAACCAGGGTTAGGGTTTCTTCTCCTGCCGACGTCATCCTCCTGTTGGGGACGCTAAAACCCTATAATGGTAGGCGTTGCTAACCGGCAGATTAACCCTTTAACCCCTAAGCCTATTTTGGCCGAATTTGCATGCCTTTGATGTTGCCTTTATATTTCAAAGAAAAATTTTTCCACAATGGCCAGGTTGGGTCCCTTTTTTCAGGACACCATAACATCCATGTTGTTTTCTTCACTGACCAATTATAATCAACATTTTGGACCCATAAAGACAAAAAAATCCCAAAATCTTTTTTTTAAATTTGTCATGTTGATGTCCCATTGACAACCAAACATACTCGACCAACCAATTTGAAGTTTGATAATATTTATTCAACCTGTTAGCATAAACATTCAATAGAAAAATATAAGAATGAATAGTTTTATGTTTAACAATTCAACTGAAACAGCAGGTATGGTCTTAGGGGTTTTTGGCCTTTACGCATACTATGGTCAAACCAGGTTATATACAGTGTAAAATACTGAGATTAAAAATAAATAAATAAATAAAAAATCAACACAAAAAAGGTTTAGAGGATATCTCTTTGTGAGGTTAGGTATTGTACCCATCACCTTATCAAAAGTATATACATGCAATCAAGCTTCTCGAACACGCACATCTATATACAAATTCAAAAGATTGATAATGAACAAAAAAAAAATCAAATACAACCTTGAAAAATAGTACTTTAAAAAATAATGACAAGTAGTTCAATTTTTTCAGGCAAGCGACTACATAGTTTTTTTTTTTTTTTTACGCCGACTCATCCGAGGAAAACAACGACAAAAACGTCTCATCCTCTTCCTTGAGTTAATGAAATAATGCATTAGCTTGCGCTAAATTTAGTTTTTGATAAATAACGCACGTTTCAAAGTCGCTCGCTCAATCCAACCGGCCGGTGCTCGCTTCGCCTCCCTTTGCTTAGGTGGCGCTTTGCTCGGCAATTTATCAAAAATGTTCACATTAGGTTCATCCTTCTTGACCTCACAACGGCTCTTGGGATATGTAGTCTTTCGTGCTGCTTTTGGTTTTGGAAAAGGACAAGAAATGATGGAAATATGGAGATAAACACATGATCTATGCGGCATTTCAATGCTTATTTATGAGTGCAATAAAACTATAAAACTCAAATGACATTATATCCCATGTTACTTGGTTGATTGACTTCAAATAAAAACTGGTGTGGACATCAACTTCCACACTTTCAAACCAGAGCGACCAGTGGCACGTGGGTGACGTAATTACAGCGTGACGAGGCTTCAAAGATGATATGTGTAAACACGTCGCCGCCGACATGTTTGATGTTAAAGGGTTAAAAGACTAATTTCTCATCATCTGTGCTTTGCCAAATTGTTGCATATAGTCAAATCGTCTCAAAATATGACTCGAATTCACATAATAATGCTTTTTTTTTTTTTTTCTCCTCTCATACACACTTTAAGGAGTATACCTTCTTTGTGACGCATTAGGAGCGCACGATATTTAAGGACGCCTGTGTGTTTCAGCTTTGTCGGACGATTGCCATCATCTTCATGATTCTCCGGTTGTAACTTACTTTGATCAGTTTGGGTTTGTGCTGTTTTCTATTGGACTTTGTTGAATTCGCGTACCATTTGGCATGCTTCCATATTTGTACTTTTTATTACCGTATTGGCCCAAATATAAGACGGCCCTGATTATAAGACGACCCCCTCTTTTTCAAGACTCATGTTTGAAAAAAGACTTTTTGAACACCAAATTAATTTTTATACAGAAAATAAATTACAGTACATCTGAAACACAAGATTATAACAATATATTTGAGAGAAAAAGCATGTTATTTTGCCTCATTCAAATCTTAATGTCTGAAGATTTAAATATTAAAAAAAAAAAGGTAACACTTTACAATAAGGGTCCCTTTATTAACATAAGTTAATGCATTTTTAGACAACAACTCATGTTTAAGTAACATGACAATAATTCATTTAATCCCTAATCCAACACTTATTAATATATTCATTAATATGGAGTAATGCGTTAGTTAATGCATTTTAAGACAATAACTAACTAACATTACAATAATTGATATAATTGTTTATCAAACATTTATTAATGTATTAATTAAAATGAGTTACTGCATTAGTTAATGCATTAGTTAATGCATAACCAGACAATAACTTGTAGTTTGGTAAAATTAACAAATATATAGGCCTCTATAGGGTTAGGTTTAGGGTTTGTTAACTTAAGCATTTATAATTTCTTAGTTAAGGGACACATGTGCTAAACTTTACAATAAGGGTCCAAAAAGCATTCAGTAATGGTTAATAAAGGTTATGAGGGGGGAACTTAAGCATTTATAATTTCTTAGTTAAGGGACATGTGTGCTACACTTTACAATAAGGATCCAAAAAATTCAGTAATTGTTAATTAAGGTTAAGTAACACTTATGACGTACGTTTTACGTGAAATAATACCATAGTGAAGGTTAGGTTATAAGATATAATACATGACTTAACATTAATTCATATATACATTAGTGCATTAATAAATAGTTATTAATGTATACTGGTACTAGGAAGTGATTGTTATTTCAAAATGAGAAAAATGAGAAACTTATGAGAAACTACCTCATAAGTATTACTTAACCTTGATTGGACCCTTATCGTAAAGTGTAGCACATGTGTCCCTTAACTAAGAAATTATAAATGCTTAAGTACCCCCACCCAACCTTTATTAACCATTACTGAATGCTTTTTGGACCCTTATTGTGAAGTGTAGCACATGTGTCCCTTAACTAAGAAATTATAAATGCTAAGTTAACAAACCCTAACTCTAAACCCAAAACCCTAACACTATATAGGCCTATAAATATCTTTAATTTTACCAAACCATTAGTTACTGTCTGGTTATATTAGCTAATGCATTTACTCATATTAATTAATATATTAATGAATGTTAGATCAGCAATGATATTAATTATTGTAATGTTTCTTAAACACGAGTTATTGTCTAAAAATGCATTAACTAATGTTAATTAAGGACCCTTATTGTGAAGTGTTACCGAAAATACTTCTCTAGAACATCTCCATGACAAAATTGAAGGACTTTGCACTTGTACCTCTTGTTGAATGGGTTGCACATGCATTTTAAGGGAATGAGAGCACTCTTGTGATTAATGTGCACTTACTAATAGAGGTGTGCATCGACACTGCCCTCACGATTCGATTACGATTCGGAGGGCCACGATTCGATTCGATTCGATTCGATTCAGAGGGTCACGATTCGATTCGGCAATGCATTGCGATGCATTAAAGCCTGGGATGCATTAAAATTCTAAAGCAAAGCATATTTTTCGTGAATCGTGAGCCAACACAAGCGGACAGACATTAAACAACTTTTTATTGGCTCTTGTGTCACTCCTGGTTGAGGTCAAATGAAAATAGTATACTTTCATATATATTAAAAAAAAAAAATCAGATCACAGCATTTAATTGCTTTGAATGAGACCAGGGCTTTCTCTTTTTTTTTTTTTTACACACAGTAGCAGCCTTTCACACAGTGCAACATCTGAACTCCTGTGCAAAATCAGTAATAACAGTCACTGTATTTTAGTCACAACGACCCATCAATAAAAATATTCAAGTAAATATTAAAGAAAACGACAAAGAAAATATTGTAGTGCAGCAGCATCTTTAACGCAATATCAATCCAGGGATCAGTTCAGTTGCAAACAAAACATCAACTAAATTGCAATGTAGAACAAAAGTAAAATGTAGGCCTAGCCTATCTTATATCTATAATATTTCTCGCTCCCTCTTTCTCCGTTTCAGCCATTGTTATGTTATGTCCTATCTCTCTGCACTCTCGATTACAACTGCGCTTGTCTGTGACGTTACTCCGGTGAGGAAGCGGATTTGGGTTCCTCGTCCCCCTTGCATAGAGGTTAGATCTTGTGCCCGAACCCGACCCCAAATGTTAAGCATTCACGTTTCGGTGGGTCGGGTCGGGCCGCCGCGCCGGACTAATAATTTTTTTTTTTTTTTAAATGCGCAGAGGTCTGTGGCGCAGCCCTCTTTTTCTTCTTCTTAAACTTTCCCAGCGTTATTTCGTTGTGTGAATGCTTTTATAATTCTCATAAAAATATGTAGACTATTTAAATGTTGAGTAAACTTGCGTTTTTTTCCTGCCAACTGAGAATTCGTTACGAAAGACACTTTTATTTATGCACACAAAGGCAAATGTGATCCTTTTGAATCTTCTCCTCTGTGTGTCTGTAAACCGTGTTTTTTTTTTTTAAATATTAAACTTTCCCAGCGTTATTTTGTTGAGTAAATGCTTTTATAAATATCTTAAAAATATGTAGACTATTTAAATATTGAGTAAACTTGCGTTTTTTTTTCTGCCAACTGAGAATTTGTTAGGAAAGACACTTTTATTTATGCACACAAAGGCAAATGTGATCCTTTCGAATCTTCTCCTCTGTGTGTCTGCAAAACCGTGTTTTTTTTTGTTTGGTTTTTTTAACTTTCCCAGCGTTATTTCGTTGTGTAAATGCTTTTATAACTCTTTTAAAAATATGTAGACTATTTAAACAGTAAGAAAACTTGAAGAAATGAAAATAAATTGCTGCTGCTGCATTTTTTTTCACGCATCACTCGGCTCGGGCATGCAAATCTATAGTTAATTGATCTGGCCGGTCGGGCCTCAATGCCAGCGGGCCGTGTCGGGTTGGGCTGGAATTTTTTAGGACCGATCTAACCTCTATGGGCTTGCTTTGAATGTAAAGTAGTTCTCTATACAGGTAAACATGAGAATAACAATACAAATGGGGAAACCAAATCCATTGCATCACCGGAATTGCGCAGGGAAGATTTTTGAACGTACTTATATATTTTAAAATGCGCTGAATTGATTCAGCGTGTTGCCCGCATCGAATCGAATCGTCCCTGCCCCGCATCGGGATGCATCGCCGCATCGATTATTGTTGACACCCTTACTTACTAATAATAAAACAAGACGTTTTGCCTAACCAAGAATACGAAGTAATATGTTGCTCTTTTTTTTTAAGATAAAAAGTACGATTTTGCTAATTCTGCTCTTTTTTTTTGTTTGTGTGCTCCAGAATCATGCCAGGAATAAAGTGGAAGATGACGCTGGGCTTCCCGTGGGGCAGGATGAGGCTGCGCGGTTTATATTGGTTCCTCTTGGTGTTAACCACCACCGTCGTGGTTCTTTTAATCCAGCGTTTTGACAAGTCGGACGTGGCGAATGACAAGAAACAAGGTCAGTGATCCCTGTTCAACTCAAGTCAGAATGGATTGGCTGTCTACTGCTGTCAATGGGAGCCAATGAGTTCAATGAGTACTGTATATGTTTGTAAACCATCAATCCTTCAATCCAAAGTGGCATTCTTTCTAACGTTACATCCGGGTCTCTGAGGTGAGCGTTACCATGGCGATGAAGAAGTTCATAGAAGTCAAACCTTTGTGTTCACGCAGTGATGCCAGGTGCTGCACATAATGGGACTTTGAAGCAGCTGTGAAGGAAAATCTTGTGACTTTGAAACTGTGGAAATACTCATCTCATGCCGATCACGGATCTGTTTATTCGCACATAACAAGCACAAACATGATTATGGACGCTGATCTACTAACTTAATGCATCGGAGAATGTGAACTACGGAAAAAATAATCAAAACAAAGATTTTTTAAAAAAGTGAGTACTTTATCCACCACTGTCAAATACGGTGGTGCCACCTACTGTACAAGAGTGTGGTGTTTTTTTTTTTGTTTTTTTTTTGTTTTGGTCAATATCTTGTCCACCTGCCTAATCTTGCTTGTGCTCGTGTTGCTGCCTCCATTGCTCAGTTTAGGTATAATTGCACGGAGCTTATCGATTGCGCCGGAGGCATGAAAACGATATTATCAATTCACAATCAGAAAAAAAAAAAAAAAAAAAAGGTGTAACGCAGGGGACAATTTGAAAAGAAGTGGAGTAAAAAGTACAGATACGTGCTTTAAAATGTTGTGAAGTACAAGTAAAAAGCATAGACTTCATAATGTGTTGACGGGACACGGGGGGCGGGGCCAAAAAATAGAGGGCCTGTATTGTTGGCGAGGCCGTCAAAGCTGACCGAGTGGAATCATGGACAAAGAACTTTTTCCGTTAAAAATTCTTGTGAATAAATGCTTAAATCTTCGAATTATTTACAGATATGGACGTAAAACATTCTCGTGTTGGTTAAAAGCAAAAAAAAAAAAAAAACATGCAGTTAGCATTTATTTTACGGAAATATGTTGAAGTAGAACGCTATACCGTGTTTGTGAATGTAGCTAGCGGCCACCAAATGTAAACAGAGCTTTTCTGGTGAAAATTCTTGTGAATAAAGTCTTAAATCCCTAATTTCTTTATAGATTTGGAGGCAAAACAGTCTCGATTCTTGGTTAAAAGCAAAAAAAAAAAAAAAAAAAACATTCAGTTAGCATTTATTTTACGTAAATATGTCTAAGTACAATGCTAGTCTGTTAGTAAATGTAGCTAGCGGCCGCATGATGTAAACAGAGCTTTTCTAGTTAAAATTTTTGTGAATAAATGCTTAAATTCCCGAATTCTTAATAGATATGGATGTAAAACAGTCTCGATTCTTGGTCAAAAGCAAAAAAAAAACTGTGCAGTTAGCATTTATTTTGCGTAAATATGTCGCAGTAAAATGCTAGTCTGTTAGTAGGCCTAATGTAGCTAGCGGCCACCTGATGTAAATTGAGCTTTTCCTTGAGCTTGAGCTTGTGTGTAAATGCTTAAATCCCTGAATTTGTTATAGAAATGGACGGAAAACAGTCTCGATTCTTGGTTAAAAGCAAAAAAAAAAAAAACAACCAAAAACGTGCGGTTAGCATTTATTTTACGCAAATATTACAATGCTAGTCTGTTAGTGACTGTAGCTAGCGGCCGCTAAATGTAAACTGAGCATTTCCGGTGAAAAATGCTTGTGTATAAATGCTTACATCCCTGAACTCTTTATAGATATGGACGTAAAACAGTCTCAAGTCTTGGTTTAAAGCACATACAAAAAAGAAACGTGCGGTTTGCATTTATTTTACATAAATATGTCGAAGTACAATGCTAGTCTGTTAGTAAATGTAGCTAGCGGCCGCATGATGTAAACAGAGCTTTTCCAGTTAAAATTGTTGTGAATAAATGCTTAAATTCCCGAATTCTGAATAGATATGGACGTAAAACAGTCTCAATTCTTGGTCAAAAGCAAAAAAAAAACTGTGCAGTTAGCATTTATTTTGCGTAAATATGTCGCAGTAAAATGCTAGTCTGTTAGTAGGCCTAATGTAGCTAGCGGCCACCTGATGTAAATTGAGCTTTTCCTTGAGCTTGTGTGTAAATGCTTAAATCCCTGAATTTGTTATAGAAATGGACGGAAAACTGTCTCGATTCTTGGTTAAAAGCAAAAAAACAAAACAAAAAAAAAACGTGCGGTTAGCATTTATTTTACGTAAATATTACAATGCTAGTCTGTTAGTGACTGTAGCTAGCGGCCGCTAAATGTAAACTGAGCATTTCCGGTGAAAAATTCTTGTGTGTAAATGCTTACATCCCTGAACTCTTTATAGATATGGACGTAAAACAGTCTCAAGTGTTGGTTTAAAGCACATACAAAAAAGAAACGTGCAGTTTGCATTTATTTTACATAAATATGTCGAAGTACAACGCTAGTCTGTTCGTAAATGAAGCTAGCGGCTGCCTGATGTAAACAGCTTTTCCGACGAAAATTCTTGTGAATAAATGCTTAAATTCCCGATTTCTTTATAGATATGGACGCAAAACATCCTCAATTCTTGGTTAAAAGCAAAAAACCGTGCAGTTAGCATTTATTCTACCTAAATTTTACGAACTTAGATACCAATGCAGTAGTGGCTAATTACTCCAGTGATTTTTTTTCATAATGTTTCAAAATTCACGCATGGTACGAAAAATATAATAATTACCTTGAATCCTCGAACAAATCACTTTCTGTTTGTATGCGGTACAGCTTTCGTACTTTTTCAACAGAAATCCGTCGTTAGATCGCTGCGTCCGTGTGTTTGTGAACAGCTCCTCTTGATGTTGGCAGCCCCCTACTTGAATGCGAGGCACAGTGCATGACCGAGCCGACCCGTCAATACCTTAACGAAGTCTATGTTAACTTTTTGGGCCAAAAATAAACTTGTATGGCCCACTTGGGATCTAATTGCCATTAATGTGGCACAGTCATCAAAATGAGTTTGACTTACATTATGGCAATGGCCAAAAATCAAAATATAACATTCTGTTAATTGGTAAAAATCGAAGCGTTAGCGGTTGTACTCCTCTTTGACACCGCTTCAAACATGCTGCTCGCTTGTTTTTTTTTTTTCCCAAGAGCAGAGCTCACGATCAACAACTGCAGCCATCATAATAGCGCAATGGCAAGTTAGATATTGCATCATATATTTTTATTTTGCTTGGTGGTCGCCAAATCTTTTAAAGTGGCACAAGGGAGGGCGCACAGAAAAGTTGATCTGACGAACAGTAGGCCCCCCCTGTTTTATTGATGGACCTCAAAACATGCATTCAGTCGCAGTACTGTGAAGAAATTGCTTTTATTAGATTTATTTCATACGCGGTAAAAATGTCCTTTCAAGGTGTTTTAGTGGTGCGCGTGTCTCACTGGCAATGACGGGTCGGTTGCAGAAAGTATTTTCATATGTAGAGTGTCAACAAAAACACCATTCAGAGATTTTGAATCATTTTCGGCATTGGTCTTAAACTTGTGGCTCAGGGGCAGTTAAGGCCCGCTGAACAACATTTGCAGGCCCGTACTGGACATTAGCATGTTGTTCTTAGTGAGTCATTGTTCTGTACTTGTTCTGTTTTTTTTGGGGGGATGAAAAATATTTTCTACCACACAGCCTTTTGAAAAATCTGTGGAATGTCCTGATCCGATCACGTGATCGGAAACTGTGCCGATCGCGCCATTAGTCACAGGATCGCAATCGGGTGAAAAGGATCAGGTTTTTAAAGAGAATGATAATTAATACTAAGGGGGCCCGTGAGATATCAATAGAACCGCTATGTGGCAAGATAACAAATATTAATAAAGTTAACAAAAAAATAAATCACATTCATGAGCATTTATCGAAAATAGATCGAAAATTAGTAGGGTTGTTCCGATCATGTTTTTTTGCTCCCTATCCGATCCCGATCATTTTAGTTTGGGTATCTGCCGATCCCGATATTTCCCGATCCGATTGCTTTTTTTTGCTCCCGATTCAATTCGAATCATTCCCGATAATTCTTCCCGATCATATACATTTTGGCAATGCATTAAGAAAAAAATGAATAAAACTTGGACGAATATATACATTCAACATACAGTACATAAGTACTGTATTTGTTTATTATGACAATAAATCCTCAAGATGGCATTTACATTATTAACATTCTTTCTTTGAGAGGGATCCACGGATAGAGAGACTTGTGACTTTGTATATTGTGACTAAATATTGCCATCTAGTGTATTTGTTGAGCTTTCAGTAAATGATACTGCAGCCATTCAACCCAAATGAATGATGGGAAGTGGAACCATGACTGTGCATAGTGCTACCAACTGATATATCTTCTCTGCGTTGGGAAATAACATAAGGTGTTAAGAAAAAGATTAATTGCTACCTTGCTTCCCCACATTGCTTCCCATTATATTTCTAATCATAGGGAGAGGGATTGTAAGGCTTTAGGCAATTTAAAAAAAGGCTCCGAAGGCTGCCAAAATTCACTCTACTCATTTTACGCTGCCTTTTATATCTCTATATAGGTAAAACGGCGCCATTACAGATTGAGCGCGACAATGCGTGAGTGGGTCATGCAGTGCATGCATTAATTGCGTTAAATATTTTAACGTGATACATTTTTTAAAAAATTAATTACCGCCGTTATAGGGATAAATTTGATAACCCTACCTTAAGCCCTAAACTAAAGACTCTGGATGAGTGTAACATGTTATGTCTGTAACGTTAAATACAATTACAAAACGATTTAATTTATATATATATATATATATATATATATATATATACATTAAAAAAAGGCACGGCCAGTATTTTTTTGCCGATTCCGATTCTTTGAAAATGACATGATCGGACCCGACTTTTACGAAAGTATTCCGGAAACAGCCGAATGGGGCTTTGACGTCACAGTCAGGAAACAAAAGGTCGAGGCAGGTGCCATTGTTGTTTATCGACGAGAGAGTTGCGTTTGTGTTTTCTCAAAAAATCACTAAAATGGTTCAAACCTGGCATGCTATGTGGTGTACAAATAGCCATTTGTCGCAATGTAGTACCATGAGTTCCCGAACGCGAGAAAAACTGCTGGACTACGCAGATAATGAGTAAAGTTCGTCCGTGCAAAGAGGGCTAATTTTGCAGACCCAGCCTCCGGCACGGTTTTGTGTGGTGCGCATTTTACACCTGAAAGCTATTCGAACTATGGACAAATGAAATCAGGTTTTGCTAAGAAATTGCTGCTGAAAGCAGATGCGGTGCCCACCATACACGCACAGCCACCTAAATTTCCCGAGAATCAAGAAAGAGGACGATGACTGGCACTGATGAGACCAACCCACTACCCCAGGCTAAGCAAAGGAGGGGAGCAGCCAAGCTCGAAATGGCCAGAGTGAGTATTCTTTTATAATAAAAAAACGTATCACGCATTGGATATAGACTGGACACATGTATAAATTATCGCTCGTAAAATATATAGAATAAATCCTCTAATCCCATTCATATTTGTGTCTGTTGGCTGAGCGAAAACCTATGATAGGACAATAAATGATAATTATTCTATACATTACTTTATTTTGCGGTCACGGTGTATCAGCTTCACAAAAAGAAATGCAAAACAAACCATTCGGTGTTTCCCACATGATCTGTTGCCGGTGTTTCATCAGTGTGATTGCTCCCCTCAATGATCGTTTCATTAGGCTGCATTGGCTTTCGTTTGGGCTCAAATTGATAACCCAAAACACCACAGAAAGGAACTCTCCTCGTCACCATTAGAAGAACGTTCGTTACGTCGGATTCGTCGCTGCAACTAGAAACAAAATTGTCCGCCATCATCGCCGCCTTTCAGTACTAAGCACTGAGCCGGGTGTTTCCTAGTTGTGATGTCACGCACACAATATGCTAGATTTCTGGGATCTCGGGCGCTGGTCGTTTTAGCATGACAATGGATCGAAATTTCTATCATTTTCTTGGTGTTGCAATGTGGATGTGTGTAATTACACGAAGTGGCATGATATGAATCCAAAAGGCATGCATTTATGGATAAATGATGGAATATTAGCATTTCCCCAGGTGTTTTCATACTCTTTAATGAAAAAAAAATAATGTTTTTCTGTGTCATGCTCGTACAGCCTCTCACTCTCCCTCTTGCTAAGAAGTGCAACCAAACTGTTTCTTGGGCAACAGTGCAGCTGACGTTTGTACTTAAAGTTAACAGTGATTGACTGGTTTGTAGCTTTTATTTGGTTTATTTTGGCCTTTGGTGGAGCTGGGGCTATTCTGGCGGGTCACGCGGTGGTGCCCAATCCGGGTCTCGGGGGCGGTCATCGGTCACGGGGTCCAGTTCGGGGTGCGGAAGCGTTGACCGGGCCTCGGGTAGTCGGGGCTAGGCGTGGGTATTCTTATGCAAGCACTGTATTACATTGAATACCGTATTTTTCTGACTACAAGTCGCACCTGAGTATAAGTCGCACAAGCCATAAAATGCCCAACGAAGAGAAAAAAAACATATATATAAGTCGCACCGGAGTATAAGTCGCATTTTTGGGGGATAAAATCCAACACATAGAACAGATGTCATCATGAAAAGCACAATTAAGTGATAGTTATGAGGTAGTTATCAGTGACTTATTTACATACGCTAATTTTTTTCATTGTGACGTAATTTGTTTCGAAGTTTAAAATATGCAAATGAATATTTTTTTAAAGTCGTTTTTTTTTAACTAAATATTAGACATCAAGTAATGATTCTAAGCTAAAAATGAATAATAAATACGATTACTTACCTTCTTTTTATGGCTGGGTTGAAACAAAAGCGGTTGCGCGACGTCTGGAAACGGGTGTTTCCAGGGTAAAACGGACTAATTGAAAATAGTTCGGGGGCTTTATGCGCCATGAATCTGCTATCAACAGTTCTTTTGGCTTAAAATACAGCAGTTTATTTGAAAGACGGGTGCAAGAGCAGAAACTGCTTTTTCAGCATTGTCTGTGTTTTTCGCCATATGTATATGGCAGAAAACACTCAGGTGACTTGAAGTTCCGCTCTGAGACCCCCAATTTGGCCAAATTTCAAAATTGGCTGATATAGACCCTACTCACGTGACGTCACAGCCACGCCCCCGCGCCATGATGTCCGGATACTAGTCATGTTAATGCATTAGCGCTTCGTAAATTCCTCCTATTATGGCGTGTTTTTCTGCTCGTTAACATTAATAATCAAAACGGTGAAGTCGTGTGTGGCGGTCAGTTGCAAAAACAGAGAAGATAGACGGAGAGACTTGAATTTTTACCGTATTCCGAGAGACCCGAAGAGGAGACCGACATTGACTGCTGCAATTCGACGAGAAAACTGGGCTCCAAACGACTACCGCAGATTATGTAGTAGTCATTTTATATCTGGTAAGATGCATTTAATATATATTTAGAGGGTTTTGGGCTGACAACCACAATTAAGATCATTGCTAGGCTAATCGTCGACAACATACACGTATGTATGTAGTCAGAGTGCTATCGCTAAACCATATAAACATTAAAAGCCCTAGCTCCATTGACAAATGACATGAAATACATTAGACTTGACAGTGGATGTTAGCAAGAACAAAAGATTTTGAATTGAAAATTTAGTAACTCACCTTCCGAGCACAAGATTCCTGCCGAATTTTTGTGTACGAGGACCTGTTTCACCCAACCAGCAACGTAGCATTTATAATCCTCCAAGCTCTTAAAGTTTTTCAAACTTTCGTGAGAATAGGCTGATTTTGTGTGGACAAGATAGTTGTAAATATCAGGATGTCAGATGTCAGGCGAAGCCAGCGGGTCGAAAAACATCGATTTAGGCATCAAATACGGATCTGGCGAATGGATAAACTGAAGCTTTTCCACGTAACGCCTTTTATGCAACGGATCCAATGAGTTTACAGCGTCAGATAACACCGGGGCTTCCATGAATTGCTCTATAACTTGCTCGACTAATTGAAAACAATGAGAATAGGTCTGAAAAAGAGGTACAATATGGCGGCCGGAAACAGCGACACGCCCATTTTGTGACGTAGGTGAGTAGGGTCTATACATGTGTGACACATCATTGGAAAGCTTAACATCTCAATTTTCTGGGGAAGAAAAATTTGGAACAGGAGGGCATTTTGGAAAAAAAAAAAAAAAACAATTTAAACAGCTAAACCCTAACTGGAGGTGAGAGGACGTTGAGAGCAGAATTAAAGACGCCAAGATTTTAACGAGATATCGCGTACTTACCTCTTTTCGATCCAAAAACTCCATGTAGCATGTATAACCGAGTGTCAAGACACAGCTGTGAATGGCCACAGCCGGATTTTTGGGGGATTGTATGGGTGAAACATGGTAATATAACTAGGGTCGCGATGCAGAAATCGCAGACATAAAGGAGTGGTCGAGATCTTCATTTTCATATATTTACCCTTTTAAACGATTTTTTTCAAATTTTCTTTGCTTGGATCGATTATTTATCATCTAAAATATTGGGGATAATGCGACAGTAGCGAAAAAAATACAATTAAGCGATAGTTATGAGGTAGATATCCGTGACCTTATTTACAGACGCTAATTTTATTCATTGTGATGTAAGTTGTTCAAAAGTTTAAAATATGCGAATAAACAACTTTTTAAAGTCGTTTTTTTTTTATCTAAATATTAGACATCAATTAATGATTCGAAGCTAAAAATGACAGACATTTCGAATAATAAATACGATTACTTACCTTATTTTTATGGCTAGGTTGAAACAAAAGTGGTTGCGCGACGTCTGTAAACGGGGGTTTCCAGGGTAAAACGGACAAATTAAAAGTAGTTCGGGGGGCTCAATATGCCATAAATCTGCTATGGCAGCATATAGACATATTGTTCTTTCAAACACAACAGTTCTTTTGGCTTAAAATACAGCAGTTTATTTTGAAGAGGGGTGCAAGAGCAGAAACTGCTTTTTCAGTTTTGTCTGTGTTTTCCGCCAAATATACGCAAACAATATAAACAATTCAGTGCCTGTATTTCTACTCTCGTCCACTAGTTGGCAGCTCGCAGCAGCATTAATTTGTAGTCTGCTTAAATAACTACATTAGACTAATCCGAGTCGAGCTTTGTGTATGTCGCCATTTTTGGGTTGTTTGCACACTTATAGCAGCCTGGCGTCTGTCAATGTAAACAGTAACATTAGCTGCTGTTGACTGTGTGCTGCACGCGGCACACCTCAGCAATGGTGGACGGGGTTCTTCCGGAGTGTTTAGAACCCTGCATTTAAGCAGGTTTGCACTAAAAAAGAGAAAATGTTATAATGAAAGCTACATGTTCAAACACTAAACAAAACCATTTTTTACTTAGTTTTTGAATGAGGTTACATGAATAAATTAAGATGAATGCACTTTTTATGTCCATTTTAATTTGTTTTTTCTAAAGTGATATCTAAATTTCGCTAAAATCGTCTTCAAGTGTAGTATCGGGATTATTCAAATCGTGACCTGTGAATCGTTATACGAATCGTATTGCCCCTACAAAAAAAATGTATGTTAAAAATGGGGTGTTGAAACTACTTTGCGGTTTTTCACTTTCGCATTCGGTTCTGGTCCCCATTAACCGCGATAATTGATTTGATTCTAGACGAACTTTATGTAACCTGCACGCTGTTTGATCGTTTTTATCTGTTTTTCTGGCTTTTATTGATCTGTTTGTTGTCAGCAAAGTAAATTCTGATGAAGTAGCATGGCGGGACGCACACACACAGAAAATCTGCTTTCCCAGCGAGTCGCGCTGCATCGAACGGCGCTTGGTCGTGTGTTGACGGCGTGCTAACTCATTATGAATATCGGAGCGGTGTCATACACTCCCACTCTGAACAAGAGCCTCTCAATCCAAGTGGAATCTCCACACTACTAGTACAACTGTGATTTTCACATGCAGAAAAAACAATGATAGCTCACTAAGCGTAAAACTTGGCTGACCGTATTTTGATTTCTAAAAGACGACACTCGGCCCGGCCTCGAGATACTTAACTCATTCTCTCCCAGCCATTTTCACCGGAGCAAGGCCCTTCGCTCCCGTCCGTTTTACTGGATTTTGACTGACTTTGCAAGGCCCACAGAAAATTCAGTTCTATTGCTATATAAACATGGAGCCCATCAAAAGAAAGATTAGACTCAGAAAAAAAAGTTAGTTCATATCTTTTCCATTCTTTAGAAATCAGCATTAGAAAATAGCTTAGTTTGAGCAATTTTCCCATTTCTGAGGAAAAAACGGAGAAATTGAGCTTTTAGTGAAAGCATACATTTCAAACAGTTATTTTTTTGCTTTAGTTACATCCCAAACATCTGAATAATGTTTTCCTTTTACGAAATATAATAAACAACAAGACAAATAGAGCTTTTAATAGCAAAGTAACAACAATTTATTTACACATAACTAACTGAAAGATGACGCTGTTCTGGCGCGACAGCCGGTTAAACTTTTCCTTCATCGCCGTCTGTTTCATAAAGATGAATTTTTTTGAGTCTCTGCGGGCTTTGCTCGTGAGCAGCACGGACTCAAAGGCATCGTCCGCTGTACTAGTGGTCCCGGTCGTTCTGCTCGGTCGTCCAACGCCTGGCATCCCGGGCGTCCTACCGGTTTTTCTGCTCAGTCGTCCACCACCTGGCCTCCATTCGGTCGTCCTCCGCCGGGGCCCGCCGTTCGTTGCCATTTAATCGGGTTGCGGGTCTTACCAAATGCACTACTGCCCTCCAATGGCCAGTTTTATTGCTTTAAAATTTATTTTCAGCTTTGTGCCAGAGATGTCTTTATTGAAAAAAACAAAACAAAAACATAAAAGACGTATAAATACGTCTTTTGGACACTGAAACAATTAAGAATAAAATGTATTTAGATGTTTTGGGAGCAAATGAGTTTTTAATATATTTATAGTGTGCCTCCTCCATCTGGATAAAAAAAAATTCAGTTTTATTAAAAAAAAAAAAAAAATATATATATATATATATATATATATATATATATATTAGGGCTGTCAAACGATTAAAATTTGTAATCGAGTTAATTACAGCTTAAAAATTAATTAATCGTAATTAATCGCAATTAATCGCAATTCAAACCATCTATAAAATATGCCATATTTTTCTGTAAATTATATATATATTCTGTAAAATAAATTGTTGGAATGGAAAGATAAGACACAAGATGGATGTATACATTCAACATACGGTATATAAGGACTGTAGTGGGCATTTCACTCTACTGTCATTTAAATCTGTCTATGCTGTCCTCACTCGGAAGCGTCTACTTTTTCCAAAGCTAGACAGCTAGTGAACGACGCCTTAATAATCAGACTTCTTCCTTTTTCATGTGATCTATTAATAAAATGGCCTCAAACCATTGTTCTCTTTAGACCGTAGTGAAACTACAAAAAAAAAGTACACAAGCATTGCATTAGCAACAACGTTAGCTTAGCACGCTATACAGGTTCACTAAACATAAACAAAACGCGTCTCATACAAAAAATATAACAATTCGCTTACTAACATAATATGTACATTCTTTACAACAACCATACTTACGGACAAATCTTGCCCAAGGATCATATAAGTAGGGCTGTCCCAAACGACTAATTTTCTCCCGATTAGTCAGCCGACTATTTTTACAATTAGTCGACTAATCTAATAATTAAAAAAAAAAAAAAAAAAAAATTTTTTTTTTTTTTACTAATTTAGCAATGACATTTTTGTTGACGCTTATCAATTCACAAAAACATATTGGAACACTTAAATTATTTATTAAAGTACAAATAAACACGTAAATATTAATAATAAATCACAAATAAACAATGAGTTCAAATGCTGGTAGAATTAACTAGTGCAAAACAATGGAATGTCAACAGATTGAGAACACTGACTTCGCCTTTCCAACATGATTCAAAACAATTCTTAAAAAAACACCTAGCCTTAATATTATAGTATAGTACTATATATAATAGTTTTATAATAATTATAATAATTATTCATTGCCAATCAGATTTTTCATAAAGGGTGTCATTTGAAAGGTATTCTTAGTGTAGAATATAAATTCTGAAGGATGCGAGATTAACTCCTGAAATCGTTATTTATATGACGAAAATGACGTGCTTTTATTTTGAAATGTTCACCGGAAGTACGTTCGCTAAACCGCTAACTTCAGCTTTACACTCCGCAAAAAAAGCACTTTTTGTCATTGCATGTGTCAATAATAGATTTTTTTGGTCATTTTTTTCGTTTGCAAATGCTGTTAACCAGCGATTTTTCATGTTTGAAGTGTCACCTTTTAACCGCAAGTTTGCTTTCACGAGACGACTGCCAATGTTTCATAGCAGGCTAAAGTACCGGTAGGTTGCCTTTCCCCCCCATTCACCTCAGTGTAGCAATGCTAACGTTACAGTGTTTAATATAGATGTGTTTTCTTATTTTATATGTCTGAACTTTAATTCTACAGTGTGTTGATAAGAGAAAGGAGTCTCACATGCCATCAGCACGCAAGCATCAATGTATGCACGCACGCACGCGCCCAGCGATAAAAGGCAGCCGTGAAAATTACCGCCCTCATTTTTATTTGCCGTGCGATAAATGGACTCATTGCATATCGCGACAGGCTTAGCAACTTCAATAAAACATGTCGTTAGTTAGTTAGATGGACTTACAAACTGGGCGACGGCGCTTGAGGTGTTTATTCACGGCCGACGAGCAGCCAAGCTTGGCATTGAAGAGACAGGACAGAAAGAGTGTACCTTCCTTTGTTTCTTTGAAATAAGTTAATGTTTTGGACACTCTGGTGCGCTTTTTTTGGCTTTGTGCCGCTTTCCCTGCTTGCATACAGAGCGCGTCCGACATTCTGAACTTTCAACGCATATATTTTTTTAACCCTTTATTAACCGTCGACGGGATGTTGTGCTCGTCGACGGATTTAAGTCATCGATGACGTCGACAATGTCGACTAGTCGGGACAGCTCTACATATAAGCACAACATTACAACGTAGGCGTCAGCCCGAGACGTCATGCAGCCATATTGAACTGGCAAGAAAGCAATAAACCATGTCGCAAAGCGACCACAAGAGTTCGCTGTTAGACAGCACAAAAACCTTGCTGTGAAACTTACCAAAAGGCAGAATACTGTCTGACATGGGACAGTGCTGGACATGTGCGTTAATTGCGTCAAATATTTTAACGTGATTAATTTAAAAAATTAATTACCGCGCGTTAACGCGATAATTTTGACAGCCCTAATATATATATAATATTTTTTTTACTCAACAGCTTACTCAACAGGCTTTATTCTTACTTAAATAATCAAACAATAAAAACGCAAAACTAACAAACAAAAAAAGATAACAGAATAAATAGAATAAAAAGATTTTTAAAAATTGATATAATGCAGACCCATGGTAATGTAGTCCAGTCAATATATACACACAATAGGCTATGTGCCAACTAAACATTTTTATAAATTACTATCATGACAATTGTCGGTGAAAAATTGTTATTCCCACTCAAGTTTTATTCTCATTCAATGTTCTAGATTGCACGCAAACAATAACCGAAATAAACTGACAAACTATTCAACCAGCATGTTAACAAACGCTGCAGTTCAAAACGACATTTTCCCATAATGCCTAGCGTGGCTTAGCTCACTGATAGCTACCCTATTAGCGAGTACCTGGTGCCGAGGCAAAATCAAACTTTGCTATAAAAGTTTCTAATCATCGGCAGCGCAACGATACGACACCAAACAGGATTTTACAGATCACGTCAGTATAAAGCTCCGACAGAAGTCAACAGTTCCTCTTATTAACATAGATGATGGAACCCTGATGCATAAAAAGAAACACAGCTACTTAGAATATAATACTAACATTCCACCAAATACACGAACGCAGAACAATTAATACAAGGCTAATACAACATACTGTACACATACACTCACCGGCCACTTTATTTGGTACACCATACTAGTAACGGGTTGGACCCCCTTTTGCCTTCAGAACTGCCTCACTGCCTCAATTCTTCATGGCATAGATTCAACACGGTGCTGGAAGCATTCCTCAGAGAGTTTGGTCCATATTGACATGATGGCATCACACGGTGCAGATTTCTCAGCTGCACATCCATGATGCGAATCTCCCGTTCCACCACATCCCAAAGTTGCTCTAATGGATTGAGATCTGGTGACTCTGGAGGCCATTTGAGTACAGTGAACTCATTGTCATGTTCAAGAAGCCAGTCTGAGATGATTCCAGCTTTATGACATGGCGCATTATCCTGCTGAAAGTAGCCATCAGAAGTTGGGTACATTGTGGTCATAAAGGGATGGACACGGTCAGCAACAATATTCAGGTAGGCTGTGGCGTTCCAACGATGCTCAATTGGTACCGAGGGGCCCAAAGAGTGCCAAGAAAATGTTCCCGACACCATTACACCACCACCAGCCTGAACCGTTGATACAAGGCAGGATGGATCCATGGTTTCATGTTGTTGACACCAAATTCTGACCCTACCATCCGAATGTCACAGCAGAAATTGGAACTCATCAGATCAGGCAACGTTTTTCCAATCTTCTATTGTCCAATTTCGATGAGCTTGTGCAAATTGTAGCCTCAGTTTCCTGTTCTTAGCTGAAAGGAGTGGCAACCGGCGTGGTCTTCTGCTGCTGTAGCCCATCTGTCTCAAAGTTCAACGTACTGTGCGTTCAGAGATGCTCTTCTGCCTACCTTGGTTGTAACAGGTGGTTATTTGAGTCACTGTTGCCTTTCTATCAGCTCGAACCAGTCTGGCCATTCTCCTCTGACCTCTGGCATCAACAAGGCATTTACGCACACAGAACTGCCGCTCACTGGATATTTTTTCCTTTTCGGACCATTCTCTGTAAACCCTAGAAATGGTTGTGCGTGAAAATCCCAGTAGGTCAGCAATTTCTGAAATACTCAGACCAGCCCTTCTGGGTCCAACAACCATGCCACGTTCAAAATCACTCAAATCACCTTTTTTCCCCATACTGGTGCTCGGTTTGAACTGCAGGAGATTGTCTTAAACCATGTCTACATGCCTAAATGCACTGAGTTGCCGCCATGTGATTGGCTGATTAGAAATTAAGTGTTAACGAGCAGTTGGACAGGTGTACCTAATAAAGTGGCCGGTGACTGTATAACCCAATATACAACAGAAGACACATGATCGACATTAACAGGAGATAAACTTACAAATAGGTGTATGGAGCACTATAAAAATCACTTAGAACTCCTCCTGACTGTAGTTTGTAAGTGCCTGATCTCTCGCCAAACCGTCAACCCAGTAGATGGCGGTAATGCCCCATGATACAAGGGGTAAACTGCCAACAAAAACAAGAGGAAGAAGTTCTGTATTGGCCCGAATATAAGAAGGTGTTTTTTGCATTGAAATAAGACTGAAAAAGAGGGGGTCGTCTTATATTCGCGGTCTAGACATTGTACCCATTCACAACGCTAGATGACGCCAGATATCATTGAAGCGATGTTCTGTCATGACAGATCTCAGCTACTCTCCCCAGTCACGACGCTAGATGGCGACAGATATAATTGAAGCGATGTTCTGTCATGACAGATCTCAGCTTCTCTCAAGTTTAACCAGTTTGCAATTTTTTATTGCAGTGTTTTTCCTTATTCAGATTTGTTTCAAGACTACAGTTACAGTTAGACTTCACTTTGATGGTTAATGCAGTTATTGCAATTTTTTTTTTTTCACATTAGATTGGTTTATTTACATTTCAAAAACCAGAAGCCATTCATTTACGAATGTGATTGCACTTTAGTTTACATATTTAAATGTTCAGATATTAAGATTTGAATGAGGCAAAATAACATTTTTTTTCTCTCAAATATATTGTTATAATCATTTGTTTCGGATGTACTGTAATTATTTTCTTTATAAAAATTAATTTGGTGTTCAAAAAGTCTATTTTCAAACTTGAGTCATGAAAAAGAGGGGGTCTTCTCATAATCAGGGCCGTCTTATATTCGGGCCAATATGGTTCTCCTTCTCCCGGCCCTAGTAGTCAGAGCTACGTCAACGCAGGCAAGCGCTGCCCCCCAGCGGCCGGAGGGCTTATCCTCAAATTGGTCCCATGAAAAATCATAAAAACCGAACATTTTCATGAATTTCTAAAACCCTACCGGACGGTAAAAATAGGCTTTAAAAAGAAGACTTGTCCGGGCAAAAGAGGACGTTTGGTGACCCTACGTAAAACAAAACACTAAAATCCCCCAGGTCGTTACGCTCATGCAATCAGCTTATGCCTTGACCATTACGCTACAGGATTGAAGTTCAACTAAGCAAAACTACCTCCACAAAAAAAAAAAAAAATGAAAATGCTACCGAGCCAATTTTGGGTTCTGTGACTCATTGTAGTTTTATATGCAACTTTAGATTGTTGGACAACGCTTGTAAGTGTGAAGTCAGCTTTCTTTGCACGCCTACTGCAGGGGACTATTTTTTTTTTTAGGTCCTTCCTTCCAGCGTATGCTTTGTACAAGCGTGATGTGAAATGTGTGTTGGCAAAAGCCAAACAATAACTAACGGCAAAGGACAGAGATAGTGTGCAGAAATGGACTTTATCAGGGAGACCTTTTAACAAGTGACAACAACAAGAGTGACAATGTATTTTGTTTTGCTGACACCACCGAATAGAAATTATTTTTCTACTATTTATTTTTCTGGCATTGAGCTGAGAACACCGGCCGTATAGTTTAATTTATATTCCGGACAAGTATAACAGGGATGTTTTGTTCAAGTTGGCAGTTTGTAAAGCATAGCTCAGTTGATTCTCTTTAAAAAGCAATAAAATGGTAGTGATGTGTGTTTTTGGTCATCTATTGGTTTATCATGATATATTTACAGTTCATTTCAGTTTTCGGTAACACTTTGCAATAAGGGTCCCTCAATTAACATTAGTTAATGCATTTTTAGACAATAACTAATGTTTAAGTAACATTACAATAATTAATATAATTGCTTATCTAACATTTATTGATATATTAATCAACATGAGTTAAAGCATTAGTTAATGAATTAGTTAATGCATAACCAATCAGTAACTAATGGTTTGTTATATATAGGCCTTTATAGGGTTACGGTTTAGGGTTAGGGTTTGTTAACTTAAGCATTTATAATTCCTTAGTTCAGGGACACATGTGCTATACTTTACAATAAGGGTCCAAAAAGCATTCAGTTATGGTTAATAAAGGTTAAGGGGGGGGGGGGGGGGGGGGGCTTAAACATTTATAATTTGTTAGTTAAGTGTGCTACATGTGCTACACTTTACAATAAGGCTCCAAAAAGCCCTAACCCTCAGTAATGGTTAATTAATGTTAAGTAGTACTTATGAGGTACATTCATGTGAAATAATACCATACTTAAGGTTAGGTTATCAGTGTCTTCGAAAAGAACTTTGGGACAAACGTCGGACGGCCTTGAGTTTTTGGGAGGGAAGTGAATCGGTCGCCGGGGATAGTTGGACGAGTTGTAAAACGGGCGTGACATCGATCAGAATTTGTTTGGTTTGTCAAGGGACATTGGGGAAGACAAAAGAGAAACCCGGCGTGATATTCACAATGGAAGACAACATGTCCTTAAAGTTACGTATTTCCTACTCTCGTTCGTCTTGATATTTTTCAAAATCCAGGACTTTTTTTTTTTTGCGAAAAATAATGACCAATTATGAATTTTTGAATAAATTCAGCCAAGGATTGCCTGCTTAGAAGACTTTATAAACAAGATATATATCAAGGGTAAAAATGGTGTCATCCAGCCAGGAGCTGTGACCACGCAGGAGTACAATGAGAATACACAAGTCAAGGGTCTATATTAGAGATGATCGATCGGGTCCGATCATGTCATTTTCAAAGTATCGGAATCGGCAAAAAAATATCGGCCGTGCCTTTTTTTAATATACAGTTGTGGTCAAAAGTTTGCATACACTTGTGAAGAACATAGTGTCATGGCTCTCTTGAGTTTCCAGTTATTTCTACAACTCTGATTTTTCTCTGATACAGTGATTGGAACAGATACTTCTTTGTCACAAAAACATTCATGAAGTTTGGTTCTTTTATGACTTAATTATGGGTGAACAGAAAAAAGTGATCAAATCTGCTGGGTCAAAAATATACATACAGCGGCGCTAATATTTGGTAACCTTCAATTACGCGCTTTTGGTAGCCATCCACAAGCTTCTGGCAAGCTTCTGGTTGAATCTCTTACCACTCCTCTTGACAGAATTGGTGCAGCTTTCCGACATGGACTTGTTTCTTCAGCATTGTCCACAAGTTCTCAATGGGGTTTAAGTCAGGACTTTGGGAAGGCCATTCGAAAACCTTAATTCTAGCCTGATTTAGCCATTCCATTACCACTTTTGATGTGTGTTTGGGGTCATTGTCCTATTGGAACACCCAACTGCGCCCAAGACCCAATCTTCGGGCTGATTACGTTAGGTTATCTTGAAGAATTTGAAGGTAATCCTCCTTCTTCATTATCCCATTTACTCTCAGTAAAGCACCAGTTCCATTGGCAGCTAAACAGCCCCACAGCATAATACTACCACCACCGTGCTTGACGGTAGGCATGGTGTACTTGGGGTTAAAGGCCTCACCTTTTCTCCTCCAAACTTATTGCTGGGCATTTTGGCCAAACAGCTCGATTTTTGTTTAGTCTGACCACAGAACTTTCCTCCAGAAGGTCTTATCTTTGTCCATGTGATCAGCAGCAAACTTCAGTCGAGCCTTAAGGTGCCGCTTTGGGAGCAAGGGCTTCCTTATTGCACGGCAGCCTCTCAGTCCATGAAGATGCAAAACACGCTTGACTGTGGACACTGACACCTGTGTTCCAGCATCTTCTAATTCTTGGCAGATCTGCTTTTTGGTGATTCTCGGTTGAATCTTCACCCTCCTGACCAATTTTTTCTCAGCAGCAGGTGATAGCTTGCCTTTTCTTCCTGATCGTTGCAGTGACAAAACAGTGCCATGCACTTTATACTTACAAACAATTGTTTGCACTGTTGCTCTTGGGACCTGCAGCTGCTTTGAAATGGCTCCAAGTGACTTTCCTGACTTGTTCAAGTCAATGATTCGCTTTTTCAGACCCATGTATGTATATTTTTGACCCAGCAGATTTGATCACTTTTTCTGTTTACCCATAATAAAGTCATAAAAGAACCAAACTTCATGAATGTTTTTTGTGACAAAGAAGTATCTGTTCCAATCACTCTATCTGAGAAAAATCAGAGCTGTAGAAATAACTGGAAACTCAAGAGAGCCATGGCATTATGTTCTTCACAAGTGTATGTAAACTTTTGACCACAACTGTATATACATTTTTAATTAAATTGTTTTCTAATTGTATTTAACGTTACAGACATAATATGTTACACTCATCCAGAGTCTTTAGTTTAGGCTTAAGGTAGGGTTATCAAATTTATCCCGATAACAGCGGTAATTCATTAAAAAAAAAAAGTATCACGTTAAAATATTTAATGCAATTAATGCATGCACTGCACGACCCACTCACGCATTGTCGCGCTCAATCTGTAATGGCGCCGTTTTACCTATTAAGAGAGATAAAAGGCAGCGTAAAATGAGTAGAGTGAATTTTGGCAGCCTTTGGAACCTTTTTTTAATTGGCTAAAGCCTTACAATCCCTCTCCCTACGATTAGACATATCATGGGAAGCAATGTGGGGAAGCAAGGTAGCAATTGATCTTTTTCTTAACACCTTGTTATATCCCAACGCAGAGAAGATATATCAATTGGTAGCACTATGCACAGTCATGGTTCCACTTCCCATCATGCATTTGGGTTGAATGGCTACAGTATCATTTACTGAAAGCTCAACAAAGACACTAGATGGCAATATTTAGTCACAATATACAAAGTCACAAGTCTCTCTATCCGTGGATCCCTCTCACAGAAAGAATGTTAATAATGTAAATGCCATCTTGAGGATTTATTGTCATAATAAACAAATACAGTACTTATGTACTGTATGTTGAATGTATATATTTGTCCGAGTTTTATTCATATTTTTTTTAATGCATTGCCAAAATGTATATGATCGGGAAAAATTATCGGGAATGATTGGAATTGAATCTAGAGCAAAAAAAAGCAATCGGATCCAGAAATATCGGGATCGGCAGATACTCAAACTAAAACGATGGGATCGGATCGGGAGCAAAAAAACATGATCGGAACAACCCTATTCTAAATGCTTGTTGAAAGGGCGTTGCTTACTATGAAACGATACCTACTATGAAAGCAAAAATGAAATTTATTACAGTCCAACTCTGGTGATTTTCCACAGAAAAACATCCTGAGTTATGGCCTTGGAAACTAGCGCTAGCTGGTACAAGAGGGAGTAAAATCAGATAAGGCAGTCGACAGAAACTCTTTGTATTATGTTCAAAGAAATACATGTGGATACAGTCTCACAAATGAATATAGTATTACAGCAGTTTTGTGTTTTGTAAGCATGAATAAAATATTCCTTCATAAAAAAAATTTCGAGTTCTCCGCCACCCTGTCTCGCCTCCCCATTATTTCCCTGCATCTGGGTTCACCTTGTCTGCCTGTCTGCTACAAACAAAAAGTGTAAATCACATGTTTTTCAATGTCATGTTGCCTATTTTTTGTTTTTTTTGTCAGAGTGGTCAGACAATTAGTTTTATTTGCAATGAGCAGTTGAACTGAGGCTGAAAAAAACTAAAGTGTTGTTGCAAAGTTCTGTGCTTTAGTGTTCTAAGTTTAACAAAAGTCAAGCTTTTTTGTCTCGATCCGCTTGTCTCCTTGTGAAGGCCAGTTAGCATCACTCTCTATTTTCACCACACTCATTCTCACAGCGTCGGCACATCCTTTCATCTGCTCTTGCTTGAATATTGAACATAAGTGTATAGTTGTCTGAATGATTCATGAGACTATGTATGGCTGTACAAAGAGGAAGTTGTCTATACTTGGTTGTCCGCATTCTCTCTCTCTCACAAAAGAAAGACGAGCAAGTGTTCGCCCGAAGCCACTGTGATGTGACTCGGCCCCTGACGGGAGCTCATGTCTAATTGAGCTGAGTTAGAATACATAGGGTGTAGGCTTTTATCTGCCCCTTATAAACTTTCTCCTCATCATCTAACTCTTCAGCTATGCTCCTCAGCTTGAAATTGGCCTCGGAAGAGCACTGTTTAATGCGAAACTCATCCTCCCCGGTGTCCCACCTCGCCATCTTTAGATTCCTTTTCCACGGATAGTTATCTGGGTGTTTGAAAAAGACCCAGATAGTGTTATTGTTTTTTTTTTTTTTTTTTTTGTAATGGGATTTCTTCAGCGTGCCGCACAGCCCGAACTGCTTGACCGATCGGCACCGTTCAAGTATCGACATGTCCGGAATTTTTGCGCTCCGAAAATTTTCCGTCGCGCCACAAACGGCAATTTTCCGAAAAAAGCAATTTTCAAAATGTATCTAGTCCTACAATTTTTGACCAAATTACATAATTTAGGTATCAAAAATTCCAGGACGGTGAGAGGCATAAAAGTTGTATACAGAATTTGGAAAAAAATTACGGCTCCCTGGAAATTTGACAAAAACTTGCCAATTCATTTTTAATGAAAAAAAAAAAAGTTCCAAAGTGGATCTTATCCTACAATGTTTGACCAAATCACACTATTTGGGCATCAAAAATTCCAGAATGGTGAGGGGCATAAAAGTTATACACAGAATTTGGAAAAAATTTACGGTTCCCCGGAAATTTGCCAAAAACTTGCCCATTCATTTTTAATGGGAAAAAAAAAAGAAAAGTTTCAAAATGTATCTAGTCCTTCAATTTTTGACCAAAACACACAATTTGGGCATCAAAAATTCCGGAACGGCGAGGGGCATAAAAGTCACAGAGAAATTTTTTTTTGATAAAATGTACGGTTTCCTGGAAATTTTCCAAAAACTTGCCCATTCATTTTTAATGGGAAACAAAGAAAAGTTTCAATATGTATGTAGTTGGAGCAGCTGTTCTGCACCGGCTTTGAAACAGTGTAATTTTTACATTTATAAAGCACACCTTACCCTCGGTGGGTAGTAACAACTTTTTGAAAAACGTACTTCGAAGAGTAGTTTTACCAAGCCATACTTTTTATCTTTACTTGAGTAAATTTGTAAAGAAGAAACACGACTGTTACTCTGCTACTTACGAGGAAGTGAGTAAAGATCGTGTTTTGTATTATGTCAAATACTGGGATAATTTTAATACGGAAGTGGCTTGCATTTTGTGGCTAACAAGCTCCTTGTCCACTCAGCCGACGACCGGTGGCTTGTCTCACAAACCCATCCGCCGCGAGAGCACTATATTTGGCTTATTGCCCTCTTCGTGTGCCCAGTCTTCTGTCAAATTTTCCACCCGATCAGAAATTGCAACTTGGTGTTAATAATGGCCGCGAATACAGCGAATACAAAGTAAACACTACAAACTTTCTTTAAATAAAGGACTATTTACTCATTTTGATCATGGATGGGCATGTAGAAAAGCTCTCCTCAGACACATTCTGCCATGTTAGCTACACAACAACTGCAGCCGCTCTCCTATGACTCTCTCGCTGTTTACGTCTTCACCATGTAGTAAAGCATTATTATGCCATATTCGTGTTGACCACTTGGCAGCTACGCGTTCCTCCGACGTCGGCCGGTTTGTCCGGTGGTCATTGTCCAGCTGCTTCTCCGCAAACGAGCCCTCTGTCCTCAGCAGGGGAACAACGAACTCCAACTTTCTCGCCGCCGGGCGGGTTGCCGATTGGCAAAAACAATCGACAACCCTGCCGCCGTGTGAAATGATCCGGGCTAGTTATGTGTGATTTTTCGCTTCAAAGACTTTGAAACTTTACCCGGTTCGGGTTAGCATGTCTGCTAGCTGTCACGCCTCTTGGTTTGTTTAATCCTCCGAAGCCGGGGCAGGGAAATGACAAAAGCCCGACTTACTACGGTGGCATAAAATATTGTTCGGGAGGTATGACAGTAAAGGAGAAGTCGACAGTTTTAACCATTATGGAGTAATTTTGCCATGTCGTACTGAATAAATGCATTTTTGTTATGTCCTATTCCATCTAGCACAAGACTGTTCTTTGTCATGACTATACCATTTATTTAGCTATTGGGAAAAAATACTTGGATAAAAAGAATATCCTGTAAAAATATTGGAGTAGAGCGACTGAAACAATGACATTTTGCGGCTCTTTTCGTCACATTTTCCTTGTTCTTAATAATTTCCCATCAATGGCCTGAATAGTAAAACAGATGAAACCTTTTTCTTGCCGACATCATCCTCCTGTTGGGGGTGCTAGAGCCCTGTAATGGTAGGCGTGGCTAACCGGCAGATTAAAAGACTAATTTTTCGTCATCTGCGCTTTGCTAAATTGTTGTATATTGTCGAATCGTCTCAAAATACTATTGTAATTCACATAATAATGCTATTTAAGACTTTCTTTCGTCGTACGCACTTTAAAGCTGCTGATACAGAATGGGGACTTGAGTATGTTATTTACTGTTTTGAACTTACTGAAATCGTATTTTATTTAAGCCTGAGAGGATTTTTGTACAGTTTTTGTAACTAATGTACGAAACATTAAAAGCAGCTAATAGCTCGGGGAGGTTTATAGTCGATTTATAATCAAATCGTAGCATCAAATTGTAGCCTCCGAATCGTAAGCCTCTACTCACTACTGAAAAAAATATCAGTGTTACTTACGCCGTTATACCCTAACGCCATTATTAACAGCAATGCTTATCGCTAACATAAAGCACCCGTCCCGAACACACCAGGAGTCACCTGATGTTAACCACTCTGAGGTAAAATTTGATCTCTTCACCAGAGGTCTGCTAATCCTTTAAGCTCGGTTTGTCTGCATAGTCCAATTTAGCCGTCTTTTAATGTAATTAAATTGTGCTGATGACCCTCAGCGACCGACCCGCTTGTATTTGAACACCATCCAACCGTGGATTTTCACTTGGTGGTGGGTGGAGGGAGTTCCCACTCTTTCTAGCATGTGCAAAGCTCCTTTAACAAAGCCTGGCTGTGTTGTGCTGGCACTATCCTCGCAATTCCCGCCTGAGCGGGAAGATCATTGGAAAGCAATACCGGGCCAGCCAAGTCTATCGCAAACCCCTTAAATACAATTTCCCTCCAAAAACAAAAGGCGAGGGGGAGGGGGCGTCTCTTAGCACATTACAAGCTTACTGTTAAAGCATCCCGCTCAGCCTTTCGATCACATGTCATCTGCAGTTGTGGGCGTATGCCAGAAACAATTACAGTAGCCTTTGTTCCCTAAAGAGGGAACTTGAGAGCTTCTGGGATTGCCTGAAATCTAGAGGAGAAAAAAAAACAGGATGGGAGTTTTTTTTTCTTCATCCATTGCTATCTGACGCCCGCATCGCTATCTCTTCAGCGTCTCGCAGACCCGGGTCATGTCAATCGGATTTAGAATGTGGAACCGGCAGCGAGGCGACCGCCGAGTCTCGCAGTTTTTCCATTAAGGTTAATGCCCACAGCTCTGCCATCGGAGCTTTGTGGGTGTAATCTCATTTTCTCTTTGCTGCCATCTGATCCCGCTCACCAATCACTTCCGTATGCCAGTCGTACAATTACACTCACCGTTTTTTGCATGGCTCTCGGTGCTCGCCGAGGAAAGAACATGGGGAGAAAATCATCTCAGGGTGCACACGGGAAACTACAATTTGCTTTTGTGAAATATTTAGGATATTTTTCAACATGATATGAATTTTTCCACCGTGTTGACATTTAAAGTGCATGTGACACGAAAAAGCATGTTTATTTCATAATACACGCGGTATTTTATGCTCCTGAATGATATGGACCGCTAGGATGTGTGTGGAAGCGATCGCTATATTTATTTAGTTTTTTGAAGCCCGCGCCATGAAAATGAGTGACTTCCGGCTTCGGTCTTGCATTGCGGAGGAGGGCGCTGTGACGTGTACGGTAGAAGACGTCCTCTTCACTATACAGCGTACTGTTGTGTACGAGGACGAAGGATTCAGCTGATTTTGCGGATTAATACGTTTATTTTTTGCATCACGCCAGCCAAACGGCTGCAGAAAAATCATTCTGTATGAGGGAGAGGCGTATGCGCCTTTTTGGAGTTTCAAAAGGTTCCCATTCACCGTGGATATTGGCCAAAACAAGCCCGACTACAGTGGGACCATTGGACTTTGGAGGAAGTGAGTAAACATCTTGTTTAGTATTATGTCAAATATTAATACAGCTATTACAAAGTAAACACTACAAACTTTCTTTAAATAAAGGACTACTTACGTTTGATCATTGATAGGCACGTAAAAAGCTCTCCTCATGCACATTAGCACGTTAGCTGCACAACAACTGCAGCCACCCTCCTCCAGGGAACGAACTGTAAATTGCTCTCCGCCGGGCGGTTTGCCGATCCGCGAAGACAATCGACAACTCGGTCATCATGTCAAATAATCCAGGCGAGTTATGTGTGATTTTCCGCTTCGAAGACTTTGAAACGTCACTCTGTTCGGGTTAGCGTGTCGGCTAGCTGTCACTCCTTTTGGTTTGTTAACATTCTCCGAAGCCGGGGAAGGGAAATGATATACAGAATGTCCGATTTAGGTGTCATAAAATATCGTTCGGGAGGTGCGACAGTAAAGGTGAAGTTGACAGTTTTGACCATTATGGAGTAATTTTGCCATGTCGTCCTGAATAAATGCATTTTTATTATTCCATATTCCATTTAGCACAAGACTGTTATTTGTGTCATGACCATGCCGTTTATTTAGCAATTGGGGAAAATACTTGGATAAAAAGAATATCTTGTAAAAATATTGAAGTAAAGAGACAGAAACAACGACATATTGCAGCTCTGTCCATCGCGTTTTCCTCGTTATGAATAGTTCCCCCTCAACGGGCTGACTGGTCCTTCTCAAGCCATTTATATAGCTATTGGGGATAAATACTTGGATAAAAAGAATATCCTGTAAAAATATTGGAGTAGAGAGACTGAAACAATGACGTTTTGCGGCTCTCTTCATCGCGTTTTCCTCGTTCTGAATAATTCCCTCTCAATGGGCTGAATAGTAAAGCCGATGAGCCCAGTCTACCGCTGACGTCATCCACCTGTTGGGGACGCTAAAGCCCTATAATGGTAGGCGTGGCTAATCAGCAGATTAAAAGACTAATTTCTCGTCATCTGCGCTTTGCTAAATTGTTTTATATAGTCGAATCGTCTCAAAATATGATTCTAATTCACATAATAATGCAATTTAAGACTTTTTTTCTCATGTCGTATGCTCTTTAAATTTCCATGAACTTTATGACGATTAAGTTATTGCCGCCCCTAAATTAGCATGATTTAAAATACCGTATTGGCCCGAATATAAGGTGTTTTTTTGCATTGAAATAAGACTGAAAAAGAGGGGGTCGTCTTATGTTCACGGTCTAGACATTATACCCATTCACGACGCTAGATGGCGCCAGATATCATTGAAGCGATGTTCTATCATGACAGATCTCAGCTACTCTCAAGGTTAACCAGTTTGCATTATTTTACTGTAGGGCTGTCAAACGATTAAAATTTTTAATCGAGTTAATCACAGCTTAAAAATGAATTAATCGAAATTAATCGCAATTCAAACCATCTATAAAATATGCCATATATTTCTGTAAATAATTGTTGAAATGGAAAGATAAGACATAAGACGGATATATACATTCAACGTACTGTATTTGTTTATTATAACAATAAATCAACAAGATGGCATTAACATTTATTAACATTTTCTTAAAGCGATTCATGGATAGAAAGACTTGTAGTTCTTAAAAGATAAATGTTAGTACAAGTTATAGAATTTTATACTAAAACCCCTCTTAATCTTAATGTTTTCGTTTTAATTAAGTTTGTAAAACGTTCAATCAAAAAATAAACTAGTAGCTCGCCATTGTTGATGATGTCAATAATAATTATGGTGCTGAAACGACAAAACACCAAAAAACACAAGTAACAAGTGGAAATGACACTGCTGGATGCTTGAGCGGAGCATGTGCATTAAATGCGTCAAATCTTTTAACGTGAATAATTTGAAAAATTAACGCCCGTTATGCGATAATTTTGACAACCCTATTTAATTGCAATGTTTTTCCTTATTCAGATTTGTTTCAAGACTACAGTTAGTTAGACTTAACTTTGATGGTTAATGCAGTTATTGCAATTTTGTTGTTTTATCACAATAGATACCAGAAGCCATTCATTTACGAATGTGATTGCACTTTAGTTTACATATTTATATGTTCAGATATTAAGATTTGAATGAGGCAAAATAACATGCTTTTTCTCTCAAATATATTGTTATAATCATTTGTTTCGGATGTACTGTAATTATTTTCTGTATAAAAATTAATTTGGTGTTCGAAAAGTCTTTTTTTCAAACTTGAGTCTTGAAAAAGAGGGTGTTGTCTTATAATCAGGGGCGTCTTATATTCGGGCCAATACGGGAAGTATTTCAACACCTTGCGAGTTTTCCCACTTAGAAATGATGGGCGGGTTTGAAATTTTCATGGTAGGTGCTTGTCCACTGTGAGAGACAATCAAATCCAGAAATCACAGAGTATGATTTTTTTTAGGAATTTATTTGTATTATACTGCTACAAATAAGGATTTGAACATCTATTTGCCAGAATTGTTAGCGTCAAAGACCTGTTAGTCGTCTTTAAAAAGTCCCAACAAATAAGTGGAGTGGAGGTGGACTTTTTGAGTCTGACTTTTTGGCCTGTTTTTTGAGCCGGTTAGCTGCATATAAACACCTGTCCACCCCTTACAATCAAAAGGACTCAAATTCCTAACATGGTCAAGACCAAATAGCTGTCCAAAGACACCAGAGACAGAACTGTAGACCTCTACAAGGCTCGGACAGGGTTACGGGGCAATTGCTAAGCAGCTTGGTCATATAAGACTCATCGTTGGAGCAATTATTAGAAAATGGAGGAAGCTAAACATGACTGTCAATATCCCTCGGACTAGGGTTCCATGCAAATTCAACCTCATAGGGTCTCAATGATCTAAGAATGGTAAGGAATCAGCCAAGAACTACACAGGAGGAGCTGTTCAATGACCTGACAGTAGCTGGGACCACCATTTCCAAGGTTACTGTTGGTAATACACTAAAATTTCATGGTTTAAAATCAGGCATAGCAAGGAAGGATCCCATGCTTAAGCCAGCACATGTCAATGCCCGTTTCAAGTTTGCCAATGACCATTTGGATGATCCAGAGAAGTCATGGCGAGATCAAAATGGAACAGTTTCGTCTTAATTACACTCATAGTGTTCAGAGAAAGAAGAATAAGTACCATCCTAAGAACACCATCCCTACTGTGAAGCGTGGGGATTGTAGCATCATGCTTTGGGGGTGTTTTTCTGCACAAGGAACTATATTACTGCACTGTATTAAGGAGAGGATGACCAGGGCTATGTATTGTGAGATTTGGGGGAATAACCTCCTTCCCTCAGTCAGACAGCCAGAATAACCAAGGAGTGGCATCGTAAAGAGCATATAAAGGTTCTGGATGGACCTACAGTAGCTAGTCTCTAGAGCTGTCCCGACTAGTCGACGTAGTCGACGTCATCGATGACTTAAATGCGTCGACGGTTAATGAAGGGTTGAATAAATCTGAGCGTGGAAAGTTGAGAATGGCGGATGCTCTTTATGCAAGCAGGGAAAGTGTCACAAAGCCAAAAAAAATCACACCAGAGTGGCCAAAACATTGACTTATTTCAGTGATACAAAGGAGGGTACTGTTGTGTCCTGTCTCTTGAATGCTAAGCTTGGCTGGACGTCGGCCGTGAATGAACACCTAAAGCGCCGTCACACAGTTGTAATTTTGGAAGACGACAGGAGACAACAAGCTGGCAGATCGTAGGTCCATCTAACTAACAACAATTTTTGATTGAAGTTGCTAAGCCTGTCAGTATATGCAATAAGTCCATTTATTGCAACTTAATTAAAATGAGGGCGGTAATTTTCATGGCTGTGTTTTATCGCCGCGTGCATGCATGCATGCATTTGTGCTTCCGCGTACACGTGCGTGTTGATGGCATATGAGACTCCAGTTACTTTCGCAGATGTTTATTGATCATCAACATGCCATACAATTAAAGTTCAGACATACAAAATAAGTAAACACATCTATATTAAACATTGTAAACGTTAGCATTGTTATATTGAGGCTAATGGGGAAAAAAAGACAACCTACTTTAGCCTGCTATAAAACATTGGCAGTCTTCTCAAAAACGCAAACTGCAATCAGAAGGTGACACTACAAACATGATATATTGCTGGTTAACAGCATTTACAAATGAAAAAATGGGGAAAAAATCTATTACTGACACCCACCACATGCAATGACGAAAAGTGCACTTATTTTGTGGAGTGTAAAGCTTACGGTTAGCGGTTTAGCGAACATATTTCTGGTGAACATTTTAAAATAAAAGCACGTCATATTCAACCTATGAATAGCGATTTCTGGACTTAATCTCACTTCAGAATTCAGATTCTACACTAAAATAGACAGATATTCAACACTAAGAATACCTTTAAAGTGACACCGATTATGAAAATCTGATTTGCAATGAGTAATTGTAGTCGTTTGGGACAGCCCTACTAGTCTCCAGACCTAAACCCAATAGAAAATCTTTGGAGGAAGCTCAAATTCTGTGTTTCTCATTGACAGCCCAGAAACCTGATTGATTTAGAGAAGATCTGTGTGGAGCAGTGGTGCAAAATTCCTGCTGCAGTCTGTGCAAACCTGGTGAAAAGTTACAGGAAACATTTGACCTCTGTAATTGTAATCAAAGGCTACTGTACCAAAAATATGACCTTTGACCTCTGTAATTGTAATCGAAGGCTACTGTACCAAATATATGATTTCTGGATTTTTTTTTTTTTTTTTAAATGTCTCTCACAGTGGACAAGCACCCACCATGAAAAAATCAAACCCGCCCATTATGTCTAAGTGGGAGAACTTGCAAATCGCATTGTGTTCAAATACTTATTTTCCTCACTGTATATTGACTTGTGAATCTTTTATCCCACGTGGACAAAAGATGGCGCAATGATTGCGTCATCTTTGTTTTTCAGCCGTTTTAACACTATTGTAAGAAAGTCAGGGCAAGGACACAGAAGGATAATGGTGTTGGTGTAGTTTTAGTTGACAAAATTTCATACAGATTTAGTCTAGTTTTAGTCGACAGTTACTCAAAATTTGACAACTGGGGTGGCAAGCCTGTCCTTTAGGGGGGCAGTTGCCCCCCAAATACCACCCTGGACGCCACGACGTGTATGTAAAAAAAAAGTTACACTACGCTAAATGCTAATGCTAACGTTAATCCTATGCTAACGATACGAGCTACATTTAGTGTGTGATGATCAATCAGCACAGACCTTTAAAGGCTTGAGCAACATTGCATATTCTTAAACTTCTTTTCCATGGTAATTTCTATTTCTAGAAAACCCAGCTTTCTTCTTTTGGGCCAAAATGTGAAAATAGGAGGGCGAAAAAGGCTAAGCTACTCCAGGTACACAAACACAGGCAAGCGTTATGCTAACTAAGCGCTAAGCAGAAACAATGGTGCAGGGGATTTAACTGCAAACGAGGTACAGGCGTCAAAGAGGAAACACGTTTTAGGTCGAAAAAGGCTAAGCTACTCCAGGTACACAAACACAGGCAAGTGCTATGCTAACTAAGCGCTAAGCAGAAACAATGGTGCAGGGGATTTAACTGCAAACGAGCTATGGGCATCAAAGAGGACACGTTTAAGGCCGAGGACATCCTAACTTAAGGACTCCATGTAGTCAAACATACATTAGGGATTGGTTTCACATTTGAACCAGAAATTGTGAACAGTGGTATGAAAAAGTATCAGAACCTTTTGGAATTTCTCACATTTCTGCTTAAATTCCCAATCAAATGTGATCTGATCTTTGTCAAAATCACACAGATGAAAAAACAATGTCTGCTTTAACTAAAACCACCCAAACATTTATAGGTTTTCATATTTTAATGAGGATAGTATGCAAACAATGACAGAAAAATAAGTGAGTGAACCATCACATTTAATATTTTGTGCCCCCCCCCCCCATGGCAGCAATAACTTCAACTTCAGACGCTTCCTATAGCTGCAGATCAGTCTGGCGCATCGATCAGGACTAATCTTAGCCCATTACTCTCTACAAAACTGCCGTAGTTTAATAAGATTCCTGGGGTGTCTGGCATGAATCGTTGTCTTTAGGTCATGCCACAGCATCTCAATGGGGTTCAAGTCCGGACTTTGACTTGGCCACTCAAGAACATGTATTTTGTTCTTCTGAAACCATTCTGAAGTTGATTTACTTCTGTGTTTTGGATCATTGTCTTGTTGCAGCATCCATCCTCTTTTTATCCTCAACTGTCAAACAGAGTGCCTCAGGTTTTCCTGCAGAACATCTTACACTTTTGAATTCATTCTTCCATTAATGATTGTAAGCTGTCCAGGATCTGAGGCAGCAAAACAGCCCCAAATCATGATCCACACTCCACCATGCTTCACGGTGGGGATGAAGTGTTGATGTTTGCGAGCTGTTCCATTTTTCCTCCACACATGACGTTGTGTGTTACTCCCAAACAATTCAACTTTATTTTCATTAGTGCCAGTGTTTTTTTTTAAGTCATTAACAGACACTCTAGGGTTCTTTTTTTTACCCCTCTGAGTATTCTGCACCGAACTTGTGGCGTCATCTCTGGTTGACGGCCATTCCTTGGGAGAGAAGCCATGGTGCCAAACTCTCTCCATATGTAGACAACTTCTCTGTCGACTGATGAACATCCAGACTTTTAGAGATGGTTTTGTATCCTTTCCCAACTTTATACAGATCACCAATTCTTCATCGCAGGTTTTCAAATAGCTCTTTTGACCGAGCCATGATGCACATCAGACAATATTTCTCATCAAGACAATTCTTACCAGGTGTGTGTTTTATAGTGGGCAGGGCAGCTTTAAACCACTCATCAGTGATTGGGAACACTCCTGACTTAAATTGTTTGGTAAAAATTGGTTTCAATTGCTCTTTAAATCTCCTCAGGCAGAGGGTTCACGTACTCATTTCCCCCCATCTGTCATTGTTTGCACGCTATCCTCATTAAAATATGAAAACCTATTAAATTTTTGGGTGGTTTTCGTTAAAGCAGACACTATTTTTTTCTTCTGTTTGATTTTGACAAAGATCAGATCACATTTGACCTATAAATGTTTGGGTGGTTTTCGTTAAAGCAGACACTGTTTTTTTCTTCTGTGTGATTTTGACAAAGATCAGATCACATTTGATGGAGATTTTATGCAAAAATGTGAAAAATTCCAAAAGGTTCAGATACTTTTCCATACTACTGTACTGTAGTTCTTTGTCAAAAACAAAAGCATTCTTCTCTCTGGTTGCAAAGCAGTTTTACTCCCTTTTAAATACAGTGTATGTTGGTAACAATGCAATTGACCTGAAAAGTGTCGTTAATGCTATATGCTTTTTACGATTATTTATTTAAAACTCTGTGCTTTATGTAACTGATGAGCTCACAGCATCGGCGGGGAGTGTCAGTTGAAAGGAAGTCAAAAGTAATAAACAAGGAATAAATTATGTATTCCTGTTGTATCTTTTATTCATTGTCTCCATTTTCAGAATAACTCTTTACCGACAAATGAAAAAGTCGTTGTTGTTGTTGGTTATCCGTTGGGAACAGAGGCTGGTGACGGATCGGGCAATGTAAAAACAAAAGAAAAACATTGAACGTGAACAAAGCTCGGGTCAAGTAAGCTGAAAAGTATTTTGTAGCCCGTTAAAGGGTACTTACAGTGCCCTCCATAGTTATTGGCATCCCTGGTTAAGATGTGTTTTTTAGCTTCTAATACATATATATTTTTCAATTCAAGTAATATGGGACCTTAATGGAAAAAAAGAGAAAAATCCAACCTTCAAGACAAGTGCATTTATTCAGTGGGGAAAAAAATCCCACATAAAGAAATAATTATTTGACATCAAATAATGTGTGTCACAATTATTAGCACCCCTGGTGTTAATACTTTGTACAACCCCCTTTTGCCAACAAAACAAGGTCTGGGGACTGAGATGTGTGTAGATTTGGCCATATGTTTAGGGTCATTGCCACGTTTACATGCTGACTTTTATTCATACCGATTCAAATCATTCCGAATGGAAATTTCAGATCAGCTGTTTACATGTCACTTCATCTATTCCGATCCAGCGTTTACATGTGTCTGCCTTTATTCCGAAAGGACGTTTGACAACTGCCGTCTGACATGCGCAGATTAATCAAAACAAAGTGTCACGTTGCAAAACATGGAGATCGATCGTCAGAGTGCTGCTGTTTTGTTCTTTCGCCTTGTAGTAGCCGGTTTTCAGCGTTTTCCACCGGTTTCTAACCTGGAAAACGCTCCGGTCTATTCCGGCTTCGTGTAACCTCTCGTGAACTTTTTTAAATAGTTCCCTGTTCCTCGTTTTACGCCCGTCTAAGCGAGCAATTATATTCAATTATTTTAAAGTTTGAATTAAATACAAACTTTCCGCCGGACTCCAATTAGGTGCGCTGTGCTTGGAAGCCATGTTGCAAGTGACGTTACTTACGTCACCAAGTGACGTCACCACGTCAGTACGGAGCATGTGCAGAAAGAACGCAACCAGACACCATTCCGCTTCCCTGTTTACATGATATAATTTTACTTCTAATCGGTTTGGGAAAAGGAATATTCCACCCCTGTGAAACGGAATGAAATTCCATTCGGTTTGGGCCTGTTCATTCCAAATGAGGTGTTTATATGGAACACATTTATTCGGTTTGAACATCCAAACCGATTGTAATTGGAATATTTGGCTGCATGTAAACGTGGCTTATTGTCTTGCTGAAAGACCCAGTGATGAACCATCTAGAGCTTTCGGGCAGAGGGCAACAGATTTTGATTTAAAATGTCCTGGTATTTCAAAGCATTCGTGATGCCATGCACCCGAACAAGGTTCCCAGGGCCTTTGGAAGCGAAACAGCCCCAAAGCATCACTGACCCACCCCCATACTTCACAGTGGGTATGAGGTGCTTTTTAGCATGCGCATCTTTCGTGGCACGCCAGACCCACTTAGAGTGTTTGTTGCCAAAAAGCTCAATCTTGGTCTCATCTGACCAGAAATGGTTCACCAGACACAAAATCAAGCTCCTCCCATGGCCATCTCAGTCTCCAGACCTTGTTCTGTTGGCAAAAGGGGGTTGTACAAAGTATTAACACCAGGGGTGCTAATAATTGTGACACACATTGTTTGATGTCAAATAATTATTTCTTTATGTGGGATTTTTTCCCCACTGAATAAATGCACTTGAATTGAAGGTTGGATTTTTCTCTTTTTTTCCATTAAGGTCCCATATTATTTGAAAAAAAAAAAAATAATAGAACAAAAAAAAAACCCACATCTTAACCAGGGGTGCCAATAATTATGGAGGGCACTGTATATGAAGTTGACCTTTTCCATGAGGCCATGCAGGCTAACTGTGGGGATATAACAATCTTTGGAATGAGCATTTCTCGTCTAAGACGATAACAATTAAAGTCAGGTAGCATTCTCCATCTGGCAACCTTGTTAACTTTTTTTTTTTTTTAAATAAAAGATACTACCATTTTAAATGTTGGAATACACACAGTTAAGTTACAAACGCTAGAGGACCGCGAACTGCCTGGAGCCTCCATGCTCCAAACCTTCACATTCTTTCATTATTCCACATGTTCATTCACAGTTTATCTGCGCATTGCAGCTCAATAAATGACAACAAATGCCACAATCTGCCTAAGAGTGCCACATTTTGGTCTAAGAAGCCCAAGTTACGCTTCACCTCACACGGGGATTTCAACCGGATCCTCCGTGTACAGTGCGTCTCAGGCAGTCCGAGAGCTGCGCATGGCGCCAGGAGGTTAATCGCTGTATTTCCATCCCAACATGCTCGAAAACGACCATAGTTGAGTTGCCAGGCGGGCTCACGCTCGTTACGCTGCCTCAACATCGACGCCGGCTCTACGCAGTGGCAAGAGGGGCAGTGCTCCCTCAAATAAATGTCTTGCCGCCTCAAATCAAAATGATAGAAGTTCAGAAAAAACTGTACAGTGCTGTTTTTTTGACAGCCCTTTTAGTTTTCGTATGAGTCTTTTAGACAAAAATACTTATTAGTCTGAGTCATTATTTAGTCATTTCAAAATGCTTTCGTCTTTTTCTTGTTTTAGTCGACAAAATCTCATACAAATTTCATCTAGTTTTAGTTGACTGTTACTTAAAATTTGGCAACTGGGGTGGCAAGCCTGTCTTTTAGGGTGGCAGTTACCCCCCCATGCCACCTTGGTGGATACGCCCCTGGCATCTGGACGCCACGACGTGTATGTAAAAAAATGTAATCCGAGAGTTTAAGACGACGCTCACCATGCTAAATGCTAATGCTAACATGACTGCTATGCTAACGATACGAGTTACATTTAGCGTGTGATGACTAATCAGCACGTGTATGTAAAAAAAAAAAAAAAAAAAAAAAAAAAGGTTTCCGAAAGCTGAAGACATGCATGAAAATGGGTCAGGGGTTAAAAAGGTGAGAAGGGTTGGGGGGAATAAGTTTTGGTAGGTCTTTCCCAAACGACTAATTTACTCCCGATTAGTCAGCCGACTATTTTTACGATTAGGCGACTAATGAAAAAAAAAAAAAAAAATCTTTAACTATTTTAGCAATGAAATTTTTGTTTACGCTTATTAATTCACAAACATTTTGGAACACTTAAATTCTTTATTAAAATACATATAAACATGTAAATAACAACAACTATTATGAGAATAATTATTGCCAATCATATTTTTCAAAAAGGGTGTCATTTTAAAGTTATTCTTAGCGTAGTATCAAAATTCCGTAGTACTATAGTAATTACATATTGTAGTATTAATTCTGAAGTATGGGGGATTAACTCCAGAAATCGTGATTTATATGAACGTGATGTCCTTTTATTTTGAAATAATCACCGGAAGTACGTTCGCTAAAACGCTAACAGCTTCACACTCCGCAAAAAAAGCACTTTGCGTCATTGCTTGTGGTGTCACTCACTTTTTTTTTCTTTTCATTTTTTCGTTTGCAAATGCTGTTAACCAACTATTTTTAATGTTTGCGTTTTGGAGAAGAATGCCAATGTTTTATAGCAGGCTAAAGTCAGTTGTCTTTTTTTTGCCCATTAGTCACAATGTAGCAATGCTAACGTTTACAGTGTTTAACATACATGTGTTTCCTTATTTTGTATGTCTGAACTGTAATTCTACGGCGTGTTGATTACTAATAAACATCTGTGAAATAAACTGGAGTCTCGTATGTCATCTACACGCACGCACAAATGTATGCACGCACGCACGCGGGGATAAAACGCAGCCGTGGAAAATTATCGCCCTCATTTTTATTAACCTTGCGACAAATGGACAGGCTTAGCAACTTCAATAAAACATGTCGTTAGTTAGGTATATGGAATTACGAACCCCCCCCCCCCCCCCCAAAAAAAAAAAGTTTTCTCCTTGGACCTACACAATTCACGTAGGTCACCCTTTTTTACTTCAAAATGGCGAATTTCGCCTAAAGGTGGGATTTTCAGGCCTGTACACAAGAAAGCCCGCCTGTGTCATCAGATCATAGGACATGGTTCCAGTAATCCATGTGCTTTGTTGACATGTCTTCAGCAAACTGTTTGCAGGCTTTCTTGGGTACCGTCTTCAGAAGAGGCTTCCTCCTGGGGTGACAGCCATGCACACCAATTTGATGTAGAGTGCAGCGTTTGGTCTGAGCACTAACAGGCTGACCCCCCACCTTTTCAATCTCTGCAGCAATGCTGACAGCACTCCTGTAACGGGTCACATGACATTTTGGAGGGAAAATGACAAGCAGTACTCAATTTGGACATCTAGGCATGTGCGTTTTTTCATAGGGGTGCACTCACTTTTGTTGCCAGGGGTTTAGATATTCATGGCTATATTTTGCGTTATTTTGAGGGGAAAATAAATTATTGTATAAGCTGCACACAGACTACTTTTCATTCATTGTGTCAGTTTCATTTTGTCATTGTCGTCCCATGAAAAGATATACTTAACTCATTCACTCCCAGCCATTTTCACCGGTGCAACCCCCTTCGCTCCTAGCCGTTTTACTGGATTTTGACTGATTTTGCAAGGCCCCTAGAAAATTCTGTTCTTTTGCAATATAAATGTGGAACCCACCAAAAGAAAGATTAGACTCTCTTCTTTCAGCAGGAAAAAAGTAAGTTCATATCTTTTCCATTCTTTGGAAAACAGCATTAGAAAATAGCTTAGTTTGAGCAATTTTCCAAACAGAAATTGAGCTTTTTCTGAAAGCATACATTTCCAACATAACTTTGACTTTAACAGTTATTTTTTGCTTTAGAAACATCCCAAACATCTGAATAATGTTTTCCTTTCACAAAATAACATAAACAACAAGACAAGTAGAGCTTTTGATAGCAAAGTAAGAATTTATTTGCACATAACTAAGAGATGACGCTGTTGTGGCCGCGACAGCCGGGTAAAATTTTCCCTCCTCGCCGCCTGTCTCATAAATATTTTTTTTTTAGTCTCTGCAGGGTCTGCTCAGCGAGCAGCACAGACTCAATGGCATCATCCGCTGCACTGGTGGTCCCGGTTGTTCTGCTCGGTCGTCCAGCGCCTGGCATCCCGGGTGTCCTCTAGGTTGTTCTGCTCGGTCGTCCGCCTCCTGGCATCCTGGATGCCATTCGGTCGTGGCGGCCCGGCCGTTCGTGGCTGTTGAATCGGGTTACGGGTCTTACCAAATGCGCTACTGCCCTCCAGTGGCCAGTTTTATTGCTTTAAAATGGATTTTCAGCTTTGTGCTTTGGAGCTAAATTGAAACAGAACCCAGAGATGTCCCTTGTAAAAAGAAAAAAAAAAACATAAAAGACGTATAAATACGTCTTTGGGACAAGAACCCAGAGATGTCTCTTGTAAAAAGAAAAAAAAACATAAAAGACGTATAAATACGTCTTTGGGACACTGAAACAATTAAAAGTCGTTGCCTGTTAGCATTTCTATTTGCGAGTGATACAGTCAATGATGTAAGTTTATCTAAGACTGTCCCCAGCTAAAGCATGTAAATCTGGACTGAGCGGGTATTTACTGTTGAATTGAGAAATGGCAAAAACTCTGTTGCACTTTCAAGATTTGAAAAATAGAGTTCCACTTTTAAGTTGGCATACTTGCTAATATCGCTACAACTCTGTCAGGAAGCTGTAGCAGACTCTCCACACGACAAAGTAAAATGAAGACTTACGGAAATGTAGTGAATTCTCAGATTGTGGTACTTTTGAGGTTTGCAGTCTTTTTTTTTTTCCAGCCTTGTGGCGTCAAAAGGAGAACGTGCAGAGAATGAGTAGCAGAACAAAACGGAAAAGTTGCGTAACCGCCGCTCAAACCAAGGAGACATTGAGGTGCAAACGTCAGTATTCAAGGTTTTGCTCGCATTTTCACCTACTCACGAGGACAGATTACGCAAGATCAGACCCAGACTGCAAAGTGTGTTTCATCATCATCAAGTGGTTCAATTTATCTTCGTGTGATTATCTCGCAAAGACACCCAAGGTTGGGTTTGCATAATGTATTGCTTTACTCCTTAGACAAAGAAAGTTATGTTTGTGTAATCTTTTTGTTTTTTTTTTTTATAGGGAGCCCTACTAGCTTTCACTGCAGTGATTGATATTCTTTCTAAGAAATATACAATTATAAATAAAATAAAGTGTTTTATTTATTTTTTTTTAATTTCTTAAACTCTGCCTTAATGCAAGCCATAGACTTCACAACCTATTGACATGGCACGGGAAACGGGGCCGATCCGTAGAGGCGAAAGCTGCTACCTACCTAAAACCAAAACAGTCACCTATCTAAAACCAAAACAGTCACCTACCTTAGCCATATATGAGTCTCCATGAGCAGCGGCATAAAAAAAATTCAAAGTCGTTCCCTTGTAAAATCCCTATTAATTGTTTTTTATATGAGACAACTTAAAATGGCTATAAAAGTCTCAGATTTCACACTAGATGCACAAAAATCATCAAATGCAGAGATAATCACCTATATTTTCTGGATCAATAGCAATATTTAACATAAGATAATGTAACGGGTACACAGAAAGTGTATCCGTTGTAGCACGTGGAAACCTCCCCGCCGATTCCTTCATGTAAGGTCGCTAACGGCTGCGCCGTTGGCTCGAGCTTTATTGGCGCAGTGGTTACTGAGCTTGCCTGCCGACTAGAATCGTCGCGGCGCGCGGGTTCGCGTCCCAGCCTAGTCAGAGGTGGGAGCGGACCGCGGGGCGGCACAGAACAGACTCGGGTTACAAATGGGGGCTCGTCCGGGATCGGCAGCGAAGGTTTCGGGGGGAGAGTGTAACGGGTACACAGAAAGTGTATCCGTTGTAGCACGTGGAAACCTCCCCGCCGATTCCTTCATGTAAGGTCGCTAACGGCTGCGCCGTTGGCTCGAGCTTTATTGGCGCAGTGGTTACTGAGCTTGCCTGCCGACTAGAAGTTGTAACCCGAGTCTGTTCTGTGCCGCCCCGCGGTCCGCTCCCACCTCTGACTAGGCTGGGACGCGAACCCGCGCGCCGCGACGATTCTAGTCGGCAGGCAAGCTCAGTAACCACTGCGCCAATAAAGCTCGAGCCAACGGCGCAGCCGTTAGCGACCTTACATGAAGGAATCGGCGGGGAGGTTTCCACGTGCTACAACGGATACACTTTCTGTGTACCCGTTACACTCTCCCCCCGAAACCTTCGCTGCCGATCCCGGACGAGCCCCCATTTGTAACCCGAGTCTGTTCTGTGCCGCCCCGCGGTCCGCTCCCACCTCTGACTAGGCTGGGACGCGAACCCGCGCGCCGCGACGATTCTAGTCGGCAGGCAAGCTCAGTAACCACTGCGCCAATAAAGCTCGAGCCAACGGCGCAGCCGTTAGCGACCTTACATGAAGGAATCGGCGGGGAGGTTTCCACGTGCTACAACGGATACACTTTCTGTGTACCCGTTACACTCTCCCCCCGAAACCTTCGCTGCCGATCCCGGACGAGCCCCCATTTGTAACCCGAGTCTGTTCTGTGCCGCCCCGCGGTCCGCTCCCACCTCTGACTAGGCTGGGACGCGAACCCGCGCGCCGCGACGATTCTAGTCGGCAGGCAAGCTCAGTAACCACTGCGCCAATAAAGCTCGAGCCAACGGCGCAGCCGTTAGCGACCTTACATGAAGGAATCGGCGGGGAGGTTTCCACGTGCTACAACGGATACACTTTCTGTGTACCCGTTACACTCTCCCCCCGAAACCTTCGCTGCCGATCCCGGACGAGCCCCCAATTGTAACCCGAGTCTGTTCTGTGCCGCCCCGCGGTCCGCTCCCACCTCTGACTAGGCTGGGACGCGAACCCGCGCGCCGCGACGATTCTAGTCGGCAGGCAAGCTCAGTAACCACTGCGCCAATAAAGCTCGAGCCAACGGCGCAGCCGTTAGCGACCTTACATGAAGGAATCGGCGGGGAGGTTTCCACGTGCTACAACGGATACACTTTCTGTGTACCCGTTACACTAACATCATATATAATCATAATTTTTTTTAATCTACTGCAAGTTTTCAACAGCTAATAAATCCCTCAGTTTAACATCAGAAACTTAATACTTGAGGAAAACATGCAGAATCAATTATAAAAAATATGTAAATAAATCATTAATAAATTCTATATACAATCACAACTTATTATAGAATAGGATAGAATAGCCCTTTATTATAATTATACACTATATACTGTTAGTGAATGAGGCTAGCAGCCACCTGTCGTAAACAGAGCTTTTCTGGCAAAAATTCTTGTGAATAAATGCTTAAATCCCCGAATTCCTCAAAGATATGGACGTAAAATCGATTCTTGGTTTAAAGCAAAGAAAGTGCATTTACCGCATTGGCCCGAATATAAGACTGTGTTTTTTGCATTGAAATTAGATTGAGAAAGAGGGGGTCGTCTTATATTCGCGGTCTAGACATTATACTGATTCACGACACTAGATGGCGCCAGATATCATTGAAGCGATGTTCTGTCACGACAGATCTCAGCTACTCTCAAGTTTAACCAGTTTGCATTATTTTATTGCAATGTTTTTCCTTATTCAGATTTGTTTCAAGACTAGAGTTACAGTTAGACTTCACTTTATGGTTAATGCAGTTATTGCAATTTTGTTTTATCAAAATAATTTGGTTTATTTACATTTAAAAAACCAGAAGACTTTCATTTACGAATGTGATTGCACTCTGGTTTACATATATAAATGTTCAGATAATAAGATTTGAATGAGGCAAAATAACATGCTTTTTCTCATATATATTTATAATCATTTGTTTCGGATGCACTGTAATTATTTTCTGTATAAAAATTAATTTGGTGTTCAGGGTCTTTTTCAAACTTGAATCTTGAAAAAGAGGGGGTCGTGTTATAATCAGGGCCGTCTTATATCCGGGCCAATATGGTATTTTGCGTATATTGATGAAGTGCAATGCTACTATGTTAGCGAATGAGGCTAGCGGCCGCCTGGTGTAAAAGGAGCTTTTCTGGCAAAAATTATTGTGAATAAATGCTTAAATCCCCGAATTCTTCATAGATATGGATGTAAAACCCTCTCGATTCTTGGTTAAAAGCCAAGAACCCGTGCAGTGTTCGTTTATTTTACGTATATTGACGAAGTGCCATGCTACTATGTTAGCGAATGAGGCTAGCGGCTGCCTGGCGTAAAAGGAGCTTTTCTGGCGAAAACTCTTGTGAATAAATGCTTAAATTTCTGAATTCTTTATAGATATGGACTTAAAGCAGTCTTGATTCTTGGTTAAACATAAACTATGAGGCTAGTCAGTTATGAAAATTAGCCGCCTCCATGTGGAAACAAAGAAGAAAATTCCTGCGAATAAATGCTTTAATTACGCATGCATGGTATGAAAAAGGGTTAATGTAAAAAAACGTTCTACTCCATACATGCTGCATCAATTCCCTGAAGAACTTGTTAACTGTGACTGCCCCATATATCACCTTTTCTTACCATTAATAGAGTGGGTTTGAGTCGACCATTCTTGGCAGGGCTGTTTCACCATGTCTCCACTTGTCAAAAACACTTTACTAACCCACTTAAGATTTGCTACAAACTGTTTTAACGTTTCTGGTGCTGATCTGAAGGTCCAAAAGGTCGTTCAAGCATGCTCCATGAATGAGCTGCACTTACACTTTAGGCTATAGGTGGCAGTCGTAAGTTATGAGTCCCTTTAAAAGAATTAAGACCTGCGGTGTGAACCTAGCCTAAGTGTACGGTTTGCCAACGTTACATGACGCATAAACAACGAGCTGAGAGCTTACCGTTTTCGGCTGCATATTCCATTACTTGCAGTCTGTAATCTGAAAAATATGATTTTCTTTTTAGTACCATTTTGTTCTGCCCTTCTCAGTTGTTTTTATAAGTTAACGCCAATGCTGACACTGTGTTGGGTGCCCTCTTGTAGCTCAGTGCGATGGTAACATGCAAAATGATATTATAATGTGTAAATAATTTCACACAAAAGTAACTCCAGAGTACAAGTGACCCCCCCGGCCAAACTATGAAGAAAAAACTGCGATTTATAGTCTGAAAAATAGGATAGTTAATTTCATAATTGACTCAGTCGTAATCAGTTACTTTTTCAGAGAAGTAACTATAACTCTTTATTTTGTCAGTAGTGAAGGAATCTGACATTTAAGCCAGATTGCTGGAATTGCACCAGCCGAACCGCCAGACCCGCGCTGGCGCAGCTCCAACGACCCGGGCCGGCGGAGCCCCGACAACCCGGCCAAAAGGCCAACCTCCGGGCATCACCTTAGTCTTAACCCTTAGTACTGACTCCATTTTGATAGCTGGAAAAAGGTTTCGAAGTACAAATTCACAATTTATTCACACAGACTCAGGCGAGGAGGCAGACTCGTTCTAAGGTCACCATATCGCAAGTCAACAAAAGCTACCCGAGAAAAAAATAACAATGCTTAGTTAAACATTTAAACATTTAGTCTTTTGAAGGCACTCGCGGGGCGGGCCGTATGCAGGAAGAAGGGTGTGTTTAAGCATTGTTTAGGATTATTGTCTGTTTATGGATTTGACAGGAGGATTCGGGAGTTTCATTTGTCATGGCAACGAGGGTTGTGGATTTTGCCACCTCAGCGTCAAAGGGACCCTTGGAGTCTTATCAGTCGTGTTATCAATTGGATATTGGGCGTTCTCCAGTGTTCCTTGTGCTGGGACAGGGCGTCCCGCCATTTGTTCTGGACTGTTCGGGAGAATTGATTGCGAGAGTCGGTGTTGCAGACGTGGGCATGTCAGCGTCTATCTTGCTCAGTCAGTTGCGTAACGCACAGGTTGGGCTTCCATGATAAGAAGGCGTCATGTATCTCTTATGCCCTATATTCTGCTTGTTTACCTTAAACTATGGTATCAGTGCTTTATATTTTGTATTGGGTGTGTTAGAATAATACAGTCAAACAGTAAATATGAGAAATGATACTATTCCCTGATTCATTACATTAAGTGTGTTAGAATAATGCAAACAGTTAGACGGTCCCTACGAGAAAAGGTACTATCTCCTTCAATAGTAACTTGAAAACCACTGCTGATGAACCACTATGATGAGAAATATTATTGGACTACATAATACAAGTCACTAGGGGGGATGTGACACCAGACCTGGAATAGCTGCTTGATGGCGAGCGGTGACTCATGGGGGGAACGTGTGGCAGAGGCCAAGGAGGTCGAGTGCGTTGAGAGCTCTTTGAATGTGGGACCTCTCTGACGTTGAAGGTGCTTGAACTGGTGGTTGAGGTCGAGAAGCTACCACTAGACAATACACGGCTTGGGCTTTTGTACAAGTCCTCTTTAAAGGGGTGGATACCTTTTCCACTCAAAACTGCTTATGGTGAGACAGGGAAGTTCACCCCACTTGTTATTGACAGTGACACTGGAGGGAGCTGATTAGGAAGGGCACCCCACCATTCATAATCAGAGTGGTGTTCTGTTATAGGACTTTTGTGGTTGTTATGGAATGTTCATAACAAAAACCATTTGCAGAACATTGTTGTTTTCATTTGAATGACGATAACGAAAATATTTCATCAACGAATAATTTTTTATGATGATGACGAGCTAAAAACGTGTCATGGGAGACTAAAACGTAACGAAACGAATGCTGGTTGACGAGAAAAAAATGCGACAGTTGGTCATATGTTCACAATGTGTGATTTCTTATTATACATGTAGTACGTCAGCCTGCATCATAGCAGTGTTTGGGTCGTGTCACTCATGTAACATGTGCTGCGCCTCATTGGAGTTTAGGTTGCGCTTCCAGCTAGGCGGCGCTTCAAGCTTGCTTGTTTTAAGACGCGTGGTGATGTTTTTTTTTCTTCTTATTTTAGCAAGAGAGAGTATGCAATGTAGTTTTTAGCTTTGGAGTCAGTGCTGAGTGGTTATCACATACTAATTGAAACTCTTAGCGTTAACATATTATTGCGTTACAATTAGCATTTAGCATTATCTTAAACTGTCGGACATTTTTTTTTTTTTTTTACATACAAATCGTGCCGTTCAGGTGGGTTTATCAATTGTTGGGAATTTTTGGTGTTTTCCTGCTAAGTGTGTATTATCACCAGGAAGTTTGCATTTTCCTCGTAGACACTACAATACAGTGCCCTCCATAATTATTGGATTTATAATAATTATGTGTTTTTTAGCTTCTAATAATTATTATTCTAATAATTATAATAATAGCTAATATTTTAGCTTCTAATAATAATATGTTTTTTAGCTTCTAATAATTATTATTCTAATAATTATAATAATAGCTCATATTTTAGCTTCTAATAATTATTAGAAGCTAAAAAACACATAATTATTATAAATCCCAAAATTTTGGAGGGCACTGTATGTGCTTGTCTGTCAATGTTCATTCAAAATTGGAAACCTTTATTTATTCATATACTAAAACATTTTAATTTTAAAGAAGAAAATATTTTAAGTATTCATTAATAGACAAACACATTTTGAAATGATTTAAATATAACTAAGACTGGTAGTAATTTCATCCATAAGATGAAAATTAAAAGGACTGCAAAGACAACACTGGTTCAGACAAAAGGGGTTCATTTCATTGAACTTGCAGCCACATGTCTGCGGTGGAGAGTGGAATAAAGCTGTCAAGCAATCACCTAAAGGTCATGTTTGGACTTGGATTGTCTGACTCAAAATATATTCGGGCAGAATGCTGGGAACATCAGGTTAGAATGAATTTTAACAAACACCTGTGGGAGAAGTGCGACTCCCACTCTCAGGAAGTGGCAGGTGAGTCCATTCCTCTATATTTCAGGAGGGTGAACAGAGCTGTGTTCATGAGGCGATCAATCGCTGAACCCCAAAAGATCGGAATGAAGATGATAAGGATGGATGGACGGAAGGACTGATGGATAATTGGGTGGGTGGATGAATGCGTAATTGGGTGGGTGGATGAATGCGTAATTGGGTGGGAGGGTGGATGGATGGATGGATGGATGGATTCATTTTCAAATATAGTCTTATCAGTTGGAGAAGAAATAACCATATCAATAGTTGCGCAACCCATGTTTATCAATATGACAGGCAAATTAGGTTTAATTTTTCTGTTTTAAATGGGATGTAATTAAGAAAATGTAGTCTTTTTAATAGCTTGTCTCCAAATATTTGACTCCACATTGCCTGTCCACCCAGAACTGTTGAATTGCAGAGCTAAGTAAACATTTTTGTTTGTCGCAAACACATAAGCCATATGTGTGTGTGTCAGTTTGCCCCGACTTGGACATGTAAGCAATACTGAAATACTGCTTTTTTGGCGCACAGAAAGTAAATGGAGCATTATCAGGCTTGTCCTTTTCTTCATTTTATTTTTTTATGACTGTAGTTAAGCCCGCCTACAATGTATAGGCCGAATTCAAGCTAGGCGCTAACGCTAATGCACAGGTACATCGCTGCCGTCGTGCTTGCCGTTCTCGCTCTTCGCTGACGTAATTGCTGCATGAATTCCGATTTGGGAGACTTGACAGTTCAGACAGCAGCCACATCCTACATTTAATGGTACGTGCTTGTCCACTGTGAAAAACAATTTTAAAAAATCCAGAAATCACAGAGTATGATTTTTTTAAGATACTTATTTGTAATATACTAGTATTTGAACACCTGAGAAAATCAATGTCAATATTTATATTAATAATAGTAACGCTCGTACATTAGCTATAGGGCTTTTATAGAATGAGAAAAATTGAAAGCATTACATTAGAAGTTACAGCAAAAAGTAGCTTTGTTATGTAATGTAACGAGCCATGCTTATCTTTTCCATTACCTACAGTTGGACATCTTTGCCAGTTGGTGACCTTACCATGGCCATAAAACCCCAGATATTGTAGCTGCTGTTATCTGATCATAGCAAAGATCAACGGGACACATAAACCCCTTCACAACAGGATTTTTGACGGTAGCCAACAACAACGAGATAAACAACAGCTGTTTTTAAAGGTCAGACTGGCTAGTGACTTCTTATTTGACTATTCAATGTCCAATTATCGTTTTCTCGAACTTCAGCTTTATGAAACTGAATGTCCAACATTCCTATAATCAAAGAATTCAGACAAAATACCCCCAAGATTTTCCGGTTTATGTGGGTTTGAACTTTGTCTGAACTTGACATTTCCATGGGTAATCTAATACAGCTTTATAAGCAATTGGAGAATGTCAAGCTAGATAAATCGCGGTCATCTGATGACTGACGCGTTTTACACCAAAGACGTTTTTTTTTCTCTCCATTGTAAAACACTGTGATCAATGAGCGAAGGAATGACATGTAGGGGATGACACATAGTTTGATAGTTTCGAATGGGATTTCGCAGCGCCGTTCCCGAAAGACCGACGGAATCATCGTCAAATCACACTGGAATCCTTCCTCTGTCTGCCGGTGACACGCTCTGAATGGATATCATTGTGCACGGCTGCGGCTTCCATCACAGTAATCCCTCCACAAAGTGCAGGCGCTCTTAGAGGAAAAATGGAAGAAGAGCGGTCACCCTTTCACGGTACGAGTCAGTGCTCTCAGACCCGAGTAAGTCACAAGCAATAAGTGACCCCGAGCTGCCGATTCCCGGCCAAACAGAGGAAAAGACTAAAGCCCGTGCTGCTATTCAGAGTGATAACAAGCTGTCAACTTCTAAAAATGTAATCTGCTGACTCCAGGAGGAATCGGCGGTGTCAGTAGAGTGGACTGCTGGCTGATGCTTATCTCGTGTAAAAAGGCACAGGGTTTGATGGAGAGCCGAGCAGACGCACAAAAACCCTCAAACAAAAGAGGTCGGGGCTAGTAAAGGAATCCGATCGAGAGGCAATCTTCACATTTATGCACGTAAACATACCCCTTTCAAGCTCATCTCATCTCCTTGTCTGTTACAGATTTCAAGCTCATCTCATCTCCTTGTCTGTTACAGATCGTGAAGAAAAGGTGGAGGGAATTAAAAATGACATGAATAGACGGTGTATAAACTGCAAGTATTGAGGTATTGCACCGTGATATCGCTGACAAAAGGTTGGGAGGCACCTCTCTGTCGACTTATCTGTTAAAGGGACAAAACTGTTTGTTTTTTTACCCATGACTAAAGCGGAAATGCAGCTCGTGCATGGTGCGCAAGCTTGTACGAGCACGAACATAAAGAGTAGAGCGTTTGTACATTTCCGGTGCTGATTTAATGGGGCAAACAGGAAGTACAGTGGGGCAAATAAGTATTTAGTCAACCACCAATTGTGCAACTTCTACCTGAAAAGATTAGAGAGGCCTGTAATTGTCAACATGGGTAAACCTCAACCATGAGCTACAGAATGTGGAAAAAAACAGAAAATCACATTGTTTGATTTTTAAAGAATTTATTTCCAAATTAGAGTGGAATATAAGTATTTGGTCACCTGCAAACAATCAAGATTTCTGGCTGTCAAAGCAGTCTAACTTCTTCTAACGAGGCTCCACTCGTAACCTGTATTAATGGCACCTATTTTAACTCATTATCGGTATAACAGACACCTGTCCGCAACCTCAGTCAGTCACACTCCAAACTCCACTATGGCAAAGACCAAAGAGCTGTCGAAGGACACCAGAGACAAAATTGTAGACCTGCACCAGGCTGGGAAGACTGAATCTGCAATAGCTAAAACGCTTGGTGTAAAGAAATCAACTGTGGGTGCAATTAGTAGAAAATGGAAGACATACAAGACCACTGATAATCTCCCTTGATCTGGGGCTCCATAGAAGATCTGACCCCGTGGCGTCAAAATGATAACAAGAACGGTGAGCAAAAATCCCAGAACCACACGGGGGGACCTAGTGAATGACCTACAGAGAGCTGGGACCACAGTAACTAAGACTACCATCAGTAACACAATACGCCGCCAGGGACTCAAATCCTGCACTGCCAGACGTGTCCCCCTGCTGAAGAAAGTACACGTCCAGGCCCGTCTGCGGTTCGCTAGAGAGCATTTGGATGATCCAGAAGAGGACTGGGAGAATGTGTTATGGTCAGATAAACCAAAATAGAAATTTTGGTTGAAACACAGGTTCTCGTGTTTGGAGGAGAAAGAATACTGAATTGCATCCAAAGAACACCATACCCACTGTGTAGCATGGGGATGGAAACCTCATGATATGTGGGCTGATTTTCTGCAAAGGGACCAGGACAACTGATCTGTGTAAAAGGAAAGCATGAATGGGGCCGTGTATCAAGAGATTTTGAGTGAAAATCTCCTTCCATCAGCAAGGGCATTGAAGATGAGACGTGGCTGGGTCTTTCAGCATGACAATGATCCCAAACACACGGCCAGGGCAACAAAGGAGTGGCTTTGTAAGAAGCATTTCAAGGTCCTGGAGTGGCCTAGCCAGTCTCCAGATCTTAACCCCATAGAAAATCTGTGGAGGGAGTTGAAAGTCTGTGTTGCCCAACGACAGCCCCAATACATCACTGCTCTAGAGGAGAGTATCGGAGGAATGGGCCAAAATACCAGCAACAGTGTGTGAAAAGCTTGTGAGGAGTTACAGAAAACGTTTGGCCTCCGTTATTGCCAACATAGGGTACATAACAAAGTATTGAGATGAACTTTTGGTATTGACCAAATACTTATTTTCCACCATGATTTGCAAATACATTCTTTAGAATCAAACAATGAAATTTTCTGGGTTTTTTCCCCAACATTCTGTCTCTATTGTTGAGGTTTACCCATGTTGACAATTACAGGCCTCTCTAATATTTTCAAGTGGGAGAACTTGCACAATTAGTGGCTGACTAAATACTTATTTGCCCCACTATAACTTGAAAACGCAATGTCTGGAGAAATTACAATGGGTTAAGGTTGAACTTCAGTTCCTGTTGATATCAGGTCACTTCCTGTTAATTTGGGAGCATTTTAAGGTCAATTCCTGTTGATATGAGATCACTTCCTGTTGATATCAGGTCACTTCCTGTTGATCGGTGGCGTTTCGCAGTCATTACCTGTTGATATCCGTTCCATTCCTGTTGATATCGGGTCATTTGGGTTGGAAATCAATAGGAGTCAAAGGAAGTTTTTGTGCTAGTGAAAGGAATGGTGAATAGGGCAAATGAAAATGATAGTCTATTTAAGGGTGCTGGAGAGGAGGGTCCGTCGGGAAACCGAATCGCAGATTTAGGAAGAGCAGTGTGGTTTTCGTCCCGGCCGTGAAACAGTGGACTAGCTCTACACCCTCGGCAGGATTCTTGAGGGTGCATGGGAGTTAGCTCAATCAGTCTAAATGTGTTTTGTGGATTTGGAGAAGGCATTCGACTGTGTGCCTCAGGGAGTCCTGTAGGGTGTGCTCCGGGAGTCCAGGGTACCGAGCCACTTGGTAAGGTCTGTTCGGTCCCTGTACGACCGGTGTCAGAGTTAGGTCCGCATTTCTGGCAGTAAGTCGCATCCGCTCCCAGTGAGGGTTGGACTCCGCCAAGGCTGCCCTTTGTCACCGATTCTGTTCATAATTTTTAAGGACAGAATTTCTAGGAGCAGTAGAAGCGTTGAGGGTGTCCGGTTTGGTGGCCTCAGCATTGCATCTCTGCTTTTTGCAGATGATGTGGAGTTGTTGGCTTCATCAAGGAGTGACCTCCAGCTCTCACTGGAGTTGTTCGCAACCGAATGTGAAGCGGTTAGGAGGAAGATCAGCACCTCCAAATCCGAGACCATGTCCTCAGCCGGAAAAGGGTAGCGTGCGCTCTTCGGGTCAGGGATAAGATCCTGCCCCAAGTGGAGGAGTTCAAGTATCTTGGGGTCTTGTTCACGAGTGAGGGTAGGAGGGAGTGGGAAATCGACAGGCGGATCGGTGCAGCGTCTGCAGTGATGCGGACTCTGCTCCGGTCCTTAGTGGTGGATAGGGAGCAAAGCCGAAAGTCGAAGCTCTCAATTTATCAGTCAATCTACATTCCTACCCTCACCTATGGTCACGAGCTGTGGGTCGTGACCGAAAGAACAAGATTACGCATACAAGCGGGCGAAATGATTTCGCTCCGCAGGTTGTCCGGGCTCTCCCTTGGAGATAGGGTCAGAAGCTCGGTCATTCGGGAGGGACTGCTTCGCGTTAAGGTGGCCCCGGCATTCTGTTCGAATGCATCCTGGAAGCCTCCCTGGAGATGTGTTCCAGGCACGTCCCACTGGCGGGAGGCTCTGGGGACGACCCAGGACACGCTGGAGAGACTATGTCTCTCGGCTGGCCTGGGAACGCTTTGGGATCCCACCGGAGCAGCTGGTTTAAGTGGCTGGGGGGAGGTAAGTCTGGGCTTCCCTGCTAAAGCTGCTGCCCCGTGACCTGACCGCGGATTAAGCAGCAGAGGATGGATGGATGAATGGAAGTTTTTGTGCTGTTGAAATGAATGGTGAATAGGGCCAATGAAAATGAACGGGAAATTTGGGTCGTTCGAAATGAATTGGTAATGCTTTTGGCAAATTTTGGTTGTTTTTCCGCTAAAACTGAATAGAACTTCTGTGCCCATGATTTTTTTTATGTATAAGTGATGTCATTTGGATAAAAATTGTTGTTTCACCGTGTCGCATGAGAATCAACTTTTTGAATGCTCCCCTCACTAATACCCTGATGAGCACATATTTCAAAATATATTTGGCAACGCACGAAATGTTTGTAATTCTATTACTCGATTAGTCGAACTAATTCATCAATAGATTAATCGATTGCTTAAATAACGAATAGCTGCAGCCCTCATTTTCTGACGGGTGATGTTTGATTTTTCTAGACTGAATTTGATGAATTTTGTGTATTATTTTGGCCTAATAAGGCCACGTAACAGGTTATAGTACAGCAAAATAATACGACTTTATATAGATGAAGTTGTGCTGAGAAAAAAACATTTTTCTAATTAAAAAAAATCAGACATTGTAAACAGCAACTCACAATGTTATTCATTACTTGATTACGGTTTTCGTCGAAAATCTTTTAACTTGTACTGGAATAAATTATTTGAATCACTACTTTTACAAATATTATTTTGAAGTAACGCTGCTACGACTTGAGTAAAAGTTTTTGTCTCCTCTACCCACCTCTGCTATTGATCAAATATGTAAACTGAAATAAAAATACATATTTGAGCACTTAGAAGTGACCTTAAATAACTCAGTGGTGGTCCTTGGCCGGCTAGTATGAATCCAATACATCCCGGTGAGATACAAATATATCATGCTGGAGCTATTTCAGGCTGTTTTCAGCTTAATTTCAGAAGAACATTGCTCTGGGCTTTCCCTCGTGCACTTTGGCCGCTATTGATCCTGGGACGCCGGCTATACGATATGAAACAGATACGTCAAATTTTTACAGGTCGAATGAGAAAGACGTGACTTTGACCCGATGCTATTCTGGATCGCTCGCGGTCTCGTTAGGTTTGATCGCGTCTGCAGTCGAGTGACTGATGACGGTCGAATGTCCCCCCGAACAATGGAAGTGGGTAGGAATCAATTCTTTTCTACAACCGATTGATCTGATGGTGGAATGGTAACAGAGAAAGTGGCGTCTAATTATCTACCGCTGCCCCCTATGGAGCTAACCTGGAGTACACACCTTTGCGGGATCATCTGCCACCAAACAAGCAATCAATCTGCAGGATTTGCTTTAAACTGGGACCAGTGTGATACTTGTCGAGTGTAATTTGGCAGTAGCAGCTCACCCATTTGTCCCTTGTTAAATTAATCTCTTTCAAATGGAGATTTCCGGATATCACATTGCAGGGGCACCCTGTTACAAAACTAGAAAACTGGTTTCGGTTAAAATAATGTGTTCCTGGTTCATGCTGGCACTAAAATGATAAAATAATGTAACCTTTATTACTTGTGATGGAGCTGCCATCTATAATCCTATTCTTTAGGATGCCGCCCAGCCAAAACTGTTAGACCCACCAATACCGTGACCGGAATTCTCTCGCAAGATACCGTAGGCTCTCTTTCGTTTAACACCTCAAGAATTATCGTTCGCCCATAAAATGCGTTGGGGGGGGGGGAGGTTTAAAGAAAAACAAAAATTAAAACGCTACTCCTGTTGATTTCAGGTGGATGGAAGTTTGTTGTGCCGTTAGAATGAATGGCTAATAGGGCCATTGGAGATATTGTGAAATTTTGGCCATCAGAAATGAATGGGTATCACTTGGGCAAATTTTTGGCCGAACTGTACATTTTTGGCAAAAAAATTTACAGTAGAACTTTTGTGCCACTTAGTGTCCTGAATTTTTAATGTGGGAATTATGTGATCTGGAAAAAAAATTGCAGGAAAAGTGCTGCATCGGACTCGGACAGCCTCACCATGTCGCGCCACGGCGAAATTGCGTCACATCATAACAAATGAGATTTTTTTTGTCACTTTTTTTCTCAAGAAGAACCATAACATTTTTTTAAATCTTTAATTAGCCAGGCTAATGTCATAGCTCTCAGCTATGGTACATGTACGTAAGATGCGTTGATTACAGCTACATTACCCTACGTAATAATTAGGGCTGTCAAAATTAACACGTTAAAGGGCGGTAATTAATTTTTTTTTAATCAATCGCGTTAAAATATTTGACGCAATTAACCACATGCCCCGCTCAAACAGATTAAAATGACAGACCAGTGTCATGTCCACTTGTTACTTATGTTTTTTTGTCTCCCTCTGCTGGCGCTTTGGTGCGACTGATTTTTTAAGCAGCATGAGCATTGTGTAATTATTGACATCAACAATGGCGAGCTATTATTTTTTGATTGAAAATTTTACAAATTTTATTAAAACGAAAACATTAAGAGGGGTTTTAATATAAAATTTCTATAACTTGTACTAACATTTATCTTTTAAGAACTACAAGTCTTTCTATCCATGGATCGCTTTAACAGAATGTTAATGTTAATGCCATCTTGTTGATTTATTGTTATAATAAACAAATATAGTACTTATGTACAGTATGTTGAATGTATATATCCGTCTTGTCTTATCTTTCCATTCCAACAATATTTCACAGAAAAATATGGCATATATTATAGATGGTTTGAATTGCGATTAATTATGATTAATTAATTTTTAAGCTGTGATTAACTCGATTAAAAATTTTAATCGCTTGACAGCCCTAGTAATAATACAACTTTTTTTCTCGTAGCAATAGTACAATTTACATCTCATAGTCCCTCTTTTCCCTTTTTTTGGCGTTAATACTTACTACATTACCACAACAATAATAGTCCTTCTGTTAATGAACCTATTTCAAAGAGTAGGGGGAAATTCTAATCGGCGTGTAAAGAGTTTTACTAGTTTCGGTGAGAAGGTGAATATTTTTTTTGTTGTTGTTCGTGAACTACATTTCCACCAAACGCACATTGAGATACCATTTAGCTTAGCAAGGGGAGGAATGACAGTCATTTTCGAGTGTCCCAGAGCTTGCGAAACTTGAAAAAAAGCACATGTATCAATGTTTCATCAGCTGTGATTGCGTATATCCGTTCGTAGAAACAGCCTGTTAGCACAGATATAAGTACACAGCCCCTCAGCTATTGGATGCGTTGTTGACGTTAGCGTAGCGGTGCTCTGCCCCGCCTCTTGGCGCAAATTCATTCAAACATGTCGTTCTGTCCAAGACGGCCGTCCACCGCTCACTTTTGCCGAAAAGTCAGATCCAAAATACTGTAATGCCACAGATGGGGGGAAGAAAGAGAGGAGTCAGTATTGACTGACCCACTTATTGTGTCAACAATAATAAAGAAAAACAAGAACAAAATAACAGCGGGCCGCTGCAACATGCGTCCACTATCTCTCGCTATCTCACCTGTTCTCCCATTCTTCCTACTCGATTCCCTCTACTTCACAGCTCCCCAGTCCGAGCGTCTTTTAATGGGGCCGCGCTTAGTTACAGACATTACAATACACAATGAATAGGTTGCCACTGAACCCTTCACACTTGGCTGCCGCTAGTTTGAAACGGCCTCTAAAAAAAAAAAAAAAACATCTCTTTTGCAAGGCGTGGCGGCTTTTATTTTCGTGTTTTTTATGTAGGGGAAACCCTGCAAGCAGGGTTTTTAATTGGCACTTTAAAGTGTATATGACACCAGAGAGCATGTTTATTTCATATTACACGCAGTACTTTATGCCCCTAAATGAAATGGATGGCTTGGATGTGTGTGTGGAAGCGATTTATTCAACGTTTTGAATCCCGCGCCATGAAAATGAGTGACTTCCAGCTAGATGCAGAAGGACTGCGGATTAAGCTAATTTTGCGGAGTAATACGTTTATTTTACGCGTCATGCCAGCCCAATGTCCATCCCATCCAATCCAATCAACCAAACTAAAGTTTTTCCTCCATTTCAAATGAATGGAAAATTTGGACGTGCATAGGCGTCAATGGCATGGACGTGCATGGCCTGCAAAAATGCCATATACCAGAAGAAAATCATTTGTCGTCATCTGCGCTTTGCCAAATTATTTTATATAGTTCAATTGTCTCAATATATGATTTTAATTTCAATAGTAATGCTATTTAAAGTACGTATGACACCAAAAAGCATGTTTATTTCATATTTCACACGGTGTTTTATGCTCCTGAATGAAATAGACCGCTTGGATGTGTGTGGAAGTGATCGTTTTATATATTCAATTTTTGAATTCCGCGCCATGAAAATGAGTTACTTCCGGCCCCAGTCTCGGGTTTAGGATGAATGCGGATGTGATACCACCCGGGTCAGCATCTCACATTACAGCAGTGCTTTATAGCATGCAGATGGACTGCGGATTCAGCTGATTTTGCAGATTAATTCATTTATTTTTCGCATAACGCTAGCCAAACGGCTGCAGGCTTTTGTAGCTGCACCAGGGAGAGGCGTGTGAGTTCCCGTTCACCCCGAGATCGGCCAAAACAAGTATGCAAAAACTGTGGGACCACTGGACTTACGAGGAAGTGAGTAAACATCGTGTTTGTAAATACTGGGATCATGGCACACGTTTTAATACGTAGGTGGCTTGCATTTTGTGGCTGACATGCTCCTTGTCCACCGAGAATGCCACTCGGCCGATGCCCGGCGGCTTGTCCTACATCCCCCCGCCGGGAAAGCGCTATACTCGGCTTATTGCCCTCTTTGGTTGCCTGGTGTTCTGTCAAATTTTCCACCCGATCAGAACTTTGTGTTAAAAATGGCCGCAAATACAGCGATTACAAAGTAAACATGATAAACTTTCTTTAATTAAAGACTATTTATTTACGTTTGATCATGGACGGACATGTAGAAAAGTTCTCCTTTGACACATCCTGCCATGTTAGCTGCACAACAACTGCACGCGTTTTCGCCGTGTAGTTAAGCATTAATTTACGCCATATTCGTGTTGACCATGTTGCAGCTACGCACTCCTTAGATGTCCGCCAGTTTGTTCGGCGGTAATTCTCCAGCTGCTTCCCCAGCAAACATGCTCTCCTCCCGCAGCAGGGGACGAGCTGTAACTTGCTTGCCGCCGGGCAGGTTGCCGATCGGCGATGACAATAGCGTACCGCACGCAGGCTATTTTTAGACCGTGACGCCACATCGTAAAGCGGAAGTAAAGCCGAAGTGGGACATTATAGACCCACCCTCGCATTGATACAACGTAATTAGTGCTACTTTTCTCCGGTAATCTTTCAAAAACGAACATGCCGATCACGCATTGATTTTTTGGAACTTGTAGAAACGACTCTCGACATTACGACACATGAAGGATGTTTTCTTTATACGTTTCGGGAAACCAAAAACTCGGGGGGAAAAAATGTGGACCGAATCAACTTGCGCGGACTTTAACACCAGCTCGGCGAATCCATTCACGTTTCATATGCAGTAAACATTATGTTGGGTTGGCATGGTCTTTCAGAGGACAAAGAGGTAAGCCATTTTTATATTTTTAACTTTTTTTTGCGTAACGTTGTGCCGTACTGCTTCTGTCTGACGTAAGGGGGAAGTGTAAATAAATTATAGGATTAAGATGTGTTATCAATGAAAAATTTAAAAGTGTTCGTTGGCTGTGACTGAGTAGCATTTGCGATCGCTACACAAAGCTAACTAAATTACCCCCAAGAACGGTAAGAGACGTAGGACAACCAGAGGATATTTAAGAAAGAAAGGGCTGATGGTAAAGGATAGCTTGTTGAAACAGGAGAATGTCATTGTAAGTCTTAGTCGGCTCGTTTTTTTCGTCTTTTTCAGCCTTCGACATTAAAGCCATCTCTTTAACTGAACATTTTTATGTTATTCCACATCTTTGCCAGTCAATTTGGCCCCAGGCACATCATTTTCGGAGAGAATTGGTAGGTTTAGCTCTGTAAACATCTCCTTCGTACATGATTTCCATTCATTTCCTATTAGGGACAAACGGTGGCTTGTCCCGACTTAGCAACAGTAGCTAATGTCATGAATATTAATGAGCGGAAGTGACGTGTTGCTTGCGGTACGCCATTGACAGCCCCGCCGCTGTGTGACATGTCCCGGGTAGTTTTGTGTGATTTTTCGCTTCGAAAGCCATGAATAGACTTTGAAACATCACTCGGTTCGGATTAGCATGTCAGCTACCTGTCACGCCTCCTGGTTTGTTAACACTCTCCAAAGCCGGGGCAGGGAAATGACAAAAGCTGGACTAATTCCGGTGGCATAAAATATCGCTCGGGAGGTGCAACAGTAAAGGTGAGGATTTGACCATGATGGAGTAGTTTTGCCATGTCTTGCTGAATAAATGTATTTTTAATATTTTATACTCCATTTAGCACAAGACTGTTATTTGTCATGACCATATCATTTATTTAGCAACTGGGGAAAAATACTTGGATAAAAAGAATATCGTGTTAAATTATTGGAGTAGAGAGACTAAAACAATGACATTTTGCGGCTCTCTTCGTCGCATTTTCCTCATTCTGAATAATTCCCCCTCAATGGGATGAATTCTAAATCAGATGAATGTCACGTCTCGGAAGTCTTGTTAATGTTTAGTGTTGATTCATGTCAGTTTCTTTTATTTTGGTAGTGGCGTGCCTCCTACAGTTAACTTTACTTCCTGCCCTTGCCAATCAGGCGGATTGCGTCCACCTGTGACCCTCTGTATAAATAGCCTGCTTCTAACCATGCCCAGTGTCGGTTTGTCTGCTATCCTGCCACGTCCTACGCCACGTCCTTGTGTAAGCCCCTTTTTTGAGAACGATTCATGTTTTTGTACCAATGCCTTTTTTGTTTCTAGTGAACTATACTCAGTTGATTGAGGTCCAGCTGTTGCTGTGAATTTTTGTTGATTAATATCCAGCCGTTGCTGTGAATTTTTGTTGATTAATGTCCAGCCGTTGCTGTGAATTTTTTCCCTTTTTGAACTTTATGAACTGGAAAATAAATCTTTGTTTGGATTGACCTATCGAGCATTTGGGTCCTTTAGTGCATCCTTGTCAATGAAACCATGACCCTGCCGACGTCATCCTCCTGTTGAGGACGCTAGAGCCCTATAATGGTAGGCGTGGCTAAATGGCAGATTAAACGACTTAATTTCTCGTCACCTGTGCTTTGCCAAATTGTTTTATATAGTTGAATCGTCTCAAAATAATATTCAAATTCACATAATAATACTATTTAAGACTTTTTTTCTCCTGTCGTAGGCACTTTAAGATTTTATTTGTCATGTCATATACACTTAAAAAATAATAAAAAGGTAATATTGCCGATGGGTCGAACGGTGTAGGTTTGGTGGCACGACGAAGATTTGCCATTGGTGGAAAAAAAGGGAATATAATAGTTGGTAGTTTTTGCATTACGTGCAAAGCTACCATCAATAATAACTTAATTGCTTCATTTCTTAGTGGTTACATAAAACATTTTAATAGCTTTCCGATTTGCCACAAATAGATTAATTTGTGTTTAGTTTTTATCACCTAATTTTTTTTACTCAACAGAGTATGTCATCTTTTAATAGAAATAAGACTCGCTAATGAGGGAATCGTTTCTTGATGCTATAAAAGTCTCATACTGACATCGCTGTTCATTAGCAACTCTGGCGCCAGAGGTTGAGATAAACGTCTTCTCACGAGTTGCTATGAGCAACAACGGCTAAGACGGGAGGATGCAAACGGCGGTAAACAATGCGAATTGATCATTTGCTCAAGATTCATCACCGGGCACAAACAACACGAGAGGATCGTCGCACATGACATTGACACGTTCAATATGCACGCTCATGAACCAGACTTTAATGCCAGGATGTGTCAGGGGAGCAAGGTCGCATAGTCAATGTCAGACATTTCCCCTGTGCTGACACATAAGAGGCGCTCAGTTAGAATATGAATAAAATACGTCGCGTTCGGATGCTTTAATGGGAACTGCAGTCAGACTGTATTTTTCTTATAATCAGCTTTTTTGCTTAGTATTGTTATGTCTGATTGATACAATAGAATCATGAGATTATTGACGTGATGTCTCACTGGTGAAACTGGTAGCCATTGTGCTGGCAAAAATGAACTCAAATATGTGGAATAAAGAGGAAAAATTTGAACGACTCTAGTGTATCCAAAAAAAGAGGAGTAAATGCTTTCTCAACCTGCACGATTTCAGGCCGATTCGATCCCGACAGACACAAAGTGGAGACACGTTGACTGTCATGGCCGACAATTTGAGGTGGGGGTTTCCCGAGGCCTCGTGTAGTGTGACTGACTGTCTTGGACGCCATGCCGCAGGAAGTTAGTCGACTCGGAATTTTATGCGTGTTGAGTCGCACAGTGTGATAATCCCACGTGTTCCTACTATTTTTGTTGGTAGATATTGACCAACAGCGTAACTTTGTGAACGGAATGTGGTTTCTCTCTCTCTTTTACTCTCTTGCTCTCTTTCCCCATCTTTTTCTCTTTCCCTATCTCGCTCTTTCTCTTTTTCCATCCATCTCTTTCCCCATCTCTCTTCCCCATCCTTCTCTTTCCCCCAACTCCACCCCTCTCTTTCCCCATTCCCCATCCCTCTTTCCCATCCCTCTATTTCCCATTCCTCTCTCTTCCCCATTCCTCTCTCCCTTTTTCCCCCATCTCCCCCTCTTTTCCCATCTCGCTCTTTCCCCATCTCTCGCTCTTTCACTATTCTCCCCTTTCCCCATCTCCCCAATCCCTTCTTTCTTTCCTCGTTCCTCTTTTTCCCCATCACCCCCTCTCTTTCCCTATTACTTTTCTCCCACCCCTTCCTCTTTCCCCATTCCCCCTATAGCTCCTTCCCCATCCCTGACTTTCCCAATCCTTCCCTCTTTTCTCCATTCCTCTTTCCCATCTCCCTCTTTCCTTCCCTTTCACTCTCCATCACTGTCAAACTCTTACTGCCATCTCTCTCTTGCTCTTCCATCTCTCTTTTCCCATCTTGCTGTCTTTCCCTATCCTCCGCTCTTTTCCCATTCCCCTCTCTCTCTTGCTCTCTCACTTTCTCTCCATCTTTCTCCATCTCGCTGTCTTTCCCGTCTCTCTTGCTCTGTTTCCACATCTTTCCCTTTCTTTCCCCACCCTTTCCTCTTTTCCTATTCCCCTCTCTCGCTTTCCCATCTCCTTCCTTCCCTCCCTTTCACGCTCTCTCTGTTAAATTCTTATATCTCTCTCGCTCATTCCCCATCTCACTTTTTTCTCTATTCTCTTTCCCATCCCTCTCTTTCCCCATTCCTCTTTCTCTTTCCCATCCTTCCCCATCTCGCCGTCTCTTTCCCTATTCTCCCCTCTGTCTCTCTCGCTGTTTCCTTTTTCTTTTCTTTTCTCTCTTTCTCTACCCCGTCTTTCCCCATTCCCTTCTCTCTCTTTCCCCATCACTCTCTTTTATCCCATTCCTCTCTCTCGCTATCTTTCCCATCCCCCTCATCCCCTCTCTCTCTCTGTCATACTCTTACCTCCATCCCTCCCTCACTCTTCCATCTCTCTTGATTTGCAGTTTGAACTTAATTTGTTAAACTTAAGTAACTTCAAGTATATGACTTGTTTATTGTTTTTTTGTGATGCCTTATTTATCAGTTTATGCAACTCCTATCTTGAATAACTCAGTTTTATTTATGAGGTTGTTGTTTAAGGTTATTAACCTAATCACCCTCTCATCCAACACTGCGGTCAAGCCACCCTCCACTCGTTAAAACGAAGTCAAGCTAGCCGCCCCTCATTTGGATCATTGTGTGCATTACGGTAATGCAACGCGCTGGCTTCCTAATGGTGCAACTTGCTGTATTCATAATGGAACGCGGTGGCTGCCCATTTCCGCTGTCATTTCGCCTGATTTCAAAAATTGATTAAAAAAAATCTGGCTGATATCCCGGGACGGTTCCACTTCTGAGGTATACTAGAGTACCCCAAGACTCGAACTAAAGTACTCTGATAAAATTCTGATGTATCATTTCAAAATAAAAGTACTTTGAAAATTGCCAATTTTTGCTGTCATTTCGCCTGATTTCAAAAATTAATTTAAAAAAATCTGGCTGATATCCCGAGACGGTTCCACTTCTGAGGTACACTACCCTACCCCGAGACTCGAACTAAAGTACTCTGATAAAATTCTGATGTATCATTTTAAAATAAAAGTACTTTGAAAACTGCACATTTTTGCTGTCAATTTGCCTGATTTCAAAAATTGATTTAAAAAAATCTGCCTGATATCCCGAGACAGTTCCACTTCTGAGGTATACTAGACTACCCCAAGACTCGAACAAAAGTACTCTGATAAAATTCTGATGTATCATTTCAAAATAAAAGTACTTTGAAAATTGCTTATTTTGGCTGTCATTTCGCCTGATTTCAAAAATTAATTTAAAAAAATCTGGCTGATATCCCGAGACGGTTCCACTTCAGAGGTATACTAGACTACCCCAAGACTCGAACTAAAGTACTCTGATAAAATTCTGATGTATCATTTCAAAATAAAAGTACTTTGAAAATTGCCCATTTTTGCTGTCATTTCGCCTGATTTCAAAAATTAATTAAAAAAAATCTGCCTGATATCCCGAGACGGTTCCACTTCTGAGGGATACTAGACTACCCCAAGACTCGAATTAAAGTATTCTGATAAAATTCTGATGAATCATTTCAAAATTAAAGTACTTTGAAAAATGCCCATTTTTGCTGTCATTTCACCTGATTTCAAAAATTGATTAAAAAAAATCTGCCTGATATCCCGAGACGGTTCCACTTCTGAGGTATACTAGACTACCCCAAGACTCGAACTAAAGTACTCTGATAAAATTCTGATGTATCATTTCAAAATAAAAGTACTTTGAAAATTGTCAATTTTTGCTGTCATTTCGCCTGATTTCAAAAATTGATTAAAAAAAATCTGGCTGATATCCTGAGACGGTTCCACTTCTGAGGTATACTAGACTACCCCAAGACTCGAACTAAAGTACTCTGATAAAATTCTGATGTATCATTTCAAAATAAAAGTACTTTGAAAATTGCCCATTTTTGCTGTCATTTCGCCTGATTTCAAAAATTAATTAAAAAAAATCTGCCTGATATCCCGAGATGGTTCCACTTCTGAGGGATACTAGACTACCCCAAGACTCGAACTAAAGTACTCTGATAAAATTCTGATGAATCATTTCAAAATTAAAGTACTTTGAAAAATGCCCATTTTTGCTGTCATTTCACCTGATTTCAAAAATTGATTAAAAAAAATCTGCCTGATATCCCGAGACGGTTCCACTTCTGAGGAATACTAGACTACCCCAAGACTCGAACTAAAGTACTCTGATAAAATTCTGATGTATCATTTCAAAATAAAAGTACTTTGTAAATTGTCAATTTTTGTTGTCATTTCGCCTGATTTCAAAAGTTGATTAAAAAAAATCTGGCTGATATCCCGAGACGGTTCCACTTCAGAGGTATACTAGACTACCCCAAGACTCGAACTAAAGTACTCTGATAAAATTCTGATGTATCATTTCAAAATAAAAGTACTTTGAAAATTGCCCATTTTTGCTGTCATTTCGCCTGATTTCAAAAATTAATTAAAAAAAATCTGCCTGATATCCCGAGACGGTTCCACTTCTGAGGGATACTAGACTACCCCAAGACTCGAACTAAAGTACTCTGATAAAATTCTGATGAATCATTTCAAAATTAAAGTACTTTGAAAAATGCCCATTTTTGCTGTCATTTCACCTGATTTCAAAAATTGATTAAAAAAAATCTGCCTGATATCCCGAGACGGTTCCACTTCTGAGGAATACTAGACTACCCCAAGACTCGAACTAAAGTACTCTGATAAAATTCTGATGTATCATTTCAAAATAAAAGTACTTTGTAAATTGTCAATTTTTGTTGTCATTTCGCCTGATTTCAAAAGTTGATTAAAAAAAATCTGGCTGATATCCCGAGACGGTTCCACTTCAGAGGTATACTAGACTACCCCAAGACTCGAACTAAAGTACTCTGATAAAATTCTGATGTATCATTTCAAAATAAAAGTACTTTGAAAATTGCTTATTTTGGCTGTCATTTCGCCTGATTTCAAAAATTAATAAAAAAAAATCTGACTGATATCCCGAGACGGTTCCACTTCTGAGGTATACTAGACTACCCCAAGACTCGAACTAAAGTACTCTGATAAAATTCTGATGTATCATTTCAAAATAAAAGTACTTTGAAAATTGCTTATTTTGGCTGTCATTTCGCCTGATTTCAAAAATTAATTAAAAAAAATCTGGCTGATATCCCGAGACGGTTCCACTTCTGAGGTATACTAGACTACCCCAAGACTCGAACTAAAGTACTCTGATAAAATTCTGATGTATCATTTCAAAATAAAAGTACTTTGAAAATTGTCAATTTTTGCTGTCATTTCACCTGATTTCAAAAATTAATAAAAAAAAAAATCTGCCTGATATCCCGAGACGGTTCCACTTCTGAGGTATACTAGACTACCCCAAGACTCGAACTAAAGTACTCTGATAAAATTCTGATGTATCATTTCAAAATAAAAGTACTTTGAAAAATGCCCATTTTTGCTGTCATTTCGCCTGATTTCAAAAATTGATTAAAAAAAATCTGCCTGATATCCCGAGACGGTTCCACTGCTGAGGTATACTAGACTACCCCAAGACTCGAACTAAAGTACTCTGATAAAATTCTGATGTATCATTTCAAAATAAAAGTACTTTGAAAATTGCTTATTTTGGCTGTCATTTCGCCTGATTTCAAAAATTAATAAAAAAAAATCTGGCTGATATCCCGAGACGGTTCCACTTCTGGAGTATACTAGACAACCCCAAGACTTGAACTAAAGTACTCTGATAAAATTCTGATGTATCATTTCAAAATCATATCTGCCTCATAGTTCTGAGAACAAGGGTTGGTTCAAGTCATGGCTCCGGCCTTGCTGTATGACACTTCTAAAATACAGGATTGGTGAAAAGGTGTCTCCTTGTACAGTAGGAGTGAAATCCTCCACCTACTGCGGTCCTTTGTGGAATTAGTTTGGTGACAGCTGATCTAAAGTCCCTTTTGAAAAGCGAGGACATTACAATTTGCATACTTTCTATGTTATCCGTGTGTGTGTTGTTTTTTATGGCCCTCTACGGTTTCCTTGCACGATCCTAAAAACAAACATGTAAGGCAAATTGAACACTCCAAATTGTACGTATGTTTGTTTAATAGTGCCCTGCAATCGGCTGGTAACAAGTTCAGGGTATACCTTTCTTACTGTTAATGGTGAACTGACAAAGGCTCCATCACCCTGGCAGCCCTCGTAAGGATAACCAGCAAAGAGGATGAATGAATTAAAAAAAAAAAAAAAAAACATGATATTACAGTTGTAAACAAGGGTGAAAGTGGCTAGAATTTCTTGCTGGAACTCCCCGACGTGAAGGTCGCTACGGAGCCAGAAAATTTATTTAATTTTTTTCTTTCATTTTATTTTTTTTTTTTTTGGGGGGGGGGGGGGGGTCAAACCTCTTAAACTACTGAAATGCAAAGAAAACTGTTTTAGCACAGTTATTTGTATAACACATACAAAAACTGATTTTCATTCAAAATTGTATTTTTTCAATGATATGCAAAATAAAAGTTAACAAAAACAGCTAAAACCCCAACCTTCATCTTCTAATTTTTATTTTCCGTTATTTCCTCACATACTAAATGCCAAATCTCAATTTTAACTAGTAAAGAACATAGGAAACATTAAAATTGAAGTCAATGTAAACAAATACTTATTTTTAAATGATAATAAAGATATAAGTAACATACATTCAGAAAAATAAGTACAAATGACTTATATTATGCAGTGAAATGAAATATAGTTTGAACATTGACTTTTTTAAATCATAATGAAATGAATGAATGAATAAATGAATCAGTAGCCTAAAATAAAAGAACAAATATAAGTCCAAAGGGCACATTGACAGCTAAGATGTTCTGTACCTCCCCATCAGAGCAAATAAAACTAAATATGATAAATAAGCCTCCTCAACTCTTTCGTTGCTCTTAAAGATTTGATCCATTTTATGTTGCATTGCCCTTTTTTTGTCGCATCAATTCAACGACTTTTTTTTTTTTTTTTTTAATTTTTTAATTGCTGTTCCAGAAAACATGCACATTTGTACCAATCAGAGCTAACTACCTCTGCTGATAACATGTCAGTATGTCAGCCAATTGAACGGATAAATGAGTACAGCCGTTTTGCTTTGCTGCGTGCATTTTCACATTGACGTGACTCATCGTCGGACTCTGATAACTACAGGAGCTGGGGAAACCTCCATGCCGTCCGCGGAATAAAATAAATTATAAATATTGGTTGAAACGGATTACACTACACAAGCACTTTATTATGCTTGTTGTTAACACTTGTGTATGTAAATCTGATGTTGGTAGATTGTTTTCTTCTTGGCATGTGTGGCAGCTTAGCATTTTTTTTTTTTTTTTTACATAGCGTTTTGACAGTTGCCGTCATATTTTCGGAATCAAAGCAGAGTGTACCAGAACAGCATTCCGGCCCTGAATTTAATACCAGAACTGCGTTCTGGCCCTGAATCTTATACCGGAACTGTGTTCATGACCGTTCTGGCCCACTTTCACCCCTAGTTGTAAATGATGTTTTGAATTTTAATTTAAAAGTGTCACATATAAAAGACAGCAATTTATGAATTCATCCTTGTCTAAACTTCCCACCCAACATAACATGACACCCAATGATGTTTTTATTTTGACTGTTCTTTGATAGATCCAATGAACATATATACATATATACATATACATATATATATACACATATATATATATATATACATATACATATATACATATATATATATGTATCAATGACACATAAAAAGCATGCTTATGCACAACATATAATGCATAATAATTGTTTCCTTTTGGCAATTTTCAACTCCTGTTCATTCGTTCCTAGGCGCTGTTAATGGTACCACTTATTGAAGCCATCCCCCTGGATCAAAGAGCAGTCAAAATAAAAACATCATTGGGTGTCATGTTATGTTGGGTGGGAACTTTAGACAAGGATATATGCATAAATTGCTGTCTTTTATATTTGAGGCTTTTAAATTAAAAATCAGAACATATCATTCACCACTGGAATATCATGTATTTTTATGTTATGTGTGATACACACACTCGGATAACATACAAAGTATGCAAATTATAGTGTCCTCGCTTTTCAAAAGGGACTTTAGACAGTGGCGCCTCCAGAAATTTTTGATAGGGGTGGCCAGATGGGGCCACTTAAAATCTTGGGGTGGCCAAAACTAAAAGCCATAATTTCAGGTTTTCATTATATTATTGCAGTACAAAGGTCAGGAGAAAACTATCAGAAAGACTTAAGGACACGGCTACTGATATACTTTGGTGTATTGTGTAATATTTGATGCTACTAATGATTTAATGTGCATTGTCCATAACTGGCCAGTCAACATTTTAAGTTCCACAACAATTCTGTTTTATTGTGTTATGTATATATTAGGCATAAGGTGTACATTTAACTAGGGCTGTCAAACGATTAAAATTTTTAATTGAGTTAATCACAGCTTAAAAAATAATTAATCGCAATTCAAACCACCTCTAAAATATGCCATATTTTTCTGTTGAAAATTTTTATTACTCCTATTTATTTTTTTATTACTATTGTTGAAATGGAAAGATAAGACAAGACGGCTACAGTGGGGAGAACAAGTATTTAATACACAGTCAATGGGAAAACCCATTGGCAGTGTATCAAATACTTGTTCTTCCCACTGTATATACATTCAACATACTGTACATAAGTACTGTATTTTTTTATTATAACAATAAATCCACCAGATGGCATTAACATTATGAACATTATTTCTGTGAAAGGGATCCACAGGTAGAAAGACTTGTAATTCTTAAAGGATAAATGTGAGTTTGTATATTGTGACTAAATATTGCCATCTAGTGTATTTGTTGAGCTTTCAGTAAATGTTACTGTAGCGACTTAACTGTCCTGCCCAAATGCATGATGGGAAGTGGTGCAACCATGACTGTGTGTGGTGCCTGCAAATGCTATATCTTCTCTGCGTAAGAAAAAGATCAACTCCTGTCATTCTTCCCCACGTTGCTTCCCACAATATTTATAGTTGCTGTGGGAGAGATGACTAAGCTTTTGGCAATTAAACGCACGGCCCCAATGAATGCTTGTATCTACTCCACTCACTTGACACTGCCTCTTTTCTCTGTATATAAGTAAAACGGCGCCATTGTAGGGTGTTTGCGGCAATGCTTGAATGAGTCCTACCGCAAATGCGTTAATTGCGATAAATATTTTCACGTGATTAATTAAATTAATTACCGCCCATTAACACGATAAATATGACAGCCCTACATTTAACAAAACAAAATAAATGCATTCATTTGGGATGAAATGCATAACTGATGCTACAACAATTCAACGATATACTGGCAAGCGGGGTGGCCAGTGGGGTGGCCAACCAATTTATAGGGGTGACCGTGGCCACCGCTGGCGGCGCACTGACTTTAGATCAGCGGTCACCAAACTAATTCCACAAAGGACCGCAGTGGGTGGAGGATTTCACTCCTACTGGACAAGGAGACACCTTTTCACCAATCCTGTGTTTTAGAAGTGTCATACAGCAAGGCTGGAGCCATGACTTGAACCTTGTTCTCAGAACTATGAGGCAGATATGATTTTGAAATGATACATCAGAATTTTATCAGAGTACTTTAGTTCAAGTCTTGGGGTTGTCTAGTATACTCCAGAAGTGGAACCGTCCCGGGATATCAGGCAGATTTTTTTGAATTAATTTTTGAAATCATGCGAAATGACAAGCAAAAATGTGCAATTTTCAAAGTACTTTTATTTTGAAATGATACATCAGAATTTTATCAGAGTACTTTAGACCGAGTCTTGGGGTAGGCTAGTATACCTCAGAAGTGGAACCGTCTCGGGATATCAGCCAGATTTTTTTAAATTAATTTTTGAAATCAGGCGAAATGACAGCAAAAATGGGCAATTTTCAAAGTACTTTTATTTTGAAATGATACATCAGAATTTTATCAGAGTACTTTAGTTCGAGTCTTGGGGTAGTCTAGTATACCTCAGAAGTGGAACCGTCTCGGGATATCAGTCAGATTTTTTTTTATTAATTTTTGAAATCAGGCGAAATGACAGCAAAAATAAGCAATTTTCAAAGTACTTTTATTTTGAAATGATACATCAGAATTTTATCAGAGTACTTTTGTTCGAGTCTTGGGGTAGTCTAGTCTAGTATACCTCAGAAGTGCAACCGTCTCGGGATATCAGGCAGATTTTTTTAAATCAATTTTTGAAATCGGGCAAATTGACAGCAAAAATGTGCAGTTTTCAAAGTACTTTTATTTTAAAATGATACATCAGAATTTTATCAGAGTACTTTAGTTCGAGTCTTGGGGTAGTGTAGTGTACCTCAGAAGTGGAACCGTCTCGGGATATCAGCCAGATTTTTTTTTATTAATTTTTGAAATCAGGCGAAATGACAGCCAAAATAAGCAATTTTCAAAGTACTTTTATTTTGAAATGATACATCAGAATTTTTTCAGAGTACTTTAGTTCGAGTCTTGGGGTAGTCTAGTATACCTCAGAAGTGGAACCGTCTCGGGATATCAGGCAGATTTTTTTTAATTAATTTTTGAAATCAGGCGAAATGACAGCAAAAATGGGCATTTTTCAAAGTACTTTTATTTTGAAATGATACATCAGAATTTTATCAGATTACTTTAGTTCGAGTCTTGGGGTAGTCTAGTATACCTCAGAAGTGGAACCGTCTCGGGATATCAGGCAGATTTTTTTTTATTAATTTTTGAAATCAGGCGAAATGACAGCAAAAATGGGCAATTTTCAAAGTACTTTTATTTTGAAATGATACATCAGAATTTTATCAGAGTACTTTAGTTCGAGTCTTGGGGTAGTGTAGTGTACCTCAGAAGTGGAACCGTCTCGGGATATCAGCCAGATTTTTTTTTAATTAATTTTTTAAATCAGGCGAAATGACAGCAAAAATTGGCAATTTTCAAAGTACTTTTATTTTGAAATGATACATCAGAATTTTATCAGAGTACTTTAGTTCGAGTCTTGGGGTACTCTAGTATACCTCAGAAGTGGAACCGTCCCGGGATATCAGCCAGATTTTTTTAAATCAATTTTTGAAATCTGGCAAAATGACAGCAAAAATGGGCAATTTCACAGTACTTTTATTTTGAAATGATACATCAGAATTTTATCAGAGTACTTTAGTTCGAGTCTTGGGGTAGTCTAGTATACCTCAGAAGTGGAACCGTCTCGGGATATCAGGCAGATTTTTTAAAATCAATTTTTGAAATCAGGCAAATTGACAGCAAAAATGTGCAGTTTTCAAAGTACTTTTATTTTAAAATGATACATCAGAATTTTATCAGAGTACTTTAGTTCGAGTCTTGGGGAAGTGTAGTGTACCTCAGAAGTGGAACCGTCTCGGGATATCAGCCAGATTTTTTTAAATTAATTTTTGAAATCAGGCGAAATGACAGCAAAAATGGGCAATTTTCAAAGTACTTGTATTTTGAAATGATACATCAGAATTTTATCAGAGTACTTTAGTTCGAGTCTTGGGGTAGTCTAGTATACCTCAGAAGTGGAACCGTCTCGGGATATCAGCCAGATTTTTTTTAATCAATTTTTGAAATCAGGCGAAATGACAGCAAAAATTGACAATTTTCAAAGTACTTTTATTTTGAAATGATACATCAGAATTTTATCAGAGTACTTTAGTTCGAGTCTTGGGGTAGTGTAGTGTACCTCAGAAGTGGAACCGTCTCGGGATATCAGCCATATTTTTTTTAATTAATTTTTGAAATCAGGCGAAATGACAGCAAAAATAAGCAATTTTCAAAGTACTTTTATTTTGAAATGATACATCAGAATTTTATCAGAGTACTTTTGTTCGAGTCTTGGGGTAGTTTAGTATACCTCAGAAGTGCAACCGTCTCGGGATATCAGGCAGATTTTTTTAAATCAGTTTTTGAAATCGGGCAAATTGACAGCAAAAATGTGCAGTTTTCAAAGTACTTTTATTTTAAAATGATACATCAGAATTTTATCAGAGTACTTTAGTTCGAGTCTTGGGGTAGTGTAGTGTACCTCAGAAGTGGAACCGTCTCGGGATATCAGCCAGATTTTTTTTTATTAATTTTTGAAATCAGGCGAAATGACAGCCAAAATAAGCAATTTTCAAAGTACTTTTATTTTGAAATGATACATCAGAATTTTTTCAGAGTACTTTAGTTCGAGTCTTGGGGTAGTCTAGTATACCTCAGAAGTGGAACCGTCTCGGGATATCAGGCAGATTTTTTTTTATTAATTTTTGAAATCAGGCGAAATGACAGCAAAAATGGGCATTTTTCAAAGTACTTTTATTTTGAAATGATACATCAGAATTTTATCAGATTACTTTAGTTCGAGTCTTGGGGTAGTCTAGTATACCTCAGAAGTGGAACCGTCTCGGGATATCAGGCAGATTTTTTTTTATTAATTTTTGAAATCAGGCGAAATGACAGCAAAAATGGGCAATTTTCAAAGTACTTTTATTTTGAAATGATACATCAGAATTTTATCAGAGTACTTTAGTTCGAGTCTTGGGGTAGTGTAGTGTACCTCAGAAGTGGAACCGTCTCGGGATATCAGCCAGATTTTTTTTAATTAATTTTTGAAATCAGGCGAAATGACAGCAAAAATAAGCAATTTTCAAAGTACTTTTATTTTGAAATGATACATCAGAATTTTATCAGAGTACTTTTGTTCGAGTCTTGGGGTAGTCTAGTATACCTCAGAAGTGCAACCGTCTCGGGATATCAGGCAGATTTTTTTAAATCAGTTTTTGAAATCGGGCAAATTGACAGCAAAAATGTGCAGTTTTCAAAGTACTTTTATTTTAAAATGATACATCAGAATTTTATCAGAGTACTTTAGTTCGAGTCTTGGGGTAGTGTAGTGTACCTCAGAAGTGGAACCGTCTCGGGATATCAGCCAGATTTTTTTTTATTAATTTTTGAAATCAGGCGAAATGACAGCCAAAATAAGCAATTTTCAAAGTACTTTTATTTTGAAATGATACATCAGAATTTTTTCAGAGTACTTTAGTTCGAGTCTTGGGGTAGTCTAGTATACCTCAGAAGTGGAACCGTCTCGGGATATCAGGCAGATTTTTTTTTATTAATTTTTGAAATCAGGCGAAATGACAGCAAAAATGGGCATTTTTCAAAGTACTTTTATTTTGAAATGATACATCAGAATTTTATCAGATTACTTTAGTTCGAGTCTTGGGGTAGTCTAGTATACCTCAGAAGTGGAACCGTCTCGGGATATCAGGCAGATTTCTTTTAATTAATTTTTGAAATCAGGCGAAATGACAGCAAAAATGGGCAATTTTCAAAGTACTTTTATTTTGAAATGATACATCAGAATTTTATCAGAGTACTTTAGTTCGAGTCTTGGGGTAGTGTAGTGTACCTCAGAAGTGGAACCGTCTCGGGATATCAGCCAGATTTTTTTTAAATTAATTTTTGAAATCAGGCGAAATGACAGCAAAAATTGGCAATTTTCAAAGTACTTTTATTTTGAAATGATACATCAGAATTTTATCAGAGTACTTTAGTTCGAGTCTTGGGGTACTCTAGTATACCTCAGAAGTGGAACCGTCCCGGGATATCAGCCAGATTTTTTTTAATCAATTTTTGAAATCTGGCAAAATGACAGCAAAAATGGGCAATTTCAAAGTACTTTTATTTTGAAATGATACATCAGAATTTTATCAGAGTACTTTAGTCCGAGTCATGGGGTACTCTAGTATACCTCAGAAGTGGAACCGTCCCGGGATATCAGCCAGATTTTTTTTAATCAATTTTTGAAATCAGGCGAAATGACAGCGGAAATGGGCAGCCACCGCGTTCCATTATGAATACAGCAAGTTGCACCATTAGGAAGCCAGCGCGTTGCATTACCGTAATGCACACAATGATCCAAATGAGGGGCGGCTAGCTTGACTTCGTTTTAACGAGTGGAGGGTGGCTTGACCGCAGTCATCCAACATATACACTCACCGGCCACTTTATTAGGTACACCATGCTAGTAACGGGTTGGACCCCCTTTTGCCTTCAGAACTGCCTCAATTCTTCGTGGCATAGATTCAACAAGGTGCTGGAAGCATTCCTCAGAGAGTTTGGTCCATATTGACATGATGGCATCACACACTTGGTGCAGATTTGTCGGCTGCACATCTATGATGCGAATCTCCAGTTCCACCACATTCCAAAGATGCTCTATTGGATTGAGATCTGGTGACTGTGGAGGCCATTTGAGTACAGTGAACTCATTGTCATGTTCAAGAAACCAGTCTGAGATTATTCCAGCTTGATGACATGGCGCATTATCCTGCTGAAAGTAGCCATCAGAAGTTGGTAAGGGATGGGACATGGTCAGCAACAATACTCAGGTAGGCTGTGGCGTTCCAACGATATTCATTTGGTACCAAGGGGCCCAAAGAGTGCCAAGAAAATATTCCCCACACCGTTACACCACCACCACCAGCCTGAACCGTTGATAAAAGGCAGGATGGATCCATGCTTTCATGTTGTTGATGCCAAATTCTGACCCTACCATCCGAATGTCGCAGCAGAAATTCAGACTCATCAGACCAGGCAACGTTTTCCCAATCTTCTATTGTCCAATTTCGATGAGCTTGTGCAAATTGTAGCCTCAGTTTCCTGTTCTTAGCTGAAAGGAGTGGCACCCGGCGTGGTCTTCTGCTGCTGTAGCCCATCTGCCTCAAAGTTCGACGTACTGTGCATTCAGAGATGCTCTTCTGCCTACCTTGGTTGTAAATGGTGGTTATTTGAGTCACTGTTGCCTTTCTATCAGCTCGAACTAGTCTGGCCATTCTCCTCTGACCTCTGGCATCAACAAGGCATTTCTGCCCACAGAACTGCCGCTCACTGAATATTTTTTCTTTTTCGGACCATTCTCTGTAAACCCTAGAGATGGTTGTGCATGAAAATCCCAGTAGATCAGCAGTTTCTGAAATACTCAGACCAGCCCTTCTGGCACCAACAACCATGCCACGTTCAAAGTCACTCAAAGCACCTTTCTTCCCCATACTGATGCTCGGTTTGAACTGCAGGAGATTGTCTTAAACCATGTCTACATGCCTAAATGCACTGAGTTGCCGCCATGTGATTGGCTGATTAGATATTAAGTGTTAACGAGCAGTTGGACAGGTGTACCTAATAAAGTGGCCGGTGAGTGTAAATAACCTGTAAAAAGAGGAAGATTTGAGTTGGTTTTAAGACCAAGACTCTTTCTAGTTGGGGAAATAAGTGAGAGAGTAGCCACAACTTAACAGTCGCTATATGACACAAAATGCTTCCTTGGCCATTACTGATTGTCAGCTTTTTGTCCCACCTACCATGCTCTTCACAGCAGTCCGCAATGATTACGCAGGCTTGTTGTGTGTAGCGCTTCTTCTTCAAATTTCTACTCACGTAAAAAGAATAGCATGGTAAAACTAGTCTTAGAAGTACATTTTTCTCCAAAAGTTACTTAAGTAAATGTAACTGAGTAAATTTAAGCGCATTACTACCCACCTATGTCTTTATGTGTAAACACTTCTTCTCAGTTTTCCACTGAATGCTGTATGTTGCCTTTCAACAAGCCACCTCTGGCAATTCAAATTCGTGCAGGGTAGATGCTTGAAAAGATTGCAGTCAACATCCCTTTTAGTCATCTCTTTTTATGAGAGTGAAGCCTTAACAGGTTTAGGCCATTAAATTACATCGAGACAAATTGAGCCCTTCGCCGTCCACTTCCACACTACTCAGAATTTGGCACAAAAGAGAATTAGACGCGCATCCCGGTTTATTTATTTCTCAGTGTCTCGGTAAAGCCACCACTCGCTGGCTTTAAGAGGAAAAATATTAAAGGACTTAACCTCGGTATATACGGCGGGGACGGTTTCCATCTTTTAGTTGAAGCGTCTCCTCTGCCTTTTTTTTGCTTCAGACAGTCATAAATAGAAGCCCGCCTCCTCGCCTCCCATATATTGATTATGAATCAGACTGAATTTCATGACGGAACATATCTCGGACTTTTTTGTTTTATTATTATATTTTTTTAACGCCCATCTATTGTGGGTGTTTGTGTGCAAAGAGGATTCCGGAGGATCCATACAAAATGGTAGAAGCTCTGCTAAGAAATAAGCTGACTTCAATGGAGGGATTTACAGATCCCACTCAGAGGTAGGAGGGGAGCCATTGAAAGCCAGTTTTTTTTTCTTTTTTAAGGCTGTTTATTTACTGCACACAATGACTGCCTCTGTCATGTGTTTGTTGTTTTCTCGAGCAACTGGCTCACACGGCACCAAAGCTCTATTTAGAGGCATGTTTAAAACTATTTCCATACATTTAAAGCAGTCGCATTGAGAGAAGAACACGCTAAGTGCAAATTGTACCGCTTTGGCCGGTGCAGACCTCAGTTGCGATTGGAGGTGTAACCGGCTTTAAAAGCACAGAACTGCCATAGCGTTTGATGCCCAAAATATTTCCGTTGACAGCAAATATACTCGTGTTTTCGTCGTAAAGTGACTTTTCTCATTTAACTAACATGGCAACTGTTAGCTTACACCTCTGCAGCTTTGTTCACCATCTTTTAATTTGTTCATCTTCCTATTTTCCCTTGTGTTGTTGTAGTACATTTTCCCACCAATGGAGACATTTGAAAAAAAAAAAAAAAAAATAGCAACATACACTAAAAAGAACGTGACATTTAAACTGACAACGCCTCTTAAAGCCATTTTCTTCCCTAAAATAGTGTTCAGGTCTCACACACTCTTTAGCAAAAATGTTTGCTACCAGTTTGGAGCGAATCGAACATTATGGGGACACTATCACATCACACCAAGTTAACTCATTTGCACCCAAAAACGTATGAATACGTTCTATTTTTAATTGTTTCAGTGTCCCAAAAACCTATTTATACATCTTTTAAGTTTTTTTTTTTTTCACAAGAGACATCTCTCGGTTCTGATGCAACTTTGCTCCAAAGCACAATTATTAAAGCAATAGAACTGGCCACTGGAGGGCAGTAGCGCATTTGGTAAGAACTCATAATGGACCATGAAAGGAAGTGAGGAGAGGAGGCGTAACTCGCGGAACGAACGGTCGGGTTGCACGGCCGGGGCGCTGGTGGAAGACGACCGAATGGATGATCAGGAGAACGTCCAGAATGCCAGGTGTGGGAAGTCCGAGTAGGATGATCGGGAGGACGTCCGGGATGCCAGGTGATGAACGACCAAGTGCGACGATCAGGAGGATGTCCAGGATGCCAGGTGGCGGACGAACGAGCAGAACGATCGGGATCACCAGTGTAGCGGATGATGTTGTTGAGTCTGTGTTGCTCGTTGAGTAGAGTTCACGTTGCCGTGTTCGGCCGTTCGTGTCTTTCGTGACTCTCTAGTGTCTCGTTCCCTGCCAGGAACACAACATGCCCCACACAAGTTCCCTAAGTGAATTCTGTTATGAGGTAGTGGTCACTGCAAAAGATAGATTAAAAAAAATCTATCTTGATGAGACACGCGGTGATGAAGGAAAAGTTTACCCCATTTGGCGAGACAGCCGCGGTCGCAACAGCATCATCTCTCAGTTCAATAGTTTATTTATGTGTAAATAAATTCTTACTTTGCTATCAAAAGCTCTATCTGTCTTCTGTTTGTTATTTTGTAAAAGGAAAACATTATTCAGATGTTTGGGATGAAACTAAAGCAAAAAATAGCTGTGTTAAAGTCAGTTATGTTTCAAATGTATGCTTTTACAAAAAGCTCAATTTCTGTTTTTTCATCAGAAATTGGAAAATTGCTTAAACTATTTTCTAATGCTGATTTCTAAAAAATGGAAAAAGATATGAACTAACTTTTTTTCCTGCTGAAAGAAGAGTATAATCTTTTGCTGGGTTCCATGTTTATATAGCACTAGAACAGAATTTTCTGTTGGCTTTGGAAAATCACTCAAAATCCAGTAAAACGGCCAGGAGCGAAGAGGGTTGCTCCGGTGAAAATGGCTGGGAGTGAATGAGTTAATAACATACAGTAAAATCCATAATAACATAAACGCTAATTTCGAAATAACAATCCGGCACAAACGTTGCACAAATGTTTGCGAATAGTTTGGGGCGAATCAGACTTTGATGAGAGCTGGCGACCTCAGATTGACTGATTAAAGAATCATTAATATTTTAAAAACTAGAACGGCACAAATGAAAAGGTTTGCATTACAAACGTAGCATAAACGTTTGCGACTAGTTTGGACCGAATTGGACTTTGTGGGGAACTGGCGGCACAAACTCAGCACAAAGATTTGCGAGCAGTTTGGAACAAATCAGAAACTGTGGGGACACTCTCACATCACACCATTAAAAAATGAAATGTTAGTAACATACAGCAAAATCCATAATAGCACAAACGGTAATTTTAACAGCACAAACCGGCAAAAATGTAGCACAATCGTTTGTGACCAGTTTAGAGCGAATCAGACATTGTGGGGGGGCTGGCGACCGCAGATTGACTGATAAAAGAATAATTAATATCTCCAAAACTATAACAACATGAAAAGTTTTGCAGCACAAAGCGGAACAAACGTATCAAAAACATTTGCGACCAGTTTAGAGCGAATCAGACATTGTGGGAGGGCTGGCAACCTCAGATTGACGTATTAAAGAATTATTAATATCTCAAAAACTTAAACGGCATGAAATGTTTTGCAGCACAAAGCGGCACAAACATAACACAAACATTTGCGACCAGTTTAGAGTAAATCAGACATTTTCAAAGAGGCTGGCGACCTCAGATTGACCGATTAAAGAATCATTAATATCTCCAAAACTATAACAGCATGAAAAATTTTTGCAGCACAAACGTAGCATAAATGTTTGCAACTAGTTTGGAGCGAATCGGACTTTGTGGGGAACTGGCAGCACAAATGTAGCACAAACGTTTGCAACCCGTTGGGAATGAATCGGACATTGTGGGGACACTATCAAATCACACCATTAACAAATGAAACATTAATATCATAAAGTAAAATCCATAATAGCACAAACAGTAAACAGTACAAACCGGCACAAACGGAGCACAAATGTTTGTGATCAGTTTAGAGCAAATTAAACATTGTGGGGGGGCTGGCGATCTCAGATTGACTGATCAAAGAATCATTAATATCTCAAAAACTATAATGGCATGAAAATTTTTTCCAGCACAAACTGGCACAAACGTAGCATGAACATAGCATAAACGTTGGCCACTAGTTTGGAGCGAATGGGACTTTGTGGGGAACTGGCGGCACAAACGTAGCACAAACGTTTGCGAGCAGTTTGGAACGAATCAGACTTTGTGGGGACATTGTCACATCACACCATCAAAAAATGAAAACGTTAATTTTAACAGCAAAACCTGGCAAAAATGTAGCACAAACATTAGCGACCAGTTTAGAGCAAATCAGACATTGGAGGGGACTGGCGACATTAGATTGACCGATTAAAGAATCATTAATAGGCCTAATTAGACTGACCGATTAAAGAATCATTAATAGGCCTATCTCAAAAACTATAACTGCATGAATGAAAATTTTTGCTGCACATGCCATCACAAACGTTTGCAACCAGTTTGGATTGAATGGGACATTGTGAGGGACTATCACGTAACACCGTTAAAAAATGAAACATTAATAACATACGGTAAAATCCATCACAGTGCAAACGATCATTCTAATACCGCAACCCGGCACATACAGACTTAGCACAAAAGTTTGCGACCAGTTTGGAGCAAATTGAACATGGCAGGGGGGCTGACGACTTTAGACTGACCTGTTGAACAATCATTAATTTCTCAAAAACTAGAACGGAACGAAAATACTTGCAGCACAGACCAGCACAAACGTTGTACAAAAGACTGACATAGTCTTTATTTGAAATTTAAAATATGGGTGGAGGAGCAACTTCACTCTAATATAGTCTCTGCTTGGCCAAAATACTTTTCTAACTCGCTTAAAAGGACAATATGAAGTTTGTCACTTTTTTACTCAAAACTGCCACCTCTGGCCTAAAGCGTAACTGCAGCTCGTGCATAGTGCGCATGCTTGTACGAGCACGAACATAAAGCAACGAGAGTTTGGCCCATCAACTCAGCACCAGATATGTAAAAAAAGTTAGTAGCAGGTTTAAGTGAGTTAGAAAAGTGTTTTTGCCAAGCAGAGACTCTGCGGAGGCTCAGTAAAACAACTGTATTCCAGCTTTGCACATCATCTTATCTTTGTGTTTGACCTTCCCCTGTCCAAGTCAGGCCCCCTTTATGCCCACAAACTAGGCCCCTTAGGGCCTAGATGTGGCTGGGGACGAGGGAGGTATATTTTAACATTTAAACACTATATTACATCTCCGTGCATCATCTTACCTTTCTGTTTGACACTCCCCTCGGCCAACCATACCCCCTGTACAGCCGCTAACTGGGTCCCCTTGAGGTCCAGGCCCGGGTGCCGCCGCACCCCTAAGCCCCCCCTACGTTCCACCCCTGGTGTGCTAGTCTTTCCATGAAAAATGTGAACATTAACAATTCTCCGCAAACCCTCAACATAGACTTAAATGTTCAAAATACGTGCCCGCCGTCCCGTCACGCCACGACTGGACCCATAAATGGCAAGTCCATCAATTCAGTGTCAATTCCTTCCCTTCCAGTGGAGCCACAGAGGGAAGTGAGGCGGCATTAATTATGAACCTTCAAGCTCTGAGGGACAGTTAATCTTTGTCATTTTGCTGCTAGAGACATTTGGATCCGCTATCTAGGGTCTTAGCGCTTGACCCCTAACCAAGCATAAAAATTCTGGGCACGCTTCTGGAGGAAAAAAAAAAAAAAAATCTGTCGGCCCTTACTTGTCTTATTTTCTACCCCCTTTAGCTGTTTTAGTCTGTGGAGTAAACCTCATCTGACTCTTGAACATCTATGAATTGGAAAAGTGCTAGAAACTACCTCTGACATAAATAATTAGAACAAAATTCCTTTACCACACAAAAGAACAATATTTATGAATATTTAACATGATGAATGACTGAACAGACCATACAAAATGTGCCCAAAATGGCAAATGTTCATTCGAAATTGTTGCAAACCTTCAGTTATCTATGAACTAGGGCTGTCAAACGATTAAAATTTTTAATCGAGTTAAGTACAGCTTAAAAATTCATTAATCGTAATTAATCGCAATTCAAACCATCTATAAAATATGCCACATTTTTCTGTAAAATATTGTTGGAATGGAAAGATAAGACACAAGATGGATATATACATTCAACATTCGGTACATAAGGACTGTATTTGTTTATTATAACAATAAATCAACAAGATGGCATTAACATAATTAACATTCTGTTAAAGCGATCCATGGATAGAAAGACTTGTAGTTCTTAAAAGAAAAATGTTAGTACAATTTATAGAAATTTTATATTAAAACCCCTCTTAATGTTTTCGTTTTAATGAAATTTGTAAAAATAAACTAGTAGCCCAGCATTGTTGATGTCAATAATTACTTACACAATGCTCATGGGTGCTGAAGCCTATAAAATCAGTCGCACCCAAGCGCCAGCAGAGGGTGGCAAAACTCCATAAAACACAATTAACAAGTGAGCGTTTCACTGTACCGTTATTTAAATCTGTCTGAGTGGGGCATCTGCGTTAATTGCGTCAAATATTTTAACGTGATTTATTGAAAAAAAAATAATTAACGTCCGTTAACGCCATAATTTTGACAGCCCTACTATGAACTAAAACTTTAGAAGTTTACAGATGAAAACATTTTGAGTAATAGTTGACCAAAACTAGACGAAGACTAACACATTTTTAAATTACTAAAATATTCCAAAGACTATTAACCCAAGGGTGTAGGTTTGGTCTGAACATTGGTAGCAATGATATAACAGTATAACTTGCATGTACACTTTTTGCTGTGTCCGGGACATTAATCAGACCATACAGATTATTGAACGTGGTTCAGGGCTACATTTCTCACGAATACAAAACCACCTGTGCCTGTGCCTGTGACACGGGTTTATTTCATAATACACGCGGTATTTTATGCTCCTGAATGAAATGGACCGCTTGGATGTGTGTGGAAGCGATCGCTACATATATTTAGTTTTTTTAATCCCGCGCCATGAAAATGAGTGACTTCTGGCAACAGTCTCGAGTTGAGAAAGAGGGCGCTGTGACGTGTACGGAGGAAGGAGTCCTCTTCACTATACAGCCGTACTTTTGTATGCTAACGACTAAGGATTCAGCTGATTTTGCGGATTAATACGTTTATTTTTCGCATCACGCCAGCCAAACGGCTGCAGAAAAATCTTGCTGTAGGAGGGAGAGGCGTGTGTGCCTTTTTGGGGTTTCAAAAGGTTCCCATTCAGCGGTGGATATTGGCCAAAACAAGCCCTACTACTGTGGGACCATGGGACTTACGAGGAAGTGAGTAAACATCGTGTTTTGTATTATGTGAAATACTGGGATCATTTTAATATGTAGGTGGCTTGCATTTTGTGGCTGACATGCTCCTCGTCCCGTTCGGCCGAAGACCGTCGGCTTGTCGCACATCCCCCCGCCGGGAGAGCACTACCAGTATACTCGGCTTATTCCCAGTGATCTGTCAAATTTTCCGACCGATCAGAAATCGCAACTTTGAGTTAAAAATAGCCGCGAATACAGTGATTATAAAGTAAACACTACAAACTTTCTTTAAATAAAGGACTACTTATGTTTGATCATGGATTGGCATGTGAATGTTCAGCGGTCATAGTCCAGCTGCTTCCCGGCGAGCTCTCCTGTCCATATTAGCAGGGGAAGGAGCTGTAAATTGCTCTCCGCCAGGCGGTTTGCCGATCGGCGAAGACCATCGACAACCCAGTTGTCATGTGAAATAATCCGGGCTAGTTATGTGTGATTTTCCGCTTCGAAGACTTTGAAACATCACTCGGTTCGGGTTAGCGCGTCGGCTAGCTGTCACGCCTCTTGGTTTGTTTACATTCTCCGAAGCCGGGTAAGGGAAATGACATAAACCTGATTTAGGTAAAATATCGTTCGGAAGGTGCGACAGTAAAGGTGAAGTCGATAGTTTTGACCATTATGGAGTAATTTTGCCATGTTGTCTTGAATAAATGCATTTTTATTATTTCATATTCCATTTAGCACAAGACTGTTAATTTTTCATTACCATGCCATTTATTTAGCTAATGGGGAAAAATACTTGGATAAAAATAATATCCTGTAAAAATATTGGAGTAGAGAGACTGAAACAATGACATTTTGCGGCTCTCTTCGTCACCTTTTCCTCGTTCTGAATAATTCCCTCTCAACGGGCTGACTGGTCCTTCTCAAGCCATTTATTTAGCTATTGGGGAAAATACTTGGACAAAAGTATTAAAAGATTAAGATACTGGGATTAAGTATTAAAAGACTAATTTCTCGTCATCTGCGCTTTGCTAAATTGTTGTATATAGTCGAATCGTCTCAAAATATGATTCTAATTCACATAATAATCATATTTAAGACTTTTTTTCTCTGGTTGTACGCATTTTAAGGCCAAATGACCAATGCAAAATAAATCTATATTGACTTATACAAACTTTCACGTGACACTGGAGCACCCCTAGACCAGGGGTTGGCAAACTTGTCCTCGAGGGCAGCAGTGAGTCCTGGTCTTTGTTCAAACTGACCCAACACTGACAGTTAACCAATAAGGTTTTACCAGAAATAAAAAGCACCTGACTGCAATTAACTGATTGCACTTATAAAACACCAGATTGGTGAAAAGGCGTCCTTTTAATGGGTAAGAACAAAAACTCGCACCCACTGTGGCCATTTGTGGAATAGTTTGCCCACCTCTGCCCTTGACTCAAACTAAACTATTGTAATATAAAAGTGATTTGGGGAAAAATGAATTTAAAAAAATCTGAGATATCCAAGGACCGAACAACATCTGATATGTGATTTCATTTCACTGATGTTTTTTTCATGTCAGTTCATGTTGGTGTCAGTGTCCCCCTGAAGTGGACCTATTTTTGGATATCTCCCCATTGTTTTGTTTGGTTTTTTTTGTAATAGACAGACAAGGCATTTGCTGATATTCTGACGGTTTCACGGTATTACAGTTTTGCAATTACAGCTCTAAAATGTTTACCATGAGATATCTGGGTTAAATAATATGAATAATAATTGAAGCATATTTTATAAAAAGCAAGTGTGTATGAATCATTTTTACATTATACACACTTTCTCAACACAGACAGTTGCCAGAGAGAAAAACACACATTTTACCACCGCTAGACACACTAAATATGCTGGAGTTAACTCTCGTAGCTGGTGGGAAACATTCATGGATGTGTTTATTAACCATTAAGTTTGCAGGTATTGCCTCCTAGGCAAACATGTTTTACAAGTCGGTTGGCCCTCCTCCTCTAAGTCACGGCGGTCTGTAACTTTTCTGTAGCCGAAGTATTCCCATACCAGCGATTTCGTTTTCTTCGATGAGGGAAAAAAGTTCAGGAGTTTCACCTCCACAGCCAACGTGTAGCACAGCTGACTCACTGACACTGAGCAACAACCGTTGGGGGAGGGTTGAGCCTTGCAGCTGCAAGTGAGGGATTTCAACATGCATTTTGGGACATAAATAAATAGCTAATACCTTAGGGACAGTATGACGGAAATTTTTTGCGGTTTTGAAACCTTGACATTTTCATATCACGTTATACCTTGAAACCGGTAATCGGCACATGTCTAAAAGGGACACTGAAGCCACCGTGTTGCAAACAATGTTTGTTCCTTGTGGAGGCTGGCCTACCGCAATAGTTTTGCAGGTTAGCAAGTTCACACAGTCTAATGTTATGCTAACTCTGATACAGGGAAGCCTTTTAGTAGCAACATTTCCCCCCTCCCACCTCCACAGCATTGAAGTCATTTTACGTTACTTACAGTGGCTGCTGCTGGCTGAAAAAAAACGTATATGAAATATTCCTCCTCTTCGAAAGGGGCGGAGGAGGCGGCATGTTGTCAACATTAATCTGTCGGGGTTTTGTCAAGTCATCAGCCAATTAAAAAGGTTTGTTTATAACATACGGGAAGACAATCCAAATTACTTACATAATGAACATTATCATACGTCTATTGAAAATAAGGTTGCTTAAAAATGGGGACAACTTGACCATCCTGAAAAGTTGGTAGTGTCAGTCCTGACCATCTCTATGCAAACCTACGCCATTGGCCCAACCCAAAAATCCGATATCAAACAGATACTGATTTATACAGTATGCAGATGCCCCACCAGATGCATTAAAAATGATAAATGTAACAACTAGGGCTGTCAAAATTATCGCGTTAACGCGCGGTAATTATTTTTTTTAATTAATCATGTTAAAATATTTGACGCAATTAACGCACATGTCCCGCTCGGACAGTATTCTGCCTTTTGGTAAGTTTTACAGCAAGGTTTTTTTGTGCTGTCTAACAGCGAACTCTTGTGGTCGCTTTGCGACATGGTTTATTGCTTTCTTGCCAGTTCAATGTGGCTGCACGACGTCTCGGGCTGACGCCTACGTTGTAATGTTGTGCTTATATGATCCTTGGACAAGATTTGTCCGTAAGTATGGTTGTTGTAAAGAATGTACATATTATGTTAGTAAGCGAAATGTTATATTTTTTGTATGAGACACTTTTTGTTTATGTTTAGTGAACATGTATAGCGTGCTAAGCTAACGTTGTTGCTAATGCAATGCTTGTTTTTTTTTTTTTTGTAGTTTCACAACGGTCTAAAGAGGACAGTGGTTTGAGGCCATTTTATTAATAAATCAGATGAAAAAGGAAGAAGTCTGATTATTAAGGCGTCGTTCACTAGCTGTCTAGCTTTGGAAAAAGTAGACGCTTCGGAGTGAGGACAGCATAGACAGATTTAAATGACATAGAGTGAAATGCCCACTACAGTCCTTATGTACCGTACGTTGAATTTATATATCCATCTTGTGTCTTATCTTTCCATTCCAACAAATTATTTTACAGAATATATATATAATTTACAGAAAAATATGGCATATTTTATAGATGGTTTGAATTGCGATTACTTGCGATTAATTACAATTAATTAATTTTTAAGCCGTAATTAACTCGATTAAAAATTTTAATCGTTTGACAGCCCTAGTAACAACTTTTTCCAAACGTTTTTAAACATTTTTCAAATAAAATAAGCATTCTTTGCAAAATTAGACAATAACTCAAACTGAAGTTATGGAAAAAGTGACAAAATAATGTCCCATAAATATAAAATGAATTAAAATAAGCAAAAATGTCTATAATTAAATAAAAGGAATCATTCACAATTAAATCACGTTTACACTAGTTATCTCAAAAAGCCAATAGGGGGTGATCAAAGCATTACAAATACAGACAGGCAATCAAAGAAGATGCCAATGCAATGACAATTCCCAAGATGTGTTTTGCACAGATTTTATTCTAATTACTGTATGTCTTTTATTACTTGTTTTAGTTTCCACTTCTTTTTGGTGATGGAGTAATTATGTGTGCTTAGTTTATAATTCATTATTTTTCAATTATTGTACATTTTATTTGTGCACCGAGAGTGATTAGGGACTTTCCTTCCGTTAACAAATCCCAAGCATAGTTCGGAGACATCTAGAGATCATGCTGAGCACAGCTGCTGTCCTAAGCTGTGACCATACATACTGGCACATAACCGATACTGATATTTTCCAATATTAGCTGACATTATCAAGTGGCCGATACTATCCGACAACCCTACATGAAACAGTTCAAAATATTGGAAACTGAGTAGAGTGCCTCTTTAGAATAAGTCACACCAGTGTATCATGTGAACCATCAAGGTATCTTATTTGTCGTAGGCGAACATGCTACCAAGCACAATTATACACCCCAAAAAATAGAAACAACACTGTTGACAGAATTGGGGCGTTGCTTTGATCACACCTTTTTCCAATGTCTTTTGTGTACTTTTAATGCATTTTCAGCCCTGCATTATCATGCAAAAAGCATGGTATTTGCATACGTTATAATAAGCCACCGCTGTGATGTGAGGCTAAGCTCAGCGTAAATATGCAAGGTCATGGCCACGTGTGTAAAGGGAATTTTAAACTTGATTATAAATTGTACATCATATATATTGTGAATTTATTATACTAAGTGCATATATATATAATTATTATTATTATTATCCATGGTAGTTTTACCTATTATTTTTTTCAATGGTGTTTCTTCGGCACACCGCCCAGACTACATCGTTTGACCCATCGACACAATTTATCAAAACGACTGGAATTCTCGCACGACGGAGGGTATTTTGTTTGAGACCCCAAAAATGACAGCCCCAAAAAACAGGTTTTTCGAAGAAAAAGTAAACATTTCAAAATCTTACTTTTTCCTCCTGGATATCAAAGCGCACCATTCCATTATTTTTATTGCTGCAAAAACGTATGGTTCCGCCAAAATTTGCCCAAGTCTTTTCCATTCATTTCCAATGAACATAGTTTCCCATTCATTTCCAATGGCCGTATTCTCCATTTCATTTACAGGAAACGATCAACAGTAGTCAAACGATAAAACGGAAGTGACCCTGAAATGCCCCCAAAACAAACAGTATGTGAACCGAGAAAACGGGAGTGACCCCCAAAATGTCGTCATATCAAAAGGAAGTGAATTTTTCTTTGTTTGGATCAATTATTAATTATCTAAAATATCGGCGGAAATGCGACAGTAACAAAAAAAAAAAAAAAAATACAATTAAGCGATAGTTATGAGGGAGATATGTGTGACTTTTTTTACAGGCGCCATTTTTTTCATTGTGGCGTCATTTGTTTAAAAGTTTAAAATATGCGAGTGAATAATTTTTTTAAAGTTGTTTTTTTTTTAAACAAAATATTAGACATCAATTAATGATTCTAAGCTAAACATGACAGACATTTTGAATAATATGATTAATAACCTTTGTTTTATGGCTGGGTTGAAACAAAAGCGGTTGCGCGACATCTGTAAACGGGGCTTTCCAGGGTAAAACAAACAAATTAAAAATAGTTCGGTGGCTTAATGCGCCATGAATCTGCTATGGCAGCGTATAGACATATTGTTCTATCAAACACAACAGTTGTTTTGGCTTAAAATACAGCGGTTTGTTTTAAAGAGGAGTGCAAGAGCAGAAACTGCTTTTTCAGTCTTGTCTATGTTTTCCGCCATTGTACAGTGTATATATATAAATATATATATATATATATATATATATATATATATATATATATATTATTAGGGCTGTCAAAATTATCGCGTTAACTGGCGTTAATTAATTTTTTAAATTAATCACGTTAAAATATTTGACGCAATTAACGCACTTGCCCAGCTCAGACATATTTAAATGTCACTAGAGTGAAAGGCCCACTTGTTGTGTTTTGCGGAGTTTTGCTGCCCTCTGCTGGCGTTTGGGTGCGACTGATTTTATAGTGTAAGTAATTATTGCCATCAACAATGGCGGGCTACTAGTTTATTTTTTGATTGAAAATTTAACAAATTTTATTAAAACGAAAACATTAAGAGGGGTTTTAATATAAAATTTCTATAACTGATTTAGAACTGATTTATTGTTATAATAAACAAATACAGTCCTTATGTACCGCATGTTGAAAATATATATCCATCTTGCGTCTTATCTTTCCATTCCAACAATAATTTAGAGAAAAATATGGCATATTAAATAGATGGTTTGAACTGCGATTAATTGCGATTAATTAATTTTTAAGCTGTAATTAACTCGATTAAAAATTTTAATCGTTTGACAGCCCTAATATATATATATATATAATAATGATTTTTTTGTTTTACTTCTAATTGGCAGTGGAAAATCCAAAATTAAAATTATTGCAAAAGAAAAGAACGAATTATACTCCGCATGTTTACGCTCAATAATCCTACGAGTGGTGTCATGTGCTATAAACACGGTGTTTTGCCTGTCCTATCCTGATTTTGACAAGCACACACCTCTGATACGGTCTCCGGAGAATATGACGGCACGAAGACAGGCGGAGAGTCAGGCTGGAGCCTGGCGATAAAGATTAATGAGGCTCCCGTTGTCGGTGTCAATTTTAGGGCATCTCTGCGTGGGATGTGAGAGGCATCAGCATCTTAGCTCAACTTGTTATCCTAGCTACGGAGGCGGGGGATGAGAAGGAAGGTCAGGCATGATGTGGGCGGGGCTCGTGGGTATCTTTTTTTAATGATAATAATGATAGAGAAGCAGAATGCAATAAATCCAGGAGACCTCACAAAGGCGTTAGAACTCGGTTGCCTTTCAGACCTTGCCAGCTGATCCACCTGGATGACCATCAAAGGTGTTGCGTGGTCAAAGTACAGAGGATTTATTGACAGGGGGATATGGGCCTGACTAATAATGCTTCGAATTGTAAATAAATGACGCCGACTGGGAAATATATATATACACACCATATTTTTTATACTATTAACACGCTTAAGTTTAGGCTAATGTTTACGTGAATGGTATGCTAACGCTTACAGGTGGGTAGTAATGCGTTATGTTTACTCCGTTACATTTACTTGAGAAACTTTGTGAGAAAAATGTACTTCTAAAAGTAGTTTTATTCAGCCATACTTTTTACTGTAACGAGTAGATTTGGGAATCAGAAACGCTACTCTTACTCCACTACTTTGGATTACACAAGTCATTACATTTTTCCTCTTTATTCTACATATTATGGTTTACTTTTTTTGTCAGAAATGCCAACAGTGGCTCTGCCAGTTTCACCAAAACGTCACAACAATAATCACATGACTCCATTATACCAATGAGATTGAAGCTTGCTGTTCTATGATCACGCCGGCCTTTTGTATCAAGTGGCGTCTTTAAAGCCCCGTAAAAAAAAATGTACATGGAGCACCGCCGTCAACATGACTCGAAAGTGTGGATTTTAATCTCTATACCAAATTTGTATTTAGCACCGAATGACCACCTAAAACCGGAGATATGATCCTATTAGTTTCATAATAGGAAAAATACTGGTGCATGATAATTATTGGTCCGATAATTATCGGTCCGATCCCAATAAGTCCGATCCCGAAAATTCCAATAACATACTTAATAGGACCGATCATACAGTGTGAACTGTGCTCGCTGGCTGGGAAATCAGTTGACCATTTGTGGGGCATTGGTGCCACCTGCCGGTCAGAATAATTCGCTGCATCTATAATTTGGCCCACAAACTCTAGCGTTAGCATTGACAATCGTGAATGCTTTCTGTTACTTACGTTTCCGCCTCAGAAATATGTCTGTAAGTATTTATGTTTGTTAAAACATATGGATGTGCAATTTATGTTTACTTCGGTGGTGAAGGGTCATACGCACAGAACTTCATAAGTTGTTGTGTTATAGAAGCCAGCCAACACTTAAGGCTAGTAGCTCAAGCTAGTGTGCTATGCTATACATACATATAATAATTGTCGTGTAATGTTAGTCCTGTCTGCATGCTTGATAAGATTTTATACTATGCAGAGAATAAACCTCATTCTTTATTGAATATGGGTTCAATCACTGCCGTTTATATTGATTATTATAAGGCAAGACATTAATCCTTTTTGTTCTACCATATTTGTGTTATGAGGAATGAGTGATAAACCTTGCTATATAATGTTTACAGAGTTAGTTATAAGTTAGTAGGTTATTGAGAGGCCTTTTGGTTATTGATAGGCTTGCTGTCCTAACCTGTCTCCCAGGTTAAGAAAGTTGTTTCATGGACCAAGACCACAACAGTCTCCTGTAGCACCAAATATTTTTATCTGATGACAAAGCACAATACCTGTTGGGTTTATGTTTTAGTTCAGTGCTCATTGTTCAGGAAACACATCTTCAATTATATTGACTAATTGATTGTGATTGACTCAAATTATATTTATTTGCAAAAATAAATATTGGCTCTTTATTTGAAGTCAAGACTTTTCTTGTCTTTGTTTTGTTCATTATAATAATGTTCATGTCATTATGGAAATTCTGGTGAGATCAAAGACAAATCTATGTTGAATCCACCGTTATTATTTTTTTAAAACCTCCAGGTGTTCAAAAACTCGTTTAAAAAATTATATAATTTATTTTCGGTTATCGATATCGGTATCGGCTTTGAGGAGCAGGAAGTTATCGATATCGATATCAGTATCGGTTTCAAAAAATGGATATCGTGCACCCCTAAGGAAAAATGCTTTCTCCACTAGAGGGCACTCATGCCGTTGGGACGAATAATGCTTCCATTCTGCAGGGTTTTTTCTCTCGCCGAAATTCAATTTTATTTTTTTGTATTTCTTTAGCTTAATGTGGTTATGTAACAGGTTATAGTACAATATAACAATAACAGTTCATGTAGATGGATAAAAAAACAAACTATTGTATAAAAAAATCAAACATTGTAAGCAATTACTCACAATGTGACTCGTTACGAGTATTCTCTTCACCAAATACTTTTATACTTGTACTTCAGTACATTTTTTGGATGGATACTTTTACTTGAGTAATATTATTTTGAAACAACACTACTCTTACATGACTCAAGATTTTGGCTACTCTACCCACCTCTGCTAATGCTACTAGTTACATTTAGTGTGTGATGATCACTTGGAACAGACCTTTAAAGGCTATAGTAACATTGCATGTTCTCTCTTGCCAATATAAGAAAAACTGTCTCACTATGTGTTTCAAAACAGGCAAGCTTGATACAAAGCCGATGGCACACATAGCATGAAGTTGATGTAGCTTTTTGTGGTGGTAAGCTGCCACGTGCCCAGGTTGTCACTACCTGATCGTGACGAGCTACTGGATTGCAATGACGATCAACGAATCAAAAAATGTATGTTCAGTGCTAATTATTTCTTCAGTTACTGTTCCAATTGTTTCATTAATTTCTAGTTATGATATTTGCTGACACTTTATTTGACAGTGGTGCCATAAGACTGTCGTTCGACAATCATAACTATGACATGACACTGTTATGAGCATTAATGAATGCTTATAACAGATGTCATTTAGTGTTATCCGGCAAATTATCTCACTTTTGAATGGATATAAAAGATCCAAACTGAACAGGATTGGCGTTAGTAACATAATTTGCCGGATGACAGCATTTAGTAATGCCCATGATAGTGTATTGTCATAAATATGACCGTCTTATGACAGTCTTATGATGCCACTGTCAAATAAAGTGTTACCAAATACCATAACAAGCAATGAATGAAACAACTGGAACAGTAACTGAAGAAATAATTAGCACAGAACATGAATTTTGATTGTTATTTATATCTGTAGCGCTGCAATGCATGCTAGGAGGCATGTGTTGCCTATGAACCCAAATAAATCAACAAATAAGCTGCGTTGGATTATAGACCGCAGGATTCAAAATGATGGAAAAAAGTAGCGGCTTATAGTCCGAAAAGTTTCGGTAGTATGGTTTGGTAATGTGTTGTGTTGTCTGCTATACGATGACATGACTATGAACTGATGTGCTGCGTGACCGAAGTTTCTAACGGAATAATAAAGTTATTTGAAGTTGAAGTTAAAGACCTATAGTTTGGAAAATTCGGTATGTTTAAATGATGTTAAGCCTTGTTTTCTACTTATGTTTCTTGTTTGAATTGGTTTTAATAATGCATCTAATACTATTTGGTTGTTCTTGTTCTCAAGAACAAGATGTGCACTTGCTTTTTCTTCTCATAGAAAATAGTAGAAACAAAAGGATGAAAAACACTCAGGGAGGTTGACTTCCCTAGTTGGTAAAAACACAAACGTTAGAAGAAGAGGAGTAATGTTGTTTTGTTTTTGAGTACATTGTACATTGTTGTTTGCAACTAACTCTCTTTCGTCTCATATTATTGCTCACTTGTACTTCTAGTGTGTGTTTTGTGATCACCCCTGATAGGATATATATATATACCGGACTGGCCAAAAGTATTGGCACCCCTGCAATTCTGTCAGATAATGCTCAAATTCTCCCTGAGAATGATTGCAATTACAAATGCTTTGGTAGTAATAGCTTCATTTATTTTGTTTGCAATGAAAAAAAAAACACAAAAGAGAATGGGAAAAAAAAAATCATAATCATTTTACACAAAACTTAAAAAATGGGCCGACACCCTCAGCCTAATACTTGGTAGCACAACCTTTAGACAAAATACCTGCAAACAACCGCTTCTGATATTCATCAATGAGTTTGTTACAATGCTCATCTGGAATTTTAGACCATTCTTCTTTGGCCGAGATTTGAAGGTTGCCTTCTCCAAACTACTTTTTTCAGATCCCTCCACAGGTGTTCTATTGAATTCTGGTCTGGACTCATTGCTGGCCACTTTAGAAGTCTCGACTGTTTTCTCTCAAACCATTTTCTAGTGCTTTTTGAAGTGTGTTTTGGGTCATTGTCCTGCTGGAAGACCCATGACCTCTGAGGGAGACCCAGCTTTCTCACACTGGGCTTTAAAGTGCATGTGACACGAAAAAGCATGTTTATTTCATAATACACGTGGTATTTTATGCCCCTGAATGTTTTGGGCCGCTTGGATGTGTGTGGAAGCGATCGCTATTTTTATTTAGTTTTTTGAATCCCGCGGCCGCCATGAAAATGAGTGACTTCCGGCAACAGTCTCGAGTTGAGAAAGAGGGCGCTGTGACGTGTACGTTAGAAGACGTCCTCTTCACGCTACAGTGTACTGTTGTGTATGAGGACGAAGGATTCAGCTGATTTTGCGGATTAATACGTTTATTTTTCGCATCACGCCAGCCAAACGGCTGCAGAAAAATCATTCTGTATGAGGGAGAGACGTATGCGCCTTTTTGGAGTTTCAAAAGGTTCCCATTCACCGTGGATATTTACTGTGGGACCATTGGACTTACGAGGAAGTGAGTAAACATTTTGTTTTGTATTATGTCAAATACGAATACAGCGATTACAAAGTAAACACTACAAACTTCCTTTAAATGAAGGACTACTTACGTTTGATCATTGATAGGCCTGTAAAAAGCTCTCCTAAAGCTCATTAGCAGCAGCACGTTAGCTGCACAACAACTCCAGCCACCCTCCTCCGGGGAACGAACTGTAAATTGCTCTCCGCCGGGCGGTTTGCCGATCCGCGTTGACAATCGACAACCGGGTCGTCATGTCAAATAATCCAGGCTAGTTATGTGTGATTTTCCGCTTCGAAGACTTTGAAACATCACTCTGTTCGGGTTAGCATGTCGGCTAGCTGTCACGCCTTGCGGTTTGTTTACATTCTCCGAAGCCGGGGAAGGGAAATGACATATGTCCGATTTAGGTGTCATAAAATATCGTTCGGGAGGTGCGACAGTAAAAGTGAAGTCGACAGTTTTGACCATTATGGAGTAATTTTGCCATGTCATCCTGAATAAATGCATTTTTATTATTTCATATTCCATTCAGCACAAGACTGTTATTTGTCATGACCATGCCATTTATTTAGCAATTGGGGAAAATACTTGGATAAAAAGAATATCCTGTAAAAATATTGAAGTAAAGAGACAGAAACAATGACATTTTGCCGTTCTCTTCGTCGCGTTTTCCTCGTTGTGAATAGTTCCCCCTCGACGGGCTGACTGGTCCTTCTCAAGCCATTTATATATCTATTGGGGAAAAATACTTGATTGGGGAAAAATAATTGGATAAAAAGAATATCCTGTAAAAATATTGGAGTAGAGAGACTGAAATAATGACATTTTGCGGTTCTCTTTGTCGCGTTTTCCTCGTTCTGAATAATTCCCCCTCAATGGGCTGAATAGTAAAACCGATGAGCCCAGTCTACCGCTGACGTCATCCACCTGTTGGGGACGCTAAAGCCCTATAATGGTAGGCGTGGCTAACCGGCAGATTAAAAGACTAATTTCTCGTCATCTGTGCTTTGCTAAATTGTTGTATATAATCGAATTGTCTCAAAATATTATTCTAATTCACATAATAATGCCATTTAAGACTTTTTTTCTCGTGTCGTATGCTCTTTAACATTATGCCGCAAAATTTGTTGGTAGTCTTCAGACTTCATAATGCCATTCACACGGTCTAGCAGTCCAGTGCCAGAGGCAGCAAAGCAACCCCAAAACATCGGGGAACCTGCACCATGTCTGACTGTGGGTGCTGTGTTCTTTTCTCTGAAGGCCTCGTTTTTTTCCTGTAAACTCTTATGTGGATGCTTTTTGTGGCTTGGCTCAGCGGTAGAGTAGTTGTCCCCCAACCCAGAGGTTGTGGATTCGATTCTGGGCCCTGATAAACTCGCCTAAGTATCCTTGAGCAAGATACTGAACCCCACATTGCTCCTGGTGCTGCGTCACCAGTAGGTAGATGGCGATGTAGTGTAAAGCGCTTTGAGCGCCTTGAAAGATGGAAAAGCGCTATACAAGTATAACACCATTTACCATTTTTCCAAAAAATCTCTACTTTTGTCTTATCTGACCAGAGAACACTCTTCCAAAACGTTTTTGGCTTTCTCAGGTACGTTTTGGCAAACTCCAGCCTGGCTTTTTTATGTCTCTGGGTCAGAAGTGGGTATCCTACCTTAGGCTACGTTCATACTACAGGTCTTAATGCATGAATCCGATTCTTTCGTGTTTTTCCGACTCGAGTGAGGTATTAACTTGACGGTCTGAACGTGACAAGAACTGGACTGTGACGGCCCCTGGCCATTTAATAGTTAATTTTCTGAGGTTCTTCCAGTCAGCTGATTGTCGCCTCCACCAGCTGGCTGCTTCCCCTCCCACTGTGACGACAGCTGATCGACGCAGGACGGACCGACGACGTCACCACCGCTGATTGGCCACGGGAAAAGGCGCCAAGCTTCTTAAACCTGCCGCTGTCAACGTTCTATGAGGTCGCAATTTGGCAGCATTCTGTCGCGTTCCTCCTCGCTAGCTGTTTGCTCGCCATTCACGCTCGTTTGCATTTTGATCGCCAGTTTGATACACTCCCGCTTTTTCGGTGAGGTCTTTTGTGTTTATTCGTTATTGGATCGTTTTTGTTCACCACTGTAAATAAGAGCACTGAAGCAAGTAAGGGTAAGTCGCCATTTCTGTTCAACCTGTTTTCTCCTGTTTTGTATAGAGTAGGAAGTTAGGTTAGACGCTGTCTTTTCTTTGTTCCTTTTACATGATCAGGGTTTAGTTAGCGGGTGGGGTTTAAGTGTAGTTCCTTCTGTTTGTTGTTTTGGCCTGGGCTTACCCTGAAGTCACGCTTCCTCGGCATTTTGTACATATTCATTGCGAGTTTGATTATTGTGTAAATAAATTTGTGTCCACTTGTACATTTGTGTGGATTGTTTTATGTTACGCCTTTCGCGAGCCATCTTTGGCACGTAACATGGACCATTTCAAATCCGATCTGGGTCACTTTCATATGTGGTTCAAATCCGATCTGGGCCACATTTTTCCAGACTGTCGCGGCGGTCTGTACTGTCCAGTCTCTCAAATCGGAATTCATGGAGCAATTACGTCATCAAAAAGCGAGCGAGACGCTACGGTAGCGGTGCAGCTGTGCGTCATTAGCGCCTAGCTTGCCTTGAACACGGCTTTTTAGGAAGGGTCGGACTTGACAACAGTCCGAAAAAAAATAAAAATGGGTTGAGGATAAGCCTGAGAATGATCGGTTTTCTGTCTGCTCCATATAAGCAATATTTCAACATTGCTTACACGGCCGAGAGTCGGGGCAAACTGCCCGTATGTGCGTGTGACATGCATGGACAGTGCGTGCATGCTATCAATCCCTTTGAATATAAGCCTAAACTGGGATAATTTATGTCTGTTATTTGTGTCCTCTTTTTAAAAAGCAAAATATGATATCCCTGGAATGACAGATGACAGCCAGCATGTGTGGTCATTTGTTTTGATGCTTCTGCACATGCGGGTCGTCTTGCTCAGCGCGTGTCGGACTGCGAATTAGTGCGCATGCGTAATACTCGAATGGTCTCAATGGACAAAGGCAGTCTGAACGGGCACGCCAAAAAAACATATGACAAAAAATCGGATTTGTGCATTAAGACCTGTAGTATGAACGTAGCCATAGAGTCCCTTTTCATTCAGACGCTGACGGATAGTACGGGTTGACACTGTTGTACCCTCGGACTGCAGGACAGCTTGAACTTGTTTGGATGTTAGTCGAGGTTCTTTATTCACCATCCGCACAATCTTTCGTCAAAATCTCCCGTCAATTTTTCTTTTCCTTCCACATCTAGGGAGGTTAGTCACAGTGCCATGGGCTTTACACTTATTGATGACACTGCGCACGGTAGACACAGGTACATTCAGGTCTTCGGAGATAGACTTGTAGCCTTGAGATTGCCCATGCTTCCTCACAATTTTGCTTCTCAAGTCTTCAGACAGTTTTTTGGTTTTCTTTCTTTTCTCCATTGTCAATGTGGCACACGCAAGGACACAGGACAGTCAACTTGAATCCATTTTAACTGGCTGCAAGTGTGATTTAGTTATTGCTACCACCTGTTAAGTGCCACAGGTAAGTAACAGGTGCTGTTAATTACACAAATTAGAGTAGCATCACATGATTTTTCAAAGAGTGCCAATACTTTTGTCCGGCCCATTTTTGGAGTTTTGTGTAAAACGATAATGGGTTTTTTTTCCCATTCTCTTTTGTGTTTTTTCATTGCAAGCAAAATAAATGAAGATATTACTACCATAGCATTTGTAATTGCAATCATTTTATGGGAGAAATTGAGCATTATCTGACAGAATTGCAGGGGTGCCAATACTTTTGACCAGCATATATATAATATATATATTTACAATATATATTTGTGTATAAACTTTAGTTAATTTTATTACTGTTGAATTGGTACTTTAATATCCATGTGCTGTGTAGCAAAAAAGGTGTGAACCCATTTATGAAAAAAATAATCATTCAGGTGCGATATGGGGATTCTCGGTGAATAATTTGTTGATTTTATTCCTCATAAATGATTGCAAAAGAGTAAATCACCTCCGATTAGAGAATTGCAAGCACGTCCACAGCTGTGGAAATACATTTTATGATTATGTGGATCTTAAGACTCGACGCGCTCTGAGTTTTAATGACACAGCGGTAAAATAAGGGGAGACAAAAAATTCTCTCATTTGTATTCTCTGATACTTGACGGCGATCTGTCAATGACGAGTCGGGCTTTTCACAGGCGGACATAAATTAGCTGTTTCTGTTTGTTTTTTTTTCCTGACTACTCTGACTCGCTGCCAATCAGCATGTCGCAGGCGGCCAAATTTGAACAGGAGATTAGGAAGGGGCTCCTCGCTATTTACTCTCGGCGCAATAACATTAGCAACGGCACGTGATAGTGAATATGCAAAACACTTGTGGTAATATTGCTGGCAGTCAGATGGCGCCTCGGAGCGTTTTATGGATAAAAGGCATTTGAGGTCATTAAATTTCAGTTATACAGGTAGACACGGAAGGAACAAGATCCGGCACCTCGCAAAAGAAACTTGCAAAAGAATGGGTTTGTGTTATTTATTCTAATCTCAGATTTATTTATTTTTTTTTATTTTATTTTTTTATGTTTTACAAGTTAGACTGTACGTCCCACATGTGGTTATGTGGGCAATTGCCCGTGCTGAGCAGAGTATAGCCTAAATAATTGTAAATTGTTGTCATAACATTTATACCATGAATATTATCTGAAATTGAGGCTTGTAAGTCCCACAGCATGGCAAGTGGGCATTTGCGTGTTGTTTTTTAGCACCATTTTCTGCGTATGTTCCGGCACCTGTTCCCGTCTCGCTATTCCTGCGCTGTCATATATACTTTGTGTTCCGGCACCTTATGATTTACAAATTAAGCACTGGGTAGACAGTTGTTTACGTCAATGGTGACGATAATGAAAATATTTAGTAGACGAAGATGTTTTCATTACAATGATGACTTGACCAACGTAAGGTATTTATCAATACATAACTACTTTAGGCATTATATTAGGAGAAAAAAAAAACTAAAATTATCAGATTGAAGTTGTCATGTTAATTATATTTACGTATACGTGGTATCGGAGTACGCAGACTTCAACTTCTGGCGACCTGAAGGTCGGTGTGAACTATAACTGGATTTGGCGAGCAGCAAATTATTAAATTAAATGTTAGAGCATGAGTTTCATGCCTTGTCTGCTTAATTGGGGATGTAACCCAGATTTCCGCGTAAATCGGAACTAACCCTTTAAATACCTCAAAACACTTTCTAAAAAGAAAAAAAAAACGTTTCAAAAACATGTATTATATATCATTGTACTGTACTGTAGTCCTAGCTAGACCGTGAGCTAAACTCCGAAATGACGATGTCAGACATCCGTGTGGTTTGCTGACTTTATTTTATATATATATATATATATATATATATATATATATATATATATATATATATATATATGTATATATAATGTTTTGTCACAAAAACTTGTATTTGTTTATTAATATAATTATGTAAGAGTCCACATTTTAGAGCAAATAAGAAATGAGCCGTCTGTGTGCAGCAATGCGAAACGGACGTTGTTTTTTTTTTTCTTGTTTCAGCTGTACAAGAAAAATTTTAATAAAGCAAAATGAAATGTGAAGCAACAGACTGAAGCATTTAATCCCTGTCTGCACCACGCTACAGATCCATAGCTATTATTTCAACCGACTGCCACACGCATCATCAGATTTCAGACATTCTTCACTGCCGCACCTGTATTGTTTGAAGTGTCCCGAATGTCGCCTGATCACTGGGTTTGCCAATGGAAAACATGTGAGCGCCCCTTACTGGTTGCTCTTTTTAACGCTTCCCCTGTGGCTCTTACGCCCACCAGGTTTCCCCCGAGGTCCTAGCGCCCATTACATAACGAAACCTTTTTTTTTTTTTTTTTTTTTCTTAATAACTGAAGATTTGTCTGCGAGCCAGATGCAGCCGTCAAAACAGCCATATCTGGCTCGCGAGTCATAGGTTCCCGACCCCTGATCTAAACAATCACATAAACTCACTCACATAAACTCACTCCAATTGAGTGACCCGACCACAATTTGAATGAAAATGCACAATAAACAGTACAAAAGGGGTTAAAAACAGCCGTCGCCTCTGGATGCAGCACAAGCAAAAAATTTGTGCGGAGGCTGTCACTTCAGTCACTGCTGCCTGCTCTGTGTGTGCGTGTGTGGGGTGGGCGGGCGTGTCTATACATGCGCTTGCTTGCTGTACTACGCTTCTTGTGCCAATTGTGCCAAAGGTTAAGGTTAGGTTAGCATGCATCACTTAAAAAAAAACAAAAAAAATCGACGAGTTGAGGTCGGGTCCGTCGCAACCCAGGGACTACCTGTAGTTATACTGTACTATTGCTGTGAGCGGGAATTATCTATCACAGTATGTATTATCTTGTGTATGATGAATAATTTTTCATGACGTGAAGCGAAAAGCTTCAAAATACTTTTTGTAAAAGGATTTATTTCGTGTACTGTAGTTTTCGTATCCCGATACCCCACAAATGCTATTTTTAGACCACAAGGCTGTGTGACGTCACCATCGTAAACCGGAAGGGGGTCAACATAGAAGCGTGCTCGCATACAACCCATGCTAGTAATGCTTGTTTTCTGCTGGTAATTTTTCAAAAAAGAACATGCCAAATAAACACTGCTGCTATGGAACGTGTTGTTCCATGATCAAAATGCAAACGAGCGTGAATGGCGAGCAAACAGCTAGCGAGGAGGAACGCGACAGAATGCTGCTAAATTGCGACCTCTTAGAACGTTGACAGCGGCAGGTTTAAGAAGCTTGGCGCCTTTTTCCGTGGCCAATCAGCGGTGGTGACGTCGTCGGTCCGTCCTGCGTCGATCAGCTGTCGTCACAGTGGGAGGGGAAGCAGCCAGCTGGTGGAGGCGACAATCAGCTGACTGGAAGAACCTCAGAAAATTAACTATTAAACGGCCAGGGGCGGTCACAATTTTATGTCACGTGCCAAAGACGGCTCGCGAAGGGCGTAACATAAAACAAGCCACACAAATATACGAGTAACGAGAAACAACACGAGACATTATGACCGTCCACATATGGAGGATGTTTTTTTCATACGTTTCCCGAAGCCAAACATGTATAACAATGGCTCTACTTGTGCGGACATCCAAAAGACCAGTTTAACGCCAGCAAGGTGAAGCCATTCACCTTCTTATGCACTACACATTTTGTTGGGGGCTCACAGATGACAATTGTGCCGCAGCCTGCCCCGAAGGGGTAAGCCATTTTGATATTTTTACTTATTTTTTAGCATGGCATTTTGCCGCGCGTTGACTCACGTATCAATCTTGATATTTATAAACAATCGTTTTTTGTTTAGTTGTTGAGAACTGGGAATTAAGAGTTTGTTGTGTGCGTGCATATACTGTATGTGTATATGTGTGTATATATATATATATATATATATATATATATATGTGTGTGTGTATATGTACACAAACACACACACATATATATATGTGTATATGTACACACACACACACATATATATATGTGTATATGTACACACACACACACACACATATATATATATATATATATATATATATATATATATATATATTAGTGATGCACGATAATGCATTTTTCAACCGATACCGATAACCGATAATTTCCTCCTCGTTCCAACCGATAACCGATAATGTCAAGCCGATAATTCTATTAAAAGATTTATGTAAAATTTTAAAGTATACACAAAAGAAATTATTACTGTGCAAAAATATAATTTATTGCTCTTTTTTTCAACACAATGTATGAACAAGTCGTCAATTCAAACATCTAAATAATGACAGATTGTCTGACATTGTGTAATGGTAAACCTTTGGCAACAATTACTTACAGAGTAAATACCTAAGTTGCACAAAAATGCGTTTAAAAGTAAGCCATTCCTAACATAGATAACATTAATCCGCTGCAAAACACACCTCCTTAAAACTAGTCAGTTTTAAGTGTAAATCTATTGGCAATAAGTGAAATGATCTGCCATCGCTTCAAGTGTATTTCTCTCAGATTTCTTGGAAGAAAAATAGCTAGCTGAAAATAATCTTAACAGCCTTGTTTTAAGCAATACATTATTATACTTAATCCTAAAAAAAAAAAAAAAACTTGAAGAAGGAAAGATTTTGAATAATATTTGTGGCTACATAATATTGATTTAAGAATTTGATTATCTACTGTGACTGTAATTGAGCAAAGAAATAAGTTAAATAATTTGAAAAGTGATTGCTAATGTTATATGCTTTGTTGCACACTGTGAAAATGATTACCTCAAAAGAGCGAGATGTCATGTACCCATTCTGCAGCGCTTTGTTTACATTTGCGGCTTTCACGACATTTGCGTTACAGCAGCTAAACTGCTACACGGCAGTACTATTTGGACGGAGTTGGCGCTCGCATCCATGTGCGTGTTGTTTTGTGCCCGAGTTTTATTAAGCCGAAAATAAAGGCAGCATTACAAAGTCATCTGACCGCTCGTCATTTCACATTCTGAATGCATTATTGACTGGCTGACTTCGTTTTCTCCATGTTTAAATTATCTTATAACCACTGTGCCGTCATGATAAGCTTGCTTACCGGACATCACTTTTTCATGAAGAATGGTGGTCGTATAAACTGCATTATTTCTTTTATCCAGGGCTTTGGTTCTCGTGTCATTAAGGTAAAAAAAAAAACTGCGTCTCGTCTCGGCGGCAGCTACATTTGTACCGGATAATCCGCCCGCCCGCCCCGGCCGGTTCGCCGCGGCGTATTCGGGTCCTGGCTCTGCTCGCACGCTGTGGGGGAACGCTCGAGAAACTGGGGTGTTCGCCGGAGGTCCAGAGGCCGGGGAACCGGGCTCGGCCCGCCCCGCCTATGGCGAGGCGGCGGCGGCCTGCCGGACTGGCCAAAGCGGCGGGCTCCGTCGGAATTTACCACCCGCCTTGGGCTGCATTCCCAAACAGCCCGACTCTGTATCGTCACAAGCCCTGTAGTTTAGCTTAGTGTTTACAATAGCTTTAGCATTCCTGCTAGCAGCAGCCTCGTATATGTTCCAAAATTCTTTGTGATGCAGTTTTAAATGGCTGCTGGGTTAGTGGTTTTGAATGAGGACGCGTTCTTTCTGCCTCGTGGAACTTGTACGGTACATGTTTCGCAGATGGCGAGAGCGTCGTTTTTTTAGTAACAGCCGCCATAATATTCAACTACTTCTTGTCTTGTAACTCCGCCTCCTCAACCCCTCATCCCTCAGGGACTTCAGAGAGGGGAGGGGTTGAGGAGGCGGCGTGCTGAATTCTTCGGTTGAGCACATTTGGAGGCAAAATCAAGTATATAATTATCGGATTGCATTATCGGTTGAATTTTTTTTTTAATCTGGATTATCTGTGTGACGTCATAATTGCCATTATCGGCCGATATTTATCGGTGACCGATATTATCGTGTATCTTTAATATATATATATATGTATGTATGTATATATATATATATATATATATATATATATATATATATATATATATATATATATATATATGTTATATGACCTCCTACCTAGTTACTTGTAGGTGGTACTACTGCTTTGACTGACATTTATACAGTATATCACAACAGTTATGTAGGCCCATTTTTCTCAAATACGGATATTTAAATAAATTAGTCATGTTTGTCCTTGGTCTTTTGTAGTTAGCCTGTTTGTGCCTCCAGGTAGGCTCTAGATTTAATAGCTTTACCTTTTCTGTTGTAAAGAAACAACCTTAGTCAGGGGGAAGTGTAAATAAATTAATGGAATTAAGATTTGTTATTAATGAAAAAATTAAGTGTTCACTGGCTGTCACCGAGTAGCATTTGCGATCACTACACAAAAATAACAGTATAAATTATCCCCAAGAACGTTCAGAGACGTAAGACAACCAGAGGAGATAAACTATGAGAAAATGCAGGCATATGGTGGTAAAGGATAGCTTGTTGAAACAGGAGAATGTCATTGTCAGTGGCGTTAGGCAATGCACACAAGAAAAAGGTGTCGATCAGTTCAGCTCTTTTTTTCCGTCTTTTTCAGCCCTCGACACACAAGCCATCTTTTTAACTGAACATTTGTATGTTCTTCCACATCGTTACCAGCGAATTTGGCACCAGCGACATCATTTTCGGACAGAATTGGTAGGTTTAGCTTAGTAAACATCTCGTTTGTACACTTATTTAGACGCATCTAGCATGAGGGATAAACACGAGTTTGATCCCCCTTGCACAATTGCTAACGTCATGAATATTAATAAGCAAATGTGACGTATTACCTATGGTACGCAATGTCACTCAAGTAATTATTCGGCTCAACACATCACTACCCAATGGCCAAAGTAATAAAATGAACTGAGTCTTGCGGAGTACCCCAGAGGTTAGTCGTTCGCCCTCTACTTTTCAAACTCAATTTGCTTCCTTTGAGGTGAAATTGTACTAGATGCCAACAGTGATTACGCCAATGCCAACTAATCAACAATTAGCATGGGATGAAGAATGGGTTTTGGCCATTGGAGGATATCAGGGATACCTCATAAGCTAGTATCACGCTCAAAACAAGATTAATTTTATTCAACACACACAACAACAAAATGTGATTGCGTTGAAATCGGTTGGGAAAATTAGTCTTCTCTTGCCTGTGATTTATTACCCCAGTCAACAGTTTCTTAATTAATCCATGTTCTCAATCATGTGTTTAAAGGCTTCTTTAATTGCTGCCGTTCTTTCTCAGTAATTATGGACCCATCTCTTTGTCTAAGAGGAGGAAGAGATAGAAATAAAAGGGCTATGAGAAATTTGGGTGTCTCTGCCATGTGGTTAGCATTAGTATAGTCGCGCTACACTGCCTTCTTCTTGCTTCTAATTATTTCCTTTTGACCTCCAATCATATTTTTTTTTGTTCCCTACAGGAAATTTAACAAATTCTGTTCTAGAGTTGTTATAACCTAATGATCCGGACCCAAATCTTCTATACTAGAACTGATTACTTCTTTTGAATTTTAGAATATTACTCAAAACAAACACAGTTTTTAGGTAATATGAACGATTTGAAATGGAAACTAACACTTATTCTGCTTGGGAACAATAACAACGATATCTTCTAAGCATGTAAGACAAATTACCCGAAATGACCTTGGTCCTCATTGCCATATTTCAAAAAAGTTGCATAGTGACTGTGTTGTTGAAAAGAGTAGCCAGGGACATTTATCTCTTCACCCCCACCAACACTGCCATCTTTTATATTTTTATTTATTTCATATTATTGAGCCTGGGCTCATCCTATTAGTCACTGTCCACCAGGGAAGATGGTTATCTGCTCAACAGGGAATTAATCAGCCCTCCCTGTGTTTTTAAGTGATGCCATAACACACAACCTTGGCCAGAGATGTCTCAATTGTTACATCTCCTACTTAGTCACTGAGTTCCTTGGACTATTTTCCCTTTTCTTGTCAAGTGTTTTCAATTCAGAACAAACAGACACAGTGTTGCGTTTTTACTAGGGTTGTTCTGATCATGTTTTTTTGCTCCCGATCCGATCGTTTTAGTTTGAGTGTCTGCCGATCCCGATATTTCCCGATCCAATTGCTTTTTTTTTTGCTCCCGATTCAATTCCAATCATTCCCGATAATTTTTCATATACATTTTGGCAATGCATTAAGAAAATAATGAATAAAACTCGGACGAATATATGCATTCAACATAAAGTACATAAGTACTGTATTTGTTTATTATGACAATAAATCCTCAAGATGGCATTTACATTATTAACATTCTTTCTGTGAGAGGGATCCACGGATAGAAAGACTTGTAATTCTTAAAGGATAAATGTGACTTTGTATATTGTGACTAAATATTGCCATCTAGTGTATTTGTTGAGCTTTCAGTAAATTATACTGTAGCCATTTAACTGTTCTGCCCAAATGCATGATGGGAAGTGGAACCATAACTGTGCGTAGTGGCACCAATTGATATATCTTCTCTGCGTTGGGAAATAACATAGGGTGTTAAGAAAAAAAGATCAACTACTACCTTGCTTCCCCACATTGCTCTCCACAATATTTCTAATCGTTGAGAGCGGGATTGTAAGGCTTTAGCCAATTAAAAAAATGCTCCAAAGACTGCCAAAATTCACTCTACTCATTTTACGCTGCCTTTTAGCTCTATATATAGGTAAAACGGCGCCATTATAATTTGAACGCGACAATGCGTGAGTACGTTGTGCAGCGCATGCGTTAATTGCTTTAAATATATTAACGTGATTAATTTAAGAAAAATAATTACCGCCGTTACCACGATAAATTTGATAGCCCTACTTTAAGCCAAGACTAAAGACTCTGGATGAGTGTAAGGCATTTTGTCTGTAACGTTAAATACAAATAGAAGACGATTTAATTAAAAAACACATATATATTAAAAAAGGCATGTCCGATATTTTTTTGCCGATTCCGATACTTTGAAAATGACGTGATCAGACCCGATCGATCGGCATCCCGCTCGATCGGGACAGTTTTAGTTTTTACTTTAGTTTTAACATCTAAAAACGTTCTTACAACAACAACACAAGTCCAAGAGTTTGAGACAATGCCCACCATCCTAAGTACTAATATGAGACAATGCCCACCATCCTAAGTACTAATACTAACGTGTACGCGTCGCTATGCTAATGCTAATGCCGTCGCTCGCTACTTTGCCTACCTCTCCTTAGGTGGCTCCTCGCTCGGCAATTTATTAAAAATGTAACATTACGCCTGTCCTTCGTGACCTCACAATAGCTCCTGGGATATGTAGTCTTTCGTGGTTCTTTCGGTTTTGAAAAAGGACAAGAAATGATGGAAATATGGACATAAACACATGGTTTATGCAGCGTTTTTAAAACAATAAAACTCAAATGACATTCTCTCCCGTTTTACTCGATTGACTTCAAATAATAACGGGTGTGGACCTCAACTTCTGCACTTTCAAATGACACCAACCAGTGACACGTGGGTAATGTAATTACAGCTTGACGAGGCTTTACAGATGATAGGTGTAATTTTGTCGCCGGCGACACGTTCGGAGTCAAAGGGTTAAAGGCTAAGGCACTTTTCCATATTCTCTCTTGCCAAGATAAGAAAAAAAATATTGCCATGTGTTTTAAAACAAGCAAGACTGGATAGGACACCGGTGAGTGTGTGTGTGGTTGACACAACTAAACACTGCTACGATGCAGGCTAACTACATCTACAAAAAGAAAATGGAACAAATTGTGAACATATGATGGAAACTATGGCACATTTTTGTCTCGTTCTTGTCTTGTCAGATGAAAATTGGCATTCATTTCATTATTTTTTTAGTCTCCAAAGACATATTTTTAGCTCGCCATTGTCATGAAAAACAGCAAAAAAATTTTGTTATAGTCATTGTTGACGAAAACAATGTTTCTGTCGTAAGCTCACATTTTCTGATTCTACATGGAGTACTCCTGCGACTGGCTGGCAACCAGTTCAGGGTGTACCCAGCTTCCTGCCCGTTATTCGCTGAGATAGGCTCCAGCACCCCCGTAACCTTAGTAAGGATAAGCTTTTCGGATAAGAATAAATGAATGAACGTGTAGTATGTCAATCTGCATCGTTGGAGTGTTAGGGTCGTGTCAGTAATGTGACCTGTGCAGCATATGAGTGACACAAGCAACACGAGCCTGGGCGTCATCCCCTCCTTGACCAGTGCTTCGGCTGTCATTCAAGCCCGGCTGAGATCCAGGCTTGCTTGTTTTGAAACACACGGTAAGATTTGTTTTCTTATCTTGGCAAGAGAGAATATGCAATGTTGCTTAAGCCTTGAAAGGTCTGTGCTGACTGATCATCACACACTAAATGTAACTTGTAGCGTTAGCTTAGCATTCAGATTAGAATTAGCTATTAGCGTGGCGAGCGTCATCTTACACTCTTGGGCAACCTTTTTTTTTAACATACAGTTCGTGGCATGTAGGAGGGTATAAATAATTGAAAATAATGCAGTTTTCCTGCTGAGTGTGTATTAACATAACAAAGTTGGTGTTGTCCTTGTAGACGCAACAATATGTATTCATCTGTCAATATTAATTTGAAATTTTTGGAAAATTATTTATTTTTGGACTAAAAATTTTACAGATGAAAACATTTTGAGTAATCAATGACTAAAACATTCGTCAGTGAAAACTAGACTGGGCTGCCAAGAACAACACTGGTTCTGGGTGGTCTCAACTTTGGTAGTGATGACATAACAGCATAAACTGCTTGCACTTTTTTCTGGGGACTGGACATTAATAAGACCTAGTAGATTATTGAACGGGGTTAGGGCTACATTTCTCACGGATATTAACCTAATTATTTGATAGGCTAAATGATCAATGCAAAATAACTTGTTGTTCCTTGGGGAGGCTGGCCTGACCGCAGTAGTTTTGCCAGTTAGCAAGTTCACACAGTTTAATGTTATGCGAACTCTGATATAGTTCAGACTTTCATTAGATAAATTAGAGGTGTTTTCCATTTTTACATTAATTCATTTAATAATGGTAGGGTCCATTTTATCCTTACAACATATGGGAAGACAGTCTAAATTACCTACGAAACTGAAGTCATTATATAATGCAAATAAGGTTGCTTAAGAGTTGGTGGGGTCAGTTTGAGCATCCTGAAAAAAGGTAATGTTATGTCCCTACTGTCCCTATGCAAACCTACGCCCTTGAATCTTATACAGCCTGAAGTCGGCCTTGGTAGAACATTTCTCTATATATGTGGATACAGTGTATCACAAAAGTAAGTGCACCCCTCGCATTTCTACAGATATTTAAGTATATCTTTTCATGGGACAACACTGGCAAGATGACACTTTGACACAATGAAAAGTAGTCTGTGTGCAGCTTGTATAAGTTATATGAGTTATTTTCCCCTCCAAATAACTCAAAATATAGCCATTAATATCTAAACCCCTGGCAACAAAAGTGAGTAAACCCCTTAGAAACGACGTCCCTAAATGTCCAAATTGAGCACTGCTTCTCATTTTCCCTCCATAATATCATGTGACTCGTTACAGGAGTGCTGTCAGCATTGCTGCAGAGATTGAAGAGGTCGGGGTGGGGGTGGTGGGGAGGTCATTCCCACCACCATGCTTGACTGTAAGCATGACACACTTATCTTTGTACTCCTCGCCTGGTCGCCGCTACACATGCTTGAGACCATCGGAACCAAACAAATTAATCTTCCTCTTATCAGACCATAGGACATGGTTCTAGTAATCCATTTCCTTTGTTGACATATCTTCACAAACTGTTTGCGGGCTTTCTTGTGTGTCGTCTTCAGAAGAGGCTTCCTCCTGGGGTGACAGCTATGCACACCAATTTGATGTAGAGTACGGCGTATGGTCTGAGCACTAACAGGATGACCCCCCTACCACTTCAATCTTTGCAGCAATGCTGACAGCACCCCTGTAACGAGTCACATGACATTTTGCAGGGAAAATGACAAGCAGTACTCAATTTGGATATTTAGGGATGTACGGTTTTTCAAAGGGGTGTGCTCACTTATGTTGCCAGAGGTTTAGATATTAAGGGCTACGTAAATTAACTCTATTATATAATCTGCACTCAGACTACTTTTCATTGTGTCAAAGTGTCATTTTGTCAGTGTTGTCCCATGAAAAGATATACTTAAATATCTGCAGAAATGCGAGGGGTGTACTCACTTTTGTGATACAATTTATATATGTTCATATGTTTATTTATTGTATTTTATTTTTGTTTTCAGGCTCAGGCTTTCCTTTTTTATCCTCATTTCAGCCTTTCCCCCCTTTTTTTCCCCTATCATTTAGCAACACGTAGGAACACGAGGACTATTGTTGGCTAGATAAGTTTGCCTGTTCAGTTTTCATACTGTTATGACTACATTTCTTGTCGGTTTTAAGTATTCCTCAGACATTTGAATGCTTCTTCGTCTTCTTGATGTGTTTTGACAGTCGGCAACAAGTTAGTCCTCCTTAAAGGAATGTTGAGCTGCTGTGTTTAAGTGGAATAAATGACAGTAAATTGCTTAATTTTTGTTTACCTATGAAACAAAATCTATTTCTAATTCATTTTTTGTCACATCCCAGTACTTATTCTTTAAAGGACAGATGACACATTGTTTAGATGATGTTCCTTTGACAGCAAAAGTAAAGCTCCAGTGGTAATGTTGGCATCTTTTACACAGGTTTTCCAAAGATCTCCATGGGGGATTTCAATTAGTCTAACACAAACAGAGTGCTCCCTTACTACCTCCGCAGACAAATCAGCCTGCCTCGCCACAAAAGACTGCCGTTTGAGTCCCGCTATCTTGTTCTTCTCCTTGTCTCGCCGTGCTCTTATCTGCCGATAGCGCGGCGGCTCGGAGTTTATTTCCCCACTCAGCCATCCGAGTGAAGAAACCCTGTGCAAGTCCTCCACTTTGTATCGCTCGTCAAGTCCAAACGGCAATTTCCCACTTGTCTGACACTTGGATAGTTTTTTTCCTCGAGTGTCGCGTGATAAATCTGCCACACTAATTCCAGAAGAATTTGTTATTGTATAGCACTATGAAAATCAGTCCAGCTTAAACAAATTTATCCAAATCTGTCCATTATAAAATTCAAATATGGTTAACATGACATGGTTCGAATTAAGGATTGTACGATACACTTAAACTCATGACGCGATGCCCTTTCAATATGCCAGGGTCATGATAGATACGCCACGATACACTATAGATTAGAGATGCCGATCGATCGGGTCCGATCACGTCATTTTCAAAGTATCGGAATCGGCAAATATATATATATATATATATTTTTTTTTAATCAAATCGTTTTCTAATTGTATTTAACGTTACAAACATAATATGTTACACTCATCCAGTGTCTTTAGTTTAGGCTTAAAGAGCATACGACACCAGAAAAAAAGTCTTAAATGGCATTATTATGTGAATTAGAATCATATTTTGAGACGATTCGACCATATACAACAATTTAGCAAAGCACAGATGACGAGAAATTAGTCTTTTAATCTGCCGGTTAGCCACGCCTACAATTATAGGGCTTTAGCGTCCCCAACAGGTGGATGACGTCAGCGGTAGACTAGGCTCATTGGTTTTACTATTCAGCCCATTGATGGGGAATTGTTCAGAACGAGGAAAACGAGACGAAGAGAGCTGCAAAATGTCATTGTTTCAGTCTCTCTACTCCCAATATTTTTACAGGATATTCTTTTTATCCAAGTATTTTCCCCAATAGCTATATAAATGGCTTGAGAAGGACCAGTCAGCCCGTCGAGGGGGAACTATTCACAATGAGGAAAACGCGACGAAGAGAGCGGCAAAATGTCATTGTTTCTGTCTCTTTACTTCAATATTTTTACAGGATATTCTTTTTACCCAAGTACTTTCCCCAATTGCTAAATAAATGGCATGGTCATGACAAATAACTTGTGCTAAATGGAATATAAAATAATAAAAATCCATTTATTCAAGACGACATGGCAAAATTACTCCATAATGGTCAAAACAGTCGACTTTACCTTTACTGTCACACCTGCCGAACGATATTTTATGACACCTAAATCGGACATATGTCATTTCCCTTCCCCGGCTTCGGAGAATGTAAACAGACCAGAAGGAGTGACAGCTAGCCGACATGCTAACCCGAACCGAGGGATGTTTCAAAGTCTTCAAAGTGGAAAATCACACATAACTAGCCTGGATTATTTGACATGACGACCCGGTTGTCGAGTTTCTTTGCGGATCGGCAAACCGCCCGGCGGAGAGCAATTTACAGTTCGTTTCCTGGAGGAGGGTGGCTGGAATTGTTGTGTAGCTAACGTGCTAATAGCTAACTGCTAATGAGCGTGAGGATAGCTTTTTACATGCCTATCAATGATCAAACGTAAGTAGTCCTTTATTTAAAGGAATTTTATAGTGTTTACTTTGTAATCACTGTATTCGTATTTGACATAATACAAAACAAGATGTTTACTCACTTCCTTGTAAGTCCAATGGTCCCACAGTAAATATCCACGGTGAATGGGAACCTTTTGAAACTCCAAAAAGGCGCATACGCCTAACCCGCATACAGAATGATTTTTCTGCAGCCGTTTGGCTGGCTTGATGCAAAAAATAAAAGTATTAATCCGCAAAATCAGCTGAATCCTTCGTCCTCATACACAACAGTACACTGTAGCGTGAAGAGGACGTCTTCTACCGTACACGTCACAGCGCCCTCCTCCTCAATGCGAGACCGAAGCCGGAAGTCACTCATTTTCCTGGCGCGGGATTCAAAAAACTAAATAAATATAGCGATCGCTTCCACACACATCCAAGCGGTCCATATCATTCAGGAGCATAAAATACCGCGTGTATTATGAAATAAACATGCTTTTTCGTGTCACAAGCACTTTAAGGTAGGGTTATCAAATTTATCCCGATAACGGCGGTAATTAATTTTTAAAAAAATGTATCACATTACAATATTTAACGCAATTAATGCATGCGCTGCACGACCCACCCACGCATTGTCGCGCTCAATCTGTAATGGCGCCGTCTTACCTATATAGAGAGATAAAAGGCAGCGTAAATTGAGTAGAGTGAGTTTTGGCAGCCTTTGGAGCCTTTTTAATTTGCTAAAGCCTTAGAATCCCTCTCCCTATGATTAGAAATATCATGGGAAGCAATGTGGGGAAGCAAGGTAGCAATTGATCTTTTTTTTAACACCTTATGTTATTTCCCAATGCAGAGAAGATATATCAATTGGTAGCACTACGCACAGTCATGGTTCCACTTCCCATCATGCATTTGGGCATGGCTACAGTATCATTTATTGAAAGCTCAACAAATACACTAGATGGCAATATTTAGTCACAATATACAAAGTCACAAGTCTTTCTATCCGTGGATCCCTCTCACAGAAAGAATGTTAATAATGTAAATGCCATCTTAAGGATTTATTGTCATAATAAACAAATACAGTACTTATGTACTCTATATTGAATGTATACATTCGTCCGAGTTTTATTCATTTTTTTTCAAAATGTATATGATCGGGAAAAATTATCGGGAATGATTGGAATTGAATCGGGAGCAAAAAAAGCACTCGGGAAATATCGGGGTCGGCAGATACTCAAACTAAAACGATCGGGATTGGATCAGGAGCAAAAAAACATGATCGGAACAACCCTACTATAGATAAATGTTTTGAAAAAAAAACTATGCAAAAACAATGCAGATTACAGTATAAAGAGGCTGCAAAAAGCAATGGTGATCGCCTGTCATTTCATATGTTGTGGATTTAGGGCTGTGAAAGAATGTTACCAAGCGCTAATGAATTACTTGAAGAAAAAAAAAAAAAAATTGTTTAAAGCCAAACAAGATATTGCAACTTGTGCCTCAGGCCTCTTAGCATGCAATGCGGCGCTGAGTGTAGACATAACTTTCAAAGTTCACGTTCTGTGCTAACAATTTCTTCAGTTACTGTTCCAGTTGTTTCACTAATTGCTAGTTATGCTATTTAGTTTGTTGTCATGTGATTACTTTACTTTTGTTTTGAAACCGTATGTTTAAATGAAATCTGATTTGTGTACTTTTATTGACAGTGTCTTTGAAATGGGCGGAAACTTGTTCTTCTGCTAACACATTAGTAGTAATAGAACCTTTCTTCACCATGAACACCTCAAGATGCCTGAAGTGTACTCATGGTAGAGTCGCATTGCTCCAATCATATGGCAGTGCATCTAGTCTATGTAGCACGATATAATTTTCTCAACCTTGATGCGTATCTTCATGTTTTTATTGCGAAATATTGTCAAATGACATTGTTCCCCTACTCTAGTTATGCTGTTAGTTTGTACAGTGGTACCTCTACTGAAGAAATGTATTGGTTCTGGAAGTAGTTTTGTAAAAAGAAATGAAGACGCGCTTGTAAGTAAGCATTTTGACCGGATTTGAGTGGACTCACTCAATGAAGCATTTAATAAAGACAGGCATTTTTCTACTTTATTCTTATTTAAGAATAATTTGTTAGGACAGTAACATGTTTAAAGCCTTAAAGCCTAAGTTTTTTTATAATTAAACTTTGTAGGAAAAAAAGTGAATAAACATGTCTTACGTTTATGTATCTCTTTCAAATGCTAAATCTGAATAAATACATTGAACACACAAATAAAGGCGCTTCTTTGCGGATTTTCACTTATCATGGCGGGTTCTGGTCCCCATTAACCGCAAAAACAAGAGACCACTGTATTGCACAATAAACATAATATTGTGCATTAAAAAAAACAAAGAATAAAGGAAAAAACACTCACGTAAAGCTGTCGGAACACCTCATGGCTGAGGGGCTGATGAAGAGGACCCAGGGATTTAAAATACTAGTCCTTCTCAAAAAAGTAGCATATTCATTATTTTCTGTAATGTACAGATAAACATTAAGACTTTAATATATTTTAGATTCCACACAACTGAAGTGGTTCAAGCCTTTTATTGTTGTTGTTTTTTTGATGATTTTGGCAAAAAAGTATAGGAAAACCAAAAATCCCTATCTCAAAAAAAGAGCATATTTCATCCGACCAATACAATTTTTTTTAATACAAAAAAAGTCATCCTTCAATATCAGCTATGCACTAAATACTTGGTCGGGAATCCTTTTGCAGAAATGACTGCTTCAGTGCGGCGTGGCAAGGAGGCAATCAGCCTGTGGCAATGCTGAGGTGGTATGGAGGCCCAGGATACTTCGATAGCAGCCTTAAGCTCATCCACAGTGATGGGTCTGGTGTCTCTCAACTTCCTCTTCACAATATCCCACAGGTTCTCTATTGGGTTCAGGTCAGGAGAGTTGGCAGGCCAATTGAACACAGTAATGCCATGGTCGGTATACCATTTACCAGTGGTTTTGGCACTGTGAGAAGGTGCCAGGTCGTGATGAAAAATGAAATCTTCATCTCCATAAAGCTTTTCAGCAGATGGAAGCATGAAGTGCTCCAAAATCTCCTGATAGCTAGCTGCATTGACCCTGCCCTTGATAAAACACAGTAGACCAGGGGTGTCCAAACTTTTTGCAAAGGGGGCCAGATTCGGTGTGGTAAAAATGTGGGGGGCCGACCTTGGCTGACGTCCTTTATGTAGAACAATATCTTTAAGCAAATTTTAGCAAGCCATTCTGTGTGTCACATTTGCTTTATTATTTTTTTTTTTTATTAATAATTTCAACAATCTCGCAACTAGCCTTTGTGACGTTCTCTTTCGACTCTCGGGATCTTGCAAAATACTGCTGCTGTGAAATTAAACTAGCTTCAAGTTGCTTCAATTTCTCACTGCGAATCTTCCCTTGAATCTTGTCGTACATGTCAGCGTGTCTTGTTTGGTAATATCGCCTCACATTGAACTCTTTAAAAACAGCGACTGTCTCTTTGCAAATGAGGCAGACACAGTTGTTGCGTATTTTAGTGAAGAAATCGTCCAATTTCCACCTATCCTTGAAGCGTCGGCCGTCGCAGTCAACTTTGTTTTTTTGTTGTTGATTGTTGCTATTTTAGAAAATTGGAAGTCAAGGGTCACACAGGGTAATGTTGCTTAGAGGGCTGCTGCCTTTTAGTGGGTAAATAAGGAGAAGCATTTAATGTGTAAGCAGTACTGCTGACCAATTTAATAAATCTGTGTGTGGGCCAGACATTATTAATTGAATTGATTGAATTTGACCACGTGCCGCATTTGGCCCCCGGGCCGCACTTTGGACATGTCTGCAGTAAACCAACACCAGCAGCTGACATGGCACCCTAGACCATCACTGACTGTGGGTACGTGATACTGGACTTCAGGCATTTTGGCATTTCCTTCTCCCCATTATTCCTCCAAACACCTTGATTTCCGAATGACATGCTAAATTTGCTTTCATCTGAAAAAAGTACTTTGGACCACTGAGCAACAGTCCAGTGCTGCTTCTCTGTAGCCCAGGTCAGGCACTTCCGCCGCTGACCTGGGGAATGCGTCACCTGTAGCCTATTTCCATCGCACGTCTGTGCACGGTGGCTCTGGATGTTTCTACTCCAGACTCAGTCCACTGTTTCTGCAGGTCCCCCAAGGTCTGAAATCAGACCTTCTCAACAATCTTTCTCATGGTGCGGTCACCTCTTCTGGTTGTGCATCGTTTCCTGCCACACTTCTTCCTTCCCGCAGACTTCCCACTGAGGTGCCTTGATACAGCACTCTGGGAACAGCCTATTCGCCCAGAAATGTCTTTCTGTGTCTTAGCCTCTTGCTTGAGGGTGTCAATTATAGCCTTCTGGACAGCAGTCAGGTCAGCAGTCTTGCCCATGATTGCGGTTTTGAGTAATGAACCAGGCTGGGAGTTTTTAAAAGCCTCAGAAATCTTTCACAGGGGTTTTGAGTTAATTTGTTGATTCAGATGATTAGGTTAGTAGCTTCTTTAGAGTACCGTAATTTCCCGAATATAAGGCGCACCCGTGTATAATGCGCACCCCAAATTTACTTGTAAAATTTGGGGAAAATTATTGTACCCGTTTATAACGCGCACCCTAATTTTAGCACCAATAAATAGAAGAATACAAGAAAACAGCTCGTGTACAGATACAGAAATGTCATTTTACTGACTGGTGAAACACAGCACAAGCATAGCACATTGGTAGTTCAAAACATTACCGTAAACTGACAATATTTACGGTAATAATATGATTTGACAACTTCTCCAACTTACCAGAATCTAGGAGAAAACAAAACGGATGTGACTTTTCTTTTAAAGGCTGCTGTATAACTTGCTCGTTTCCTCATGATGAATAAATGTTTCTTCCATGGATTGATACGGTAAAACTACTGAACTATTGTTATTTGGGTTTGAGTTTCCCGAGGGACCGATATAGTTGACGGACACAGGAAGTGTGTGTCCTTACATTTGTTATGCTCCGAATTGTGGAGCTGCAATAAACGTCGACTCAAATGAGTTCAAGAAACTAAATTCTGTGCTTTATGAAGAGTGAAAAAAGCAGAATTTAACAGACGAAATCATTCGGCCGATTAGTGTGAAGTATTACCGAAACAAAATGGTGACGTCACGTACCGTAATGGTCGGCAACGGGTCGCCGCATACGTTTCTTCAACACAACGTGGCCGTGTCAATGAAAAAAAATCGGTTTATATATATATGTAATACATATATATTTCTGTCTCCATCCATGTACCCGTTTATAATGCGCACCATGAGTTTACAAGTTGATTTTGGTGGAAAAAAAGTGCGCGTTATATTCGGGAAATTACGGTAACTTTTCATGATATGCTAATTTTTTTAGATAGGGATTTTTTTTTTCTTGCCTTTTTTCCACAATCATCAATATTAAAACAATACAAGGCTTGAACTACTTCAGGTGTGTGTAATGAATCTAAAATATATGAAAGTCTAATATTTATCAGTACATTACAGAAAATAATGAACTTCATCACAATATGCTAATTTTTTGAGAAGGACCAGTATGTGAGTAAATAATTTTTTAAGGTTGTTTTAAGCTAAAAATGATAGACATTTCAAATAGATATAATTACTTGCACCATGAAACTTCTATGGCAACATATAGACATATTGTTCTATCAAACACAACAGTTCTTTTGGCTTGAAATACATCAGTTTATTTTGAAGAGGGGTCCAAGACCAGCAATTGCTAAGCAATTGCTTTTTTAGCCTTGTGTGTTTTGCGCCACAAAGAGTAGAAGTCCGGCTTAGCCAATTGGATGCCAGGAAGATGCTAGGCAATATCCAGAGCAGAGCAGCCATAAGCATGTAACGTTCAGTAAACTCTGGGAGCTGCAAGTAGCAGCCCGTACTGTATTTTTGCCTCTCGTATCATGAAATTTCTTTCATAACAAGAGATATTATTGTCCTTTCGAGGCGTGTCTTAACCTTAAAATTCTGTTTGTAGAGACGTTCGTAAGTAGAGGTACCACTGTATCTTGATCAAGGACTTGAAGCTTATCACACCTCCCCTAAAATCCAATAAAAGAGGAAATGAAACGAGGCGTGCGGAAAAACAAGTGTTTTAATTTTTCCCGGGTCAGCCGGGCTACTGGAGCTTGAGCCGTCCTCGTGTAGCCGAGCTCATCAAATGAGTCGCTTCAGCGTCCTTCCAACCCTCCACGGGGTCAAGCAGGCTCGATATCAGCCTCTTAATTACTCACCTCATTAACGCGTACGACTCCTTTCACTCACTCCCTGGTTTCTCCGTGCATGCTCATCAGCAGCTGCGCCAAGAGAGGACTCCCATGCTTTCCGCGCAGCTTTGAGTATTCCCCATCATCGAAAATATCATAAGGTTACTTAACACTCGAGCTTCAAACACCAGACTTTTGGGATGATCATTAAAATGCGGTCTGTATCTCCTCATGCTGAAACAGGTGGTGCTTTTCACTCTGAACTGTAAGCTAATTGAGAAGTACGGAAATTCGTGATGGGAAAATGCGTGAAGACAATAATTTGGAACAATTGGAATAAATTCATGAAATTATGCTTGCCCTCTGGTGAAATTATGACTATTGTCTTGCGGTATTACTTTTCTCGTAGGAGTCAAGTTTGACAACATTTAAACTGCAATCAATGAAACAATCTGCCCAATATTAGAGCAAAAACTGTTGCATTTTAGCACAAAACACGTGCTTGTCCGACTAAACAATATGTCAGTACTCCATTGAAGCACAGTTAACCCCATCACTGTAAACACATCTAAATGTAGCCCAGGAGCCATAGTGTGGGAGCACATTCACACAAATACACACACAGGCATCTCACATGTTACTTCCAGACACTTTGCTCCATTTATTTGATTTTCCGTGGAGGAAAGAAGCTATTGTGAGCGAGGCCCTACAGTTATTGCTAACATTTGTTTGCTGCAAAGCGGCCAAATACGTTCGCGGTTGATGTTCGGAAAGTTCTAATGTGATTCATACCCTCACGGGCCGCTGTGATTAAGGTCTATTTTTAACCCAAGATGAGTTTGAGCTTAACTTTATGGAGGACTTCGCAGAGGACAATGAGATTAGGAGAGGATGTGTTTTGTCCTCAGTTCTCGTGAATGTGACTGTGAATGGTTGTTGTTCTGTATGCGCCTTCCAATTAGCTGGCGACCAGTCCAGTTTGTTTTTCTTGCCGTTGCTCTTATTCATGCGGCACATATGTTCTGAAAGCACACATATGTGAATACAAGCTGTTCTAGATGGTGTATTCTTCTTTTTTTGAGTCCGTGTTGAGCTGCGCTGTGTTTGAATGGTTTTCTGTAGTATACAGTGTATCACAACGTGAGCGCAACCCTCACATTTCTGCAGATATTTAACTATGTCTTTTCATGGGACTGTGTGCAGCTTATGTAGTAGAGTTGATTAATTTTCCCCTCAAAACAACTCAAAATATAGCCATTAACCCTTTAACACCGAACATGTCGGCAGCGACGCGTTTACGCATATCGTCTTTGAAGCTTCGTCACGCTGTAGTTACGTCACCCACGTGCCACTGGTTGGTCTCAATTGAAAGTGCGGAAGTTGATGTCCACACCAGTTTTTATTTGAAGTCAATCGACCAAGAAAAACGGGAGATAATGTCATTTGAGTTTTATAGTGTTATTGCACTCATAAATGCATTAAAACGCTGCATGTACCATGCATCTATCTCCATATTTCCATCATTTCTTGTCCTTTTTCAAAACCGAAAGCAGCACAAAAGACTAGATATCCCAAGAGCCGTTGTGATGTCAAGAAGGACGAACCGAATGTGGACATTTTTAATAAATTTCCGAGCGAGGCGCCAACTAAGAAAAAGGAGGCATGCAAAGCAAGCAACGGCCGGTTGGATTGAGCGAGCGACTTTGAAACGTGCAGAATGAATCTAAAACTAAATTTAGCGCAAGCTAATGCATTATTTCATTAACTCAAGGAAGAAGATGAGCCATATTTGTCGTTGTTTTCCTGGGATGAGTCGGCGTCTCGGCGAGTAGAAGTGACAGCAGCGCGCATACGGTGAAAGAGTAGGCTGTGTGACGTTGTGTGTGACGCAGCTCCTTGACCTGTTCATGCAGAAGCTTTATTGAGTGCGCAAAAAACAAAAAAAAAAAACTTTATTGGGTCGTATGCCAGAAAAATTTGAATTGAACTGAACTACTTGTCAATAATTTTGAAAATACTTTTTATCACTGTTATACATATTTTTTCTTCACTATAATCTTTTCAATTTTTATAAAGATGAGTGTTCGAGAAGCTTGATTGCATGTACGTATATACAGTGCCTTGCAAAAGTATTCGGCCCCCTTGAATCTTGCAACCTTTCGCCACATTTCAGGCTTCAAACATAAAGATATGACATTTAATTTTTTTGTCAAGAATCAACAACAAGTGGGACACAATCGTGAAGTGGAACAACATTTATTGGATAATTTAAACTTTTTTAACAAATAAAAAACTGAAAAGTGGGGCGTGCATTATTATTCGGCCCCCTTGCGTTAATACTTTGTAGCGCCACCTTTTGCTCCAATTACAGCTGCAAGTCGCTTGGGGTATGTTTCTATCAGTTCTGCACATCGAGAGACTGACATTCTTGCCCATTCTTCCTTGCAAAACAGCTCGAGCTCAGTGAGGTTGGATGGAGAGTGTTTGTGAACAGCAGTCTTCAGCTCTTTCCACAGATTCTCGATTGGATTTAGGTCTGGACTTTGACTTGGCCATTCTAACACCTGGATACGTTTATTTTTGAACCAGTTCATTGTAGATTTGGCTTTATGTTTTGGATCATTGTCCTGTTGGAAGATAAATCTCCATCCCAGTCTCAGGTCTTGTGCAGATACCAACAGGTTTTCTTCCAGAATGTTCCTGTATTTGGCTGCATCCATCTTCCCGTCAATTTTAACCATCTTCCCTGTCCCTGCTGAAGAAAAGCAGGCCCAAACCATGATGCTGCCACCACCATGTTTGACAGTGGAGATGGTGTGTTCAGGGTGATGAGCTGTGTTGCTTTTACGCCAAACATATCGTTTTGCATTGTGGCCAAAAAGTTCAATTTTGGTTTCATCTGACCAGAGCACCTTCTTCCACATGTTTGGTGTGTCTCCCAGGTGGCTTGTGGCAAACTTTAAACGAGACTTTTTATGGATATCTTTGAGAAATGGCTTTCTTCTTGCCACTCTTCCATAAAGGCCAGATTTGTGCAGTGTACGACTGATTGTTGTCCTATGGACAGACTCTCCCACCTCAGCTGTAGATCTCTGCAGTTCATCCAGAGTGATCATGGGCCTCTTGGCTGCATCTCTGATCAGTTTTCTCCTTGTTTGAGAAGAAAGTTTGGAAGGACGGCCGGGTCTTGGTAGATTTGCAGTGGTCTGATGCTCCTTCCATTTCAATATGATGGCTTGCACAGTGCTCCTTGAGATGTTTAAAGCTTGGGAAATCTTTTTGGATCCAAATCCGGCTTTAAACTTCTCCACAACAGTATCTCGGACCTGCCTGGTGTGTTCCTTGGTTTTCATAATGCTCTCTGCACTTTAAACAGAACCCTGAGACTATCACAGAGCAGGTGCATTTATACGGAGACTTGATTACACACATTTGGATTCTATTTATCATCATCGGTCATTTAGGACAACATTGGATCATTCAGAGATCCTCACTGAACTTCTGGAGTGAGTTTGCTGCACTAAAAGTAAAGGGGCCGAATAATATTGCACGCCCCACTTTTCAGTGTTTTATTTGTTAAAAAAGTTTAAATTATCCAATAAATGTTGTTCCACTTCACGATTGTGTCCCACTTGTTGTTGATTCTTGAAAAAAAAATTTAATGTCATATCTTTATGTTTGAAGCCTGAAATGTGGCGAAAGGTTGCAAGATTCAAGGGGGCCGAATACTTTTGCAAGGCACTGTACTTTAGATAGGGTGATGGGTATAATACCTAACTTCACAAAGAGATATCCTCCAAACCCTTTTTGTGTTAGATGATGTATATATATTTTTTTCTCACTATTTTTCACTATATGTAACCTGTTTTTACCATAGTATGTGTAAAGGCCAAAAACGCCTATGACTATACTTGCTGTTTGTGTATAATTGTCAAACGTAAAACTATTCAATCTTATTTTTTTCTATTGAATGTTTATCCTAACAAGTTGAATAAATATTATCAAGCTTCAAAACGGTTGGTCGCGCATGTTTGGTTGTCAATGGGACATCAACATTACAAATTTTGAAAAAATATTTTGGGATTTTTTTTGTCTTTTTGGGTCCAAAATGTGGATTATAATTGGTCAGTGAAGAAAACAACAGTTTGGACATGAAGTTCAAGGTGTCCTTAAAAAAGGGACCCAACTTGGCCATTGTGAACAATTTTTTAATTGAAATATAAAGGCAACATCAAATGCATGCAAATTCGGCCAAAATAGGCTTAGGTGTTAAAGGATTAATATGTAAACCTCTGGCAACAAAAGTGAGTACACCCCTTAGAAACTACATCCCTAAATGTACAAATTCAGTACTGCTTGTCATTTTCCCTACAAAATGTCACGTGACTCGTTAGTGTTACTAGGTCCAGGTGTGCATAGGGAGCAGGTGTGTTCAAATTTGTAGTGCAGCGCTCACACTCTCTCATACTGGTGACTGAAAGTTCCAACATGGCGCCAGATGGCAAAGAACTCTCTGAGGATCTTAAAAGACGTATTGTTGCGCTACATGAAGATGGCCAAAGCTATAAGAAGATTGCCAACACCCTGAAACTGAGCTCCAGCACAGTTGCTAAGATCATCCAGCTTTTCAAAAGAGCAGGGTCCACTCAGAACAGGCCTCGGGTTGGTCGTCCAAAGAAGCTGAGTGCACGTGCTGAGCGTCATATCCAAATGCTTTCTTTGAAAGATCGTCGCAGGAGTGCTGTCAGCATTGCTGCAGAGATTGAAGAGGTGGGGGGTCAGCCTGTTCGTGCTCAGACCATACGCCGCACTCTACATCAAATTGGTGTGCATGGCTGTCACCCCAGGAGGAAGCCTGTTCTGAAGACGGTACACAAGAAAGCCCGCAAACAGTTTGCTGAAGACATGTCAACAAAGCACACGGATTACTGGAACCATGTCCAATGGTTTGATGAGACGAAGATTAATTTGTTTGGTTCCGATGGTCTCAAGCATGTGTGGCGGCGACCAGGTGAGGAGTACAAAGATAAGTGTGTCATTCCTAGAGCCAAGCATGGTGGTGGGAATGCCATGGTCTGTTACATTCCAGTGAGGGAAACATGAACTCCAACATGTACTGTGAAATACTGCAGCAGAGCACGATCCCCTCCCTCAGTGTTCCAGCATGACAATGACCCCAAACACACCTCCAAGATGACCACTGCTTTACTGAAGAGGCTGAGGGTAAAGGTGATGGACTGGCCAAGTATGTCTTCAGACTTGAACCCAATCGAACATCTTTGGGGGATCCTCAAGTGGAAGGTGGAGGTGCGCAAAGTCTCAAATATTCGGCAGCTCCGCATCGTCGTCATGGAGGAGTGGAAGAGCATTCCGGTGGCAACCTGTGAAGCTCTGGTCAACTCCATGCCCAGGAGTTTAAAGGCAGTTCTGGATAATAGTGGTGGCCACACAAAATATTGACAGTTGACATGTTGTATGTTAATACTGAAAACTTTCACTAAGGGGTGTACTCACTTTTGTTGCCATGGGTTTGGATATTAATGGCTATATTTTGAGGGGAAAAGAAATTAACTCTATTATATAAGCTGCGCACAGACTACTTTTTTCATTGTGTCAAAGTGTCATTTTGTCAGTGTTCTCCCATGAAAAGATATACTTAAATATCTGCAGAAGTGCGAGGGGTGTACTCACTTTTGTGATACACTGTAAGTAAAATGTACAGAAATGTCTGAAAGTGTGTTTTAGCTTTATGCAACTGTTACAAAGTGTGTTTTTGGGAGCGGGAGAGAGTCGTCTCACACTGTGTGACCGCTGTAGGCCGGTGGCAAAATTTAAAAAGAGGTGTTTCCGCACCATCTTTGCAGGGTCAAAAGCAACACATTTTCTGTGAAGTTGAAATAATGCAAAAAAAAAAAAAATGGTTGTTACTATAGCTTTATAAATAGACAATGTGTTTTATGTTTACTCTTCAAGTAGAATTGGACATTTAAAAACAAAAACTTGAAGGCAAATGACTAGAGCTGGGAATCTTTGGGCACCTAACGATTCGATTACGATTACGATTCAGATGGTCCGATTCGATTCTAAAACGATTATTGATGCACCCCCCCCTTTTTTTTTTCTTTTTTTTTTTTTTTTTTAAATATTTTGTACATTTGTTCCAAAATTGTTCAAAAATCCTCTCAGGCTAAACCAAACTACTATTTCAGTATCAAGTTAACATATAGCAGTAAAAAAATATACAAAAATAACAGTAAATAAAAAACTCCAGTCCCCATTCTGTATCAGCAGCTTTAAACTACATTCAATTAATTTAATGTTGTGAATCAACCGTTAAAGTTGTTAAAATTGCTCCCGTTAATCCATAATTTCCCTTTTGTCAACTTTCGACATGTGAAAGTTTTAAAACTATTTTAAAGATAGATTCAAATCAATATTTTACCGATTTAGGAGTATTTTAGATAAAAAGTTAATTAGGTTTGCTTGGAAGGTTCGCTACAACAGCCTTGCGGAGAAGTGTACTGCTTTAAGATGGCGGCCGTTTACTACGTCTGCATCTAGCTTTTTGTAGATGTGCTGCAAACGCTACCGCTACCGTAGTGCATCTAGTCTTATATAAATGATATCTACCGTAACATTATGTGGATGACGTACTTTTGTAGCAGCTTCAGGTATGTTGTTGTGTTTTTTTTATCTCGTGGCATGAGTTGAGCTAGAGCCGTGAGTTGAGCATTGGCATTACCCGAGGGGCCGGGTAATGAGAAGCATGATGTTTAGCTACTCTCGCTCCGTTGCTCATTGACCGCGCGGCGCGCTGAGTGTGTTGTACTTCCGCTTTACTTGGCATATTTCAATAATCGGAATTTGGATGTTTGTGAATCGTTCTCGAATCTTCCACGGCCGAATCGCGAATAATCTAAGAATCGGAAATTTTGCACACCTCTACAAATGACTAGCTTTAATGTTTAAGACACAAAAACAGTTCTGCAACACGTTTACAGTATGGACATGATCATGTTGGAACTAACATCCTTACATTTGTTCCGTTACATAACGAAATGTTAACATGGACCCACACATCAGTATCTACAACATTAGGGCCAGTTTTAAAGCAACACAAGGTAACTTTTCAACCTTTTATAAAATATGAATGAATATAGCCACACCGCCATAAGCTATTTTTAGTCCAGTGTTGTTATTGGCAGCCATTTTAATTTTCATCTTAGTCTTTTGGATGAACATACTTATCGGTCTTAATCATATTTTAGTCTCAAACTCAAATTTCGCCTAGTTTTCGTCTATAAACTTAATAAATTTTAGTCCATGAATAAATATATAAATAAAAGGTTTCCAACAATTTCAAATGAACATGACAGACGACCACACAACTGTAGGGTCTACAAGGTCATCACCATTTTTTGCATAGGACGCCACAAACTGTATGTAAAATGTTTTCCAAGTGTTTAAGAAAACTAACGTAATGTTATGCTAACGCTACAAGTTCAGACCTATAATGACTAAAGCAACATGGCATATCTAGCCAAAATAAGAAAGCAAAACCTACCAAGCAGCACTTGACACGTTTCACAAAATGAGCCTGGAATGGGGACAGGCTTACTCACCCGGTGAGTATGCGTTTGTGTGGGTTGGGGTGGTCGGGGAGGAGGCACAGCACATCACATGAGTGACACGGCTAAATGTGTTCTAACTACACATACAATAAGAAAATATGTAGATCCAGCAATTCAAAAAACCAATCTGCATATTAAGGACTTAAATTAATTTTCAACCAACCATATAATGAATAGCATGGCATCTCCCTTTTCTCATATCTATCTCTTATAACTTCCAATACTGGTCAAAATAGGTCGTTTCCAAAATCAAACAATTTGTTCATGAAGTTTACAGTGACAGATACTAGCTCACATGTCGCAATTACTTTCCAGATTGCATCAACATAGGCCTACAACATTCACATATTTGTATATGAATAAATAAAATCTTAGTATATTTCCAATTTCGTCCGACTTTTTTTTTTTTTTTTTTGACATAGAAAAGACACAATATTTTGTAACTTGACTCTACAGGAAAACATGTCTATCACATAGTCGTTAGCATAGTAGCATGCCGCACAGCAACTCACCGAGTCTTGTATCACACAGAATAACTCAAAGTAATTCGCCCATTAGAGCAGTCTGGAACTTGTCTGCAACAAAATCAACCTTTTATGGTTTCACGTACATAAAATTGAACAAGTTACTTATTTTTTTCTAAACTATTACCAGTTTCTCTTTAGTCTGAGTCCTGGTCGTGCTAGCATTAGCAGTTTCTCCATTAGCGTTCATAGCATCTCCATTTCCCAAAATGCAATGCTAATACCCTCTCTTTTAGTGCAATGCCTAATCATGTAGTGCCATCTAGTGGACATTTTAACTCACAACAGTCATCTAAAATACAGTTCTTAAGGCCGAGTTATACTTCCGCGTCAGACCTACGCCGTCAAGGAAGAATCGAGTTACGACCCTACGCCGTAGCCTGACGCGCACCTCTCAATTTTTCTAACCTTCGCGTCGCGTAGACACGTTGACGTAGCGAAAACGGACTGTGATTGGTCCGCTCAGACTATTGTTTCCGGGCGAAAACACCGCCATTGTAGAATAGAATCAAACATTATTTTCTACACGCAAAAATGCACCAAGCCAACGGGAGTATCATCGAAGAGCAAGTCTCGTCAAGAAATTATTATTGTGACTGCCAAATGGCAAGGTCGGCGATCGAAAAAATAAATAAATGGAAGAACCACCGAGACGTGGGTGGTCGGAATCGAGTGGCCACACGAAGCGGTGACACAGTCGGCCAAAAACTGCCAACTTTTTATCACTTTATGTCGTATTTTTGGTTGGTGCACTTCATCATTTACTGTGTACATATGTTTCAAGTATATGAAGAATAAAGCACAGATTTGGTGTCAAAAGAGTTGTTTTGATCTTTAATTTTCAATAACAGACAGTTGACACACACAATACATCATCACTGATTGAGAGTGCCTCGGTGCTTTTTATGATAACCTTAAAATCAAGCCTCCCAACGCAGTTTGGGAAGTTCCCTAGACGCCAGAAATCTGCTATGGCTTCCCACTGGCTGGTTGTAGGACACGGCAAACAAATCAGGCTGGAGGGCTTTGCAGACCTTGAACGCAGTGCTCGACGCCAGTTTGAAGCTAGCCGCCACAGCTAGCTCTCTCCACCCGAGTCTAAAACTCTCTGTGCGGCATCAAAAGTCGGCCAGACCGCCTCGAAACCGTCTTCTGCGTCGCCTGCCCGTCAACATTTGTATGTTCAATATTTATTCAGTGTTGATGAGCAGAATATTTACTTTCAAGAGTTCCATCTTGCATTGTTTATTTTTTCTCCGACTAGCGGAAGTAGTCAACAATCATGCCCCAAAACCGTACAAACATAACGCCACATCCCTCTAGTGGCTTGGCGGTGAATTACAGAGCAACGCGTTCCCTCACCGCAGAACTATCGAATGTCGAATGACGCCGTAGTCGCTACGCCGTCACCGCAACGCAGGAGTATAACTCAGGCTTTAAAGTGATCCTCTAACTTAAATACATGTAGGCTCTAATAAACCACAATTGTTCTCTTGTACTAAAATATGTTGTTAGAAACACATAAAATGTTAAATCAATGGCAATATTTTATAATATTTAGTCCATATTTTGACCGTTAGTTGGCGCCATGGTTTGCGGGCTCGCAGTGATGACGTCATTTGTATCTTTCGTGTTCAACAATTGCTTATAGACCCTACTCACCAACGTCACAGAATGACGTGTCGCTGTATCCGGCCGCCATATTGTCCGTCTTTGTTTATCCGTATTCTCAATGGTTTCAATTTGTCGTGCAATTTATAGTGCAATTCATGGAAGCCCCGGTGCTTTCAGACGCTATAAACTCATTGGATGTGTTGCATAAAAGGCGTTTTGTGGAAAAGCTTCAGTCTATCCATTCGCCAGATCCATATGTCGGCGATTAGCCTCACAATGATCTTAATTGTGGTTGTCAGCCCAAAACCCTCTAAATATATATTAAATGCATTTTACCAGATATAAAATGACTACTACATAATCTGTGGTAATTGTTTGGAACCCAGTTTTCTCGTCGAATTGCAGCAGTCCATCTCGCTCTCCTCTCCGGGTCTCTCGGAATACGGTAGAACTTCAAGTCTCTCCGTCTATCTTCTCTGTTATTGCATCCAACCGCCACACACGCCTTCACCATTTTGATTATTAATGTTAACGAGCAGAAAAACACGCCATAATAGGAGGAATTCACGCAGCGGTAATGCGTCAACACGACGAGTAGACGGACAATATGGCGCGGAGGCGTGGTTGTGACGTTATGTGAGTAGGGTCTATTGCTGCCTAAACTCGCGAAGTAAAATGCCACGATGTGCTGCTTTTGGATGCAATTTCCAGTCAAATGGAAACAAGGGGAGTGAAGTGAGTGGTCAAGGTGGAATTATTATTTTTAGTGAATAAATGTGCATATGTGGAAGCTTCTCCCCCTTTTTGGTCCCTGTATGCTCTATCCTACCCACCACGCGTTACAACTAGCGCCCGAACATTTTTCCTGGATCCTCAGTCAAGTAAGGGATCCGTGTATTTTCTGAATCCGACTGTCCCACCGCGTCTGCAATATTGGTTTCGGATCTGTCCATTTTTTTGATTCGTCGGTCCCACAGCGGCTTTTCGGATCAGTCTATTTTGTGGAATCGACGACCTAATCACGGCTGCGACATTGCCATGGTATCGGTCTAATTCCTGGATCTTCGAGTGAGTAAAAAACGCGGATTTGGATTACTATTGCTATCTTTTTTTGTTGACTATTTTTCATGGGAGTTTTCCCCAAATCATACTAAACAATTAAAGCAGTATGGCACGCTACAGTGACGACAGTGACTCTGACGTGGACCTTACAACAATGTTGGGAGTTCGTCAGGGAACGCGTGTTTGCGTACTGCTGAGCTCCCGAGTGAAGAGTGGTCAAGTTGGAAATATTTTTTGTGAATAAATGTGCATAAGTGGAAGCTTCTCCCCTTTTTGGTGCTTTTATACACGTATCCTAGCTACCACCGTTACAATGTACAAGACATGGATTACACAAGGTGTGCTCTTTGGCCTGTACTGTAAGCACACGACAGCTCTGGATGCTAACAATCTACATAATTATATTGGGATAAGTTTGAAAACGCAAAATGCTTACCTTGAATATCTGCTAATAAAACCGGACAGCATACACTCTCGCTTCCAACCGGACTTCCCAACAGGACTCTCTCGCATCACCAGTTTTGCCCAACTTTTGTCTTATCAGGTATTTGCTGCACGCATTTTTCCCTGAAGCTCGTCTTGTGAACGACCGACAGTGCTGTCCTGCTCTTCACTTTTCAGATCTGGTTCAAATAGGAAGGGTAGAACTGACGACATGTTGGGAAAGCTAACGAGTGACACGCTGGAATTTCGGCAACGGGACCAGTGACGTCACGCACAGCGACGTAACAAGAATGGCGACTTATCACTTAAAATAATTTTACAAACTTTTTTAAAACAAAAACATTAAGAGGGGTTTTAATATCAAATTATTATAACTCATACTAACATGTATCTTGTAAGAATTACTTGTCTTAAAAACAGAGGATCCCTTTAATAAAACCCATGAGCTGTACTTTTATCAACTTGCACCTGATCCCAAAAAAGCTGAAGAACTATGGGAAAAGGTAATGTTTCTAGCATTTAGCCTTCGCCACGAAACGAGTCGTTGAAATGAGTTTGCCAATACATTTAAACAAGCTTGGCAGTACGTTAAAACTAGGTTAGCATTAGTTTAAAACGAGTAGTCAATACGGCAAACGAGAAAGCCCTGGTAGAAATGTTTCACTAACACTAGCAACTCTGCGCTTCCGTAGTAAATTAGCTAAAAGTAGTTACTTTCATAACCGAATAACTATTAAATTAATTGTTTTTTTCAGAGAGCTATAAATCTTTACTTTTTTCCAAAGGTAACTTGAACAACACTTGACGGGTTGTCCAAACATCTGTTCAAAGAACTCTACGGATTTTTCTCTTTAATCTACTTTTTTTTCACACAGAATTTAATTTATTGGCATTACTATTCACTGGAGGAGCATATTGATGTTTGACAGTTTTTTTTTTTGTTTTTGTCCTATTCTATGCCACTCCATTCATCTTTCAGACTCAGGGACCTTGATTTCAGAATGAAATGCAAAATTTACTTTCATTCAAAAAAGAAATTAAAAAATGAGCTTTGGACAATTGAGCAACAGTCCTGGTATTTTCCTCCTATGACACTTCTGACATTTCTGGTATAGGAGTGAAACATTGTTAAACAATGTCTGGTATTGCTTGTGTGTGGTGGCTTTTGATGTGGCTCACCAGAGTCAGTCCGCTCCTTTTGAAGCTTGACAATCCTCTCAAGGCTGCGCTTATCCCTGTTTCTGGTGCACCTTTTTGTACCGCACTTCTACTCATTTTGTCAATACGCTCGGATACAGCACTCTGTAGCAAGCAGCTTCTTTAGCAAAGACCTTTGTTTGTCTTACTATAGTCCCTTAGTCTTACTGAGTAAATGTATTCATCAGATCAATAAATGGATGTGCCTGAATTTTCTCCGGCTAAATGTGGGAAAAAGAGTTGATCATTTTTGGGCCAAAAAAGGAAAGGTCAAAGATCAGCTCTCACCTGGGGCATTATGTCATTTACAGCTCAAAACTAAGCCAGAAATCTTGGCGTAATGATTGACTCTTAGTAATAAACTTTAGACGGCTGTCAAAGTTTAAGTCAGAGTCTGCCTATTACAAATGTAAAAAATATAGCGTGAATGAAGAGGCTTTTGTCCAAACAAGACATGGAAAAACTTATCCGCGCATTCAGTTTTAGTAGACTGGAAAATTGTAATCATATATTTACAGGTCTTAACAAAAAAATCAATCAGGAAACTGCAGCTAATACAGAATGCTGTTGTAGTTAAGTAATTATTGTCATAAAACAACTTCATTCTTGTTTAATTTGAATGTATTATTGATGATAGTGTCACATTCGGCTGCTGGTAATTGTTCTCATTCCAGAGTGTGGGTGGTGTTCTCACGGTCGCACTTGTTCCCCATCTCATCAGCGGTATATTTGAACGCAGGTGACCCAAGAAACGGTTGCCGAGATATTGTCTTGCCGGTTGTGTACTTTCGAGCGTGTTATTCACATTTAGCTAGATTCACCCCTGTCTTAATTTGTTTTTCTGCAGCTCTCGTTTGGAATCCTCTAACTTGTGCGAGTATTTAAGTGTATTTGACAAATACACTCGTGAGCCTCATGAGCCATTGAACCACTTGAGCCAATTGGTTCGAGAAAGGGTTCATTTCTCGAAGCTTCATGTGAACACGGTACACCCTACTGGTTTAATGTATGATCAGTCAGTTGTCGTTCAACCACGAGTGATTTGTTGATTATGTGTTTGTGTCGGTTGGGAAGGAATTAATGTGCAAAATATTGTTTGACCAAACTCAATATGTATATACATAGATTATCACATACAATGGGGCAAATAAGGATTTAGTCAATCACTAATTGTGCAAATTCTCCGACTTTAAAATATTAGAAAGGCCTGTAATTGTCAACATGAGTAAACCTCAACCATGAGTCAGAATGTGAAAAAAAATAACAGAAAATCCCATCATTTGATTTTTAAAGAATTAATTTGCAAATCATGGTGGAAAATAAGTATTTGGTCAATACCAAAAGTTCATCTCAATACTTAATGTACCCTTTGTTGGCAATAACGGAGGCGAATTGTTTTCTGTAACTGTTCACAAGCTTTTCACACACTGTTGCTGGTATTTTGGCCCATTCCTCCATGCAGATCTCCTCTAGAGCAGTGATGTTTTCAGGGCTGTCGTCGGGCAACACGGACTTTCAATTCCCTCCACAAATTTTCTATGGAGTTGAGATCTGGAGACTGGCTAGGCCACTCCAGGACCTCGAAATGCTTCATACGAAGCCACTCCTTTGTTGCCCTGACTGTGTGTTTGGGATCATTGTCATGCTGGAAGACCCAGCCACGTCTCATCTTCAATGCCCTTGCTGATGGAAGGAGATTTTCACTCAAAATCTCTCGATACATGGCCCCATTCATTATTTCCTTTACACAGATCAGTTGTCCTGGTCCCTTTGCAGAAAAACAGCCCCAAAGCATGATGTTTCCACCCCCGTGCTTCACAGTGGGTATGGTGTTCTTCGGATGCAATTCAGTATTCTTTCTCCTCCAAACACGAGAACCTGTGTTTCTACCAGAAAGTTCGATTTTGGTTTCATCTGACCATAATACATTCTCCCAGTCCTCTTCTGGATCATCTAAATGCTCTCTAGCAAACCGCAGATGGGCCTGGACGTGTACTGGCTTCAGCAGGGGGACACGTCTGGCAGTGCAGGATTTGAGTCCCTGGCGGTGCATTGTGTTACTGATAGAAGCCTTTGTTACTGTGGTCCCAGCTCTCTGTAGGTCATTCACTTGGTCCCCCCGTGTGGTTCTGGGATTTTTGCGAACCGTTCTTATTATCATTTTGACGCCATGGGGTGAGATCTTTCATGGAGCCCCAGATCGATGGAGATTATCAGTAGTCTTGTACGTCTTCCATATTCTAAAAATTGCTCCCACAGTTTATTTCTTTACACCAAGCGTTTTACCTATTGCAGATTCAGTCTTCCCAGCCTGGTGCAGGTCTACAATTTTGTCTCTGGTGTCCTTCGACAGCTCTGGTCTTGGCCATAGTGGAGTTTGGAGTGTGACTGACTGAGATTGTGGACAGGTGTCTTTTATACCGATAATGAGTTAAAACAGATGCCATTAATACAGGTAACAAGTGGAGCCTCGGTATACCTCGTTAGAAGTTAGACCTCTTTGACAGCCAGAAATCTTGCTTGTTTGTAGGTGACCAAATACTTATTTTCCACTCTAATTTGGAAATAAATTCTTTAAAAATCAAACAATGTGATTTTCTGTTTTTTTCCACATTCTGTCTCTCATTGTTGAGCTTTACCCATGTTGACAATTACAGGCCTCTCTAATATTTTCAAGTTGGAGAACTTGCACAATTAGTGGTTGACTAAATACTTAATTGCCCCACTGTATGCATTCAGTGCTGCAATGTCAATCATATTGTAGAACACAGGGACTGGCCAGCTCCGTGTTCCTCCGTGTTTGACAAAGCCAAGGGAGCCCTGTATTTGCAAATGTTCAAGATGCTAATTGCAGCTATCCAGAGTGAAACCCCCCTTTCACACCGAGGCAGCGACTCCACAGGGGTGTGTAGTGGTCTGCTTGATTGCTTGTTTGAGTGGTTTATTGTTTGACAAATCCAAGTAGTCAGTTTGGTATCGGGGTCATTTAATGCCTTTCTGGTCTTTCTTTATAGCAAAAACCCCCCCCCGGGAATTCCAGTGTTTTAATGAAAAACACAATCAAAGGGCATCAAAAACTTACTTTAACGAGAATGCAGGAAGCCGAGGGCTAAATAGACATGAACATAAACAGACCTTGGGATAGACAATGACCCAAGAAGAACAGACAGCACTTAGGGAACTTAAATAAGGACATGGAATAATGAGCCAATGAGGCACAGGTGGGTGACACAAGAGGCAGCGGATTGGTCAAAACACAAGTAGCAGGCCGCAACAGGTGAAATCAATGGGTAATCACAATGACCAGACACCCTAGGGCAAAATCTTAAAAACTCAAGGCAGTCTGCTTTGGGGTCCAACCTTGTTTACCGCATTGGCGGACCGTAACAGATAGTGAATACAATATAGGACTGAAAATGGGATTTAATTGAAGCATTCCATCATCATACAATATCATTGTAACAAATGGATGGACAATGCTTTGGACTTGTTACCAATTACATGCTGGCCATGACTCCTCTGCGTACTGGACTGTGAGTAAGTGAGCACATCTTTTGAAGTCCATATAGTTATTATGTCCACACCAGTCAGCGCGAGCCCTCCTCCTGCGGCTTGTGACGCCGTCAGGCTTGGTTTGCTGCGCGCTCACCCGTTCATGTGTGTTCTTATGTGGCCTGTTTACTGGAATTGCTTGGTGAGCACCACCGCTACATGATCACAATGAACTTAAAAAGAATGTATCCATCAGACAGACTTTTCATTAGTGGATACTGTTAACTCATTCACTCCCGGCCATTTTCACCGGTGCAACCCATTTCGCTCTCGGCCGTTTTAATGGATTTTGACTGATTTTGCAAAGCCCACAAACAATTCTGTTCTATTTCTATATAAACATGGAACCCACCAAAAGAAAGATTAGCACATCTTTTTCCATTCTTTAGAAATCAGCATGAGAAAAATAGCTTAGTTTGAGCAATTTTCCAATTCTTGATGAAAAAACAGAAGTTGAGCTTTTAGTGAAAGCATACATTTCAAACATAACTTTGACTTTAACACAGCTATTTTTTTGCTTTAGTTACATCCCAAACATCTGAATATTTTTTTCCTTTTACAAAATAACATAAACAACAAGACAAATAGAGCTTTTGATAGCAAAGTAACAATTTATATACACATAACTAACTGAGAGATGAAGCCGTTGTGGCTGCCACAGCCAGGTAAAATTTTCCCTCATCGCGGCCTGTGTCATAAAGATTGATATTTTTTTTAGTCTCTGCAGGGTCTGCTCGGCATTTTCTGGTTGTGCAGCGTTACCTACCACACTTTTTCCTTCCCACAGACTTCCCACTGAGGTACCTTGATACAGCACTCTGGGAACAGCCTATTCGCTCAGAAATTTCTTTCTGTGTCTTAGCCTCTTGCATGAGGGTGTCAATGATAGTCTTCTGGATAGCAGTCAGGTCGACAGTCTTGCCCATGATTGCGGGTTTGAGTAATGAACCAGGCTGGGAGTTTTGAAAAGCCTCAGGAATCTTTAGCAGGGGTTTTGAGTTAATTTGTTGATCCAGATGATTAGGTTAGTAGCTTTTTTAGAGTACCTTTTCACATGGGTGAAAGTGGACCAGAACGGTCAGGAACGCAGTTCCGGTATAAGATTCAGGGCCAGAACGCAGTTCCGGTATAAGATTCAGGGCCGGAACGCTGTTCCGGTACACAGTGCTTTGATTCCGAAAATTTGACAGCAACTGTCAAAACGCTATGTAAAAAAAAAAAAAAAAATGCTAAGCTGCCACACATGCATTTCAGCTCCAAGAAGAAAACAATCTACCAACATCAGATTTATACACAAGTGTAAACAACAAGCATGATAAAGTGCTTGTGTAGCATAATCCGTTTCCACCAATATTTATTCTTGACTTTATTCCACGGACGGCATGGAGGTTCCCCCCAGCTGCTGCAGTTATCTGAGTGACGATGATGAGTCACGTCAATGAGCGAATTCACGCAGCAAAGCAAAACGCCTGGACTCATTTATCCGTTCAGTCTACTGACATACTGACTTGTGATCAGCAGAGATAGCTCTGATTGGTTCAAATGTGTTCCAGAAAAAAAAAAAAGGTTGTTGAATTGATGTGACAAAAAAGGGCAATGCAACATAAAATGGATCAAATCTTTAAGGGCAACGAAAGAGTTGAGGAGATTTATTTCTCACATTTAGTTTTATTTGCTCTGATGGGGAGGTTCAGAACATCTTAGCTGTCAATGTGCACTTTGGACTTATATTTGTTAATTTATGTTAGGCTACTTATTCATTTCCTTATGATTTAAAAAAGTAAATGCGTGATCTTCAAAATGTATTCCATTTCACTCTACATAATATAAGTCATTTGTACTTATGTATGTTACTTATATATTATTACAAAAAACAAAAAGTTAAAATTGAGATTTGGCATTTTGTATGTGAGGGAAAATAAAAATTTGGAGATGGAGGTTGGGGTTATTGCTGTTTTTGTTTTATTTTGCAAATCATTGAAAAAAATCAATTTTGAATGAAAATCAGTTTTTGTATGTGTTATGGAAATAACTGTGCTTAAACAGTTTTCTTTGCATTTCAGTAGTTGAAGAGGTTTGACCCGCCAAAAACGAAAGGAAAACATAAAAAATAAATAAATAAAATTTCTGGCTCCGTGGCGACCTTCACGTCGGGGGGTTCCGGCAAGAAATTCTAGCCACTTTCACCCCTGCTTTTTCATGATATGCTTATTTTTTTAGATAGGGATTTTTGGTTTTTCTTGACTTTTTTTTACCAAAATCATCAACATTAAAACTATAAAAGGCTTGAACTACTTCAGTTGTGTGTAATGAATCTAAAATATATGAAAGTCTAATGTTTATCAGTACATTACAGAAAATAATGAACGTCATCACAATATGCAAATTTTTTGAGAAGGACCAGTACAAATAGCCAATATTTACTGTAAGTGGAATTTCTAAGCCTGATGTCTATCCATTGGCTGGAAAAGTTAGCATTTGTTGTGGTAACAACAACATCAGTTATGTTTACTTTTATGTTCAGATGTTTGAAGCTTGTAGATAGTGGTCACAAATGATGGTTCCTGATATTTACTTTGGCGACACAGCTGCTAGGCTTATCTATGATAGAGACTCTATTTTTCCCTGAACCTGGCATTTCGGCAAAAAAAAAAAAAAAAAAAACACCAGTTTAGCACGGACAACAGCCTCAAAAGTATGCAAGTTAATGTTACGTGACGGACAGATTTCCAGTGCTGATCCATTCATACATAACCTTCCACTGAACAACACAAAACCGCGGTGTGTAAAGTAAGCAAAGCATGAGAAAATTGCTATTCTAGTAAAATAAAAAAAAGCTTAATGAGCCCTGCAGTGCCACCGGTGTGTACCGCAGAATACATGAATAGCTATGAAGTCCTTCCAAGACTGTGGGAAAAACTCGGGCTTTGTGCCCCCTGCTAAAGGTGTTCGGGGGCCACATAGAATTGAGCTGGAGGGTCGTCTTCCGCAGCAGGGTGGGTCAGTGGTTTACATTAGCATTTTAATGAGAGGAGCTCAGAGGAAGCGCGGCAAGGATGACCCAGGTGACACTGGAACAATGTAAATGATTCATTAATGTGTCCAGAATGCACGGAAATAATGACGAGCCTGTTGGAATGTTGCTGACTTCAGATTTCATCGCTGCGTATTTATCAAATTGACCGCGATAATGAAATAGTTGGATTTTGTATGGGAGAAACTTTGTTGAGCGAAAACTCATACAAAACTTTTGTGTTATTTAACATTATTCATTCAAATGCCCTTAAATTTTGTATCAATATATTTAAAACAACAAAAAAATCCTAAGCCAGGGGTTGGCAACCCGCGGCTCTTTGAACCCTCTGATGCGTCTCAGTTTTATATTGCATGAATGAATATTTGATTAAAATGTATTCTGGCGCTTTTGAAATTTAACAAAGAAGTTATACTTTCCATTAGTAGGCGATTCAAGTCAGGCTCACTGTTTTATGTATTTGTTGACAGAATACTCACACAGGTTATGAATTCATCAGCTATGTGAAGTCATGGTCGCCACTAAAGATGAAAAATGTTGCCACACCGCAGATTTGAAGGAAGCCGGTGGTTCCTCAAAATTCGGTCTCTCCACTCCTCCGCTCGCCGTAGCTATTTGTTTTCTTTCTTGTTTCACTTTCACTTCGCTCGTAAGCGAGAGGGGGCGTTACTCGGCCTCTATTACACAGGTGCTTGACAGCGATCTGACATTTACTTGCGGGGCGGGAATTTCTCCACAACGGTGCTTCACGTCACACACAGGCACACAGAGCTCGATCAATTCATTCCACAAGCGTTCGGAATAGATTAATTGCAAAACCGAAAAGGCGCGGTTCATAAAGGCGAATTGAACCGTACAGGGCGAACCGAACGGTTCGACTTTGAACCGCAAACCATTGCACCGCTAGTTATTAGTAGGGCTGTCAAACAATTACAATTTTTAATCGAGTTAATTACAGCTTAAAAATTAATTAATCGTAATGAATCGCAATTCAAACCATCTATGAAATATGCCAATTTTTCCGTAAATTATTGTTGGAATGGAAAGATAAGACACAAGACGGATATATACATTCAACATACGGTACATAAGTACTGTATTTGTTTATTATAACAATAAATCAACAAGATGGCATTAACATTATTATTCTCTTAAAGTTATTCATGGATAGAAACACTTGTAGTTCTTAAAAGATAAATGTTAGTACAAGTTATAGAAATTTTATATTAAAACCCCTCTTAAATTTTTTCGTTTTATTAAAATTTGTACAATTTTCAATCAAAAAATAAACTAGTAGCTCGCCATTGTTGTCAATAATTACACCATGCTCACTCATGGTACTAACCCATAAAATCAGTTGGACCCAAACGCCAGCAGAGGGCGCCAAACACCAAAAAACAAGTAACAAGCGAACATTACACTGTACTGTCATTTTAGTCTGGTTGAGCGGGGCATGTGCGTTAATTGCGTCAAAAATTTTAACGTGATTAATTTAAAAAATGAATTACCGCCCGTTAACGTGATTATTTTGACAGCCCTAGTTATTAGCAATTGTTTCGACAAAATGGATAAGCAACAAGACTTTTGTCAGGGACTGTACAACATTGGACAAACATTGCAATTATTTCAAGTCAATGCTGGCTGTATCTCGATTCAGTGTATGAAAATAAAGAGTTAATGTTTGGAGCAGTTTCATATTACAGGTGCTCTGGATCAACGGTTTCCACATCGTTTTGCAGGGAAACTGTGATTGAGGGATGGCAGCTTATCCAGAATATACAGTCTATAAACATTGGGCAAATGTCAGTGCGCACTGTTGTTTTAAGGCACGGTTTTTGATGTTGCGTGAAGCTGACGTCCAGTAAACCTTTCTCATTATTGCTTTGGGACCGCCGGGCTCTTTTTATGATAGCGTTCTCTTATGTCCAATGAGGAAACGGTCTTTTTATGACCACCGCTTTGAAGAGTCACACTGTCTGTCCAGATATCTCCCTCCCTCTACATCTTTTTTAATGCCATTATGTTGTCTTTTACTATTTCCTCCCACCTTAGGAGGATTCGCAGATGTCTGAAGGGCAATGAAAGTTGTTGGTGTTATTTTTCATTTGACCGTTAATCTGGCTTTGAGTCCTACTGTCATTGTTGGAATGGAAGTGCAGTAAAACCTTTTATTTTTAAATTTAAGTGGAAGTATTAACAGGACTATACAGGATTTTTAGAATTGATTTAAAATACTTTTCTACTCCATGTATGCTCCACCAATGCTTTGATGAGTACACAGAACCCTAACATTTTAACTGAGACTGCACCGAAAAGCCCTTCTCTTACCTTCAATAGAGAGGATTCCGGGAGAACGCTGCAGCACATTTGCATTGCAGCAGTGCTGTTTCAGCAATCCGCCGCCTGGTCTCTGCTTGGCAAAACCACTTTTCTAACCTACTTAACTCATTTGCTCCTAAAAACGTATAAATACGTTCTATTTTTAATTGTTTCAGTGTCCCAAAAACATATTTATACGTGTTTTACGTTTTTTTTTTTTTTTTTACAAGAGGCTTCTCTCGGTTTTGGTGTACCTAAACTGCAATGCACAATGCTCAAAACTCATTTTAAAGCAATAAAACTGGCCATTGGAGGGCAGAAGCGCATTTTGTAAGAACTAGGGGATCATGTTTTTTTTGCTCCCGATCCGATCCCGATCATTTTAGTTTGAGTATCTGCCGATCCCGATATTTCCCGTTTTCGATTGCTTTTTTTTTTTTTTTTTATGTGCTCCCGATTCAATTCCAATCATTCCCGATAATTTTTCACGATCATATACATATTGGCAATGCATTAAGAAAAAAATGAATAAAACTCGGACGAATATATAGATTCAACATACAGTACATAAATACTGCATTTGTTTATTATGACAATAAATCCTCAAGATGGCATTTACATTATTAACATTCTTTCTGTGAGAGGGATCCACGGATAGAAAGACTTGTAATTCTTAAAGGATAAATGTGACTTTGTATATTGTGACTAAATATTGCCATCTAGTGTATTTGTTGAGCTTTCAGTAAATGATACTGTAGCCATTTAACTGTTCTGCCCAAATGCATGATGGGAAGTGCAACCATGACTGTGCGTAGTGACACCAATTGATATATCTTCTCTGCGTTGAGAAATAACATAGGGTGTTAAAAGATCAACTACTACCTTTCTTCCCCATATTGCTTCCCACGATATTTTTTATTGTTGAGAGGGGGATTTTAAGGCTTTAGCCAATTAAGTAAAGGCTCCAAAGACTGCTTAAATTCACTCTACTCATTTTACACTGCCTTTTAGCTCTATATATAGGTAAAACGGCGCCTTTATAGATTGAACGCGACAATGCGTGAGTGGGTCGTGCAGCGCATGCGTTAATTGCATTAAATATTTTAACGTGATTAATTAAAAATTAATTACCTCCATTAACGCGATAAATTTGACAGTCCTACATTAAGCCAAAACTAAAGACTCTGGATGAGTGTAAGAGATTTTGTCTGTAACGTGAAATACAATTAGAAAACGATTTAATTAAAAAATATATATATATTAAAAAAAAGGCATGTTCGATATTTCGAAACCAACGATGAAGATGATGAAAAAAGTGAGACCAATCTTGATCCGGACTCATCAGATTACTGGGAGTCACCTCATTCATCCGGGAGCAGCCGAGAGCCTTCCCTGTTGTTATGTGCGCAAATAGTTCAACAGTTCAATAGTTTAGTTATGTGTAAATAAATTGTTACTTTGCGATCAAAAGCTCTTGTTGTCTTGTTGTTTGTTATTTTGTAGAACGAAAACATTATTCAGATGTTTGGGATGTTACAAAAGGGAAAAATAGCTCTTTAAGTTATGTTTGAAATGTATGCTTTTACAAAAAGCGCAATTTCTGTTTTTTCATCATAAATCGGAAAATTGCTCAAACTAAGCTATTTTCTAATAATGATTTCTGAAGAATGGAAAAAGATATGAACTAAGTTTTTTTACTGCTGAAAGAAGAGTCTTTTGGTTGGTTCCATGTTTATATAGCAATAGAACAGAATTTTCTGTGGGCTTTGCAAAATCAGTCAAAATCCAGTAAAACGGCCGTGAGCGTAGGGCCTTGCTCCGTTGAAAATGGCTGCGAGTGAATAAGTTGAGAGTTGCTACGAACCAGGAGTGTAACGGCATTGGTTTCGTACCGTACTGTCACGGTGCGGGCATCACTGTTTGCAAAGTGCACGCAGTAAGAAGGAAAATACATTTGAATTAAAAAAAAGAATCCATGTCGCAGTTTGTACTCCTCCAATTCAGGGAGCATTAGAGGTAACGGTCCTAAACCAACAACCGACATTGCTGTTATTAAAGATGAGACCTATTTAATTTCATTTTGTTTTAGTTTCATCCTGCAAATATCGATGTCATGAGCAGCTGAATAAAGTCAGCAAACCACACGGAGGTCTGACATTGTCATTTCAGAGCTTGGCTAACTTAGCTCCAATGTCTTGGTGAGGACAATACAATGACGTATAATGCATGTTTTTGGATAGTTCTTTTTTTTATTTAGAGGGTGTTTTGAGCTATTTGAAGGGTTAATTCCGATTTACGCGGAAACCCGGTTTACATCGCCAGACTAGGAAAGGAACTCTTTCTTAAACCGGGGACTACCTGTCTAGCCAATATTATAAAATAAAAGCTGTTACAGTCACTGTTCAGGTGATGATATTTATTAATTGTGATTTTGCACCACCTAGTGGCCAGTGTTACAAAAGGAAGAAAAATTGAACCATTAATATATCATTTATATAATGAGTGTTTCAATTACATTCGTTGAAATACGTTCAGTTAGCCAAAATAAAATCAAAGAAAATGCTGTGCAAACCTTTGCTTTTGACAAAAATGTTGTCCAAGAATAGTTTCTTCTTATTCTTATTAGATAGCAGAGTTACATTATTATTTCATCTTTATTGACCTACACGGGTCATTGTAATTTGAGAGATGCGTCAGCCTGTCCATTCCTCATTCATATCCTGTTGTGTGTTACCTGCGTGGGCATTAATATCAACATATTCCCTCAGCTCAAAGCTGGGACATGAGTAATGGATGAGGAAATTAATATTCCCAGACACTCTCTGCGTGTGTGTACGTTATCTTCACAAGATGAAGACAGTGGCATGTTTCATTTACAACGATGAAACTGATTTTATTTGCTTTCCACAGATTGGCATTGCTCTAAATTGCGTTTTAACTTGAAGGATAATAATAGTAGAAATACTAGTAAATAAAGATTGTTATTATGGATTTTTTATTTGAAATTGCAACATGTGAGGCAGCTGGGCAAACCGGTTCATTGTCCCGTTACAGAAATATCCAAGTGTAATGCAATGGATGTGCTGCTGTCAGTGGCATGTATGAATGAAGGAGATAACAACTTACTTTACTGAAATGATCTGACAGTACTCAGAGCTTTGTACTATGTGACAGTGTGTAAAATGGCAGTCATTCCGTTCGCTTACATGGCCGCCAGGACAACCCAGTACATGATAATTATGCACGCCTTTCTCGTCACGCAGAAGGAGACACGGTCACGCTCCCTTGCCAACTTATAGAAGAAAATGTTGTTATTAAAGAAATACTTCTAGTCACAGTTGAAGTGCGCTGATATTGAAGTGTGCAGCTGTTATGCAGCAACACTTTTTAATTCATGCTTACCGTATTTTTTGGACTATAAGTCAGTTTTTGTTCATAGTTTGTCTCGGGGTGCGACTTATACTCTGGAGCGTCTTATGTGTGAAATTATTAACACATTATTATATCATTTCTAGGGCTGTAAAAATTATCACGTTCACGGGCGGTGATTAATTTTTTAAATTAATCACATTAAAATATTTGACGCATTTAACGCACATGCCCCGCTCAAACAGATTGAAATGACAGCACAGAGTCATGTCCATTTGTTACTTGTTTTTTTTGGGTGTTTTCTCGCCCTCTGCTGGTGCTCGGGTGCAACTGATTTTATGGGTTTCAGCACCATGAGCATTGTGTAATTATTGACATCAACAATGGCGAGCTACTAGTTTATTTTTTTATTGAAAATATTTAAAAATTTTATTAAAACGAAAACATTAAGATCTTATCTTTCCGTTCCAACAATAATTTACAGAAAAAATATGGCATATTTTAGAGATGGTTTGAATTACGATTAATTAATTTTTAAGGTGTGATTAACTCGATTAAAAGTTTTAATCGTTTGATAGCCCTAGTCATTTCACACGTTATTTTGGTGTTTTGGAGTGACACTGATGGTTTGGTAAACTTGTTAGCATGTTCTTTATGCTATAGTTATCTTAATACTCTTAATAGCTATGGCCATGTTTGCGTTCTTCCTTTGGCAATGTGTGTTCAATTGTATTATTGACTTGTATCAGTATTTGTACATGTCTGTAGACAAAATAAGAGTCACAGGGCCCTGTTAGCATTTATTTTACGCGAGTTGCAAAGTAGGACGCCAACGCTGTAGCGGCTAATTTCTCCCATTGATTTTTTTCACAACGTTTCAAAATGCATGCATTGTACGAAAAATATAATAATTACTTTGAGTCCTCGAACAAATCACTCCTAAGACAATCCTTCCTGTTTGTATGCGGTACAGCTTTCATACTTTTTCCAACCTAAATCCGGCGTTAGATCGCTGCGTGCGTTATTTGAGAAGTTAATGCTATGTTTTCTGATTATATTGCATAATGGACGCATATACAGCGTAAACAAGATTTCAGTGCTGTAGGCAACAATAGACGTCTATTCCATATGAACTGGGAAAGAATCAGCCACTAACATGTTTTTAAATAACTTTTTTTTCACCAAATAATTTCAAATATACTTACTATTCTTATACTGAAAGAGTTTTAAACATGATTCCTGTTATTTCAATCCACACCACACCGGAGACCAACCTGCAATTTTCATGTACATCTCGGCACAGCATGACCCGCAGTATGTAACAGAGGGGCTTCATGCGCCATAAAACCAGATTAAACACACCGTTGCACGACAGGAGTAGCGGTGGAGGACCTGGTAAACAAGAATTACACCGAGAACACTGTGGGGGCTGAAAAGCCATCAAACCATAACCTGTCATGTTCTTCTAATTAGCATTTTCCCACTGTGCCCTAGACAGGCCTCGGCAGTAACCATAAAACACACTTCTTTTTAATATCCTGACATTGTGTCAATTTCATTAAAAAGCCTGTTAAGTAATTTTGGGGATTTGTTTCTGAATACATTACATATGTGAGGATAAATCTCATTTAACCTTGATTTTACTTGCAACAGGAGGAACGATTAGATTTGTAATGACCTATAAATAATGGATAAACACTGTATGTACATTTATCATGATGCAGTACTTTTACGAATCGCTCAACAGCAGTTACCTAACCACTATCTCTAATTGTATCCTGCTAAAAGATGTTTATCAAGATGTCCTACTCAAGAACGTCAGAATTATGTCCTTGCATTTTTTTTATCAGGCCCAATAATTATACTGTAATTCAATGTATTGTGTCATTGCAAAAGTTCCTATATTGACTTATTTACCGTCATGCTCATGACCGTCATTGTGAGGGGGCGTGGCTTACTCGTAGAGGAGTTGCTCCCTAGCCCATTAAAAAGAATTTAACAACATTAAATGGAGTTTGTCAAAATCTAAGCTTTAAAAAGCAGTAAATATTAAAGGCATTAAAAATTGCGTAAACTTGATGTTTAAACTTTTTCTTTTACATTATTTATTTAAGTTGTCTGATATTATCGAGTAGCTGGGATAAGAGATCATAAGATTCATTAAAAGATACGGGAAAGGAGAACACAAGATAAGATCATTGGGGGTTAAGAGAGCCGATACTATTGGCTACCCGTTAATAACTGCTGATAACGCCTTCAAAGTGAATGTACAAGCCTTCTACCTTAGTGCAAGGGCTGGTCACAGCTTAGCACAGACGTGATGCTTATTGACCATTAGATGTCTTCAAACTAAAATGCTTGGGATTTGTTACAGTGGTATTAAAAGGTATCTGAACCTTTTGGAATTTCTAACATTTCCGCATAAAATCACCATCAGATGTGATCTGATCTTTGTCAAAATCACACAGATGTAAAAACAGTAACTAAAACCCCCTAAACACTTATAGGTTTTCATATTTTAATGATAATAGCATGCAAACAATGACAAAAGGGGGGAAAATACGTAAGTGAACCCTCTACCTAAGGAGACTTAAAGAGCAATTGAAAGCAATTTGTACCAAACAATTTAAGTAAGGTGTGTGCCCAACCACTATTGAGTGGTTTAAAGCTGCCCTGCCCACTATAAAACACACACCTGTTAAGAATTGTCTTGATGAGAAGCATTGTCTGATGTGTATCATGGCTCGCTCAAAAGAGCTGTCTGAAGGCCTGCCATCAAGGATTGTTGGTTTATATAAAGCTGGGAAAGGACACAAAACCATCTCTAAAAGTCTGGATGTTCATCAATCTACAGTGAGAGAAGTTGTCTATAAGTGGAGAGAGTTTGGCTCTGTAGCTTCTCTCCGAGGAGTGGCCGTCCACCAAAGATGATGCCAAGAGTTCACCGCAGAATACTGAGAGGTAAAAAAGAAGTGTCTGCTAAAGACAGAAATCACTGGCACAGTCCAATATCTCTGTGCACACGTCAACTATATATAAAACTATGGCCAAGAATGGTGTTCGTGGGAGCACTCCACCGAGGAAGCCACTGGTGTCTAAAAAAAAAATTGTTGCTTTCTTCATGTTCGCAAAAAGCCACTTTGACACTCCACAGAAGTTTTGGCAAATATTTTGTGGACTGATGAAACCAAAGTTGAATTGTTTGGGAGTAACACACAACATCATATGTGGAGGAAAAAGCTCACCAACATCAACACCTCATCCCCAACGTGAAGCGTGGTGGAGAGAGCATCATGATTTGGGGCTGTTTTGCTCCCTCAGGGCCTGGACAACGTGCAATCATTAATGGAAGAATGAATTCAAAACTTTTGCAGGAAAACCTGAGGCCGTCTGTCAGACAGTTGAAGCTAAAAAGAGGATGGATGCTGCAACAAGACAATGAGCCAAAACACAGAAGTAAATTAACTTCAGAATGGTTTCAGAAGAACAAAATACACGTTCTGGAGTGGCCCAGTCAAAGTCCAGACTTGAACCCCATTGAGATTCTGTGGCATGACTGAAAGGCAGCGATTCATGCCAGACATCCCAGGAATCTGACTGAACTACAGCAGTTTTGAAGAAAAGAATGGGCCGAGATTAGTCCTGATCAATGTGCCAGACTGATCTGCAGCTACAGGAAGCGTCTGGTTGAAGTTATTGCTGCCAAAGGGGGCACAAAATATCAAATGTGATGGTTCACTTACTTATTTTTCCCCCTTCTGTCTTTGTTTGCATACTATCCCCATTAAAATATGAAAACCCATAAATGTTTGGGTGGTTTCAGTTAAAGCAGACAGTTTTTCCATCTGTGTGATTTTGAGATCAGATCACATTTGATGGTGATTTTATGCAGCAATGTGAGAAATTCCAAAAGATTGAGATACTTTTTCATACCACTGTATGCGAGCAGACCATTTGCATTAATGGTGCAAAAATTAAATGACCAATAAATAATTGAAAAATAATGAATTATAAACTCATGGCATACCTCATTCACTGTACTGAAGCTTTGTGCATTGTTGTTATTTTGAGCCAGAAGCACTCTGTGAGCCATATGTGATATGGCGCTGCCTTGGCACTGCACTTCACTTGATCTTCACTTGAAGAATATGATGTTTGTATTTTTTTGATTTCAAGAATAAATATAGTGGCACAATTTAGGCAGTTTTTCCCATAACTTCAATTAAAGTTCTCTTATTTTGGAAAACATTGCAGTTGTTACATTTATCATTATTAAAGTATCCAGTGGGGCATAATCATACAATTAGCCATAATACCGTATTGGCCCGAATATAAGACGGCCCTGATTATAAGAAGACCCGCTCTTTTTCAAGACTCAGGTTTGAAAAAAGACTTTTTGAAGACCAAATTAATTTTTATACAGAAAATAATTACAGTACATCTGAAACAAATGATTATAACAATATGTTTGAGAGAAAAAGCATGTTATTTTGCCTCATTCAAATCTTAATATCTGAACATTTAAAGATGTGAACTAAAGTGCAATCACATTCGAAAATGAATGGCTTCTGGTTTTTGAAATGTAAATAAACCAATCTATTGTGATAAAACAACAAAATTGCAATTACTGCATTAACCATCAAAGTGAAGTCTAACTGTAACTGTAGTCTTGAAACAAATCTGAATAAGGAAAAACATTGCAATAAAATAACGCAAATTGGTTAAACTTGAGAGTAGCTGAGATCTGCCATGACAGAACATCGCTTCAATGATATCTGGCGCCATCTAGCGTCGTGAATGGGGAGAGAAGCTGAGATCTGTCCTAACAGAACATCGTTTCAATGATATCTGGCGCCATCTAGCGTCGTGAATGGGTATAATGTCTAGACCGCGAATATAAAACGACTCCCTCTTTTTCAATCTTATTTCAATGCAAAAAACACCGTCTTAGATTCGGGCCAATACGTATGTTAAGTTCACCACTGTATATATCGGTATCGGTTTGATATGGGTATCGGATTTTTGGAGTTGGACAATCTCCATTATCGGTTAAAAAGTCATTAGCGGACTACTCTACTGACAATTTATGTGTGTGAAACTATCTGCAGTTGGGCCATGGGCATTCAATTAGTTTAAAGTGGCATTAATAGTGGTGTTAAAAAGCATTAAATGAGATTTACTGATACCTGTAGAAACCCTGGTTTGATTCTCCACCCTAAAGTAACTATGGCTGAGATTGGGGCTCCAAGCGTCGACCGTAAAATGTTTGGCAGCTCTGCAGACTGCTTGTGTGCGGGCTTGTAAGACTGGGAAACAGTGCTGTCTCTGAATGATCTGATTGTTGCTTAAATATCTGTTCCATAACTTTGTGACCTGAGAATAAACAAGAATTATAGTGTCTATGAGCATCAAGGAGGAGGTCTTTAGGACAACAACGTAGCTACAATTATGATGCTATCATTCATTTGTCGCTAGTTGAACTTTGAGTATTCATCACTATTTTACAGCAAGATGTTTATTGTTGGGAAGGAGTGAAAAACATTGGTGTTGATGAATTTAGTAATGCTATTAATCATGGAAAATTATAGACTATCCGCAGTACTCACCCTAGGCGAAAGTTTAGCTATAGGAGTCCTCCTCCAAAATTCTAATATATGTACTTTTAAATATTGTAGATTTTGTAAATATTGTATTATCACAACTTAATGGGTGTACGTTTGGCACTGTTTATCATTCACCTGAAATGAGTGATCAGGTTCTGCCTCGTTTCAACAGGTTAGAAGCTAACGCTATTTTAATGTTTACCTCTACCCTGGGCCTGTTTTTCCTTCACTTCCTTTCGTAAAGCAGCACCTGAGGCCTTGGACCTTTTCATATTAAAAGTCTTAAATGTTATATTGACAGCAACAGAGATGACTTTCATTTATCAAAAGCGCTAGCCGCTAACACAGAGAGATGATATGCAGTCCATCCCCATGCCGTTAGTTGTCGACTATAGCGCAAGAGGAACAAAGCAAGAGCAACAAGAGTTTTAGGGTGACAGCTCATAATCTGACTCACAGCCACGGATTCAGACCAGAAGTTGTTTTGAGAATAATTAATCTCTCGTTACTTCGCGATTTACGTGGCTGCAGGCACAGGGGCACTTGAAATCGCTCACAGCAAGGGGTGCTTAGGATCTTTTTAAGTTTTTCCCATCCAAAAACATCCATTTCGGTCCAAATATGTCATGCCTGTGCGTTTTCTCCATACAAGGCGTGCACAATGGCCTTCACATGCATGCTGGATAGTTTACATACTACTACTAGGCTACTACAAAGACAGCGTTCTGTTTAACGAACAGTGTGTGTGTTTTGAGTTTTTGTATTGGAAATAAAAGTGGCCATGTATTATAATGCAATCCCCCGTGGCTTGACGGGGCAATGACACACCAACACATTGGAAAACCAAAATGTCCAATAAGCCTCGGTTTAATGCCCCCTTTTCACAAATATCACCTTATTCAACATGACCCATTACCAAATTATTATTATTTATTTATTTTTTAAATTAACATAGTTAATTCCCAAAGATAAATACACAATTTTTTCAAAGTTTTATTAATTTTTTTTCAACGCCCCCACCCAAAAAAAAAAAAAAAAAAAAAAAACAACACCAGGGGGTTGTACAGCACCCTCAGCACCCCACTTCCAGCGCTATTGTGCAGGCATATCAGAGTCCTACTCAAATCAGATTTTTTTTTTTTTTTAAGGGCTGACTGCTCACACTTTTTGAAGCAAGTGTAAAAATCATATCTGTGCCTGTTCAAATTGAGCCACATTATTGACAATCCTGACAAGTTGCTGTGGCAACGAAGACATCAGGCAGCATACAGAGACGTCACGGACCGTCAAAACCCATCTGGACTTCTAGGACTGAGAAGCATCTTGTCCACATCTGATATGAAACTACCTCCCGTTTGTGGTTTCAATCAGTCTCGCAAAAATTAGATTCCTCTGATTTGTACTGTTCAGACTACAAAAGCTATCCAGTTTCAATCTGGATGGACTAAAACTCAGATTTTGGCTGGCAGTTTGAACAAGGTTAAGTGTCCTTGAGCAAGACACTGAACCCCACATTGCTCCCAACGCGACGTCATCAGTAGGTAAATGAGGTTATAGTGTTAAAGCACTTTGACTACCTTGCAAGTAGAAAAGTGCTAGGCTACAAGTGTAATTCCATTTATTTACCATTAAACAAACAATCAGTTTCTTCTCATGGATGAGTCAGACAATATTTTGAAATTCTAAGGATTTGGACATTTTCAACCCTATCCTCATTAGCTAACTTAGCTGACAAATCTTGAAAGCTAAGAACGTGATCTGCGCTAGTACGTTAGCTATGTTGGTATATTTGCCAAGTCAGTTATCAAAGTTAATTTCTTAGCTAGTTTTGTTAGCCAACTTAGTTAACTATTTTTTATTTGTGATTCAACTTACTGCAGTTTTGATTTATTGGGTGAACATGTGTTTATGCCATTAGTTAGTAAGCATTGTTAGAAAAGTTACTTTTCAAGCTAAGCAAATTAAGCATTAGCTCCTAATTGTTTCAAAAAGCAATTATTCAAGAATCAAGTCATATTTTGTATGAAGTTTATAATAATAAGCCATTATCATGAGTCCATGAATGTCACATAGCACCTAAAGCCTATATTTTCATCAGATTCTGTCCAACAAACTGCATTAATGAGCATCTCTCAACAAAAAACGATAATTGATATTATGCAATATTAAGAGGCGCTTTAACAGTTAGTTAGAGGTCACATGTCTTGGGTGCAAAGCAACTGATTGAATTATTCTGCCGCTCAAGCAGAAGCGCCGCTTGGCACACAAATGTAAAGTGAGAAGATTTGACCCGTGAGGCCAAAGAGACGTTAATAGGAAAGAACCGACGCCCTAGGAAGGAAAGAAGGAAGGGAGAGATGTCGTGACCACGTCTAATGTCACGCAGCTCCGTTGAGGAGATCATCCAGGAACAAGTCATTCCGCCCTGTCCTAACAGATATCACCATGTCACATCAACAAACACATCCCAGGTCAAAGTGGGGATCAAAACAAATTCTACCTTGCGAAAGGTTGGGGCAAAGTTTTTCTGCTGTACTTACCTGCTAGCTATTAGAATTAAGCATGCTCAACATGATTCAATTCAAGCTAATATGTGATATTGTCCGTCATGCAGTCAGTTAGTGAAGTTAAGCTATGTTTTAAGTTTCGCCTTGGGTAGCAACTGCTGTCAGTTGACAATTTCCTGTTGTTAAAGGCATTCGTAAATTCATCATCCCCAATATCCAAATCTTTAGCTTAGTTTTTAACTCCCTCCGAAGAATATGCAACTAGCTGTAAATTTGTAACAAATATTTTCTTAAGTTCAAATTAGCGACATATTAATGTTAGCATCATTATTGTAGTTACGTAGTTTTCCTAAAGATCTCTTCTTTTCCTAAAGATCTCGTCCTTGATGCTCATAGAAACTGTAAATTTTGTAGTTTCTCAAGACACAAAGTTAGGGACCAGATATACTAGTCCTTCTAAAAAAATTAGCATATTGTGATGAAGTTCACTATTTTCTGTAATGTTGTGGTGACCCTTTGTTTGACATAATTCACCCACCGTACTTGTGTGTCTGTTTGGCCGAGCGCGTTACCGGCTACGACACAGTCACGTGACAGGAGACGCTATAATATGGGGGGCCGTTAGGGACATAATTCAGGATTACCTTTCACACACACTTATCAAACGTTCTCACACACTCTATTGAAACATTTTCTGCGCACGCATACATGTGATATTCACGCACACATACATACGAGACGCGTGCACGAATACATGTGAAATATTTTTTGCGCACGCATATATATGAAATCCTTGCACGCTTACATGTGAGACCCGCGCGCGCATATATATGAAATCCTTTCACGCTTACATGTGAGACCTGCGCGCGCATGTATATGAAATCCTTTCACGCTTACATGTGAGACCAGCGCGCGCGCATATATATGAAATCCTTTCACGCTTACATGTGAGACCTGCGCGCGCATGTATATGAAATCCTTTCACGCTTACATGTGAGACCAGCGCGCGCGCATATATATGAAATCCTTTCACGCTTACATGTGAGACCAGCGCGCGCGCATATATATGAAATCCTTTCACGCTTACATGTGAGACCAGCGCGCGCGCATATATATGAAATCCTTTCACGCTTACATGTGAGACCAGCGCGCGCGCATATATATGAAATCCTTTCACGCTTACATGTGAGACCAGCGCGCGCGCATACATATGAAATCCTTTCACGCTTACATGTGAGACCAGCGCGCGCGCATATATATGAAATCCTTTCACGCTTACATGTGAGACCAGCGCGCGCGCATATATATGAAATCCTTTCACGCTTACATGTGAGACACTCACGTGCATGAATGTGAAATCTTTGCGCTTATACATGTGAGACACTTACGCGCATACATGTGGAATACTTTTTGCGCACGCACACATGTGAAACAATATTTTGGGTGCCATGTTTGTACTACATGTCGAATCCATTTTGACTGGGAGTGGATGGAAAGGAAGATCGGATGTCTAACACTGTCATTACCAGCCGTGAAGTTAAAGCTGGCAGTATTTTTATGCTCCTAAATGTTTCCCATTCAGAAACAGCTCTAACTGTCAACACATTGCAAAAATGAAACCTGGGTGGCTCAGGGTGCGTCATTGAGATTCGGCGTCTGTTGTTGTACGGCTGGCGCTGCATTAACTTACCATCACTTCCAGCGAATGTCGACGGAACGTGGGTCCAGAGCATAGCTGCAATCAGCACGAAGTACCGCAAAATATTTGCATAAATATATAGAAATAATGTATATATATACACATACATATATACACACATACACTATACAGGGTGATGAAAAAAAAGAATGGGCCAAAACCATTGTGGTAAATTGGGGGGGCAATAACTACATTGACACAAGTATTGTATATTTTTGTTTTTATTTCATGCTTTACAAGTGCTCAATGTGACCACCAGCAGCATCACAGACAATCAAGCCGATATGACTTAATTCGTTAAGATTACTTACTTGTTAAAGTAAAAAAAAAAAAAAAAAAAAGTAAGTACTTTAATTAAAAATGTAATAATTTCAGTCTATTTCAATAATTTTGAAATGAATAAATGCGTGATGATTTTGGCACATTGATTTTTAATCACCCTGCACATACATCATATATATATAAACATATTATATACATACATTCACTATATAAAATTATGTACACATAATATGCGGTCAATAAACTATACTGCGACATTTTATTCATAAACTGTAATACTGTCTTGCATCTGTGAATAAACACACAATTTGCACTTCAGCCTCCAAGGCATATTTATTTGGCAATTGGAAACGAGGTGGGGGGTGCAACACTTTTATTTTTTTTAATATTTCAAAATACAGTTCCAATGGACTTCTTCAAATTTGAAATTTTACCTTTTTCATCAATCATATGCAAACTGATATTGACTATCAAACCATACTCGGTGTAGTAGTTAAAGTTAAAGATACATTTTTATATACATACTCATTAACTTAAGTACTGGGGATGGGGCAAGTTAGTAGCTCACATGTCGTTTACTGAATTCTCATCTCAGAAGCGAAACAAACATTATTTCTTTTACACATTTTAAACAACAAACCAACCAAAACAATACTGCGCTCAAACCAGTGTGGTATAAATAAATATAATAAAAATTATTTGTTGTTGTGTGGGACATTTCCAACACCGTATATCCAGGTCTGCTCGCGTTGTCGTTGAAGAACTGGTTCCACGATGCTAGGCTAGCTGCAAAGGCTACCCCACGATACATCGGCGTGCCCGGGCATCTGTCTCGGAGTGCCCGCGCGGCGTGCGAGAACTATACCACCGAGCCACCAATACTTGCAATGGAAGACGGGCGGCACGCTGAAATGAATAATCAAAGGGAACACAAAGAAACAGACGAGCATTGGCACCCACATCGTATTCATACCGTCATTGAGTGACAATTCATCCCGCGCTTCCTTGGTCGAAATCGATAAGAAACCTGGATTCGTCCACAATAGCGTCCCGAGGCCTCCATTTCAATGGGCCAAACACCGGAGGAACAGTCGACGCCCACGTCAATTGCGTCAGAAGCTACAATGTAGCTTATTGGTCAAACTAACGTCACCCCCTCACGATTTTACAAAATAAAAGCAGGCACATTATGTTAAATAGGAAAAGGGTGATTTTACACACCAAAAAAAGGTCCACGACACATATTTAGATGATATATATGTATTTATTCTATTAAGAATGTTGCCAAGCTTGAATGATGCTTTATACAAGTAAAAATATATCGCTTCCGCCGTAAATACTTTTATTTTGAAAAGGACCAGTACAGCTTCCTACTATAAAATGCCTCGTATACTATCTACTGAAATGCCGTGCACTGTCATTTGTGAGATGCTCTTCTACACACAAGTGAGATTCTGTGCAGTCTCATTACTGAGAGCCTCTTATACACACAAGTGAATAACCTCTCACGCATAAGACTGAAAAATATCTCACATTCCTTGGTCAAACGTTCGTATAAATGCATGTGAAAACATCTGTACAGATACGTATGACTTAAAAAGCTATCAGACATAAGTCTCGGTAATTATAAGTATGGGGGTAATTATAAGTATCCACATTGATGCATGCCATTGAATTATAATAAATTGAATGGTTGAATAATCAAGAAAGCAAGATATTTTCATTAGCACATATATTTTAAGCTTGATAAAGATAGATCTAAATAAAGTTTAAGATTTTTTTAGCATTATTGAATAAATTATATTGTGTGTTTTAAACGTGGCATTAAAAAACAACAACAATAATATTACATTTTATTTTTAGGTGTCTTTCAGGACACTCAAGATTGCCGTACAAGGTAAAAGGTAAAAAATAAGTTAAAATACACACATACAGATAAAACCCACAACAATGTTAAATTAAAAAGAATAATGGAATTATGAGGAAGAAAGCCTGTCTGAATAAATATGTTTCAAGATGTTACTTGGCTGAGATTGTAAGGAAGTCCAAAGTATTGTGCGGCCTCATCAACATCAAATTATAATCGATATAAGGGTCAGCAGGGATGAAATCGAACTACATATTCACACACATTCAGTACTAGCCTACATTCTATAATGAAGTGGAACACTGATAAAGGTATAGTTTATGGTTTTTATTTAAAACTGTATTTTTGATGACTGCTGTTAGTTAAAACGTCCACTAGATGGCATTATATGATCTTGCATTGCACTAAAACCAGGTATATGAGCGTTGCATTTTGGGAAATGAAGATGCTATGAACGCTAATGGAGAAAACGCTAACGCTAGCGCGACCTCTTTCAAACCAAAGAAAAACTGGTAATGGTTTCGAAAAAACGTATTTCAATTTCATGTACGCGAAACCATAAAAGGTTGATTTTGTTGCAGACGAGTTCCAGACTGCTCTAATCAGCGAATTACATCTGAGTTCTGTGTGATACAAGTGTCTGGTGAGTTGCTATGCTTTATGCTACTATGCAAGAGGATATGTCATAGACACGTTTTCCTGTAGAGTTGAGTTACAAGATATTGTGTCTTTTCTTTGTCTAAAAAACAATTGGAGGAAATTGGAAATATAGTAAGATGTTATTTTTTCAAATACAAATAAGTTAATGTTGTATGTTGATGCATTTTTGGAAAGTATTATCGATAGGTGGGCTAGTATCAGTCACTGTACAATTCATGAACAAATAGTTAAATGTGGGAAACGACCAATTTTGACCAGTATTGTAGGTTATACTTGCCATGCTGTACATTCTATGGTTGGTTGAAAATTAAGTTCTTGATATGCAGATTGTTTGTTTTTAATTGCTGGATCTACATCTGACAGACAGAATTGATGTCAAGGAGGATTCGGCCTGATTCAATGAGGGATTGAGGACCAATTTTTTTCAACTTCAGCCAACTGTTGGAGCATCACCCAAAGCAGATAAGGTCACCTTCACTACAAAATTCTTCACACAATATACAGTCACACTATCCCGATAGTACACACATACACTGAATAGTACAACAGACATTGAGGCACAGCAGCAAAAGACTTTGAAGGGACTGTTCAAATTCAATATTTTTTATTTAGATAGTTTGTGTATATTTTGGGGATTATATGATTTTGTGAGTTCTGTAGTACTTTGAATAAATGTTGTTGTTGTATTTTCTTACTAGCTGCCCTTGCTCCTTGAGTTGAACCTGTGTATATTACTATTCCATACTTAGTAACATCAAAACAAAATTCTTGTTCACATAAGCAAAAGAAATTACTAGTGGGATGAGCAAATTATTGCTTGGATAAAATATTCTATCACATGCATTAATAACGATAGCAATTTATCTGAAAACTACCAGACTTGCTTTTTTTTTTTTAATTACATTGTAACAAAGCTATCTGTGACAAGTCTCTGTCTTTGGTTTTAAAAAATTAAACGTTAAAAATATCCTTTCCAACCCTTAAAAAAAAAAAAAAAAAAAAATCATGTTATGTCTTTACAAGTTTTTGTTTTTTTCACCAACATATCAATACCTCTGGGGTTCTAAGTGGCCTTACCTTTTTGAAAATGTTTCTGAATATTCATAGGAAATGTATTATCTTTTAAAAAGTGTGCAGCAATGTATAACACCAAATCTTTCCAATCATTTTTTTCCTGGATAAAACTGTTAAATGAATCTAGAAATAATAGTGTGTATTTCTCTATCATTTTTTATACCGAAATGTAATTTTTGGAAAATTCTATTATTTTTAGCATTACTTTCGGGAAAAAAAAAAAGACTTGTGTAGTTGTGTGAGGTTCTCAGTTATGAGTGTGCACGGTATTTTAGTAGACAGTGTAAAAGGGCTGCATATTACGATTCATTATTGGGCCTTTTCCAAATAATACGTTAGTGCGACAGAAGGGATATATACAGTGGGGAGAACAAGTATTTGATACACTGCCAATGGGTTTTCCCATTGGCAGTGTAGTTACTTGTATGAAGGATCAGTCAAGTTTGGCAATATTCTTAAAAGTATAAATACATATATAATATAAATATGGGTCATGGACCTGTTTATTTTTGTATAATCACCTTTTTTCCTCTTTAACCTAATTTGCCTGCTTTTATTTTCTAAGGTCGTGGAGGAAAAGACGTTAGTTTGACCAATAAGCTACATTGTAGCTTATGACACAATTGAAGTGGGCGTCAACTGTTCCTCCGGCTTTTGGCACATTTAAATGGAGGCCAGTATCCGGACGAGTCCAGGTTACCTGCTGATATCGACAAAGAGAAGCACAGGATAAATTGCCACTCAGTGACGGTATGAATGTGGGTGCCAATGGTCGTCTGTCTCTTTGTGTACCCTGTGATTAATCATTTCAGCGTGCTGCCCGTCTTCCATTGCAAGTATTGGTGGCTCGGTGGTAGAGTTTTCGCACGCTGCGCGGGAACCCCGAGACTGATGCCCGGGCACGCCGATGCATCTTGGGGTAGCCTTTGCAGCTAGCCTCGCATCGGGGCAACAGTTCCGCTACGACAACGCGAGCAGACCAGGATATACGGTGTTGGAAATGTCCCACACTACAACAAATCATTATTTTATCCACACTGGTTTGAGTGCAATATTGTTGTGGTTGGTTCGTTGTTTAAAATGTGTAAAAGAAATAATGTTTGTTTTGCATGTGGGATGAGAATTCAGTAAAACGGCATGTGAGGGACTAACTTGTCCCCCCCCTCCACAGTACTTAAGTTACTGAATATGTATATAAAAATGGATCTTAAGCTACTATACCGAGTGTGGTTTGATTGTCAATATCAGTTTGCATATGACTGATGAAAAAGGTAAAATTTCAGATTTGAAGAAGTCCATTGGAACTGTTTTGAAATAATAAAAAAAACCCATCCCACCTTGTTTCCAATTGCCAAATATATATGCCTTGTAGACTGAAGTGCAAATTGTGTTTATTCACAGATGCAAGACAGTGTTAAAGTATAAGAATACAATGTCGCAGTAAGGTTTATTGACCACATATTATATGTACATAATATAATTATATATAAGGAATGTTTGTATATATAATTTATGTTTGTACATATGATGTATGTGTGTATGTGCAGGGTGATTCAAAAACAATGTGCCAAAATCACACATTTATTCCTTTCAAAATCATTGACATAGACTGAAATGATTAATTAAATTGTTAATTTGATAAGAAAGTCTCTTTATCAAGTAAGTTAACAAATTTAGTCATATCAGCTTGATTGTCCGTGATGCTGCTGGTGGTCACATTGAGCACTTGTAAAGCATGAAATAAAAACAAAAATATACAATACTTGTGTCAATGTAGTTATTGCCCCCCCAATTTACCACAATGGTTTTGGCCCATTCTTTTTTTCATCACCCTGTATAGTGTATGTGTGTATATATGTATGTGTATATATATACATTATTTCTATATATTTATGCAAATATTTTGCGGTACTTCGTGCTGATTGCAGCTATGCTCTGGACCCACGTTCCGTCGACATTCGCTGGAAGTGATGGTAAGTTAATGCAGCGCCAGCCGTACAACAACAGACGCCGAATCTCAATGACGCACCCTGAGCCACCCAGGTTTCATTTTTGCAACGTGTTGACAGTTAGAGCTGTTCCTGAATGGGAAACATTTAGGAGCATAAAAATACTGCCAGCTTTAACTTCACGGCTGGTAATGACAGTGTTAGACATCCGATCTTCCTTTCCATCCACTCCCAGTCAAAATGGATTCGACATGTAGTACAAACATGGCACCCAAAATATTGTTTCACATGTGTGCGTGCGCAAAAAGTATTCCACATGTATGCGCGTAAGTGTCTCACATGTATAAGCGCAAAGATTTCACATTCATGCGCGTGAGTGTCTCACATGTAAGCGTGAAAGGATTTCATATATATGCGCGCGCTGGTCTCATGTAAGCGTGAAAGGATTTCATATATATGCGCGCGCGCTGGTCTCACATGTAAGCGTGAAAGGATTTCATATACATGCGCGCGCAGGTCTCACATGTAAGCGTGAAAGGATTTCATATATATGCGCGCGCGCTGGTCTCACATGTAAGCGTGAAAGGATTTCATATATATGCGCGCGCGCTGGTCTCACATGTAAGCGTGAAAGGATTTCATATATATGCGCGCGCGCTGGTCTCACATGTAAGCGTGAAAGGATTTCATATATATGCGCGCGCGCTGGTCTCACATGTAAGCGTGAAAGGATTTCATATACATGCGCGCGCGCTGGTCTCACATGTAAGCGTGAAAGGATTTCATATACATGCGCGCGCGCTGGTCTCACATGTAAGCGTGAAAGGATTTCATATACATGCGCGCGCGCTGGTCTCACATGTAAGCGTGAAAGGATTTCATATATATGCGCGCGCGCTGGTCTCACATGTAAGCGTGAAAGGATTTCATATATATGCGCGCGCGCTGGTCTCACATGTAAGCGTGAAAGGATTTCATATATATGCGCGCGCGCTGGTCTCACATGTAAGCGTGAAAGGATTTCATATATATGCGCGCGCGCTGGTCTCACATGTAAGCGTGAAAGGATTTCATATACATGCGCGCGCGCTGGTCTCACATGTAAGCGTGAAAGGATTTCATATACATGCGCGCGCGCTGGTCTCACATGTAAGCGTGAAAGGATTTCATATACATGCGCGCGCGCTGGTCTCACATGTAAGCGTGAAAGGATTTCATATACATGCGCGCGCGCTGGTCTCACATGTAAGCGTGAAAGGATTTCATATACATGCGCGCGCGCTGGTCTCACATGTAAGCGTGAAAGGATTTCATATACATGCGCGCGCGCTGGTCTCACATGTAAGCGTGAAAGGATTTCATATACATGCGCGCGCAGGTCTCACATGTAAGCGTGAAAGGATTTCATATATATGCGCGCGCGGGTCTCACATGTAAGCGTGAAAGGATTTCATATACATGCGCGCGCGCTGGTCTCACATGTAAGCGTGAAAGGATTTCATATACATGCGCGCGCAGGTCTCACATGTAAGCGTGAAAGGATTTCATATATATGCGCGCGCGGGTCTCACATGTAAGCGTGCAAGGATTTCATATATATGCGTGCGCAAAAAATATTTCACATGTATTCGTGCACGCGTCTCGTATGTATGTGTGCGTGAATATCACATGTATGCGTGCGCAGAAAATGTTTCAATAGAGTGTGTGAGAACGTTTGATAAGTGTGTGTGAAAGGTAATCCTGAATTATGTCCCTAACGGCCCCCCATACTATGAAGAGCCGCGCGCGTTCCGGCTCATTAGAGAGAGTGCACGAGAGTTCACAGAGTGCAGCAGAGTTATAGCGCTGGACACAGCAACTGAGCTAACTCGACTCTTAACTTTGCATCCCACTTCAATGTACTAATAAACATTAGACTTTGATATATTTTAGATTCATTACACACAACTCAGGTAGTTCAAGCCTTTTATTGTTTTAATATTGATGATTTTGGTAAAAAAGTCAAGAAAAAACAAAAATCCTTATCTCAGAAAATTAGCTTATCATGAAAAGCTACAGTGGGGCAAATAATTTACCAATTTTGTAAGTTCTCCTACTTGAAAATATTAGAGAGGCCTGTAATTGTCAACATGGGTAAACCTCAACCCTGAGAGACAGAATGTGGAAATCCCTATCTCAAAAATTAGCATATTTCATCTGACCAATATAAAAAAGTGTTTTTTAATACAAAAAAAGTAACCTTCAATTAATTATATCAGCTATGCACTCAATACTTGGTCGGGAATCCTTTTGCAGAAATGACTGCTTCAATGCGCCGTGGCATGGGGGCAATCAGCTTGTGGCACTGCTGAGGTGTTATAAAGCCCAGGATGCTTCGATAGCGGCCTTAAGTTCATCCACAGTGTTTGATCTGGTGCCACTAAACTTCCTCTTCACAATATCCCACAGATTCTCTATGGGGTTCAGGTCAGGAGAGTTGGCAGGCCAGTTGAGCACAGTAATGCCATGGTTGGTAAAGCATTTACCAGTGGTTTTGGCACTGTGAGCAGGTGCCAGGTCATGCTGAAAAATGAACTCTTCATCTCCATAAAGCTTTTCAGCAGATGGAAGCATGAATTGCTCCAAAATCTCCTGATAGCTAGTTGCACTGACCCTGCCCTTGTTAAAACACAATAGGCCAACACCAGCAGCTGACATGGCACCCCAGACCATCACTGACTGTGGGTACTTGACACTGGACCTAAAGTATTTTGGCATTTCCTTCTCTCCAGTCTTCCTCCAAACTCTGGGACCTTGATTTCCGAATGACATGCAAAATTTGCTTTTATCTGAAAAATGTACTTTGGACCACTGAGCAAGAGTCCAGTGCTGCTTCTCTGTAGCCCAGGTCAGGCGCTTCTGCCACTGTTCAGGTTCAAAAGTGGCTTGACCTGGGGTATGCGGCACCTGTAGCCCATTTCCAGCACACGCCTGTGCACGGTGGCTCTGGATGTTTCTACTCCAGACTCAGTCCACTGTTTCTACAGGTCCCCCAAGGTCTGGAATCGGCCCTTCTCCACAATCTTTCTCAGGGTGCAGTCACTTCTTCTGGTTGTGCAGGGTTTCCTGCCACACTTTTTCCTTCCCACTGAGGTGCCTTGATACAGCACTCTGGGAAGAGCCTATTCGCTCAGAAATTTCTTTGTGTCTTAGCCTCTTGCTTGAGGGTGTCATTGATGGCCTTCTGGACAGCAGTCAGGTCGGCAGTCTTGCCCATGATTGCGGTTTTGAGTAATGAACCAGGCTGGGAGTTTTTAAAAGCCTCAGGAATCTTTCGCAGGGGTTTTGAGTTTTGAGAATTCGTGGATTCAGATTATTAGATGAGTAGCTTCTTTAGAGTACAGTGGGGCAAATAAGTATTTAGTCAACCACTAATTGTGCAAGTTCTCCCACTTGAAAATATTAGAGAGGCCTGTAAATGTCAACATGGGTAAACCTCAACCGTGAGAGACAGAATGTGGAAAAAAAACTCCAGAAAATCACATTGTTTTATTTTTAAAGAATTTATTTGCAAATCATGGTAGAAAATAAGTATTTGGTCAATACCAAAAGCTCATGTCTACAATTTTGTCTCTGGTGTCCTTCGACAGCTCTTTGGTCTTGGCCATAGTGGAGTTTGGAGTGTGACTGACTGAGGTTGTGGACAGGTGTCTTTTCTTCCGATAATGAGTTAAAAGAGGTGCCATTAATACAGGTAACGAGTGGACCCTCGTTAGACCTCGTTAGAAGAAGTTAGACCTCTTTGACAGCCAGAAATCTTGCTTGTTTGTAGGCTACCAAATACTTATTTTCCAGTCTAATTTGGAAATAAATTCCTGGTTGACTAAATACTTATTTGCCCCACTGTAGCTTTTCATGATAAACTAATTTTTTGAGATAAGGATTTTTGTTTTTTCTTGACTATTTTTTTGCCAAAATCATCAATTTTAAAACAATAAAAGGCTTGAACTACTTCAGTTGTGTGTAATGAATCTAAAATATATGAAAGTCTAATGTTTATCAGTACATTACATAAAATAATGAACTTTATCACAATATGCTATTTATTTTAGAAGGACCAGTATAAGCAACGATCAAATCATTTAACTTTGACAGATTTTAGTCTTTTTTCATGGGTCGACAACACACAGAAATCTTGATTTAGCAACCGAAACTTGATTTGTATATCACGTTTTGGAGGATTCAATTTGAGAACATGTGTTTAATTGGTATCCGTAAATTCCTATCTGTGAGACTCAGGGCCATTCCAGTTCAGATTTTTGCAATCACGAGTTAATGAAGTAAAGAAGGAATCCCCTGAACAGGATCTCGTCCATTCAGAAACGGCACAGTCTCACAAGCCTGCACACAAGCAGTCTGCAGAGCCACCAAATGTTTTTACGGTCGACGCTTGGAGCCCCATTAAAATAACACTCTGAAGCCAGCAGTAACTCACATCTCCGCAACATCTCCACTGACCCATTGCGATGTTGATTGGGCCTTTCTGTCAAAAGCCACATCTTCACTGCAGGGGAGGTTTATGAGGCCCAGCCAGAGGCCCCGCTTATGCTGTCGACGATCAACCTCTCAAAATGAAATAAAAAAAAAAACAGAGGAGTAGCAGCAGTGCGGACAGAGAAAAAAACAAGCTATGTCGTAAATTTCACTGCACGGCTGTGAAATGTGGGTTTTTGTCGAGGTCATTTCTTCAATGGCGCGTTACTGCCGCTGTCCTTTATGTGTTGCCATTACTAATTTGATGTGACAGCAAACTTGCCTAAAATGTCCCTGAACTTGCCTTGCCTTTGGCAACCCCTCACGCCACACATTTTTTCTTTTCCATTGAAGCTTCAAAATGCATGGAAGTGATTCTGTTATCATGCCTCAACATGGCTTTTAGTTACATAGCTACAGTCAGGAGTGAAGAGATTCTTGTAAAAGCATACATATCAAACATTACTTTGACTTTAACACAGCTTTAGTTACATCCCAAACATCTGAATGTTTTCCTTTTACAAAATAAACAAACATAAACAACAAGACAAATGGAGCTTTTGATAGCAAAGTAACAATTTATTTACACATAACTAACAGAGAGGTAACGCTGTTGTGGCGGCAACAGCCGGGGTTAACTTTTCCCTCATCACCGCCTGTCTCATAAAGATGGTCACAATTCTCAAACTAGTTTGCCCAATTTTTAATTTGTCTAAACCCACCACCATTAATATAAGCTAGCGGGAGGATGTGCAGCAGAAGGTTACCTGGAATGAATTACATTTTTTTTTTGCAGCTAATAAGCTAAAATTGAATTAAAACTTAATGTCCAACACGGCTCACAGAACAAGGGAGCTCCATTTTCTAGCATAGTTTATTACCAGATTCAATTATGTCATGCAAATTAAATTTAAAATTCAGCGGCAGCGCTTAATCAACTCACCTACACACACGTCAAGTGTGGACGTAGCTGTGCACCCCCACAATTAGACTTTAGCCCCAAAAAAAGTTTGTTAAATAATTTTATTCAGATTGAATTTATAGCTCGTCTGCTTCAGGTATATTAAAAATGTGTTTAATTGTTTTTTTGCATACCATTAAAAATTTTAACTTGACTTTTGGGGCACCAACTTGCAGGAACAAGCTAGGGACCACTTCGCTAATTAATCATTTGGCTTCTTCAATGTTAATAATTCCCCAAAACTGTATGATTGAACACACTCATTCGTATATATTACCTCAATCTGTCATCACAGTAGCGCCAAAATTCAGAACGTGTCATTCATAAACACATCTGGGGAAATAGGCAGCTTGTGAAAAATGCAGTTGGTTGCTTAATTTTACACTTGATGGGTTGCATGGGCACTCCAGAGCCTCTAATTTACGTTTTTTAATACTAGAAAATGCTATTTCTGGAGAAATTGCGACTGTAGGTTTGTTGTAATGGTTGCTATATCGAGTCACTTGATTTTTGAGGCACTTCAGGGTCACTTCCTATTGATTATAGGGCATTTCGGGGTCACTCTCTCTTGTTTTTGAGGCATTTCGGGGTCACTTCCTGTTCATATTTGGCTGCTTCTTGTTGATATGGAGGCAATTCTGGGTCACATGTTGATATCAGGTAACTTCTTGTTGTCTGAGGCATTCCAGAGTCACTTGCTGTTCATATTGGGTCACTTCCCGTTTATATGGGGGCATTACAGGGTATTTCCTGTTGATCACAGGTCACATACAGCCCGTCTCATCAGACCATAGGACATGGTTCCAGTTATCCATGTGCTTTGTTGACATGTCTTCAGCAAACTGTTTGCGGGCTTTCTTGTGAGCAGTCTTCAGAAGAGGCTTCCTCCTGGGGTGACAGCCATGCACACCAATTTGATGTAGAGTGCGGCATATGGTCTGAACACTAACAGGCTTACCCCCCCACCTCTTCGATCTCTGCAGCAATGCTGACAGCACTCCTGTAACGAGTCACATGGCATTTTGGAGGGATAATGACAAGAAGTACTCAATATGGACATTTAGTAGTTTCGAAGTGGTGTACTCACTTTTGTTACCAGGCGTTTAGATATTAATGGCTATATTTTTAGTTATTTTGAGGGGAAATTTGATTAACTGTATTATTTAAGCTGCACACAGACTACTTTTTATTGTGTCTAAAGTTTCATTTTGTCTCATGAAAAGATATACTTAAATATAGCATGGTGTTTGCGTTAGCATTAGCATTTAGCGGGGCGACTCGGTGAATGTCTTCTTAAACTCTTGGAAAACTTTTTTACATACAGTTTGTGGCATTCATGTGAGTTTAATTAATTGCAAATAATGTGCTGTTTTCCTGATGAGTTTTCCTGATGAGTGTGTATTATCATCATGAAGATGTTGATGTCCTGGTAGACTACACGTTTACATGCTGACTTTTATTCATACCGATTCAAATCATTCCGAATGGAAATTTCACATCAGCTGTTTACATGTCACTTCATCTATTCCGATCCAGCGTTTACATGTGTCTGCCTTTATTCCGAAAGGACGTTTGACAACTGCCGTCTGACATGCGCAGATTAATCAAAACAAAGCGTCACGTTGCAAAACATGGAGATCGATCGTCAGATCAGCTGCTGTTCTAACTTTTCGAGTGGAAACAAAACTTCAGAATGACACGCCGTTCATTTAAAAAGTTGTGTGGGTGCGCTGTGCGTGTGCTTGGAAGCCATGTTGCAAGTGACGTTACTTACGTCACCAAGTGACGTCACCACGTCAGTACGGAGCATGTGCAGAAAGAACGCAACCAGACACCATTCCGCTTCCCTGTTTACATGATATAATTTTACTTCTAATCGGTTTGGGAAAAGGAATATTCCACCCCTGTGAATCGGAATGAAATTCCATTCGGTTTGGGCCTGTTCATTCCAAATGAGGTGTTTATATGGAACACATTTATTCGGTTTGAACAAATATTCCGATTGTAATTGGAATATTTGTCTCCATGTAAACGTGGCAAGTGTTCATTTGAAATTGTTGAAAACCTTTTATTTATTTATTTATTCATGGACTAAAGCTTTTGAATTGTCGACTTAAACTAGACGAAGACGAGAACACGTTTTGAAATAACTAAAATATGACGAAGACTAATAAGTTTTTTTTTTGTCCAAAAGACTAAGACGAAAATTAAAAAGGGCTGCCAAAAACAACACTGCTCCCAATGATCAACTCAAAGTTACACACTTGATAATATATGTTCAGATTTTGTGTTATTACGGCCAAGTACTTATTTAGTTTTTAATAGTGTACTCATTTAAAGTCTATGGGGAAAAAACTTTACAGTTTTATTGGGGGCAAATACCAGAGTGTATTCCAGCTTGTATTAATTTTAATTGTGCTCATTTTTTTAACTGCATTCATTTACAATTGTTCACTAATAAAACATATTTACAAAAATAATGCTTAATATTTATGAAAGAATATAAGTACCATATTGAATATAAGACAGTGTTTTTTGCATTGAAATAAGACTGAAAAAGTGAGAGTCGTCTTATACTCAGGGTCTAGACCCATTCAGGATGCTAGATGGCGCCAGATATCATTGAAGCGAATGCTGAACTTGAGGAGTAATGTTCTGTCATGACAGATCTCAGCTACTCTCAAGTTTAACCAGTTTGCATTATTTTATTGCAATGTTTTTCCTTATTCAGATTTGTTTCAAGACTACAGTTTGTTAGACCTCATTTTGATGGTTAATGAAGTTATTGCAATTTTGTTGTTTTATCACAATAGATTGGTTTATTTACATTTCAAAAACCAGAAGCCATTCATTTACGAATGTAGTTGCACTGTAGTTTACATATTTGAATGTTCAGATTTTAAGATTTGAATGAGGCAAAATAACATGCTTTTTCTCTCTAATATATTGTTATAATAATTTGTTTCAGATGTACTGTAATTTTCTGTATAAAAATTCATTAAGTGTTCAAAAAGTCTTTTTTCAAACTTGAGTCTTGAAAAAGAGGGGGTCGTCTTATAATCAGGGCCATCATATATTCGGGCCAATACGGTATATAAGCTGCACACAGACTACTTTCCATTGGGTCAATGTGTCATTTTGTCAGTGTTGTCCCATGAAAAGATACACTTAAATATCTGCAGAAATGCGAGGGGTGTACTCACTTTTGTGATACACTGTACATGGGCGTCAGAGGCATCGAGGATTCCAGTCGAATATAGACAAGTTTCTTGAGAGAAACATGGGCGGCACCATCTTGGTTAATTTCTGCTCCGAACTTCCGGTTTAGACATAACAACATGAAGTTCATTTGAAGTCAGAAGTGTTTTGACAAAGTTAAAACTGTAAAATCAAACCACCCACGGAGTCTCCAAAAATGGATTCAGCATGACGTAGATGAGACTCTTGAGACTTTCTGTGCTGTGCGTGAACTCCTGGAAGCGCCTATATATAGTATAGTTTAAAGTGGAATGTTTTGATCAGGGATCAGCTAGTAGCTACAATGCGCCAGTGTGGATCTACCTCGTCATACGCCTTAAATGGAAACACACAGCAGACAATAATTATGTGCTTTAAACCTAAGGATCCACCTAAAAGATTGTATGTTACAAAATGATAACAACCTGTCAGCCTGTGTTAACGTGAGGTGCAGATTGATACGCCGGCCACTTGAGTGACTAAAATGAGGTGAAATTACAATTAATATTACAGTTGCCGAATGCAGAAGGGCTGACGCAGATTTTGTTGTTACAAGGAAATACTACAAGGTATATACATATAAACAAAAATAGTATGTCATTCTTTCTAGTATGTCATTCTTTCTTATTGCAGATATTGATCGCAATAAAACAGTTGGACAACATGATTGCATTTCTAGTCTTATTTAAAACGATTGGTGCCTGTGCAAAACAGGTCAATAAATCACAATTTATAAAATTATTAAAAAAAAATATTAACGAAGGTGGAGCATAAGTCGAGCCTTCCATCATCAAAGTAGAACGCACGTAGTCTCGATATATGTCCATCGACATACAGTAAGCGTTGTTGAAAGGCACATCAATTTGTCTTCCCTTGCCTAACAGTGTTTTCCAACCGTAAACAAAAGAACAAAAAACTTGTAACACTTGCATTTCTGCGTTTACATAACTGTGTCATCCTACATGTACTGATTAGCAACAGGCTAGCAGCAGATAGCGTATGTTGCAGTACAGTAGTTGTAATAAATAATATTAGGGGCCGTTTACATGATGACTTTCGAACAAGACGAAAAATGTCATGTTTGCATTTATATGGTTCCGTCTCCATTCAAACAATGTCACAATTCCGCATGAAAACGATGTAGTATTCATGCCAGGCCCTAGAGGGGCAGTGCAGATTTACAAGGCGACAGCAAATGATGCACTTTGACCTCCTCAGCCCGGAAGACAACATGCCTGCCCACTCCAAGCAATGGCATTTTCTTTTGTTCAAAAAGGCATAAAAATGGAAACATTCAACATATTTAAATTAAAAATATTCTAAAAACAGTAAATTAAAGCAGACATTCCGCCATTTTTGCTGTTTTAAATGTTTAGTAGTACCGCTGCGCATGCCCAATGTGACGTGTACGAGTGCTGACGTTATCGGTGCGGTCTCGCGCCCCCCCCCCCAAGCCCCCGCAATCAAATTCTTCCACTTTGGAGGCAGGATTCCAAGGTTTGCGTCTTTGCCATCTGTCTTCACCGACACCATACGAACGCGATGCCACTCCGCAGAGTCGCCACGTAAACTGCCCCTTAAACATCATCACAATTACAATCATCGTCGTAATAAACAAGTCGTTTCATGCGCAAGATTTTAGCTTTAGCTTAGCTTTAGCTACATAAGCACTCGGTCTTTTTGGTGGCACGGGCTTGGTTCCACATTTGCCTTCATGAACATGTTGTCCTCCCATGTCGTGATGATGGTAAATGGATGCGGTTTTTCCTAAATGTCTTTTTTGAGGAATTTTGATGAGTAATGTTACTCCAGCTCCATTGTTGTTTTGGATGGAGAAAGTGTAAAACCGAAGTCATGAGCAGAAATGCGGAAGTACCTTGGAAACTTTTAACTTCTATAAATGGGCTTAAATGGAAAGTTTTTGCTAAAATGTCACTACCAGAAATAGAGATGTGTTTTTCAGGTGAGCCAGTGTAGATTTTTGAAAGTCTGGATTGAACATCAATAGGAGTGAATGGAGGTCTTTGTGCTATTGAAATGAATGGCGAGTAGAGCCATTGGAAATGAATGGGAATTTCGGAAAAACAGTAGCTTTTTGTATTACATGCAGAGCCACTCTCGACAAGCGATATGAGTGACTTTAGTATTCTATACAATACCAACATAATACAAGCATTGTAGCTGACAGCAGTGGTCGTTTCATGGCTTTCTTCACAGTACATGCATGGTGCCTGAAAGCATCCCGAGCGAAAACAGATGGTGTACCAGATGCTTGTCCTAGTTATTTTTTAAACTGCGTCTCTTCTCGCGCTCCCGTTGCTATAGCTGGCATCAACAAAGAGTTAATTGGGAACATCAGTCGAGGGCAATGTTGACCGTTGTCCCATTGCTGAGTGGCAATGAAAACTTCAATGTGACTGCTGCAGAGGAATTTGTTAGCTTGGTGATGAAGTTGTGTTTCTGCCAATGACAATGCAACCTCAACTTATACTGTCTTTATAGCAGGGGTGTCCAAACTTTTTGCAAAGGGGGCCAGATTTGGTGTCGTAAAAATTTGGGGGGCCGACCTTGGCTGACGTTTTTTACGTAGAACAATTAGGGCTGTCAAAATTATCGCGTTAATGGGCGTTAATTAATTTTTTTTAAATTAATAACGTTAAAATATTTGACGCATTTAACACACATGCCCCGCTCAAACAGATTAAAATGACAGCAAAGTGTCATTTCCACTTGTTACTTTTTTTTTTGGGGTGTTTTTCCGCCCTCTGCTGGCGCTTGGGTGCGACTGATTTTAAGGGTTTCAGGCTTCAGCACCATACGGTAATTATTATTGACATCAACAATGGCGAGATACTAGTTTATTTTTTGATTGAAAATTTTACAAACTTTATTAAAACGAAAACATTAAGAGGGGTTTTAATATAAAAAATTCTTGTACTAACATTTATCTTTTAAGAACTACAAGTCTTTCTATCCATGAATTGCTTTAACAAAATGGTAATAATGTTAATGCCATCTTGTTGATTTATTGTCATAAAAAACAAATACAGTACTTATGTACAGTATGTTGAATGTATATATCCGTCTTGTGTCTTATCTTTCCATTCCAACAATAATTTACAGAAAAATATGGCATATTTTATAGATGTTTGAATTGCGATTAATTACGATTAATTATTTTTTAGGCTGTGATTAACTCGATTAAAAATTTTACTCGTTTGACAGGCCTAAGAACAATATATTTAAACAAATTTTAGCAAGCCATTCTGTGTGTCACATTTGTTTTATTATGTTTTTTAATTAATAATTTCACAACTAGCCTTTGTGGCGTTCTCTCTCTCGACTCTTGGGCTCTTGCGAAATACTACTGTGAAATAAACTAGCTTCAAGTTGCTTCATTTTCTCACAATGTATCTTCCCTGTAATCTTGTCATACACGTCAGCGTGTCTTGTTTGGTAATATCGCCTCACATTAAACTCTTTAAAAATAGTGACTGTCTCTTTGCAAATGAGGCGGACACAGTTGTTGCGTATTTTAGTGAAGAAATAGTCCAATTTCCACCTATCCTTGAAGCATCGGCCGTCAGTCAACTTTCTTTTTTTGTTGTTGAATGTCGTCAGTTTAGAAAATTGGGAGTAAAGGGTCACATGGGGTAATGTTGCTTAGAGTGCTGCTGACTTTTAGTGGGTAAATGAGGAGCAGCATTTAGTGTGTAAGCTACTTGATATGCTGGTAGCAGTACTGCTGACCAATTTATTAAGTCTGTGTGCGGGCAAGACGTTATTGATTTTAGGACAGAGGCTGGGGGCCGGATGAAATTTGACCACGGGCAGCATTTGGCCCCCGGGCCGCACTTGGACATGTCTGCTTTATAGCATTAGTTTTTTTTTTTCCCACAGAACTGGACTAATAAAAGTCTTGTTGCAACTCCGTTTGCGCCGCCCCCATCATCATAGTAAAGGCAGCTTTTTGTAGTGTTGTTCATATGCCGTAAAAGCTTTTTACTGCCACCTATAGTTTGGGAGAATACCAGCTAACAAGACACATGCAGTTAGCCTTGCAAGCAAGACTGTACTTCCTGTTTCATTGATTCATCATACAGGTCTAGACTAGACTCATCCCTGGTCTAGACTAATACGAGCAAAATGACCCGAAATACCCCGTCTGCCATTGCTGGGGTGTGCCACACAGCCAGCAGATGCTACAGTTGCCAACCATCCGTTAAAAAAAAAGTGATCGTCTTGTTTTCAGAAAAAAAAGTACGCGTCCCGTATTTAGCTTACAAGGTACGATCTCTGTCCTGTATTGTTATGAAAATCGAAAAGTGTTTTATTTGTCAAACGAACGAAAACTGGTATGTTGCTTTTCAAGAATACGTTTGGGAATGCATTGCCCCACCTCTTCTGTTTTCTGACCAATGAGCTGAGAGAACAATGACAATCCCGCTCGTCTCATTGGTCGAGGGACTGTGAGTTGTCATTATTATGATACCAGAAGACAACATAGTGTGTTAAGATAAGAAGTTTGAGTGAAGCTTGAGTAACAAGCATGTTCAAAATGATGGTCGCTTGTTTTCTTTTTCATCTCTGTATACTTTATTTTCACTATTTGTATGATAGTCTTGTGTTCTTTCAATTTTGTTTGCATTTTCACATTATATTTGGAGTGATCATTTTCTAAACTGTTATTGCCGAGGGCAGTGATGCAGGAAGTGGTGTGCTGAGGGGGCTACAGCACCCCCTGGTGTTTGGGAGAAAAAAGTGTTTTGGTAGATTCTTTGTCGTTGTTACAAAAAAATAAAATTTTTTCAATATGTTGTATTTTTTTATCTTGGGGGGGTAAAATATACTTGGCGAAAAACACAGACAAGACTGAAAAAGCAGTTTCTGCTCTTGCACTCCTCTTTAAAAGAAACTGCTGTGTTTTAAGCTAAAAACACCTGTTGTGTTTGATAGAACAATATGTCTATATGCTGCCATAGCAGATTCATGGCGCATTATGCCCCCGAACTATTTTTAAGTTGTCCATTTTACCCTGAAAACCCCCGTTTACAGACGTCGTGCAACCGCTTTTGTTTCAACCCAGCCATAAATGAAGGTAATTAATTATATTTATTATTCAAAATGTCTGTCGTTTTTAGCTCAGAATCATTAATTGATGTCTCATATTTTGCTTTTTGTTTTTAAAAAGCCACTTTAAAAAATTATTCACTCACATATTTTCAACTTTTAAACAAATTATGTCACAACGAAAAAAATGGTGTCTGTAAAAAAGTCATGGATATCTACCTCAAAACTATCACTTAATTGTATTTTTTTTTTTGTTACTGTCGCTTTTTCTCCGATATGTTAGATGATAAATAATCGATCCAAACAAAAAAAAGGTACAAAAAAAAGGAAAACGTTTAAAAGGGTAAATATATGAAAATGAACATCTCGACCACTCATTGATGTCTGCGATTTCTGCATCGCGACCCTTGTCATATTACCATGTTTCACCCATAAAATCCCCCAAAAATCCAGCTGTGGCCATTCACAGCTATGTCTTGACACTCAGTGATACATGCTACATGGAGTTTTTGGATCGAGACAAGGTAAGTATGCGATAATATCTCGTTAAAGTCATGGTGTCTAATTCTGCTCGTGCGCGCTCTCGCCTCCAGATAGGGTTTTGCTGTTTAATTTTTTTTTTTTTTTTTTTTACAATGCCCTCCTGTTAAAAAATGTTTTTCCCCCAGAAAATGGAGATTTTAAGCTTTCCAATGATGTATCACACATCCATTAAGGACAAATTTGAAATTTGGCCAAATTGGGGGTCTCAGAGCGGAACTTGAAGTCACCTGAGTGTTTTCCGCCACATGTTTTTTTTTTTTTTTTAATAACATAGTCACCACCTGACACCTGGCTTGGTACCACGTCACGTTGGATAACGCGCTATTGGAACGGAAAAGTTAACTGTTGACCGAGGAGGTGTTAACATGGCCTAAAAACGAATTTGTATTTTTTTCTCTTGACAAAAACAGCGAAAATTTCTAAAATTTGAGTTAAATGTAGATGATTATAAAAGTTTATAATAGTACCCAGCGAGGAAAAGCCCAGCAAATTTAGACCGTGGAGAACTTCAAATAGCTTGTATTGTAGCCATGCTATTTTCTTGTTGCTGTTAAGCCGCCGCCGTGCAGAGCGCTGTTGGAAATTCGTGTACATTTTATTTGAGTGTTGTGAAAAGTGTTCAACCGAGGCTTATTGGACCTTTTAGTTTTCAAATGTGTTCGTGTCATTGCGTCATCCAGCTGCAGGGAGTTGCATTATAATACATGGGCGCTTTTATTTTCAATGAAAAAAAATTCCAACACACACTGTAGGTGAAATAGAACGCTGTCTTTATAGTAGCCTAGTAGTAGTACGTAACCTATCCAGCATGCGTGTGTACTGCCATAGTGTACGCCTTGTATGGAGAAAAAGTGCGAGCATGACAAATTTGGACCGAAAATAAGATCCTCAGCTCCCCCTGCTGTGAGTGACTTCCAGCGCCCTTGGCATAGGGGACTTCGAACACACTCAGTTTATGTTTGCACTTATTAAAAAGTATTAAAAATACATTGCAAATAATTGTTTTTCGATGTGCTTATATCACTCTAATATGCTCAGGTTTGAGTCCAATTGTTATATTACAATTACTGTATTCATTATAAAAGAAAAAAATCAGAGGGTGACGGTTATCAGTCAGAGTTGTCCCTTATTTTTATTTTCAGGGAGTTGGCAACCTTAGCAGCAGCTAACGTTACTGTTTACATTAAATGACGCTGGGCTGTTAACACACTTCAGTAATGGTGGCCACCAGTAGAAAGTGACGTCTATTTGCACGTAACAGGCTTCTGTAGCCACACACATGGGAAATGTTTGGTTCGTGAACCCTAACCTGCGCCTTATGATGCGGCGCGCCTTTTATATGAACACCGTTTGAAAATACATTCATTCATTGAAGTTGTGCCTTATAGTGTGGTAAAGGCAGTAATTTTTGCGTAATGTATGATAAAATTTCAGTTCAATAAATAAATAAACAAATTAAATAGATGAATAAGTATTATAGTAACAATAATACAACGTACAATGATTATATATTTATCAAACATATCAATTTAAAATGCATTCATCTAAATCTAATAATGTCCGCACCATTGAAAAAAATCCTAGAGGAAACGCTTTCAAAGACAATATCAAAGACTCATTGTCGAGACACCTAAAAACCGTGCTTTCAACTGTTGATCATAATGTGTCTTATACAGATAAGTTACTCTCAGGATCATAATGTACAATCACTCTCACATTGAAGGTTATTGGGCAGATTTATTCTTTCTTTTATACGACTCAAAGCCTTCATTTCGTGGCGACGAGTACGTGATGAAGTTGAGCTCGTACGCGAATTAATTAGAAGTCCCGCTTCTGTTTAATTCCATATAAATGTCAGCCTCTCAGCCAGGCGGGATATTGAAATCAATCAGTCTTTAATGTAACAGAATACGCCTCGGCTGCGTGGGAGGGGAGAAGGGAGGGCTGCAGAATCTCAGCGTGTGCATGCTCCCGAGAAGACAGTCTTGTTTGCATGCATGTGTGTGACAAAGCGCAACATTGACAAACAGTCTTAAGGGTAGTGAATCACTGCCAGATAACCGGATCAGTCGTGGCTACTTAACACTGTTGTGGCTATTATGAATATTTCAACGTTTTGTCAAGTCCAATGCGAAGTGACACTGTGACAAATGCCTGATTTATTGTAACGTGCTGTACCGTTACAAATGTTTACATGAATCAACACTAGCTAAAGTCATACAGTCTTAGGTTTATTGGTCGCAAACCTCAGAGAACGTGTGAAGTGTTGGGATGTGACTGGTGTTTAACATACGGCACGAAGGCCGGATGCGGCCCGCTAAGGGGTCAAATCTGGCCCGCAGGGTTGTTCTGTCTGATAGGCACGTTGTAGCTCGTTTATATCATACCATATTTTTCGGACTATAAGTCGCAGTTTTTTTGGCTTTTTTTTATAGTTTGGCTGGGGGTGCAACTTATGTGTGAAAATATTAACACATTATTATTGGTGCTGTCAAATTTAAAAAACGGGCGGTAATTACCGTATTGGCCCGAATATAAGACGGTGTTTTTTGCAATGAAATAAGACTGAAAAAGTGGGGGTCGTCTTATATTCGCGGTCCAGACGTTATACCCATTCACGACGCTAGATGGCGCCAGATAACATTGAAGCGACGTTCTGTCATGACAGATCTCAGCTACTCTCAAGTTTAACCAGTTAGCATGATTTTATTGCAATGTTTTTCCTTATTCAGATTTGTTTCAAGACGACAGTTAGACTGCACTTTGATGGTTAATGCAGTTATTGCAATTTTGTTGTTTTATCACAATAGATTGGTTTATTTACATTGCAAAAACCAGAAGCCATTCATTTACGAATGTGATTAGTGATTAGTTTACATATTTACAGTAAATGTTCAGATATTAAGATTTGAATGAGGCAAAATAACATGCTTTTTCTCTCTCAAATATATTGTTATAATCATTTGTTTCAGATGTACTGTCATTATTTTCTGTATTAAAAATAATTTGGTGATCTAAAAGTCTTTTTTTCGAACTTGAGTCTTGAAAAAGAGGGGGTCGTCTTATAATCGGGGCCATCTTATATTCGGGCCAATACGGTAATTTTTTTAATTAATTGCGTTAAAATACTTGACGCAATTAATGCATGCACGGAATGACCCATTCATGCGTTGCCTCAAACAGTTTACAATGACGCCGTTTTAGCACAGTGAGAGCGAAAAGGCAGAGAAATGCGAGTGGACACCGGCGTTCATTGGACCGCGCCTTTTATTGGCTTAAGCTTTGGCAACTCTTTCATGACAATTACAAGTATTGTGGCGAACGACGTGGGGTAGAACCAGGGCCGGCCCAGGTTATACGCAGACTATGCAGCTGCTTAGGGCCGCTGACCACCAGGGGGCCCCCAATCTGGCAATTGTTTAATTTGTGTTCTATTTTGTTTACTACAGTTTGCTTTATTTGACTTTTGTGAGTTTTGATACTTGATTACAAGCTTAAAAAAGTAAAAGTTCTTCTTTAACTTCTTTCTTTCCTCTTTTAGAAAAAGGTTTGGCGCTATCTACTGTAAGTACTGACAATCATTTGGGGTGAAGTTTGAAGTATGGAGTGCAACAAAATCTGATTAATATTCAAAATATGGACGTATGTGTTGGATTGCATGTATGTGTTTCACAGTACACTGTGACAAAATGGTGGGCCAAAAATATGGGCCCCTTTGCATTATTTTGCTTAGGGCCCCCAAATGGCCTGGGCCAGCCCTGGGTAGAACGACAGGAGATGATCTTTTTCTTAACACGCTTAATTGAACGCAACGCAGAACATACTGTATACAATTTGCAGCCACCACTGACAGTCATGGTTGTCCAACTTCCCATCTTGCATTTGGGCGGAACAGTTGTCACTAGAGTATCATTTAGTGAAAGCACAACAAAAATAATATTTCTATCTCTCACAGGAGACGATCTTTTTCTTAACACGCTTAATTGAACACCACCCAGAACATACTGTATACTATTTGCAGTCACCACTGACAGTCATGGTTGCCCAACTTCCCATCATGCATTTGGGCGGAACAGTTAAGTCGCTACTGTATCATTTAGTGAAAGCACAACAAAATATCTCTGAAAAAAATAATGTTCACAAAAACTCAATTACTAAAATATTCGATAGCTGCAGCCCTAGAAGCCAGTGAGTTAACTTATTTGGCCAAAAATAACTGGTCCGACCCACATGAGCCTTAGTTGCCATAAATGTGGCCTGCGAACCAGAATGAGTTTGACACCCGTGGTTTAGCCTATTACAACTGTTCTTTTCACCTCATTTTATCGTGGAATTTATTTTGTCAAACTATAAGAAGCTACAATTGTGGCCTTTCAACTCAACTCTTTAAGCTTAAGGTTAACCAGCGGTTAAGGTTTTCATCACATAAAATGTAAGTCTTCAACAGTCTCTGTGGGTTATGCGATTCCCTATGTGAATCTTCTCCATAGTCAACATCTCCAGGGTGAGTTTTGAATCTTTTCAAGAGCAACATCAAATGCTTCCAAAGTGACGACTAAATCGAATGGAAACACTGTAGCCCCCAGAAAACAGGGGATCAGGAAATGATCGGGGTTTGCCCGTGAACTGCTCACCAGCCAGCTTGAATTTTCCTGCGATAGTTTTTCCATGCTTTGTTTGTTTTTGGTTTTTTTTGGTCGGGGCAAATGGACCGAACTGTTTTGTGGTGTGCGCGTGCTAAAAAAAACAAGTGAATTCAGGTTGTTAAGATTATGACTGTTTTCTATCCAATTTATTTTCATTTTAGAAAAGTGAAACATTTATAGGGTGTCTTCATCTAGGACAGTGCAAGTCTTTCTTCATTTGTCTTATTGGATGTTACAGCAACAATAGATTGTCTTTTTATGAAAGTGCAAAATCAATAGTTTTTCTTATTATGAAGTGTGAGATCAATATTGTGTCATCTTTTTGGGGAAAGGGGAGCCAATTAGTCTTTCTGGACAGTATAGTGAAAAAAGTGTGTTTTTGTTTGTTTGTTTGTTTTTAATTTCGACGAGGGTGTAGGGTTGCCAACTCCCTGGAAATAAAATAAGAGATGAAAACCGTCACCTTTTAGTTTAGACGGAGGATTAGGGCCAAATAAGGGAGAAGGAAAAAAAAGGACTACGAGATTAAAGTCGTACCGGTACTACATGAAAAAAAATGTCGTGTTATTACTGGTACTGTCAAATTTATGGCGTTAACGGGCGGTAACTAATTTTTCAAATTAATCACGTTAAAATATTTGACGCATATAACACATGCGCGGAATGACCCGCTCATGCATTGCCTCAAACAGATTACAATGACGCCGTTTTTTGCACATTGAGAGCTAAAAGGCAGAGAAAGGCAGTGGACACAGGCGTTCATTGGACCGCGCCGTTTATTGGCATAAGCTTCGGCAACTCCTTCCCAACAAACATAAGTATCATTTAGTGAAAGCACAACAAAGATAATATTCCTATCTCTAAAAAATAACTCATTCCCAATCAAAATAGCTATGCAAAATACACATAAAACTTACTCAGACTTTGGTTAAACTCTATTCAAACATTTCGTTTAACTCAACAAATACACTGGGGTAGTTACTTAGTCACAATATACAAACTATCAGTGGTCTCGTACGTTGTGAAGCCAGCACTCGAACGTGAATCACAATAGACGGAGTCTAAAAAAAAAAAAAAAAAAAAAAAAAAACAGGGAGCTACGGCGTTAGTCGAGGGACAAACACACTTTTTAGCTTGTTTTCTAAGTAATTTAAAACTCGCCACTGACACCTTGTGGTGTATTTACCACTTTACGTAGTTAGACACTGTGGAAGAATGGCTGTGTTGTTACCGCTCGGCAACGTCAACAATGGCGAGCTACTAGCTTATTTTTTGATTGAAAATGTTACAAATTTTACTAAAACGAAAACATTTAGAGGGCTTTTAATACAAAATTACTATAACTTGTACTAACATTTATCTTTTAAGAAGTAAAAGTCTTTCTATCCGTGGATCCCTTTAACAGAAAGAATGTTAATGTAAATGCCATCTTGTGGATTTATTGTTATAATAAACAAATACAGTACTTACGTACTGTATGTTGAATGTATATATCCGTCTTGTGTCTTATCTTTCCATTCCAACAATAATTTACAGAAAAATATGGCATATTTTAGAGATGTTTGAATTGCAATTAATTACGATTAATTAATTTCTAAGCTGTGATTAACTCGATTAAAAATTTTAATCGTTTGACAGCCGTAGTTATTACTAGGGTAAACCTCTACGCACCTTACATACATGTACCTTAGCTGGGAACTACGACGAAGCATCAATATAAAGCCATCTAGTGGTTTTATTTTAATGTAGATAAGCCAAAATATGAAGGATTTCCTTTTCCTTATTTGTAAAACCGATTCTAAGACGCAAGATGCTTTTTAATATTGTGGATGTTAACAGAGGCGAAGCGCTACGTAAAATAAGTAGCAGCTTATTCAGCTACATTAATTAGCCCAAGGAAATAATACGACTTTTATTCTCTTAGTAATAGTACGCAAAAAAAGTCGAACTGCTACGACGAGAAATAAAGTATTATTTCGTTGGGCTAATGCTACTTAGCGCTTCGCCTTTGCTAAAATCCACAATATTGAAAGCGTCTTATATTTCAGAATCGGTTTTATAAATACAAAAAAGGAAATCATTCATATTTTGGCTCATCGACATCAAATCAATATCAATAGAATGATTTATAGGCTACCGACACTTCGTTGTAGCTCCCAGCTACGTATTAGCTTTACGACGTACAGTGCCCCTCATAATTATTGGCACCCCTGGTTAAGATGTGTTTTTTTAGCTTCTTATATATTTTTTTTTAATTCAAATAATATGGGACCTTAATGGAAAAAAGAGAAAAATCCAACCTTCAATACAAGTGCATTTATTCAGTGGGGAAAAAAATCCCACATAAAGAAATAATTATTTGACATCAGATAATGTGAGTCACAATTATTAGCAACCCTGGTGTTAATACTTTGTACAACCCCCTTTTGCCAACAAAACAAGGTCTTGGGACTGAGATGGCCATGAAGGAGCTTGATTTTGTGTCTGGTGAACCATTTCTGTGTAGATTTTGCCATATGTTTAGGGTCATTGTCTTGCTGAAAGACCCAGTGACGACCCATCTTCAGCTTTCGGGCAGAGGGCAACAGATTTTGATTTAAAATGTTCTGATATTTCAAAGCATTCATGATTCCATGCACCCTAACAAGGTTCCCAGGGCCTTTGGAAGCGAAACAGCCCCACAGCATCACTGACCCACCCCCATACCCTAAACATATGGCCAAATCTACACAGAAATGGTTGAGCAGACACAAAATCAAGCTCCTCCCATGGCCATCTCAGTCCCCAGACCTCAACCCCATTGAAAACCTGTGGGGTTAGCTGAAGAGGAGAGTACAGAGGAGAGGACCCAGGTCTCTGGATGATTTAGAGAGATTCTGCAAAGAGGAATGGCTAAAGATCCCTCTTTCTGTCTTTTCCCATCTTGTGACACATTATAGGAGAAGATTAGGTGCTTTTTTGTTGGCAAAATGGGGTTGTACAAAGTATTAACACCAGGGGTGCTAATAATTGTGACACACATTATTTGATGTCAAATAATTATTTCTTTATGTGAGATTTTTTCCCCCACTGAATAAATGCACTTGTATTGAAGGTTGGATTTTTCTCTTTTTTTCCATTAAGGTCCCATATTATTTGAATAAAAAAATATTAGAAGCTAAAAAACACATCTTAGCCAGGGGTGCCAATAATTATGGAGGGCACTGTAAATATACTTTTTTTTTTTTTTTTTTACTAATTAGATTAATCAACTTCTCGTTAAAAAAGTCGTTGAAAAAGTCTGCTGACTAATTGGGAGAAAAATAGTCGTTTGTGACAGTCCTAACTTTAACCCTTTAACACCTGGGCCTATTTTGTCCAAATTTGCATGCCTTTGATGTTGCCTTTATGTTTCAAAGATTGTTCACAATGGCCTGGTTTGGTCCCTTTTTTCAGGACACCATAGCCTTCATGTCCAATCTGAAAAAAAAAAAAAAAAAAAATCTTTTTTCAAAATTGTAATATTGATGCCCTATTGACAACCAAACATGCTCAACCAACCGTTTTGAAGCATGATAAAATGTATCCAACTTGTTAGGATGAACATTGAAAGTAGGGTTTTTACAGTTGTCGTCATATTTTCTTGATCAAAGCACCGTATACCAGAACGGCATTCCAGCCCCGAATCTTAAACCGGAACGGTGTTCCGGACCGTTCCGGCCCACTTTCACCCCTAGTTATTGGTTAAAAAGTTTTTATCGGACAGCTACTTTCGAGTCATGTTGGCAGCATTTTTTAGGGTGCGTTAAGGACCCCTCGTGATTGATCACTCAGGCGTGATTATAGTTTAATATACAAAGCAGAACATATTATGCATTTAAAAAAAAAAAAAAAAGGGAGTGGGGCCACTTTTGAATAACTATCCATTATAACTAGTTAATACATCATGAATGAATTAATAGATTGGGACATCCCTATTGTATAAAACCACAGGTTAAAACATGGTAATTTAAAGCTAGGATGTCTGCTAGCAAAGGGCTAAGTAGCACTTTAATTACTCACGCAGTAGTGCGCGGAAAGCACGCACCGTACTTAGTCTTCCTGTCTCGTACTCAATGTGTTCAATACGTCTTAAAATCCCACTTAATATGTATTATTTCAGATGATCCTTTAGCTGTGAGCACACATGCAAACACTTGCTCCTCATCCTCCCCAGGCCCACCCATTATCCCGACGGTCCGATTGCAGGTGGCAATCAGAAAGCAATTTCTATTTTAATGAGTGTGACACGAGAAGGAAGAGTTGAATTGACGGTGCTCAGCGATGCAGAGCAAAAAGCAGCAGCACTGTAGATAGACGTTCCGGCTCTTCCTATTAAAGGAGATTTAAAAGCAGCTGACTGCAGTTTTGTGCTAATTGGGAGGACGTTCCGCTCGGGCCGCGTGGCCGCTAATTCAAAAAGCATAATCATGTTTATTACCTTTTCCCCCTTCCTCTTCGAGTGCAATTGAATTTGACTGAATGGTGCTGCATACATTGCTCAGTAAGGTATGACACCTTGCTAATGTAAAGCCTGATAATGTTTTCCTATTGCAGAGCTGCATGTCAGCAATATAGAAGAAAAGCTAGTTTTACAGTCAGTTCTGCTGTGCGTAAATTGGAATGAACTCTTTCAGTACCCCGTAAAAATCCCCCAAATCTCAAAATAACTATATAAAAACATGTATTATTCGTCATTATACTGTCCTAACCAAGACGTTAGCGCCAAGTCCTAGCTAGACAGTGAGCTAAGCTCTGAAATGATGAGGTCAGACATCCGTGTGGTTTGCTGACTTTTTTAGCTGTTTAACTCATTCGCTCCCAGCCATTTTCACCGGTGCAACCTCCTTCGCTCCCGGCCGTTTTACTGGATTTTGACTGGTTTTGCAAGGCCCACCCAAAATTCGGTTCTATTGCTATATAAACATGGAACCCACCAAAAGATTACACTCTCTTCTTTCAGCAGGAAGAAAAAGTTAGTTCATATCCTTTTCCATTCTTTAGAAATCAGCATTAGAAAATAGCTTAGTTTGAGCAGTTTTCCAATTTCCGATGAAAAAACAGAAATTGAGCTTTTTGTAAACGCATACATTTCAAACATAACTTTAACACAGCTATTTCATAGCTTTAGTTACATCCCAAACATCTGAATAATGTTTTCCTTATACAAAATAACATAAACAACAAGACAAATAGAGCTTTTGAGAGCAAAGTAACAATTTATTTACACATAACTGAGAGATGACGCTGTTGTGGCCGCGACGGCCGGGGTAAACTTATCCCTCATCATCGCCTGTTTCATAAAGATGGAATTTTTTGAGTCTTTCCAGCACGGACTAAACGCCATCGTCCGGTACACCGGTGGTCCCGATCGTTCTGCTCGGTCGTCCGCCGCCTGGCATCCTGGACGTCCATTCGGTCGTCTTTCGCCGGCGCCCCGGCCGTGCGGCCAGCCGTTCATTCTGTTGAATCGGGTTACGGGTCTTACCAAATGCGATACTGCCCTCCAGTGGCCAGTTTTATTGCTTTAAAATGGATTTTCATCTTTGTGCTTTGGAGCCAAGTTCAATTAGAACCTAGAGATGTCTCTTGTTAAAAAAACGTAAAATACGTCTTTGGGACACTGAAACAATTAAAAATAGAACGCATTTCTCATTTTGTGAAATATCGACATGCTCATCAATGTTCCTCTCAAGTTCAAATTGAAAGGGTTGAACAGATGACATGTTTGTCGCTCGAGTCATACTCTGGAAGCCGGACTGCATAACCATTTGACGTCACCTTCCTGCAACGTCAACAACAATGGCGACCTACTACCGCATTTTTCGGATGATAAGTCGCAGTTTTTTTCATAGTTTGGCTGGGGGTGTGACTTATACTCTGGAGCGACATGTGTGAAATTATTAGCACATTATTATATCATTTCACATTTTATTTTGGTGTTTTGGAGTGACACTGATGGTTTGGTAAACTTGATAGCATGTTCTTTATGCTATAGTAGTCTGAATAACTCTTAATAGCTTTGTTGCGTTAACATAAAAGACACGTTCGCATTTTGTCGTTCATGCATCATGTAACATTATCATACTGTCCACTTATTCAGCATGTTGTTCTCTATTGTATTTTATTTTTTTATTTCAAGATGACATATCTGTTCTCTGTGTTGGATTTTAGCAAGTAAATTTCCCCCAAAAATGCGACTTATACTCTGGTGCGACTTATACAGTGCCCTCCATAATTATTGGCACCCCTGGTTAAGATGTGTTTTTTAGCTTCTAATAATTTTTTTAATTCAAATAATATAGGACCTTAATGGGAAAAAAAGAGAAAAATCCAACCTTCAATACAAGTGCATTTATTCAGTGGGGAAAACATCCCACATGAAGAAATAATTATTTGACATCAAATAATGTGTGTCACAATTATTAGCACCCCTGGTGTTAATACTCTATACAACCCCCTTTTGCCAACAAAACAAGGTCTGGGGACTGAGATGGCCATGGGAGGAGCTTGATTTTGCGTCTGGTGAACCATTTCTGTGTAGATTTTGCCATATGTTTAGGGTCATTGTCTTGCTGAAAGACCCAGTGACGAACCATCTTCAGCTTTCGGGCAGAGGGCAACAGATTTTGATTTAAAATGTCCTGGTATTTCAAAGCATTCATGATGCCATGCACCCTAACAAGGTTCCCAGGGCCTTTGGAAGCAAAACAGCCCCACAGCATCACCGACCCACCCCCATACTTCACAGTGGGTATGAGGTGCTTTTCAGCATACGCATCTTTCGTGGCACGCCAGACCCACTTAGAGTGTTTGTTGCCAAAAAGCTCAATCTTGGTCTCATCTGACCAAAGCACATGGTCCTAGGCTTCAACTAAACATATGGCCAAATCTACACAGAAATGGTTCACCAGACACAAAATCAAGGTCCTCCCATGGCCATCTCAGTCCCCAGACCTTGTTTTGTTGGCAAGAGAGGGTTGTACAAAGTATTAACACCAGGGGTGCTAATAATTGTGACACACGTTATTTGATGTCAAAATCCCTACTAAATAAATGCACTTGTATTGAAGGTTGGATTGTTCTCTTTTTTTCCATCAAGGTCCCATATTATTTGAATTTTTAAAAAAATTATTAGAACCTAAAAAACACATCTTAACCAGGGGTGCCAATAATTATCGAGGGCACTGTATATGTTTTTTTCCTTTTCATTGGGCATTTTATGGCTGGTTTGACTTCTACTCAGGTGCGACTTATAGTCCTGAAAATACGGTAGTTAAACTAATTCTACAATTTTTTTTAAAAAACAAAAGAGGGGTTTAAATATCAAAATATTTTAATTCATAAAACTTTTTATCTTTTAAGTACTACAAGTCCTTCTATCTGCGGATCCCTTTAAAAATCATTGCTAATAATTAGGTAAAGATGATGTTAAGTAATTTCAAGTAATTGTTTGTAAAGTAGCAATTGTTGACCAATGCCTTTCATTGTTGATCCCAAACACTGATCACTGGCAGCTGACTAATCAGTAGTTTCCCTCCCTCACATCCACGCACACAGCAGCTGAAGGCTAGCATTGCTGCGGCGTTCAAGTAGCACAAGATGCTAGCAAAACACATACAATAAAACATTTGTTTAGGGGGAATTCGATGAAGTAATAAAAACATTATTTGCATCATTTTTGCAATTTGATTCTCCTCAGGCCATGTGATGATCAGTCCAGTCAAATCTTTTATCTATCTTTATATGTATATAACATGTTGTTTAATGGCCTAGCATGATTCCCACGCTGCCAGCCCCACTTTTACCTTTTAACAAGCCGGATGCTCACGTGTACTTGCAGGTTCAATTATTCATAGCGGGTTGGAGGCGAACTTAGCTCTTTTCTCGCACCTCCAAGCACCCGTACCGGAGATGAGTCACTCATACATGAGAAAGTGCTCAACAGTCACATGTGTGCCTCGCTCACTCAATCCCTTGATACTGCAGCATTATTTTTCCATCTATACTTGTAAATAAGAGTTAAGTCTGGATTTATTATTTTTATCTGTCTAGTTGAAATGAATCGGTCACCAAGTCAGTGGCTCCCAAAAACGTATAAATATGTTTCTATTTTTAATTGTTTCAGTGTCCCAAAGACGTATATATACGTCTTTTACGTTTTTATTCACAAGAGACATTGCTAGGTTCTGATTCAACCTAGCTCAAAAGCACAAAGCTGGCCACTGGAGGGTAGTAGCGCATTTGTTAAGACCCCCAACCCGATTAAACGGAACGAACGGCCGGGCCGCACGGCCGGGGCGCTGGCGGAAGACGGACGAATGGACATCCAGTATGCCAGGCGGCGGACAACCGAGCAGAACGACCGGGACCACCAGTGCAGCGGACGATGCCGTTGAATCCGTGCTGCTCGCTGAGCATAGCCCACGCCGCTGTGCTCGGCTGCTCGCGTCCCCCGCACCCTCCACTGTCCCGCAACTCCAATGTCCCGCGACACGGCCAAAACAATCCCCATCCGGGACACAAGTTCCCCTAGGCGAACTCCGCCACGGGGCAGTGGTCACCACAAAAGAAAGACTAAAAAAAAAGTCCATCTTTACGAAACAGGCGGCGATGAGGGAAAAGTTTACCCCGGCTGTCGCGGCCACAACAGCGTCATCTCTGTTATCTGTAAATAAATAATTACTTTGCAATCAAAAGCTCTATTTGTCTTGTTGTTTGTTATTTTGTAAAAGCATTATTTGCGACGTCAACAACAATGGCGACCTACTAGTTAAAATAATTTTACGAATTAAAAGTAAAAACATTAAGAGGGGTTTTAATATCAATTTATTATAACCCGTACTGACATTTATGTTTTAAGAACTAAATGTCTTTTTCTCCGTGGTACCTTTTAAAGATCTGTGTTGAGTGATCATCACACACTAAATATAACTCGTAGATTTAGCATATTATTCGCATTAGCATTAGCATTTAGCGTGGCAAGAGAAAACAGAAAACATTTTGTACATACACGTCGTGGAGTCCAGGTGGGTTGAATTAATTGAAAATAATATAATGTTTTCCTGGTGAGTGCAGGGCATTGTCTGCACAAGATTTTTGGTTTTGATTTGGGGTTTGGTTTGGGTTAGGTTCGTTTTCTTTGGGTTTGTTCCGGGCTTGGTTGTTTGTTTCGTTTTGTTGTGTGTTTCGTTTCGTTGTTTTTCTGTTTCGTTTTCCATTGAACACACTGTTTTTCAACAAAATTTCACTAATAACATTTACACTTGGGTTAAGTTTGTTTCATTTTGTGGTGATTAGGTTCGGTTTGTTTGGGTTCCGGGCTTGGTTGTTCTTTTCGTTTCGTTTTGTTGTGTGTTTCATTTCATTTCATTTCATCGTGTTTCGTTTCATGTTTCGTTGTTTCGTTTTCCATTGAACACCCTGTTTTTCAACAAAATTTCACTTATAACATTTACACTTCCTTTGAATATTAAAAAATAAAAATAAAAAAAACGACAATATAATTACGCAGGGTTTGTAAAATGCGCATGTGAAGCTCGCAGGGTTTGGGTACACATACCAAGGTTGAGAAACACTGCACCAAATACTGTATATCTTTTGAAGATGTTAGGATTAGTTTCTGTAGCTTACCGGAGTCCGAAAAAAAAAACAAAAAAAAACAGCAGGCCGCCTGTAAATATAAAATAAAAGCATTGTGCTCTCGGGTAGACGCACGATTGTTGCAAACCATAGGGGGAGGGGATGACAGTGTCTTTTCATGTATAGTAAGACGACCAGATTCAAGCCAAGCTTCAAAGTGGCTCTGGATCTTAGCTCATTCATAGCATATCATGTCATGGGCGGAGAAATTCTGAGTGGGTGCGGTTGTTTTATATGCTGTATTTTGCCTCATTGTTATAAAAGTTGTTTAAAAACATTCACAAACCTTTCAAAAACAGGAAGACAAAACAATACATGGTTGTTTACTTTTCACTTAACTCATTCACTCCCAGCCATTTTCACCCGAGCAAGGCCCTTCGCTCCTGGCCGTTTTACTGGATTTTGACTGATTTTGCAAGGCCCACATAAAATTCTGTTCTATTGCTATATAAACATGGAACTCACCAAAAGAAAGAATCAGCATTGGAAATAGCTTAGTTTGAGCAATTTTCCAATATCTGATGAAAAACCAGAGAATTTGAGCTTTTTTTGTGAAAGAATACATTTCAAACATTACTTTGACTTTAGCACTGCTATTTTTTTGCTTTAGTAACATCCCAAACATCTGAATAATGTTTTCCTTTTACAAAATAACATAAACAACAAGAAAAATAGAGCTTTTGATTAAAAATGTCCCGATCGATCGGGTCCGATCACGTCATTGTCAAAGTATCGGAATCGGCAAAAAAATATCGGACATGCCTTTTTTAAATATATATATATATTTTTTATTTAAATTGTTTTCTAATTGTATTTAACGTTACAGACAAAATGTTTTACACTAATCCAGAGTAGTTTAGGCTTAAAGTAGGGCTATCAAATTTATTGCGTTAACGGCGGTAATTAATTTTTTTAATTAATCACGTTAAGTAATTAACGCATGTGCTGCACGACCCACTCACACATTGTCGCGTTCAATCTATAAAGACGCCGTTTTACCTATAGATAGCGCTAAAAGGCAGCGTATAATGAGTAGAGAGAATTTTGACAGCCTTTGGAGCCATTTATATGTGGCTAAAGCCTTACAATACCTCTCTCAGCAATTAAAAATAACGTGGGAGGCAATGTGGGGAAGAAAGGTAGTAGCTGATCATTTTCTTAACACCCTATGTTCTTTCCTAATGCAGAGAAGATATATCAATTGGTGCCCCTACGCACAGTCATGGTTGTACTTCCCATCATGCATTTGGGCAGAAGTTAAATGGCTGCAGTATCATTTACTGAAAGCTCAACAAATACACTAGATGGCAATATTTAGTCACAATATACAAAGTCACATTTATCCTTTATTACAAGTTATTACAAATTACAAGTCTTTCTATCCGTGGATCCCTCTCACAGAAAGAATGTTAATAATGTAAATGCCATCTTGAGGATTTATTGTCATCAAAAACAAATACAGTACTTATGTACTGTATGTTGAATGTATATATTCGGCCGAGTTTTATTCATTTTTTTCTTAATGCATTGCCAAAATGTATATGATCAGGAAAAATGATCAGGAATGATTGGAATTGAATCGGGAGCAGAAAAAAAAGCAATCGGATCTGGAAATATCGGGATCGGCAGATACTCAAACTAAAACGAAGGTTTTTTTTATTTTTAAAAAATTTTTTTTTATAAAACGTAAAAGACATAAATACGTCTTTGGGACACTGAAACAATTAAAAATAGAACGTATTTATATGTTTTTGGGAGCAAATGAGTTAATGGGTGAGCAGTCAAAGACCCAGATCTTTTTGGAAAAGCTATTAACCCTTTACACATCAAGTGATTATATTTGTATCATATTCTGTGTCATGTAGGCTACACCTGTACACCAAATGCTAATATTGTCGATGCTAGATTTTAAATATATTTGTATTCTTTCATTAATATTCAGCGAGGCATTATTTTTGGAAATATGTTTTATTAATTTGTGAACGATTGTAAATGAATGCAGTTTAATAAAAAATGAGCACAATTAAAAAAATACAAACTGGAATACACTCTGGTATTTGCACCCAATAACACTGTAAAGTTTTTTTTTTCCCATTGTATTTTAAATGAGTGCTCTATTAAGAACTAAAAAAAAAAAAAAGTACTTGTACGTAATACCAAAAAATCTGAACATAGATGATCAAGTGTGTAACTTTGAGTTGATCATTGGGAGCAGTGTTGTTTTTGGCAGCCTTTTTAATTTTTGTCTTAGTCTTTAGGACAAAAATACTTATTAGTCTTCATTATATTTCAGTTATTTCAAAATGTGTTCGTCTTCGTCTAGTTTTAGTCGACAATTCTCAAAATGTTTTTGTCTATAAACTTCAAAAGCTTTAGTCCATGAATAAATAAATAAATAAAAGGTTTCCAGCAATTTCAAATGAACACTGATAGACGACCACATAATTGTAGTCTAACAGGACATCAACATCTTCATGATGATCATACACACTCATCAGGAAAACTCATCAGGAAAACAGCACATTTTATGCAATTAATTAAACTCACATGGATGCCACAAACTGTATATAAAAAAGTTTTCCAAGAGTTTAAGAAGACACCGAGTCGCCGTGCTAAATGCTAATGCTAACGCAAACACTATGCTACATTTAAGTATAACTTTTCATGGGACAACACTGACAAAATGAAACTTGGACACAATAAAAAGTAGTCTGTGTGCAGCTTATATAATAGAGTTAATCTATTTTCCCCACAAAATAACTCAAAATATGGCCATTAATATCTAAACCCCTGGCAACAAAAGTGAGTACATTGTATGGGAACTACGTACACTTGTGGTCAAAAGTTTACATACACTTGTGAAGAACATATCATGGCTCTCTTGAGTTTCCAGTTATTTCTACAACTCTATTTTTCTCCGATAGAGTGATTGGAACAGATACTTCTTTGTCACAAAAAACATTCATGAAGTTTGGTTCTTTTATGATTTTATTATGGGTGAACAGAAAAAATTGATCAAATCTGCTGGGTCAAAAATATACATACAGCAGCGCTAATATTTGGTAACGTGTCCCTTGGCCATTTTCACTTCAATTAGGCGCTTTTGGTAGCCATCCACAAGCTTCTGGCAAGCTTCTGGTTGAATCTTTGACGACTCCTCTTGACAGAATTGGTGCAGTTCAGCTAAATTTGATGGCTTTCTGACATGGACTTGTTTCTTCAGCATTGTCCACAACTTCTCAATGGGGTTTTGGGAAGGCCATTCGAAAACCTTAATTCTAGCCTGATTTAGCCATTCCATCACCACTTTTGATGTGTGTTTGGGGTCATTGTCCTGTTGGAACAGCCAACTGCGCCCAAGACCCAATCTTCGGGCTGATGACGTTAGGTTATCTTGAAGAATTTGAAGGTAATCCTCCTTCTTCATTATCCCATTTACTCTCTGTAAAGCACCAGTTCCATTGGCAGCAAAACAGCCCCACAGCATAATACTACCACCACCGCACTTGACGGTAGGCATGGTGTACTTGGGGTTAAAGGCCTCACCTTTTCTCCTCCAAACATATTGCTGGGCATTGTGGCCAAACAGCTCGATTTTTGTTTCGTCTGACCACAGAACTTTCCTCCAGAAGGTCTTATCTTTGTCCATGTGATCAGCAGCAAACTTCAGTTGAGCCTTAAGGTGCCGCTTTTGGAGCAAGGGCTTCCTTCTTGCACGGCAGCCTCTTCTTAGTCCATGGAGATGCAAAACACGCTTGACTGTGGACACTGACACCTGTGTTCCAGCAGCTTCTAATTCTGGCAGATCTGTTTTTCGGTGATTCTCGGTTGAATCTTCACCCTCCTGACCAATTTTCTCTCAGCAGCAGGTGATAGCTTGCGTTTTCTTCCTGATCGTGGCAGTGACAAAACAGTGCCATGCACTTTATACTTACAAACAATTGTTTGCACTGTTGCTCTTGGGACCTGCAGCTGTTTTGAAATGGCTCCAAGTGACTTTCCTGACTGGTTCAAGTCAATGATTGTTCAAGTCAATAATCACTCACAAGAAATTGCTAATTCATGTTGCTGTATGTATATTTTTGACCCACCAGATTTGATCTTTTTCTGTTAACCCATAATAAAGTCATAAAAGAACCAAACTTAATGAATGTTTTTTGTGACAAGAAGTATCTGTTCCAATCACTCTTATCAGAGAAAAATCAGAGTTGTAGAAATAACTGGAAACTCAAGAGAGCCATAACATTATGTTCTTCACAAGTGTATGTAAACTTTTGACCACAACTGTACATCCCTAAATGTCCAAATTGAGTACTGGTTGTCATTTTCCCTCCACAATGTCATGTGACTCATAACAGGAGTGTTGTCAGCATTGCTGCAGATATTGAAGAGGCGGGGGGTCAGCCTGTTAGTGACCATACGCCGTACTCTACATCAGATTGGTGTGCATGGCTGTCACTCCAGGAGGAAGCCTCTCCTGAATACGGTACACAAGAAAGCCCGCAAACAGTTTGCGAAGACATGTCAACAAAGCAAATGGATCACTGGAACCATGTCCTATGGTCTGATGAGACAGGCGGGCTTTCTTGTGTACCGTCTTCAGAAGATGCTTCCCCCTGGGGTGACAGCTGTCCAAACCAATTGTATTATAGCAAACGCTGATGAGCGCAGGAGTCGAAAAAATTTAGCGAGATCAGGAAGTGTGCTCAAAATCCATTTTTGCTCGCTCAGAATAGAGGCAGCACAGGTGTGCAGAAATTGAGCGAGAGCAGGAGGGGTGTTTTTTGTGCTCAAAATCCATTATTGACTGTAGCTGGAGGAGAGCGAGCCTTCAGTAAAATTAAAATAATTTTAAAAAACTACCTACGTGCCACCATATCACAGGGCAGGCTTAACAACCTAGCCATGCTCTCCATTAAGCTTGACCTTGCTCAAAAACTGGATTTCACTGATGTTATAAATGACTTTGCTGTCAAAAAAATCTAGGCGCATCACTGTTTGAGGGCTTGATAACCCCAGGGATGCGGAAGGGGCAGGCAAAGGATGTTTAGTTATACTGTTTTGTTGCCTAGCAGGCAGGCATAGCACTCTCAGTTATATTGTATTGTAGCCTGCATGGTACAATAGATGGAAATTGTTTATATTGTATCACATTACGGTCTGTTAAATTTAACTGTCCATCTCAAATTAAATAATTTTGAAATTTTACACTGTCATTGCTTGCAAAGCGTTAAAAGTACTGCGTATGTTGTCGTGACAAGCTGGTGGCAGGGGTGGGGTGGGGGGAAAGTTACCCGATATACCAATCATCACAGCAAAGCTACCATCGAAATTTCTGGGGAAATCTAGTTAAGATATTGTTGTGATGCCTTGTTTGGAATTTTGAGTGGGTTGCCAAATGACGCCTAAGCTTTTGATACTCAATATAAGATATATTCCTCACTTTCCTTTTTCACTCTAGACTCGTTAAACACTTGTTTAATGATTTTAGGAAAATATGTGGTGAGTCATGGAGTTTAAAAAAATGTGTGTATGTATAATAAATATAATGCAGCGGAGTAATGTTATCAGAGAAGCTCAGCATCACAGGGAACACGGGCCTTAATGCATTTATCTTGTTATACATCAACACAAGTCACATCCTTCTGTTATGAATACATCACAACCGGGGCTATTATGCAAATACCCGCACTGCAGGAGGACACTTGCTGTGTGGCATAACTTAATAATAATGTGATATATATATGCACACTTATGATCATCGTGCACACTGTGTGTTTTCCAATTCCATGCCGTCCAACCCCAAGCCCTGCAAAAGCGTGTGCAAATAGTTGCTCTGATCCGCCTGTGTAAATATGGAAAATTCATTACGGCACGCGTAAAAATTAAATATGTGATGTAAACGTCCGTTAATTGAAGTTAATTATAGATTGATGGATGCGTGCTGGGTTTAATTAGCATGTAACTGGCAGCTGCAGCGCTTGAGGTTGGGTTTTCCACCTCTCGTCTAAAGGAGCTATATTATGTTTTTTCCCCCCTAATTTGACTCCCAGCTAATAAAATACTTACCATCATCACAACAAGCATCGTAATACAGTCGTGTAGTCTTCATTAAAAACAAGACAGGGGTTTAATTGCCAAGAGTATTTATTATTATTGATGGTAGCTTTGCATGTAATGCAAAACCTACTATCCTATTCCTTTTTTTTTTTCTTCCTTCAATGGTGTTTCTTCCAAGCCAAAACTGTTTGACCCACCGACACCGTTCATACTAAAAAATGACCGGAATTCTTATGCGACGCGAGCTCTCTTTTGTTTGACGCCCGAAAAATGAACGTTTGCACAAGATGCACAAAAGTTCTGTACAGTCTTTGCTAAAAACGAACAGTTCGTCCAACATTTGCCAGAAATATACCCATTCATTTATAATGTACAAAATTTCCCATTCAATTCCAATGGCCTTGTTCGCCATTTATGTCAATAACACAAAAAGCTCCATTCACTCCTGCTGATTTCTAACCCATGTCACCCATATCAACGATAGGTTACCCCTAAATGCCCCAAAATCAACAGAAAGTGAACCAATATGAAAAGGAAGTGACCCTGGAATGCCTCAAACTTTTTTACTTTTGCATAAAAACTTGGTTTGGCCAAAATTTGACAAAAACATAGCCATTCATTTCTAATGGCCAAAATTTCCCATTCATTTCCAATGGCCCATTCGCCGTTCATATCTATAACACAAAAACTTCCAGTCACTCCTATTGATTTCCAACCCAAGTGACCCTAGATCAACAGGAAGTTACCACTAAATGCCCTAAAATCAACAGGAAATGAAACTGAAATGCCCCAAAATCAACAGAAAGTCACCTGCTATCTACAGGATTTGACCTTGGAATGCCTCAAAATCTTTTAATTTCACAAAAACTTACGGTTCGGCCAACATTTGCCGCAAAACATACCCAGTCATTTCTAAGAGCCAACATTCCCCATTCGTTTCCAAATGCCCTACTGCCGTTCATTTGAATAACACAAAAACCTCCATTCATTTCTATTGATTTCTAACCCAAGTGACCCGATTTCAACAAGAAGTTACCCCAAAATCAACAGGAAGTGACACAATATTAGCAGGAATGTCCCAAAATCAAGAGAACATCACCTGGTATCTACAGGTAGTGACCCTGGAATACCTAAAAATCGTGACTTTTGGAAGAAAAAAAAAAAAACCCAAAAAAACTCCGGTTTGGCCAAAATTTGCCAAAAACATACTCATTGATTTATAATGGCCAAAATTCCTTATTCATTTCTAACAGCCAACATTCCTCATTCGTTTCCAAATGCCCTATTCGCCGTTCATTTGAATAACACAAAAACCTCCATTCATTTCTATTGATTTCTAACCCAAGTGACCCGATATCAACAGGAACTTTCCCCTAAATGCCCCAAAATCAACAGGAAGTGACACAATGTAAAAAGGAAGTGACATTGAAATGCCCACCGAATTACCAGCTGGTGACCTTATATCTACAGATAGTGATGCCTGGAATGCCTCAAAATCTTTTATTTTTAGCCAAAATTTTCCAAAAGCATACCGATTTATTTCTAATGGCCAAAATTTCCTATTCATTTCCAACAGCCCTTTTCGCAATTCATTTCTAGAGCACAAAAACTTCCATTTACTCCTCCTGATTTATATCCCACGTGACCCGATATCAACAGAAGTTACCCCAAAATGCCCCAAAATCAACAGGAAGTGACACAATATGAACAGCAATTGACCATTAAATGCCCCAAAATCAACAGAAAGTGACCTGACATCCACAGGAAATGACCCTGGAATGTCTCAATATTTTTTTTCTTTTTTGGGCCAAAAACTTACGGTTTGGCCAAAATCTGCCAAAAACATACCCATTCATTTCCATTGGCCAAATTGTCCCATTCAGTTCCTAGGGCCTTATTCACCGTTCATTTCAAGAGCACAAAAACTTCCATTCACTCCTCTTGTATTTCAGCCGAAGTGACCCAATTACAACAGGAAGTTACCCCCCAAATGCCCCAAAATAACAGGAAGTCACCTGATATCTTCAGGAAGTGACCCTGGAATGCCTGAAAAAAAAAAAAAAAAAAAAAAAAAAAACTGATTTTCCCAATCAGTTCCAATGGCCCGGTTCGCCATTTATTTCAATGGCACAAAAACTTCCATTCACTCCTATTGTTTTTAAACCCAAGTAACTTGGTTTCAACAATAAGTGATCAACAGGAACTGACCCAATATGAACAGGAACGTCCCAAAATCAAGAGAACGTCACCTGGTATCTACAGGCAGTGACCCTGGAATGCCTAAAAATCGTTGACTTTTGGGGGGGGGGGGACCAAACAAAAAAAACTTTGGTTTGGCCAAAATTTGCCAAAACCATACTCATTGTTTTATAATGGCCAAAATTCCTTATTCATTTCCAATGGCCCTATTTGTCATTCATTTCAATGGCACAAACGCTTCCATTCACTCCTATTGATTACCAACCTAGACCTTCAAAACTACATTGGCACCCTCAAAAACAGTCAGTTGGTGGTTGGGATTTTTGACCTAAAACAAAATGCCCCCAAATCAACAGGAAGTGACCCCAAAATGCCTCCAAACCAACATGAAGTGCACTTAGAATGTCTCCAAATCAACAGGAACGGATCCAACGTCAACAAGCGTTAATGGCGGATTCTATCTTTCAGGTGCATACCACCACCTCCTGTAAATGAATATACAGCATCCATGCCTCAACCCTTACATGTTAATATTGAAACGAAAGTCTATTCTTACAATAAACTTAGTGTCTTTAAATGTGCTTTGCTTACATACCTACCGTAATTTTCGGACTAAAAGCCGCTACTTTTTTCCTTCATTTTGAATCCTATGGCTTGTAGACCAGTACTGCTTATTTGTTGATTTATTTGGGTTAATAGGTAACACTTTATTTGACAGCGGTGTCATAACAGTGTCATAAGACTGAATGCTTATGTCATTAAGTGTCATTTGGAAAATTATGTCACTAACTCCATTTTTGTCCAGCTTGGATCTTTAACATCCTTTCAAAAGTGAGATAATTTGACGGATAACACTAAATTACATCCATGTCAAAATTATAATGGTCTAATGACAGTCCTATTGCAATACTGTTAAATAAGGTGTTACCAAATACCATAAAAAGCAATTAATGAAACAACTGGAACAGTAACTGAAGAAATAATTAGCAAGGAACATGAATTTTGATTGTTAATTACATTAGTAGCGCTGCAATGCATGCTAGGAGGCACGTTGGATGACAACATTGTTGATGGCAGGTGGCAGCAGACGTTGACTGTCTCCCCCAAGGGAGCAGTGATGGCCAAGTAAAGCTTCTTGAAGCAATGAAGCTTTGCAGCTAATTGGTTCAAAGCTTCATGGTGGTTAATTTGGTCTTATGACAGTCATCATAAAAAATGTCAAATAAAGTGTTACCGGTTAATATCTTTTGGTGTAAATATCCCATAATACAGTGAGGACAGCTGCGGCTTATAGTTTGGCTTATCTATTAACAAATGCCATTTTCGTGCCAAATTTGGCTTATAGTCAGGTGCGCCTCCGCCTTTATAGTGCGAAAATTACGGTAATTGTCTTCCTCTCCTCTCACTACAAGTGAGCAGCTTTTGCATTACATGCAAAGATATTATCGAAAGAGTTTAAAAACAGTTCCTTTAGTATGTAAACAATTTAAAAGTACCCTAATTTCCCGAATATAACGCACACTTTTTTTCCCCAAAATCAACTTGTAAAATCATGGTGCGCATTATAAACGGGTACATGGATGGAGACAGAAATATATATATATATATATATATATTAGGGCTGTCAAACGATTAAAATTTTTAATCGAGTTAATTACAGCTTAAAAATTAATTGATCGTAATTAATCGCAATTAATCGCAATTCAAACCATCTATAAAATATGCCACATTTTTCTGTAAATTATATATATATTCTGTAAAATAAATTGTTGGAATGGAAAGATAAGACACAAGATGGATATATACATTCAACATACGGTACATAAGGACTGTAGTGGGCATTTCACTCTACTGTCATTTGCTGTCCTCACTCCGAAGCGTCTACTTTTTCCAAAGCTAGACAGCTAGTGAACGACGCCTTAATAATTAGACTTCTTCCTTTTTCATCTGATTTATTAATAAAATGGCCTCAAACCATTGTCCTTTTTAGACCGTCGTAAAACTACAAAATAAAAGTACACAAGCATTGCATTAGCAACAACGTTAGCTTAGCACGCTATACAGGTTCACTAAACATAAACAAAAAGCGTCTCATACAAAAAATATAACATTTCGCTTACTAACATAATATGTACATTCTTTACAACAACCATACTTACCGACAAATCTTGTCCAAGGATCATATAAGCACAACATTATCAGCCCGAGACGTCGTGCAGCCATAATGAATGGGGCACTAAGCCTCCGAACTATTTTTAATTTGTCCGTTTTACCCTGAAAACCCCCGTTTACAGGTTTTTTCAACCTAGCCATTAAAAGAAGATAAGTAATTATATTTATTATTCAAAATGTCTGTCATTTTTAGCTTAAAATCATTAATTGATGTCTACATTTTAGTTTAAAAAAAAAAAAAAAAAACGACTTTAAAAAATTATTCACTCGCATATTTTAAACTTTTAAACGAATTACGTCACAATGAAAAATTTGGCATCTGTAAAAAAGTCACGGATGTCTACCTCATAATTATCGCTTAACAGCATTTTTTTTTTTTTTGGCACTGTCGCATTTTCCCCAATATGTTAGATGATAAATAATCGATCCAAACAAAAAAAATAAAAAATAATGTTTAAAAGGGTAACTATATGAAAAAGAAAATCTCAACCACTCCATGTTGTCTGCGGTTTCTGCATCGCGACCCTTGTTATATCACCGTGTTTCACCCATAAAATAAAATAAAAAAATCCGGCTGTGGCCATTCACTGCTGTGTCTTGACACTCGGTGATACATGCTAAGGGGAGTTTTTGGATCGAAACAAGATAAGTACGCGATACTATCTCATTAAAATCATGGCGTCTTTAATTCTGCTCTCGCCTCCAATTAGGGTTTTGCTATTTAAAAAAAAATGTTTTTTCAAAAATGCCCTTCCTGTTCAAAATTTTTGTTCCCCCAGAAAATTGAGATTTTAAGCTTTCCAATGATGTATCACACATGCATTTCAGACAATTTTGAAAGTTGGCCAAATTGAGGGTCTCAGAGCGGAACCTCAAGTCACCTGAGTGTTTTCCGCCACATGTTGATTTTTTTTTTTTTTTAATAACATAGTCACCACCTGACACCTGGCATGCTACCACGTCACGTTCGATAACGCGCTATTGGAACAGAAAAGTTAACCGTTGACCGAGGAGGCGTTAACATGGCCTGATAACGAATTTGTATTTTTTTCTTTACAAAAACAGCGAAAATTTCTAAAATTCGAGTTAAAAATGTAGATGATTATAATAGTTTATAATAATACCCAGCGAGGAAAAGCCCAGCAAATTTAGACCGTGGACAACTTCAAATAGCTTGTATTGTAGCCATGCTATTGTTTGTTGTTCCTGTTAAGCCGCCGCCGTGCAGAGCGCTATTGGAAATTCATGTACATTTTATTTGAGTGTTGTGAAAAGTGTTAAACCGAGGCTTATTGGACCTTTTAGTTTTCAAATGTGTTCGAGTCATTGCGTCATCCAGCTGCAGGGAGTTGCATTATAATACATGGGCGCTTTTATTTTCAATGAAAAAAAATTCCAACACACACTGTAGGTGAAATAGAACGCTGTCTTTATAGTAGCCTAGTAGTAGTACGTAACCTATCCAGCATGCGTGTGTACTGCCATAGTGTAAGCCTTGTATGGAGAAAAAGTTCGAGCATTACAAATTTGGACCGAAAATAAGATCCTCAGCTCCCCCTGCTGTGAGTGACTTCCAGCGCCCTTGGCCGAGGGGACTTCGAACACTCAGTTTATGTTTGCACTTATTAAAAAGTATTAAAAATACATTGCAAATAATTGTTTTTTGATGTGCTTATATCACTCTAATATGCTCAGGTTTGAGTCCAATTGTTATATTACAATTACTGTATTCATTATAAAAGAAGAAAAATCAAAGGGTGACGGTTATCAGTCAGCGTTGTCCCTTATTTTTATTTTCAGGGATTTGGCAACCTTAGCAGCAGCTAACGTTGCTGTTTGCATTAAATGACGCTGGGCTGCTACTGAGGTGTGTTAACACCCCAGTAATGGCGGCCACCACTAGAAAGTGACGTCTATATTTACGTAACAGGCTTCTGTAGCCACACACATGGGAAATGTTCGGTTCGCAAACCCTAACCTGCGCCTTATGATGCAGCGCGCATTTTATATGAACACCGTTTCAAAATCGGCCATTCATTGAAGTTGTGCCTTATAGTGTGGTAAATGCAGTAATTTTTGTGTAATATATGATGAAATTTCAGTTCAATAAATAAAAAAACTAATTAAAAAATAAATGAATATGTATTAAAGTAACAATAATACAATGTACAACAATTATGTATTTATCAAACATATCAATTTAAAATGCATTCATCTAAATCTAATAATGTCCGTACCGTTGAAAAAAATCCTAGAGGAAACGCCAATGGGTTTTCCCATTAGCAGTGTATCAAATACTTGTTCTCCCCACTGTTTATAAACCGATTTTTTTTTTATTGACACGGCCACGTTGTGTTAAAGAAACATGGGTGGCGACCCGTTGCCGACCATTACGGTACGTGACGTCACCATTTTGTTTCGGTAATACTTCACTCTAATCGGCCAAATGATTTCGTACGTGTTAAATTCTGCTTTTTTCACTCTTCATAAAGCACAGAATTTAGTTTCTTGAACTCATTTGAGTCAACGTTTATTGCAGCTTCGCAACTCGGACCATGACAAACGTAACAACAGACTTCCTGTGTGTGTCTGTCAACTGCATCTGTCCCTCGGGAAACTCAAACCCAAATAACAATAGTTCCTGTTGTTACTGTCGTGTTGACAGCGATGAGCTATCCCGGATTTCCGACTTACGTTCTCACTTTCATTTTACCGTATCAATCCATGGAAGAAACATTTATTCATCATGATGAAACGAGCAAATTATACAGCAGCCTTTAAAAGAGAAGTCACACCAGTTTTTTTTTTTTTTCTCCTAGATTCTGGTAAGTTGGAGAAGTTGTCAAATCTTATTATTACCGTAAATATTGTCAGTTTATGGTAATGTTTTGAACCAATATGCTATGCTTGTGCTGTGTTTCACCAATCAGTAAAATGACATTTCTGTATCTGTACACGAGCTGTTTTCTTGTATTCTTCTATTTATTGGTGCTAAAATTAGGGTGCGCGTTATAAACGGGTACAATAATTTTCCCTAGATTTTACAAGTAAATTTGGGGTGCGCATTTTACACGGGTGAGCCTTATATTCAGGAAATTACGGTAAAATAAACCTATTCATACTCAACAGTTTGTGTACAGGTTGAATGGTCATGTCAACACACACAAATATTCAAATTTAAACAGAGCAGACACGGAAATGTATTTGTTTTTTTATCAATCACAAAATAAGCAGGCTGCGACGAACAATTTTGTTTTCTCGGATATGAATCGACAGGCCCTCAGCTCGAAGGCCGCCACACTCGACATATTGTTTTCGTGCGTCACATATTTGGAGCTTGATTGAATGGAATTGTTTTCTATTAAGGGTTAGGGGGATTGGATTTGGTAGATGGCACCCTCCGTGACACGTGGAGGTGATGTGGGTTGTAGCGAGAGCTTCCGTTTATGAGGACCAGCTGGGTGGTCTGATGAGCAATGAAGCATTTCTAATTATCAGGAGGTTGCATGTAATAGATTGGACAACATTTTATTGTGTTGTTGTGACAATAAGGAGCCATGTGATTGACCCTCTAGCCTTTTACGAACCCTTTACAGGGCATTCAATAACTTATCGGATGCTATTTTGACTGGGAGGGATGGCAGCTGTCAATTTAAATCAGTACTTCTCACATAGTGGGGCGATTTACCTCGGGGAAATACTTTTTTGTTGTACTAGAATAAAGTGTAATTGCACATTTACTCAGTGGGTGGCATTGGCGCTCTCAATTTCAGAGTGTGTGCAATATTTTTGAACCGAACAAGAGCACACAGCAAAGGGCACTGGAGATATGAAGAGCTAAGACGAGGAAATATGACGACGCGTATGTAGCATTTAGCTTTTGGCTTTGAGTTTTGATTCAGTGGGAGACGAGGAAAGACCAGTGTCTAAAAATGTTTGCTACTTTCTATCATTCGGACTCGGACTACTATTCGGACTACTTTTCATTGTTTCAAAGTGCCATTTTGTCAGTGTTGTCCTATGAAAAGATATACTTAAATATCTGCAGAAATGCAAGAGGTGTTCTCACTTTTGTGATACACTGTATTTACAGTTGTGGTCAAAAGTTTACATACACTTGTGAAGAACATAATGTCATGCCTCACTTGCGTTTCCAGTTATTTCTACAACTCTGATTTTTCTCTGATAGAGTGATTGGAACAGATACTTCTTTGTCACAAAAAACATTCATGAAGTTTGGTTCTTTTATGACTTTATTATGGGCGAACAGAAAAAAGTGATCAAATCTGCTGAGTCAAAAATATACATACAGCAGCGCTAATATTTGGTAACATGTCCCTTGGCCATTTTCACTTCAATTAGGCGCTTTTGGTAGCCATCCACAAGCTTCTGGTTGAATCTTTGACCACTCCTCTTGACAGAATTGGTGCAGTTCAGTTAAATTTGATGGCTTTCTGACATGGACTTGTTTCTTCAGCATTGTCCACAAGTTCTCGATGGGGTTTAAGTCAAGACTTTGGGAAGGCCATTCGAAAACCTTAATTCTAGCCTGATTTAGCCATTCCATTACCACTTTTGATGCGTGTTTGGGGTCATTGTCCTGTTGGAACACCCAACTGCGCCCAAGACCCAATCTTCGGGCTGATGACGTTAGGTTATCTTGAAGAATTTGAAGGTAATCCTCCTTCTTCATTATCCCATTTACTCTCTGTAAAGCACCAGTTCCATTGGCAGCAAAACAGCCCCACAGCATAATACTACCACCACCATGCTTGACGGTAGGCATGGTGTACTTGGGGTTAAAGGCCTCACCTTTTCTCCTCCGAATTTATTGCTGGGCATTGTGGCCAAACAGCTCGATTTTTGTTTCGTCTGACCACAGAACTTTCCTCCAGAAGGTCTTATCTTTGTCCATGTGATCAGCAGCAAACTTCAGTCGAGCCTTAAGGTGCCGCTTTTGGAGCAAGGGCTTCCTTCTTGCACGGCAGCCTCTCAGTCCATGGAGATGCAAAACACGCTTGACTGTGGACACTGACACCTGTGTTCCAGCAGCTTCTAATTCTTGGCAGATCTGCTTTTTGGTGAGTCTCGGTTGAATCTTCACCCTCCTGACCAATTTTCTCTCAGCAGCAGGTGATAGCTTGCGTTTTCTTCCTGATCGTGGCAGTGACAAAACAGTGCCATGCACTTTATACTTACAAACAATTGTTGGCACTGTTGCTCTTGGGACCTGCAGCTGCTTTGAAGTGACTTTCCTGACTTGTTCAAGTCAATGATTCACTTTTTCAGATCCATGTACCGTAAATTCCGGACCATTGAGCGCCCCGGATTACAAGCCTCACCCAGTACATTTTTAAAGGAAAAAGCATTTTGTACATACATAAGCCTCTCCTGCCTATAAGCCGCGTGTGCCCACATATTAAACTGAAATATTTATAAAGAAATACACAGTTTTCCAAGTTTAAATTCCATATTTTAACGAATCGGGTTATGATACAGAGCGTGACTTACAGGTAAGGGAGGTGCGGAAGAGCAAGAGACGTGCTGTCGTTGTTGCTGCGGGTGTGTCTGTGTGTGTGCGTCGGCTGCTAGAGGCAGCAGTCGTGTGTTGTTCGACGAGTTTCCAAAATAAAGAATTGCAACCTAACTTAACGGGTTACTATTTGTCATCGTTACAATACCTTAACTTTTCTTTCCAAACAGCGCCAGCAACACGGCACTTAGCTGACTCCTCAAGCTTAGCGTGTCGTCCTCTTCATCATGCAGCAGACCGGCTTTTCGAAACCCGTTGGTGATGGTGGATTTTTTTTCACGCTGCTCCACGCTGTCAGACTTTTGCAAAAGTTGCTCTTCGCATACGACCACTTTTGTAAACGATCTGACGCCGCTGGCCATCCAAGCCTTCAATTCAACTCGGCACATCATATCCATTTCTTCTAGCATGATGCGGGTATGCTAATTCTTGCCTGGCACGGCCACACTGTTCTCCGTGTGTTTTTCAAACACTGAGAGAATAGTCTGAGACCCAGCCCATTAATGCCCTCTCAAGCAAGTACAAAATCAATCGATAAATCAGATTTGTTTATTTGCGTGACGTGCTCTTAACGAGCGGTGTCACTCTTCCGCGTCGGAAGTCGTCTCCACAACACAGATGGCGAACAGGAGAGCCGAAAATATGTTCCAATCCACGGTAAAATCAGTTTTAAATTACCAAAAACACATCGACACAAGTCAGTGACAACAGTCTGTCTCGCGCTAGCCATGTTGAATAAACTCTGCTCTCCTCGTATGTTTACTTCCGCGCGCAAGTCCCTCGTCCCGCCCGTCGCTGATTGGTCCACTCCGCTGTCTGTTTACTGTGGCTTGCTCCGCCCTGAAAATTTTATCCGCTTAATGGTGGCCAGACTCAATAGCTGGAACAGCGGTGAGTCTGGAGTACCAGGCTATGCTAATTCTACTAATGCACAAAGATGAGGATCTGCTACTTTTATTCATGCACAAAGCACAAAGTTAAAATACGGGTAAGAGTGCCAACTAGCGTCTTCCTCGACACACATGTTCCACGTGTCATATGCTTGCATTTTATGCTCGAGCGCTCCTGGAGGTCGTTAGAAAAATTGATAAATTGGCCGCATCATTGCATACGCCGCAGGATTCAAAATGAGGGGAAAAAAGTAGCGGCTTGTAATCCGGAATTTACGGTATGTATATTTTTGACCCAGCAGATTTGATCACTTTTTCTGTTAACCCATAATAAAGTCATAAAAGAACCAAACTTCATGAATGTTTTTTGTGAAAAAGAAGTATCTGTTCCAATCACTCTATCGGAGAAAAATCAGAGTTGTAGAAATAACTGGAAACTCAAGAGAGCCGTGACATTATGTTCTTCACAAGTGTATGTAAACTTTTGACCACAACTGTAAGATTTAAGATTATATTATGGAAGCCCATTCAATTTGTTGTCATACTGTAATATGAAAAAACTCCAGAACGAGGATAACATCATTAATGTCATGTCTCATTCTACCAGTTATTGAACAATGGCAACCAATTGGATGACAAATAATCCAATCCAGTCGGCCCGATACGAATACGTCCATCCATAGTTTAAATAAAGAAAAATCACCACTGCACTTTCTATCATTCAGACTCGGACTACTATTCGGACTACTTTTCAATGTTTCAAAGTGCAATTTTGTCAGTGTTGTCCCATAAAAAAATATACTTAAATATCTGCAGAAATGCGAGAGGTGTACTCACTTTTGTGATACACTGTATTTAAGATTTAAGATTATATTATGGAAGCCCATTCAATTTGTTGTCATACTGTAATAGAAAAAAACTCCAGAACGAGGATAACATCATTAATGTCATGTCTCATTCTACCAGTTATTGAACAATGGCTAGCAATTGGATGACAAATAATCCAATCCAGTCGGCCCGATACGAATACGTCCATCCATAGTTTAAATAAAGAAAAATCACCGCTGCGCTTTCTATCATTCGGACTCCGCGCCACGTTCACCTGAGATGAATTAGCCAGGTTAACGCTTAATTCAATCAAATATATTTCCCCTGATGTTTTATTTAGCGCTGGCTGTATAATTAATTGAAACGGCGGCAGAAGGGAGCACGGCAGCAACACAAAGACGGCAGATACAAAGTAGGACAGCTAGATGAAAGCCAAAACAATGGCCTACATTCATCTCTTTGTCTGCTTTTTTGTGAGCAAACTGACAAAATGAAAGTTGACTTTTTCCACTGTTTGTTTTCGCTGGTAACACACCCTAATACTTCTGGCGTTGATTCGGCTGTTTCTCGCCCAAGGCAAGGTGAGGCGACCCCCACACTAAAATCTTTTCACCCGCATTTCTAAAGACACACATAGAGAAGGTGGGCTGCTCAGGGGGCCTGGGCCGAAGGGCGGGCCCCCGTAGACATCCACAAGGGCAGGGGTTGCATTCATTAGCAGTGAAATGTGCTTTTTCAGAGGAGGAAAGTGTCTGCTGGGTTTGTCTTGAAATGATGGCGGCCCTCGGGATACATCTCTTTGACAGAGAGCAAGGTTAAGTTCTCTTCCTCGAGACGCCAGACGTTCACGTCACCCAGACCAGTGGCGGAACAATTGTAAACAGGGCGGGAGTGCTATGAGCATAAATGGGACCCCCTGCGTGGACCGAAGGGAGTGCTAGCTGTATTTTCAACACCGTTGCCTCTTGGGCTTCTAGACCACTTGATAGCGCCAAAGAGCAGATGAACCACTATGAGGCTTTTGACAAATTAGCAGCAGAGCTTGATTGCTTCAACTTGCTTCATTTTGCCATAATTGATTGATGTAATCTTTAACTTGGGGGAGAGAGTCAACCCCTACTAATTTCTACTTTTGTTGTATACATTGCCACCGTGCATCACGCCTCCTAGCATGCAATGCAGCGCTACAGATCTAAATAAAGTACAAAGTCATTTTGTGCAAATTGTTTCTTCAGTTACTGTTCCAGTTGTTTCATTATAGTTATGCTTATTAGTTTGTTGTCATGTGATCATTTTACTTTCGTTCTGAAACTGTGAGTTTGTATTAACTTTGATTCATTCACCATTATCATTGTTCGTGAAGTGGATCTGATGACATACAGTACTGTAAGTGTGAACTGTTCCTCCTTATGGAAACACAGGTCTGCTGATATTTAAAAATAAATACATATTTGAAAATATAATGGTATATTTTGTCATTGACTTTTACTTTTTGTCAGTGAGAAACACAAACGGAAAAAAGCAAGTACAATTTTTGCTATTAAATTTTTGTCATTGAAAATAATATATGATCCCTCGCTACTTTGCGCGTCAAACTTCGCGCCATCAGTCCATTGCGGATTTTTTTCTTCAATTAAAAAATAAATAAATTAGGGCTGTCAAAATTATCGCGTTAACGGGCGTTAATTAATTTTTTTAAATTAATCACGTTAAAATATTTGACGCAATTAACGCATGCAATGAATGACCCGCTGGCATATTGCCTCAGATTACAATGAGGCCGTTTATGGACATTAAGAGTGAAGAGAATGCCACCGGCCGCTTGGGGGCAGCGCCGTTCCATACTCATGTTATTTCTTCTAAACGTGGGAGAATGGCATTTATGTGTCTCTTGTTGTATTTTGGGTAAGATATGTACAGATACAGTGGGGAGAACAAGTATTTGAAAACCCATTGGCAGTGTAACAAATACTTGTTCTCCCCACTGTACAGGGTGACCCAAAAAAAAGTTTACACTGCCATAATACAACTTAAATGCCATGTTTATTCAGTTTAGGATTAGAATTTCATCACAAATTATACATTATTGTAAAGAACATGTACAGTACACTCTATTTTTCAATGTGTCCTCCCTTAAGTGTCACAACAGCCTCCAGGCGCCTGCGGAATGCTTGACAGGTCTTCTTTATGTAGGATGCTGTCATCTTTTCCCAAGATCTAACAATGGACCTCTCCAAGGCTGCCACAGAAGTTTGTGGCTTCTTACAGGCACTGTCCTCCACAGTTGCCCATATGCTATAATCCAGGGGATTGAGATCTGGACTCTGGGGTGGCCACATATCACCTTGTCAATCAACTTTTTGGTCCGCACAGATCGGCACTTCCAGACCCAGGTTTTCGTGAGGCTGTTCCAGTATCTTTCAGCTTCTTTTTAACTTTGTAGACTGCACGTCTGGATATTCTCACTCAGATTTGCTGCAATCTCAGTAGGTGTCAGACCGGCACGCAGCAATTCAGGTACAGCTAAAGTTTTCTTCATTTTCAGCAGAAGCACAGGAATTGTAGAGACGAGAGATTACCAGCTGCATTGAGTGACCTTAATGAATCACTTAAGCATGACAACCTATTTAGAAATGTTTCAATGGCTTTTAAACAAGCAGTCGACTGAGTGTAAACGTTTTTTTGGGTCACCCTGTATATGTTATACAGTAAAGGCGAGTGGACACAGGCGTTCTTTGGACCGCGCCGTTTATTGGCATAAGCTTCTCCTTCACAACAAACATAAGTATTGTTTAGTGAAAGCACAACAAAAATAATATTCCTATCTCTCAAAAAAAAAAATGTTCACAAAAAGAAGAGCACTTCAGTCTATAGTAATGAGGCCCTATTCTGACACACAGTTAAACAACAATGCAAAATGAATTGGCATTCCATATCAAAATAGCTATGCAAAATACACATAAAACTTTTCACTCTATTTTTATTATTGTTACTTTTATTCTTATTATTATATTAACTCTTTTGATTGAAAATTTTACAAATTTTATTAAAACGAAAACATGAAGAGGGGTTTTAATATAAAATTACTATAACTTGTAACTATACAATTTATCATTTAAGAACTACAAGTCTTTCTATCCGTGGATCTCTTTAACAGAAAGAATGTTAATAATGCCATTTGTGGATTTATTGTTACAATAAACAAATACAGTACTGATGTACAGTATGTTGTATGTATATATCATCGTGTGTCTTATCTTTCCATTCCAACAATAATTTACATAAAAATATGGCATATTTTAGAGATGGTTTGAATTACGATTAATTACGATTAATTAATTTTGAAGCTGTAATTAACTCGATTAAAAATTTTAATCGTTTGACAGCCCTAAAATAAATACATATCCGTCCCGAGCTGATCACATAGTTTCACTCTACCTTTAGCTGCTCTTTGTTGGTCAGGCAGTACATTGTCGTTGCTTATTAAAGTTAAGATTTGATCTTGCCACAGATGCTTGGAAGTCAAAGCTTCAAAGCGCTGCATGTTTCAATCACCGTTTAACTTGTTAAACAGTTGTTGTGGCAATGCGGAATTTAACTCATTTGCTCCCAGAAACGTATAAATACGTTCTATTTTAAAATGCTTCATTGTCCCAAAAACAAATTTATACGTCTTTTGCGTTTTTTTATTTATATATATATATATATATATATATATATATATATATATATATATATATATAGCTTCCGCTCTATCTGAAAAACAAAGAACAAAGCTCCAAACCCATTTTAAAGTAATAAAACTGGCCACTGGAGGGCAGTAGTACATTTTGTAAGACCAGGCAACCCGATTCAACTGCAATGAACGGCCGGGCAATATGGTCGGAGCGCTGGCGGCTTGATGCCAGGCGGCGCTCCGACCGAACAAAACAACCGAGAGGGCGCCTGAGAGGCCAGGCGCTGGACGACCGAGCAAAACGAGTGGGACCCCCAGTGCAGCGGCTCGCCGAGCAGACCCCACAGAAACGCAAAAATAATCCATCTTTGTGAGACAGACAACGATGAGGGAAAAGTTTACACGGCTGTCGTGGCGACAACGGCGTCATCTCGGCGACAAACCGTCATCTCTCAGTAGTCATGTGTGAATAAACTGTTACTTTGCTATCAAAAGCTCTATTTGTCTGGTTGTTCATGGTATTTTGTAAAAGGAAAACATTATTCAGATGTTTGGGATGTAACTAATGCAAAAAATAGCTTTGTTAAAGTTATATTTGAAATGTATGCGCTAACAAAAATGTTATCAGTTTTTTCATCAGAAATTGAAAATTGCTCAAACTAAGATATTTTCTAATGCTGATTTCTAAAGAATGGAAAAAGATATGAACTTATTTTTTGTGCTCAAAGAAGTAAGTCTAATCTTTCTTTTGGTGGGTTTCATGTTTATATAGCAATAGAACAGAATTTTCTGTGGCCCTTGCAAAATCAGTCAAAATCCAGAAAAACAGCCGGGAGTGAAGGGCCTTGCTCTGGTGAAAATGGTTGGGAATGAATGAGTTAATAAAGACAAGCATTTCTCTACTGTAGTCTTGTTTAAAAATAATTCGGTGGGGTAGTAACATGTTTAAAACTTATATTTATTACATTTGAAGTGCAAAAACCATTTATTAAAATATATATACATATGTTTTTTTATTATACTTTGAGGCAAGGCAAGGCAAATTTATTTATATAGCGCAATTCAACACAAGGCAATTCAAAGTGCTTTACATCACATGAAGATCATAAAAATCACATTTAAATCAACACAACATAGAAACGAAGACAAAAGATCGCATTTAATCACAGAATAAAGATAAATAAATAAAATAAAAATAAAACAAAAACTACTACTACTAATAATAATTGAAATCAGCAATGGAGATAAAAACAAGAGGAATAGAAAGCAGGTAGATTGAAATATATAGACAGTTATAGATATGCAGTGCTAAACAAAAGCGTTTTTAGCCCTGATTTAAAAGAGCTAACAGTTTGAGCATACTTCAGACGTTCGGGTAACTTGTTCCAGAGGTGAGGAGCATAATAGCTAAATGCTGCCTCACCCTGCTTGGTTCTTGTTCTTGGAACATGCAGAAGACCGGTTCCAGACGACCTTAGGGGTCTAGATGTCTCTCTCATAGGACTCTAACAAGTCAAGCATGTATTTTGGTCCAAGGCCATTGAGGGGAAAAAAAGTGGAAAAAACATGACTTATATATCTCTTTCCAATGCTAAATCTTAATAAATACATTGAACACAAAAAAAAAAAAAAAAAAAAAAATCTTTTTTTGGGGGGGGGCTACTTAATGGTTTTTCACTTATCGCGGCAAGTTCTGGTCCCTTGTTGTTTCCTGCGACAAACAAGGGATTACTGCTTATAAACTTTGTCTCTGTGTGTGTTCGTTCCCTATGGACTCAAACGGCTGGACGGATTTGGACGAAATTTTACACAGTTGTACTTTGTTTCTTAGTGTGTTCTTTGATGGGTTTGATCTATGTTGTCCTCAATTTAATGCAGAAAATTCATTCAAAACTAAAAAAAATTAGCATGGAAAATCCCTTATTGTTTTTAGGCAAAAGACACATCTCTCATAATTGCAATTTGGCTTTCAAACTTTATGCTTTCATGTACAACTTTAAATGTGCTGTGATGATGGTAAATGGTGTTATACTTATATAGCGCTTTTCCACCTTTACACTATCTCGCCATCCACCTACTGGTGACGCAGCACCAGGAGCAACGTGGGGTTCAGTATCTTGCTCAAGGACATTTAGGTGAGCTCATCAGGGTGGAGAATTGAACCCACAACCTCTGGGTTGGGGGACAACTACTCTACCACTGAGCCACGCCACCACCATGATACATTGCGGCTTTGAGTACACCACAACAAGACACTGGATTTAAAAAAAATTTACAATTTTACGGAATATTACTAAGGGGTTCATTTCGACTGGATATCCATATTGTCGCGACTTACGTGTTACGCCCGCAATTAAAGATGTCCAGTCCAATCACGTCATGTTCAAAGTATCGGAATCGGAAAAAAAATATCGGACATGTCTTTTTTTTAATATATATATATATATATATTTTAATTAAATCGTTTTCTAATTGTATTAACGTTACAGACAAAATGTCTTACACTCAATTTTTAAAAAATTAATCACGTAAAAATATTTAACGCAATTAACGCATGTGCTGCATGACCCACTCACGCATTGTCGCGTTCAATCTATAATGGCGCCGTTTTACCTATATATATAAAACTAAAAGGCAGCATAAAATGTGTAGAGTGAATTTTGGCAACCTTTGGAGCTTTTTTTAATTGGCTCAAGCCTTACTATCCCTCTCTCAACAATTAGAAATATTGTGGGAAAATGTGGGGAAGAAAGGTAGTCGTTGATCTTTATTTTAACATCCTATGTTATTTCCTAACGCAGAGAAGATATATCAGTTGGTGCCACTACGCACAGTCATGGTTGCACTTCCCATCATGCATTTGGGCAGAACAGTTAAATGGCTACAGTATCATTTACTGAAAGCTCAACAAATACACTAGATGGCAATATTTAGTCACAATATACAAAGTCACATTTATCCTTTAAGAATTACAAGTCTTTCTATCCGTGGATCCCTCTCACAGAAAGAATGTTAATAATGTAAAGGCCATCTTGAAGATTTATTGTCATAATAAACAAATACAGTACTTATGTACTGTACGATGAATGTATACTGTATATTCGTCCGAGTTTTATTCATTTTTTTCTTAATGCATTGCCAAAATGTATATGATCGGGAAACATTATCGGGAATGATTGGAATTGAATCGGGAGCAAAAAAAAACATGATCGTAACAACCCTACCCGCAATGGTTCATGGGTAGTTATAGCAACCATGACTGAGGGTGGTGGTTGCCGTTGTTATGCTCTGGTGTTTTATGTTATATAAAGGCGTTGTCTCTTGGGGTCGTTCGATGTATGGGGCACAAGAGCAGCAAGTGTGAAACATAAAAACTGTCTCTCTCATTCTTCTCCACGTCGCTCGTACACAGTGATGGAACAGCGATTGCGCCTTTATGGTGTACTTTTACTATTACTATTACTATTACTACTATTACTTACAGCTGCATCTGTAAGGAAAGCATGTTTTATCTGCTATTCGGATGTATTGCGATCACGTTTCACAAACCCAAGAAAGGCTGGCCCATACTGCTGGTACCTTTATGTTTCATTTATTTCTCTTTACATTTTGTTTAGGTCTGTCAAACGATTAAAATTTTTAATCGAGTTAATTACAGCTTAAAAATGATTTAATCGCAATTCAAACCATCTATAAAATATGCCATATTTTTCTGTAAATTATTGTTGGAATGGAAAGATAAGACACATGACGGATATATACATTCAACATACGGTACATAAGTACTGTATTTGTTTATTATAACAAAAAATCAACAAGATGGCATTGACATTATTAACATTCTCTTAAAGCGATCCATGGAAAGAAAGACTTGTAGTTCTTAAACGATAAATGTTATAGATAGTTATACAAATTTTACATCAAAACCCCTCTTGTATTAATGTTTTCATTTTATTAAAATTTGTAAAATAAACTAGTAGCTCGCCACTGTTGATGTCAAAAATTACACCATGCTCACTCATGGTACTAACCCATAAAATCAGTTGGACCCAAGCGCCAGCAGAGGGAGCCAAACACCAAAAAACAAGTAACAAGCAGACATTACACTATATTGCAGGCATGAAAATCTCTCACCTTTCGGCGAAATTCGCCGTTTTGGAGTCAAAAAGGGCGACCTACGTGAATTGCGTAGATCCGAGGAGAAATTATTTTTGGGAAGGGGGGGGGGGTGTCGGGTGGTTTTATTTAATTATTATTATCATCATGTGATTAACTTAGTACGTAAACTGAGCACTTAAAAAATCGGTTCTTTTTATAAGTGACACTTGGACAGTCAGCAAATCCTTCTAGATGCTTCGCTGACGAGAACCAATCATCGGCCCAAGCTGCGTTTCATTATTCCAAATGCGCGCACTCCTTACGTGTACAAAGAGTGCTCGGAGAGCCTTTAGCTGCGAAAACAAAAAGCAGGCCTTATCCACACCGGGTAATATAGACGAAGAAACACACTGTTGAGTCAAATTAAGCGGCATGCTCTCGGATGGAGGGGGGCGCCTCGTATCGCTCCCGTCGTCCACCTGAGACGCGTTATTTTCGGCTGTGACTTGAGCTGACGGCCGGTGTCGGCACAACACCGGCCCGACGAGTGGTGGGAATGACTCTTGCTAAGTTTTTCAGAAATACAAGGATCCCTCATTTTTCGCGGTTAATGGGGACCAGAACCCGCCGCCATAAGTGAAACCCGCGAAGTACCCCCCCCCCACCCATTTTTTGTGCGTGTTCAATGTATTTATTCAGATTTTACATAGGACAAAAAATATATATAAGACATGTTTTTTCACTTTTTTCACCAAAGTATCATTTATAAATGGTTTTCAAACACTTCAAAATGTAATAATTATGATAAGTTTTAAACATGTTACTGCCCACCCGAATTATTTTTAAACAAGAATAAAGTAGTAAGAAAATGCTTGGCTTTATTAAATGCTTCATAGTGAGTCTACTCACACCCTCTCAGGCTTTGTTAAACGGTGATTGACACATGTGCAAAGTTTTTCTTTTTATATATATTTTTTTGTTTGAAGCAACTTATTTGATTGAATAATAAAGACACAAATGTCCTAGCCAAAATGTGGCCCAAACGCAAAACAACATTACTTCAATGGAAAAATTTGTTTCAATCAAGAAAAATAGTTTTCAAATGCTTTTTTTGTCTCAAATTTATTTTTGCAATCAAAAACAATTTTTTTTATTGAAGTGACTTTTTGGGATTAAAAGTATATACTGTATTTTGATTGAAGCAACTTTGTTTTTGATAGAAGTAACTTTGCTTTTTGATTGAATAATAAAAACACAAATCTACCTCCATCGTTATTGAGAAAGAAATTAAGAAGCTTTAAAAGTAAAAGCCACCGGGGAGTCTGTTTTTTTTTTTTTTTTTTTTTTTAGTATTTATATTTCATTACATAGACATGCCTCGTAGGGAAAGGAGATTGAGGGATAAAAATAGGAGTTGGATGAGGCTGCTAAAGGCAGTGGATACCTCATCAGCTGAGTGAATAGCAGACCTGGTAAGAACAAGTTTGCAAGGATAGTCGGGTATTAAATACAATTATAAACACAATTACAATGTTATTTTTCTATAAGATTTTATGTCATTGCTTTATTAATCATTAGGTGCTAGAGTTGTTAAGTATGGATAATAATGAAATAATAGTTTTGAGAAAACTGTGCTGTTGGTGGCTCAGTGACCATCTGATGTGGTTTGTTCTCAGATGAACAAGTTGAGGAAGGAAGTTTTGATGCAGAGGTCGAAGGAAGAAAAGAGGCAGACTGACTGAGTCACAGCCAGAAAGTGTTGATGACAGTTTTGATTTCTATTCACTGTTGCCCCCTCCCAATTAAAGTATGTCACAGTCGCAGCCAATTATTATCTAAAGCTGGTTAAAATTGAAGTTATATTGTTTTAAGGTGTATTAAATACTTGTTCATGTGCCCCTTTTGATCTACGAGCACCCGCCCCTCCACCGGTCTCTGCACGGCCCTGCTGAAACACAGTGTGGGTCGACAGAGTTCAATATTTTGTTGGGGTGTAGAGTGTATTGGAACATATTTCCTCCACACCCTTCTCACCTTTTTAACCCCTGACCCATTTTCATGCCTGATATTGTTATTTTAGTCTGTTTGAGCGGGGCATGTGCGTTAATTGCGTCAAATATTTTAACGTGATTAATTTAAAAAAATAATTACCGCCCGTTAACGAGATAATTTTGACAGCCCTAATTTTATTTATTTATTTATTTATTTAAATTTCGGCACTCTTGCGATCCCATATCCTCCCTGCGTCACAAGTGTCACAAAAAAGCAGGTGACTAATCCGATCCAGGTCGGAAACTCCAAATATTTTCCAAATGTAGCCTATCGAAATGTACTTGATAGGTTAGAAATAGGGTTGTTCCGATCATGTTTTTTTGCTCCCGATCCGATCATTTTAGTTTGAGTATCTGCCGATCCCGATATTTCCCGATCCGATTGCTTTATTTGCTCCCGATTCAGTTCCAAGCATTCCCGATATTTTTTGCCGATCATATACATTTTGGCAATGCATTAAGAAAAAAATGAATAAAACTCGGACAAATATATACATTCAACATACAGTACATAAGTACTGTATTTGTTTATTATGACAATAAATCCTCAAGATGGCATTTACATTATTAACATTCTTTCTGTGAGAGGGATCCACGGATAGAAAGACTTGTGACTTTGTATATTGTGACTAAATATTGCCATCTAGTGTATTTGTTGAGCTTTCAGTAAATGATACTGTAGTCATGCCCAAATGCATGATGGGAAGTGGAACCATGACTGTGCATAGTGCTACCAATTGATATATCTTCTCTGCGGTGGGAAATAACATAAGGTGTTAAGAAAAAGCTCAATTGCTACCTTGCTTCCCCACCTTGCTTCCCATGATATTTCTAATCGTAGGGAGAGGGATTGTAAGGCTTTAGCCAGTTAAAAAAAGGTTCCAAAGGCTGCCAGAATTCACTCTACTCATTTTAAGCTGCCTTTTATCTCTCTATATAGGTAAAACGGCGCCATTACAGATTGAGCGCGACAATGCCTGAGTGGGTCGTGCAGCGCAAGCATTTATTGCGTTAAATATTTAAACGTGATACATTTTAAATAAAATTAATTACCGTTGTTATCGGGATAAATTTGATAACCCTACCTTAAGCCTAAACTAAAGACTCTGGATGAGTGTAACATATTATGTCTGTAACGTTAAATACAATTACAAAACGATTTAATTAAAAAATATATATATATATTTAAACAAGGCATGGCCGATATTTTTTTGCCGATTCCGATACTTCGATCGATCGGCATGGGACATCTCTAGTTAGAAAACTTTCGGGAAGCGTAGAATGAGATTTTTTTTTCTGGGTATTCTTTGTTTCTACAAAGAAATTTGGCACCCCCTCTACTAGATGGCACCCTAGGCAACCGCGTAAAACATTGACAAACATGTTTCAAGCTAAGGTAAATGTACTGCAGTGTTCAATTTGGTCACTATGTGAAGCTGTTTTAACCAGCAATTCACTTGTCCACAGCAGTTGACAGCCTTGAAGCAACACTTTCATACGCTAATAAATTGTCAAGGTTTATGTGAGTGAGATTTATAACTAACGCTCTCCTCTGTTTCTGTTTCTCTCTCTCTCCCCTGTCTTGCACGGCTACTCCATCATGTTTTGATGCATCCCGACAGGTAAGTGGATCGTCTTTTGCATCAACAACAACATCCTCTCTTGGTTAAGCATTAACACTATCACACGGCTCCGGATGTTCCTACTCGAACGCGCTGATGTAGGCCAAGGTTCGTGAGTAAAACCATCATACTGCTGCTACTATATTGTACTGTGCATTGTATGCACGGGCCTTTGAAATGACAATGAGATGCTGATTTAAGGGCTAAATAAGAAGAAAATCATAAAACAAGTCGCGGATGGGTTCCGCAAGGTTTCTTTCGGAGAGAATATGCATGATAGATATGCAAAGATGCATCCCCGTGCGCGGCGGCGAACATTTGAGAAGGGAGCTTGCTTTTACTTTCATCTGTTTGTAGAGATCAAGGCTATTGTTGCTTCCCTCAGGATGTAGTCGACTCTTTAGAGGACATTCGGTGGGGATTGTTGTTGTTTTCATTTGGTTTCAGTCATGTTGTAATGAATGTCTCGATGTGGAGTTACTTTGAAGGAGTCTCTACACACAATAAAAATGGAATATGGTGGCCGTTCTGTGACCTTAATCCGATGGCCATGTAATTTGTTTAATAGTGTAGATGTATGCAGTTGCTTCTGATAGATTGAATCACCTTTTAGGTTTCGTAAGGTTTTCATAGGTTTCTTTAAGGGTTGTTCCGATCATGTTTATTTTTGCTCCCGATATCTGCCGATCCCGATATTTCCCAATTCGATTGCTTTTTTTTTTTTGCTCCCGATTCAATTCCAATCATTCCCGATCATTTTTCCCGATCATATACTGTACATTTTGGCAATGCATTAAGAAAAAAATGAATAAAACTCGGACGAATATATACATTCAACATACAGTACATAAGTACTATATTTGTTGATTATGACAATAAATCCTCAAGATGGCATTTACATTATTAACATTCTTTCTGTGAGCGGGATCCACGGATAGAAAGACTTGTAATTCTTAAAGGATAAATATGATGTTGTATATTGTGACTAAATATTGCCATCTAGTGTATTTGTTGAGCTTTCAGTAAATGGTACTGTAGCCATTTAACTTCTGCCCAAATGCATGATTGGGAGTGCAACCATGACTGTGCGTAGTGGTACCAATTGATATATCTTCTCTGCGTTGGGAAATAAAATAGGGTGTTAAGAAAAAGATCTTCAACCTTTCTTCCCCACATTGCTTCCCACGATATTTCTAATAGTTGAGAGGGATTGTAAGGCTTTAGCCAATTAAAAAAAAGCTTCAAAGGCTGCCAACATACTCTCTGCTCATTTAACGTTGCCTTTTAACTCTGTGTTTACGTAAAACAGTGCCATTATAAATTGTATGCGACAATACGTGAGTGGGTAGTGCAGTGCATGCATTAATTGCGTTAAATATTTAAAAGTTAGTCCCGCCGTTAACGCGATAAATTTGATAGCCCTAGTTTAAGCCAAAACTAAAGACTCTGGATGAGTGTAAGACATTTTGTCTGTAACGTTAAATACAGTTAGAAAATGATTTAATGAAAAAAAAAAAAATATATATATATATATATATATATATATATATATAATTAAAAAAAGGCATGTCCGATATTTTTTTGCCGATTCCGATACTATGAACATGGCGTGATCGGACCCGATCGATCGGCATCCTATTGGACATATCTAGTTTCTTTAATACAATTTTTTTAAGTAGAGTTGTCTGATAATAACTTTTTAACCGATATCCCGGTATTGTCCAACTTCAAAAATCCGAAAAATCTGTACATTTTTCTCAAAAATTTCCTCAAGTAAATGTAACGGAGTAAATTACCGCATTACTATCAACCTCCGGGAAGGACTGGCTGTGAGTGATCATCTCCCAGTGATACTGACGACTAGGGGTGTGACAAAATATCGAAATGGTGATATATCGTAATACTATGTATCCCAAAAGGTTATCGATATTCTCCTGCCAAGAATCGAGATATCATTTTAAATAGGGTTGAGATCTGGGCTATTTACAGGCCATGACATTGATTGACATTGACTGGCTGAGTCTTTCTCCAAGGAATGCTTGAACAGTTTTAGCTCAGTGGCATGATGCATTGTCATCTTGGAAAATGACAAACATATTTTCAACTGAAGGGATAAGAAAGCTGTCTAAAATTTTGATGTACATTTGGTCATCTATTGAAGATTTAACCACAGCCATCTCCCCAGTGCCTTTTATCGACATGCAGCCCCATATCATCAAGGACTGAAGGAATTTTGTTTTCCTCAGACAGTAATCTTTGTAAATCTCACTGGAACGGCACCAAACAAAAGTTCCAGCATCATCACCTGGTCAAGAGTCAAGAATCTGCATTGGACAAGGTGTCAAGAGTCAAAAATCTGCATTGAACAGGTTGATGATGGTGGAACCTTTGTTTGGTGCTGTTCCAGTGAGACCTTAAATAGCCCAAAATGACCTAAATGCCTGGCATTGACTGCCACTGACAGCCATAGACGTTCAATCCATTTGAAGTGGGAAGGATGGCAGCGAATGAACGCAGACCCAGAAATGACATGTCAAACAAGGATGTGCTTCCTAGGTCGAACCAATCGATGTAGGATGACCTAGATCATCCTATCAATATATTACAGCGATGAGGGGAAGGTTTACCCCGGCTGCAGCGGCCACAACAGCATCATCTCTCAGTTCAATAGTTCAGTTATTTGTAAATAAATTGTTACTGTGCTAACGAAAGCTCTATAGACCCTACTCACGTGACGTCACAGCCACGCCCCCGCGCCATGATGTCCGCATACTCGCCATAGAAATGCATTAGCGCTTCGTAAATTCTTCCTATTATTGCACGTTTTACTGCTCGTCAACATTAATACTCAAAATGGTGAAGTCGTGTGTGGCGGTCGGTTGCAAAAACAGAGAAGATAGACGGAGAGACTTGAATTTTTACCGTATTCCGAGAGACACGACGAGGAGGCCGCGATTGACTGCTGCAATTCGACGAGACAACTGGGCTCCAAACGACTACCACAGATTATGTAGTAGTCATTTTATATCTGGTAAGATGCATTTAATATATATTTAGAGGGTTTCGGGCTGACAACCACAATTAAGATCATTGCTAGGCTAATCGCCGACAACATACACGTATGTATGTAGTTAGTGCTATCGCTAAACCATATAAACATTAAAAGCCCTAGCTCCATTGACAAATGACATGAAATACATTAGACTTGACAGTGGATGTTAGCAAGAACAAAAGATTTTCAATTGAAAATTTCGTAACTCACCTTCCGAGCACAAGATTCCTGCCGAATTTTCGTGTACGAGGACGTGTTTCACCTAACCAGCAACGTAGCATTTATAAGCCTCCAAGCTCTTAAAGTTTTTCAAACTTTCGTGAGAATAGGCTGATTTTGTGTGGGTATCAGATGTCAGGCGAAGCCAGCGGGTCGAAAAACATCGATTTAGGCATCAAATACGGATCTGGCGAATGGATAAACTGAAGCTTTTCCACGTAACGCCTTTTATGCAACGGATCCAATGAGTTTACAGCGTCAGATAACACCGGGGCTTCCATGAATTGCTCTATAACTTGCTCGACTAATAGAAAACATTGGGAATAGGTCTGAAAAAGAGGTACAATATGGCGGCCGGAAACAGCGACAAGCCCATTTTGTGACGTAGGTGAGTAGGGTCTATTTGTCTTGTTATTTATATCATTTTGTAGACGGAAAACATTATTCAGATGTTTGGGATGTCACAAATGCAAGAAATAGCTGTGTTAAATTGCCTGGCACAGCCAGACTATTCTCCCTGTATTTATCAAACACTGTGAGAAATAGTCTGGGACCCAGCCCATTAACGGCCTCTCGAGCAAGGTACAAAATCAATCGTCCAAACAGATTTGTTTATTTGCCTGACGTGTTTTTAACGAGTAACGTCACTCTTGCGCGCCAAAAGTCGTGTCTACAACAACACAGATGGCGAACTGGAGAGCCGAGAATATGTTCTAATCCGCGGTAAAACCAGTTTTAAATTACCAAAAACACATCGAAACAAGTCATTTACAACAGTCAACATGGCTCGCGCTAGCCATGTTGAATAAACTTCTCAATTTTACTTGTTGCTTTAACAGCGTCACGTCTGCCCGTCGCTTATTGGTCCACTCCGCTGTCTGTTTGCTGTTGTTTGCTCCGCCCTCGGAATTTGATCCGCCGGACGGTCGCCAGACTCAATCACTGGAACAGCGGTGAGTCTGGTATACCAGGCAATGTGTTAAAGTCAGTTATGTTTAAAATGTATGCTTTTACAAAAAGCTCAATTTCTCTTGTTTTTTCATCAGAAATGGGAAAATTGCTCAAACTAAGCTATTTCCTAATGCTGATTTCTAAAGAATGGAAAAAGATATTAACTAATTTTTTTTCCTGCTTAAAGAAGAGAGTCTAATCTTTCTTTTGGTGGGTTCCATGTTTATATAGCAATAGAACAGAATTTTCTGTGGGCCTTGCAAAATCAGTCAAAATCCAGTAAAACGGGAGTGAAGGGGTATTGGTGAATGAGTTAAAATTCAATTATCGGAGTGTCAATGACACGCGATTACGTTTTTCTGTTGCCATTATGTTGATTCAGCAAAGGGAGAAAAATTGGTAAAAAGTGACTGATTAATTACTTTTAAATAGGGTTGTTTCGATCATGTTTTTTGCTCCCGATCCGATCCCGATCGTTTTAGTTTGAGTATCTGCCGATCCCGATATTTCCCAATCCGATTGCTTTTTTTTGCTCCCGATTCAATTCCAGTCATTCCCGATAATTTTACCCGATCATATACATTTTGGCAATGCATTAAGAAAAAATGAATAAAACTCGGACGAAAATATACATTCAACATACAGTACATAAGTACTGTATTTGTTTGTTATGACAATAAATCCTCAAGATGGCATTTACATTATTAACATTTTCTGTGAGAGGGATCCACGGATAGAAAGACTTGTGACTTTGTATATTGTGACTAAATATTGCCATCTAGTGTATTTGTTGAGCTTTCAGTAAATTATACTGCAGCCATTCAACCCAAATGCATGGGAAGTGGAACCTTGATTGTGCGTGGTGCTACCAATTGATATATCTTCTCTGCATTGGGAAATAACGTAAGGTGTTAAGAAAAAGATCAATTGCTACCTTGCTTCCCCACATTGCTTCCCAAGATATTTCTAATCGTAGGGAGAGGGATTGTAAGGCTTTAGCCTATTAAAAAAAGGCTCCAAAGACTGCCAAAATTCACTCTACTCATTTTACGCTGCCTTTTATCTCTCTCTATAGGAAAAACGGCGCCATTACAGATTGAACGCGACAATGCGTGAGTGGGTCGTGCAACGCATGCATTAATTGCATTAAATATTTTAACGTGATAAAAAAATTAATTACCGCCGTTATCGGGATAAATTTGATAACCCTACCTTAAGCCTAAACTAAAAACTCTGGATGAGTGTAACATATTATGTCTGTAACGTGAAATACAATTAGAAAACGATTTAATTAAAAAATATATATATATTTAAAAAAAAGGCATGGCCGATATTTTTTTGCCGATTCCGATACTGATCGATCGGGACATCTCTACTTTTAAAGTAACTTTGTTACTTTGATGACAGAAATCAGTAAAGTAACTAGATTACTGTTTTGAGGCATAAAAAGTAATCAGTAATTAAATTACTTTTTCAAGTAACCTATGACAGCACTGCCCAAATATGATTAAGAATATATTTTTGTCCACAAGACTAAGACGAAATTGAAAAGGGCTGCCAAAAACTTCGAAACAGCTATCGAGGACCCACTGTAGTTGTTATTACACCAACAACCCAAATAAATGAGATTAGAAAATGTTATTTATCCTGCACAAAGCAGCCTCAAAAGTAATTTGGTTCGCTGTTGTGGAGTGTGAAAGCGAGCCAAGACACTATCTTTGCCGTGTGATGTTGTTTCCAATGGGAAGACGCCCGTCTTCCTCACTTCCCGACATGTGTCGCTTGTTTAGTCCATCCTGGATGCCACGTGTGATTTTCACAGGGCGACGACATGACACATCAGCCGCCAGTGTGTGTTGTGTCACCACAACTTTTGGCGTGTTTATCACGCCTCTCCCACAATATTTTCACCCGTCTGCTTTGTTTCTTCCTGTCTGGCTTTTCCCACCGTGCGCTCATCTGGGGGATATTCAAGCCCACGGCAGTAGCATGTCACTTGCAGCCGGCGGGGATTCATTCACTTTAGTGGAATTGCTTCTTGTCAATTTGTTACCTGGGTCATTTTTAATAGGGTGCTAACAAATTATTGAGGATAGGATTCTATTGTGCTGGGTAAACTAACAATTATTGTTTAAAATTTTTTCTACCTATACTATTTTGTAGAATTTGAATGAAACACACTGGGGACATAGCAAAGTTCCATAACAACCTTTCATCAGATGTAAATTACCTTTAAAAAAACAAACAAAGTGAATTTTGGAGCCTGTACCCTTGAATTTATACTAGACAGCAATTGATAATACACGCACAAAAAAAGGTTGAATGAGTAGTGTGGTATGAAAAAGTAGCTGAACCTTTAGGAGCTTCTCACATTTCTGAATAAAATCACCATCAAATGTGATCTGATTTTGTCAAAATCACACAGATGACAAAACAGTGTCTGCTTTAACTAAAACCACCCAAACATTTATAGGTTTTCATATTTTAATGAGGATAGCATGCAAACAATGACAGACGAGGGAAAATAAGTCAGTGAACCATCATTTCTAATATTTTGTGCCCCCCCCTCACCTTTTTTTTTTTTCTGCAATAACCTCAACCAGACTATTCCTGTAGCTGCAGATTAGTCTGGCACATTCTTCAAAACTAATCTTGCCTCATTCTTCTTTACAAAACTGCTGTAGTTCAGTCAGATTCCTGGGATGTCTGACATGAATCGCTGTCTTTAGGTCATGCCACAGAATCTCAAAGGGGTTCAAGTCTGGACTTTGACTTGGCCACTCCAGAACGTGTATTTTGTTCTTCTGAATTTGATTTACTTCTGTGTTTTAAATCATTGTCTTGTTGCAGCATCCATCCTCTTTTTAGCTTCAACTGTCTGACAGACGGCCTCAGGTTTTCCTGCAAACCTTTCGAATTCATTCTTCCATTAATGATTGCAAGTTGTCCAGGCCCTGAGGCAGCAAAACAGCCCCAAATCATGATGCTCCTTCCACCATGCTTCACGTTGGGGATGAGGTGTTGATGTTGGTGAGCTTTTTCCTCCACACATGACGTTGTGTGTTACTTCCAAACAGTTAAACTTTGTTTTCATCAGTTCACAAAATATTTCACAAAAACTTCTCTGGAGTGTCCAAGTGCCTTCTGTTGAACATTAAACAAGCAAAGAATTTTTTTTTTTTTTTTTTTACAACAGTGGCTTCCTCCGTGTAGATTTCTGATTAACACCATTCTTGGCCATAGTTTCACATATAGTTGATGTGTGCACAGAGATATTGGACTGTGCAAGTGATTTATTTAAGTCTTTAGCAGACACACTAGGGTATTTTTTTTTTTTTTACCTCTGAGTATTCTGCGCTGAACTCTTGGCGTCATCTATGGTGGACGGCCACTCCTTGGGAGAGAAGCAACAGTGCCAAACTCTCTCCATTCGTAGACAACTTCTCTGACTGTCGATTGGTAAACATCCAGAATTTTGTAGATGGTTTTGTATCATTTCCCAGCTTTATAAAAATCAACAATCCATGATCGCAGGTCTTCAGACAGCTATTTTCACCGAGCCATGATGCGCATCAGACATTGCTTCTCATCAAAACAATTCTTACCAGGTGTGTGTTTTATAATGGGCAACACAGCTTTAAACCAATCATCAGTGATTGGGCACACACCTGACTTAAATTGTTTGGTAAGTATTGGTTTCAATTGCTCTATAAGTCTCCTTAGGCAGAGGGTTCACTTAGTTATTTTTTCCCCCTTCTGTCATTGTTTGCATGCTATTATCTTTAAATTATGAAAAACTATTAATGTTTAGGTGGTTTTAGTTTAAGCAGACATTATTTTTACATCTTTGTGATTTTGACAAAGATCAGATCACATTTGATTGTGATTTCATGCAGAAGTTTGAGAAATTCCAAAAGGTTCAGATACTTTTTTCATACCACTGTATTTGTCCAGCTTTAGTGATAATTCAGCATTTATACCAAAGACACAAATAGCACCCTATAAAATAATGACCCACCCGTTTGTCTGTCATGACCATTGTTGGGACTGCAGGTAGTTCCCGGGTTACGACCAGTGTTGTTAATAACGGTTTTACAGTATAACGGCGTTACTAACGGTGTTATTTTTTCAGTAGTGAGTAATATAATTAATTACTTTTCTCATCTTTGCAACGCCGTTACCGTTGCTGAGGATGTAAAAGCGTGCGTTACTATGTGCTACTACATTGGTGGAATGACGTGAGAAAAGTCTGAGAAACACGGAGAGAGCCGAGCGGGAGTGGGGAAGAGGGAAGGGAGTTGTGACGCTGTTGCAAACGCGATGCTAGGTGGCTCCAAGAATAGAATAGAATAGAATAGAATAGCCCGTTATTGTCATTATACAGTTGTACAATGAAATTGTGGAGCATCTCCCTTTATAGTACAGGACAAGTAAAAATCTCAAAAGTGACTTGCAAGAATAAAAGTATATAGTCTAAATAAATATAAATGTGTATTAGGTAGTCCTATGTTCAGGCAGTGACAATATTTGAATATTGCGCATTAATATTGCATGTAAATTAAGTATTGCACATAGAATAGGTGTGAATAGAAGTTAAGTAGCAGCAGCTGACAGTGAGGCATTGAATATCGCATATAGAAAGTATTGCACGTATTATATTGCATGTAAATGAATATTGGACATTGGGTAATGTGTTACATATGGCTGTTCAAGTTGGAGATGGCTTTAGCAAAGAAACTGTTCCTCAGTTTGTTTGTTCTTGCTTTTAAACACCTATAGCAGGGGTGGCCAGCCCTGGTCCTCGAGAGCCGCAATCCAGCTTGTTGTCCATGTCTCCCTCCTCCAACACACCTGAATCAAATTATCATGATTGATATCAGGCAACTGCAGATATTGCTGATGAGCTGATCATTTCATTCAGGTGTGTTAAAGGAGGGAGACATGGAAAACAAGCTGGATTGCGGCTCTCGAGGACTAGGGTTGGCCACCCCTGACCTATAACGTCTCCCAGAGGGGAGCAGATCAAACAGCTGGAAACCGAGCTGTCTTTGAGGATGTTTAGAGCTCTGCTGAGGCACCGGGAGGAGTAGATTTCCATCAGGGAGGGGAGGGGAGAGGACAGCCAACGATACTCTGCGCTGCTTTGACTGTCCTCTGAAGCCTCTTCCTGCCTGCAGCAGTGCAGCTCCTCTACCAGGTGGAAATGCAGTATGTTAGCAGGCTCTCAATGAAAGGCCAACAGCAGCTTCCTATCCAGCTTGCAGGAAGTGCAGACGCAGCTGAGCTTTCTTTATAATAGCTGTTATGTTTGCTGTCCATGAGAGTTAATCTGAGATCTGGACTCCTATAAAGCTGAAGGTGTGGACTAGGCATGTGCCGGTTACCGGTTTCACGGTTTACCGAGGTGTGAAAACGTCGCGGTTTCAAAACCACTAAAATTTTCCGTCAGACCGTAGTACGGTATTCGCTATTTTTCATGTGTTAAAAATGCAGCTAGAAGTGGCATGGCGCGGCAGCGCCCACACCCTCCCGTTTGTTGCTGTGTGTGAAAGTGACGCTATCAGCTAGACAGCCAGCGAACCCAAAAACAAATCCTCCAAACATAAGGCGTTCTTTTCTTCAATTTATTGAGCTCTCAAATCGTGGTAAGTGTAATATACAAAATGAAAACAGTTAAAACGTTGTACAATTGTATTTTTTCGTGTGTGAGTAGCTTCAACAGATTAGCATCATGGAAAAGTTCGCCAAAAACAAAACACACATTTTCCTTTTAAATTCGATATACACACTGACTAAAAGCTTACAAAGATGAATGTTAGCCAAGACTTAGCTGGGAGAGCAACTTCGTCGAGTGTTACAGCTGCAGAGTGAGAAAACAAGCTTGATTCGCTTGAATGAAGGGGGGAAAAAAAGGATCGCATCAAAGATCGTTAATTGCGAAAGATGATCTTGCCCCAAGCACAAATCCATGTTCGTTAGCTTAAGCGGAGGTCTCACTCCGAATGTTTTTTTATTTTATTTAAAAAAAAATTTTTTAGGGCTGTCAAAATTATCGCGTTAACGCGCGGTAATTAATTTTTTTAATTAATCACGTTAAAATATTTGACGCAGTTAACGCACATGTCCCGCTCAGAAAGTATTCTGCCTTTTGGTAAGTTTTACAGCAAGACTTTTTATGCTGTCCAACAGCGGACTCTTGTGGTCGCTTTGCGACATGGTTTATTGTTTTCTTTCCAGTTCATTATGGCTGCACGACGTCTCGGGCTGATAATGTTGTGCTTATATGATCCTTGGACAAGATTTGTCCGTAAGTATGGTTGTTGTAAAGAATGTACATATTATGTTAGTAAGCGAAATGTTATATTTTTTGTATGAGACGCTTTTTGTTTATGTTTAGTGAACCTGTATAGCGTGCTAAGCTAACGTTGTTGCTAATGCAATGCTTGTGTACTTTTTTTTTTTGTAGTTTTACAACAGTCTAAAGAGGACAATGGTTTGAGGCCATTTTATTAATAAATCAGATGAAAAAGGAAGAAGTCTAATTATTAAGGTGTCGTTCACTAGCTGTCTAGCTTTGGAAAAAGTAGACGCTTCGGAGTGAGGACAGCATACACAGATTTAAATGACAGTAGAGTGAAATGCCCACTACAGTCCTTTTGTACCGTATGTTGAATGTATATATCCATCTTGTGTCTTATCTTTCCATTCCAACAATTTATTTTACAGAATATATATATAATTTACAGAAAAATATGGCATATTTTATAGATGGTTTGAATTGCGATTAATTGCGATTAATTACGATTAATTAATTTTTAAGCTGTAATTAACTCGATTAAAAATGTTAATCGTTTGACAGCCGTAATTTTTTTTTTTTAGATGAAACCTTTCCGCAGCAATATTTACATTTTAACCAACTTTTACATTTTTAACTAACTTGTACATTTTTAACTAACTTATTAACTTATGAATTATTTGTTCTTTTTAACACAAAGGCATGACATCATGTAGACTAGATTTGACACAGTGGCTGAAATTGGCAAAACTTCACTTGAGCTTTTCCACCCTCAAAAAAAAAAGTGATGCAGTATAAAGTTTTAAAATTTTTATTCAGAAGTGTTTTTACTTTTTTATAGAAATTATTTTGTTCTTGCTCTAATCTTGAGCAACTTGAGGTGTGGCTGTGGGTATAGTCTATAAGTTATATTTTAATTTAATTTAAAAAAAAAAAAAAAATTATTGATAATTTATTCATTTTAACAATATATTCATGTTCCAATTTGCAACTATGTTCTGAAAAAAAAAAAAAAAAAATCCTGTTCAATGGAAAAAAGTTTTTTTTTTAACCCATACATCTCAAAATAACACATTTTGTAGCTATAATTGCAATACCGTGAAACCGCGGTATTTTTGCTCACGGTTATCGTACCGTCAAAATCTCATACCGGCACATGCCTAGTGTGGACCCTCTCCACACACTCGCTGTTGATGTACAGGGGCGGCGGGTCCGTATTGTTCCTCCTGAACTCCATGATGACCTCTTTGGTTCTGGCGGTGTTCAGGGCCAGGTTGTTGTCTGAGCACCAGGCTGAGAGTTTGTGGACCTCTGTAGGGTGCCTCATCTTCCTGTGATATTAGTCCAACCACTGTGGTGTCATTGGACTGTAGTCGTAGGTGTAGAGGGAGTACAGGAAGGGGCTCAGCATGCATCCCTGTGGTGAGCCGTTGCTCAGTGTGCGGGTGGAAGAATGGTGGAGGCCAAGCCTCACAGTCTGGGGTCTGTTGGACAAGAAGTCCTTGATCCAGGAGCATGTGAGGGGGGGGGGGGGCCCAGGATGTCCAGCTTTGTAATGAGAATTTCCGGGATGATGGTGTTAAATGCAGAACTACAGTATAATCCACAAAGAGCATCCTGTCGTAGCTCTGCTGCTGTTCCAGGTGACTCAGCACAGCGTACCTGACTGCAGCCAACAGCCTACAAACTACATGTACAGTGCCCTCCATAATTATTGGATTTATAATAATTATGTGTTTTTTAGCTTCTAATATTTTTTTTTCTAAATAATATGGGACCTTAATGGAAAAAAAGAGAAAAATCCAACCTTCAATACAAGTGCATTTATTCAGTGGGGAAAAAAATCCCACATGAAGAAATAATAATTTGACATCAAATAATGTGTGTCACAATTATTAGCACCCCTGGTGTTAACACTTTGTACAACCCCCTTTTGCCAACAAAACAGCACCTAATCTTCTCCTATAATGTTTCACAAGATGGGAAAAGAGAAATCGGGATCTTCAGCCATTCCTCTTTGCAGAATCTCTCAAAATCATCCAGAGACCTGGGTCCTCTCCTCTGTACTCTCCTCTTCAGCTCACCCCACAGGTTTTCAATGGGGTTGAGGTCTGGGGACTGAGATGGCCATGGGAGGAGCTTGATTTTGTGTCTGGTGAACCATTTCTGTGTAGATATGGCCATATGTTTAGGGTCATTGTCTTGCTGAAAGACCCAGTGACGACCCGTCTTCAGCTTTCGGGCAGAGGGCAACAGATTTTGATTTAAAATGTCCTGGTATTTCAAAGCATTCATGATGCCATGCACCCTAACAAGGTCCCCAGGGCCTTTGAAAGCGAAACAGCCCCACAGCATCACTGACCCACCCCCGTACTTCACAGTGGGTATGAGGTGCTTTTCACCATGCGCATCTTTCGTGGCATGCCGTAGTGTTTGTTGCCAAAAAGCTCAATCTTGGTTTCATCTGACCAAAGCACACGGTCCCAGTTGATACCTGGTGAAGCATGCTCTGTTGCCCTCTGCCCGAAAGCTGAAGATGGGTCGTCACTGGGTCTTCCATTGATTATAATTTGATGTAGATGAGGCAAAATAGTGAGGTTTCCTTATTTGTAAAACCGATTCTGTTGTGTTTACATACACATGCAATGTTTATGTTGTGACAATACCAGTTAGGCCAGTGAGTGGCGCTGTAGGAGTGTGTACATATAATGCGGAGAAGAAGAGATGAGCGCGTCTGGCTAGGATGCTTTGTGATGTGATGTTTTCACTTCTACGAGTTGAGTAAAAAAGTAATCGAATGCTACGAGTTCATTAAAAAAGTAATCGAATGCTTCATATGGCTGTTTCTTTCTAAATAAGCAACACAACAGATTCCAAAACAAAAATCCTATTACGTACTGTTGATTTTAACAAAGGCGTCTGCTGCTTAAGGTGGTGGCTATTTACTAATGCCAGCGAGTCTGTCATTTCGCATCTAGTTCTCTTTATATGTTCTAACGCCGCCGAGGGTTGAAATCAAGCTCCAATGTACAAACACACGCTTCTTGTGGCTTCTTCTTCGTGGTTTTCGGCAGCATTTTTTTCCCGCTCGGCGGTCAGGGCATCGAAACATGGAATCGAAATTTTGAAAATTGAACGGTTCCAGGAGAAAATGAGTGTTAGAACCGGGTCCCATCGATGTTCAATGCTCGACGCCCAAACCTAACTCAGACCAATAAATGTTTTCGTCCAAAAGACTAAGACGAAAATTAAAAGGTAAAATATGACATGGCTGACCACTTTCAACTACAAAAAAGTAGTCTAGAAAAACTTGGCTCCACTAAAAAATTCCACTTCAACCCTAATAAAGCAATCACAACTGCATGCAGAAATGTCGCAATGCAGCACAATGTGTAAAATTCTTCGCACCTCTTATTGTATTCGTATGGGAGACAGTGACATTTCGGCGGGAAAAAAAATGAGGATTATAAAACAGCTAATTTATATGCAAAGGGAAGCTTTAAATGTCCTAAAAAGGACTGCACCTATGCATAACAAGATATGTGTATAGCTCTCATGACACCATGTTTTTTTAAGGGAAATGTGCCACATTGCCTCACAACGGCAATATGTCACCAGGTGGAACCGAATTTAAAGAATTCCACGCTGCATCCGATCCCCCAGATGAGAACAATACGTGGATGTGTAGCACAAATTCCTGGAGTGGAGGATGAATTTCAGGCCATTTGTCTTACATGGCAACGCATCCGTCATCCTCGCCGCCACCCGCAACCGCCCGCGTCTCTGATTAAACACGGGAGAATTAATAACGGGTGTCTGACGAGGTGCCTGGAAGAAATGGTAGACCGAGCTGTTCGCTTTACAAAATATGAATCGCTAGGAGCCCTACATTGCTGCTTTTCAGCCATTTCAACCAAAGTTAAACCTGTAAAAGACTGAAAGGATAATTTTCTTAACCCCTTTCCCCAGGGAATTTCAGCATCTTACATCAGATGGGTCATTTTTTATGATTTTGGGGCATTTCCAGGTTAGTTGCTTTTGATTTCTGGTCACTTCCTTGTAATTTAACTCATTCACTCCCAGCCATTTTTACCGGTGCAACACCCTTAGCCGGCCATTTTACCGGATTTTGACTGATTTTGCAAAGCCCACAGAAAGTTCTATTGCTATATAGACATGGAACCCACCAAAAGAAAGATTAGACTCTCTTCTTTGAGCAGGAAAAAAAGTCATTTCATATCTTTTTCCATTCTTTAGAAATCAGCATTAGAAAATAGCTTAGTTTGAGCAATTTTCCAATGTCTGATGAAAAAAACTGAGAATTGAGCTTTTTGTAAAAGCATACATTTCAAACATAACTTTGACTTTAACACAGCTATTTTTTGCTTTTGTGACATCCCAAACATCTGAATAATGTTTTCCTTCTACAAAATAACATAAACAACAAGACAAATAGAGCTTTTAATGTCGTTATAAATAACGCCGTTATGTAACGGCGTTATTATTTTTTTTCAGTAACGAGTTAATCTAACTATTTTTTCCACCGTTACAACGCCGTTACCGTTACTAACGGTCAAAAGCGGTGCGTTACTTACTCTGAATAAATTGAAGAAACTACCAGCCGTAGCGAGTCTACTCTGCTCTGTTTGTCATCCAAGACTTGGGGTGCGTTCACATTCGAGAACAGCGCACGTACTTCTTATGACTCCAGACTGTTTGTCCCTGCTCATTCAATTAGACAATGCTTTCCAAAGCTTGCTAACGTATCTGTGTTTGCTACACCTGAATGCTAGCCTCGTTCCCATCCCCCACTGTCAGCCAGCAAGAATGCTGCTTCCATCTTGAGGACGGCAGACACTTTGAGGGTGACGGGAGGAGTAGGGGGACAAGGCTACCTGAATGCACCCCCTGGATAGATGCGATGTAAGTGATTGTGATTGGCTGAGGGTTAGAGTCATGTGTCATGGTAAGCCAATCAGAGCCGGTGTTTTCACACACAAACCGGAACAGCGCGTGCAGCAAACACACACACGCAAAACACATGCAGAGGGACATGATGGCAGAGCATTCAGAGGAAAATTTGTCCTTAACGAGGTGGAGATATAAACACTATTTCAAGTTGGTCGAAATTAAAGGAAAGAACGTGCATGTTAAGTGTAATTTATTTCCCAATCCAAAATTCAAATCTGTTTATTTTTGTTGCACTTCAAGTGTAGGATAAATCTGTTGCTGGTGGGGTGCAATAAATATTAGAAGGTTCTATAACACAACTACCTGTCTGTTCTTCTCTATTCAATTGACTCGAATACTGCTCAGAAAATTTCAAATTTCTTTGACATATAACTAGTTACTTTTACTATAGAGTAATTCAGTTACTAACGCAGTTACTTTTTGGAAGAAGTAGTGAGTAACTATAACTAACCCCCCATATACTAGTATACTTTTATTAATTTACTGTTGATTTAAGGGTATTTCCGGGCAGGCTCTGGTTCATTGGTCACTTCCTGTTGATTTTGGAGCATTTCCAGGTTACTTCCTGTTGATTTCAGGTCACTTCCTTGTAATTTTAGGGTACTTTCAGTTCACTTTATGTACATTTTGGGTTATTCTGAGGTAAGATCTTGGACCATTTGCTGTTGATTTAAGGAAATGTTTGGGCTTGGTAACTGTCTGTTGATTTTTAGGCATTTCCGGGTTAGTTCCTGTTGATTTCGGGTCCCTTCCCTGTAATTTTAGGGTACATAGGAGTCACTTCCTGTACATTTTGTGGAATTCAAGTATAACTTTTTGTATATTTTGGATGATTTTCTGTTGATTTAAGGGCAAATTCTGGCCGCTTCAGATTCATCGGTCGTTTCGTGATGATGTTGTGGCATTTCTATGTTACTTCCTGTTGATTTCAGCTCACTTCCTGTAATGTTAGGGTAGTTACGGGTCACTTCCTGTACATCTTTAGGAATTCCAGTGTAACTGTATATTTTGGAAGATTTTCTGTTGATTTAAGGTTATTTCTTGGCCGCTTCCGGTTGATCGGTCACTTTGGGAGGATTTTGGGGCATTTCTGTGTTACTTCCTGTTGATTTCACTTCCTGATAATGGTAGGGTTGTTAAGGGTCACTTCCGGGACATTTTGACTAATTCCAGCATAACTTCCTGTATATTTTTGGATCATTTACTGCTGATTTAAGGGCATTTCCAGGCTGCTTAAGGTTCATTGATCACTTCCTGTTGATTTTGGGGCATTACCAAGTTACTCCCTGTTGATTTCTGGGCAACACCTCGTGTTGGTTTTGGGGCAACTTTGTGTCACTTCCTAACTCATTGCCTGCCTTTGATGGCGCTCAACGTCCAATCCATTTCTACTGGTATTGGTTGAATGTGACTGCAGACACAAATGTGACCGGAAATCCCCGGTTTCATGGCGCCGATGTCAAAATAAAAGCATTTGATTTGGTTTGTAGAGCTGCAAGATATATGTGTGACACCCCTCCTTTAAATGACACTCCTTTCTTAACACTTCCTGGATTGGATGCACTCAGAAAGCGAGGTAACGTATTCTGTGCCGATTACCTCATCTAATGCGGTTAGAGGTAACAGTGACCTGCCTCCGAGGAGCCCAGCCAGGCCTAAAATCATATTTCAGATCCATTAAAGCGCGCACCTCAGCGTCCGTGCTTTGCTACCGGCGCACAGTTTACCCCTGGCCTCCGCTAACTGAATTTCAAACCTGAGGCCAGTAGGCGCATCCACACTGTCTCAACCCAGTCATGAATACCAGCAGGATTTATGTGCAACTTTACAACTTTCTGTATGCCTACTCAACGATATCGAGGAGATGATGACATTTGCGGAAAGAGATCCTTCCATTGACGACGAATGAGCCAGAGTTTCTTTAACATTTAGCTGTTTTTGCAATTTGTGGTCAATTTGTGGTTTATAAAACAATCATGGCGATAAATGCCTTTTTTGTTGGAAAAATCTTATTAGTACTTTGGTGTATTGTCGGGTACAGTAACTGCTTTTGAAAAGAGGATTTCACGAATGACACGTCAATCACTGCCATTGACAGCAATAGACGTCCAATCCATTTGAAGTGGGAGGGTGGCGGCGAATAAACATTCATTTATTTGCTGCCAAACCTCCAACTTCAATAAAATAATAACTTGGCCTGCAAGCAGGACTGAACGAGCCATCACAGTTTGGCGCAACTCGGACGGCACGCAGTTCAGGGTAGTGGCAGATTGTCCCCCTCTCATCATCTCATGAGAACCTAGCATGCTTGAAACTCGCTTCTTTTTTGGGATGAGAAATACATTCACACACCTAGGTGGAAAAACATCTATTAAAGAGAGTCCTACAAAAAAGGAGGCGCTACTGAGCTGTGCAGCCACGCCATTTTTCAAAACCAAAATCAATCTTCTTATTGATTTTGGTCTTTTTGACGTATTCAATTCGACCAAGTGTCCCAAATATCATGGCTCTATATGCTGCTTAAGTCCCTGAAGAAATTTACTTCCTTTTAATGGCGAACAAAGGGTCGTCACGGCAACAGACAGAGGCATGTGGACATGGGCCTAAAAATGTAGTATTTCAAAAGGTCTTGTAACTACAATAACCAACCTGTAAAGAACCCAACATGTATAAGTAAAATGAGTGACTTTCTGTTGCCACAAGTTGGCGCGGTAAAATTGATGTGATAATAATAATAACCCGTACAGGACCCTTCAGGGTAGGACTCTCAACAAGCACGGGAAGTTTGGTGCAGATATGCAGTATATATCCAAGTTATGACTGTTCAAAATTTGTGGTGAGACAAAATAGTGACTCTCTTTTTCACTCTCCTGTTTGGACCCCTCTGCTTCAACGAAACCTCAAAATTTTTCATCACGCACCTGAACACATATCTTAAGGCTCCCTTGATGCAGGTTTGAGGTCAATCATTTTTTCCCAGGAGCAGCCTGTCTCGTATAAAAGGACGTTTCTTGTTCCCAGCAGGGGCACCAGGCCTAATTTTCAATGCAGCCGTGTTCAGGCTGGGATAACTCTCATACATTAGTGTCGTATCGGTCGTGAACGATTCGTTCTTTTTGAACGAATTGTTTGGGTGAACGAGACCGAACTAATCACCTTCTGCACTGATTCGTTCTATGAAGTTGGGGCTTGCCTTGTTATCTGCGTGGGAGGGCGTTGAGCAAGCGGCAGCGTCTACTGACATAGCACACGACCAATCAGACGCCAGCCTCATCGCGGGCAGGGGAGGGAGCGGAAACAGAATCAGGGCGTCTGTCACTCACTTCCACGTGTGGCCAATAAGCAGCCAGCGTGCAGGCAGGGGGCAAGACTGAGTTATGTCACTTCCCGTTCACTAACTCTCCGTCCTACCGAGAATGCTTAGATGATTCGTTCTGCTAGACTGCTACGCTAATTTATAGTGCGCCTACACCGGCAGTCAAGTCACGCAGCAGCGCTGCGGCAGTGAACGAGCTAAGGACTGAAAGGAAAGGGCTTTATCTTTCATGTTGAGCCTATCATATGCTACTCAAATGCACAAAAATCACCACATAAACACAGTGAGCAAAGTTTACTGTGCTTTTCTCAACAGACTCGAGACTACATATGACGACATTGTATCCACTTTACAGTACGTTAAAACTTTCGCCAGTAGCTACAAGGCGATAAGGCTGAGCTATGGAGACGTCGCGGGGGCGGGCGAGAAAGCTGTCAAGAGACTCTAGCGGGACTTCATGGTAGCGAAATTTATCTAATCTGTGCCCATGGAAAATGACTATTTAGTATGATCACCATAATACTGATTTGCTATGAAACGGTAGTTTCATGACATATTTTTCCGAGTTTTTTTTTTTTTCCCCGTGTCACAGCTTGTCGGGTTGGGGCGCAAATTAATTAACGTTGAGTCCATCAGTCCATCCTGTGCGACTAAAGCGTCCAAAAATTAAACGCGGGGACGTAGGATGTGTATATATATACATGTATGTCTCCATTTTCTTAACATACCAATGAGAGTGGAATGGTTACATTGTAAAGAGCAAACAATTCTTTTTTCGTCAGCATTTGGCGATCTGAGATCGGGAGGGGATGACTGCGTGGAGTTGATGGGATTATTTATATATTAATACCAGTGCAAAGATGACATTTCAACACGATTTTTAGGTAATATTTTTTCGAGTGTTGTTTTATTTATTTATTTTCGTGTCAGAGAAGCCAAATAATAATAATAATAATACATTTTATTTATAATGCTGATTTAATATATTATTAATATACATTATAAATTGATTATTTATTAATATTTTTTATATTTTCTTATTTGTGTGCAATAAATCTCACTCAACCGAAAAAAATAGCCGAAGACAGTTTATGTAAATTTCACATTTATTTGTTCTTCAGCCAAAATGATTTGGTGGTATATCAAGTGGCTTTCACGAGCAGCCAGCTCACGTAAACACGCGTTTAAGCTACGAATACGGAAGGGAGCGTACACGCAATTTAGCGTGATTGAAAAAGTTTGTGCTTAAAAAAAAGGGGAAATGTTTAACTGTTTCCTATATCAAAGTGAAGCAAGCACAAGCCATGGCTTTGGTCCCATAGAAATATTATAGACGTGGAAATTCTCATTGCTGCAGCGGCTGGGCTGCAGAGACGAGGCAGTGAAAAAAAAAGAAAGAAAAACACAGTCTGTCACTCACTTCTGAATCTACGAAGAGAGCGGCCAATGAAAAGAATGTGTACAGTGCAAGAGGGGGAGGGACCAAGCCTTCCTTTTCAGTTATATATGCTAAGCGGTCTTTTGGTGATTCGTTTGGCAACGTCACTTGCCGTTCACTGACCGAACGATGCATTTGGGCGGTTGTGGGGGGGGGGGATGAGGAGGGCGAACGATTCGTTGAACGATTTGTTTGAACGAATCTTTTTACTGAACGAACCGGAATCGATTCTTTTCCTCAGGTGAACGACTTTTCCCGTCACTATCATACATGCCAGATAAGAAAAAGACTGAACCTTGTATCAGGGAGTTATTGATCATTTGCGGAATTTGGCGTGTTACCAAAAATATGGCCGACTTTAGCACCCCGCCAAGGTCAGGCCCATGAATGAAAACTTAACATTTTGACAACTTGAGCTATCATACATCTAATGAACAGTCTCACAAATTTTGAGGAGGATCCAACTTACTCCCTAGATGTATAGGTCTAAGTTATGTCCACTGTAATTCAACATAAATATCACATTCAGTCCAAAATACCTGATTTCCTGTTGGGTTTGGAATATAGGTGCAAGAAACTTTTTGGAGCAGTTTTGCACAAGGTATCGACTCTGTAAATTTCATCGCTCCATGTTGAAAAAAACCTAAGGAGAGGCCTGTTTGAAAAATTCAAAGGGGCGCGCCACTGAGCCATTTTGTTACGTTTTTTGCAGGGTTGCAAAATTGTTGAAATATATGCCAAGCCGTATGTATGTGCAAAGTTTGGTGAGTTTTCGATCATGTTAAGGCCTCCAAATTGGCCATTTTCATTTGTCATGAAAAATTAATAATAATCCTTTGCAATCTAATAGGGCTCTCACACCACTTGGTGCTCGGGCCCTAAATATTAAAAATAATACAAGTTTGAGAACTGAAGATTGTATCAGGGAGCTGAATTTGGCGCGTTTCCCAAAAAATGGCCGACTTTACCACCCTGCCCAGGGCAGGCTGGTGAGTGAAAACCTACTATTTTGATAACTCTTAAGATCTCATTTCTCATGAACAGTCTCACCAATTTTGAGGAGGATCCATCTAACTCCCTAGGTGCCAATATCTCAGATATTCACTCTGTAACTCGATATAAATTTCACATTCAATCCAAAATATGGAATATGGGTGCAAGAGACTTTATGGAGCAGTTTTGCACAAAGTACCGACTCCCCAAATTTAATCGCTCTATGTTGAAAAAACCTAATAGGAGAGGCTTTTTCATTTGCTATTTAAAAAAAAAAATCCTTTGCATTACAATAGGGCTGTTGGTGCTCGGGCCCCAATAAAAATAATTTCAGGTCTCTACATTGTAATTTTAGGGTAATTACGGGTCACTGCCTGTACATTTTAGGTTATCTGCTGGTTACATCCAGTTGATTTTGAGTCACTTTTCATTTGGGGACATTCTTGAGTCACTTCCTTTTTCAGTAACCAAAATGAACAGGAAGTGACCTGTAAATCAACCAAAAACAACAGGAAGTGACCGAAAATCAACAGGAAATTATGTGAAATGCCCCAAAACAAAAGTTCCTGGCATTGGCTGCCGCTGACGGCCATAGACGTCCAATCCGTTTGAATATTCATTTGCTGCCACCCTCCCAGTTCAAATGGATTGGACGTCTACTAGTGATAATTACATTTAAATTTACCGCTGATGAAGAGGATCAGTCATCCAACCCTTTAAAACCACATAAATGAAGGAACAAATACTTCCTGTCAGTACTTAAAAAGGACGTCATCCATCCTTCTTATAAAGCTTCCTTTCGCCATCGTTACATCTTAATTGCTTTCAGTTAATGCGAGAAGCCTCGCAATGGAAGGATCGACTTCCCCTCCGCTGTCGCCTCTGCTGTTGTTCGGCATCGCTCAGCGACCACCGTCTAGACGCCACTCGATGGCGGATCAATCACGACACCCGTTTGCCAATTAGGCTCCCTTTGCTTTATAAATAAACACATCAGCATACTCTGGTATTATGTCAAATACATCAGTTGTCATTTTCTATTCCTGCTTTTCACACTCACATCTATTATTCATTGTACTGTACAGTATAGCAGAGGATGTCAAACTCATTTTGGTAGATCTCATGTGGCCCGGACTGGTTTATTTTTCACCGAATAAGTAACTGCCAATGACGGCGCGGGATATTCTATCCATATGGACTGGGAGGGGCGAATTAACGAAAAGTCTAGCACCGTCCGTAGCACTGAAATATGAGGGGGATGCTAATCAAAACTATGCATTCCAGTAATGAAGGAAAAATGCCAAAGTGTAAAATTTCTCATAAAACGGCTTTTTCGCCCCTTCATCTTTCTGTCTGTCGACAGTATCTACATACATGTCTGTCTGTTGACAGTATCTACGTAGCTACGTGTCTTTCTGTCTGTAGACAGTATCAGTGGGGAGAACAAGTATTTGATACACTGCCAATGGGAAAACCCATTGACAGTGTATCAGATACTCTCCCCACGTTACGTGTCTGTCTGTTGACAGTATTTACATATCTACGTGTCTGTCGACAGTACGTGTCTGTCTGTCTGTCTTCTGTATCTACGTATCTTCGTGACTGTCTGTCGAGAGTATCTATCTGTTTGTCAAGAGTATCTATCTGTTTGTCTGTCAAGAGTATCCATCTGTCTGTCAACAGTAGCTACGTATCTACGCATCAGTCTGTCGACAGTAGCTACGTATCTGTGTCTGTCGACAGTATGTATCTACGTATCTGTGTCTGTCGACAGTACGTATCTACGCGTCTGTGTCTGTCGACGGTACGTATCTACGCGTCTGTGTCTGTCGACGGTACACATCTACAGTACGTGTCTGTGTCTGTTGACGGTACGTATCTATGTGTCTGTTTGTTTGTCGACGGTACGTATCTACGTGTCTATCTGTCTGTCGACAGTACGTATCTACGTACGTGTGTCTGCCTGTCGACAGTATGTATCTACATATCCGTCTATCTATATATCGTCAGTATCTATCTGTTTGTCTGTCAAGAGTATCCATCTGTCTGTTGACAGTAGCTACGTGTCTATGCATGTCCGTCGACAGTAGCTACGTATCTGTGTCTGTCGACGGTACGTATCTACGCGTCTGTGTCTGTCGACGGTACGTATCTACGTGTCTGTCGACGGTACGTATCTACGTGTGTCTGTCAACAGTACGTATCTACGTGTGTCTGTCTGTCGACAGTATGTATCTACATATCCGTCTATCTATATATCATCAGTATCTACGTGTCTGTCTATCTACCGTATTGGCCTGAATATAAGAGACCCTGATTATAAGACGACCCCCTCTTTTTCGGGACTCAAGTTTGAAAAAAGACTTTTTGAACACCAAATTAATTTTTACGCAGAAAATAGTTACAGTACATCTGAAACAAATGATTATAACAATATATTTGAGAGAAAAAGCATGTTATTTTTCCTCATTCAAATCTCAATATCTGAACATTTGAATATGTAAACTAAAGTGCAATCACATTCGTAAATTAATGGCTTCTGGTTTCTGAAATGTAAATAAACCAATCTATTGTGATAAAAGAACAAAATTGCAATAACTCCATTAACCATCAAAGTAAAGTCTAACTAACTGTAGTCTTGAAACAAATCTGAATAAGGAAAAACATTGCAATAAAATAATGCAAACTGGTTAAACTTGAGAGTAGCTGAGATCTGTCATGACAGAACATCACTTCAATGATATCTGGCGCTATCTAGTGTCGTGAATGGGTATAATGTCTAGCTCGCGAATATAAGACAACCCCCTGTTTTTCAGTCTTATTTCAATGCAAAAAACACAGTCTTATATTCGGGCCAATACGGTATATCGGCTGTATCAACGTATCTACATATCTGTCATATCTGACTACATATCAACCTACTTATCTACTTATCTATCTACCCATCCACCCATCCATCCATCCATCCCTAAATTCATCCATCCAGGAAAATTTGTTACGGTCCGCGAATGCGGAAAACAAATTTGGACCGCAAAACAGACAAGAGTGACGTTCAATGGATTTATTGTGTACAAAACAAAACATGCGATCGTGAAAAAGAGATAACAAAAAGGGGCCGTGATAACTGGTCGACGGTGATCACTCGAACTAACCCAAGGGTTAACCAAGGTGACAAAAACGCAATTACACTCAAATACCTGGAAAAGGTAGAGAACGTCAGACAAACTTACCAAGGAAGGGGCGAAACTGTCAGGGGAAAATGCGGGCAGACAGGTTGTGTGGACCCAAATGCAGGGAAAAGTAAGCAGGGAGGCAGACCTGCAGTGCAAAATAATTTAATTAGGGCTAACAAAAAACAAAGTATCAACCAATATTGTGGGGATCCAAAAACACAGAAACAAACAAAACTCAGGTCACTAACAAAAGGCTTGATATCAAAAACTTACGTCGAGGAACACAAGGACTTGGACGGAGAAAACTTGAGAACACTGACGAGCACATAGGCATTGACAATAGCCACGTTTACATGCTGACTTTTATTCATACCGATGCAAATCATTCCGAATGGAAATTTCACATCAGCTGTTTACATGTCACTTCATCTATTCCGATCCAGCGTTTACATGTGTCTGCCTTTATTCCGAAAGGACGTTTGACAACTGCCGTCTGACATGCGCAGATTAATCAAAACAAAGCGTCACGTTGCAAAACATGGAGATCGATCGTCAGATCAGCTGCTGTTTTAACTTTTCGAGTGGAAACAAAACTTCAGAATGATACGCCGTTCATTTAAAAAGTTTTGTGGGTGCGCTGTGCGTGTGCTTGGAAGCCATGTTGCAAGTGACGTTACTCACGTCACCAAGTGACGTCACCACGTCAGTACGGAGCATGTGCAGAAAGAACGCAACCAGACACCATTCCGCTTCCCTGTTTACATGATATAATTTTACTTCTAATCGGTTTGGGAAAAGGAATATTCCACCCCTGTGAATCGGAATGAAATTCCATTCGGTTTGGGCCTGTTCATTCCGAATGAGATGTTTATATGGAACACATTTATTCGGTTTGAACAAATATTCCGATTGTAATTGGAATATTTGGCTCCATGTAAACGTGGCAATAGACTTTGACGATGATGCAACAAGGAGTGAAAAGAAACTGGGTGCTTATATACACACACACATGCAGACAAGGGGTAACGAGACAACGAGGAACAGCTGGGTAATACAGGAGGACTCACTAGGAGCAGGCACAACAGGTGAAATCAGTGGGTAATCACAGGGACAAGTCACACTAGGAAAAAACCAACACAAAACCTAACAGAAACTAGCCAAATGTGAATAACAAGCTCAAGAATACAAAGCGTCCGTTGGCGACCAGCAACCAGTAGCGAGTAATATTTATCATGTGTTACGCCAGCAATGGTTAATGGGTAGTTGTGGAAACCTGACTGAGAGTTACTATTACTACATTCAAGCTGCATCTCTAAGCAAAGTATGTTTTATCTACCATTCCATTGTGTTGCGTTCACATTACACAAACCCGCACAACCCACACACGATACTGCTAGTCTGGAATGTGGGTATGTCATTTTTTATTTGTACATCATTCCTTCAGATTGCTGGAATATTTGCTGCTCCGTCTCATTGCCAGATGGTGTAAATATGTCGAGTCCATTCTTATTTCTTGAAAACAGCTTTAAATATTTTAATAATTTAAGCCCTTTTTTTTTTTTTTGCAAAAACCAATAAACACCTGCCCGCACCACCATTAATAATGCAAGGAAACAGGTCCCTTCTGTTTCATCAATCCTTCTGTTCTTGCATTTCACACCAAAACAAGCACGGTGGGTACTTTGCTCCGCTGACGTCTTAAAATGAGCAAACGCCGCAGTTAAGATTTCAAGCCATAGTTTATAATTGATGATGGGGAACTTAAGAGGGAGAGTGAGTTGATGCAATCATACAAGTACTCTTGGCACAACAGCCTTCACCCGACAAGCCTGCATGCTTGACGCACCTGTCGCTTTGAAAGAAAGTATGCGTGTTGCACGAAAACAGTAAGATGGGAACAGTTTTATGCTTCATGATTTGGGTAATTTTCATCGACCGTGGCATTCCTCAGGGATCTTTACTTTGACCACTTTTATTTTCTTTATTGGTAAATAATTTCGTGTTCTTCTCTGTAAAGTTGATGACCTTGAGAAAATACTTGTTACAAAACAGATATTTGGATTTAAAATGATGTATCTGTTGTCCTTAACACATTTTCTTCTTTTCCTAACTACCACAAAACACTCTGTGAATACTATATATACACAGGTAGTCTCTGGGCTACGAACGAGTTCCGTTCTATGAGCCTACGCCCATGACTTAACACGAATTTCTGCGTAAATCGGAATAAACCCTTTAAAATTTCAAAATATCCATCCAAAAAGGCCAAAAGTATTGTATTTTGTTTAATGGTGGAGGATACAGTGCCCTCTGGTGGCAGCGTTGCGTCTGGCTGGACTGTCGTTCAATAAAGGCATCCATACAGGAGTACTCAGACGCCTCACGTGGTTAAGGCCCACATAAGGGTTTAAGTTGCTTCAGCTAATATATGTCTGTGTATGCATTTGTAATTACGTTTATAGCTACAGTTTGTTGAGTTACGTGTGAAGTTTGCTATGACGTTAGCATTCATAGCATTTAAGCTAGTAGACTTTTGTGAAGCAAAGTAGGTTAATTTAATCAACTGATTTACATATTGATCAGACGAGATGGACATTTAAACAACAACCGTTTTGTGTTGAGTGTTCTTTTTTTTAAATGTGTGTCGTTTTGAACAAACGTAAAACGTAAATATGTGTGTTACAGCTTGACAAATTGTCGAAAGTGATGGAAGTAAAAAGCTTCAAAAAGCACAATTGCTTTGTTTGCTGTCAAGCTGAACAGCCTCGGGTTAAGTGAGGACCAAAAAAGTCATGTTAAGAAAGCAAAGTAAAAAATATGATGCTGTGAGGTACAATTCGGTACTGTTTGTGCGACTAAAAAAAAATAGAAAAAGACTGGAGACAAAATGGCAGACGAGACTTCAGCGTTATAAAGTCAAGATCGCAAAGTCGAGTACGTCTTAACCCGGGGACTACATATATGTGTGAGTATATACCAGTACATATATATACATATATACGTATATGTTTTGGTCATGTGCTCTGCAAAGCCCCCCCCGCTCCAAACACACACGCTTACTCACCCGCGTGTAAGGCTCCTTTTGTGAAACACGTGTTTAGATGCTGCTTGGTAAGTTTTGTTTTCTTATCTTGGCTAGATATGCCATGTCGCTTTAGCCTTTAAAGGTCCGTGCTGAGTCATGATCACACACTAAATGCAACCTGTAGCGTTAGCATAGCGTTCAAGTTAGCATTAGTATTTAGTATGGTGAGTGTTATCTTAAACTTTTGGAAAACTTTTTACATACAGTTTGTGGCTTCCAGGTGAGTTTATTTGAAAACAATGCACTGTTTTCCTGCTGAGTGTGTATTATCATCACAAAGATGGTGATATCATTGTACACTTTTCCACAATTATGTGCTCGTCCGTCAATATTCATTCGAAATTGAAGGTAACTTTTTATTGGTTTATGGACTAAAGAATTTCAAGTTTACAGACGAAAACATTTTAAGTAATTGTCAACTAAAATGAGACGAAATTGAGTTTTCGTTGACTAAAACTAGACGAAGGCAAGGTGAGGCAAATTTATTTATATAGCACAATTCAACACAAGGCAATTCAAAGTGCTTTACATCACATGAAGATCATAAAAATCCCATTAAATCAATGGAACGTAAAAACAGAGTCGAAACAGGAAATAAAATTATACATAAAAACCGTATTTAATCACAAATACAATTTAAAAAAATACTACTACTACTACTAATAATAATTGAAATCAGCAATGGAGATATAGCACAAGAGGAATAGAAAGCAAATAGATTAAAGGACCTAACAGTTTTAGCGTACTTCAGACGTTCAGGCAACTTGTTCCAGAGGTGAGAAGCATAATAACTAAATGCTGCCTAACCCTGCTTGGTTCTTGTTCTTGGAACATACAGGAGACCGGTTCCAGACGACTTTAGGGGTCTAGATGTTTCATAGGAATCTAACAAATCAAGCATGTATTTTGGTCCAAGGCTATTAAGTGTTTTACAGACGAGCAGTAGTATTTTATAGTCTATCCTTTGACTCACTGGAAGCCAGTCTAACGATTTCAAAACCGGTGGAATGTGGTCCAGTTCCCTTGTATTTGTGAGGACTGTGGCTGCAGCATTCTGTACTAGCTGCAGCTTCCTGACTGATTTTTTTTTTAATCAAAATCTGTAAATATACCATGGCAAAAGTCCAGTCTGCTGAAAATGAATGCACGCATAAGTTTTTCCATCTCTTGTTGAGTCCTCTTAATTCCGGCTATATTTTTTAGGTGGTAATAAGCAGATTTAGTGACGGGCTTTAGATGGCGATCAAATTTTAGGTCTGAGTCAATAATTGCGCCAATATTTCTGACTGGATTTGTAGCTGTAAGTGACATTGTGCTAAGGTGCCTGCTTATCTTTTTGGCCTAAAAATGATCACTTCTGTCTTCTCCACATTTAACTGGAAAAAATTCTGGCACATCCATTCATTGATTGGATGAATGCATTTACTCAGGGGGACTAAGGGACTATAATCATGCGGAGACACAGAAATGTAGAGATGTGTGTCATCCGCATAGGTGATAGGAGATGTCATACTTTTCCATAATCTGATGTTTAAATAAGAGTGGTCCTAGAATTGACCCTTGAGGGGCTTCACACGTGAAGACGAACACAATTTGAAATAACTAATATATGACTAAGACTAATAAGTATTTTCGTCCAAAAGACTTAGATGAAAATAAAAGGACTGCCAACAAAACAACACTGGTTTACACAAAATTACAATTTATTAATACAATTTATCGTAACATTGCATGTTTTCTTTAATGCCAGGACCTATTTTGTTTTCTTTTTTTGCAACATTCCACTTATGGGCCATTGGGAAAATTGCTTCTATTTATATAAGTCTGGGGATTTTGACTTTTATTCTTGTGCTCTTGTTGTTGTGTGGCTGTTTGCGACAAGCAGTTTAAGAACGTCACGCTCGGGTGAGGCAGAACTACCGCGGCTCTGTGCTTGACTGGAAGACCTCCCGCAGAGCAAACTTCATTCCCTTGAATAGAAAAAGAGGGGGGAAAAACAGCATGTTATTGACTCTGTGGTCAGCCCAAGTGTGCTCAGGAGTTAGTGCAGCGAGCTGTCAATTCTCAAAGGCTAAAAAAAAAAAAAAAAATCATTTTATCAATATTGCATCAGACAGGAGGCCTTTTTCTTATTAATAGAACTACATTTCAGAAGTGCACTCCGCCCATGGTAACTTGGCTTTGCCCGCAGGCTTAAGACTTTTTATTTTATTTTTTTAACTTTCATTGATTGTCACATGCACACTCAAAACTGTCGCATGCATGTTGCATGCAGTGTTTTTGGCAGCAATTTTAATTTTCGACTTAGGCTTAGTCTTACTACTAAAGTCTTAGTCATATTTTATTTATTTCGAAATATGTTTGTCTTCGTCTAGTTTTAGTCGACAATTCTCAAAATGTTTTCGTCGATAAACTTAAATAAATGAATAAATAAAAGGTTTCCAACTATTTCGAATGAACATTGACAGACGAGCACGTAATTGTATTGTCTACAAGGACATCAACATTTTCATAATGATAATACAGACTCTGCTGGAAAACATCACATTATTTGCAATGAACTAAACTCACCTGGACGCCACGAACTGTCTGTAATAACGTTTGAAAGAGTTTAAGAAGAGACTCACTGAGTCACCACGCTAAATTCTAATGATAAGGCAAAAGCTACAAGTTAGTTTAGGGTGACCAAACGTCCTCTTTTGCCCGGACATATCCACTTTTAACATCCTGTTTTGGGCGTCCGGTGGGGTTTTATAAATTTATGAAAAATGTCAGTTTTTTGACTGACGATTTGCACAGAATACTACGGTACTGTTCCAAAGAGCTTGCGTTCAATATGTATATAATCAATAAATACAGTCGGGCAATTAATTATTTAGTAAACCACTAATTGTGCAAGTACTTCCTCTTGAAAATATTAGAGAGGCTTGTAATTGTCAACATGGGTAAACCTCAACCATGACAGAGAGAAAGTGGGGAAAAAAACAGAAAATCACATTGTTTGATTTTTAAAGAATTTATTTGCAAATCATGGTTGAAAATAAGCATTTGGTCAATACCAAAAGTTCATCTCAATACTTTGTTATGTACCCCTTGTTGGAAATAACGGAGGCCAAACGTTTTCTGTAACTCTTCACAACCTTTTCACACACTGTTGTTGGTATTTTGGCCCATTCCTCCATGCAGATTTCCTCTAGAGCAGTGATGTTTTGGGGCTGTCGTTGGGCAACACGGACTTTCAACTCCCTCCACAGATTTTCTATGGGATTGAGATCTGGAGACTGGCTAGGCCACTCCAGGACCTTGAAATGCTTCTTATGAAGCCACTCCTTCGTTCCCCTGGCTGTGTGTTTGGGATCATTGTCATGCTGAAAGACCCAGCCACGTCTCACGTTCAATGCCCTTGCTGATGGAAGGAGATTTTCACTCAAAATCTCTCGATACATGGCCCCATTCATTCTTTCCTTTACACAGATCAGTCGTCCTGGTCCCTTTGCAAAAAAACAGCCCCAAAGCATGATGTTTCCACCCCCATGCTTCACAGTTAGTATGGTGTTCTTCGAATGCAATTCAGTATTCTTTGTCATCCAAACATGAGAACCTGTGTTTCTACCAAAAAGTTCTACTTTGGTTTCATCTGACCATAACACATTCTCCCAGTCCTCTTCTGGATCATCCAAATGCTCTCTAGCAAACCGCAGACGGGTCTGGACGTGTACTGGCTTCAGCAGGGGGACACGTCTGGCAGTGCAGCATTTGAGTCCCTGGCGGCGCATTGTGTTACTGATAGTAGCCTTTGTTACTGTGGTCCCAGCTCTCTGTAGGTCATTCACTCGGTCCCCCCGTGTGGTTCTGGGATTTTTGCTCACCGTCTTGTTATCATTTTGACGCCACGGGGTGAGATCTTGCATGGACAACAACAAGAAATACATTAAATGCCTACACTAACTATTAATATGTTGGTGCTATCGTCGACCAGATGTATTTACGGTTGACACCATGTGGGGGGGCCTGCTGACCTGGGAGAGAAGGGGAAGGGGGGTAGGGAAGTCTATAAGATAAGTGATTGGGAGGGGAAGAGTGTACACAAATCAGCTCTGTGATCTAGAACCCAGTAATCGTGTTAATCCTTTGTGAGTGTAAGCCCGTTGGTAACTGATCCTACGCCGCCCCACCGCCAGTCACCAGCACAGCGACTCCCCACCCAAGCGCGCCCAATCGGGATATGTAGTTTTCAAGTGCTGTGTTTGGAAATATGCTGGTTGAATTGTTTGTCTGTTTATTTCAGTTATTGTTTGCATGTAATATGTATAATCTTGAATAAGAATAATAATGGGAATAACAATTTGTCAATGAAAAGTGGTAGTCTTGAGGCTACAGTTTAATTTACATTATTTTACTGGGAAGAGAAATGAGCTTTTTGTTAAAGCTGGATTTTCTACAGAAAATGTATTATTTAGAACATTGTTTCAGATTATTTATTTCTAAAGTAAGAATTGAAAAGACCGCTATTATTTTGTTCAAGGATTTGCCAATACAGATGAGGCATTTTTTTAAAATCACTATTTAATTCCAGTGTTTTTATTGCGTTATTTTAGAAATAACAAAGCCTGTTAGGTAATCTCTGCGAATTTGAATTTGTGTTTTTGGTTATATAGCTATTTTTTTTTTTATTTAGAAAACTGAATTTTTCTATCCAGACGGAGGAGGCACTCTTTAAATGTATTAAAGTGATAAGGCATCTTTGAGTGAACTTCAAGTAAAATTTAAGTATCTTGAGGTCAGGCCGAGTGTCCTCTTTTTTGGAAATCAAAAAATGGTCACTCTAATTTAGTTTAGTGTGTGATGATCACTCAACACAGATGTTTGACGGCTAATGCAACATGGCATAGCCAAGATAAGAAAACAAACCTTACCAAGCAGCACCTGACACATGTGTGTCACAAAAGGTGCCTGGAATGGGAACACGCCTGTGTGTGGAGGAGGCGCAGCACGTCACATGAGTGACACGACCAAACACTGCTAAAATGCGTGCTAACTACACATACGATAATATCACACATTGTGAACTTATGACGGAAACCATGGCAAATTTTCGTCTTGTTCTCACCTCGTCAGACGACAACTGGCATCCAACTTGTTATGTTTTAGTCTCCAAAGACACGTTTTTAGCTCGTCATCGTGACATCGAAATATTTTAGTTATTGTCATCGTTGACGAAAACAACACTCGTTGCATGTTGAGTTTATTCCACTTTGTTTAGCGATAGCGTGTGACTAATATCGAAAAGGTGATATATATAGCATTTTAGCCAAAAAGGTTATCGCTATCACCAAGAATCGATATATTGTTTTGAAAGAGAAGAGGAACCAATGGGGTGCCATGAAAATCTTTTACTAGCATAGCGTCTACGTTAGCTCACCGGCTACCATTTACGGCACTAGGAATCCAATTCATTTAGACTGGATTGGACGTCGAGCGCTGTCAATGGAACCGAAACCAAAGCGTTTACAACCAGTCTTTTGTCGGCATTTACACGTCACTTTCTATTCATTTTAGGGCATTTACAGGGTACTTCCTGTTGATTTTTGAAGGACTTCCTATTCATTTGGGGGCTTTCTTGGGTACCTTCCTGTTCAGTAACCCAAAATCAACAGGAAATGACCCGTAAATGCCCCCAAAATAAAGTGACCGAAAATCAGAAGGAAATGACGTGAAATGCCCCAAAATGAAGTAACTGCCTGGCATTGGCTGCCACTGATGGACTGATAGACTTCCAATCAATTTGACGTGGGAGGGATGGCAGCGAACGAACAAATTATCACCAAATGCCACCCTCCCATTGTAAATGGATTGGACGTCAACTAGTGTTAAACTCATTCTAATTCACAGCAGAAGGATGAAAATAGCTTGTTTTTCTGTTTTGTGGAATCTCGTAGGATTATTTCCTGACCTGTGTATCGCTATTTGTGGCATCCTCAAATCTTGAGATAATTGTTATCGTACCCAGAGGTTCCCACCCCTATTGTACATACAAGTTGTGTTGCACCACTACTAGTATCAGTACTCATACAGTACTAAAATGACGTCATATGTATCTGGGAGTCCTGAGAAATAACGTGCCGATGCTGCGCAATATGTATTCTTTGATTTTCCACACCCAAGATGGCCTCCAGCAAAGAACATTGCCGTATTTAACGGAGCACTTGTCCATAATGACGATAGGCATCCAATCATGTGGCGTCCAATCCGGTGTTGTTTTGGTAGCCCTTTTAATTTTCATCTTAGTCTTAGTGTTTTGGATAAAAATACTCATTAGTCTTATTTTAGTCTTTTCAAAATGTGTCCGTCTTTGTCTAGTTTTAGTCGGTGATTACTCAAAATGTTTGTCTGTTAAATTCAAAGGTTTTAGTCCATAAATAAATAGATAAATTAAGGTTTCCAAGAATTTCGAATGAGCATTGACAGACGAGCACATATTGTAGCGTCTACAAAAACAACACACACTTTCCGATGATAATATATCTCAGCAGTAAACCAGTACATTATTTCAATTAATTATAGCCACATGGAAGCCACGAACTGTAAAGGTTTCCGAGCGTTTAAAACACTTGCCATGCTAAATGCTAATGCTAGCTTGAACATTATGCTAACACTACGAGTTACATTTAGTGTGTGAAGATCACTTAGCACACACCATTAAAAAGCGAAAGCAACATTGCATATTCTCTCTTGCCAAGATAAGAAAACAAATCTTACTGAGTGTTTCAAAACAAGCAGGCCTAGCTTGAAGCACATTCTAAACAAAGGTGAGGTGTAGCACGTCACATGAGTGACACGACCCGAACATACTACACGTACAATTGTTCACGCATTGTGAACAAATGACAGAAACTTTCATCTCGTCGTCGTCTCGTCAGACGAAAACTGGCATTCAATGTTTTACAGTACCAACAAATGTTTTAGCTCGTCATCGTCGACGAAAACAATGCTGTGCTATATGTACTCTTTGAGATTTACTTTCCCTACCCAAGATGGCCCCCAGATACACTCACTTCCATCCCAAATGGAGTGCTTGTCCATGATGTTGAAAGACATTCAGTAGTGTCCTGTCCAATCATCCTTCTACAGTGAATTTAAATGTATTTATCCCTAGTAGACGTCCAATCCATTTAAAGTGGGAGGGTGTCAGCCCTCGCACTCCAAATGGATTGGACATCTACAGCTGTCAATGGCAGCCAAACAAATAAAAATGTTTTGTTTGAAGAAAACAAAAACGGTACCATATTGGCTGATATCACTCAGCTAGGAATCGTATCAGGAGTTTGAAAATGTATCGGGCAAATAAGCATGGAAGCTGTGTAATTTTTTTTCTAGAAAAAAAGTACCACTTCATTAACTGAATATTTTTTAGTTTTCCTTTTAAGCGTTTTTGTGTTATTTTATCAAATATTTTCTTAGTTTTACTGACAATTCCTTTCTGGAATCCACACTGAAGATGATCCTGTAATATTCTATTTCAGGTTTATTGTTATGCATATGGTATGTGTTCCCCCTGAGGACTCAAGAAGCTATATTTCATCTCTAAAGAAGATTTCCTACAGAAGGAAGCAATGGAATAAATGTGAAAAAAGTGATTTTGACCATAAAATCCTCATTGAAGCTCAGCACAGAGCGAACACTCGTCACATTGGAGTAATCATTGATGGAAGCTACATGGTGCAATAAAGAGCAAATCGCCACCGCTTTCACTTCTGTACTATGGAAGACTTTCCCGTTTGTAGTCATCCACTTGATAGATGCTTTTAATCGCAAAAATTGAGGAACAATAAGGACCAGACCAGAACATAAACAAGAAAGAGTAAATATCAAAAAGTAACACAGGCTAAAGGCCGTTTCACACTAGCATTGTGTCTATGGGAGGGCAATTTTGGATGGAGTGGCAAGTCTTGAGTGAATTTTCGCTGAGGGGCGGAATCCAAAATGGAAGCTTGTTCTATTTTCACAGTCTTGACGCGCTGACGTGAACAACGCATCCAATATCAGAAGGGCAGGCGTACTGCTATCTGTACTATTAGGCTGTTTTGACAGACGGACACACATATATCACGGCCGAAGAAACCTTAATAAATGTGCTTGTCAAGTCAAACTCTGAGAAACATCAACAAAAAGCAGTGAGCTGGCAACCAGGGCTTGAACTGGAAAATCACCAGCATAAAAGTAACATGGCAACGGCGCACAGCTGAAACAGATTGGCCAATCAATACATGAGGAATCCAAAGCTATAAAGGCAGGGAAGGAAGATGACAGCCTGGTTTGGCTAGCGACACTTGCAGTCCTGTGCAGCTGGCGACGTTAGCAAAAAACTAACCAAAAAGGCAGCCGGTAAGCAGCAAAACTTGGAAGTTGCTATGTGCCAGCGGCGGCCATTAGCACATGGCATGACTCACCAGTTGAAATGTTTGGACACTTGTGGTTTTTGTTTAGGGGGTCATTTGGGTTTTGAGTCACTGGTTTAATATTGACATTTGATGTATTATAGGTTTCACTGTTATTGTGTTAATTGGAAAAAATGTAGTTTAATAAATTTGTCTTTTGGTATAAAAAGTTTAATTATTTAGAAGGGAGAGTTAAAACATTGTGTAATTTAAAACGAGGTAACTGACTGTTCTAAAATAGTTGTAGTTTGTGTTAGATATAAACTATAAAATGTTATTGTTGAATTGTTAAAGTAAATTTGTATTCAAGGTTTTTCAGCTAATGGAAATGGTTTCCACAATGCTCAAATAAAAAAGAGAAAAGGAAAACTGTTCATTTGTTTGAGTGAATCCCAGTTGCTCTGGGCTAACGCCAAATCTGTTTTTCAAATTGGGAGCTGTACTGGGACTTAAAGCAGAAACTTGACAGTGCTTTTATAAACCTAAGGGAAAATTCTGTTTGTTACCTTCACTGGGGTCCATATTTCTGCTTGTTTAGACAAGGTGATTGGCACCTTGCATATTGTTATTATTGAGTGACAGTTTTGCACGCATCACTAATTTATGTAAGTAAGACTAGAAAGAAATGTGACAGCACATCACCCTGAGCCTGGAGTCCTGCCTACTTCACCTGAGTTGATTGGCTAGCTGTTTGGCAGACTGACTTGCTGACAGACTATTTGGTTTTCAGACTGATTGACTGACTACCTTTTCTCATGTTTGATTTTGTTTCAAATTATAAATGAACTTTCCTCTTTCATTATTGCTTTAATAATAACTGAGCAGGAGACTTTTGTAATGCTCAAATGCTCTTAATCCCAGGCGATTGTTGTGCGTGTTTTAACAACCGTTCTAAAAAAAAAAAAAAAAAAATGTTTAAAGAGAAGACATTCTGAATACTTTGTCATTATTTTTATTTTTCCACAAAATCGGAAAATCGGGTTTGAGAGAAAATAATCGGGATTTTCTTGCTAGGCCAAACCGAACAGCCTTAACTCGAGATGTTTTTGTCTGCAAAAATTCTGCAAGGTTTTACTCTAAAAATAAAAATTCCAACAATTTCGACAGCATACGTTTTGAAAAATGTATGCAAACTATTATAAATTTAAAAAACAGGTTCATACCACAACAAAAAAGGGATGCAGGGCTGTCTAAACTTCTACCATTATTAAAAACAAGAAACAAACTGCTACTAAGTTATGTCCAAACCACCGAATGCAGCACTTAGTATAGGTTAATACACATACCGTACCGTACCGTACCGTACCATACCATACCATCATATTCCGCTTGCTCCGAGGTCGGGTCGCGGGGGCAGTAGTTTTAGCAGGGAAGCCCAGACTTCCCTCTCCCCAGACACTTCAACCAGCTCCTCCGGCGGGATCCCAAGGCGTTCCCAGGCAAGCCGAGAGAGTCTCTCCAGCGTGTCCTGAGTCTTCCCCGGGGCCTCCTGTCGGTGCGATATGCCTGGAATACCTCTCCAGGGAGGCGTCTAGGAGGCATCCTAACCAGATGCCCGAGCCACCTCAGCTGGCTCCTCTCAACGCGGAGCAGTAACGGCTCTACGCCGAGTCCCTCTCGGATGACCGAGCTTCTCACCCTATCTCTAAGGGAGAGCCCGGACATCCTGCGGAGAAAACTCATTTCAGCTGCTTGTTTCCGGGATCTTTTTCTTTCGGTCACGACCCACAGCTCGTGAGCATAGGTGAGGGTAGGAACGTAAATCGACTGGTAAATCGAGAGCTTTGCCTTTCGGCTCAGCTCCTTCTTCAACACCACGGACCGGTGCAGAGTGCGCATTACTGCAGACGCTGCACCGATCCGCCTGTCGATTTCCCGCTCCCACCTACCCTCACTCGTGAACAAGACCCCAAGGTACTTGAACTCCTCCACTTGGGGCAGGATCTCCGGATAATACACACTCAGCAGGAAAACCACATCCTGGACACCATGGACTGTTAACTTTATGTACAAGCTAATGCTAACGCTACAAGATACATTAAGTGTGTGATGATCACTCATACCAGACCTTTCAAGGCTAAAGCAATATTGCATTATCTCTCTTGCCAAGATATGAAAGCAAATCTTACCCTGTGTTTCAAAACAAGCAACCCTGGAGTGCAGCCTAGCTTGAAGCCAAGGGCGTAGGTTTGCATAAGGACAGGAGGGACATAACATTACCAACTTTTTAGGATGATCAGATTGTCCCCACCAACTTTTAGGCAACCTTATTTGCATTATAAAATGACTTCAGTTATATAGGTCATTTAGATTGTCTTCCCATATGCCGTAAGGATAGACTTGACCCTATAATAATTAAGTGAATTATTTTCATTATGTTCAGACTTACATTTACCCCTTTTCACTTGCTAAATGTGCCAGTCCATTTTTCCCCTCAAACGCATGTTTGATTGGTTGATTACTTATACAACATGTTGACAACATGCCGCCTCCTCTGCCCCCTTCAAAGAGGAGGGATATTAGTGTTTTTTTTTTTCAGCCAGCAGCACCAGCAGCCACTGTAAGTAATGTAAAAAGACGTCAATGTTGTGGAGGTGGGAACACACCACAAATTTTGCTACTGAAAATCCGACCTGCATCAGAGTTAACTTAACGTTAAATTGTGTGAATGTGCGAACCTGAAAAACAAAAGTAGCAAGCTAATTAGAAAGGTGTCCTCCTGTATGTGTTTTGTCCTCAAACTGTAAGAAATGTAGTGAACCGAGGTTTACTCACTTCTCCCCAATCGTGATTTTTGTTTTATTAATGTGGCCCGAAAGCAGCCCAAAGGACCTTTTATTTTCTGTTGAGTTTGGCTGTGCTTGTAGACAAAAGCAGTAGTGTTTTATCTGAAGGAAGGCTTCATTTTTATTTATTTTCGTTATTCTCTGACTAAGACGTTTTTTCAGTTATATTCAATTTATTTAGACAATGTTGAGTGGATTTAAGACAAATGTTTATTTTTTGCATTCCTGGATAGTTAACAGATTATTAACACGTTTGTATTTATTGTGTATGTTAACGTAATTTATGTTCAAATATTTCATTTTAAATTTGCTAATAAAATCCAGACATTTATGTTTTCAAAATGTTTCTTTAGTAGATTTTAAAAACAAAGGTTTGAATCGAATGGTTTATCACCTGAACCAATACATATGAAAGTTAGCATAAGTCAATACAGACTTATTTTGCATTGATCATTTAGCCTATCAATTAATTAGGTTGATATTTGTGAGAAATGTATCCCTGACCCCCATTCACCTAATCAGTTTGGTCTTATTAATGTCCTGTCCCCAGCAAAAAGTTAACATGCAGATTATGCTGTTATCATCCCTACCAATGTTGAGACCAAACCTACGCCCTCGTTTGAAGCACATCAGTTGTTCATTTGTCACTCATCAGACGAAAATTGGCATTCCTCTCGTTAGGTTTTAGACTCCTAAGACACTTTAACTCGTTATCGTCATGAAAATACTGGTCGTCGATGAAATATTTTCGTTATTGCCATCGTTGACGTAAAGAACAACGATCCCAGATTGCCCGCCCAGTCTCGTGATGTCAATCTTCTATCAGTGTGTACAGTGGGGCAAATAAGTATTTAGTCAACCACCAATTGTGCAAGTTCTCCTACTTGAAAAGATTAGAGAGGCCTGTAATTGTCAACATGGGTAAACCTCAACCATGAGAGACAGAATGTGGAAAATAAAACAACAGAAAATCATTGATTTTTAAAGAATTTATTTCCAAATTAGAGTGGAAAATAAGTATTTGGTCAACCACAAACAAGCAAGATTTCTGGCTGTCAGAGGTCTAACTCCTTCTAACGAGGCTCCACTCGTTACCTGTATTAATACCACCTGTTTTAACTCATAATCACCTATCTACAAACTCAGTCAGTCATACTCCAAACTCCACTATGGCCAAGACCAAAGAGCTGTCGAAGGACACCAAAGACAAAATTGTAGACCTGCACCAGGCTGGGAAGACTGAATCTGCAATAGGTAAAACGCTTGGTGTAAAGAAATCAACTGTGGGAGCAATTATTAGAAAAAGGAAGTCATACAAGACGACTGATAATCTCCCTCGATCTGTGGCTCCATGCAAGGTCTCACCCCGTGGCGTCAAAATGATAACAAGAACGGTGAACAAAATTCCTACAACCACATGGGGGGACCTAGTGAATGACCTACAGAGAGCTGGGACCACAGTAACAAAGGCTACTACCAGTAACACAATGCGCCGCCAGGGACTCAAATCCTGCACTGCCAGACGTGTCCCCTTGCTGAAGCCAGTACATGTCCAGGCCCGTCTGCGGTTCGCTAGAGAGCATTTGGAAGATCCAGAAGAGGACTGGGAGAATGTGTTATGGTCAGATGAAACCAAAATAGAACTTTTTGGTAGAAACCAAGTTCTCGTGTTTGGAGGAGAAAGAATACTGAATTGTATCCGAAGAACACCATACCCACTGTGAAGCATGGGGGTGGAAACATCATTCTTTGGGGCTGTTTTTCTGCAAAGGGACCAGGACGACTGATCCGTGTAAAGGAAAAAAATGAATGGGGCCATGTATTGAGAGATTTTTATTGAAAATCTCCTTCCATCAGCAAGGGCATTGAAGATGAGACGTGTATAAAAGACACCTGTCCATAACCTGTCATTCAGTCACACTCTTAACTCCACTATGGCCAAGACCAAAGAACTGTCGAAGGACACCAAAGACAAAATTGTCGACCTGCACCAGGTTGGGAAGACTGAATCTGCAATAGTTAAAACACTTGGTGTAAAGAAATCAACTGTGGGAGCAATTATTAGAAAATGGAAGACATACAAGACCACAGATAATCTCCCTCGATCTGGGGCTCTAGGCAAGATCTCACCCCGTGGTGTCAAAATGATAACAAGAACGGTAAGCAAAAATCCCAAAATCACACGGGGGAACCTAGTGAATGACCTACAGATAGCTGGGGCCGCAGTAACAAAGGCTACTATCAGTAACACAATGTGCCGCCAGGGTCTCAAATCCTGCACTGCCAGACGTGTCCCCTTGCTGAAGCCAGTACACGTCCAGGCCCATCTGTGGTTCACTAGAAAGCATTTGGATGATCCAGAAGAGGACTAGGAGAATGTGTTATTGTCAGATGAAATTAAACAGAAACACAGGTTGTCGTGTTTGGAGGAGAAAGAATACTGAATTGCATCCGAAGAACACCATACCCACTGTGAAGCATGGGGGTGGAAACATCATGCTTTGGGGCTGTTTTTCTGCAAAGGGACCAGGACAACTGATCTGTGTAAAGGAAAGAATGAATGGGGCCATGTGTACAGAGATTTTGAGTGAAAATCTCCTTCCATCATCAAGAGCATTGAAGATGAGACAAGGCTGGGTCTTTCAGCATGACAATGATCCCAAACACACAGCCAGGGCAACAAAGGAGTGGCTTCATAAGAAGCATTTCAAGGTCCTGGAGTGGCTTAGCCAGTCACCAGATCTCAACCCCGTAGAAAATCTGTGGAGGGAGTTGAAAGTCCGTGTTTCCCAACGACAGCCCCAAAACATCATTGCTCTAGAGGAGCTCTGCATTGAGGAATGGGCCAAAATACCAGCAACAGTGTGTGAAAACTTGTGAAGAGTTACAGAAAACGTTTGGCCTCCGTTATTGCCAACAAAGGGTTGCCTGGTACACCAGACTCACCGCTGTTCCAGCTATTGAGTCTGGCGACCATTCAGCGGATACAATTTCCAGGGCGGAGCAAGCCACAGCAAACAGACAGCGGAGTGGACCAATCAGCGACGGGCAGACGTGACGTTAGTAAAACGACAAGGGCAGGACGAGGGACTTGCGCGCGGAAATAAACATACGAGGAGAGTGGAGTTTATTCAACATGGCTAGCGCGAGACAGACTGTTGTCAATGACTCGTGTCGATGTGTTTTTGGTCATTTAAAACTGATCTTACCGTGGATTGGAACATATTTTCGGCTCTCCTGTTCACCATCTGTGTTGTTGTGGAGACTTCTGACGCGCAAGAGTGACGTTGCTCGTTTAGGACACGTCACGCAAATAAACGAATCTGATTTGTCGATTGATTTTGTACTTGCTCGAGAGGCCGTTAATGGGCTGGTTCCCAGACCTTTCTCTCAGTGTTTGAAAAATACAGGGAGAACAGTCTGGCCGTGCCAGGCAAAACAAAGGGTACATAACAAAGTATTGAGATGAACTTTTGGTATTGACCCAGTACTTATTTTCCACCATGATTTGCAAATAAAATCTTTATTTTCTGTTTTTTTTTCCCATATTCTGTCTCTCATGGTTGAGGTTTACCCATGTTGACAATTACAGGCCTCTCAAATATTTTCAAGTGGGAGAACTTGCACAATTAGTGGTTGACTAAATACTTATTTGCCCCACTGTATGTGCTTGGGTATCACCGATTAAAAGTGTATTTGTATTCGTCCCGTAGCGTTACAGTCAGGGCATCACGGTTTGGTGCATGTAGTCCATGTTGCAAAAAAGGTTGGGGACCCCTGCTTTAATGCATTTCAGGGAACTTTTCTTATAACACTTAGAACTTTGAATTGCTGCGTTTTGGCCTGCTGGCAAATGAGACGATGGATTGTGAAGGCCTTTGGGTAATAGCTGGAACGTTCCAAAAGCCCATGTATTGTGTATATTCCTAATGAGGCAGCTCCATGTAGCCCACGAGGTCCACCGGGCACAGAGAGCACCAGATGTCGCCAGCTCGCTGGCTCTTTCCAAAGCCCATCTGCCACAGTAAATATTTAGCCACCGGGAGAAAGCGCTGACATGCGCTTGCACCTGCATCATTACAGTACTGCTGCCGCTCAAGCGTTTTGTTTGTTTGCATCTTCATCCTAAGAATAGGTAAACAACTCCCACGCATGGCAACCCCTTGGACGTAACCTCACCTGTGCTGCTTCTTCCTGTGTGGGTTGCAGCACAAAGTCCTTTTCAATCTAAACTTATCTTCTAACATCCTCAACTCTCACACCAACTGCCCTCATGTCTTCCTTCAATACGTCTATCGAGCACAGTGCGTGCTAATGAAGAGAAAAGGCGCCCGGGAACCATCGAATAAGCTTTTGGAGCTCGGGTGGCGTGACTCAATGGGGAGTCACAGGTCATCGAAGCGGACACTGCAGTATGGCCGCCCCCGCCTGACACCCCTCGCCAACCTTGCAGAAGATTAGACGCTAACGAATTATTGAAGAGGAAGTGGATGAGAATCTAGACCCCGGAGTCGAAAATGCTTCTGAGGAGCTGCACGCGGCAAAGCGAGGTCAGAGTATCCAGATGGGTTGTCATGGAAACCTTAAAGTATAACAATAAGGGAGGAGTGGAGAACTTATTGGATGTGGTAACTACCCAACGACTTCACATATTTTTGAGGACTATCTTTTTGCCATAAAAAAAAAAATCAACACTTGGTAACTTATCAGCGACTTTTCAGATTTTAGCAACCTCAACTCATTCACTCCCAGACATTTTCACCGGAGTAAGCGGGGCCGGCCCAGCCTATACGCAGACTATGCAGCTGCTTAGGGCCCCTGACCACTAGGGGGCCCCCAATCTGGCAATTGTTTAATTTATATTCTATTTCGTTTACTACAGTTTGCTTTATTTGACTTTTGTGAGTTTTGATACTTGATTACAAGCTTAAAAAAAAAGTTCGTCCATCTTTCTTTCCTCTTTTAGAAAAAGGTTTGGCGCTATCGACTGTAAGTACTGACAATCATTTGGGGTGAGAAGTTTGAAGTATGCAGTCCAACAAAATCTGATTAATATACAAAATATGGACGTATGGGTTGGATTGCATGTATGGGTTTCACAGTACACTGTGACGAAATGGTGGGCCAAAAATATGGGCCCCTTTGCATTATTTTGCTTGGGGCCCCGAAATGGCCTGGGAGTAAGGCCCTTCGCTCCCGGCCGTTTTACTGGATTTTGACTGATTTTGCAAGACTCACAGAAAATTCTGTTCTATTGCTATATAAACATGTGACCCACCAAAAGAAAGATTAGTCTCTTCTTTCAGCAGAAAAAAGTTACTTCATATCTTTTTCCATTCTTTAAAAAATCAGCATTAGAAAATAGCTTAGTTTGAGCAATTTTCCAATTTCTGATGAAAAAACAGAAATTGAGCTTTTTGTGAAAGCATACATTTCAAACATACAGTGCCCTCCATAATTATTGGCACCCCTGGTTAAGATGTGTTTTTTAGCTTCTAATAATTTTTTAAATTCAAATAATATGGGACCTTAATGGGAAAAAAAGAGACAAATCCAACCTTCAATACAAGTGCATTTATTCAGTGGGGAAAAAAATCCCAGATAAAGAAATAATTATTTGACATCAAATAATGTGTGTCACAATGGCGTACCGAACGCAGGCTATTTTTAGACCGTGACGTCGCATCGTAAAGCGGAAGTAAAGCCGAAGTGGGACATTATAGACCCACCCTCGCATAGACCCAACGTAAAAAGTGCTACTTTTCTCCGGTAATCTTTCAAAAATGAACATGCCGATCACGCATTGCTTTTTTGGAACTTGTAGAAACGACTCTAGACATTACGACACATGAAGGATGTTTTCTTCATACGTTCCGGAAACCAAAAACTCGAGAGGAAAAAATGTGAAGACCGAATCAACTTGCGCGGACTTTAACACCAGCTCGGCGAATCCATTCACGTTTCATATGCAGTAAACATTATGTTGGGTTGGCATGGTCTTTCAGAGGACAAAGAGGTAAGCCATTTTTATATTTTCAACTTATTTTTTTAGCGTAACGTTGTGCCGTACTGCTTGTCTGACAATGAATGACCTGAAAAGAATTACAATGGTGTCTGCCTGCCACTGTTGCCACTTCTGTTATATATATATATAAAAAAAACAACTTTAGTAAGGGGGAAGTGTAAATAAATTATAGGATTAAGATGTGTTATCAATGAAAAAATTAAGTGTTCATTGGCTGTCACTGAGTAGCATTTGCGATCGCTACACAAAGCTAACTAAATTACCCCCAAGAACGGTAAGAGACGTAGGACAACCAGAGGATATATAAGAAAGACAGGGCTGATTGCAAAGGATAGCTTGTTTAAACAGGAGAATGTCATTGTCAGTCGCGTCGATATAAAAGCTAAAGCTGTGCTTAGGTCGGCTCGTTTTTTTCGTCTTTCAGCCTTCGACACTAAAGCCATCTCTTTAACTGAACATTTTTATGTTCTTCCACATCTTTGCCAGTGAATTTGGCACCAGGCACATCATTTTCGGAGAAAATTGATTGGTTTAACTCTGTAAACATCTCCTTCGTACACGATTTCCATTCATTTCCTATTAGGGACAAACGTTGGCTTGTCCTTACTTAGCAACAGTAGCTAATGTCATGAATATTAATGAGCGGAAGTGACGTGTTGCTTGCGGTACGCCATTAATAGCACCCCTGGTGTTAATACTTTGTACAACCCCCTTTTGCCAACAAAACGAGGTCTGGGGACTGAGATGGCCATGGGAGGAGCTTGATTTTGTGTCTGGTGAACCATTTATGTGTAGATTTGGCCATATGTTTTAGGGTCATTGTCTTGCTGAAAGACCCATCTTCAGCTTTCGGGCAGAGGGCAACAGATTTTGATTTAAAATGTCCTGGTATTTCAAAGCATTCATGATGCCATGCGCCCTAACAAAGTTCCCAGGGACTTTGGAAGCGAAACAGCCCTACAGCATCACTGACCCACCCCCATACTTCACAGTGGGTATGAGGTGCTTTTCAGCATGCTTCACCAGGCTTCAACTGGGACCGTGTGCTTTGGTCAGATGAGACCAAGATTGAGCTTTTTGGAACCAAACACTCTAAGTTGGTCTGGCGTGGCATGAAAGATGCGCATGCTGGAGTCTAAGACATAACAAGACGAATGCCAATTTTTGGCTTTTCACAATGTGTGACATTTTATTGTATGTGTGGTCATAGCAATGTTTGGTTGTGTCATGTGACGTGTTGCACCAATCACCAGATTTGCTTGTTTTGAAACACATGGGAAGATTTGCTTCCTTGGCATGCAATCTTGCTTTAGCTTTAAAAAGTCTGTACTGAATGATCATCAGACACTAACTCGTCATAGGGTTAGCATAGGATTCATGTTCACTTTAGGATTAGCATTAGCTTCAGCATGGCGAGTGTCCTCTTAAAGTTTACAGTCCATGGCGTCCAGGTCTGTGCAAATTGCAAATACTGTGGTTTTCATGCAAAGTGTGTATTATCAGAGGAAGAAGTGCTGCATACGGTGGTTTGGGCATAGCTTGATAGCAGTTTACTTCTTGGTTTTAATAATAGTAGTAGTTCAGACAGCCCTGCTTCTGATTTAGTGCATGTATGAACGTTTTTTTTTTTTTTTTTTTTTTTTGTAATAGTTTGCATACATTTTTCAAAACGTAATTTTTCGAAATTGTTTTTTTTTTTTTTTTTTTTTAGATTGAAACCTTTGAATTTTTGCAGAGGAAAACATCTTCAGTATTCGTCAACTAAAAGCAGACAAAAGCAAACCATTTTTGAAACTAGAAACTGCAATTTCTGGAGAAATTACTATAGGGGCTTTGCTGTGGAGAGATACAGATATTAGACTCACACAGGTTGATTTGGGAACATTTGGGTGACATGCCCTGGTGATATCAGGTCACTTCATGTAGATTTGGGACATTTTGGGGGACATGTCCTGGTGATCTGAGGTCACTTCCTGTTGATTTGGCGACATTTTGGTGACATGTCCTGATGATGTCATGTCAATGCAAAATAAATGCCTTTGAAAATGAATGGAAAATTTGGACGCACATGGCCTTCAATGGCATTGACCTACGTATGCGTCGAGTACATTGTCATCAATAGAATTGACATACATGGCCTTCAATGGCATCTGTGTACATGGGCGTCAATGAATAGGAAATTTGGACATACATGGCCATCAATGCCATTAACCAAAGTAAATTCCATTGGAAATGAATGGGAAATTTGGACGTACATAACCGTCAATGGCATCCACTTACATATAAGCCACTGGAATCCGAGTAAATAACAAGGCAGAGAATATGAAAGAAAGAAAGAAAGAAAGTTGAGCATATAACTAAGACTAATAAGTAGGGCTGTCAAAATGATCACGTAACGGGCGGTAATTAATTTTTTAAATTAATCACGTTAAAATATTTGACGCAATTAAGGCACATGCCCCGCTCAAACAGATTAAAATGACTACAGAGTAATGTCCGCTTGTTTCTTGATTTTTGGTGTTTGGTGCCCTCTGCTGGCCCTTGGGTCCAACTGATTTTATGGGTTAGTACCATGAGTGAGCATGGTGTAATTATTGACATCAACAATGGCGAGCTACTAGTTAATTTTTTGATTGAAAATTTTACAAATTTTAATATAACGAAAACATTAAGAGGGGTTTTAATATAAAATTTCTATAACTTGTACTAACATTTATCTATTAAGAACTACAAGTCTTTCTATCCATGGATCACTTTAAGAGAATGTTAATGCCATCTTGTTGACTTGTTATAATAAACAAATACAGTACTTATGTACAATATGTTGACTGTTTATGTCCGTCTTGTCTTATCTTTCCATTCTAACAATAATTTACAGAAAAATATGGCCTATTTTATAGATGGTTTGAATTGCGATTAATTACGATTAATTAATTTTTAAGCTGTAATTAATTCGATTAAAAATTTTAATCGTTTGACAGCCCTACTAAGAAGTATTTTTGTCTAAAAGACTAAGACGAAAATTAAAAAGGCTGCCGAAAACAACATTGAAAGAAACAATAACTTTGTCAAATTACAGATCCTGAAACTGAGTAAGCAGGTCAACAAACGTCCTACTGTTCTGAACTCATTTGCTGCCATTGACTGTGATAGATGTCCAATCCAATTTGACTGGGACCATGTAAATGGCACTCAATGATCATTCAATTTCCATGCTAGTTCCAATGGATTTGATGTCTATCATTCATTGAACTGAAGTAGGAAGGGTCAAACAGGCGTCTTCTATGTCAAATATGGACATTTGAGCACTGTAATGATCACAGTGGTGGGAATCGGAGGGTACATTAGTATCGTAAATGTCTTATTAAATGTACTGAATTTCTAATGGCAGGAAGAAGTACACAATTTTGGTAAATGCACACACCAAAAGACCTTTAGTTTTCCATAGGGGACTGAATTACCACATTCGATATTTCAGATCAGTTTTCTATTCAAGTGAAATTCCGACTCCAAATTACCCTTCATATTCATAATAAGCAACACACGTACGCACGTACACAAGAGCGTGAAGAATGCCGATGAGGTATGGAAGAGTCATGCAGGGTAACACAAAAATTCACTTCTCTGTCAAGCATCTCACAAAGGAGAATATTCAAAAAACGCCCCTGCTCTTTATGGCTCCAAAATGGCCTCCCACCACATGTACGCATGAAGAAATTTGACATTTTCAGCTGTTTAAGTGGAGGCTTTTCTTCTCTTATTGCATCAGGCTCTCACGTTACCCACAATTCTGCAGTGAAAATGCATACATGAGCTGCATTGAGCAGAGATGGAATACAAAACTGGCCTTGTATTCTCTTGCTATACATCAGATATAATAAAAACAGCTGTGTTGCTATGGTACCTGCACATGTAGAATGAGGAAAGGCTTGTTGGCAAATACAACTGTATCTTTTGAATGGTTAAGATACAGTATTTTTCGGACTATAAGTCGCATTTTTGGGGGAAATGTAGTTGATAAAATCCAACACCAAGATGAACTCGTTCCTCTAGCTGTGGCCACCTTGCTTGTAGCCCACGATTAGCTTTTTTTTCCTAGTAGGAGTAACCTCAGCATTTCGCCAGTCCCTTACAAGTTTCTCATTAACTCTAAACTTGTTTTCTGCGGCTAATTTCACAACCTGCAGTTTGTAATCTGCATAATATCATTGTTTTTTGTGCCATTTTGTTCAGCCCTTCTCAGTTGTTTTTAATAAGTTCCCGCCGATGTTGAAACGCAGGCCTTGAGAGCCCTTTTTGCAGTTTAATGTTAAAATAAAATATAAAATGATGTGGCGCAAAACACTCAGATGATTTGAAGCTCTGCTCTTGGAACCCCAATTTGGCCAAATTTCCAAAATTGTCCTATATGCATGTGTGATACATCATTGGAAAGCTTATAATCTTTTAATTTTCTGGGGGACGGAAAAAAAAAAAAAAAAAACTTAAACAGCAAAACTCCATGTAGCATGTATCACTGGGTGTCAAGACACAGCTGTGACAAAGGTCACGATGCAGAAATCGCAGACATCAAGGAGTGGTCGAGAGTTTTTTTCCATATATTTACAGTGGGGCAAATAAGTATTTAGTCAACCACCAATTGTGCAAGTTCTCCTACTTGAAAAGATTAGAGAGGCCTGTAATTGTCAAAATGGGTAAACCTCAACCATGAGAGACAGAATGTGGGGAAAAAAAAACAGAAAATCACATTGTTTGATTTTTAAAGAATTTATTTTTCCAAATTATAGTTGAAAATAAGTATTTGGTCAACCACAAACAAGCAAGATTTCTGGCTGTCAAAGAGGTCTGACTTCTAACGAGGTCTAACGAGGCTCCAACCGTTACCTGTACTAATGGCACCTGTTTTAACTCATTATCGGTATAAAAGACACCTGTCCACAACCTCAGTCAGTCATACTCCAAACTCAACTATGGCCAAGAGCAAAGAGCTGTCGAAGGACACCAGAGACAAAATTGTAGACCTGCACCAGGCTGGGAAGTCAAGGATATCTACCTCATATCTATCGCTTAATTGTATTTGTTTTTTTTGTTTTTTTTTTGTTACTGTCGCATTTTCTCCGATATGTTTGATGATAAATAATGGATCCAAACAAGAAAAATTGAAAAAAAAATTCAAGAGGGTACAGTGGGGCAAATAAGTATTTAGTCAACCACTAATTGTTCTCCAACTTGAAAATATTAGAGAGGCCTGTAATTGTCAACATGGGTAAACCTCAACCATGAGAGACAGAATGTGGAGAAAACAGAAAATCACATTGTTTGATTTTTAAAGAATTTATTTGCAAATCATGGTGGAAAATAAGTATTTGGTCAATACCAAAAGTTCATCTCAATACTTTGTTATGTACCCTTTCTTGGCAGTAAACGGAGGCCAAACATTTTCTGTAACTCTTCACAAGCTTTTCACACGCTGTTGCTGGTATTTTGGTCCATTCCTCCAGGCAGATCTCCTCTAGAGCAGTGATGTTTTGGGGCTGTTGTTGAGCAACACGGACTTTCAACTCCCTCCACAGATTTTCTATGGGGTTGAGATCTGGAGACTGGCTAGGCCACTACAGGACCTTGAAATGCTTCTTACAAAACACACAGCCAGGGCAATAAAGCCCTGGCTGTGTGTTTGGGATCATTGTCATGCTGAAAGACCCAGCCACGTCTCATCTTCTATGCCCTTGCTGATGTAAGGAGATTTTCACTCAAAATCTCTCGATACATGGCCCCATTCATTATTTCCTTTACACAGATTAGTCATCCTGCTACCTTTGCAGAAAAACAGCCCCAAAGAATGATGTTTCCACCCCCAATGCTTCACAGTGGGTATGGTGTTCTTCGGATGCAATTCAGTATTCTTTCTCCTCCAAACATGAGAACCTGTGTTTCTACCAAAAAGTTTGATTTTGGTTTCATCTGACCATAACACATTCTCCTAGTCCTCTTCTGGATTATCCAAATGCTCTCTAGCGAACCGCAGACGGGCCTGGACGTGTACTGGTTTCAGCAGGGGGACACGTCTGGCAGTGCAGGATTTGAGTCCCTGGCGGTGCATTGTGTGACTGATAGTAGCCTTTGTTACTGTGGTCCCAGCTCTCTGTAGGTCATTCACTAGGTCCCCCCGTGTGGTTCTGGGATTTTTCCTCACCGTTCTTGTTATCATTTTGACGCCACGGGGTGAGATCTTGCATGGAGCCCCAGATCGAGGGAGATTATCAGTGGTCTTGTATGTCTTCCATTTTCTAATAATTGCTCCCAGAGTTGATTTCTTTACACCAAGCGTTTTACCTATTGCAGATTCAGTCTTCCCAACCTGGTGCAGGTCTACAATTTTGTCTCTGGTTTCCTTCGACAGCTCTTTGGTCTTGGCCATAGTGGAGTTTGGAGTTTGACTGACTGAGGTTGTGGACAGGTGTCTTTTATACCAATAATGAGTTAAAACAGGTGCCATTAATACAGGTAACGAGTGGAGCCTCGGTAGACCTCGTTAGAAGAAGTTAGACCTCTTTGACAGCCAGAAATATACTTATATGTATAAATATAAATACTTATTTGCCCCCACTGTATGTCATATACACACACGCACGCGGTGATAAAACGCAGCCGTGAAAATTACCGCCCTCATTTTTATTTACCCTGCGATAAATGGACTCATTGCATATGGCGACAGGCTTAGCAACTTCAATAAAACATGTCGTTAGTTAGACGGACCCCACCCACCTAAAAAAATCTTCTCCTCGGATCTACACAATTCACGTAGGTCACCCTTTTTGACTTCAAGACGGCGAATTTCGCCAAAAGGTGAGATATTTTCATGCATGGTATAATGATGTCTTCCAAGCAACGCTCTTATTTTACGAGTGGAAACTGTCCTCGGACCGGTCGGTGGAATACAGTTGTAATGTGCCAACTAAATAATGACCTCACGGCTTCAAAGGAATATATTGTAGTATCTCTTTAATGTGTACCATAAATACGGTGACCCATTTAACATCACCACAGTGTGATTAACAATAATGGCGTCTTAGTCAAAATAGTTTAATATCAACATGAAAAATTATTTTCAAAGTTTGTACATAATAGATGAGTTCCTAACATTAAAATAAAACATATGGAACCAACATGTCACTTCACTGAGATCCCTTTAAGACTGAATTGACTCTATAAAGTTTTATCTACTCGGATTATTAGTGCATGAGAAAACTTTAATATTAGACTTCCAGACACCATTGAAGCGAGTTTAGCATTCAAGTGTCAGAAAAGCGTTTCTGTTAAATCAAGGTCTTCTCGTCTTGTGTATCTCATTCCCGTCACTCACCTTGCCCTTCAATCGACGGCGTGGTAAATGATTTCTTGTAAACATAAAATGATAAGGGGAGCAGCACTCATAATCTCCTCCTGATTCGCTGTGTCGCAACGCTCACAGGCACTCTTCTTGGAAGGCTCATTTCCATTCGGCATCCAAGGCCCAGTTGGGGGAGTCGAGTTCAGCAGAATACTCGCAGGAGGGGTGCAGTTGCGGCATCTATTGTTGCGCCAATAAACAATTTTTGAACTACTTACAGTGCCCTCCATAATTATTGGCACCCCTGAAAAAGATGCGTTTTTTTAGCTTCGAATATTTTTTTAAATTCAAATAATATGGGACCTTAATGGGAAAAAAAGAGGAAAAATCCAACCTTCAATACAAGTGCATTCATTCAGTGGGGGAAAAATCCTACATAAAGAAAAAAAATATTTGACATCAAATAATGTGTGTCACAATTATTAGCACCCCGGTGTTAATACTTTGTACAACCCCCTTTTGCCAACAAGGTCTGGGGACTGAGATGGCCATGAGAGGAGCTTGATTTTGTGTCTGGTGAACCATTTCTGTGTTGATCTGGCCATATGTTTAGGGTCATTGTCTTGCTGAAAGACCCAGTGACGACCAATCTTCAGATTTCGGGCAGAGGGCAACAGATTTTGATTTAAAATGTCCTATTAACACCAGGGGTGCTAATAATTGTGACACACATTATTTGATGTCAAATATTTTTTTCTTTATGTGGGATTTTTTCCCCACTGAATGAATGCACTTGTATTGGATTGGTTGGATTTTTCTCTTTTTTTCCATAAAGGTCCCATATTATTTGAATTTTTAAAAAATTATTAGAAGCTAAAAAAAAACATCTTTTTCAGGGGTGCCAATAATTATGGTGGGCACTGTATACACAAGTTGGTACAATTTGTCTCTGTAAAAGTATGGGAGTGTTTTCACACAATTGCCGGTGATGTTTGTCTTCACACACAAAACATATTGAGAACTTAATAAGCTTGAGAACGATAAACCGATACGACCGGATATCTGGTTTTATAGGTGAGAGATACAGCTGTATCGATAGTAAAGTTACCATTCGACAGTAATTAGCCATTAAATATTCAATGAACCGATAGTAGAGATAGAATTCGGCTATCGCGAGCGCAAGTATCGGCTTCTAATGCCTAGTTCAATCCATTGCTTACTATGTTAATAATTTAGCTTTTACCTCCCATGCTGCGCTTGTCATTCACCACACAGCGCACTTAGATTGTGACCGCCGTCGTGGTTGCCTCAACTTCCCATTCATTTCGGCAGAACCACTAGTAGTCGCCGTCATTACCCGATCGTCACAGGCATGTCATAACGCGAGAGCTAACAAAACCACTATAATGCACGCTCCGTAGCGTTTTCTTCACAGCCCAAAACAAAACTAGTAGTGGCAACGAAGCAACATGCTAAAACAATGGACAGTTTGCGCACCACGCCAGCGACATGCAGCGAATGATTTTCAGCGCACCCAGGAATACAAAAGTCGGACTTTGAAGTGACGAAGGCAGCCCGATCTGTTCGCAGGGGACAGAGCTAGTGTGAAGCGGTACGGAGATCGTGAGTTTTTAACCCTGAAAAATAACCCACTACAATGATGAAAAGGTCAGCAAGATCTGCTGGAGATATTGTTTCCACGAAACGCAGTCTATTTAAACATGAACATGTGGATCAGTTGATCTTCCTCAAGAAAAATCTGCCCTTCAAAAGAGATATAGACAGTGATGAGGAATAAAAAATGTGGAAGCACAGGCATAAGTGAATGACTTTGCTGTGTATAAGGTTTAATGATTATAGACCTGTCTAAATTGTCATGTTTTTATTCCCCCAGTTATACGAGTGGTAAAGCATCATTTATTATTTATCTATGATAACACTAACAGGTTTCTTTTTTTCAAGAGCTGCTGCATATAATATTTTTTGCTTGTAAGATGTTTACGTTGAAAGTTTGCACTTAAATTACTCACCTCTTGTGTTCAAAAGACCAGGAAATACAGTAATTGAATTATTGCACTTTATTGTTGTCTGTCACTGGAGTTTTAATATCAATCCCATCCAACAAAATGACGGTCATATAGTAAGCCTTATTTTTTTTCTCATAAAAAAATAAAACATAACATTGGTATGAAATTTTGTTGAATTTTGCTATTAAAAAATGTGGTCTTTTTTTATATTTTTACTGTATGAACACAACATATGTTTACTATCGTATCGTTTTCACTCTGTATCGAACCGTATCGTTCTTAAACTGTATCGAATCGCTCGGCCTTAAAAATGTATGGTTTTTTTAATCGAATCGTAACCTGTGTATCTAGATACATATCTAATCTGCTTCATGCCAGAGATTCCTTGCCTGGTACACCAGACTCAACGCTGTTCCAGCTATTGAGTCTGGCCACCATTCCCACGGATACAATTTCCAGGGCGGAGCAAGCCACAGCGAACAGACAGCGGAGTGGACCAATCAGCGACGGGCAGACGTGACGTTATTAACTGACGACGGAAGGACGAGGGACTTGCGCGCGGAAGTAAACATACGAAGAGAGTGGAGTTTATTCAACATGGCTAGCGCGAGACAGACTGTTGTCAATGACTCGTGTCGATGTGTTTTTGGTAATTTAAAACAGAATTTACCGCGGATTGGAACATGTTCTCAGTTATCCCGTTGACCATCTGTGTTGAGGAGACGACTTTCGGCGCGCAAGAGTGACGTTGCTCGTGAAGAACACGTCACGCAAATAAACGAATCTGATTTGTCGATTGATTTTGTACCTGCTCGAAAAGGCCGTTAATGGGATGGTTCCCAGACTATTTCTCTCAGTGTTTGAAAAATACAGGGAGAATAGTCTGGCAGAGCCAGGCAAAGAGATTCCCAACCGTAGAACTTAATTTTAATTTCCAATATTTTCGGGTAGTGTCTCATTTGATAATAAAAACAAATAACAGAAGATAGAAAAAATTATATATATTAAAAACATAGGCGGAGTTTGACTTTTGGGGGGGGGACATGTTGATGATCCCAAAACGTGCAGTGGTGTGAAAAACTATTTGAACCTTTAGGAATTTCTCACATTTCTGCATGAAATCACCATCCAATGTTATCTGATTTTGTCAAAATCACACAGATGAAAAGTGTCTGCTATAATTAACCTATAAATGTTTGTGTGGTTTTTTTCATATTTTAATGAGGATAGTATGCAAACAATGACAGAAGGGGAAAAAAATAGAATATATCACAAAACTGAGTACACCCCTCGCATTTTTGCAGATATTTAAGTATATATTTTCATGGGACAACACTGACAAAATTACACTTTGACACAATGAAAGTAGTCTGTGTGCATATTATATAATCGTTTATTTTCCCCTCAAAATAAAGTCATTAATATCTAAACCCCTGGCAACAAAAGAGAAACGACAAGAAAGCCCGCAAACAGTTTTCTGACGGCATGTCAACAAAGCACATGGATTACTGGAACCATGTCCTATGGTCTGATGAGACGGGCGGGCTTTCTTGTGTACTGTCTTCAGAGGAGGCATCCTCCTGGGATGACAGCCATGCACACCAATTTGATGTAGAGTGTAGCTTATGGTCTGAGCACCAACAGGCTGACCCCCCCCCACCTCTTCAATCCCTGCTGACAGCACTCCTGTAACGAGTCACATGACATTTTGGAGGGAAAATGACAAGCAGTACTCAATTTGGACATTTAGGGATGTACGTAGTTTCTAAGGGGTGTACTCACTCTGTTGCCAGGGGTTTAGATATTAATGGCTGTATTTTTTAGTTATTTTGAGAGGAAAATAAATTAACTCTATTATAGAAGTTGCACATCGACTACTTTTCATTGTGTCAAAGTGTCATTTTGTCAGTGTTGTCCCCTGAAAAGATATACAGTACTTAAATATCTGCATAAATGCGAGGAGTGTACTCACTTTGTTATACACTGTAAGTGAATCATCATATTTATTATTTTGTGTCCCCCCTTTGGCAGTAAAAACTTCAACCAGACGCTTCCTGTAGCTGCAGATCAGTCTGGCACATCGATCAGATCTAATCTAGGCCTATTTTTCTTTACAAAACTGCTGTAGTTTAGCCAGATTCCTGGGATGTCTGGCACAAATCGCTATCACTCTGTTTCTTATCCTCTCTGAGTATTCTGCGCTGAATTCTTGGCGTCATCTTTGGTGGACCGCCACTCCTTGGGAGAGAAGCAACAGTGCCAAACTCTCACCATTTGTAGACAACTTTTTTGACTGTCGATTGATGAACATCCAGACTTTTAGAGATGGTTGTGTATCCTTTCCCAGCTTTATACAAATCAACAATTCTTGATCGCAGGTCTTCAGACAGCTCTCTTGATGGAGCCATGATGCACATCAAGCAATGCTTCTCATCAAGACAATTCATACCAGGTGTGTGTTTTATAGTGGGCAGGGCAGCTTTAAACCACTCATCAGTAATTAGGCACACACCTGACTTAAATCTTTTGATACAAATTAGCTTCAATTGCTCTCTAAGTCTCCTTAGGCAGAGGGTTCACTTACATATTTTCCCCCTTTTGTCATTCTATGCATGCTATCCTCATTAAAATGCGAACACCTATAGATGTTTGGGTGGTTTTATTTAAAGCAGATGTTGTTTTTACATCTGTGTGATTTTGACAAAGATCAGATGACATTTGATGGTGAGTTTATGCAGAAATGTGAGAAAATGCAAAAGGTTCAGATACTTTTTCATACCACTATATACAGTATTTACCTCTCAGATGTAAATATCTGATTTCTTCAATATATTTTTGTTAAGTCAAAGTAGCAAATGAAATAAATCTTTTACTTTGGAAAACAACAATCTTACTAAACTAGCTTCTTAATTAAGCTGCAACAACTAATACATTAAATTAGTTCGATTTTTGCCAGCAGCTATAAGAGGTCCTGTTTAAGTCCTTGTTTGTGTGTAATGCAAGGCTGCGCGCTTGGGTGCCAGGGATTAGGGCAAGAGAGAGAGAGTTCACTGCTGATTCAATAACATTACCAAATGTGGAGAGTTAGATTGTCATTTGTCTTGTTGGTAAATGAAGCCAATTGCATTGTTTCTATTCTTTGTTGATGAGACGTTACTACTTATCACGGAGCGCTAAGCTAGTTAGCGATTATGCTAATCAGTGACTTAAGTGTCTGTCTATATTGTGTTTTGGAGACACATATTAGCACTTGAGTTACTGTTAGATCGTAAAGTTGTGTCATTTCTTTTTTTTTTTTTTTTTTTTTTTTTTTTTTTTTTAAAACCTGTCCTGTTTGACACAGAGAATGGAAGTCTAAGTGCCCGGATTCTGAACAGTTTTAATGTTTCACATGGAGAGTCTGACATACTCCCATTGTGATCATTCAAAATACCTTTTTATTATGACAAAGCAGCGAACAGGAAGGGATTATGGGGGGACAGAAGAAAAGAAATACAAGAGAAGAAAAATAAGAAACACATACACAAACAACAACAAGAAATACATTGAACATCTAAACTAGTTACTAATATGCTGGTGCTATCGTCAGCGAGATGTATTTCCGGTTTACACCATGTGGGGGCCAATTGGCCAGTGAAAGAGGAGAATGGGGGTGGGGGTGTCTATAAGACTACAAGCTAAGTGATTGAAAGGGGTAGAGTGTACACAAATCAGTTCTGTGATCTAGAACCCAGTAATCGTGTGAATCTCTTATGAGTGTAAGCCCGTTGGCGACCAACCCTACGCCGCCGCATCGCCAATCCCGGCACCGGAACCCCCAACCCGAGCATGCCCTACCACATCCAGCAGCACGCAAGCCCCACCGGGCGCGCGACAGCCACGCAGACGAGCGGAGAGACCGCGCGGGCGCCAACCCAGGGCCACGGCCCTCACCCAGCCAGCCTGGTGAGGGAGGGCGGGCGGGGGGGTGGGGGGTCCATGCGCAGCCCATCCCTCCTCCCGCCGCCCAGCAAAGGAGCCACCGTCCCCCCCCCGGGACCCAGGGTGGTCCCCCGGGCCACCCGCGCGCCCATCAACCGGCCTTCAGGGATGGCAGGAGGGGACGCATCACCAACCCCACGCCTACACCCACCCCCGCCCGCCCACCCGGGCCACGAGCCACAGCCCCTGTCTCATTTCTTTTTATAAAGAAACTAAACAAATAGCCACTTCATCTAACAGCTGAGACTTTAAACACAAACTCCCATTCAAACAGTAAATTGTCATAGAAGAGTGTGTGCTATGAAATAGGATTTTGTCTTCATTGTTTCTTATATTTCTAAAACAACATTCAATGTATATTTATTTTATTTTTTATTTATATAATTCAATATTTATTTTAATCTTATTTCCTTTTTCATTTAGTTATTTCACTTTTTATTTCAATTCATGTTTGATTATTTAAACATGTATTTTTTTAATTTAAAATATTCATTTATTTCAATTTTTATGTATTTCATTATTTATTTATTTCAACCTTTATTTCATTTTTGCACTCTTGTTCCCCTTTGAACGCATGAAATAATTTTATCTGTCATTGGCTCATCAAACTCGGTGGGCGGGCGAGAACTCGGTGGGGTTTGAGTTGAGCGAGTCAAGCTACATAGTTTGCCCAGCATGCAATGCAGTAACCATATAATTATAGGACTTAAATAACAATTCTGTTAGTACTTGATAAAACATGACAGTGACAGTGTAATAACATCTCTAAATTGGCTTGGCTCCTTTAGTATGTGATCATGTGTTTTATCACATAAGTGCGTATTTACCATTGGATTACAAAGTGAATAATACTTCCTTGTACTTGACTGCTGTTGTGATGGCACTGAAAGTGGAGTCAATGTAGGTCTTTGGGCTCAATTTTCTCCCGCAAAGGTGAAGTGTGAACAAGCGGAGAGCATTACTCTTCATCATCATCAGCCACCGCTTCTCTGTTTTCCATCATCGTCTCCGCCTCGCCGCTTAACCCAAACAGCCCTAGAGCCAGCCTGCCTTTAAACGCCTCACGACCTTTAAGGCACCGCAGATGCTGAGCCGCTATTATAGCTAATAATCCCTCATTAGGGAACAATGGCCCCGCTATGGAACTGTGTTGTTGCCAAGAGTCACGGTGGCTGCCAATGCTGAAAAGCTGCTGGCTCGGTATTGTTGTTTTGTATTCAGCACATCCAAATGTCTCATACAAATATATTAAGTAATTGTTTTATTGCTAAAAGCTTGGAATAAATTGGGTTATTTTAATTCTGGGCACAAGCCCAGTTATGAGTCTCAAGGGGGCACAGCGAAAAATGTGTCTTGACAACACTCATACAGATAGTTTTCCACCACTTGTACTGATCTTTATAGATATGGACGAAAATAGTCTTGATTCTTTGTTAAAAGAGCAATGAACCGGGCAGTTAGCATTTATTTGACGTAAATATGTCGAATGTGCTGCGAGTCTTTAAGCCACTGTGGCGCCCCCTTATCACCACAATGAGCTTTTACGTTGAAATTCTTGTGAATAAATAATTAAATAAATAAAAAAATAAAAAAACGGGCAGCTAGCATTTATATTATGTAAATATTGCGAATTAGAACGCCAATGCCGTAGCAGTTAATTTCTCCCATTGATTGTTTTCACAACGTTTCAAAATCCATGCATGGTACAAAAAATATAATTACCTTGAATCCTCGAACAAATCACTTCTGAGACAATGCTTCCTGTTAATATGCGGTACAGCTTTCGTACTTTTTCAACCTAAATCCGGCGTTGGATCGCTGTATGTGTTTGAGAATAACTGCAACCGACTTCGACTGACTGAAGCGGAGTGTGGGACGGCTTTCCTACTTGAAGGCGTGGCACAGTGTCTGGGGAAGGTGTCCCGTCAAAATCATTATGAAGTTTCTAGATTATTTTGAGTGTTACATGTCTGTGTAGTTAGCGTACGTAGCTAATGTTTTCAGTATTACGTCGACCTAAATTGGGCCACGGTTATCATATCTGGCGTAAGTCGCACCCTTATTTTTGGTTGAAAATTTCAGTTGAAAAATTGTGACCTAAAGTGGGGCAAATAAGTATTTAGTCAACCACTAATTGTGCAAGTTCTCCAACTTGAAAATATTAGAGTGGCCTGTAATTGTCAACATGGGTAAACCTCAACCATGAGAGACAGAATATGGGGGGGGGGGGGGAAACAGAAAATCACATTGTTTAATTTTTAAAGAATTTATTTGCAAATCATGATGGAAACTAAGTATTTGGTCAATACCAAAAGTTCATCTCAATACTTTGTTATGTACCCATTGTTGGCAATAACGGAGGCCAAACATTTTCTGTAACTCTTCACAAGCTTTTCACACACTGTTGCTGGTATTTTGGCCCATTCCTCCATGCAGATGTCCTCTAGAGCAGTGATGTTTTGGGGCTATCATTGGGCAACACGGACTTTCAACTCCCTCCACAGATTTTCTATGGGGTAGAGATCTGGAGACTGGTTAGACCACTCCAGGACCTTGAAATGCTTCTTACGATGCCACTCCTTTGGCCCTGGCTGTGTGTTTGGGATCATTGTCATGCTGAAAGACCCAGCCGCGTCTCATCTTCAATGCCCTTGCTGATGGAAGGAGATTTTCACTCAAAATCTCTCGATACATGGCCCCATTCATTCTTTCCTTTACACAGATCAGTCGTCCTGGTCCCTTTGCAGAAAAACAGCCCTGAAGCATGATGTTTCCACCCCCATGCTTCACAGTGGGTATGGTGTTCTTCGGATGCAATGCAGTATTCTTTCTCCCCCAAACCTGTTTCTACCAAAAAGGTCTATTTTGGTTTCATCTGACCATAACACATTCTCCCAGTCCTCTCCTGGATCATCCAAATGCTGATGGGCCTGGACATGTACTTTCTTCAGCAGGCGGACATGTCTGGCAGTGCAGGATTTGAGTCCCTGGCGGCGCATTGTGTTACTTATAGTAGACTTTATTACTGTGGTACCAGCTCTCTGTAGGTCATTCACTAGGTCCCCCCGTGTGGTTCTGGGATTTTTGCTCACCGTTCTTATCATTTTGACGCTACGGAGTGAGATCTTGCATGGAGCCCCAGATTGAGGGAGATTATCAGTGGTCTTGTATATTTTCCATTTTCTAATAATTGCTCCCACAGTTGATTTCTTTACACCAATCGTTTTACCTGTTGCAGATTCAGTCTTCCCAGCCTGGTGCAGGTAACGAGTGGAGCCTCGTTAGACCTCGTTAGAAAAAGTTAGACCTATTTGACAGCCAGAAATCATGCTTGTTTTTAGGTGACCAAATACTTATTTTCCACTCTAATTTTGAAATCTTTAAAAATAAAACAATGCGATTTTTTTTTTCCCACATTCTGTCTCTCATTGTTGAGGTTTACCCATGTTGACAGTAACAGGACTCTCTAATCTTTTCAAGTAGGAGAACTTGCACAATTGGTGGTTGACTAAATACTTATTTGCCCCACTGTATCTTTATCGATATGGACGTAGTCTCGATTCTTTGTTAAAAGAGCAATGAACCGGGCAGTTAGCATTTATTTGACGTAAATATGTCGAATGGTTGTATGTCTCCTTGTGCCCTGCGATTGGCTGGCAACCAGTTCAGGGTGTCCCCTGCCTACTGCCCATAGTTAGCTGGGATAGGCTCCAGCACCTCCGCGACCCTCGTGAGGAAAAGCGGCATGGAAAATGAATGAATGAATGTCGAATTTGCTGCTAGTCTTTAAGCCACTGTGGCGCCGCCTTATCACCACAAAGAGCTTTCACGTTGAAATTCTTGTGAATAAATGCTTAAATCCCAGAATTCTTTATAGATATGAACGTAAAACGGTCTCGATTCTCGGTTAAAAGCAAAAAACCGGGGAGCTAGCATTTATTTTATGTAAATATTGCAAATTAGGACACCAGTGTCGTAGCGGTTAATTTCTCCCATGCATTCATGGTACGAAAAATATAATAATTACCTTGAATTCTCGAACAAATCACTCCTGAGACCATCTTTCCTGTTTGTATGCGGTACAGCTTTCATACTTTGTTCAACCTAAATCTGGCGTTGGATCGCTGCATGTGTTTGAGAATAACTGCAACTGACTTCACCTGACTGAAGCGGCATGTGGGACAATGGCCCTCCTACTTGAAGGCGTGGCACAGTGTAATATCATTATGAAGTCTATGTTTCTAGATTATTTTGAGTGTTACATGTCTGTATAGACCCTACTCACATGACGTCACAACCACGCCTCCGTGCCATATTGTCCGTCAACTCGTCATGTTTACGCATTACCGCTACGTAAATCCCTCCTATTATGGCGTGTTTTTCTGCTCGTTAACATTAATAATCAAAATGGTGAAGGCGTGTGTGGCGGTTGGTTGCAGTAACAAAGATAAACGGAGAGACTTGAAGTTCTATCGTATTCCGAGAGACACGGAGAGGAGAGCGAGATGGACTGCTGCAATTCGATGAGAAAACTGGGCACCAAACGATCACCACAGACTATGTAGTAGTCATTTTATACCTGGTAAGATGGATTTAATATATATTAAGAGGGTTTTGGGCTGACAACCACAATTAAGATGATTGCGAGGCTAATCGCCGACAACATACAGTTTCAAATTCAAGATGTTTATTTCTTCCGCCATCATTATTATTTTTGAATAATATTTAGCTGGTAACAAGTGAAAGAAGCTGGCCTCGTCTCCGGATCATCAGTTAAACAGGTGTGTCCAAACTTTTTGCAAAGGGGGCCAGTTTTGGTGTGGTAAAAATGTCGGGGGCTCGCCTTTGTGGCGTTCTCTTTCGACACTCGGGCTCTTGCGAAATACTGCTGCTGTGAAATTAAACTAGCTTCAAGTTGCTCTAATTTCTCGCTGCGTATCTTCCCTGTAATGTTGTACATGTCAGCGTGTCTTGTTTGGTAATATTGCGTTACATCGAACTCTTTGAAAGTTTTTCAAAGTTTCGTGAGAATAGGCTGAGTTTCTGTGGACAAGATAGTTGTAGATATCAGGGTAGCAGATGTCAGGCAGAGACGGCGAAGACAGCGGGTCAAAAAATATCGATTTAGGCATCAAATATGGATCTGGCGAATGGATAGACTGAAGCTTTTCCACATAACGCCTTTTACGCAGCGCATCCAATGAGTTTACAGCGTCTGAAAGCACCGGGGCTTCCGTGAATTGCACTATAAATTGTACGACAAATTGAAACCATTGAGAATAAGGATAAACAATGACGGACAATATGGCGGCCGGATACAGCGACACGTAATTCTGTGACGTTGGTGAGTAGGGTCTATAGTTAGCGTACGTACCTAATGCTTTCAGTATTACGACGGCCTAAATTGGCCAACGGTTAGCATATCTGGCGTATGTCGCACCCCTATTTTTGGTTGAAAATTTCAGTTAAAAAATTGCGACCTATATGCGAGTATATACGATAATAACATTTGTTCATTTTACTTGGTTGATTCATTTTTATATTGCTTGCCATATTCACTGGATTCCTCTGACCTGTGACTGCTATTTTTTGATAACATATGAATAGGAGCTTTTCAGCTTCTCTTCTCTAGCAAGGCCATTGTTGCCGATAAGTTACTGTTGTTGTGGTATATAGCTGCACAGGGAATTAAAAATTAAATAGGCATTAACATTAGCTTTTACTATTATGTGGTTTAGCTTTGGATATTGCAATACACCACAGTCTCCATTTTACTGTAAAAGCCCTAAGCATCCTCTGGAATAAAATAACCTCACTTTACATTGGCCTCAGAGTACACACAGAAGGGCCCTCTCCCTACTGCATTATTGTCTTTTTTTCTCATGACGAGTGATGCGTTTGAGGCCGCTTGTTTTCCATCTCCTGAGGCCTGTTAGTCGTCCTCCTATTTCTGAGCACTTCACCCGGCCCGCAGATGGATGGCCTCACTCGTATTTCCCTCCACACTCTGATTACGCTGATAGATGCGGCGCAACCAATCCAGACACATTCAATGTTCTGCAATTTTCACCAGCTCAGCACTTTATATCACTTTTTCGGTATTGTTATTCACGGTGCTATCGTCAAGGTCACCTTAACTTGCCACCCCACGCCTTTATTTTGTCACGCCCGACATCGGTCGCTGTCATCTCTCGCGGGAACCCGCCGCAGGGAAGCGCCTGTGGGGGAATATGCTTTTAGTGCAGAATAAATCAATCCAAGAGGATGCTTTTAAATCAAGAATATGACACTGTTGTTCCATTTTCGTACTGTTAGTTTAAGGTCGCCAAGCAGCATCGGTCGTCTTTGGCGGACATGTTCTTTTAAAATTAATAACCGCTGTAATTTTTTAAATCAGTTAGTGATCATTGACCCGCAAAGCACCAGGAGTGGCAGAAGGTATTTTTATATCATGTGTGTGTTTGTGTGTGTGTGGCTGTGGTTGCTTTAATCAAGTGTTTTACTGTAGCTATGATGTGATTTTCAGCAATATACTAGTAAGTGTCCACTTTAGATGCTTCACGGTCAAGCTATTGCCATTAGGAAATAGCAAAAATATGAATTATTTCAACCTGTTTCAAATCCCTCCCAATAGGAAATAATGTAAATAGAAATAATTCATGCAATGATGAAACTGTCACCAGAGGAAACAATGGAAATTATAAATGTCAAAATACTACAAACGAAAATAGAGGTAAATTAAAATACCGTATTATCTGTGCTATAAGGCGCACCAAAAAGCCTTCCATTTTAGCAATAGTGCACCTTATAATGCAATGCTCATTCTACAGTGGTATGAAAAAGTATCTGAACCTTTTGGAATTTTTCACATTTCTGCATAAAATCACCATCAAATGTGATCTGATCTTTGTCAAAATCACACAGATGAAAAAACAGCATCTGCTCTAACTAAAACCACCCAAACATTTATAGGTTTTCATATTTTAATGAGGATAGAATTAGAGCTGAAACGAATACTCGAGCAACTCGAGTAACTCGAGTTTAAAAACTGATCCGAGTAATTTTATTCACCTCGAGTAATCGTTTATTTTGACAGCTCTAAGCATCACGTTTTGCTCGGACTACTTTTAATGCGGGACAACGCGCTGACGTCACGTGCGTAGAGGAAGAAGCAAAAAAAAAAAAAAAACTTACTGCAGCCGACAGCCGCTACAAACGACGCCGACGTTGCTAAATACTAGCCCACACGATGCTTCGTTGGTAGCAGGTAGTGTCTGATGAGTCTCATAGAGATCACATGTATGTTGAACTAGATGCGCATTGACAGACTCAGCCGCGTCTGGGCAGCGTTAGTAAACAGCCGCCATTTTAAAGCAGTAGAGCGCTAAGTGCTAATAAAGAGCGCTAAAGCGCTAATAAAGAGTGATAAAGCGCTAATAAAGAGCGCTAAAGCGCTAATAAAAAAGATTAACGTTACTGTGACTAGCTCACGTAACGTTAGCCCTGCGGAGGGCTAGGTTTCCATTAATTATAACCACTTTCGATGTGTGGCTAACGTGTCTTACATACAGGCTTTAACATAACATAGCATTGTGGAGTGATGAGGATGTAAAATAAAAACAAAATAATGCTAACTATCAATTTTAGCTCGGTAGTCATTGCTGGATAAAACACCAAGTAGCACTAGTCCCTAATGTGCTCCAATACAGCCTGTATCATACATTTATTTTATATATGTGTATATATATATATATATATATATATATATATATATTTTTTTTTTTTTAAATAAGGTCTAAAGGTTTTTTGAGTGAAAGCAGTGAATTAGTCTTTTTTTTTTTTTTTTTAATTCTAGTTACATCTGAGATGCAATTGTTGGCTGTTTTCAACAATATACATCGAAAATAAAGACATTGATTGACTGAAAATGGTTCAAGATTAGATTAAATGTCTTGTTTTCACATGTATATTTATAATTAACACCTAAAAATTTATTTGTTTTATCCGATTACTCGATTAATCGATAGAATTTTCAGTCGATTACTCGATTACTAAAATATTCGATAGCTGCAGCCCTAGATAGAATATAACCAATGGCAGAAGGGGGAAAAATAAGGGAACCCTCTGCCTAAGGAGACTTAAAAAGCAATTGAAACCAATTTTTACCAAACAATTTAAATCAGGAATGTGCCCAATCTTACCGGTTTAAAGCTGCCCTGTCCACTATAAAACACACACCTAATAAGAATTGTCTTGATGAGAAGCATTGTCAAATGTGCCTCATGGCTCGGTCACAAGAGCTGTCTGAAGACCTGCAATCAAGGATTGTTATACCCCTTTCCCACTGGCCAAAAACCCATGTCAACCCACTAACAATCGGCTTTTGGTGGCAGTGGGAAAGGTGCAGCGACCCTCCTCGACTCGTGTCAATCAACCCGCCAAGTGACCCGCGTTAAAATCACCTCGGCTCTGATCGTCATGCAGTGTGAAAGCAAAACCCCGGGTCAACAGTCAACATCCTAATCTACGTGGTGACGTTGGCTCTTACGTGATGCGTCATAACAACGTGCCAGTCGCCTCCCATTTAACACGCCCCACAACCGTAGTTATGTCGATGCTCATAACAAAGCTAGTAGAAGAAGAAGAATTCACGTCGCCTACGTTGCCTCAGCACAAGCAGAGTGTTGATCCTTTGGTGCATTTCGATCATTTTGAGGGAAGTAAAAAGCATGAAAACAGAGAACACAAACAGAAAGGAGGCTTCCATGTTGCTCTGCATTGTTTACTCCCTTGAACTGAATGGATTCGGTTGCACTTGTCGACGCGCATTTTAGCGTGGTGACGTCATGTAACCTTGTGCACGGCTGAGGAGGGGTGGGGGGGTTAGACGGGTGGAAAAAAAAAAAAAAGACACGGCTTTTTTTTGTCAATGGGAAAGATGCCAATTGCTAGTGGGTTGCATTGGCTTGGAAAACGCGTGCGTTGACCCACTAGTTTCAGTGGGTAAGGTGCATTAGTTTTGTATCCTTTCCCAGCTTTATACAAATCATTTCTAAAAGTCAGTTTGTTCATCAATCGACAGTCAGAGAGAGTTTGGCACTGTTGCTTCTCTCCCAAGGAGTGACCGTCCACCAAAGATGACGCCAAGAGTTTAGCGCAGAATACTCAGAGAGGTAAAAAAGAACCCTAGACTGTCTGCTAAAGACTTATGAACACATCAACTATATGTAAAACTATGGCCAAGAATGGTGTTCATGGGGGGACTCCACAGAGGAAGCCACTGCTGTCTAAGAGAAAACATTGTTGCTCGTTTAATGTTCGCAAAAAGGCACTTGGACAATCCAGAGAAGCTTTGGCAAAATATTTGGCGGACTAATGAAACCAAAGTTGAATTGTTTGGGAGTAACACACAGCGTCATGTGTGGAAGAAAAAATGGAACAGCTCAACAACATGAACACCTCATCCCCACTGTGAAGCATGGTGGAGGGACCATCATGAGTTTGGGCTTTTTTGCTGCCTCAGGGCCTGGACAACCTGCAATCATTAATAGAAAAATGAATTCTAAAGTTTATCAGGATATTTTGCAGGAAAACCTGAGGACGTGTGTCAGAAAGTTAAATCAACTTCAGAAGAACAAAATGCACGTTCTGGAGTGGCCAAGTCAAACTCCAGACTTGAACCCCATTGAGGTACTGTGGCATGACCTAAAGACAGCGATTCATGCCAGACATCCCAGGAATGACTGAACTACAGTATAACAGTTTTGTAGAGAGGAATGGGCCAAGATTAGTACTGATCAATGTGCCAGACTGATCTACAGCTACAGGAAGTGTCTGGTTGAAGTTATTGTTGCCAGACGAGGGGCCACAAAATATTAGATTCGATGGTTCACTTATTTTTTTCCCCCTTCTGTCATTGTTTGCATAAAACCTCATTAAAATATGAAAACCTATAAATGTTTGGGTGGTTTTAGTTAAAGCAGAGTTTTTTCATCTGTGAGATTTTGACAAAGTTCAGATCACATTTGATCGTGATTTTATGCAGAAATGTGAGAAATTCCAATAGGTTTAGATACTTTTCATACCACTGTATATGGATCAGTGTTGTTCGGTACGAAAGGGGTTGTATACAGCCGTCTTCTCTGGATGCTTCACAAGCAGCAAATGTGTGCTCAGGCTGACACCGCTATCACTCAGCTGCTCTATGTGTGCGTGTGTGGACTGTGGGATGGACGAGCACATCCGTACATGCGTTCGCTTCCTGTTCTACCCTTCCTGCGCCAAAATATAGCATGCATCACAAAACAACAGTCAACATTTAACACAAAATTTTTTTTATTTTTTTTAAAAAGCTACAATGCTCAAGTAGGTCGAAATCCAGCGTAGGGCTACTGTACCTTAAAAAATGTTTTGTTTTCTCCTTGAGATAACTGTTGTTTATTTAAAAATTTTAATCGAGTTAATCACAGCTTAAAAATTGTAATTAATCGCAATTCAAACCATCTATAAAATGCCATATTTTTCTGTAAGTTATTGTTTGAATGGAAAGATAAGACACAAGACGGATATATACATTCAACATACTGTACATAAGTACTGTATTTGTTTATCATAACAATAAATCGACAAGATGGCATTAACATTCTGTTAAAGCGATCCATGGATAGAAAGACTTTTAGTTCTTAAAAGATGAATGTTAGTACAAGTTATAGAAATGTTATATTAAAACGCCTCTTAATGTTTTCGTTTTAATAAAAGTTGTAAAATTTTCAAAATGAACTAGTAGCTCGCCAAGGTTGATGTCAATAATTACACAATGCTCATAAAATCAGTCGCACTAAAGCGCCAGCAGAGGGAATAAAAAAACACAAGTAACAAGTGGACATGACACTGTGCAGTCATTTTAATTTTTTTGAGCGGGGCATGTACGTTAATTGCGTCAAATATTTTAACGTGATTAATTTAAAAAATTACCGCCCGTTAACTTGATAATTTTGACAGCCCTAGTCTAAAAAAAGATTGATATGATTTGACTTAGAACACATCCATAACTGAACAGTATGGACATGCAGGGAACAATGTTTTTTTTAGGTAACCTAATGTGGTTCCTCGACTTTATCATTATTATTAGGGCCCGAGCACTAGGCGTGCGAAGGCCCTATTGTAATGCAAAGGATTATTATTATTATTATTATTATTATTATTCTTCTTTCTTCATGGCAAATGAAAATGGCCAATTTGGAGGCCTGAACATGCACGAAAAGTCACCAAAATTTGCACATACGTGCAGATTCGCGTAAAATTTGATAATCTAGCGTCGTTTTGAAAAAATTTCAAAAAATGGCTCAGTGGCGCCCCCTTGACCCTTAAAATTTTCAAAAAGGCCTCTCCTCTCAGGTTTTCAACGTAGAGCGATGAAATTTGGGGAGTAGATACCTTATGCCTAACTGTTCAAAAAAGCCTCTTGCACCCATATTCCAAATCCGACAGGAAATCGGATATTTTGGATCAAATGTGAAATTTTTTCGGTTCACAGTTGGAGTTTACGTTTGGAGGCCTGAACATGCACGAAAACTCACCAAAATTTGCACATACATGCAACTTTGCGTAAATTTTGATAATCTACAAAAAAATTTAACAAAATCGCTCAGTGGCGCCCCCTTGAAATTTTCAAAAAGGCCTGTCCTATTAGGTTTTTTCAACGTAGAATGATGAAATTTGGTGAGTCGATACATTGTGTAAAACTGCTCCAAAAAGTCTCTTGCACCCATATTCCAAACCCAACAGGAAGCCGGAAATTTTGGATCAAATGTGAAATTTTATCGATTTACATTTGAGACCTTGTCGCTGAAGAAAATAGTTGGATCGTCTTCAAAATTGGTCAGACTATTCAGGAGACATATGAGATCTTAAGTTTTCAAAATGGTGAGTTTTCACTCAAGGGTCTGACCTGGGCGTGGTCCCAAAGTCAGCCATTTTTGGGCAAAATACCAAATTCAGAATATGATTAAAAACTCGGTGATACAACGTTCAATCTTTTTCATTTCTAGCATGTATATGAGATATCCCAGCCTGAACACGACTGCATTGAAATATTACCCATTAGGCCTGGCGCCCCCTAGTGGAAACAGGAAATGGCCTTCTTTACGAGACAGGCTCCTCCTCCAAGGGAAAAAAATCTATTGACCTCAAACCTGTTTCAGGGGAGCCTCAAGACATGTGTTCAGGTCCCTGATGAAAAATATTGAGGTTTCGTTGAAGCGGAGAGGTCCAAACTGGAAGTGAAAATGACCGTCAACAATTTGTCTCGCCAAAAATTTTGAACAGTCATAACTCGGCAGATATGCAACATATCTGCGCCAAACTTTCCGTGTTTGTTGAGAGTCATACCCTGAAGGTTCTTGTAGGGGTCATTTGCATCAACTCTACAGTGCCCACTAGTGGCGACAGAAAGAAGTTTTAAAAAAGGCCTTTCCTATTGGGTTTTTTCAACATAGAGCAAGGAAATTTGGGGAGTAGATACCTTATGCAAAACTGCTCCAAAAAGTCTCTTGCACCCATATTCCAAATCCAACAGGAAATCGGGTATTTTGGATCGAATGTGAAATTTTCATGGGTTCACAGTAAGAGTTTACATTTGGAGGCTTGAATATGCATAAAAACTCACCAAAATTTGCACATACATGCGGCTTTGGATAACGTTCGATAATCTTGCAACGTTACGAAACAATTTAACAAAATGGCTCAGTGGCGCCCCCTTGAAATTTTCAAAAAGGCCTCTCCATTTAGGTTTTTCTAACATAGAGTGATGAAATTTGGAGAATCAAAACTTTGTGCAAAACTGCTCCAAAAAGTCTCTTGCACACACATTCCAAATCCTACAGGAAATCGGGTATTTTGGATTGAATGTGAACTTTTTATCGATTTACAGTGTGCACATTTTACACCTTGGCACCTAGGGAATTAGTTTGATCATTCTCAAAATTGGTGAGACTGTTCATGAGGCATATGAAATCTTAAGTTATAAAAATGGCGTGTTTTCATTCACGGGCCTCACCTGGGCGGGGCGCCAAATTCTTCCATTTTTTCGCCAAAACACCGAATTCGGAAAATGACTGATAACTCCCTCATACAACGTTCAATCTATTTGAAATCTGGCATGTGTGTGAGGTATACCAGCCTGAGCAGGACTGGATTGAAAATTTACCATTTGTGCCTGGCGCCTCCTAGTGGGAACAGGAAATGCCCTTTTTTACGGGACACACTCCTCCTCTAAAGGGAAAAAATCAATCTACCTCAAACCTGCATAAGGGAAACCTTAAGACCTGTCTTCAGGTGCCTGATGAAAAATATTGAAGTTTCGTTGAAGCGGAGGGGTCCAAACAGGAAAGTGAAAATGACTGTCAACAATTTTTCTCTCCAAAAACTTTGAACAGTCATAACTCGGCAGATATACAAGATATCTGCGCCAAACTTCCCGTGCTTGTTGAGAGTCATACCCTGAAGGGCCTTGTAGGGGTCATTTGCATCAACCCTACAGCGCCAACTAGTGGCGATAGAAAGTCACTCGTTTTTCCAAAACATGTCCAGTTCTTTTCATGTTGGTCATTGTAGTTTCAAGACCTATTAAAATACTTTTTTACGGCCCATGTCCACGTGTCTCTGTCTGTTGCCGTGACGACCCTTTGTTCGCCATTTAAAGGAAATTTTTTTTTTCAGAGACTCAGGGAACTTATGGAGCCACAATAGTTGGCACACTTGGTCGAATTGGCCCAGTTAGAAGATTAATTTTGGTTTTGAATAAGGGCTTGGCTGCACAGCTCAGTAGTGGCTCCTTTTTTGTAGTACTCTCTCCAATAGGGGTTTTTATCTCTTGGGTGTGGGAATTTAAATAGGCGACTTTCGAGCATGTTAGGTTCTAATGAGATGATTAGAGAGGAGGATCTCCCACCACCCTGACCTGCACACAGTCCGAGTTGCGTGACGTCCGAGTTGCGTTAGATTGCGAGGGCCCGTTCAGTCCTGCTTGCAGGCCTAGTTATTATTATTATTGTTGTTCCGCAGCCCCTTTCAGCTCAATTTGACCCCCTTTAGAATGCTTCAAAATCCACCAAAATCGGCAGGCAGGTCAATACAGGTGCAATCTTTGATACCGTGTTAAGACAAATTCCAAATACAGTATGTAGCGCCCCCTAGCAGTCATTCTTTGTCCCACCAACACTTTAGCCCTACTTTGACCCCCTCAGAATGCTTCAAAACTCACCAAACTCAACAGCCAGGTGAACACTGGTGAAAACTTTGATAAAATGTAAAATAGAATAAAATCTAAATATGCATTTAGTTTTCTTTGGGTGGGCAGAGCGTGTCCGTGGGTTGGCACTGCCCCCCGGTAACGTCCCTGCTTTTCGGCATTGTTGAACAACAGTCCAAAATTGTCAAACTGCTTTATTGGTGGAAGACACCCGAGGTAACTCCACGCTTCAGCCAAAGTGTTGCGAAAGGCTACATTCTCCTTGGGAATTAGAAAAGCGTAGAACTTGATTTGCGATGGGAAGGAAATGGCATTGCTGCCACTATTTCTGGTCACAGTTGATGGAAACGAACACGGATTTCACCAGACTGTCAGATTTTTAACACGTGGTGCGGAAGAGCAAGCAATCAATTACAACGGGAGTCAATTGAATGGCAGGCGAAGAGGGATTGGAAGCCTGATGACATATTTATCGAAAGGTCTTCAAGGCTCTGCTGACTGCCAGATTGGGAGCTCCGCCTCTTTCGCACCTTCCATCTCATAGCAAGGATTTTTTGTGTTTTCCAGCTATTTAATGAGACTGACAGTTTAACCGGAATGCGACTGTAATTCTGTTTAAAGTGCGTATGACACCAAAAAGCATGTTTTTTTTCATATTTCACATGGTGTTTTATGCTCCTGAATTAAATGGACAGCTTGTATGTGTGGAAGCGATTGTTTTATATGTTCAATTTTTGAATCCTGCGCCATGAAAATGAGTGACGTCTGGCTTGCAAATAAGACATCACCCTAGTCAGCAGCTCACAATACGGCATTGCTTTATAGCATGCAGATGGACAGCGGATTCAGCTGATTTTGGGGATTAATTTGTTTATTTTACGCATCACGCCAGTCAAACGGCTGCAGAAAATTGTTGCTGCACTAGGGAGAGGCGTGTGAGCCTTTTTGGGTTTCTAAAGGTTCACCAGGGATATTGGTCAAAACAAGGCCTACTACTATGGTACCATTGGACTTACAAGGAAGTGAGTAAACATTGTATTTTGTATGATGTCAAATACTGGGATCATGGCACACGTTTTAATACAGAGGTGGCCTGCATTTTGTGGCTGATCGTCCACCGAAAGTTCCACTCGGCCGATGACCGGCGGCTTGTTGCACCATCCCGCTGGAAGAGCGCTATACTCAGCTTATTGCCCTCTTTGTGTGCCCGGTGTTCTGTCAAATTTTCAACCCCATCAGAAATTGCAACTTTGCGTTAAAAATGGCTGCGAATACAGCGATTACAAAGTAAACACTGCAAAACTTCTTTAACCAAAGGACTATTTACTTACGTTTGATCATGGACGGAAATGTATAAAAGTTCTCCTCAGACACATCCTGCCATGTTAGCTGCACAAGAACTGCATGCTGCTCTCTGTTTACGTCTTCGCCGTGTAGTTAAAGCATTATTTTACGGCATAATCGTGTTGACCATGTGGCAGCTAGGCGCTCCTCCGACGTTGGCCGGTTTGTCCGGCGTTATTCTCCAGCTGCCTTCCCGACGAGCTCTCCTGTCCGTAGCAGGGGAACGAGCTGTAACTTGCTCAGGCTAGTTTTGTGTGATTTTTCGCTTCGAAAAGCGAAAATAAGACTTTGAGACGTCACTCGTTTCGGGTTAGCATGTTGGCTAGCTGTCACGCCTCTTGGTTTGTTTACATTCTCCAAAGCCGGGGCAGGGAAATGACAAAAGCCTGTCTAAGTACGGTGGCATAAAATATCGTTCGGGAAGTGCGACAGTAAAGGTGAAGTTGACAGTTTTGACGATTATGGAGTTATCTTCCCGTATGTCGTACTGAATAAATGCATCTTTATTATTTCATATTCCTTTTAGCACAACACTGTTATTTTTCATGACCATACCATTTATATAGCAATTGGGGAAGAATACTTCCATAAAAAGAATATCCAGTGAAAATATTGGAGTAGAGAGACTAAAACAATGACATTTTGCGGCTCTCTTCGTTGCATTTTCCTCATTCTGAATAATTCCCTCTCAGTGGGCTGGATTCTAAATCAGATGAAACCATGACCCTGCCGATGTCATCCACCTGTTGGGGACGCTAGAGCCTAATAATGGTAGGCGTGGCTAAACAGCGGATTAAAAGACTAATTTCTCGTCATCTGTGCTTTGCCAAATTGTTGTACTGTATATAGTCGAATCGTCTCAAAACATATTTCTAATTCAAATAATAATGCTATTTAAGACTTTTTTTATCCTGTCATACGCACTTTTAAGTTTTATCACAAACACATTTGCAGAATACTTTGAACATTTGAAGATACATGACTAGAAATGACAGCAAAAATATCATACTCATGTTAAGAATAATGAATTCTTAAATGCACGTTATCCTCGACTGTTTTTGAATTCTTCTGTTAGTGATCCTTAAACAAAAACTGCGAGAAGAAATGACAATAATAAATACACAAACACTAGTTTCTGTTCCCTCGACACAGTGGTATTATACTGTACATTACTGTAACTATTTTGCTGCAGTGTTCCAGTTTTCTTGTTATTCTCAAGTGTCCTGGATGAGGACGGTATTGTTTTATACAATACAGTATCGTTTTCAGGCAATGTCCCAGTTTCTTGCTATGAATATAATTGCTGAATCATAGTAACATTTGATGACAGCAATAGCTGCTAATTATAACTTACCCTGATATATCTGAACGCTTCTGTATTTTGCGCCACAGTTTCTGCTTTTCTACTACACTCCAGTGTCATTTGATATCCTTTGAGATGTAAACATAACAGAAACTGCACAGTCAAGGTTTATAGTACCAAGCGGGTTTAATGTTAAACAATATAAGATATATTCCTCCAAATTTGAATGAAAAACTCTTAAGATATGCGCATTGGCCCGGTTTTGGGTTAGTGGTCTGATGATGCTGCAGGCCTAAAGATAACATACATTCTGGTTTGTTTTAAAAACATGCTGTCTAAATGAGAAGAAATGTAAATGGAAATTAATTTAGGTTTTGCCTATCTAGCTTAGATATATTGATTTTGAATTTGAAAAAAAAAATTAAATTTTTCTATTCCAAAGAGTCCGTTAATGCACGTGTGAAACTCTGGGGTTCGGTACCTTTGGCAAAGTTAAAGTGCGCACGACAGGAGAATAAAAGTCCTAAATAGGATTATTATGTGAATTAGAATCATATTTTGAGACGATTCGACTATATACAACAATTTAGCAAAGTGCAGATGACGAGAAATAGGATTATTATGTGAATTAGAATCATATTTTGAGACGATTCGACTATATACAACAATTTAGCAAAGTGCAGATGACCAGAAATTAGTCTTTTAATCTGCTGGTTAGCCACGCCAACCATTATAGGGCTCTAGCGTCCCCAACAGGTGTCACGATTTCATCTGATTTAGTATGCAGCCCATTGAGGGGGAATAATTCACAACGAGGAAAACGCGACGAAGAGAGCCGCAAAATGTCATAGTTTTAGCCTCTCTACTCCAATATTTTTACTGGATATTCTTTTTATCCAAGTATTTTTCCCCAACAGCTAAATAAATGGCATGGTCATGACAAATAACAGTCTTGTGATAAATGAAATATGAAAGAATAAAAATGCATTTATTCAGGACGACATGGCAAAATTACTCCATAATGGTCAAAACTGTCGACTTCACCTTTACTGTCGCACCTCCCGAATAGTGTTGGGCATGTTAAAAAAGCACTTTAAAAAAGTAATTAGTTATAGTTACTCACTACTTCTTCCAAAAAGTAACTGAGTTAGTAACTGAATTACTCGATAGTAAAAGTAACTAGTTACCAGGGAAAGTAATTATTTCCGTTCCTTTAAAAAGAAGTTGTTGTATTTCAAAGAATTTGAAATTTTCTGAGCAGTATTCGAGTCAGTTGAATAGAGAAAAACAGACAGGTAGTTGTGTTATAGAACAGTGTAATATTTATTGCACCTCACCAGCAACAGATTTATCCTACACTTGAAGTGCAACAAAAATGAACAGTAAACAATATAATAAAATAACAATCAGCAGTAACTAATATAAAGTGAGTTTAATCAATTAAATCTAACTCTCACAACCTGAGACAACTGGTCAAGTAGACATAGCCTACTGTACTTCAAGTATTTTGACTTGAAATAGTGTTCGTATCTCCACCTCAAAAGGACAAATTTTCCTGTGAATGCTCTGCCATCATATCCCACTGCATCTGTTTTGCGTGTGTGTGTTTGCCGCACGCGCCGTTCCGGTTTGTGTGTGAAAACACCGGCTCTGATTGGCTTACAATGACACATGACTCTAACCCTCAGCCAATCACAATCACTTCCACATTTGATATCTAGGCGTATATTGTAGGCTGTCGGCTACAGTCAGGAAATATTGGAGCCACCCAGCCTAGCATCGCGTTTGCAACAGCGTCACAACAAACACTTCGCTTCCAGTTTCTCTGACTTTTTTTCATGTCATTCAACCAACATAGTAATGCATAGTAATGCACATTGTCTTGTTGCCGAAATGGTGACAAAATCCAAACAAAGAAAAAAAACCGTAATGCACGAAAAACGTACAGATCTTGAACGTATGGCGTACACATTTAAAAATCAGTGCTCACTTGTACAAATTATGCCAAAACCGTACAACTTGACAGGTATGCAAAAAAATATGGTGCAGTTCTGTGTGCATTTATTTAACTAAAGTGCATCACCGTAAATATAAAATATGCACTTATAAACATGAGCACCCAATAGCCGGCTACTCGGCCCGCCCCCCTTATCTGTGATTGGCTAGAAATTGTCTTCATTCGCTGCTCAGATTGGTTGAATGGAATGACGACAGATCAAGATAGGATAAATAGAGGAATAGAGTTCGTCCTCTCCATGTGTGTGGAAGTTGAGGAATTCCCGTCATCTGATTTTTAAAGTTACTAGTAGGGTTGTTCCGATTATGTTTTTTTGCTCCCGATCGTTTTAGTTTGAGTATCTGCCAATCCTGATATTTCCCGATTCGATTGCTTTTTTTTTTTTTTTTTTGCTCCCGATTCAATTCCAATCAATCAATAATTTTTCCCGATCATATACACTTTGGCAATGCATTAAGAAAAAAATGACTAAAACTTGGACGAATATATACATTCAACATACAGTACATAAGCACTGTATTTGTTTATTATGACAATAAATCCTCAAGATGGCATTTACATTATTAACATTCTTTCTGTGAGAGGGATCCATGGATAGAAAGACTTGTGACTTTGTATATTGTGACTAAATATTGCCATCTAGTGTATTTGTTGAGCTTTCAGTAAATGATACTGTAGCCATGCCCAAATGCATGATGGGAAGTAGAACCATGACTGTGCGTAGTGCTACCAATTGATATATCTTCTCTGCGTTGGGAAATAACTTAAGGTGTTAAGAAAAAGATCAATTGCTACCTTGCTTCCCCACATTGCTTCCCATGATATTTCTAATCGTAGGGAGAGGGATTGTGTGGCTTTAGTCGATTAAAAAAAAAGGCTCCAAAGGCTGCCAAAATTCACCCTACTCATTTTACGCTACCTTTTATCTCTCTATGTAGGTAAAACGGCGCCATTACAGATTGAGCGCGACAACGCATGAGTGGGTCATGCAGCGCATGTATTAATTGCGTTCAATATTTTAACGTAATACATTTTTTTAAAAATTAATTACCACCGTTATCGGGATAAATTTGATAACCCTACCTTAAGTCTAAACTAAAGACTCTGGATGAGTGTAACATATTATGTTTGGACCGTTAAATACAATTAGAAAACGATTTAATGAAAAAAATATATATATATATATTTAAAAAAGGCATGGCCGATTTTTTTTTTGCTAATTCCGATACTTTGAAAATGACGTGATCGGACCTGATCGATCGGGATGCCGATCAATCGGGACATCTCTAGTTACTAGTGCATTGCACGCAGACTTGAGTGGCTATTCCAGCCAGACTCAGCATTTTGACAAAGTGCCATTTTTGAGAAATGTTGCAATTATAAGGGAGTCCTAGAAAAAAAATCTGCTGAGTAAGAAGTGCATGAAGTACACCGAAACAGTTTGGGGACGCCTCATTAAAACCATATGAATCTTCCGACTTTTTCTTACAAATTAGCCACCCGTTTGCATCATTTGCTCCAATAGAAACCCATGCAAACATCAGATATTAGCAGATGTCCGTTTTTTTAGCGTTCACCGTCATAGATTTGATATTATCAGTCTGATGCTGTCCAACCCTTCGAGCTCAGCGCCTCTCCAAGGTCCTGCCTTCTGTTCGCCGATTCTGTTAGCTCCCCACTCCAGGGCTCAACTGCCAACTGTTCACCCATTCCCATAACCCTCACCTCCCTCCTCCTCAACCAACGGTAGCTTCCTGTGCTTAAATAATTCACATTTCTGTCTTGCATCCTTGCTTCCTGAACGGGAGCAAGACTCCTCACCTGGAGACCAAAGAGTCTTCTCCCTCGCTGCCGGCTCGGCTCGTCAGCCGTTGAGTTCCATCTGCTGTTTTATTCCTGCCGACCTGAATTATTCACCACGATTTAGTCGCACTTCAGTCAGGAGCAGGCGAGCTATACGATAAGCCTGGATGCCAAATGAATTATACAGTTTAAGAGGAATTCATCTCTACACGTCAACACTCGTGTCGTTCATTAGCGGGACGCTGCAGTGTTCGGACACTCGACCAAGATTTTGGTATGTTCAAAGTGATTGATCAACTTTTCTCTAAATTTACGCAAACTATGGGGGAAGCATCTCATTACAGTGGGGCAAATAAGCATTTAGTCAACCACCAATTGTGCAAGTTCTCCTACTTGAAAAGATTAGAGAGGCCTGCAATTGTCAACATGGGTAAACCTCAATCATGAGAGACTGAATGTGGAGAAAAAAAAACAGAAAATCACCATTGTTTGATTTTTAAAGAATTTTTCCAAATTAGAGTGGAAAATAAGTATTTGGTCAACTACAAACAAGATTTCTTGCTGTCAAAGAGGTCTGTTCTTCTAACGAGGTCTAACGAGGCTCGCTACTTGTTACCTGTATTAATGGCACCTGTTTTAACATATTATCGGTTTAAAAGACACCTGTCCGCAACGTCAGTCAGTCACACTCCAAAATCCACTATGGCCAAGACCAAAGAGCTGTCGAAGGACACCAGAGACAAAACTGTAGACCCTCACCAGGCTGGGAAGACTGAATCTGCAATCGGTAAAACACTTGGTGTGAAGAAATCAACTGTGGGAGCAATTATTAGAAAATGGAAGACATACAAGACCACTGATAATGTCCCTCGATCTGGGGCTCCATGCAAGATCTCACCCTGTGGCGTCAAAATGATAACAAGAACGGTGAGCAAAAATCCCAGAACCACACGGGGGGACCTAGTGAATGACCTACAGAGAGCAGGGACCACAGTAACAAAGGCTACTATCAGTAACACAATGCGCCGCCAGGGACTCAAATCCTGCACTGCCAGACGTGTCCCCCTGCTGAAGAAAGTACATGACCAGGCCCGTCTGCGGTTTCGTTGGAGTGCATTTGGATGATCCAGAAGAGGACTGGGAGAATGTGTTATGGTCAGATGAAACCAAAATTGAACTTTTTGGTAGAAACACAGGTTCTCGTGTTTGGAGGAGAAAGAATACTGAATGATAATGAATACTGAATGGAGTGGTTTCATCAGCATTTCAAGGTCCTGGAGTGGCCTAGCCAGTCTCCAGATCTCAACCCCATAGAAAATCTGTGGAGGGAGATGAAAGTCCGTGTTTCCCAACGACAGCCCCAAAACATTACTGCTCTGGAGGAGATCTGCATGGAGGAATGGGCCAAAGTACCAGCAACAGTGTGTGAAAAGCTTGTGAAGAGTTACAGAAAACGTTTTCCCTCCGTTATTGCCAACAAAAGATACATAACAAATTATTGAGATGAACTTTTGGTATTGACCAAATACTTATTTTCAACCATGATTTGCAAATAAATGTTTTAAAAATCAAACAATGTGATTTTCTATTTTTTTTCCCACATTCTCTCTCTCATGGTTGAGGTTTACCCATGTTGACAATTACAGGCCTCTCTAATATTTTCAAGTGGGAGAACTTGCACAATTAGTGCTTGACTAAATACTTATTTGCCCCACTCTATCCTAAAATTACATGGAAGTGACATAAAACTAACTCATTTCCTGCCTGAGACAATGATCGACGTCCAATTCAGTTAAACTGGAAGGACTGGCTGTGAATGCTCATCTTTCAGTGCCATTGACGGCACTTGACGTCCAATCCATTTTGACTGGGCGGAGCAACATGAACATTAATGGTGATAGATAAACATGACCAACAGGGGTTTTAAGATTGAGCCCTGTGGAACCCCTTTGAAGTGTTTCTCAATTTCAGCCAGTTAGTTAACTTATTTGGCTAAAAGTAAACTAGTCACGAGATGTAATTGCCCCAAATGTGGCCCACAAACCAAAATGAGTTTGATACCACTGAAGCAAAGACATCATCCCAGCATGCACTTGGATGATTTTGAAAAGACAGGATGTGAAGTTTGCCTGCCATCCAACCTTGTCGCCCAGCATTGCATGATTGTGCTACAATAACGAGCCATTGCCGTGGAAACTAGGCCAGTTGGGATGTTTTTGAAAGAATGTGAGGATTCCGTGTTGCGTTCAAATAACTTGAGGTGGCTTTTGGTTCTTTGACGCTAGCTTCTTGAAGAGCACTCATTCTATTTATAGCCTGCCGCAGTGCACAGAGTTGAGCGGGTCATGCGGATAATGAGAAGAGGCCCCAAATTCACTGCCGGAGTGATAATAAATAGAGCTATAGTCATAAAAAATAGACGTGTCGGTGCATATGTGCATTGTCATAAAATGTGCAGTAAAGCTGTTGTATTCGTCCAGATTTGTGGTCACTTTGAGTAAATTTGACGCACGAATATAATTTTAACTGTTGCCCTGCACAGAAGGAAATAAAGATAGGTAAATAATGAGGCTAAATAAACCCTTTTAAAAGCGTAGTTAGGTTAATAAAAATACGAAACGGATGAAATGTGGAAAAGTTTGACATTATTTAAGTTTGTCGTTTAATTAGATGACAAAAATGAATGCGTAGAACAGTTTAACACTGTGCTCTTATCTTGTTAAACAGAATGCTAATGTTAATGTGAGACCCAGATAATCTCCATGACTATATATTTAGCATGTCAGCGCTTCTGTCGGATTTAGAGTTCGTCTATGATCATATTAGATAAAGTAACAGAGTACATTGCAGTGACAGGCGGGGGAGGTCGCCGTGATGCTTTTTGGCAGTGGTGATAATTGGCTCAAAGAAAAGGCCAGTAGGGGGAAATAAATTACAGCCATGATTATCTTTCTATTTGGACTGTCTGCCTACACACGTCGAAACACTTTCTTCATGAGGAGACCATCTGTGTTAGGGAGAACAATGTATGATCAGGACGTTTTGAAGGCAGTGGAGGGCGTCAGACCTGGGTTCAGGTTGTTAAATCCTGTTTTGAACCAGGGATAGTATGGAGGTAGATTTGTGTCTTTATTATTCAATCAAATAAAAAGTTGCTTCAATCAAAATATATATTTTCAATCGAAGAAAACGTCACTTCAATTAAAAAAAGTGTTTGAATGCAAACATAAATTTGAAACTTAAAAATATATTTGAAAACTATTTTTCTTTGAATTTTTTTTTGTTTTTTTTTTGATTAAAGTCAAGTGTTTTTTTGCTTAAAACACCATTTTTGATTGAAGTCATGTAATTTTGCGTTTGGACCACATTTTGGCTAGGACATTTGTGTCTTTATTATTCAATCAAAAAATAAGTTGCTTCAAACAAAAGAATATATATTTTCTAAAGAAAAATCACTTCAAGCAAAAAAATTTTAAAAATTCAATCGTGAAAAAAAAAAATTGAATGTTCATTTCATCATTTGAACACTTTATTTTTATTTTTCAAACTGTTTTCTTTGATTGAAGCAATCCTTTTTGTGTTTGAGCCATATTAGGGGAAGGACATTTGTGCCTAAATCATTCAATCGCAATAAAAGTTGCCTTATTCAAAAAACTATTTTTGAAAAGCATAAAGTTTTAAACTTTTTTTTTCAAAGTGGAAAAAGTTTTGAACACACTTTTTTTTTTTTTTTTTTTTTGAAGTGGAAAAAGTTTTGAAGGCACTTTTTTTCGATTGAATCATTTTGACACAAAGATTCAACTTCAAAGCTAGTTCCGGTGTGTTTGAGTGGCAGGTGATTACGCCAATGGCATAAAAGTATGAAGCAAGAATAATGGCCACCAGGGCTCCATCCAGCTATCGGAGTCTCCTGGAGTCCAAGCCGAAAATAGGGCACCGGTACGGGGGTGTGTTCAAAACTTTTTCCACTTTGAAAAAAAAAGTTTAAACTTTTTGCTTTTCAAACAAAGTGACACTTCAATAAAAAACATATATATTTCAAATTTTAAAAAATTCAAAAAATATATATTTTTGCAAATGATTTTTTTCTTTGATTAAAAAGTTTTTTGATTAAAGCAACTTTTATTGTGATTGAATGATTTAGACACAAATGTCCTACCCCTAATATGGCTCAAACAGAAAAAGGATTGCTTCAATCAAAGAAAACAGTTTCAATGAAAAATAAAGTGTTCAAATGCGAATTTCTGAGTCTCAAATATTTTTTCACATTCAAACCTTTTTTTCTACAATTGAATTTTTTAAAATTTTTGAAGTGATTTTTCTTTTGAAGATATATATTTTTTTGTTTGAATCAACTTTTTTGATTGAATAATAAAGACACAAGTGTCCTAGCCAAAATGTGGTCCAAACGCAAAATTACATGACTTCAAGCAAAAATGGTGTTTCAAAGAAAAAAAAACTTGACTTAAATAATAAAAAAAAATTTAAAAAAAAAAATTCAAAGAAAGTTTTCAAATATATTGTTTTGAGTTTCAAATTTATTTTTGCATTCAAACATTTTTTTTTTATTGAAGTGACGTTTTCTTCGATTGAAAATATATTTTTTTGATTGAAGCAACTTTTTTTTGGATTGAATAATAAAGACAAAAATCTACCTCCATAGGATAGGGGGCAATTTGAAAAGTTTGCTGTGCTGCCGGATGTGGTAGGGCATGCTCGGGTTGGGGGTTCCGGTGCCGGGATTGGCGATGCGGCGGCGTAGGGTTGGTCGCCAACGGGCTTACACTCATAAGAGATTCACACGATTACTGGGTTCTAGATCACAGAACTGATTTGTGTACACTCTACCCCTTTCAATCACTTAGCTTATAGTCTTATAGACACCCCCACCCCCATTCTCCTCTTTCACTGGCCAATAGGCCCCCACATGGTGTAAACCGGAAATACATCTCGCTGACGATAGCACCAGCAATATTAGTAACTAGTTTAGATGTTCAATGTATTTCTTGTTGTTGTTTGTGTATGTTTCTTTTCTTTCTTCTCTTGTATTTCTTTTCTTCTGTCCCCCCATAATCCCTTCCTGTTCGCTGCTTTGTCATAATAAAAAGGTATTTTGAATGATCACAATGGGAGTATGTCAGACTCTCAATGTGAAACATTAAAACTGTTCAGAATCCGGGCACTTAGACTTTCATTCTCTGTGTCAAACAGCTGAACAGGACAGGTTTAAAAAAAAAAAAAAATGAAAAGTTTCAATTTAACTTATTTACTGCAGTGTTGTTTTTCGTCAACGACGACGATAGCGAAAATATTTCGTCGATGAACAATTTTTTTCTTATTTTTTTTCTTAACCTGTCCTGTTCAGCTGTTTGACACGGAGAATGGAAGTCTGAGTGCCCGGTTGGTCTGAACAGTTTTAATGTTTCAGATTGAGAGTATGACATACTCCCATTGTGATCATTCACATACCTTGTTTATTATGACAAAACAGCGAACAGGAAGGGGTTATGGGGTAATAGAAGAAAATAAACACGAGAAGAAAGAAAAGAAACACAACAACAAGAAATACATTGAGCGTCTACACTAACTACTGACATGTTGGTGATATCGTCAGATAGATGTATTTCCGGTTGACACCATGTAGGGGGCCTGTTGACCAGGGAAAGAAGGGGGAGGGGGGGGGGGGGTCTATACAAGTTTGACCTGTCTTACAACACTTCTGTGGCTGCTTCCAATGGCATTGCCATAATCAACACAAGGGTTGACGCAGCCAACTATGCTCCAGCCAAGGTCGGTCCTTATAGCGAACGGCTCATCATCCTTGCCTGATACAATTATAAGCTAAGTGATTTAAAGGGGAAGAGTGTACACAAATCAGCTCTGTTATCCAGAACCCAGTAATCGTGTGAATCCCTCGTGAGTGTAAGCCCATTGGCAACTGACCCTACGCCGAACATGTTTTTCGTGACGATGACGAGCTAAAAATGTGTCTTTGGAGACTAATAAGGCGGAAAACACAGACAGGACTGAAAAAGCAGTTTCTGCTCTTGCGCTCCTCTTTAAAAGAAACTGCTGTATTTTAAGCCAAAACAACTGTTGTGCTTGATAGAACAATATGTCTATGCTGCAATAGCAGATTCATGGCGCATTAAGCCCCCCAAACTATTTTTAATTTGTCCCTTTAACACTGGAAACTCCCGTTTACAGACGTCACGCAACCGCTTTTGTTTCAACCCAGCCATAAAAAAAATAATTGTATTAATCAAAATGTCAAAATTTTAGCTTAGACTCATTAATTGATGTCTAATATTTCGTGTAAAAAACAACTTTAAAAAATTATTCACTCGCACATTTTAAACTTTGAAACAAATTACGTCACAATGAAAAAAATGGCGTCTGTAAAAAACTCACGGATATCTACCTCATAACTATCGCTTAACTCATTTGCAAAAACGTATGAATACGGTCTATTTTTTATTTTTTCAGTGTCCCAAATACGTATTTCTATATCTTTTACGTTTTTTTTTTATTTTTTTAAAGAGACCTCTCTGGGTTCTGATTCAATTTAGCTTCAAAGCACAAAGCTGAAAATCCATTTTAAAGCAATAAAACTGGCCACTGTAGGGCAGTAGCGCATTTGGTAAGACCCGCAACCCGATTCAACGGCACTGCTGGGGCACCGACGGAAGACAACCAAATGGATGCCAGGCGCTGGACGACCGAGTAGAACGACCGGGACCAGTAGTGCAGCGGACGATGCCTTTGAGTCCGTGCTGCTCGCGAGCAGCCAGGGCAACAAAGGAGTGGCTTCTTAAGAAACATTTCAAGATCCTGGAGTGGCCTAGGCAGTCTCCAGATCTCAACCCCATAGAAAATCTGGAGGGAGTTGAAAGTTGTGTTGCCCAACGACATCCCCAAAACATCACTGCTCTAGAGGAGATCTGCATGGAGGAATGGGCCAAAATACCAGCAACAGTGTGTGAAAAGCTTGTGATGAGTTGCAGAAAACGTTTGGCCTCCGTTATTGCCAACAAAGGGTACATACCAAAGTATTGAGATGAACTTTTGGTTTTAACCAAATACTTATTTTCCACCATGATTTGCAAATAAATTCTTTAAAATTCAAACAATGTAATTTTCTGGGTTTTTATTCTGTATCTCATGGTTGAGGTTTACCCATGTTGACAATTACAAGCCTCTCTAATATTTTGAAATGGGAGAACTTGCGCAATTAGTGGTTGACTAAATACTTTTTTGCCCCACTGTAAGTTGCTTCGTTTGCGCTTTCCTTTGGGTTAGAATTTCAAGGGTATGCTCTTTATAGGATGTAAGATTAGTATGAGCTTTCAAATGAGTGGTGGGAGCTCAAAATGTTATTAAACAATATTAAAAACATTCATATTTGGTCATTACGTCTTTAAATGTTTTAATGTCCTGATGAGGTTTTCGCCATTTAACACTCTGCAGTGCTAACATAGTAAATGCACCACAGACCATAGCTGTCTACTCAGTCACCATCCACACACTCTCATCTAAGCTGTCACTCAACATTACAGACTGCTGTCTGTCTCTTAATGGACTGACGCTGTCAAGAACGGGACTTGAATGGCTTCGCTTGACTTGGCACCTTAATGGCTCTTTAGTATCTGACGTAATAATAATGAGCGGTCCTGCCTTGTCTCGATCAGCCGGCGTCTCTGCTCCTGTCAATAATTCAAGCCTACTCTTCATGCGTACCCGTATGCATGGTTGGATTGACGGATAGATGGGCGGACTAATTTATGGATAGAGAGGACTGAATAGATTCATCGATGGTGGATTGAAAGATACTTGGGTGATTCCCATGAAGCTAACATAAAGTATGTCTTTGAAGATTTTCAGGTTATTGTCATGAAAACCTGAAATAGTTCATGTTTGGTTAAACGATGGTTCTGTCTATTATGTGGCCTAGTCTACGATTTGTTACCAAAATATTTTGTGTAATTTATAAATGATAAATTTAGTCGTAAATTCATTACCGTAATGCGTACATGAAAAGCTTTTGATATTTACAGGATCATACTAGGGCTATCAAACGATTAAAATTTTTAATCGAGTTAATTAATCGTAATTAATCGCAATTCAAACCATCTCCCATATATGCCATATTTTTCTGTAAATTATTGTTGGAATTGAAAGATAAGGCACAAGACGGACATAAACATTCAACATACTGTACATAAGTACTGTATTTGTTATAACAATAAATCCACAAGATGGCATTAACATTATTAACATTCTGTTGCAGGGATCCAATGTATGTAAAATATTAAAATACAATTGATATTTTAGATTATGTTCGAGAAGTGTATCATGAGAATTTTTGTTCAGGGTATTTTTTCCCTCAAACAATTTGGCACCCCCTCCATGAGATGGCACCTTAGGCAATTGCCTAGCTCGCCTATGCCCAGAATTCACAGAATTCAGGTTATAATGGTTAGTCACTTTGTATGATTATATATGTATATATATACACGTATATATATATATATATATATATAAATATATATGTATATGTATATACATATATGTATATGTATATACATATATACAGTGGGGAGAACAAGTATTTGATACACAGTCAATGGGAAAACCCATTGGCAGGGTATCAAATACTTGTTCTCCCCACTGTATATATATATATATATATATATATATATATATATATATATGTTAGTGCTGTCAAACGAATAAATTTTTTAGTCGAGTTATTCACACCTTAAAAATTAATTAATCGTAATTAATCTCAATTCAAACCATCTCTAAAATATGCCATATTTTTCTGTAAATTATTGTTGGAATGGAAAGATAAGACACAAGACGGATATATATATATATATATATTCAACATGCTGTGTACAAGTATTGTATTTGTTTATTATAACAATAAATCCAAACAATAAAATTTGTAAAATTTTCAATTAAAAAAAATAAACTAATAGCTCGCCATAGTTGACGTCACTGAGTGGGACGTCACATGGGCTTCCTGCCATCTTCCACAGTGTCTTTAACTACGTTAGGTAGTGATTGAAATATACTACAAGGTGTCAATGGCGAGTTTTAAATTAATCAGAGATCGAGCCAACGAGTGCGTTTTGCCCCTCGACAAGACAAACGCCGTAGTTTCCGGGTTCATTGTACCTTACGTACATTTGAGTGTGGACTTAACAACGTACGAGACCTCTGATAGTTTGCATTGTGACTAAATATTGCCATCCAGTGTATTTGTTGAGCTAAACGAAATGTTTGAATAGAGTTTGACCAAAGTCTGAGTAAGTTTTATGTGTATTTTGCATAGCTATTTTGATTGAGAATGCCAGTTCTCTTTGCATTGAGCGCTTTTCTTTTTGGGAACATTATTTTTTGAGAGATAGGAATATTATTTTTGTTGTGCTTTCACTAAATGATACTGTAGTGACATAACTGTTCCGCCCAAACGCATGATGGGAAGTTGGGCAACCATGACTGTCGGTGGTGGCTGCAAATGGTGTATGTTCTGCGTTGTGTTCAATGAAGCGTGTTAAGAAAAAAAAAAACCTCCTTTTTCCCCACGTCGCTCGCCACAATAGTTATGTTTGTTGTGAAAGAGTTGCCAAAATTAATGCCAATGAACGCCCTTTTTCCATACGCATTTCTCTGCCTCTTAGCTCTCAAAGTGCAAAAAACGTCATTGTAATCTGTTTGAGGCTATGCATGGGCGGGTCATTCCGTGCATGCATTTAATGCGTCAAATATTTTTACGTGATTAATTTAAATAATTAATTACCGCCCGTTAATGCGAAAAATTTGACAGCATTAATATATATGAGGGGTGTCAAACGATTAAAATTTTTAATCGAGTTAACTACAGCTTAAAAATTAATCGCAATTAATCGCAATTCAAACCATCTATAAAATATTTCATGTTTTTCTGTAAATTGTTGGAATGGAAAGATAAGACACAAGATGGATATATACATTCAACATATGGTACATAAGTACTGTATTTCTTTATTATAACAATAAATCAACAAGATGGCATTACCATTATTAACGTTCTGTTAAAGCAATCCATGGATAGAAAGACTTGTAGTTCTTAAAAGATAAATTTTAGTACAAGTTATAGAAATTTTATATTAAAACCCCTCTTCATGTTTTCGTTTTAATAAAATTTGTAAAAGTTTCAATCAAAAAATAAACTAGTAGCCCGCCATTGTTGATGTCAATAATTACTTACACAATGCTCATGGGTGCTGAAGCCTATAAAATCAGTCGCGCCCAAGCGCCAGCAGAGGGCGGCAAAACTCCGAAAAACACAACAAGTACAGCTTTCTTTCACTGTGCTGTCATTTTAATCTGTTTGAGCTGGGCATTTGTGCGTTAATTGCGTGAAATATTTTAACGGGAATATTTTAAAAAATAATTACCGCTCGTTAATGCGATACTTTTGACAGCACCAATATGGGGAGAACAAGTATTTGATACACTGCCAATTATCAAATACTTGTTCTCCCCACTGTATATATGAGAAAAATCTAGCATGCAGCTTTCATTACTGTCGCACTGTGTTCATGATCTCATCCTAATCAGTTTTTTTTGTTTGTTTTTTATTAAAGGAATTCTGACCAATAATGCACTACAAAGAGGGCAAGAAAAAAAATGGCGACTAGGTAAGATTATATGGTATTTTTCTTATATTGTAAATAGTTATGCTGTGTTTACATATGCCTGCCATGGGTGATCATGACCATAATGTGTAATATTATGTTTTTAGAAATTAATCAATTAGATACCTTACTGTAAATCAAATATCAGGGAGCTCTAAGTGTTGACAAAAAATTAGAGTCATCATTGCATTCAGCTATTTTAAGTTAGTTTTGGTAAATGTCCTTCATTACCGTAATGCATAGCTTTCGTGAGAATCACATTTATTCTGTTGAAACGTATAGAAAGTTGGACGGATGGACAGGTTGATTGAGGCACAAGTATTTTAGATAGAGGGATGAATTTTGCAATATAGCACATCTTGTACAGTATAGCTAGAGGCTTTTTTTCTGCGCTTGTACACATATACACAAACACACACATACAGATGAGGTGTCTGAGCATGAAGGTGAGTGCAGTTAGATCACAAAAAGGAAGAAAAAGCGATTCTGGAAAAGGTCTGCAGTTTCATAAGATAAATGACACCACCACTGTCACCTGCTGGAAGCTGGCAGTGATACAAATCATAAATCCCACCCACAATTTTCTCTGGTTTTGCGATGCACGTGTTATTATGAAGAGGCATTATGACCATGATAAAAAAATAAAAATATATATATTTTTTAGCAATATTACACAAGTGGGAGTAATGTTGCTGTTTATTGCAGCGTGGCGGTGATCTGATCGTAGGCGTGAGGCCGCAGGTGTTTTTATTCAATAGTTTTACAAGCATATTTTTTTAGTCAACAGTTTTATCTGAACATAAATTGTGATAATCGGATATTCGGCTCCGCTAACACAACTAGTCTAGTGGACGCATAACACAACCCCAAAAGCTACCACTACTTTGACTAGTACCACTACTGAGCCTTATACTCAGATGCACCTTATATATGGATCAATATTGGTTAATCATGGCATGACATTCCCTTTAGGGCAACTCCATCTAGTGGATGCATGACTCAACCCCAAGAACTGCTACTACTACTGATACTGAGCCTTATACTCCGGTGCGCCTTATATATGGATCAATATTGGTTAGTCACGTCATGACATTCCCTCTAGCGCAGCTCCATCTAGCAAATGCATGACACAACCTCAAAACTACTACTCCTACTACTGAGCCTTATACTTCGATGCGCCTTATATATGGATCAATATTAATCACAGCATGACATTCCCTTTAGCGCAGCTCCATCTAGCGGATATATGACGCAACCCCAAAAACTACTAGTACTACTACTGAGCCTTATATACGATGCACCATTCATATATAGATCAATAATCATGGCATAACATTTCCTATAGCGCAGCTTCATCTAGTGGATGCATTACGCAACCCCTACCACTACTACTACTACTACTACTATTACTACTGCGCCTTATGTTGTTGTGCACTCTATATATGAAAACCATTTTAAAATAGGCAATTCATTGAAAGTGTGCCTTATATATGAATCAATATTGGTTAATCATGGCTTGACATTTTCTTTAGCGTAGTTCCATCTAGCTGATGCATGACGCAACCCCAAAAACAACTACTGCTACAACTACCAATACTGAGCCTTATACTCCAATGTGCCTTACATATGGATCAATATTGCTTTATCATGGCATGACTTTCCCTTTAGCGCAGCTCTATCTAGTGGATGCATATAACAATCTCAAAAACTACAACTACTGAGCCTTATACTCTGATGTGCCTTATGATTAGGGGTGTCTAACGATTAAAATTTTTAATCACGTTAATAACAGCTTAAAAATTAATTAATCAATCGTAATTAATCGCAATTAATCGCAATTCAAACCTGCCATATTTTTCTGTAAATTATTGTTGTAAGGTGGATATATACATTCAACATACGGTTCATAAGTACTGTATTTCTTTACTATAACAATAAATCAACAAGATGGCATGACCATTATTAACATTCTGTTAAAGCGATCCATGGATAGAAAGACTTGTAGTTCTTAAAAGATAAATGTTAGTACATGTTATAGAAATTTTATATTAAAACCCCTCTTCATGTTTTAGTTTTAATAAAATGTGTAAAATTTTCAATCAAAAAATAAACTTGTAGGCCGCCATTGTTGATGTCAATAATTACTTACACAATGCTCATGGGTGCTGAAGCCTATAAAATCAGTCGCACCAAAGCGCCAGCAGAGGGCGGCAAAACTCTGGAAAAACACAACAAGTACACCTTTCACTCTGCTGTCATTTTAATCTGTTTGAGCGGGGCATTTGTGCGTTAAGTCAAATATTTTAACAGGATTAATTTAAAAAATTAAATACCGCTCGTTAACGCGATAATTTTGACAGCCCTACTTATGATGTAACATATTTATGTCACACTGCTGTTGGCATAGTGTGCCCTTCCTGTGGATGTATTATTACAGTACAAAAGGAATCTCTGTGATGTGTCGGGGGTAGGGTTGTTCCGATCATGTTTTTTTGCTCCTGATCCAATCCCAATCGTTTTAGTTCGAGTATCTGCCGATCCCAATATTTCCCGATCCGATTGCTTTTTTTGGCTCCCGATTCAATTCCAATCATTCCCGATAATTTTTCCCGATCATATACATTTTGGCAATGCATTAAGAAAAAAAATGAATAAAACTCGGACGAATATATACATTCAACATACAGTACTGTATTTGTTTATTATGACAATAAATCCTCAAGATGGCATTTACATTATTAACATTCTTTCTGTGAGAGGGATCCACCGATAGAAAGACTTGTGACTTTGTATATTGTGACTAAATATTGCCATCTAGTGTATTTGTTGAGCTTTCAGTAAATGATACCGAAGGCCATGCCCAATGCATGATGGGAAGTGGAACCATGACAAGTAAAACCACAACTGTGCGTAGTGCTACCAATTCATATATCTTCTCTGCGATGGGATATAATTCAAGGTGTTAAGAAAAAGATCAATTGCTACCTTGCTTCCCCACATTGCGTCCCATGATATTTCTAATCCTAGGGAGAGGGACTGTAAGGCTTTAGCCAATTTAAATAAGGCTCCAAAGGCTGCCAAAATTCACTCTACTAATTTTACACTGCCTTTTAGCTCTCTATATTGGCAAAACGGCGCCATTACAGACGGAGCGTGACAATGCGTGAGTGGGTCGAGCAGCACATGCGTTAAATATTTTAACGTGACACATTTTTTTAAAAATTAATTACTGCCGTTATTGGGATAAATTTGATAACCCTACCCTAAGCCTAAACTAAAGACTCTGGATAAGCGTAACATATTATGTCTGTAACGTTAAATTAGAAAACTATTTAATTTAAAAATAAATATATATATATATTAAAAAAGACATGGCCGATATTTTTTTAGCCGATTCCGATACTTTGAAGACATCTCTAGTCGGGGGCACACATGCTGAGAAGCACACTGAATAAAGAAGTGTTGTTCCATTCAGGTCTCGGCCTGACATGTACTTACATTAACTCATTCACTCCCAGCCATTGTCACCGGAGCAAGGCCCTTCGCTACCGGCCGTTTTACTGGATTTTGACTTGATTTTGCAAGGCCCACAGAAAATTCTGTTCTATTTCTATATAAACATGGAACCCACCAAAAGAAAGATTAGACTCTGTTCTTTCAGCAGAAAAAAACGTTAGGTCATATCGTTTTCCATTATTTAGAAATCAGCATTAGAAAATAGCTTAGTTTGAGCAATTTTCCAATTTCTGATGAAAAACAGAGAAATTGAGCTTTTTGTAAAAGCATATACTGTCTTTCAAACATAACTTTGACTTTAACAAAGCTATTTTTCGCTTTTGTGACATCCTAAACATCTGAATAATGTTTTCGTTCTACAAAATAACATAAACAAGCAGACAAATCGAGCTTTTGATCGCACAGTAACAATTTATTTACACATAACTAAACTATTGAACTATTTGAGCACAAAACAATGGGGAAGGCTTTCGGCTGCTCCCGGTTGAATGAGGTGGCTCCCAGTAATCTGATGAGTCCGGATCAAGATCGGTCTCACTTTTTTCATCATTTTCATCGTTGGTTTCAACAACGGGCTCAGGAGTAACGCAACGTGAGCTCCGCAGAATGCGTGTGGAACCTGACGCTGTTGTGGCCGTCACCGTCTGTCTCATCAAGATAGATTTTTTTAAAATCGTCCTTTGACGATGGTTTTGTTTTCTTTTCAAAACACTCCAGTGTCGTTTGCCTTTTTTTTCCCCCGATCGTTCTTCACATTTTTCTCAAATTCTCACGCGTCTTCACAAGATCCTGCCAACTTCCGTTTCCTGACTACTTTTCTTCACTTCCTTTCTTGGCCCGAGATGAGTTCTTACAAAATGCGCTACTGCCCTCCAGTGGCCAGTTTTATTGCTTTAAATGAGTTTTGAGCATTGTGCATTGCAATTTAGGTGCATCAGAACTAAAGTTGCACCGATACCGATACCAGTATCGGCAGGGGGCGCCGATCCGGCCCGAATTGGTGGTATCGGTATCGACGAGTACCAACATTTAGGGCGCCGATACCATCTACTGGCGTCACTTGAGCGCAAATGAACTGTCTTCCCCACGTGAGCTAACTTCCCAAATCCCGATGCATGACATCTGTATGTTTTTGTCTCGAATTTACCAAACGTAAATATCATCTTCGTCTTCAATATTCAGGATGTTCACTACAATGCATATCCGTGATGTTACGCTGCTTTTCTAACATGGGATTCACAAACGATTAGCATGCGTAAGCTAACGCCCGCTATTCGTGCGCCGATGGGATCAGAAAGGTTAAGACCGTGAGAGACTAAGCAAACTCATGGTTTCATGATGAACAATGAGTGGCAAATTAAGAGCGCCGTACTTTAAACTCGTCCTGTTTATGAAAGTCGATTCTCATATGCTGGTGCTGTGCAGTAATGAGCAGAAGTGACTTCTGTGGGCAGAAAACACTCAAGCGGCGCAGCGCACACGCTAGATATCATCAGATAGCAACCTAGATATCCTATGTTTGATCCCATGCTAACTCTCGCGCGCACACACTAGATATCATCAAATAGCAACCTAGATGTGATACATTAGATCCCATGCCATTAGCTGTGTGAGCCCAGAGCGACGCCATATTGTCTATTGATGAATTAGAAACCAGTGACTATAGATAATGCTGCAAATACTGTTAATTCAGCACATGTTACAGATGGACTCGGACCACAAATAGGATGTTTTGCTTATATGGTAAATATAGCTGCTAAGAGAGCTGCAGCAATCAACAGTGTGCCCCACTTTACAAACAGTAAAGATTGTTCTCAGCACTTATATACAAAATTTATTCAGATCAGTAAGAAGTGGGCACATAAATATTATGCACTAAAATGCTTGATTATATGATGGCACTGTTATTTTTGCTTGTTACCAAAAAAAAAAAAAAATAATAATAATAATAATAACAGTTGTATTTTCTGTTTCAGAGCATTAAATGTATTGAATTGTATCGAAAATCGTACCGAACCGTGACTTAACTGTACCGTTGCATCCCTTATACACACATATATATATATATATTTTTTGCAAACAGTGGTATCGGAATGGTATCGGTATCGGCCGATACTGCGCAGCCAGGTATCTGTATCGGTATCGGGCCCAAAAAATGGTATCGGTGCAACACTAATCAGAACCTAGAGATGCCTCTTGTCAAAAAACAAAATGTAAAAGACGCATAAATACGTTTTTGGGACACTGAAACAATGGAAATAGAACGTATTTGTACTTTTTGGGAGCAAATGAGTTAAGGAAGTACATAACAAAAAGTTGTGCATGTATCAATATTGATCAATCTTGGCATGACATTTCCATTCAGCTCAGCTCCATCTAGTGGATGCATAACGCAACCCTAACCACTACAACTACTACTGTGCCTTATAATGCAGTGTACGCTACATATGAAAGCTGTTTTAAAATAGGCCATACATTGAATGTGGGCCTTATACTCCGATACGCCTATATATGGATCAATATTGGTTTATCATGACATGACATTCCCATTTTGCTCTGCTCCAATTACTGGATGAATGACACGACCCCAAAAAGTATTACTACTACTACTACTACTACTACTACTACTGCGCCTTATGATGCCCTTTATATGAAAACTGTTTTAAAATAGGCCAATCATTGAAGATCTGCATTATATACGGATCAATATTTGTTAATTATGGCATTACATTCATTTTATCACAGCTCTATCTAGTGGATGGTACTACTACTACTACTACTACTACTACTAGTGTGCCATATGCTGCTCATTATATGAAAACCATTTTAGAATAGGCCATTCATTGAAAGTGCGCCTTATACTCCAACACGCTTTATATATGGATCAATATTGGTTAATCATGACATGACATTCCCTTTAGCATAGCTCCATGTAGTGGATGTATCATGCAACCCCAAAAAGTACTACTACTACTACTTCTACTACTACTACTACTACTACTGCACCTTATGATGCCTTTTATATAAAAAACATTTTAATGAATGACATTTATTGAGGGTGCAACTTAACACTCCGATGTGCCTTATATATGGATCAATATTGGTTAATCATGGCATGATATTATTTTTAGCGCACCTCCATCTAATGGATGCAAAACACAATCACTACAACTACTACTATTATGACTACTATTACTACTGCGCCTGTCGCGCAGCTCTATCTAGTTGATGCTACTACTGCGCCTTTAGCGTAGCTCCATCTAGTGGCTGCTACTACTACTACTACTACAAGTACTGCGCCTTAAATGTCCTTAATATGAAAACCATTTTAAAATGGGCCATTCATTGAAGATGCGCCTTATACTCCGATGCACTTTATGTATGGATCAATATCAGTTAATAATGGCATGATATCCCCTTAGGTCCATGTCATGGATGTATCATGCAACCCCCAAAACTACTACTACTACTACTACTACTACTACTACTACTGCACCTTATGATGCCTTTTATGAGAAAACCGTTTTAAAATAGGCCATTTATTGAAGGTGTGACTTATACTCCAATGCGCCTTATACTAGTATAAGGAGCAATATTGGTTCATCATGGCATGACATTCCCTTTAGCGCAGCTCCATCTAGTGAATGCATAACGCAACCCCAAAAACTACTACTACTCAGTGTTGTTAATCTTACTGAAAAAAAGTAATTAATTATAGTTACAAATTACTTCTCCCAAAAAGTAATTGCGTTAGTAACTCAATTACCTGAATGTAAGAGTAATAAGTTACTTGGCAAAGTAATTGGTGATAATTACTTCTTTTTTTTTTTCCTCAAAAAAAAAAAAGAAAAAAAAAAAAAAAAAAAAAAACATTGGCCACACTATGTAAAGTTTTTTGTGAAGGTTTTTGGTACAACTGGCCCGAGCCCAATTCTTTACCCTAATTTACCCTTTACCCTGAATCAACTGTTAAAAGTTGGTAAAAATGCTCCCATTGTTGCATTAGTTCCTTCTCTCTACTTTCGACATATGAAAGTTTTAAAACTGTTTCATCATTTAAAGATAGATTCAAGTCAAGATTTTGCCGATTTAGAAGTATTTTAGATAAAAAGTTACTTAGGTTCGCTAGGAAGGTTCTCTACAACAGAGCCGTCCTAAAAAGTCTACTGCTTTAAGATGGCGGCTGTCTACTAACGCATTTAGTGCCATGTCTGTCATTTTGCATCTAGTTATATCTATATACAGTACATGTGATATCTACCATGTCTACCATATCTACCATAACATGCGGGCGTAGTTTGTAGTCTATCGGCTACAACATGTATTATTGGAGCTACCTAGCATCACGTTTGCTCCTCGTCACAACTTTCTTGCCTCCTCCTCACTCCTGCTCTGCTCTGTCGTCTCGGTGAGTCCATCTCCCTCAGACTTTTCGACCAATATAGTAACGCATGCCTTTCCGTCCTCAGTAACGGTAACGGCGTTGCCAAGATGAGAAAAGTAATTAATTACATTACCCACTACTAAAAAAAATAACGCCGTTAGTAACGCCGTTATGTTGTAACGCCGTTATTAACAACACTGCTACTACTACTACTACTACTACTACTACATCTGCGCCTTATGATGCCCTTTATATGAAAACTGTTTTAAAATAGGCCATTCAGTTAATGTGCGCCTTATACTCTTATGTGTCTTATATACAGATCAATATTTGTTAATTATAGCATGACATTCCCTTTATCACAGCTCCATCCAGTGGATGCTATTATTACTACTATTACTACTACTACTATTGCACCTTATGATGCCTTTTATATGAAAACCATTTTAAAATAGGCCAGTCACTGAAGGTGAGCGTTATACTCTGATATGCCTTTTATATATATATATATATATATATATATATATATATATATATATATATATATATATATATATATATATATATATATATATAAAAATATGGATCAGTATCGGTTAATCATGGCATGAGCTCCATCTAGTGGAAGTGTAACACAACCCCAACCACTACTATTATTCCGCCTTATAACGCAGTGTGCCTTATACAGGGTGCACATATTTTTTTTGCCCAGGTTCTCAGATGAGGACCTGGAGATGTGTCTTGGTCCTCATTGAGCTTGAGAGCCAACCCGCCTGATGCAATAAAATTATGACAAGCTTTACTTAGAGCCAATTACCTTTAATTAATTATATTAACAATTAACACTTGATTAACATCAACTGGCACAACAAAATTGTCATTACTTTGAAGTGAAATGTAAAGAAATCAACATAAAAGCACTAATTCAAAATAAAGGGTATTATGCGGCTCCCACATTAACTCCAAGCCTTTGTAAAAGTGGGATGTCCTCCTCATAAGAGCTCATTGAACGTGCATGTGAAATGCGAGCAAAAACACGTTTGTCAGTGCATGGCGCTGTTCTTCATTAACTTATTCCGCCACTTGTCCATAGGGCGAGTGGGGTCCTGTTTGACATCGATAGTTTGCTTAATTGCCACATGCTTTCTGTTTTTTTCGTGCTTTTCAAAGTTTGGATGGCTGAAATTATTTGACCCTATATAAAATGCGCTGCTCTTATCAGCGACATTGGGATTCTCACGGCAAATTTTGCACCACATATCCGTGCGAGCATCATTTGCTTCTAGCCATGGTACCTCCTGCAGCCACTTTTCAGCAAAAGTCCTTTTTTCGATAGTTCCGGTGACGTCTCTGTCGTCTGTCTGTCTTTTGACGGGGATGGGGGAACACGGAAATAATTACTCAGTGGGGCCTGCCTCTTTGACATTTTAAGAAGTGATTTTTTCGTGTCCGCCGCAAATACAGTGGTAAGCCATCGGTACGCAAAAGCGTATGGAAGCCATTGAGGGCCAGCGCGTTTGTCTACGTCCAGTACGCATGCGCGCATGCGGACCACTTATGTGCACCCCTGCTTATATAGGAAAAATGTTTTAAAATAGGGCATTCATTGATGGTGCGCCTTTTACTCTGATGTGCCTTCTATCGCGGAACATAAGGTACATTACTTGATCTAATTCCCACTGAGACAACGTGACTTTTTTTTTCCTATTTCCTTTTTGAAAAAAAAGATTTAATTCTTGTAAGATCATGACTTTTTTTTCTTGAAAAATAAAATCTTGAGTTCCTTTTAACCTCTTTTAACCTCTACTCCAACGACATTCAAACTTCTCCTCTAAAGTGAGTGGAGCGTTTAGTGATTTAATATTCCATTTCATCAGGTAGCTTGTTGACTTATACTCAGCGGGGGAGGAAAATGCATGTAGTGAACTCTTAAAAAGGATTTAAAAATGGATTTCAATCATTAGCCGTTCACGGGGAGACCAATAGCTCGGCTACATCTTCATTTGCTGTCAATGAATGGCTCTTTTGTAGTGAGCCTTTTCAGAAAATGGACAAAAATGAAGAATCCTATTGAGAATATTAAAATGTAAGGATATTAAAATGTCTCCTTTGGGGACACGAGGTGCAGGCTATGAAGTTGAGAATTTTAATATCAATACAATATTGCTTGGGCTGTTCATCATAATAAAAAAAAAAATGGAGGATCTTTTGTGCCTGCGTTATTTCATTTAAAAGGGGATTATTTATTGCTCTATAAAGCTTGGCGTGGCTCAATGAATTGACATTTTCCAAGTGAGCTGTAAAAAGAAACAGTGGCAAGTTGTCCTAATTCAGGGGTGTCAATTGTATGGCCCGTGAGCTGGAAGCAGCCCGTCAGGGGGTCCAATTCGGCCCGCGGAGTTGCTCTGCCTGTTTGTTTGGCACGTTTGATTCTGATTTATTGGTCCCCATGGGGAAATTAATTTTCACTGGCTGTACATTACAAGAAACACAAAAACATTTCACATCAAAGACTAAAAAAAAGACAGCATGGGATTGGTCAGCAGGGCATGCTGTTTGGAGCGGCTAAAACTGCAAGGAACAGGCTTTTTTACTGAGACGAGCCCTCCTGAATATTGACTGCAAGGGAAGCTTAGCTTCCACCAAAATGTCAAAAAATAAGTGATCAAATGTATGCTGTTGTGTGTTATGTCATTGACTAAATATGCGCTACAACGTGCTCAACATTTGTTCAGAATTAGCATCTTATCACTTGTTACGATGTGGCTTGCTTTTCATTCATTCGTACATCTTCACAGTCCTTTAAACAGTGTGGACGCTGGTGCGTCTCCAGAGTTGAGAGTGCATTGTTTCACGACAGAGAAACAAGATAAGTCATTGGCTAAAGGCTCGATTTGTCCAGCTCATCAGACGCTGAGTGTCTCTGGGGGGATATAGGCAGTGGGCAGGGCTCGGCAGGCCTGGACGCTGGCCTCTCTGAATGAAGGAATCGGACCTTGTAGCCAGCTGAAGTGCGCTAGCGCAATTCCAACGAGCTGGGCTTTCGGAACCCTGACAATCCGGCCAAAAGGCCAAACTCCGCTCGTTCACCTTAGCCTTAAAGTGCATGTGACACGAAAAAGCATGTTTATTTCATAATACACGCGGTATTTTATGCTCCTGAATGATATGGACCGCTTGGATGTGTGTGGAAGCGATCGCTATATTTATTTAGTTTTTTTAATCCTGCGCCATGAAAATGAGTGACTTCCGGCTTCGGTCTTGCATTGAGGAGGAGGGCGCTGTGACGTGTACGGTAGAAGACGTCCTCTTCACTACAGCGTACTGTTGTGTATGAGGATGAAGGATTCAGCTGATTTTGCGGATTAATACATTTATTTTTCGCATCACGCCAGCCAAACGGCTGCAGAAAAATCATTCTGTGTGAGGGAGAGGCATATGCGCCTTTTTGGAGTTTCAAAAGGTTCCCATTCACCGTGGATATTTACTGTGGGACCATTGGACTTACGAGGAAGTGAGTAAACATCTTGTTTTGTATTATGTCAAATACAAATACAGCGATTACAAAGTAAACACTACAAACTTTTTTTAAATAAAGGACTACTTCCCTTTGATCATCGATAGGCATGTAAAAAGCTCTCCTTATGCACATTAGCAGCACGTTAGCTGCACAACAACTGCAGCCACCCTCCTCCGGGGAACGAACTGTAAATTGCTCTCCGCCGGGCGGTTTGCCGATCCGCGAAGACAGTCGACAACCCAGTCGTCATGTCAATAAATCCAGACTAGTTATGTGTGATTTTCCGCTTCAAAGACTTTGAAACATCATTCGGTTCGGGTTAGCATTTCGGCTAGCTGTCAGGTCTTTTGGTTTGTTTACATTCTCTGAAGCCGGGGAAGGGAAATGACATATGTCCGAATTAGGTGTCATAAAATATCGTTCGGGAGGTGCGACAGTCAAGGTAAAGGCGACAGTTTTGACCATTATGGAGTAATTTTGCCATGTCGTCCTGAATAAATGCATTTTCATTATTTCATATTCCATTTAGCACAAGACTGTTATTTGTCATGACCATGCCATTTATTTAGCAATTGGGGAAAATACTTGGATAAAAAGAATATCCTGTAAAAATATTGGAGTAGAGAGACTGAAACAATGACATTTTGCGGCTCTCTTCATCGTGTTTTCCTCATTCTGAATAATTCCCCCTCAATGGGCGGAATAGTAAAACCGATGAGCCCAGTCTACCGCTGACGTCATCCACCTGTTGGGGACGCTAAAGCCCTATAATGGTAGGCGTGGGTAACTGGCAGATTAAAAGACTAATTTCTTGTCATCGTCGCTTTGTTTAATTGTTGTATATAGTCGAATCGTCTCAAAATATGATTCTACTGCACATAGTAATGCCATTTAAGACTTTTTTTCTCCTGTCTTATGCTCTTTAACCCTTTGTACTGACTCCATTTTAAAAGCTGGAAAAAGGCTTCGAAGCACAGTTGACAATATATTCCAAGTCGGCAGCAATCATACAGCACAGAGATACTCAGGTGAAGAGGCAAACTGGATCCAGGGTCACCCTATCACATGTCAACTCGTTAACAGATGTTCCTTGTACAAAGACAAGATGTCCGGCCATTTGTTCTGGACTGTCCAGAAGAGATGATTGCGGGATTTGATGGTGCAGACGTCGGCTTGAAGATGTCTTGCCTATTACCTGCTAGTCAGTGTCAATCTTGCTCAGTCAGCTGCTTGACGCGTGCGTTGGGCTTCGGTGGTCAGAAGACGTCCTATATCTGTTCTGCCGTTATCTGCCCGTTGTCTTTGCACTGCAAATTCTAATCATTTCAAATCCAACTGTTCATAATATCAAATATATTCTGCTTGTTTTTTCTTAAACTATGATATAAATGCTATTCATTCTATAATGGGTGTGGTAGAGTAATACAGTCAAACCGTAAATACGAGAAAAGATACTATTCCCTTTAATAATGATAGGATGATCTGTCTGAGGCTGAATCCCTTTTCGACTGACAGCGAAATTAGCGAATCTTTGATATTGTCGTATTAATATCCACGGAAGGCATTTTTCAATTTTTACTCCATTGTTCTGAGTTGAAACAGAGACTTGCTTTGTTAAAAATGACTAGCAAAAAATCAAGCTTCTATTTCTGGTGGATTTCTATTGTAGCTGCTTGTGTTTGGAGACTTGACTTCTGGCACTCTAGTTTCTTTCCCTACTGAGCAGCGGGTGCCGCTGAGCCCCTCCACCGTCACAAAGCACTCACAGGCGGACACACCTTGAGCTTCCCTTATTGAAAGACCAGCATCCGCCATTGCTTTGACCCATGCATGGAAGTGACGCAAAATTAACGCATTGCCTGCCATTGACAATGATAGATGTCCAATTCTCTTATACCGGAAGGACTGGCGTTAAAGCACATCTTGAACTGAATGAACATTCATTCGCCCCTCATAGTCAAAATCGATTGGACCAGGGCTGCAGTTATCGATTAATCCATCAATTAATTAGTTCGAATAATTGACTAATCTGATCAGGAACATTTAATGCATTGGATAATAAATTTCAGGAGATGTAAAACACAGACTTGTTAAGATTGCACTTTCAAAGGTGCGTTCTCGCGTGTTTTTTTCAAACTATGTAGAATTGCACTTTCATTTCACAAGAGCCATAAATGCATTTAAAAATATATTAAAATACCTGAACTCAAACGGTATAGGAAATTAATAAATGAGGAATCAAAATACAACAAAAGAACAATTGGCTAGCTTACAGAGCAAAAGTCCAGTAGCTTAAATGCTATAAAAAAATTATTTTTGATTTGTTTCATTTTTTTTTTTACAGTGCTCTCAACAAATTGTTCAAACACATATTCCTTCAAAAAAACTGCTAAATATACATCTAAACTAAATTACAAATGCATAAATAATCATATTTGATCAAACAATAACTTGAATAACCTTATGTTGGTCTTAACAGGGAGCAGCTGAATCTAGCTATGTTAGATGTGGTATGTCATATTCACTGTTGCCACTAGAGGACAGTGTATCCACCCAAATGAACACTTTCAAAACAAAAAATTTAAATGCCGCTCGAATTAAACTAATACTTGGAGCAGCAAAATTAGATTCTAAGGTTTTTCTAATTGAATTATTCGAGTTAATCGATTAATCGTTGTAGCACTAGGTTGGACGTCGCGCACCGTCCATGGCAGCCAGTGAGTTTGGCCAAAAACAAACTAGTTCGGCCCCTAAACCATACTGAGTTTGACACCCTTGTCCTAATGAATAAGTTTCATCTCTATTCATTATCAGTCACACTTTTGGTAAAGTGCTTTAAGAACGTCAAACGATAAAACTTTGATTTCTTCTTTTTGCATGGCGTATGTTTTTTTTTTCCCCCTCGACAAAGTAAAAGCAAAGCAGTTAATCCTTCTACTTTTGCTGAATTACTGTAAGTAAGGTCTTGCGAGATACACAGTTCAAACCACAATATGTTCCTTTAAGTACTTTTATGCCGCTTTAATGCCCTTTATGCTTCTTTAAAGTCTTTTTATGTACTATTAAAGCATTTTCTGCAGCGTAAAGACCTGTTATGTCCTTTGAATTCATTTGGGCACTTCTGTGCCACCTTTTTTAGGGTAAAAAGTGGAAATTGAGCATCTCAGAATAGGTCTACCCAAATTTTATCTCAAATGTATTACCGTACAGCTTCATTCATGTATGATTGTGACTTCTTTTTTGATAGAAAAACATTTCAAAATGTGTCTAAAATAGTGATTTTAACTAAAGTTGTCCGATAATGACTCTTTAACCAATAACCCGATGTTGTCCAACTCCAAAAATCCAAAACCGATATCCAACGGATACTGCTTTATTCAGTCGTGAACTTTACATATTATTTCTAATTGTATTGTAAGAACCTAATAATGATGAATGTAACAACTTCAATATTCTGTGAAAAATCTAAATGTTCGTGATTACATAAAACTAGTTACACCAAAAAACACTAGGGGCGACAAAGCCTTACAAATACAGACAGGCAATCACAGGAAAATGGCAATGCGATGATAATTCCCATGATAGATTTTACTGGGCTTTTCTACAGATTTGTAATTATAATTATATGTTTGATTAGTTTTCTTTTTTACTATTTCTTTTTAGTGACGCAGTTGTTATATATGATGAGTTTCTAAGGAAGTGACCTAAAAAAGCCCCAAAATCAACAGGAAGTGATCCAGAAATGCCCAAAAAAATTGATAGAAAATGATCCAAAATTTATAGGAAGTGACCCTGAAGTATCTTAAAATGACAAGCAAGTGAAGCAAAATGAACTTATTGCCTGCCAATGACAACGATAGACATCCAGTTCACTTGACTGGCTATGTCCGCATTACTGCAGACGCTGCACCGATCCTACTGTCGAGCTCCCGTTCCCTCCTACCCTCACTCGTGAACAAGACCCCAAGGTACTTGAACTCCTCCACTTGGGGCAGGATCTCATCCTCAACCCGGAGACAGCACTCCACCCTTTTCTGACTGAGGACCATGGTCTGGATTTAGAGGTGCTGATCTTCATCCCAACTGCTTCACACTCAGCTGCGAACCGCTCCAGTGAGAGTTGGAGGTCATGGCCTGATGAAGCCAAAAGCACCACATCATCCGCAAAAAGCAGAGATGCAATAATGAGGTCACCAAACCGGAACCCCTCAACACTTTGACTGCGCCTAGAATTTCTGTCGATAAAAAATTATGAACAGAATCGGTGACAAAGGGCAGCCTTGGTGGAGTCCAATCCTCACTGGGAACGAATTCGACTTACTGCCGGCAATGCGGACCAAACTCTGACACCGGTCGGACAGGGACCGAACAGCCCTTACCATGGGGCTTGGTACCTTGTACTTCCGGAGCACCCCCCCCACAGGACTCCCAGGGGCCCACTGTCGAACACCTTCTCCAGATCATCAAAACACATGTGCACCGGTTGGGCGAACTCCCATGCACCCTTGAGGACCCTGCCGAGGGTGTAGAGCCGGTCCACTGTTCCACGGCCGGGACGAAAACCACACTGCTCCTCCTGAATCCAAGATTCGACCTCCCGACATACCCTCCTCTCCAGTACCCCTGAATAGACCGGGGAGGCTGAGGAGTGTGATCCCTCTATAATTGGAACACACCCTCCGGTCCCCCTTCTTAAAAAGGGGGACCACCACCCTGGTCTGCCAATCCAGAGGCACTGTCCCCGATGTCCACGAGATGTTGTAGAGGCGTGTCAGCCACGACAACCCCACAACATCCAGAGCCTTTAGGAACTCCGGGCGGATCTCATCGACCCCCGATCAAATCATTTTAACTCATAATGTTTATCTTTTAAGAACCACAAGTCTTTCCACCCGTGGTTTCTTTTAAGGAATTTTGCTATGTCCCCAGTGTGTTTCATTCAAATTCAGTCTATAAAACACCAATATAAGTAGAAAACAAAAGTGCAATTAAATGTTATGATTTTATTGTCCTAGATAAACTATTTTGATTGTTTCAGGTGTTGTTTTTCAATTAAAATTTACTATTTAATCAAAAGAAAAGCTTTATTTTTCATTTATTGTTCATTTATATTTTTTGCACCATGAGTGATTAGGGTCTTTCCCTCAGTTAACAAATCCAAAGCATCTTAGTTTGAAGACATCTAGAGGTAGGGTTGGGCATCATTTGAAATTTAGCGATTCCGGTTCCGATTCCAATTCCACGTTTCGATCCTGGTTCTGGACGATTCTTGATTCCGATTCTTTTAAGAGGCAGGGTACAAAAAAAATTGCATAGTTATAATGTCTTCTTGATGATTTTTTAAATTAAATGAACTTCTCACAGGGGTAATTTTTAACTTGTATATAAATTAGGGCTGTCAAAATTATCGCATTAACAGGCGTTAATTAATTTCTTAAATTAATCACGTTAAAATATTTGACGCAATTAACGCACTCCCCCCGCTCAGATTTAAATGACAGTACCGTAAACTGCTTGTTAATTGTGTTTTATGGAGTTTTGCCGCCCTCTGCTGGCGCTTGGGTGCGACTGATTTTATAGGCTTCAGCACCCATGAGCATTGTGTAAGTAATTATTGACATCAACAATGGCGGGCTACTAGTTTATTTTTTGATTGAAAATTTTACAAATGTTTTAAAACGAAAACATTAAGAGGGGTTTTACTAGAAAATTGCTATAACTTGTACTAACATTTTTCTTTTAAGAACTACAAGTCTTTCTATCCATGGATCGCTTTAACAGAATGATAATAATGTTAATGCATCTTGTTGATTTATTGTTATAATAAACAAATAGTCCTTATGTACTGTATTTTGAATGTATATATCCATCTTATCTTTCCATTCCAACAATAATTTACAGAAAAATATGGCATATTTTATAGATGGTTTGAATTGCGATTAATTGCGATTAATTACGATTAATTAATTTTTAAGCTGTAATTAACTCGATTTAAAAATTTTAATCGTTTGACAGCCCTAATATAAATATCACTCTTTGAACTCTTCTAGCATGCTAATTTTTTTCCTCTCGGCGGTCAGGGCATCGAAACAAGGAATCGAAATTAAAAATTCGAACGATTCCGGGAGCATCGGAGTGTTAGAACCGGTTCCCATCAATGCTCGATGCCCAACCCTATCTAGAGGTCACTCTATTGTGCTAAACTGTGACCAACCCATGCACACAGACTGCAGGCTTGTACTCTTAATACCTAGCATACATGCTGACGCAATGCCAATATTTTTTAAATATAATTTTAAAAGCTTTTATCAGCTGATACAATCAGACAACTACATTTATAACTGTAATTTCATGTCTGGTTGCATTTTAATAGAAAATATATCAGTCAATCTCATAAAATTGTATATCTCACTCTCATATCAGTACCTCCCCAGTCATGAATCTCACTGCATGTGTAAGAACAGATTTTCACAAAGTCCTTGGTATATTTATATATATATTTTGCAATGTCCGTGTGTGTACCTGCAATATCGCTGGCAGAGGTACACTGACCTTTATCTGATGGATTGTTTTCTCCCAAATGAAGAGATGAGGGAGGGTGATGGAGGAAGGGAAGATCTTTGGCTGTATGTGTGTGTCGTCGGAGTACCTGGAGATGAGCTTCTGCTCTGCCGTGTAATTATGTACTCTTCTACTGCCTCCCCTCCAATATCTTGGCTCTTCTCCCCTGGTTCTCATTCTCTGCTACAGACCCACAGCTGAGCCGCAGGTGGTGGCAATCTTGGCCTGTCCCACCACTCTACATACACACTCACACACATACTGGAGGGTAGAGGGCAGCCGGCCAATAACAGGGAACAAACACACTCGCATTCATGCTGTGCCTGCAGGACTGGCACAAACACAAACGTGCGGACGCTCAATGCAGCAAGTGTATCCTTTTCTCTGCGTGTCATGATGGTGACTTGTAGATGACTGACGTCATCTCAGTTCTAAGGTGTGCAGGCCTGTTTGTGTGCTGTGTACCATCTGCCGCACGTTTTATACATATGATCATCATTCATAACCTGTGAGCGTTTTGGTCCCCAAGCTAATCTGATGCGCTGACATTGTACTGTAATGTTAAGAGACCTTATTAACACTTTATCGGGCATTTGTTTAACTCACTGGCCGCCATTGACGGTGCTAGGTGTTCAATCCATGTTGACTAGGAGTTAGGGCTGCAGCTTTCGATTATTCTAGTCGTCGATTAATCGAGTAATCGGATAAGGAACATTTAATGCGTTGCAGATAGGGTTGTTCCGATCATGATTTTTTGCTCCCGATCGTTTTAGTTTGAGTATCTGCCGATCCTGATATTTCCCGATCCGATTCCTTTTTTTTTTTTTTTTTTTTTTTTTACTCCCGATTCAGTTCCAATCATTCCCGATAATTTTTCCCGATCATATACATTTTGGCAATGCATTAAGAAAAAAATGAATAAAACTCGGACGAATATATACATTCAACATACAGTACATAAGTACTGTATTTGTTTATTATGACAATAAATCCTCAAGATGGCATTTACATTATTAACATTCTTTCTGTGAGAGGGATCCACGGATAGAAAGACTTGTAATTCTTAAAGGATAAATGTGACTTTGTATATTGTGACTAAATATTGCCATCTAGTGTATTTGTTGAGCTTTCAGTAAATGATACTGTAGCCATTTAACTGTTCTGCCCAAATGCATGATGGGAAGTGCAACCATGACTGTGCGTAGTGGCACCAAGTGATATATCTTCTCTGCGTTGGGAAATAACATAGGGTGTTAAGAAAAAGATCAACAACTACCTTGCTTCCCCACATTGCTTCCCACGATATTTCTAATTGTTTAGAGAGGGATTGGCCAATTAAATAAAGGCTCCAAAGACTGCCAAAATTCACTCAACTCATTTTACGCTGCCTTTTAGCTCTACATATAGGTAAATTGGTGCCATTATAGATTGAACGCGACAATGCGTGAGTAGGTCGTGCATCACATGCGTTAATTGCGTTAAATATTTCAACGTTATTAATTTTAAAAAAATTAATTACAGCCGTTAACGGGATAAATTTGATAGCCCTACTTTAAGCAAAAACTAAAGACTCTGGATGAGTGTAAGACATTTTGTAACGTTAAATACAATTAGAAAACGATTTAATTCAAATATATATATATTAAAAAAAGGGCATGTCCGATATTTTTTCTGCCGATTCCGATGATGAAAATGATGTGATCGGACCCGATCGATCGCGACATCGGGACGTTGTTAATAACTGCGTTATAATATAACGGCGTTACTAACGGTGTTATTTTTTTCAGTAGTGAATAATCTAATCAATTACTTTTCTCATCTTGGTAACGCCGTTACCGTTACTGAGGCGGGAAAGGCGTGCATTACTATGCGTTACAATGTTGGTTGACTGACGCGAGAAAAGTCTGAGCAAGACAGTCTCACAGAGACGATAGAGCAGAGCAGGAGTGGGAAGGAGGCAAGGGAGTGTGACCCTGTTGCAAACGCGATGCTACTATCCTAGGTGGCTCCAATAATAACTGACTGCAGCCAATAGCCTACAAACTACGCTCACATGATGATACGGTTGATATCACATAATATAGAACTAATGACTGACATGGCGGCATTAGCAACATGTATAAAGAAATAAATGCGTTAGTAAACAGCCGCCATCTTAAAGCAGTAGACCTCTCAGAAAGGCCCTGTTGTAGAGAAACTTCCTAGCGAACCTAAGTGTTTTTATCTAAAATGCTACTTAATCGGCAAAACTTAACTTAAATCTATTTTTAAATGATGAAAGTTTTAAAACTTACACATGTCGAAAGTAGACAGGAGGGAACTAATGCAATAACGAGAGCAATTTTAACAACTTTAACTGTTGATTCACAACATTAAATGACTTCCACATATAGCAAAGGTTACTATCTAGTTATCGCAATATCCGCAATACCCCTGTGTCTCATTAGGTTTAGGGTAAAGAATTGGGCTAGGTCTAATTGTCCCAAAAACCCTGTAAACTTCACATTGTGTGACCTGTTTTTTTTTTTTTTTTTTTAAGAAAAAAAAAAAAAAATTATCACTAGTTACTTTGCCAAGTAACTAATTACTCATACATTCAGGTAACTGAGTTACTAACGCAATTCCTTTTTGGGAGAATTAATTTGTAACTGTAATTAATTATTTTTTTAAAGTAAGATTAACAAAGTCCATCTTAAATTGTGTCCACTTGGAGAAGATGCAGAAACAAATTTTTCGAGCGGTGGACCCCTTTCCTGAAGTATGCTAGGGCCTTGAATTTGCCTCAGATTCCGGATTAATGATACGTCCTTGTTTGTTTGTTTGTTTTCTTTCTCGTTAGTGATAAGGTATGGGGCCGCCCCTCCCACCGGACCTAAAGTTCATATATGCATGGTTGTGTATTGATTTTTGGTGAGCGCTGTGGGGGGTTATCAGGAGCTGTTGAACATCAGAGACATTGCCCTATTATACAGTATTTTATACTGTAAATGACGAGGTGCTGTGTGTTTGTGTATGTGGTTTTTGTTTTTGGTTCTGCGTGTATGCTTAGACCTCAAGGTCACATAGTGTGTACATTGGATTCCATTGCTGAAGAATGTATGTCAATTTAATTTGTGACTGGAAAACAATAAAAAGAATTAAAAAAAAAAAAAAAAGTAAGATTAACAACACTGGTTCAGAATCAATTGTAGGAGATGTAAGCTTGCTAAGATTGCACTTTCAAAAGAGCATTAAATGTGAATACAAAATAAAACTCCTAAATGTTTCTTCAAATTATCCAGAATTACACTTAAAATAAATTAGAATACCTGATTTTAGCTGCTAGTTGAAATGCCATAAAATATTAACGTTTTTTGTTACAATGCTCTTGACAAAGCGTGAAAACACATGACATTTTTCTCTATTGTTCCATCAAAAAATATGTTGCCTAAAAAAAACAGATTTTCAAAATCACTTCAATCACAAAAAAAATTCAATCACAGAAAAAAAGTTTTTGAATGTGAAAAAATATTTGAGATTGAAAAATGTGCATTTGAACACCTAATTTTTCATTGAATTTTTTTTCTTTTATTGAATCAATCCTTTTTGTGTTTGGTCCATTTTGGTCAATCCCCCCAAAAGTTACTTCAATCAAAAAACATATTTTCAATCAAAGAAAAACATTTTTAAAAATATTTTTCTCTAATATATATATATATATATTTTTTTTTTTTTTTTTTTAAATTTTATGCAAAGCAAATGACTGCCTAAGGTGCTCGAAAAATAATTTCGACCCATTATAAAAATATGCTTTTTTTTGTTCATTTTATTCATTTTTGTTGCAGTTTTATTGCTTTATATATATATATATATATATATATATATATATATATATATATATATATATATATATATATATATATATATATATATATATATATATATATAGGAAAGTCAATTACATGCAATGACACTTTTAGGCCGCCAGAGGGGCATGGCCCACCTTAAGGCAAGGCAAGGCAAGGCAAATTTATTTATATAGCACAATTCAACACAAGGCAATTCAAAGTGCTTTACATCACATGAAAACCATAAAAATCACATTTAAATCAACACAACGTAAAAACCAAGACAGAAGATCGCATTTAATCACAGAATAAAAATAAATAAATAAAAATAAAACAAAAATAGAAATAAAGCAAAAACTACTACTAATAATAATCATTGAAATCAGCAATGGAGATAAGCACAAGAGGAATAGAAGGCAGGTAGATTGAAATATATAGACAGTTATGGATATGCAGTGCTAAACAAAAGCGTTTTTAGCCCTGATTTAAATGAGCTAACGGTTTGAGCATACTTCAGACCTTCGGGTAACTTGTTCCAGAGGTGAGGAGCATAATAACTAAATGCTGCCTCACCCTGCTTGGTTCTTGTTCTTGGAACATGCAGAAGACCCGTTCCAGACGACCTTAAGGGTCTAGATGTCTCATAGGAATCTAACAAGTCAAGCATGTATTTTGGTCCAAGGCCATTAAGTGTTTTGTAGACGAGCAGTAGTATTTTATAGTCTATCCTTTGACTCACTGGAAGCCAGTGTAGCGATTTCAAAACCGGTGTAATGTGGTCCAGCTTCCTTGTATTTGTGAGGACTCTGGCTGCAGCATTCTGTACTAGCTGCAGCTTCCTGACTGATTTTTTATCAAGACCTGTAAATATACCGTTGCAGTAGTCCAATCTGCTGAAAACGAATGCATGCATAAGTTTTTCCATGTCTTGTTGAGTCAGAAGCCCCTTAATTCTGGTTATATTTTTTAGGTGGTAATAGGCGGATTTAGTGACGGACTTTAGATGGCTATCAAATTTTAGGTCTGAGTCAATAATTACGCCAAGGTTTCTGACTTGATTTGTAGCTGTAAGTGACATTGTGCTAAGTTGGCTGCTTATCTTTGACCTTTCCTTTTTTGGCCCAAAAATGATCACCTCTGTTTTCTCCACATTTAACTGGAGAAAATTCTGGCACATCCATTCATTGATTTGATGAATGCATTTACTCAGGGAGACTAAGGGACTATAATCATGTGGGGACACAGAAATGTACAGTTGTGTGTCATCTGCATAGGCGTGATAGGAGATGTCATACTGTTCCATTATCTGAGCTAACGGAAGCATATAGATGTTAAATAAGAGTGGTCCAAGAATTGACCCTTGAGGGACTCCACACGTGAATTTGGTTCGTTCTGACTGATAATTTCCGATTGACACAAAGAAATCCCTATCATGTAAATAGGATGTGAACCACTGAAGAATAGTGTCAGTAAGCCCTACCCACTGTTCCAATCTGCTGAGTAGTATGTTGTGATCAACCGTGTCAAATGCGGCGCTGAGATCCAATAGTAGCAGAACAGATGATTTGCCTGCATCGGTATTCCGACGAATATCATTTAGGACTTTGATAAGCACGGTCTCAGTGCTGTGTTGTGGCCGAAATCCAGACTGAAATGAGTCAAAAAGATTGTTTTGGATCATAAAAGTCTGGATCTGTTCAAACACAACCCTTTCGATAATTTTCCCCAGGAATGTCAGATTTGATATTGGCCTGTAATTACTAATGGTTGAGGCATCCAGATTAGGTTTTTTTAGGAGAGGTTTTATTACTGCAGTTTTTAAAGTCTGAGGAAACTCTCCTGTTTGGAGGGAAGTATTTATAATCTGAAGTATGTCTGGGGCTATGCAATGAAAAACAGTTTTGAAAAAGTTTGAAGGAAGGATGTCAAGGCAGCATGTTGTGGGCTTTAGTTTCGACACAATTTCTGTTAAAGTGGCATAGTCCAAGAGGCTAAACTGTCTAAGATTGACGTGGGGGACATGTTGGGAGGCATTTAGTGTAACATTTGTTAATCCGGAGTTGCACACAGTCTGTCTAATCATTAGTACTTTGTGTGTAAAAAATGCTGCGAAATTATTACAGGACACCTCAGATGCCAATTCCTGAGGTATTGATGCTTGTGGGTTTGTCAGTTTGTCAACAACAGAAAATAGTGTGCGAGTATTGTGGGTGTTTCTACTAATGATCTCTGAAAAATATGATTGTCTAGCATTTTTCAGTTCCTGGTTGTATTTGCGAAGTCTTAAAATCCGCTTATGGCCACAACCCACCAATTTTGACACGAAAACTGCATTTTTCATAGATAAACCCCACTGGACTATAAGCCGCAGCTGTCCTCACTGTATTATGGGATATTTACTCCAAAATATATTAACCGGGAACACTTTATTTGACAAAGGCATCATAAGACTGTCATAAGTCCAAATGAACCACCATGAAGCTTTGAACCATTTGGCTGCAAAGCTTCATTGCTCCAAGAAGCTTCATTTGACTATCACTGCACCCTTTGGGGCTCCTGCTGTCAACACTCTTGTCGTCCAACATGCCTCCTAGCATGCATTGCAGCGCTACAGATGTAAATAGCAATCAAAATGTGTTCTGTGCAAATCATTTCTTCACTTACTGTTCCAGTTGTTTCATTAAATGCTAGTTATGGTATTTGGTAACACTTTATTTGACAGTGGCGCTATAAGACAATCATAATTATGACATGACACTGCCATGAGTATTAATGAATGCTTATAACAGATGTCATTTAGTGTCATCTGGCAAATTAGCTCACTTTAGAATGGATGTAAAAGATCCGAGCTGGACATAAATGGACTTGTGAGAAGTGACATAATTTGCCGGATAACACTGAAGGACATCTGTCATAAGCACTCAGTAATGCCTATGATATTGTCATGTCATAATTATGACGGCCTTATGTAGCCGCTGGTGTAAAGTGTTACCGATTAACCCAAATAAATCAACAAATAAGCCGCGCTGGACTATAAGGCAAATGATGCAAAATGAGGGCAAAAAGTAGCAGCTTATAGTCCGAAAATTGCTGCCAAAGACGGCAGATCCAATCCATTGAACGTCTATCGCCGTCAATTGCAGTAAAACATTACCATTCACTGCCAACCCTGTTTATTAGGTCGCTCTGGTGTTTATGCAGCAATAAAGTTTCAAGACAAGTTGTCAGATGCAGCGTGGGAGGAAGAACTTTGTGGCTGACGGTTGTGAGGGGGTTGTTCCTGTTCGTGCTACAGATTTTTTCCTCATTGTTTCTTCTCACAAACATGGATGTGGCCTTTGATCACATATGAGAAGCAGAAAACAAAAGCAAATAATAAAAGGCAACAAGGTTGTGTAAGCCGTTCGTGCTCTTCATCCATTTTGGATGCATTCCAAAAGCAACTGGTGTGACGGAGAGCGAGGCATCCTGACCGGACAGCCAGCTTCACCACGTGTGGGCGCCCCGCGCTATAATTAGTTTTTTTTTTTTATCATTTCTTGGCAGCTCCAAGGTGTGGCTGCTGTTTAATATGCACACGCTCACATCAAAGATGCCATCTGTTGCCATATGACTAAGCAGAATTGTCATATCTACCATTTTTTAAATAGTATTAGGGGTTTACATTCTTGGAACAGGACCCTTGTGGGTATGGGTGGGAACCTCTGGGTACCATACGATACGACGATAAAGCAATTATCGATATATTGGTCAGGAAATCATTCTAGAATATTCTACAAAATGACTAATAAAAAGAAAAACAAGGCACTTTCATCATTCTGCTGTGAATTGGAATGACTTAATCACTAGTAGACGTCCAATTTGTTTGAAGTGGGAGGGTGGCAGAAAATGGATCTGACGTCTATGGCAGTCAGTGGCAGCCAATTTACTGTTTTAGCCTAATTTGAGTCTCCATGAGCAGCGGCATAAAAAAAATTCTAAGTCGTTCCCTTATAAAATCCCGGTTAATTATTTTTTATATAACACAACTTAAAATGGCTATAAAAGTCTCAGATTTTACATGAGATCCAAAAAAATTACCAAATGCAGAGATAATCACCTATATTTTCAGAATCAATAGCAATATTTAACATATAAGTTTTTGACCAAAATAGCAACGTGCTTTTTTTTTTTTTTCTTAATTTACTGCAAGTCACTCAATTTAACTTAATACTTGAGGAAAACATGCAGAATCAATTATGAATGGTATATAAATAGATTATTAATAAATTATAAATACAATCACAGCTAATTATAGAATAGAATAGCCCTTTATTATCATTATACACTATATACTGTTCGTGAATGAGGCTAGTGGCCGCCTGACGTAAACAGAGCTTTCTGGGTAAAATTCTTGCGAATAAATGCATAAATCCCAGAATTCTTCATACATATTGACATAAAACTGTCTCGATTCTTGGTTAAAAGCAAAGAAACTGCGCAGTTAGCATTTATTTTACATATATATGTCGAAGTACAATGCTACTCTGTTAGCGAATGAGGCGAGTGGCTGCCTGACTTAAACAGAGCTTTTCTAGTGAAAATTCTTGTTAATATATGCTTAAATCCCCAAATTCTTTATAGATATGGACGTAAAACAGTCTCAATTATTGGTTAAAAGCAAAGAAACCGCACAGTTAGTGTTTATTTTACATATATATGTAACGCTGTCTTCTGGGATGCCTTCACGAAGGAACCGAGGAGACTTTGTGGCTTGTGTTGACAGCTTTTTTTATTGTTGACAATTTCTATGCATTTGCAGCAAGGGGAAAAAGAAAAAGGCAACGTCACGTGGGCAACAGAATCTTGAGAACGAATCCACGACGACTCACTTCCAATACTGTGATCGTATAGTGGTACATTTCTTTTATAATAAACAAAAATACACTGTAGTTTCCAACAAATAGAGCAACATTTTTTTTTCCCCATATTACACTAAGCAATTGCAAATTGAATACAAAATAATGTTTTCACAAACTTCTGCAACCTACCTATGCATTTGCAGCAAGGGGAAAAAGAAAAAGGCAACGTCACGTGGGCAACAGAATCTAGAAAAATAGCATTGCGTTAGCATTTAGCAAGTCAATACTTGTGAATGGCTTCGCTCATGTAGTGGATAAAACGGTGCAATATACACAAAAGAACAATGAACACTGATACCACCTAGAGACTCACATACGCTAACTAAACGAAGCCAGCCACTTGAATTTTCTTATTTCTCAATTAAATCATGAAAACTTTGCCCACAGACTTCAGCACATGTTACCTTGAGAACGAATCCACGACGACTGAAGTGGATACATTCCCACAACCACTTGCAGCAAGTGCACCTGCAATTACGCGGTTGCACCACAAGATGACGCATTTCTCAATTTAACTGGATTTTATAAAACTCTTTTTTAAACTATGTTACATACACCCCCCTAAAATCCTGTTAAATTGGGGCAACACAGAAGAAAACGCAAATTACAAGCAATGCAGCAACACGAGCACTAAGTTACTGGTCAGTTAAATAACCTTCCCAAATAGGAATAATTTCAATAAGAGGCAGGCCAATCCCCTTAAAAAAACAGACATAAAAGATGCCATGTACATCTCTTAAAATGTAAGTGTAGCTCGAATAATGCAAACATTGCTCGATTAGTACCTTTAGCATATCTCAGGTAACACACATGAAATGTATGCACCTTCAAAACAAACCAAATATATAACCTAAACAGAAAACATTGACCCCACTAGAGAAATCAAAGATCTCACAGTAAATGCAGGGTCATCTACAACCTGCCTATTCATTTCACAAATTAGTCTAGCAGGGGGCTTTACCTCCCGACCCAATTTAGTGAAAACTTTAGGTGGTTGGGAACTAATCACTTGACCCTGTGTGGCAATATCTACCTGTGTATCAGTGACACAGTCTGAGGAACGTTGAACCATGTCAGCTGGGGCGAATGAATGGACAATTAGTGTGTCAACCGGTGGTACCGGCAGCTGCACAGACTGTGTTGGCAAAGCATCGGCACAGGGGACTTCAGTCAGAGCAGCATCAGAGACTAATGGGTCCATTGACACAACTCGAGGACTGACTGGAGAGCTATCCACAGCTGATCCATCACTTGTCTCATCCATCTGTTGGAGCCAATAGGGAGTATTTGTCACACTGTCTTGCATGTCATCCGAGACCTCCAGATCACCTTGAACGCTACCAGCCACTGAGGAGCAGTCAGACCCCAAGTTGTCATCTTCCAAAGGGAGAAAGTTCACTGGAAGAAGGAGGTTTCTATGGACAACTTTCACTTTTGATGAGACAGGGTCTTTGATATGATATACATTAATGCCAGGTCTCACAGAAGTCACCTCGTAGACAGCAGAATCCCATTTGTCCGCGATCTTCCTCTTTCCCTTTTCTCCACGGTTGGCAAGCAAGACTCTGTCACCAACAGTGAGTGAAGATCCTTTCACGTTGCGGTCATACAGTTTCGCTTGACGCGCTTGTTCAGTTCGACTGTTCTGCTGGGCAATGCGTGCTGCTACGGACAGGTCGTGCTTCAATCGAGATACAAACTCCCGATGACTGACAACACCATCCAAGGGGAGTACATGCTGGAACATGACATCAACGGGTAGACGAGGAATTCTCCCAAACATGAGAAAAAAAGGTGCAAAACCAGTTGTCTCATGCTCGGTGCAGTTGTAACAGAACGTCAGCATGCGAAGCATTTGAGGCCACCTGGACTTGGAATGAGAGGGAAGAGTCCTTATCATGCTGCCAAGAGTTCTATTGTACCTCTCAACAACCCCATTACCCATCGGATGGTACGGGGTAGTGTGTGACTTTTGAATGCCCGCCATCTCCAAGAGCTCTTTCATGAGGCGACTCTCAAAATTTGCCCCTTGGTCCGAGTGGATGCGTTTAGGGAAGCCGTAGATGCAGAAAAAGTCATCCCAGAGACGACGGGCTACCTGCTTGGCAGACTGGTTCTTGCATGGAAAAGCATGTGCCATCTTGGAAAAATGATCGGTAACCACTAAGACATCCACACACTTCTTGTCAGTTTGTTCTGCAGTCCAAAAGTCAACGCACACCAATTCCATAGGCTCGGTGGTGCAGATACTTTCCAGGGGTGCACGGTCGTTGGGCTCAGGGGTCTTACCGACCACACATCGTAAGCAATTTCTCACATGGTTCACAATGTCATGCTCCATCCCTGTCCAAAAGAATCTTTGCCTTGCAAGTGAGAGAGTGCGAGCTTGTCCTTGATGCCCAGCTGAGTCGTGGATGCCCTGAAGAACCTGGGATTTGAGGGAATCAGGAACAACGAACTGGTGAATGGTCTTATTGAGGTGTCGGTCTTTCTTGACTTTGTAAAGCAGACCTTCGCGGATCGAGAGTTTGGACCAAAGTCTCAGAAGTTTCATCACACCACGTGGTTCTGCAGTTCGTTCATGTTTTGTGGGCCTCTTGTGACGATGGATGTAGAAGAAGACTCTGCTCAAGACACCATCTTGCTCTTGTGAATTAGCCAACTCACTTTTAGGCAAAGAAGTGAGCTGATCATTATTGACAAGCTGGGGAATGGCAGGACCTGTGGCACTCACTTGGCTGACACCACCTGAGATGTGTGCATCCAACACAGCAGAGACATCCGAGGCGGGAACGTTCCCTTGAGGTGAGGATGGAGGGGCAAGTGTTTCTGCACTGGCTTGGTCAACAACCATAAGGCAATTTGTTGTGCACCGAAACGCATCCTGTACACTCCTATCCACCATTCCATTCACTTGGTTGAGCAGAGACGCATAAGGCTCAGTTACAAGACGGTGGGCAATGCATGACTGGACAAATGGTTCTCTACTCAATGCGTCAGCAACCACATTTTTAGTGCCAGGGACATAGTTCAGGTCAAAGCTGTACGCGGCAAGCTTTGAAACCCACCTCTGTTCACATGCATCAAGCTTAGGTTTGGTGAGGATGTACGTTAGCGGATTATTGTCCGTCCAAACTGTGAAAGACCGCCCCTTGAGCCAATGGCTAAACTTGTCACAGACAGCCCACTTGAGAGCGAGAAACTCAAGACGATGTGCAGGATAGTTCAGCTGGGCATGAGATAGCGTCTTGCTTGCAAATGCCACCGGTCTAGCAAACTGTCCATTAGGAGGCAGTTGTGAGAGAACAGCTCCTAATCCATCGAAGGAGGCATCAACAGCGAGAATGAAAGGTGCATCAAAATCTGGATGAGCCAGGGTGACACTTTGTACCAGTTCCTGCTTCAGAGTCTTCAAAGATTCTTTGCACTGTTCAGTCCAATCTGCAGGGGACAGTTTCACATAGCCTTTCTTGAATTTCGGTTTGCGGCCTCTTCCCCTCTTCGACGGGTCAGGTGGTTCAGCCACAAGGTTGAAAAGTGGTTTAGCCTTAGCTGAACATGCCTCGATGAAGTGATGGTAATAGAGGACCATGCCCAAGAATGATCTAATTTTCCTAGCAGACGGTGTTCTTCCATCAGAATCCATCAAATCACTTTCCTGAACATCATTAATAGCTTGCACTTTACTAGGATCTGTCTTCACACCTTCTTCACAAATGACATGACCCAAGAACTTGACTGAGCGGCAAAGAAAGTGGCATTTCTTGGGCGAAAGTTTCAGGTTATTGGAGGCAAGGCGTGAAAAAAACAATTGGAGGCGTTCGAGAGCAAGTTGTTCGGATGGAGCAAATACCATAAGATCATCCAAATAACATAACAGGCTTGTGAAATTCTCATCTCCAAAGATGGACATCATCATGCGCATAAAAGTGGCTGGACTATTCGTCAGACCCTGGGGCATTCTGTTATATTCATGGAGACCAAATGGAGAAGAAAACGCTGTGAACTTTTTGTCATCTTCATGGAGTCTGATATTGTAGAAACCAGAGGTCAAATCCATCGTTGAGAAAAACACATTGCCTCCCAGTGCAGCAAGAGCGTCTGTTTGATGTGGCAAAGGATGAGCGTCCTTCACTGTCCTAGCATTCAGCCACCTGAAGTCATTGCAAATACGAAGATCACCATTCGGCTTGACAACTAAAACAAGAGGAGATGAATATTCACTTTGGGATTTGCGAATAATCCCCAACTCTTCCATCTCGTTCAGAGCAGTTCGAAGCTTGTCATAGTGGCAGGGTGGGATGCGTCTGTAAGGAAATCTGAAGGGCTTGTCATCCACCAAATGGATCCTATGAACAAAATCTGGCACTTCACCGCAGTCCATTTTATGTCTTGAAAAGATGGATTCATATTTCACAATGACTTGCAATAATTTATCCTTCCACTCCTGGGAGACTTCACAAGATGACAGATCTAAATCATGCAAGCCCATGTCATTGAGGGTGAGTTTGATTTCCTCATCTGATCTTGCTGCAAGTGGCTGGTTCCAAGCGTGCTGAGTATTAGATTGGACTTGAGCAGGAACAGGCAAGCCCTGCACATTGAGACAGGAACACACATCAGCAACTTTGGAATTTCTTCTCAAGGTGAGTGTCTTTTCAGTTGGGTTCATTATCTTGACAGGGACGCAGCCATCACCCCATAAAGGTGTCACAACTCTACCCACCAGTATTTGAGCAGGTCTGGGTTTGCAGCGTGTGGGCTCAATAACGACTGGACAGCCCACAGCTGTAACATCAAATTTGGGCAGTTTTGCCCACACCAAATGTTCAGAAAGTGGTTGCAATGAGACACTCCTTTTGAGCTTAGCCGTGCCAATCATGTATGGAAAGGAGTTCTCATGTGATTGGAATAGCAGAGAGGCTAGCTGGGGAAACTCATCGGACCCACCACCATTCGCTTGCAATGAGCTGCATTGATCCCCAACAGTCATTTTCATACTGGAGATAAGCCATTTGATGGCATTACTGCCAAGGATCATTTCATCAACCTGACCAGGCAGGACTAAAACCGGCATTATCACTTTGTGGCCATAAATTGACGCGGCGAGATCATACGTGGCGGAAGGAGTGACAAATTGACCACCGCAGCCAACAATAACAAAGTCTTTGGCTGATTTTCTCTCAATGGGGATGTTTGAATTAGAAAGTCTTTCATCAACTTTTTCACTTATAGTGCATGCCATAGAGCCACTGTCCACCAATGCTTTGAAAACATATTCGCCACCAACAGTAACGTCTGTGTAGAACAAGCTATCAGTCTTTGAGAGCTTTTGCAGGTTTTGCACTATGAGTGTCTTCTCCGATGGCACCATATTGCTGAACGAATTATACAAAGTTTCACAATCATCATTTGTTAAATCCATGTTGGGAGGGTGACTCACTTGATCCACGCTGTCCTCCCCTGCACGCAGACCATTTAGTTTCCCTGCTGGCCAGCTGAAGGTCGGCGCATTCCGACTGAGCAGAAACGACTGGAGTGGCCAGGGGCATGGCAAAGGAAACACAGGTTATTTTCACGACAATGTATGAAGGCAGAGTGAGAGCTGTCGTTACAAATGGAACATGGTGTGTCATTCAAACCCTGAATTCTTGAAGGGGCGTTGTTACGTGGGTTACGTCTAGCTTGAGTGTAACCTGAATTCTTGAGCAACACCTTTTCTAACATCCCTATCAGCCTTTCAAGAGTAGCAGTGTCTTGGCTCACAGCAGCTGGCTGCTCAGGGGCACTAGAGACATCACTGTTATTCAGGGCAACCTCCACCTTATTTACATTGACTCTGCCGGCTTGGCCCGTGGAAGACTTGTTCCCTTTTTCAAGATGGTACTCATCCAGCACCTCTTGAACCTCGCGAGATGACCATTTGTCAATTGTCTTGGACCTAAACGTTAAAGCTAAATCTCTATTTGGACAATGCCTGATGAACATGCGTGCCACTTCTACAGACGGGTTGTCAAAGGTCTTTCCTTGATCTTTGAGGCAGCTTGCAGCAACATCAGCAGCCCTGTTGAGCCGGAGCCAATACTCATATGCATCCTCCTGAACATAGGGAAACGTAGAATAGAAATCAGCAAGCGGCACAGATGAATAACGGCTTGAACTAAAATGTTTGCGCAAAAGTCCATAAATTGCCTCAGGGTTATTCTGGACATCAACTTCTCCATTCCTGATTCCAAACCTGACCACATCTTTCGCTCTGCCTCTCAGATGCATAAGAATCTCCTCAGCTTGGTCTTCAATTTGAACATTACTTTTACGGACATAGTCCCTCATTCCTTCCTCCCAATCATCAATTGACAAAGTGTCCGAATCTTCTCCTCGAAAAACAGGTGGGTCTTTGACAGCTCTCTGAGTGACCAGCTGGACGTGGGACAAGTCCAGGGTGTGGCTGGGAGAATTGCCTTTCTTCTCGTGCATGACTTCCTGCTTGGAAGGAACAGCAGCTGCCGGGGTTGACGCACTAATTTGTGACAAAATGCTATCAGCTATCTGTCGCCCCAACTGTTGAATAATTGAGCTCATCTGACTAACCAATTCAGCATTACCAGCAGCTGACACTGGGACGGATGTGTCAGCAATATGAGGTGAGCGATGATCATCCACAAGGGGGCTACCAGGTACTACTACATCATCACTGCCCACATGACTTTGAATGTTTTCATTATCACATACATCGTTACCATGCACACTCATTGAAAATGAGACCGGTGTACTGTGCAAACCTCTACCCCGACCAACTGGTGTCATAGTAAAGGTCCCAAATTTGTCAAAACTCATTGTGCAAATAAATCCCACACAATATTTGAAAAAGAAAACAATCAAAGGCAGAGTAGCAAGCAATTAAAGGCCCAAACTGTCGCCGTCACAGAAGAATATCAGCAGCTCCTCGACGCTATGGAGACATCCACCCGGTCCGGCGTAGTCATGAACAGGTCACGGCACCAATGTAACGCTGTCTTCTGGGATGCCTTCACGAAGGAACCGAGGAGACTTTGTGGCTTGTGTTGACAGCTTTTTTTATTGTTGACAATTTCTATGCATTTGCAGCAAGGGGAAAAAGAAAAAGGCAACGTCACGTGGGCAACAGAATCTTGAGAACGAATCCACGACGACTCACTTCCAATACTGTGATCGTATAGTGGTACATTTCTTTTATAATAAACAAAAATACACTGTAGTTTCCAACAAATAGAGCAACATTTTTTTTTCCCCATATTACACTAAGCAATTGCAAATTGAATACAAAATAATGTTTTCACAAACTTCTGCAACCTACCTATGCATTTGCAGCAAGGGGAAAAAGAAAAAGGCAACGTCACGTGGGCAACAGAATCTAGAAAAATAGCATTGCGTTAGCATTTAGCAAGTCAATACTTGTGAATGGCTTCGCTCATGTAGTGGATAAAACGGTGCAATATACACAAAAGAACAATGAACACTGATACCACCTAGAGACTCACATACGCTAACTAAACGAAGCCAGCCACTTGAATTTTCTTATTTCTCAATTAAATCATGAAAACTTTGCCCACAGACTTCAGCACATGTTACCTTGAGAACGAATCCACGACGACTGAAGTGGATACATTCCCACAACCACTTGCAGCAAGTGCACCTGCAATTACGCGGTTGCACCACAAGATGACGCATTTCTCAATTTAACTGGATTTTATAAAACTCTTTTTTAAACTATGTTACATATATGTCAAAGTACAATGCTACTCTGTTAGCGAATGAAGCTAGCGGCTGCCTGACATACGTTTTTCTGGCAAAATGTCTTTTTAATAAATGCTTAAATCCCTGAATTCTTCATAGATATTGACATAAAAGTCTCGTTTCTTGGTTAAAAGCAAAGAAACCGTGCAGTTAGCGTTTATTTTACGTATACATGTCAAAGTACAATTCTACTCTGTTAACGAATGAGACTAGCGGCCGCCTGACGTAAACAACTTTTCTGGCAAAAATTCTGGTGAATAAATGCTTAAATCCCTGGATTATTCATAGATATTGATGTAAAACTGTCTCGATCCTTGGTTAAAAGCAAAGAAACCGCGCATTTAGCGTTTTACGTATATATGTCGAAGTACAATGCTACTCTGTTAGCGAATGAAGCTAGTGACTGCCTGGCATAAGAAGTTTTTCTGGCGAAATGTCTTTTTAATAAATGCTTAAATCCCTGAATTCTTCATAGATATTGACATAAAACAGTCTCGATTCTTGGTTAAAAGCAAAGAAACCGAGCAGTTAGCGTTTATTTTACGTATACATGTCAAAGTACAATTCTACTGTTAGCGAATGAGGCTAGCGGCCGCCTGACGTAAACAACTTTTCTGGCGAAAATTCTGGTGAATAAATGCTTAAATCCCTGAATTATTCATAGATATTGATGTAAAACTCTCCATTCTTGGTTAAAGGCAAAGAAACCGCGCAGTTAGCGTTTATTTTACGTATATATGTCAAAGTACAATGCTACTCTGTTAGCAAATGAGGCTAGGGGCCGCCTGACGTAAACAGAGCTTTTCTGGCGAAAATTCTTGTGAATAAAAGCTTAAAACCCTGAATTGTTCATAGATATGGACTTAAAACAGTCTGGATTCTTGGTTAAAAACAAAGAAACCGTGCAGTTAGCATTTTTTTTACGAATATACGTTGAAGTACAATGCTCCTCTGTTAGCGAATGAGGCTAGGGGCTGCCTGACTTAAACAGAGCTTTTCTGGTGAAAATTCTTGTGAATATATGCTTACATCCCTGAATTCTTTATAGATATGGACGTAAAACAGTCTCCAATCTTGGTTAAAAGCAAATAAACCGTGCAGTTAGCGTTTATGCTACGCATATTTGTCGAAGTACAATGCTACTCTGTTAGTGAATGAGGCTAGCGGCCGCATGACAAAAACAAAACTTTTCTGGCAAAAATTCTTGTGAATAAATGCTAAAATCCCCGAATTGTTCATAGATATTGCCGTAAAACAGTCTCGATTCTTGGTTAAAAGCAAAGAAACTGTGCAGTTAGTGTTTATTTTACGTATATAATGTCAAAGTCGTCTAAAGATCATATACAGTGAGGCAAATAAGTATTTAGTCAACCACTAACTGTGCAAGTTCTCCCACTTGAAAATATTAGAGAGGCCTGTAATTGTCAACATGGGTAAACCTTAACCAGGAGAGACAGAAAGTGGAAAAAAAAAGTTTGTTTCTTAAAGAATTTATTTGCAAATCATGGTGGAAAATAAGTATTTGGTCAATACCAAAAGTTCATCTCAATACTTTGTTATGTACCCTCTGTTGGCAATAACGGAGGCCAAACGTTTTCTGTAACTCTTCACAAGCTTTTCACACACTGCTGCTGGTATTTTGGCCCATTTCTCCATGCAGATCTCCTCTAGAGCAGTGATGTTTTGGGGCTGTCGTTGGGCAACACGGACTTTCAACTCCCTCCACAGATTTTCTATGAGGTCGAGATCTGGAGACTGGCTAGGCCACTCCAGGACGTTGAAATGCTTCTTACGAGGCAACTCCTTTGTGGCCCTGGTTGTGTGTTTGGGATCATTGTCATGCTGAAAGACCCAGCCACGTCTCATCTTCAATGCCCTTGCCGATGGAAGGAGATTTTCACTCAAAATCTCTCGATACATGGCCCCATTCATTCTTTTCTTTACACAAATCAGTCGTCCTGGTCCCTTTGCAGAAAAACAGCCCCAAAGCATGTTTCCACCCCCATGCTTCACAGTGGGTATGGTGTTCTTCGGATTTAATTCAGTATTATTTTTCCTCCAAACACGAGACCCTGTGTTTCTACCAAAAAGTTCTGTTTTGGTTTTGTGACGGCCCCTGGCCATTTAATAGTTAATTTTCTGAGGTTCTTCTAGTCAGCTGATCGTCGCCTCCACCAGCTGGCTGCTTCCCCTCCCACTGTGACGACAGCTGATCGACGCAGGACGGACCGACGACGTCACCACCGTTGATTGGCCACGGGAAAAGGCGCCAAGCTTCTTAAACCTGCCGCTGTCAACGTTCTAGGAGGTCGCAATTTGGCAGCATTCTGTCGCGTTCCTCCTCGCTAGCTGTTTGCTCGCCATTCACGCTCGTTTGCATTTTGATCGCCAGTTTGATACACTCCCGCTTTTTCGGTGAGGTCTTTTGTGTTTATTCGTTATTGGATCGTTTTTGTTAACCACTGTAAATAAGAGCACTGAAGCAAGTAAGGGTAAGTCGCCATTTCTGTTCAACCCGTTTTCTCCTGTTTTGTATAGAGTAGGAAGTTAGGTTAGACGCTGTTTTTTCTTTGTTCCTTTTACATGACCAGGGTTTAGTTAGCGGGTGGGGTTTAAGTGTAGCTCCTTTTGTTTGTTGTTTTGGCCTGGGCTTACCCTGAAGTCACGCTTCTTCGGCATTTTGTACATATTCATTGCGAGTTTGATTATTGTGTAAATAAATTTGTGTCCACTTGTACAGTTGTGTGGCTTGTTTTATGTTACGCCTTTCGCGAGCCATCTTTGGCACGTAACAGGTTTCATCTGACCATAACACATTCTCCCAGTCCTCTTCTGGATCCTCCAAACGCTCTCTAGCGAACCGCAGACGGGCCTGGACATGTACTGGCTTCAGCAGGGGGACACATCTGGCAGTGCAGGATTTGAGTGCCTGGCGGCGCATTGTGTTACTGAGAGTAGCCTTTGTTACTGTGGTCCCAGCTCTCTGTAGGTCATTCACTAGGTTCCCCCCATCTTATCATTTTGATGCCACAGGGTGAGATCTTGCATGGAGCCCCAGATCGAGGGAGATTATCAGTGGTCTTGTATGTCTTCCATTTTCTAATAATTGCTCCCACAGTGGATTTCTTTACACCAAGTGTTTTACCCATTGCAGATTCAGTCTTCCCAGCCTGGTGCAGGTCTACAATTTTGTCTCTGGTGTCCTTTGACAGCTCTTTGGTCTTGGCCATGGAGTTTGGAGCGTGACTGACTGAGTTTGTGGACATCTGTCTTTTATACCGATAATAAGTTAAAACAGGTGCCATTAATACAGGTAACGAGTGGAGCCTCGTTAGACCCCGTTAGAAGAAGTTAGAACTCTTTGACAGCCAGAAATCTTGTTTGTTTGTAGGTGACTAAATACTTATTTTCCACTCTAATATAAATAAATTCTTTAAAATTCTTTAAAAATGAAACAATGTGATTTTCTGTTTTTTTTTTTTTTCATTCTTTCTCTCATGGTTGAGGTTTACCCATGTTGACAATTACAGGCTTCTCTAATCTTTTCAAGTAGGAGAACTTGCACAATTGGTGTTTGACTAAATACTTATTCGCCCCACTGTAGCTGTATTAGAAATAATCAATGCAATATGAAAAAGCACACAACATACCTACAGCAGTTCACAACCAGTATCAAATAAACGTCTTAAAAATGTATTACTGCAAACCTGTAAATTGCATATAAATCACTTTAGTCTCATTTACATACAAGGTAAATTCTGCATTCCAAATCCAGATTATTCACAAAGTCGCTTTTGTTCCCTGTGGTTCAATTAGCACACTCCAGCTACTGACTGCTTTTTTTTTTTTTTTTTTTTTTTTTAATCATTAGTTTAATAAGGTCCGTCTGCACACCAAAGGGCCACCCTTTGAGTCACCACACGCAATTTGAGTTTAAAAAACGAGCAGACTCTGCATCACATTGATGCAACTTTCCAAGCCATAGAAGAAAAACTCAATAGTAGGGAGTAAATAAAAGCAAAGGGAAAGTGTGACCTCGCACTCAGGGAGGTTTATTAACACTCTTTGTCAAAATCTTTGCCACAGTGTTGCAGATGTGAGCTAAAATACGGTAATGATGGCAAAAGATATTCATATTTTAGGGGTGAAAGTGTATATCGTTTAACAAGTAGCTATACACAGTTACGACAATTACTTCAAAAGTGGTGGGGTTATTCTCATGAAGCTAATCTAAACTGTCTTTGAAGATTTTACGGATATAGCAATGAAAACTGCAAATACAGTGGGATGAAAAAGTATCTGAAGCTTTTGTAATTTCTCACATTTCTACATAAAATCCCCATCAAATGGGATCTGACCTGTCAAAATCACACAGATGAAAAAACTGTCTGCTTTAACTAAAACCACCCAAACATTTATAGGTTTTTATATTTTAATGATGATAGTATGCAAATAATGACATAAGGGGGAAAAATAAGTAATTGAACCACCACATTTAATACTTTGTGGCCCCCCCTTTGGCAGCAATAACTTCAACCAGACGCTTCCTGTAGCTGCAAATCAGCCTGGCACATCGATCAGGACTAATCTTGGCCCATTCATCTCTACAAAACTGCTGTAGTTCAGTCAGATTCCTGAGATGTCTGGCATGGATCGCTGTCTTTAGGTCATCCCACAGCATCTCAATGGGGTTCAAGTCTGGACGTTGACTTGGCCACTTCAGAACGTGTATTCATTGTCGTGTGATCATTGTCTTGTTGCAGCACCCATCCTCTTTTTAGCTTCAACTGTCTGATAGACGGCCTCAGGTTTTCCTGCAAAACATCCTGATAAACTTTAGAATTAATTCTTCCATTAATGATTGTAAGTTGTCCAGGCCCTGAGGGAGCAAAACAGCCCCAAATCATGATGCTCCCTCCACCATCCTTCACTGTGAGGATGAGGTGTTGATTTTGGTGAGCTGTTCCATTTTTCCTCTACACATGACGTCCCAACCAATTCAACTATGGTTTCATCAGTCCAAAAAATATTTTGCCAAAACATCTGTGGAATGTCCAAATGCCTTTTTGTGAACATTAAATGAGCAACAATTTTTTTTTTAGACAGCAGTGGCTTCCTCTGTGGAGTCCTCCAATGAAAACCTTTCTTGGCCATAGTTTTACATATAGTTGATGTGTTCACAGATATATTGGACTGTGCTAGTGATTTATTAAGTCTTTATAGCAGATACTCTAGGGTTCCTTTTTACCTTTCTGAGTATTCTGCGCTGAACTCTTGGCATCATCTTTGGTGGACGGCCACTCCTTGGGAGAGAAGCAACAGTGCCAAACTCTCTCCATTTGTAGACAACTTCTCTGACTGTCGATTGATGAACATCCAGACTTTTAGAGATGGTTTTGTATCCTTTCCCAGTTTTATCCAAATCAACAATCCTTGATCGAAGGTCTTTAGGCAGCTCTTTTGCCCGAGCCATGATGCACATCAGACAATGCTTCTCATCAAGACAATTCTTACCAGGTGTGTGTTTTATAGTGGGCAGGGCAGCTTTAAACCACTCATCTATGATTGGGCACACACCCGTGGAAAATTTTTGGAAAAAATTAGTTTCAATTGTTCTTTAAGTCTTTAAGGCAGAGGGTTCACTTACTTAATTGTCCCCCTTCTGTCATTGTTTGCATGCTATCCTCGTTAAAATATGAAAACCTCTAAATGTTTGGGTGGTTTTAGTGAAAGCAGACACTGTTTTTATATCTGTTTGATTTTGACAAAGATCAGCTCACAGTAGATGGTGATTGTATGCAGAAATGTGAGTAATTCCAAAAGGTTCAGATACTATTTTCACACTACTGTAGTTCATTTTTACTTGAAAGATGGTGTATTATGTGGCTCAGTCCACCATTTCTTACCCAAAAAAGTACTTTGTATGTGTTTAACTTATCATAGACTCCACCATCAGTTGACACAGACCTTGCGTGACACCTGCCCGTAGGCGGCCAACCCTTAGAGCGTTGAGGTGGCTTTCACTATTCACTGTGATAAACTCAAAACACACGCTGCGTTCTAACGTTGGATTTAGGTGGAAATAGGACAAAGGTATTACTGCGTACAAGCAGGCAGGAGTGTCTTAAGAGTGATTTGGTCGAGGATTCAAGGTAATTATTATATTTTTCGCACCATGCATGCACTTTGAAAAGTTGGAAATACAATGAAATGAATGGAAAAATTAACTTTAACTCGAAATATTTTCGTAAAATGAATGATAACTGCCAGTTTTCTTTTTTTTTTTTGCTTTTAACCAAGTGTTTAGACTGTTTTACGTTCATATCTACAGAAATTGCTCGATTTAAGCATTTATTCGCAAGATTTTTTCACTTAGAAAGCTCTTTGTTCCGTGACCGTAACCATGTTGGATTAAACAATACCGTAACTTTAGCTTGAAATATTTACGTAAAATGAATAAATGCCCGCTTTTTTGCTTTTAACCAAGAGTCGAGACTTTTTACGTTCATATCTATAGAAATTCCGCGATTTAAGCATTTATTTGCAATCATTTTCAACTTAAAAAGCTTTGTTCCGTGACGGCTGCCATGTTGGATTAAACAATACCGTAACTTTAGCTTGAAATATTTACGTAAAATGAATGATAACTGCCCTGTTTTTTGCTTTTAACCAAGGGTCTAGACAGTTTTACGTTCATATCTACAAAAATTCCTCGATTTAAGCATTTATTCGCAAAATTTTTTTACTTAGAAAGCTCTTCGTTCCGTGACCGTAACCATGTTGGATTAAACAATACCGTAACTTTAGCTTGAAATATTTACGTAAAATCAATGACACCTGCCCTGTTTTTTGCTTTTTAACCAAGAGTCTAGACTGTTTTACGTTCATATTTACAGAAATTCCAAGATTTAAGCATTTATTTGCAAGAATTTTGGACTTAAAAAGCTCTTTGTTCTGTGACGGCAGCCATGTTGGATTAAACAATGCTGTAACTTTGGCTTGAAATATTTAAGTAAAATGAATGATAACTGCCATTTTTTTTTTTTTGCTTTTAACCAAGAGTCTAGACTGTTTTACATTCATATCTGTAGAAATTTTGCGATTTAAACATTTATTTGCAAGAATTTTCAATTTAAAAAGCTCTTTGTTCCGTGACAGCGGCCATGTTTGATTAAACAGTACTGTAACTTTAGCTTGAAATATGTACGTAAAATGAATGATAACTGCCCTGTTTTTTGCTTTTTAACCAAGAGTTTAGACTGTTTTATGTTCATATCTACAGAAATTCCAAGATTTAAGCATTTATTTGCAAGAATTTTGGATTTAAAAAGCTCTTTGTTCTGTGACGGCGGCCATGTTGGATTAAACAATGCTGTAATTTTGGCTTGAATTATTTAAGTAAAATGAATGATAACTGCCGTTTTTTTTTTTGTTTTGTTTTTTTTTTTTTTTTTTTTTTTTGCATTTAACCAAGAGTCTAGACTGTTATACGTTCATATCTGCAGAAATTTTGCGATTTAAACATTTATTTGCAAGAATTTTCAACTTAAAAAGCTCTTTGTTCCGTGACAGTGGCCATGTTGGATTAAACAATGCTGTAACTTTGGCATGAAATATTTAAGTAAAATGAATGATAACTGCCTTTTTTTTTTTTTTTTTTTTTGCATTTAACCAAGAGTCTAGACTGTTTTACGTTCATATCTGCAGAAATTTTGTGATTTAAAAATTTATTTGCAAGAATTTTCAACTTAAAAAGCTCTTTGTTCCGTGACAGTGGCCATGTTTGATTAAACAATACTGTAACTTTGCCTTGAAATATTTACGTAAAATGAATGATAACTGCCCGTTTGTAGCTTTTAACTAAGAATCTAGACTGTTTTACGTTCATATCGATAGAAATTTCCCCGATTTGAGCATTTATTTGCAATAATTTTCTACTTAAAAAGCTCTTTGTTTTGTGACGGCCGCCATGTTGGATTTCGTACCTCCACACAATAGTGGAATTTAACCTAAGTTGTGATTGTATACAGAAAAATGCTAATTTTTCTTTTGTTGAGTAAAATTAAGAGGATTTTGCATGCTTTCCTGGTATTACATGGTATTGTTATTTGATTATGAATACCTGCCACCATATTTGTACTTTCATCGCCCATAATGCTTTACTTCCCCACTCTGTCAATGTTATTTTGGGCTAAGCGTGTCATTTATTCATTACCTGACCAATCCCCAGTTGGCCGACGCGCCTGGCTGTCAGCCCGTGGCCTGGAGCTGAAGCTTTAATAACCTTTTAAGTGTTTGTCATTAATAATGCCTCATACCCGCCGCTGTTGACTTGATGCACGACGCTGATCTATCACGCTAGGTGGGTTTGTGGGCCGTTGTCACCGGGATGCGTTAGAGCTGCAGAGCCAACCTCCGTCAATTTGACTGTTTGCTTTGAAGGCTCCTCCCACGCTGTCAATCACCCAACTGTCAATCATCATCAAAGCCTTGCGTCTATTCGGGAGACTCTGGGAACAGTTCAAATTTGCTTCGTGTCAGATATGTTAAGCTTTGTTATGGCTGTCATGCAAGTTTTAGCAACTAATGCTTTTATTTTGACATAAGAACAGCAGAACAGGAAGTGCTGTGAGTTCATAGGCGGAGTTTGACTTTTGAGGCAGGGGGGGGCACAACATGTTGATGACCCCGAAACGCAGGGTCAGCAATAAAATTACAAAAATATTTATAATAATAAGTTGACAATGAATGACCATTGAATATGGTACGCCTGCCGGTTTCGTGCCAATGTAGTTACCCCAGTCAAATATTGTATCCCCTGGGCGAAAATATATATTTTCAATCAAAAGTCGCTTCAATTAAAAAAAAAGTTTGAAATAAAAAATACATTTGAAACTCAAATATTTGCATGTGAAAGCTGTTTTTCCTTGATTGATTTTTTTTTTGTTTTTTTTTGTTTTTTTGATTGGAGTCAAATTTTTTTTTTTTTTTGATTGAAGCAACTTTTTTGATTGAGGTAATGTTGATATGTGTTTGGGCCGCATTTTGGCAAGGATGTTTTTATCTTTATTATTCAATCAAAACATAATTTGCTTACAAAAAACATTTTCAAAAAAGAAAAATCACTTCAATCAAAAAATGAAAAATTTCAATCATAGAAAACGTTTTTGAATGCGAAAAAGTATTTGAGATTGAAAAATTTGCATTTGAACAGTTTTCTTTGATTGAAATCCTTTTTGTAATTGGGCCATATTTTGGGTAGGACATTTGTGTTGAAATCATTCAATCCTAAAAAAAAAAGTTGCTTCAATCAAAAAAAATATTTTCAATCAAAGAAAAAAATCATTTGAAAAATAAAATTGCCCTCCCCTAATTTTTTTTTTTCTTTCATATGCAAAGCAAATGACCGTGTAAGGTGCTAGTCACATGACCTGTTCGAAAAATAATTTTGACCCCTGTATAAAGATATATTTTTTTGTTCATTTCATTCATTTTTGTTGCAGTTTTATTGGTTTACAACTTTTATATATACAGTATATATATATATATATATATATATATATATATATATTAGGGCTGTCAAAATTATCGCGTTAACGCACGGTAATTAGTTTTTTTAATTAATCACGTTAAAATATTTGACGCAATTAACGCACATGTCCCGCTCAGACAGTATTATTCCTTTTGGTAAGTTTTACAGCAAGGTTTTTTGTGCTGTCTAACAGCGAACTCTTCTGGTTGCTTTGCGACATGGTTTATTGCTTTCTTGCCAGTTCAATATGGCTGCACGACATCTCAGGCTGACGCCTACATTGTAATGTTGTACTTATAAGATCCTTGGACAAGATTTGTCCGTAAGTATGGTTGTTGGAAAGAATGTACATATTATGTTAGTAAGCGAAATGTTATATTTTTTGTATGAGACGCTTTTTGTTTATGTTCAGTGAACCTGTATAGCGTGCTAAGCTAACGTTGTTGCTAATGCAATGCTTGTGTACTTTTTTTTTTGTAGTTTCACTACGGTCTAAAGAGGACAGTGGTTTGAGGCCATTTTGTTAATAAATTAGATGAAAAAGGAAGAGGTCTGATTATTAAGGTGTCGTTCACTAGCTGTCTAGCTTTGGAAAAAGTAGACGCTTCGGAGTGAGGACAGCATAGACAGATTTAAGTGACAGTAGAGTGAAATGCCCACGACAGTCCTTATGTACGTATGTTGAATGTATATATCCATCTTGTGTCTTATCTTTCCATTCCAACAAATTATTTTACAGAATATATATATATAACTTACAGAAAAATATGGTATATTTTATAGATGGTTTGAATTGCGATTAATTGTGATTAATTACGATTAATTAATTTTTAAGCTGTAATTAACTCGATTAAAAATTTTAATCGTTTGACAGCCCTAATATATATATATATATATATATATATATATATATATATATATATATATGTATGGCGGAAAAAACTCAGGTGACTTGCAGTTCCGCTCTGAGACCCCCAATTTTGGCCAAATTTCAAACTTGTCCGATTTGCATGTGTGATACTTCATTGGAAAGCTTAAAATCTTTATTTTCTGGGGGAAGAAAATGTTTAAACAGGCGGGCATTGTGAAAAAAAAATTAAACAGCAAAACCCAATGAGGAGGTGAGAGCATGCGAGACCAGAATTACAGACTTCATAACTTTAACGAGATATTATCGCGTACTTACCTCGTTTTGATCCAAAAACTCCATGTAGCATGTATCTCTGAGTGTCAAGACACAGCTGTGAATGGCCACAGTCAGATTTTTGGGGGATTTTATGAGTTAAACATGATAATATAACAAAGGTCGCGATGCAGAAATCGCAAACATCAAGGACTGGTCGAGATTTTCTTTTTCGTATATTTACCCTTTTAAACGTTTTTTTTTTTTTTCAATTTTTCTTTGTTTGGATCGATTATTATCTAACATATCAGAGAAAATGCGACAGTAACAAAAAAAAATACAATTAAGCGATAGTTATGAGGTAGATATGTGACTTTTTTACAGACACCATTGTTTTCATTGTGACGTAATTTGTTTAAAGTTTAAAATATGCGAGTGAATACTTTTTTTAAATCGTTTATTTTTTTTACTAAATATTAGACATCAATTAATGATTCTAAGCTAAAAATGACAACCATTTTGAATAATAAATATCAAGAATTACCTTCGTTGTATGGCTGGGTTGAAACAAAAGCAGTTGCGCGACGTCTGTAAACGGGCGTTTCCAGGGTAAAACGGACAAATTAAAAATAGCATGAATCTGCTATGGCAGCATATAGACATATTGTTCCATCAAATACAACAGTTGTTTTGGCTTAAAATACAGCAGTTTCTTTTAAAGAGGAGTGCAAGAGCAGAAACTGCTTTTTCAGTTTTGTCTGTGTTTTCCGCCATATATACATTTTACCTCTTAAAAAAAATTTTGCCAATTCAATTTTAAAGTCATACTTGGGCCAAGAAAAATTGAGACCTGGTTTGAGAGTGGTAGAATGTGAATGAGTGACCTGAATGGAGGGATGGTGGAAGATTGAAAGTCAGCAAGGAGCACGCTGTCAACTACACCGCATCTTCTTCTTTTAGACTCCCTTGTCATATTTGGGTCACGTATTGTAACACTCTGCTGCTATTCGCCCCCCACCCCACCCCACCCCACCCCTTTTTTTTTGGGGGGGGGGGGGGTCGGGGGGGTAACTTTCTTGTCTCTGTTCTTGATCCATGTTGCTCCAGCACTGTCTCTCAATGTCATGTCATCACTGCCTGCACTTTTTTTCTCTTTTTTTTATTTGATTCTATTGTGCATCACAACTTGCTGTCAAAATCTTGGTACACACATGCAATATTTGCGCAGTTAAGTTATAACATTTTTGTCCTGTTACATCAATATCTATGCAGAAACTGTCATTTGCACTATCATATAAAGTCTGCCTCCTAGTCTGAGTCACTGTCATTGCATTGCTAATGCCACAACATTGTTACATGCATCTCACTTAGTAATATTTTCTCAGACACCTGTATCGATCTGGATACTACATATGCAATATTTGCCCAGTTAGATTCTAACATATTTGCACTGTTACATGAATATTTCTGCACAAACTCTAATTTGCAATATCAATATAAAGTCCGCCATCTGCCTCCTAGTCTGAGTACTGTAAATCGTAATACACGCACTGTTATATGACAACTACATAAGCACTTGCTATTAGTCATTCACTTCATTCCTAGTCTGTGTACACTGTAACCTGTGTTTTTTTTTTTTTTTACAGTGTATCACAAAAGTGAGTACACCCCTCACATTTGTGCAGATATTTAAGTATATCTTTTCATGGAAAAACACTGACAAAATGACACTTTGACACAATGAAAAGTAGTGTGTGTGCAGCTTATATAATTTATTTTCCCCTCAAACTAACTTAAAATATAGCCATTAATATCTAAACCCCTGGCAACAAAAGTGAGTACACCACATGGGAACTACGTACATCCCTAAATGTCCAAATTGAGTACTGCTTGTCATTTTCCCTCCAAAATGTCATGTGACTCGTTACAGGAGTGCTGTCAGCATTGCTGCAGAGATTGAAGAGGTGGGGGGGTCACCCTGTTTGTGCTCAGACCATACACCGCACTCTACATCAAATTGGTGTGCATGGCTGTCACCCCAGGAGGAAGCCTCTTCTGAAGACTGTACACAAGAAAGCCCGCCCGTCTCATCAGAGCACAGGACATTGTTCCAGTAATCCATGTGCTTTGTTGACATGTCTTCAGCAAACTGTTTACGTGCTTTCTTGTGTACTGTCTTCAGAAGAGGCTTCCTTCTGGGGTGAAAGCCATGCACACCAATTTGATGCAGACTCGGCGGCATGGGCGTGCATTAGGGGGCCGGGCCCGCCCTGAGAGACTGCTGTGCCCGCACTAGTTCGATTAGACTGTACTTTGTTATTATTATTATAATTTTTTAAATCTTCCTCAAAAACACACACACACACGGAGAGGACAAACCCTCTATTCATCCTATCTTGATCTGTCGTCATTTAATTTAACCAATCTGAGCAGCGAATGAAGGCATTTTCTAGCCAATCACAGATAAGGGGGGCGGGCCGAGTAGCCGGCCATTGGGTACTGCGATTGGATAGGGATTGCTTCGGTTACAGAAAGGCGGATTGAGCAGCTCCTCCGTTGCTAATTCAAATTGGAATGGACATCCGTGTTTTTTTTCAAGAAACTAAAGACAAACTCAAGCCATGACAAAGACGCAACCGCAAGTCAACATGAAGGGATAGCGCTGCCACCTCCTCCTACAAGCACTGATGAGCTGAGCATTGAAGTCAGAACTCATGCTAGGAGGGTTAGCTGTAGCAGCTAGGGAGCACAAGGAGCAGAACCGAGCAGTGGTTGCGACGACAACAACGAAAAGACTCACGGTAACTGCACTGATGTAGTAACGTACGAGTAATAACACCACAGTTCAGGCTAAATTTACGTTGAAGAAGTGCCCCCCCCCACCCTGTAATTTTTTTCTGCATCCGGGGTCTGATTTGATGTAGAGTGCACCGTATGGTCTGAGCACTAACAGGCTGACCCCCCATCTCTTCAATCTCAGCAGCAATGCTGACAGCACTCCTGTAGCGAGTCACATGACATTTTGAAAAGGAAAATGACAAGCAGTACTCAATTTGGACACTTAGGGATGTACGTAGTTCCCATGCAGTGTACTCACTTTTGTTGCCAGGGGTTTAGATAATAATGGCTGTATTTAGAGTTATTTTGAAGGGAAAATAAATTAACTCTATTATATAAACTGCACACAGACTACTTTTCATTGTGTCAAATTTTCATTTTGTCAGTGTTGTCCCATGAAAAGATACTTAAATATCTGCAGAAATGCGAGGGGTGGACTCACTTTTGTGCTACACTGTGTCTTAGCCTTACTGTACTTTTGTTATATGTGGTGTTTGGGGTGGGAACCTAAATGCAAATTGCAATACAAAGCTCACGATAACGATGATCTCAGGATATGGTGATCCAACAATTATCGATACACGTGTCAGGAAATCATTCTAGGATATTCTACAAAACAACTAATAAATAAAAAAACAAGCTCTCTTCATCCTTCTGCTGTGAATAGTTTATCACTTCATTTCATATTGATGTTCGGTCACTTCCTTTTCCTTTTGGGGCATTTAGAGGTAATTTCTTGTTCATTTTTGGGTTACTTTAAAAAAAGTGACTCAAGAATGTTCTAAAATGAATAGGAAGTGAGTGACCTGTAAAGACTGGCTGTGAATGCTCTGGCTTCAATGCCAATGACACCACTAGACTTAGATCCAGTCAAATTTCATTAGTCTATGGCAGCCAGTGAGCTAACATACAGTGTATCACAAAAGAGAGTACACGCCTCGCATTTCTGCATATATTTAAGTATATCTTTTCATGGGACAATACTGACAAAATGACATTTTGACACAATGAAAAGTAGTCTATGTTGTCTATGTCTTATACAATAGTGTTCATTTATTTTCCCCTCAAACTATAGCTATTAATATCTAAACCCCTGGCAACAAAAGTGAGTACACCCCTTAGAAACTAAATCCCTAAATGTCCAAATTGAGTACTGCTTGTCATTTTCCCTCCAAAATGTTATGTGACTCGTTACAGGAGTGCTGTCAGCATTTCTGCAGAGATTGAAGAGGTGGGGGGCTCATTCCCACCACCATGCTTGACTGTAGGTATGACACACTTATCTTTGTACTCCTCATCTGGTCGCCGCCACACATGCTTGAGACCATCGGAACCAAACAAATTAATCTTCGTCTCATAAGACCATCGGACATGATTCCAGTAATCCATGTGCTTTGTTGACATGTCTTCAGCAAACTGTTTGCGGGCTTTCTAGTGTACCGTCTTCAGAAGAGCCTTCCTCCTGGGGTGACAGCCATGCACACCAATTTGATGTAGAGTACGGCATATGGTCTGAGTACTAACAGGCTGACCCCCCACCTCTTCAATCTCTCCAGCAATGCTGACAGCACTCCTGTAATGAGTCACATGACATTTTGGAGGGAAAATGACAAGCAGTACTAGATTTGGACATTTAGGGATGTACATAGTTTCCATGCGGTGTACTCACTTTTGTTGCCAGGGGTTGAGATATTAATGGCTATATTTTTAGTTATTTTGAGGGGAAAGTAAATGAACTCTATTCTATAAGCTGCACACAGACTACTTTTCATTGTGTGAAAGTGTCATTTTGTCAGTGTTGTCCCATGAAAAGATATACTTAAATATATGCAGAAATGCGAAGGGTGTACTCACTTTTGTGATACACTGTAGACACATTCTATTTGAAGATATTGGTAGCAACCTGGTGGTCACTTTTTGTATGTTTTGTCACATTCCTAGTGCAAGTTGTTATATAACTTTGTATCTCGTGACTATAAAGGTTTTCTAATATTTTTCATTCTAATCTATATAGAAAATAATTATGTTTAAAAATTGCAGAACAAACGAACGACTAAGAAAAAGGATACAGTATAGTACATTGATGAATTGTTGCATGATCTGGGCATATTTTACTGTGTCAAGATTTGGGGCAATAACTGCAAAAACTCAGTTCGCTAATAACTTTACAGAAAAGGGCACAAAGTCGTCCATCTGGGTCAGACTCATTTTTCTTGCTGTCAGAATGATTAAAATGTGTAGATGTAGTGACATTTTATAGAGCAAAGATCATGTTCACAGTTAAAACAAAAACACCAAATTGATATGTTTTAAGATGAGAATAATTAACTCATCCGCTGCCGTTGACAGTGATTGACATCGAATCCAATTAAAATAGCATGACTGGCATTGAGTGATCATGTTCCACTGCCAGTGATGACGCTAGATGTTCAATCCATTTGGACTGGCAGCGATTCGGGTGTCGTCAAAGGCAGCCATTGCGCAAAGAAACTATTTTTGTCAAAATCACATCATTTATACATAAAAAAAAGATTCAGGTTGCTTAGGCGCACAAAAGTTCTACAGTGTTGGCCAAAAGTATTGGCACCTGTGCAATTCTGTTGGATAATCCTCAATTTCTCCCAGAAAATGATTGCAATTACAAATGGTTTGGTAGTAGTATCTTCATTTATTTTGCTTGCAATGAAAAAACAGAAAAGAGAATGAAAAATAAAAAATCATTATCTTTTAACACAAAACTCCCAAATTGGGCCGGGCAAAAGTATCGGCATCCTCAGCCTAATACTTGGCAGCACACACCTTTAGACAAAATAACAGCGAACAACCGCTTCCGGTATCCATCAATGAGTTTCTTACAATGCTCTGCTGGAATTTCAGACCATTTTTCTTTGGCTAACTGTTCCAAGTCTCTGAGATTTGAAGGGTGCCTTCTGCAAATTGCCATTTTCAGATCTCTCCACAGATGTTCTATGGGATTCAGGTCTGGACTCATTGCTGGCCACTTTAGAAGTCTGAAGTGCTTTTTCTCAAACCATTTTCTAGTGATTTTTGAGTGTGTTTTGGGTCATTGTGCTGCTGGAATGACCTCTGAGGGAGACCCAGCTTTCTCACACTGGGCCCTACATTATGCTTCAAAATTAGTTGGTAGTCTTCAGACTTCACAATGCCATGCACATGGTCAGACAGTCCAGTGCCAGCGGCAGCAAAGCAACCCCAAAACATCGGGGAACCTCCGCCATGTTTGACTGTGGGGACTGTGTTCTTTTCTTTGAAGGTCTCATTTTTCCCCCTGTAAACTCTAAGTTGATGCCTTTTCCAAAAATAGCTCTACTTTTGTCTCATCTGACCAGAGAACAATCTTCCAAAACGTTTTTGGCTTTCTCAGGTAAGTTTTGGCAAACTCCAGCCTGGATTTTTTATGTCTCTGGGTCAGAAATGGGGTCTTCCTGGGTATCCTACCATAAAGTCCCTTTTCATTCAGACGCCGAGAGATAGTACGTGTTGACACTGTTAAACCCTCTGACTGCAGGACTGTCAGGGAAACGCGGTAAGGCAGGTTTTGTGGACTCAATTGCAGGGAAACAAAAAGCAGCAAGACAGGTGGCGGTGAACTCAAAAAACGTTTTAAAAACAACTAACCAAAAGCACAAAGTACAAACAAAAGGACTGGTGATCCAAAAGGCAATGTTCAAACCAAAATTTACTTAATCGGAGGGACTGGTACACGAGGGCTTGGACAAGACTTGAAACTGACATTGACATAGACAATGACGCAACAAGGAGTGAAAAGAAACTGGGAGCTTATATACACACACACACACACAGACAAGGGGTAACGACACAACGAGGAACAGGCGAGCACAGGAGGATTCAGATTGGAGGATACACTATGAGGCACAACAGGTGAAATCAATGGGCAATCACAGGGACAAGTCACCCTAGGAGAAAACCCAACACAAAACCTAAGAAGGACAACTTGTTTGGATATTAGTCGAGGTTCTTTATCCACCATCTGCACAATCTTTCATGAAATCTCTCGTCAATTTTTCCGTTCCATCCTTCTAGGGAGGTTAGCCACAGTGTCATGGGCTTTACACTTCACACTGGCACTGCGCATGGTAGACACCAGTGTCGTTAATAACGGTGTTAGAATATAACTGCGTTACTAACGCCGTTATTTTTTTCAGTAGCGAGTAATCTAATTAATTACTTTTCTCATCTTGGCAACGCCGTTACTGTTACTGAGGCGGGAAAGGCGTGCATTACTATGCGTTACTATGTTGGTTGACTGACATGAGAAAAGTCTGAGAAAGACGGACTCACGGAGACGAGAGAGCAGAGGAGGAGTGAGGAGGAGGCAAGGGAGTGTGACGCCATTGCAAACACGATGTTACTATGATAGGTGGCTCCAATAATACCTGTCTGTAGCCGATAGTCTACAAACTACGCCCAATGATGCTACGGTAAATATCACATATACAGTGGGGAGAACAAGTATTTGATACACTGCCAATGGGTTTTCCCATTGGCACTTGTTGAGTTAATTATCGAGGGTTGATTGAATATTTGCTTGATTGATTGAATATTTGCTTGTGCTCATACATACCTATTACATACATGATACATATTGCCATATTTTTTCTTATTGATATAACCAGTAAATGATTATTGCTTGCTATACTAGGTTGTAGTATAATGTTTAAGTGTTACAAAGAGTAAAGAGGGTCGGGATGACAACTGCCTTGCTTCATGGCCGCATCATTGCGTAACTAGACCTTCCGGGACATCTTCAGCACCTGACGTCTAGACTTTCGTCTAGACTTTCGAGGACAATTTTCCATTCGAGGACATCTTCCACGTTGCAGCGTTGCATAACTGAAGTGTCTGGGTCATTCTGACCACTTTACCTGTGCCCTTGCTTACACACGTGTATTTAGTTAGTTCCATCTACATGCTCACACGTAGCCAACCAAAATCACATGGGTGTCTCCAGCTTGCTTTCCCCCTCCCATCAGGGCGGCACCCTTCTGTGTTAGGACAAACCCCTAATAAAAAGAGCAAGGAGGTTTTTATCCTTAGATCAATTTTGGTGACTATACAGCGTAATCTAGCAATTCTGTCTAATCCCTCTTTGCTCTCCTTGGCCAAGAAAACTAAGTGTCTTCTCTCCTTATTTTTGGGTAATTTTACAAATGTCTACCTAAGGGTCTATTTTTGAACTTGACACCACTGTATACAGAACTAGATGCAAATGAAAGACATGGCGGCAATAGCAACATGTGTAATGAACTAGATGCGTTAGCAAACAGCCGCCATCTTAAAGCAGTAGACTTCTCAGGAAGGCTCTGGTGTGGAGAACCTTCCTAGCGAACCTAACTAACTTTTTATCTAAAATGCTCCTAAATTGGCAAAACTTAAATCCATCTTTAAATGATGAAATAGTTTTAACTTACACATGTCGAAAGTAGATGGAACTAATGCAATAACGGGAGCAATTTTAACAACTTCAACGGTTGATTCACAACATTAAATGACTTCCACACATAGAAAATGTTACTATCTAGTTATCGCAATATCCGCAATACCCCTTTGTCTAGTTAAGTTTAGAGTAAAGAATTGGGCTAGGGCCAATTGTCCCAAAAGCCCTTTAAACTTCACATTGTGTGACATGTTTCTGTTTTTTTTTTTTTTTCTTGAGAAAAAAAAACATGAAAATTCTCACCAGTTACCTTGCCAAGTACATAATTCCTGTTACATTCAGGTAAATGAGTCACTAACGCAATTACTTTTTGGGCGAAGTAATTTGTAACTGTAATTAATTACTTTTTAAAAGTAAGATTAAAAACACTTGTAGACACAGGAACATTCAGTTCTTTGGAGATGGACTTGTAGCCTTGAGGTTGCCAATGGTTCCTCACAATTTTGCTTCTCAAGTCCTCAAACAGGTTGAGTCAACTTTAATCCATTGTAACTGGCTGCAAGTGTGATTTAGATATTGCCACCACTTGTTATATGCCACAGGTAAGAAAAAGGTGCTATTAATTACACAAATTGGAGAAGCATCACATGATTTTTCAAAGGGTGCGAATACTTTTGGCCCATTTTTGGAGTTTTGTGTAAAAGGATTTTTTTCCCATTCTCTTTTGTGTTTTTTCATTGGAAGCAAAATAAATGAAGATATTACTACCAAGGCATTAGTAATTGCTATTATTTTCTGGGAGAAATTGAGCATTATCTGACAGAATTGCAGGGGTGCCAATACTTTTGGCCAGCACTGTATACTGTTTTTGGGTAAAACGTACGGTTTGGCCAACATTTACCAAATATATACCCATTCATTTCTAGTGGCCAAAATATTCAATTAATTTCTAATGGCCCTATTCGCCATTAATTTCAATAGCACAAAAACTTCCATTCACTTCTATGTATTTTCAGCCCAAGTGGCCCTGTTTCAACAGGAAATGACCCTGAGATGCCCCAATATCAATGCTAAGTGACCCAATATGAAGAGGAAATGACCCTGAAATGCCTCAAACTCAACAGGAAGCGACCCGATATCAACAGAAAGTGACTCCAGATGCCCCGAAGTCAACAGGAAATGACCCAATATGAATAAGAAGTGACCCTGAAACGCTAAAATACCCCAAAATCAATAGGAAGTGTCCCAATATCTATCGGAAGTTGAACCCGGAATTCCTCAAAAGGAACAGGAAGTGGCCCGATATCTACAGGAAGTCCAAGATTCACAAAATCCACCCAATATAGCAGTGTTGTTTTTGCAGCCCATTCAATTTTCGTCTTAGTCTTTTGGACGATAATACTTATTAGTCTTGGTCGTATTTTAGTCACCTCAAAATGTGTTTGTCTTCGTCTAGTTTTTGTTGACGAAAACGCAAGACTAATTTCTTCAAGTTTTAGTCGTTTTTCGTCGGTAAAATTAAAATATTTTACTCTAAAAATATGTTTCCAACTCTTTTGAATGAACATTGACAGTCGAGCACATATTGTAGCATCTACAAGGACGATGCCAACTTGGTGATAATACACTCAACAGGATATCAGTACATTATTTTCAAGTAATTATACCAACCATGACGCCACGAACTGTATGTAAAAAAAAAAAAAAAAAAAAAAAAGTTTAATGCTAACACGAATGTGAATGCAATGCTAACGCTATGAGTTACATTTAGCTTGTGACGATCACTCAGCACAGACTTTCAAAGGCTATAGCAACATTGCATATTCTCTCCGGCCAAGATAAGAAAAAAAATCTTACCGTGTGACTGTGTGCAAGCTTGGAGACTGTAGAGCAGCAGCACGTAAGTGACACAACCAGACACTGCTACGAAATAGGCTAGCTACACATAAAATGTCGCACATTGTGAACACGTGATGAAAAATATTGCTGATTTTCGTCTCGTCAGATGGAAACTGGCATTTTTGTTATGTTTCAGTCTCCCAAAACATATTTAACTTATCGTCTCGTTATCGTCATGAAAAAAAATTTCAATGACGAAATATTTTTGTCTTCGTTGTCGAATACAACACTGCAATATAGCAACCCTCGCAGCAAAGTTACCATTACAATTTCTCCAGAAATTGCATTTTCTCATTTCATATATTAACTCATTCACTCCCAGCCATTTTAACTGGTGCAACCCCCTTTGTTCCCGGCAGTTTTACTGGATTTTGACTGATTTTGCAAGGCCCACAGAAAATTCTGTTCCATTCCTATATAAACATGGAACCTACCAAAAGAAAGATTAGACTGTGTTCTTTCAGCAGGAAAAAAACGTAAGTTCATATTTTGTTCCATTCTTTAGAAATCAGCATTAGAAAATAGCTTAGTTTGAGCAATTTTACAAATTCTGATGAAAAAAAACTGAGAAATTGAGCTTTTTGTGAAAGCATACATTTCAAACATAACTTTATAACTTCACAGCTATTTTTTGCTTTAGTTACATCCCAAACATCTAAATAATGTTTTCCTTTTACAAAATAACATAAACAACAAAACAAATATAGCTTTTGATAGCAAAGTAACAATTTATTTACACATAACTAACTGAGAGATGACGCTGTTGTGGCTGCGACAGCCAGGTAAACTTTACCCTCATCGCCGCCTGTCTATAAAGATGAATTTTTTTTTAGTCTCTGCGGGGTCTTCTCGCGAGCAGCACAGACTCAACGGCATTGTCCGGTGCACTGGTGGTCCCTATCATTCTGCTCGGTCGTCCACCGCCTGGCTCCCAGGCGTCCTCCAGGTTGTTTTGCTCAGTCATCCGCTGCCTGGCAACCTGGACGCCATTCAGTCGTCTTCCGCCGGCGCCCCGGCCGTTCGTTGCCATTGAATCGGGTTGCGGGTCTTACCAAAAGCACTACTGCCCTCCAGTGGCCAGTTTTAAAATGGATTTTCAGTTTTGTGCTTTGGAGCTAAATTGAATCAGAACCCAGAGATGTCTCTTGTTAAAAAAAAAAATAAAAAAAAAACGTAAAAGACCTATAAATACGTCTTTGGGACACTGAAACAATTAAAAATAGAACGCATTTGTACGGTTTTGGTAGCAAATGAGTTAAGAAATAACCCCACTTAATTTCTGTGTTGTTTTTTCTGAAAATTTGGATGTGGATCTTTAATTACTGCAAAACCTGCATGAATAAAATCGATAACTATCTTAACATACCAGTGCGAAGTCTGAAAAAATAGATTTGAACAAGTCTAGTTCTTGGATTGGCCTCACTTTGGTAAATTTTACTCCAACAAAAAGCTTTAAATAAAATAAGCCACAAACACATACACACACAAAAAGAGCGATCCATTACGACAAGTCAGGGAAAGCTCATTTACAAAATAGTCCAAACTGTCCGTGTTGAGAATGCTGATAAAATAAGCTTTAAGTTTTTAGGTCAGCAGCATCAAACAGCCAGCAGCGGCATCAGTAAAATAATAACAAACACTGTTGGAGAATCTTTTGCCTTAACCTGATATGACTGACTGTGGAGTTGAAACGTACAAAGACTCCAAAATGAGCATAGAATGTTTTTCTGATTGCATCCAGATATTTTTTTTTAACTCTCACTTGGCATTAATTGTAAAATATTTATATTTTTAATTTAATCTTCATGCGCTACACGTCTAACTAGTGGCGGAACAAATGTGAACAGGGCCTGGGTGCGATGAGCATAAACTAGAACCCCCCCCCCAAGTGGATCGTGCGACAAGGGCTTTTTTTTTTAAGGTCCCTCAAACAAACGTTTTCTGTAACTCTTGACAAGCTTTTCACACACTGTTGCTGGTATTTTGGCCCATTCCTTCATGCAGATCTCCTCTAGAGCAGTGATGTTTTGGGGCTGTCGTTGGGCAACACGGACTTTCAACTCCCTCCACAGATTTTCTATGGGGTTGAGATCTGGAGACTGCCTATGCCACTCCAGGACCTTGAAATGCTTCTTACGAAGCTACTCCTTTGTTGCCCTGGCTGTGTGTTTGGGATCATTGTCCTGCTGAAAGACCCAACCACGTCTGTGTGTGTGTCCACCCCCATCCTTCATAGTGGGTATGGTGTTCTTCGGATGCAATTCAGTATTCTCTCTCCTCCAAACACGAGAACCTGTGTTTCTACCAAAAAGTTCTATTTTGGTTTCATCTGACCATAAAACATTCTCCCAGTCCTCTTCTGGATCATCCAAACGCTCTCTAGCGAACCGCAGACGGGCCTGGACGTGTACTGACTTCAGCAGGGGGACACGTCTGGCAGTGCAGGATTTGAGTTCCTGGCGGCGCATTGTGTTACTGATAGTAGCCTTTGTTACTGTGGTCCCAGCTCTCTGTAGGTCATTCACTCGGTCCCCCCGTGTTGTTCTGGAATTTTTGCTCACAGTTCTTGTTATCATTTTGACACCACGGGGTGAGATCTTGCATGGAGCCCCAGATTGAGGGAGATTATCAGTGCTCTTGTATGTCTTCTATTTTCTAATAATTGCTCCCACAGTTGATTTCCTTACACCAAGCGTTTTACCTATTGCAGATTCAGTCTTCCCAGCCTGGTGCAGGTCTACAATTTTGTCTCTGGTGTCCTTCGACAGCTCTTTGGTCTTGGCCATAGTGGAGTTTGGAGTGTGACTGGCTGAGTTGTGGACAGGTGTCTTTTATACCGATAATGAGTTCAAACAGGTGCCATTAATACAGGTAACGAGTGGAGCCTCGTTAGACCTCGTGAGAATAAGTTGGACCTCTTTGAAAGTCAGAAATCTTGCTTGTTTGTAGGTGACCAAATACTTATTTTCCACTCTAATTTGGAAATTTCTTTACAAAAATCAAACAATGTGATTTTCAGGTTTTTTTTCTCCACATTCTGTCTCTCGTGGTTGAGGTTTACCCATGTTGACAATTACAGGCCTCTCTGATCTTTCAAGTAGGAGAACTTGCACAATTGGTTGTTGACTAAATACTCATTCGCCCCACTGTATAGTCCAGTGCGACTGATTTGTTTATTTAATTGGGTTAATAGGTAACACTTTATTTGACAGCGGCGTCATAAGACTGCCATAAGACCGTCATAATTATGACATGACACTATCATGAGATGCCTTTCAGTATCATCCAGCAAATTATGTCACTAACACCATTTATGTCCGGCTCGGATATTTTGCATCCATTCAAAAGGGAGATACTGTAATTTGCTGGATGACACAAAATTACATCTTTCATAAGCATTCATTAATGCACATGCCAGTCTCATGTCATAATTATGATGGTCTTATGACAGTGTTATGGCCTCACTGTCAAATAAAGTGCTACTAAATACCATAACTAGCAATTAATGAAACAAATGGAACAGTAACTGAAGAAATAATTAGCACAGAACATGAATTTTGATATTTACATCTGTAGCGCGGTAATGCATGCTAGGAGGCATGTAGGACGACAACAGTGTTGACAGCAGGTGGAAGCAGAGGTTGACTGTTTCCCCCAAGAGAACAGTGATGGTCAAATGAAACTTCTTGAAGCAATGAAGCTTTGCTGCCAATTGGTTCAAAGCTTGATGGTGGTTCATTTGGTCTTATAACATTCTTATGATGCTGCTGTCAAATAAAGTGTTACCGGTTAAAATCTTTTGGTGTAAATATCCCATGATACAGTGAGGACAGCTGCGGCTTATAGTCCAGTGCGGCTTATCTATGTACAAATGCCATTTTCGTGTCAAATTCGGTGGGTGGTGGCTTATAGTCAGGTGGGCCTTATAGTGCATAAATTACATTATATATGATATCATTGTTTTCATAAAACCATCCTTCCTTTGTGACCTCACAATGGCTCCTGGGATATGTAGTTTTTTGTGGTGCTCTTGGTTATGAAAAAGGACAAGCAATGATGGCAATATGGACATAAACACAAGGTCCATGCAGCGTTTTCATGTTTATTTATGGGGGCAATAAAACTATAAAACTCGTATGACATTATCTACCGTTTACTTGGTCGATTGACTTCAAGTACAAACGGGCGTGGACCTCAACTTACGCACTTTCAAATGATTATCCAATGATTTAATTTTTTTTTGTGTGAGCAAATGCTGTTAACCAGCTGTTGAGTGTTATTGTATGACTGATTGGAACTGTACTGCATTGTTTCGCCACAGGGTGTGCTGTCGTGTATTTTATGTTCGGTGTGAAGAAGAAGAACGTTAAAAAAGGCATTAGCGGCCTGTTCTCAACTTCACCCTCACTGCACTTTGGCTCTCATGGAGAGCACGCTCGCTCATGTGTTCGAAATAAACGATAGCCGACGTGCAAAGTAGCAAGTGAGCTGTAAAAATAGCGAGCTTAGTGGCATGAAAAACGCGGGAGCGCTAATTGAAGCTAACTAACAGCCAAGCGGAGCTAAGCGAAGCTAAACGGCGCTAAATGAAGCTAAGCGACTGATACTCAATCCGTCGTCGCGGAATAGTCCATTGTAGTGCGTGTGTGGGGGGGGAAGATAATATAAATGCATCATTCAAATGGCTTTCTTTTTTGTTATTTGTTTGTTTGGTATGCTGACATAATTATACATGACAAATAGTTGGGGGCGCTGCTGGCTCCAATGGCCCAAGCCCTTGCTCGTTGGGGCAAGGGCAGCTGGTTGGGGGCCCCCTATTGATTGGGGGCCTAAGGCAATCGCCTACTGCGCCTGAATAGTAGATTGCCTATGGCTGAGGGTAAAGGTGATGGACTGGCCAAGCATGTCTCAAGACTTGAACCCAATCTTTGATCTTTGGGGGATCCTCAAACGGAAGGTGGAGGTGCGCAAAGTCTCAAATATCAGGCAGCTCCGCAAAGTGGTCATGGAGGAGTGGAAGAGCATTCCAGTGGTAACCTGTGAAGCTCTGGTTAACTCCATGCCCAGGAGAGTAAAGGTAGTTCAGGATAATAGTTGTGGCCCCACAAAATATTGACAGTTGACATGTTGTATGTTAAAATTGACGACTTTCACTAAGGGGTGTACTCACTTTAGTTGCCAGGGGTTTAGATATTAATGGCTATATTTTGAGTTATTTTGAGGGGAAAATACATTAACTCTATGACCATATTGGCCCAAATATAAGACGGTGTTTTTTGCATTGAAATAAGACTGAAAAAAAGGGGGTCGTCATATATTCGCGGTCTAGACATTATACCCATTCACGATGCTAGATGGCGCCAGATATAATTGAAGCGATGTTCTGTCATGATCTCAGCTACTCTCCCCATTCACGACACTAGATAGCGCCAGATATCATTGAAGCGATGTTTTGTCATGACAGATCTCAGCTACTCTCAAGTTTAACCAGTTTGCATTATTTTATTGCAATGTTTTTCCTTATTCAGATTTGTTTCAAGACTACAGTTAGACTTCACTTTGATGGTTAATGCAGTTATTGCAATTTTGTTGTTTCATGACAATAGATTGGTTTATTTACATTTCAAAAACCACTAGCCATTCATTTACGAATGTGATTGCACTTTACATATTTAAATGTTCAGATAATAAGATTTGAATGAGGCAAAATAATATGCTTTTTTTCTCTAAAATATATTGTTATAATCATTTGTTTCGGATGTACTGTAATTATTTTCTGTATAAAAATCAATTTGGTGTTCAAAAAGTCTTTTTTTCAAACTTGAGTCTTGAAAAAGAGGGGGTCGTCTTATAATCAGGGCCGTCTAATATTCGGGCCAATACGGTATATAATCTGCACACAGACTACTTTTCATTGTGTCAAAGTGTTATTTTTTTCAGTGTTGAAAAGATACTTAAATATCTGCAGAAATTCGAGGGGTGTACTCACTTTTGTGAAACACTGTAATAAGTCTGCACTCGAATTCATGCACTACACATCATCGGCAAATTTGCAGCAGGAAATTATCCAATTTCGCTAACTTTGTGAAAAAAATGCCTTCAATTCCTTCAAAGTTATTTAGGATTCAAGCAGGACTTGCCCTACTATTTCCGCTCTCTGCACTCAGCATTAACTCAATGGGGAATCTTTAGGAAATGGAAGCAATCCTATACCGAGAAAGCTCATTCCCCTATTTCCTGTTCCCTTCCGCCTTCTTGGCCGTGGCCTAGGAACAGAGGGACGAAACGGCGTAATGAGCAGGATTACTGGGGGAGAGCGGCGGGAATTGTGTCGGTATCAAAGGAGAGGCAAGACAGCGCAAGATATCCAGACAGCTGGCCTATTCTTTTATTCATCGCATCACACGCCCACAGTGACTCAGCTCACTCTCCCACTGTCAAAGTCTGTCATTCTCCATTAGTAGCTCTGTGCTTCTTCTTCTTGACGTGTTGCTTCAATGATTGATCGAATGTGGTTGCCCCCTGGTACTTACTATATGTGTTCGAGTGTGTTAATTCAAGAAACATTACTGGCTTTTATAACAAATAATTGGATCTCTAGGGTGCCTGCCAACTCATCAAGTCTTATTAGGCAACCAAGTCTTCCTGTTGATCTGCATATTTTCTACCATCTCTGTGAATGAGCTTTTCAAATTCCAAAATATCCACCTCACAGTTCCTTCACCAGAGATGTAGTAACTCGAATGCTCGAAAATCTAGAGTCACGTTCATTCATAAATACAGTGGCGCCTCTATGTATTAAAGTCACTACAAATGGAATTTTCAGGTTACGACACGCCTCAAAGGGAAAATATTGGCATTTGTTCTCAAAGAAATGAAAGACAGAAATGCAGAATGGGCTGCTAAGGGGGAGTGAAGGGTGTGTTGCAATTATAGAGGGACCACACTCCTCAGCTTCCTCGGTAAAGTCTATTCATGGGTTCTGGGGAGGAGGGTCCGTCGGGAAATCGAATCTCAGATTCAGGAGGAGCAGTGTGGTTTTTGTCCCGTCCGTGGAACAGTGGACCAGCTCTACACCTTCGGCAGGGTCCTCGAAGGTACATGGGAGTTCGCCCAACCAGTCTGCATGTGTGGATTTGGAGAAGGCGTTCAACCATGTGCCTCAGGGAGTCCTGTGGGGGGTGCTCTGGGAGTACGGAGTACCGAGCCCCTTGGTAAGGGCTGTTTGGTTCCTTTACGGCCTGTGTCAGAGTTTGGTCCGCATTGCCGGCAGTAAGTCTAATTCATTCCCAGTGAGGGTTGGACTCCGCCAAGGCTGCCCTTTGTCACCGATTATTTTCACAATTTTGATGGACAGAATTTCTAGGCATTGAGGGGCTCCGGTTTGGTGGCCTGAGCATTGCCTCTCTGCTTTTTGCAGATGATGTGGTGCTGTTGGCTTCATCAAGCCGTGACCTTCAACTCTCACTGGAGCGGTTCGCAGCTGAGTGTGAAGCGGTTGGGATGAAAATCAGCACATCCAAATCCGAGACCAATGTCCTCAGTGGGAAAAGGGTGGCGTGCCCTCTCCAGGTCGGGATGAGATCCTGCTCGAAGTGGAGGAGTTCAAGTATCTAGGGGTCTTGTTCACGAGTGAGGGTAGGAGGGAGTGGGAGATCGACAGGCGGCAACCGGTGCAAAGTCCGCATCACTGCAGCTGCTAGACCGGTCCGTAGTGGTGAAGAAGGAGCTGAGCCGAAAGGCGAAGCTCTCGATTTACCAGCCGATCTACGTTCCTACCCTCATCTATGGTCATGAGCTGTGGGTGGTGACCAAAAGAACAAGGTCCGGGATACAAGCGGACAAAATTAGTTTCCTCTGCAGAGTGACCGGGCTCTCCCTTAGAGATCGCATGAGAAGCTCGGTCATCGGAGAGGGACTCTATCGAGCCGCTACTCCTCCGTGGTGAAGAAGGAGCTGAGCTGAGCTGAAAGGTGAAGCTCTCGATTTACCAGCTGATCTACGTTCCTAACCTCACCTATGGTCGTGAGCTGTTGGCGGTGACCAAATGAACAAGGTCCGGGATACAAGCGGACAAAATTAGTTTCCTCTGCAGGGTGACCGGGCTCTCCCTTAGAGATCGCATGAGAAGCTCGGTCATCCGAGAGGGACTCGGACCCGCTACTCCTCCGTGTTGAGAGGAGCCAGTTGAGGTGGCTCGGATGGCTCTTGGACGCCTGCTGGAGAAGTGTTCCGGGCATGTCCCAACAGCGGGAGGCCCCGAGGACAACTCATGACATGCTGGAGAGACTATGTCTTTCGCTGGTCTGGGAAAGCCTGGGATCCCGCCGGAGGAGCTGGTTGAGGCTGTTGGGGCTAGGGGATTCTGGGCTTCCCTGCTAAAGCTGCTGCGCCCCCGCGACCTGACTCCGGATTAAGCACTAGATGATGGATGGATAAATGGATGTGAATGGTATGCATCTAAACCTCTGAATCACTGTATCAATCAATTTACAGTTTGCAGGGAATCCTCGGTTTATGATGTCCTCGACATACGACACTTTGACTTTACGAGGCACTTGCCTCTTTGCAATTTAGTTCCGAGCACTAGTGTTTTTTTTTTTTTTCCTATTTAATTTTATTTTAGAATTACATTTTCAAAATTTGCATTTGTTTTTATTTTAAATTACGACTTAAATATTTTTTTCCCCAAAATGGGTCCTTGAAGAAATTAGTTCAAGTCCAAGTAAAAAAAAAAAAACAACAACAACTATTTTGTTGTTTTCATTGATAAACAATTATTTTTTTCATGATGATAACATGACGATAACAAACTAAGAACGTGTCTTGGGAGCCTCAAACATAAGTAGATGAAGAATGCCAGTTTTTGTCTGACGAGATGACATTGCTCTATAGTTTCTGTCAAATGTGACATTTTCCTATTGAAGTTAGACTTCATTGTGGCAGTGTTTGGTTGTGTCACTCATGTGACATGCTAAACACTAACCGGTGTCATCTCCAGACTCAAGGTTTGCTTGTTTTGAAACATATGGTAAGATATGTTTGCTCATATTGGAAAACGAGAATATGCAATGTTGCTTTAGCCTTTAAAGGTCTGTGCTGAATGAGCCTCACACACTAAATGTTACTCGTAGCATTAGCATAGCATTCGCGTTAGCATTAGCACTTAGCGTGGCTAGCATCGTCTTTAAGTTTACAGTCCGTGGCATCCAGGTCGGTAAAATTGTTGAAAAAAATCAACTGTTTTCCAGCTGAGGGTGTATTTAAATAGGAACCAGGGCTAAGTTTGATGGTTTGGCCATAACTTGGTGGCAGTTTACATCTCAATTTTAATAATGGTAGTAGTTTAGACAGCCCTGCTTCTTCCAAATATGACTAGGAATAGTATTTTTGTTCAAAAGTCTAAGACAAAAATTGCCAAAACATAAATGTTCCATACAGCACCTGTCAGAATAAAAATCATAATTCATAAAAGTAGGCGAGTGTATGGAAAGTTTAGGAAATTAATCTGAACTGTTTCCAAATCAGATGTTTTTTTTCTGACAATTCAATCAACACATCTATTGGGAATTTCCCAACTGGGCTTTGTTAATAGCTATAGACCTTTTGTTATCACGAGGCTCTGCGGGCACCCTCATCTTGGCAGGAAGAGGACAGGCAATGCAGAAAGTGTCAACCAGTGATCCAGATAAGGTGATGGGAGGGCGAGAATGCATAGCCTGTCAGCCTGAAAAGACTGTGGGAGAAATCAGATGCAAGAGCGGACGGTAGGAGGGCAGAATCGAGAAGAAACAGGATGGTGTGATGGACACCAGGGAGACGAGAGGAAAGAAGTGTGCAAATGAGATCCAGTCAAAGAGTTTGAAGAAGAGTTTGAAGCCTTCTGTCAACCACCGTGGGCCAAATATTCACCGGCCATCTGGAAAGCACAACCCTTGTTCAGCCACCGCTGACGTTGATGGCTTCCTTCGGAGAAGAAATTCTCAAAAGTGACTTGATGCTGTCAAAGGCGGTCAAACTTCTGAATCGAATGGCCTAAAGTCTTAAAACAGTTCAAATATAAAGCTGTGATATTCGATAATATATCAGTATATGGGGGTTTCATGGTGCATTGGATAATTCATAATACTGAAATAAAGTTGAAAATGGTCTTATATTTCCAAGGATCACCTTAGTCTGATTTAAAATTGTTCGATTTGGAACATTGAAGTAGAAAAACTGCAAATACTTTTTCATAGCACTCCAGGTACATCGGGTCTGATATATAAACTAGTCAGAAACTCTACTTTCATTGGTATTTCATTGCCCTTTCCCTGCATTCGTATTCCTTTGCACTTTTCCTAGTCAGTAACTCCCAACTTTCATTGGTATTCAGTTGCATTTGTCCTAGTCAGAAACTCCCAACTTTCATTAGTATGTTACTGCACATTTTTTAGTCAGAAACTCTAGCTTCTATTGGTATTTCAATGCACCTTTCTTGGTAGGAAACTCTTATTTTCCATTAGTATCTTACATTGTTATTTTCATCAACAATGACGATAAAGGAAATATTTAGTCCAAAATTTATTTCCTGACGATGATGAAATGATAATAAGGTTATGAACAAGGGCATAGGTTTGGTCTCAACATTGGTAGGGATGATAGACCAGCATAACCTGAATGTACACTTTTTGCTGGGGACGGGACATTAATAAGACCAAACAGATTAGGTGAACGGGAGTCAGGGCTACATTTCTCACAAATATGAAGCTAATTAATTGACAGGCTAAATCAGGGGTCCCCAAACTTTTTCCTGTGAGGGCCACATAACTTTTCCCTTCTCTGATGAGGGGCCGGGTCAGTTTGTAACAGAAAAAGTGTGACGATTGCAGGAGTGCCTAAATGTAAAATTTTTTTTTTTTTTCAGAAAGCCACAATCAAATAACCCTTTCTGGTTTCTTCACGGAACAAAAGTAAATAAAATAAAAATAATAATAATGTAATATAATATAATATAATATAATTAGGGCTGCAAAACGATTAAAATTTTTAATCAAGTTAATCACAGCTTAAAAATAATCATAATTAATCGCAATTCAAACCATCTATGAAATATGCCATATTTTTCTGTAAATTATTGTTGGAATGGAAAGATAAGACACAAGACAGATATCGACATTCAACATACTGTGCATAAGTACTGTATTTGTTTATAATAACAATAAATCAAAAAGATGGCATTAACATTGACATTCTGTTAAGGCGATCCATGGATAGAAAGACTTGTAGTTATTAAAAGATAAATGTTAGCGCAAGTTATAGAAATGTTATATTAAAACCCCTCTTAATGTTTTTTTAATAAAATTTGTAAAATTTTCAATCAAAAAATAAACTAGTAGCTTTTGATTGTTGATGTCAATAATTACACGATGCTCACAGTGCTTAAACCCATAAAATCAGTTGCACCAAAGCGCCAGCAGAGGGAGACAAAAAACACAAGTAACAAGTGGGTATGACACTGTGCTGTCATTTTAATGTTTGAGCAGGGCATGTGCATTAATTGCGTCAAATATTTTGACGTGATTAATTTAAAAAATTAATTACCGCCCGTTAACGCGATAATTTGACAGCCCTAAATATAATATAATAAAAGTATTAATTAAATAGATAATAACCAAATAACCCTCTCTGGGTTGTTCACAGAAAAATTCCAGGAAATAATTAGCACTATTGGGGAAAAAAAAAGAAAGGAAAAAAAAAAAAATTGTTCAGGGGGCTGGACCAAATGTGGAGGCAGTCTGTAGTTTGGGGACCCCTGGGCTATTTGATCAATGCAAAAATAAATCTGTATTGACTTACACTAACGTTCATGTGTATTGGTTCAGGCGATGCACCGTTCGATTCCAACCTTTATTTTCAAAAACTGCCGAAGAAACATTTTGAAAACTTATAAATGTCTGGATTAATAAATAAAATTGGAGCTGTCCTTCAGGTAAAACACTACTGTTTGTGTCCACAAGCAGAGCCAAACTCAACAAAAAAAAATTCTCACAATTTAACAGTAGCAAACACATACAGCAGGACAGTTTTCTCTAAGCAGCCTCCCTTTTGTTTTGTTTAGTTTTGCTGGTTAGCAAATTCACAGTTCAATGTCATGCTAATTCTGATGCCGGTCGGACTTTCAGTAGCAAAATTAGTGGTGTGTTCCCCAACTCCACAACATTGACGTCTTTTTACATTACTTACGGTGGCTGCTGCTGGCTGAAAAACCTTCTAATATCCCTCCTCTCGGAAAGGGGCGGAGGAAGCGGCACGTTGTCCACGTGTTACGTTTCTGTCGGGGCAGTGAGTGCGTGTTTGAGTTATCAGCCAATCAGACGTGCGTTTGAGGGATAAAGAAAATGGAGCGGGACATTCAGCAAGTGAAAAACGGTAAGTGTATTCTGAACATAATGAAAATATTTCGCTTAATAATAGGGCTGTCAAAATTGTCGTGTTAACGGGCGGCAATTAAGGTTTTTAATTAATCACGTTAAAATATTTGACGTATTTAATACACATGCCCCGCATGTGCATTAATTGCACATGCGGCAGATTAAAATGAGCAGATTAAAATGACAGCACAGTGTCATGTGCACTTGTTACTTGTGTTTTTTGGTAAGCGCTCTGTTGGCGCTTGGGTGCGACTGATTTTATGGGTTTCAGCTTCATGAGTTATATGTTGAATGTATATATCCGTCTTGTCTTATCTTTCCATTCCAACAATAATTTACAGAAAAATATGGCATATTTTATAAATTGTTTGAATTGCGATTAATTACGATTGATTAATTTTTAAGCTGTGATTAACTCGATTAAAAATTTCAATCGTTTGACAGCCCTACTTAAAAACGGTCGGGTCAATTTTATCCTTACAACATGTGGGAAGACGATCTAAATTACCTACATAACTGAAGTCATTATATCATGCAAATAAGGTTGCTTAAAAGTTGGTGGGGACTTTTTCAGTATCCTGAAAAGTTGGTAGTGTTATGTCCCTACCGTCCCTATGCAAACCTACGCCGTTGGTTATGAAGGTGTCTTGGGAGACTAAAACACAACAAGACAAATGCAAGTTTTTGTCTGACAAGACGACAACGAGACGGAAATGCGCCGTAGTTTCTGTCATATGTTCACAATGTGTCACATTGTCTTATTGTAGCTATGTGTCGTTAGCCTGCATTGTAGCAGTGTTTGATTGTGTCACTTATGTGATGTGCTGTGCCCCCCCCCCACACACACACACACACACACACTGGTGTTCAGGCTCCAGACTTGCTTGTTTTGAAACACATTGTAAGATTTGTTTTCTTATCATGGCATTAGAGAATGCACAATGCTGTTTTAGCCTTTAAAGCAACTTTAGGTAACTTTTCAGTCTAGGTCGATTTTAACGATGCCGTGGGATAAAAGCGAAGTGTCAATGTCTTCCTCCATTAGGAAGACTTTGTTTCCCATGAGGACAAGCGCACACCCGCACAGTATCGTAAAATCATGATCTCCCGGTCGCCTGCAGATGGATTAAACGACATTTCTGTTTCCAGCAACTATGTGAAGGATGAATAAGTAATAAGGTAATGAATCCAGTTGTGGCTAAACAATAGCATATGACGGTTAGCAATTGTGTGGCTTAGTGTGGCTAACCCACCATCCCCACCCCACTCAGCGCTGACGAGTTCAGTTGAGGTCAAGGGGGTGTCATTCCAGCAAGCGCAAGCCGAGCCAAGGTTTATTCTTGAGTATCGTCTTTTTTTGGTCTGCCATCTTTGCAGAATTTGCGCGAAAGCGTTTGCATCAACCTCCATCTTTATAATGAAAGGGGGAAGTGACATATGCCGTAAAGCAGTCGGCACATTTTAGTTTTTTTGTGTGACAGGTTTCCTGCCACTCTATTCAAAGTTAAGTGAAAGTGATACAGACCCCTTCAAGATCTAAAAGAGGTGTCATTCAAATAGTTGTTAGTCGACGTATCATCACGAATGTTATGAGAATATTTTATAAAGGTTGAAAAGTTGCCTAGCGTTGCTTTAAATGTCTGCGCTGAGTGATCATCACACACTAAATTAACTCATAGCGTTAGCGTAGCATTCGCGTTAGCATTAGCATTTTGCGTGATGAGCGTCTTAAGTTTACACTCTGTGGGGTCAAGCTCAGTATAAATATTTGCAAATAATGAAATGTTTTCCTGCTGAGGATGTATGTTCATTGTCATAGGAAAAGTGTGCTGTGTTCGGTGGTTTGGACTTAACTTGGTAGCGGTTTACATCTCAGTTTTAATCATCGTAGTTTAGACAGCCCTGCTCCTAACTTAGTGCTGGTATGAAACTGGTTTTGATTTTCATAGTTTTTCATTAATTTTCAAAACATATGATGTTGAAGTTTTAGCATTCGTATAGCATGTGCGTTAGCATTAGCATGGTGAGCGTTGTTTTAAACTCTCGGACGAGTTTTTGTTGCCAAGTTCGTGGCAGCCAGATGGGTATAATTAATTGAAAATAATGTCATTTTCCTACTGAGTGTGTATTATTATCATTATTATTTTTAGTATTAAGTTGGTGCTTTCCTTGTGAATGCTACCATATGTACTCGAAATTGTTGGTAAACCTTTATTTTTGGACGAAAACTTGAATTTTTGAAAGAGACGAAAACATGAACTTGATCATCAACGAAATGTACACTTAAGAGTGCCATAGTTTTGGGACTATCAGGCGCACCTGACTATAAGCCGCCACCTACCAAATTTGACACGAAAACGGCATTTGTTCATAGATAAACCGCACTGGACTATAATCTGCAGCTGTCCTTACTGTATTATGGGATATTTACACCAAAAGATATTTACCGATAGCACTTTATTTGACGATGGCATCATAAGAATGTCATAAGACTAAATGAACCACCATTAAGCTTTGAACCAAATGACTGCAAAGCGTCATTGCTTCAAGAAGCTTCATTTTGCCATCACTGCTCCATTGGGGGAGACAGTCAACGTCTGCTGCCGCCTGCTGTCAACACTGTTGTCATCCAAAATACCTCTTAGCATGCATTGCAGCACAACCGATGTAAATAACAATCAAAGTTCTTGTTCTATGCTGGTACTGAGAGAGTTGGTACGCTCATTAACATAACATAACAGAGGGAGAGTTTTGGTATGCTCCATTAACATAACATAACAACAGAGGGGTGTCCTAACAACTAGCACGAACGTAGCACAAACGAATGGCACCACTTCAGAACCATTTTGCAGTAAATGAGGGGCTTAGAGGGATGTCATCACTGGAAATTAATATCTCAAGCCCCCAAATTTACTGCAAAATGGGCCCGAATTTGTTTGTGCTACGTTCTTTGGTACGCTTTATTAGCCGCGGGAGACAAGCTAAGAAAAAGCTACGAGTGACGTCACCACTCGAAATTAATATCTCAATAAAAGCATAATACTGAATCTAGAAAACCGTTGCAGCACAAACGATTGACATCATTTTTATATACAGTGTCTTGCAAAAGTATTCGGCCCCCTTGAACCTTGCAACCTTTCGCCACATTTCAGGCTTCAAACATAAAGATATAAAATTTTAATTTTTTGTCAAGAATCAACAACAAGTGGGACACAATCTTGAAGTGGAACAAAATTTATTGGATAATTTAAACTTTTTTAACAAATAAAAAACTGAAAAGTGGGGCGTGCAATATTATTCGGCCCCCTTGCGTTAATACTTTGTAGCGCCACCTTTTGCTCCAATTACAGCTGCAAGTCGCTTGGGGTATGTTTCTATCAGTTTTGCACATCGAGAGACTGACATTCTTGCCCATTCTTCCTTGCAAAACAGCTCGAGCTCAGTGAGGTTGGATGGAGAGTGTTTGTGAACAGCAGTCTTCAGCTCTTTCCACAGATTCTCCATTGGATTCAGGTCTGGACTTTGACTTGGCCATTCTAACACCTGGATACGTTTATTTTTGAACCATTCCATTGTAGATTTGGCTTTATGTTTTGGATCATTGTCCTGTTGGAAGATAAATCTCCATCCCAGTCTCAGGTCTTGTGCAGATACCAACAGGTTTTCTTCCAGAATGTTCCTGTATTTGGCTGCATCCATCGTCCCGTCAATTTTAACCATCTTCCCTGTCCCTGCTGAAGAAAAGCAGGCTCAAACCATGATGCTGCCACCACCATGTTTGACAGTGGGGATGGTGTGTTCAGGGTGATGAGCTGTGTTGCTTTTACGCCAAACATATCGTTTTGCATTGTGGCCAAAAAGTTCAATTTTGGTTTCATCTGACCAGAGCACCTTCTTCTACATGTTTCGTGTGTCTCCCAGGTGGCTTGTGGCAAACTTTAAACGAGACTTTTTATGGCTATCTTTGAGAAATGGCTTTCTTCTTGCCACTCTTCCATAAAGGCCAGATTTGTGCAGTGTACGACTGATTGTTGTCCTATGGACAGACTCTCCCACCGCAGCTGTAGATCTCTGCAGTTCATCCAGAGTGATCATGGGCCTCTTGGCTGCATCTCTGATCAGTTTTCTCCTTGTTTGAGAAGAAAGTTTGGAAGGACGGCCGAGTCTTGGTAGATTTGCAGTGGTCTGATGCTCCTTCCATTTCAATATGATGGCTTGCACAGTGCTCCTTGAGATGTTTAAAGCTTGGGAAATCTTTTTGGATCCAAATCCGGCTTTAAACTTCTCCACAACAGTATCTCGGACCTGCCTGGTGTGTTCCTTGGTTTTCATAATGCTCTCTGCACTTTAAACAGAACCCTGAGACTATCACAGAGCAGGTGCATTTATACGGAGACTTGATTACACACATTTGGATTCTATTTATCGTCATCGGTCATTTAGGACAACACTGGATCATTCAGAGATGCTCACTGAACTTCTGGAGTGAGTTTGCTGCACTGAAAGTAAAGGGGCCGAATAATATTGCACGCCCCACTTTTCAGTTTTTTATTTGTTAAAAAAGTTTAAATTATCCAATAAATGTTGTTCCACTTCACGATTGTGTCCCACTTGTTGTTGATTCTTGAAAAAAAATTAAATTTCATATCTTTATGTTTGAAGCCTGAAAAGTGGCGAAAGGTTGTAAGATTCAAGGGGGCCGAATACTTTTGCAAGGCACTGTAAATATGCGTCTGATGGGGGGCAACTTTACGGAGGTCCGTAGAGATGGTCGCAAAGCACATATAGCAATATACAAAGTGTCGTCTATTTTATTTTATTTTATTTTTTTTTTCTACTTCTGGGTCATCGTCTTTGCAATTGTCTTGCGAGCCTTTTGCATTTGTGCTGCAAGGCATTTGCTGTCGTGTTATGACAATTGGGGTTCGTGCATTTGCCAATTTGCAATCACGCTTAGGAGTTGGGGATCGTGTTGTGGCAGTTTGCATTTGTGCTTTTTTTCTTTTGCAAAGCGTTTGCAATTGGGGTTTGTGCTTTTTTTCGATTAGCAAAGTGTTTGGACTTTGCAGTTCGCCTGACACCTCTCGGCCAGCGTAGTTTTTGGATGGGGAAAAACTAGGGCTGTCAAAATTATCGCGTTAACGGGCGGTAATTAATTTTTTTAATTAATCGCGTTAAAATATTTGACTCAATTAACGCACATGCCCCGGTCAAACAGATTAAAATGACAGCAGTGTAATGTCCGCTTGTTACTTGTTTTGCGCCCTCTGCTGGCACTTGGGTCCAAATGATTTTATGGGTTTGGGGAGTGAGGATGGTGTAATTATTGACATCAACAATGGCGAGCTACTAGTTTATTTTTTGATTGAAAATTTTACAAATTTGAATAAAACAAAAACATTAAGAGGGGTTTGAATATAAAATGTCTATAACTTGTACTAACATTTATCTTTTAAGAACTACCCATGGATTGCTTTAAGAGAATGTTAATAATGTTCATGCCATTTTGTTGATTTATTGTTACAATAAACAAATACAGTATTATGTACCGTATGTTGAATGTATATATCCGTCTTGTCTTATCTTTCCATTCCAACAATAATTTACAGAAAAATATGGCATATTTTATAGATGGTTTGAATTGGGATTAATTACGATTATTTAATTTTAAAGCTGTAATTAACTCGATGAACATTTTTAATCGTTTGACAGCCCGAGGAAAAACTAAAAAAAAAAGATCCTCAGCACCCCCTGCTTTGTGTGACTTGCAGCACCCTTGTTAACAATTCCATTGCAAACTTCAGCTTTCACTAGTATTCCATTGCAATGGTCAGAAAAATCCGGGGGGGAAATTGGGAGTCCATTGGGTGTCTGTTTTTCTTTTTCTAGCCAGTTTATTCGGCAGCATTCCTTGTCAAAAACTGACTTAGTTTGGTATTTTTTCCCTCTTCTTGTTTGTCAGAAACTCCAACTTTTATTGCTAGTACTTGTCTTATTGGAAGGTTTCAGTCTGAGCTGTTGTATTATAATTGATCTTCTAGTTGAAAGGAAGAAAGTAATTCCCTGCTGAAGCTGCGATCAGTCATGTTGCTAATAGGGAGAAACTTTCGCCTCTGACTCGAAGCTGTGAATCTTTTACTGGAGACGACTCACAATGTAAGCCGATTTGTATTTTGGACAGGCACCCGAACTTTTTTCTGGAGTGAATATTCTTGGGAAAGTATGCACTATTCAACAAGAGGTGGGAACCTATGGGTACTTCCAGGGCTGTTCCCGACCAATTTGGTACCCTAGGCATACCTGTCAACCCGAGGCCGTTGGCAATCTTACAAAGAGTGACATATGCCCTTACAAATTGGTGACTAATCTTACAACGTTGTGTATAGCGTGCAATATGAAACAAAAATAAAACTCAATTTTTTAAATAATATGAAATTATTGGTAATATTGTAACATATAACCTGGAGCAATCGAAGAACAATGAATATCTACAGCTAGATCATGATTACTAAAATTAAAAATGACTTTTGTTATAATTGTATGTAGCACTTTAGGCAATTTCTATCATGTCTTGATGGCTGCACTTCATGGCACTTCAGCTCGCATTTCAGTTTGACTTGAAGGTAGTTCGTTAGTGTTAAATTAAAAATGTCAATAGATAAAATTAACTTGCCGATGCAATCTTTGAGTCAGGGAACATTTCTTTTGCTAATTCTGAGAAGTGATTAGCAATAGTTGCAGGCAAATTGTGTTCGGCAACAAATTGGCAGAATGAAATGTCCGCTTTCATCAGTTTTCATTCTGCAGACTTTTTTTATGACCAGTGTTGTTAGTCTTTTAAAAAGTAATTAATTAGTTAAAAATGACTTCTCCCAAAAAGTAATTGAGTTAGTAACTCAGTTACCTGTAGGTAGGAGTAATTAGTTACTTGGCAAAGTAACTGGTGTTACCTTTCATGTTTTTTTTTTTTTTCTTCATTAAAAAAAAAATAAAAAAATAAAAAAAACAGTAATCTTTGATATGTTTGGAAATCTTTTAATGTTGTGAATCAACTGTTAAAGCTGCTAAATTTGCATTAGTTCCCTTCTGTCTACTTTCGACATGTTAAAGTTTTTAAACTGTTTCATCATTTAAAGATTCAAGCCAAGATTTTGCCGATTTAGGAGTATTTTAGATAAAAAGTTAGTTCAGTTTGCTAGGAAGTTTAATTACAACAGAGCCTTTCTGAGCAGTCTACTGCTTCAAAATGGCGGCTGTTCATTAATGCCGCCGTCTGTCATTTCGCATGTAGTTCTATAAGCATTTGATATCCAGGCGTAGATTGTATGCTGTCGGCTACAATCAATAAATATTGGAGCCACCTAGCCTAGCATCGTATTTGCTACAGCGTCACAACACTCCTCTCTCTCTGTGTCTGACTTTTCTCGTGTCATTCAACCAACGAAGTAACGCATCGTAACCTACATTGTCTCGTTGCCGAAACGGTGACAAAATCCGAACGGAGAAAAAAAAAAAACGTAACCCACGAAAAACGTACACATTTAAAAATCAGTGCTCACTTGTACAAATTAAGCCGAAACCGTACAACTTGACAGGTATGCCTAGGAAACATACAGTGGGGCAAATAAGTATTTAGTCAACCACTAATTGTGCAGGTTCTCCCGATTGAAAATATTAGAGAGGTCCATTTTTGTCAACATTGGTAAACCTCAACCATGAGAGACAGAATGTGGAAAAAAAAACAGAAAATCACATTGTTTGATTTTTTTAAAGAATTTATTTGAAAATCATGGTGGAAAATAAGTATTTGGTCAATACCAAAAGTTCATCTCAATACATTGTTATGTACCCTTTTTTGGCAATAACTTAGGCCAAATGTTTTCTGTAACTCTTCACAAGTTTTTTACACACTGTTACGTGTATTTTGGCCCATTCCTCCATGCAGATCTCCTCTAGAGCAGTGATGTTTTGGGGCTGTTGTTGAGCAACACGGACTTTCAACTTCCTCCACAGATTTTCTATGGGGTTGAGATCTGGAGACTGGCTAGGCCACTCCAGGACCTTGAAATGCTTCTTACGAAGCCACTCCTTTGTTGCCCTGGCTGTGTGTTGGGGATCACTGTCATGCTGAAAGACCCAGCCATCTCATCTTCAATGCCCTTGCTGATGGATGGAGATTTTCACTCAAAATCTCTCGATACAGGGCCCCATTCATTCTTTCCTTAACACAGATCAGTCGTCCTGGTCCCCTTGCAGAAAAACAGCCCCAAAGCATGACGTTTCCACCCCCATGGTTCACAGTGGGTATGGTGTTCTTCGAATGCAATTCAGTATTCTTTCTCCTCCAAACACGAGAACCTGTGTTTCAACCAAAAAGTTCTATTTTGGTTCCATCTGACCATAACACATTCTCCCAGTCCTCTTCTGGATCATCCAAATGCTCTCTAGCGAACCGCGGACGGGCCTAGACGTGTACTTTCTTCAGCAGGGGGACACGTCTGGCAGTGCAGGATTTGAGTCCATGGCGGCACATTGTGTTACTGATAGTAGCCTTTGTTAATGTGGTCCCAGCTCTCTGTAGGTCATTCACTAGGTCCCCCCATGTGGTTCTGGGATTATTGCTCACCGTTCTTATCATTTTGACGCCACGGGGTGAGATCTTACATGGAGCCCCAGATTGAGGGAGATTATCAGTGCTCTTGTATGTCTTCCATTTTCTAATAATTGCTCCCACAGTTGATTTCTTTACACCAAGCGTTTTACCTATGGCAGATTCAGTCTTCTCAGCCTGGTGCAGGTCTACAATTTTGTCTCTGATGTCCTTCGACAGCTCTTTGGTCTTGGCCAATAGTGGAGTTTGGAGTGTGACTGACTGAGGTTGTAGACAGGTGTCTTTTATACCGATAATGAGTTCAAACAGGTGCCATTAATACAGGTAACGAGTGGAGCCTCGTTAGACCTCGTTAGAAGAAGTTAGACATCTTTGAAAGCCAGAAATCTTGCTTGTTTGTAGGTGACCAAATACTTATTTTCCACTCTAATTTGGAAATAAATTCTTTAATAATCAAACAATGTGATTTTCTGTTTTTTCCGACATTCTGTCTCATGGTTTAGATTTACCCATATTGACAATTACAGGCCTCTCTAATCTTTTCAAGTAAGAGAAATTGCACAATTGGTGGTTGACTAAATACTTATTTGCCCCACTGTAAACTCTATCTAAATAACCGCTAGCTTGCAGTTGCGCTAAGTATATGTGCATATGCTGTTGAAAAAAATTATCACAACAAACCTCTGGTTTTCTTCACGTTCATGCTCTCTTCTTTCCTTTTCTTCTGACCCGGAGGGTTTTCGTCTTTTAATGAAGTTGACTTGTCACCGTAGCGTCGCTCAATTGCGGAGGCTTAAAATACCACCTTCAGGTAGCTCGCTGGTCTGCTTGGGTGGTAAGTGAGACTCGGGTCTGTGGTGAAATTATCGAATCACAGGAAAAAGTGAAACGGGCAAAAGGCACATTAGGAAAATGATTTCATTATTATTTAAAGACTTATTCTGAAAGGTTTTGTTGTTGTTTTGTTTTATTGTTTTGTATAATTTTTTGAATACTGCTATAATCAAATATTATTTGAATATTTTTCTTGACGCCCTTTTGGACGCTGCCTCGCCCTGAGGCATTTGCCTAGCTTGCCTTATGGGCGGCACGGGTCTGGGTACTTCACGATACGATACAAGGCTCACGATAACGATTATCTCACAAAATGGCGATACAACAATCAGGAAATAATTCTACAATATTTTGACACCGTGTTAAAACAATAAATCTATTCTTAGCAATGGCATATCGATAAACTTTTTGGATACAAAGTATCAAAATATATCACCATTTTGATTGTTTGTCTCTGTATTTATCAAATCTGAAAGCATCAGCTGACCTGAATGAGCTTGTTCTTGAATGTTTATCCCAAAGCATCATTTGTATGCTCCGGCCTTCTCCCCACATTGGCCCTCAGACACAAAGAGCCCAGACTAAAGGCTACATGTCTAGTTTGTCAAATTAATCTACTCCCTCTTTATGTATACAAACTCGTCTCGTCTACAAATCTTGGCCTGTCTGTGAAAAGCTTGACGCTTTGATTGCCAAGCTCCATCTGTCAGTACGTAAATGCTACTCCAATTATTTCTCGGCCTTTCCGCGTACTGTCAAATTAGCGGCATATCCGAGGCGAGCGTGCCTCTCCGCTCACCTTTTCGGCGTTCCCCCTGACAGGCGGGTGAAAGGGAGTCTGACACAACAGAAGCAGGGAGCGCTTGGCCTCAGCGTCACTTTAAATGCAGAAGCCGGCGATTCAGACAGACGCTGACACACGGCTCTTTGCCTCGGAAAAGTTGTCAGACAATTCTCTAAGTAAGACTACTGGGGCGAGCTTTTAAAATTCTCATGCAGTGAGAATGTATTCATGGCCGATTCATCTGATTATCTGTGCAGTGTTGTCACTAACATAGCGCGTTATTGTAATCTGATTACCTTCTTTCACCAAGCAATCTAGCACGTTCATTTTTCCAAACAAGTAATCTGATTAAAGTTAGTTTCCTTAGTGCTGGGGTCAGCAACCCGCAGCTCTAGAGCCACTTCCGGCTTTTTAGTGCTGCCCTAGTGGTTCCCAGGAGCTTTTTCTAATATGTCTGAAAATTGAAAAAGGTGGGGGAGGGAAATATATTTTCAGTTTTAATATGGTTTCTGTAGGACAAAAATGACACAAACCTTCTATCCATCATCTTCCGCTTGTTCCGGGGTCGGGTCGCGGGGGCAGTCGCTTTAACAGGGAAGCCCAGACTTCCGTCTCCCCAGCCACTTCAACCAGCTACTCCGGCGGCATCCCAAGGCGTTCGCAGGCCAGCCGAGAGACACTCTCCAGCATGTCCTGGGTCGTTCTGGGTGTTCTCATTTCGGCCACTTGTATCTGGGATCTTGTTCTTTCCCCTAACCCTAACCCGACCCACAGCTCGTGACCATAAGTGAGGGTAGGAACGAAGCATCATGTCGCAATATGCAAGAATTCCATTTATCGCGCGATAAATAAAAATGAAGGCGGTAATTTTTCCGCTGCGACGCGTGCGGCAGACGTGCTGTCAAAAGTTCGGATTCCTCGTTAACAACTGCGCAAAATACATCTTCGTTCCAGGTCCGGCAAAAACTAGCGCCAGATCATTCCCATTATATCCTATTGTTAAACGTATACCGGCCGCGTCAGTGCTCCGGAGTGACTGTGGACCATCTACTGCGCGTCGGTGTTGTTGACGTGTGGGCGCTCCCGTCAGGAGTGACATTTCACGCGGGGCGGCTATTTTTCGGCACAATGCCGAATATTTACAACGAAGTCCGCCAAAACATTGTTACCGACTTGGCTGCTACGAACAACCTCGCTTTGACAACAAACAGCTGAATGAAATTAAGAGCGCTGTGCTTCAAACTTGTCCTGTTTATGAAAGTCGATTGTCATATGCTGGTGTTGTGTAGTAATGAGTTCAGCGGCGCTTGCTAACTTTTTTAATGCGCGCACACACTAGATATCACGAAATGGCAAACTAGATGCACTACGTCCCATGCCATTGGCTACGTGAGCCCAGAGTGATTATGGGACACGTAGTCCATATACTACATCGATGAATTCTAAACTGTCATGACTGAATGGAGTTAAGAAGGCCAAATCAATCCATACCAGTGACTATAGATAATGTTGCAAATATTGTTAATTCAGTACGTGACACAGATGGATTCGGACCACAAATAGGATGTCTTGCTCATGTAGTAAACCTAGCTGCTAAGAGAGCTGTAGCAATCAACAGTGTGCCCTGCCTCACTTTACAAACAGTAAAGATTGTTCTCAGCATTTTATACAAATTTTGTTCAGATCAGTAAGAAGTAAGCACATAAATATTATGCACTATAATGCATGTTTATATGATGGCAATTTAATTTTTTTTCTCGTTAGCAAAAAAAAAAAAAAAAAGTTATTTTTTTTACAGAGCATTAAATGTATTGAATCGGATTGAAAATCGTGTCCCCCGTATCAAAAATCGTACCGAACCGTGACTTAACTATATTGTTGCATCCCTATGGAACACCATTGCAGAAGCTATGGCGGGAAAAGTTTTCATTTGCCTAAATGCTTAAGTTATTAAGTGCATTTTTTTTTTAAACACATTTTATTTATTCCGTGTTTCTGTGCGGTATCAATATTGTTGTTTTTTACTTAAGAGGCATGGTCTAATGGTTTTTAGTTGTGATTTCTTAAAAAGTATTTTTGAATTTAAGAGTAAATATTTATCGGGTTTAAATGGGTGTACTTGATCTATTAATATATACTGTACTGTATTCTCACTGTGTTATTGTAAATTGGTAAAAAAAGGGGCGCAATAATATCGCATATCGCAATAATTTATGAGAATAATTATCGCACACTAAAATTTGTTATCGCGACAGGCCTAGTAGGAACATAGATCGACTGGTAAATCGAGAGCTTTGCCTTTCGGCTCAGCTGCTTCTTCACCACTACAGACCCGTGCAGAGTCCGCATTACTGAAAACGCTGCACCGATCCGCCTGTCGATCTCCTGCTCCCTCCTAGCCTTACTCATGAACAAGACCCCAAGGTACTTGAACTCTTCCACTTGGGGCAGGATCTCATCCCCGACCCGGAGAGGGCACTCCACCCTTTTCCGACTGAGGACCATGGTCTCGGATTTTGAGGTGTTGATCTTCATCCCAACCGCTTCACACTCAGCTGCGAACCGCTCCAGTGAGAGTTGTAGGTCACGGCTTGATGAAGCCAACAGCACCACATCATCTGCAAAAAGCAGAGATTGAATGCTGAGGTCACCAAACCGAATCCCCTCAACGCTTCGGGTGCGCCTAGAAATTCTGTCCATCAAAATTATGAACAGAATCGGTGACAAAGGGCAGCCTTGGCGGAGTCCAACCCTCACTGGGAATGAATTCGACTTACTCCCGGCAATGCAGACCAAACTCTGACATTGGTCGTACAGGGACCGGACAGCCCTTACCAAGGGGCTTGGTACCCCGGCCTCCCGGAGCACCCCCCACAAGACTCCCCGAAGCACACGGTCGAACACCTTCTCCAGATCCACAAAACACATGTAGACTGGTTGGGAGAACTCCCATGCACCCTCGAGGACCCTGCCGAGGGTGTAGAGCTGGTCCACTGTTCCACGGCCGGGACGAAAACCACACTGCTCCTCCTGAATCCGAGATTCGACTTCTCAACGGACTCTTCTCTCCAGCACCCCTGAATAGACTTTACCAGTGAGGCCGGTGGTCTTCCCATGGGCTCACCCTCTGTGGGAGGGGCCAAAGGGGTCGGGTGCGTAGAGAGTTGGGCGGCAGCCTTGGCGGTCCGACCCCCAGCTGCAGAAGCTAAACATTCTTCTAATGCATTAATATTGTAAGGAATATTTAACCTGAGGCGGCATCCTACAACACAGTAATCACATGGTGTGTCATTCTATTTAAGATGCACTGCAGGGAAAATAAACACTTACTGTATTTTCCGCACTATAAAGCGCATCGGAATATAAGGTGCACCTTCAATGAATGGCCTCTTTTTAAACCATTTTCATGTAAATGGCGCACCACATTATAAGGCGCAGTAGTTGTAGTAGTAGTGGTTGGCGTTGCCTTATGCATCCATAAGATGGAAATGAGCTAAATGTAATGTCATGCCATGATTAACCAATATTGACCCATATACATTGCTGGCCAAAAGTATTGGCACCCCTGCAATTTTGTCGGATAATGCTCAATTTCTCCTAGAAAATGACTGCAATTACAAATGCTTTAGTAGTAATATCTTCATTTATTTTGCTCGCAATGAAAAAACACAAAAGACAATGACAACAAAGTGAAAACATTATCATTTTACACAAAACTCCAAAAATGAGCCAGACAAAAGTATTGGGACCCTCAGTCTAATACTTGGTAACACAACCTTTAGATAAAATAACTGTGAACAACCGCTTGCGTTATCCATCATTGAGTTTCTTACAATGCTCTGCTGGAATTATAGACCATTCTTCTTTGGACCACTGCTCAAGGTCTCTGAGATTTGAAGGGTGCCTTCTCCAAACTGCCATTTTCAGATCTCTCCACAGGTGCTCTATGGGATTCAGGTCAGGACTCATTGCTGGCCACTTTAGAAGTCTCCATTGCTTTCTCTCAAATCATTTTCTAGTGTTTTTTTGAAGTGTGTTTTGGGTCATTGTCCTGCTGGAAAACCCATGACCTCTGAGGGGGATCCAGCTTTCTCTCAACGGGCCTTAAATTATGCTGCAAAATTTATTGGTAGTCTTCAGACTTCATAATGCTATTTACAGTCAAGCAGTCCAGTGCCAGAGGCAGCAAAGCAACTCCAAAACATCAGGGGACCTCTGCCATGTTTGACTGTAGGCCTCGTTTTTTTCCCTGTAAACCCAATGTTGATGCATTTTCCCCAAAAGCTGTACTTTTGTCTTATTTGACCAGAGAACATTTTTTCAAAAACGTTTTTGGCAAACTCCAGCCTGGCTTTTTAATGTCTCTGGGTCGGAAGTGGGGACTTCCTGGGTATCCTACCATAGAGTCACTTGTCATTCAGATGCCAACGGATAGTACAGGTTGACACTGTTGTACCCTCGGATTGCAGGACAGCTTGACCTTGTTTGGATGTTGGACGAGGTTCTTTATCCACCATCTGCATAATTTTTTGTTGAATTCTCTGGTCAATTTTTCTTTTCCGTCCACATCTAGGGAGGTTAGCTACAGTGCCATGGGCTTTACACTTATTGATGACACTACGCACGGTAGACCCAGGAATATTCAGGTCTTTGGAGATGGACTTGTAGCCTTGAGATTGCCTATGCTTCCTCACAATTTTGCTTCTCAAGTCCTCAGAAAGTTATTTGGTGTTTTCTTTTCTCCATGCTCAATGTGGTACACACAAGGACACAGGACAGAAGTTGAGTCAACTTTAATCCATTTTAACCGGCTGCAAGTGTGATTTAGTTATTGCCACCACCTGTTATGTGCCACAGGTAAGTAACAGGTGTGGTTAATTACACAAATTAGAGAAGCATCTCATGATTTTTCAAAGTGTGCCAATATGTTTTGGGGGAGTTTTGTGTAAAATGATAATGATTTAATTTTTTTCCCTATTCACTTTTGTGTTTACATGATATTTGTTTTTTGTTTTTTTTGCTCCAATATGGCTCTTTTAACATTTTGGGTTGCCGACCCCCTGCCTTAGGGTCTGTGCGTTACTACTATGTTATTGTATGTATACTGATGAATTATTGTAGTCATGTGCGAATAGCATTTCAAATAGAAATTTTGTTCTTGAGTTTGGGAGTGACATCACATGTCATGTTTTCTCATCGGAAAAGTAAAAAAAAAAATGGTCACGTGTTTACCATTTGTGCATGTGGGATAAGGTTAGCAAGCATGTTTTAAGTATGCTGAAAGATGTGCGTGCTGTCAATTTTGCGACAGACATTTCTTTCTTTGCTGAATTTAATGTCACACTGGGTGACAAGAGATCAGTTATTTGCTGAAGGAAGTGCGGTGCTGCATGCAAGTGAATTCCGCGGTTCAGATAAAAGCACTTCAATTGCCATAGTAATTGGTTCTATTGTGATAGTTTTTTGAAGTTGTTTTGGTCTGTCCTTATGAAAAAGAGATCATTTGAGTCCCTGTTCGCCTGTTTTCATATATATTTTTTTAAACAAGCAAGTGTTCTCTCATTTAGAGTGGCATTTAAATGCCTTTTCATGGCTGGGCTGTTTGTATATGATAAAAACATGCACTGAGCAAGATGAGGAAAACATCGGATGTCATTTATCTTTTACCATACTGGTATAAAAATAAATAAATAAATGAGGATCTATAGTGCCCTCCATAATTATTGGCACCCCGCAAAAAGATGTGTTTTTTAGCTTCTAATATTTTTTTTTCATTCAAATAATATGGGACCTTAATGGGAAAAAAGAGAAAAATCCAACCTTCAATACAAGTGCATTCATTCAGTGGGGAAAAAATCCCACATAAAGAAAAAAATACTTGACATCAAATAATGTGTGTCACAATTATTTGCACTCCTGGTGTTAGTACTTTATACAACCCCCTTTTGCCAACAAAACAAGGTCTGGGGACTGAGATGGCCATGGGAGGAGCTTGATTTTGTGTCTGGTGAACCATTTCTGTGTAGATTTGGCCATATGTTTAGGGTCATTGTCTTGCTGAAAGACCCAGTGACGACCCATCTTCAGCTTTCGGGCAGAGGGCAACAGATTTTGTTTTAAAATGTCCTGGTATTTCAAAGCATTCATGATGCCATGCATCCTAACAAGGTTCCCAGGGCCTTTGGAAGCGAAACAGCCCCACAGCATCACTGACCCACCCCCATACTTGACAGTGGGTATGAGGTGCTTTTCAGCATGGGCATCTTTCGTGGCACGCCAGACCCACTTAGTGTTTGTTGCCAAAAAGCTCAATCTTGGTCTCACACAAAAATACACACAGTCCCAGGCTTCAACTGCAACCGTGTGCTTTGGTCAGATGAGACCAAGATTGAGCTTAGGGTGCATGGCATCATGAATGCTTTGAAACACCAGGACATTTTAAATCAAAATCTGTTGCCCTCTGCCTAAAAGTTGAAGATGGGTCGTCGCTGGGTCTTTCAGCAAGACAATGACCCTAAACATATGGCCAAATCTACACAGAAATGGTTCACCAAACACAAAATCAAGCTCCTCCCATGGCCATCTCAGTCCCCAGACCTTGTTTTGCTGGCAAAAGGGTTTTTTACAAAGTATTAACACCAGGGGTGCTGATAATTGTGACACACATTATTTGATGTCAAATAATTATTTCTTTACGTGGGATTTTTTCCCCACTGAATAAATGCACTTGTATTGAAGGTTGGATTTTTCTCTTTTTTTCCATTAAGGTCCCATATTATTTGAATTTTTTTTTTTTAATTATTAGAACCTAAAAAACACATCTTTTTCAGGGGTGCCAATAATTATGGAGGGCACTGTAAGTAAAACAAAAGAACAATTCGCTAACTTGCTTAGCAAAATTCCCCTAGCTTAATGCTAAAAAAATTGTTCAAACTCATATTCCCACAAAAACGGCTAAATATTACCTATAAACTAAATTACGAATGCATAAAAAAGCATGTTAGCTCAAACAAAAAGTTACCTTGTGTTGGTCTTAACAGGGAGCAATCTGATTCAGCCATGTTAAATGAGTTATGTCATATTCACATATTCTAATTAAACGAATATTCGATTTTCTAATCAAATTACTCGAGGTAAACGTTGCAGCACTACTCACGGCACAAATATAGTATCAGAATCAAGAAAAAAAATGGTATCTGAACATTAGCAACTAAACATGAGTGGCTAATGCCATACGATTTCTGATGGATTACTACTTTGGAAAAGCCTAATGCAGAGATGGTCACAAAATGAATCGTCCCACACCTTGCTGGAGGAAATCAGTTAAAATACCATCTGCCGTATAAAAGTGTGCAAATAAATTATAAAGCAGTACAATTGCATAGACAGAAACACAAATAGCAAATGTGAAAGTTTTGCAGGTTCTATTCTTATTTGTTTGGCTCGTCTGATCCATCAGTGCTTTTACTTGCCACAGCAGTTGACATTTTTTAGGTGTTTACCCCCTCACGGAACAGTCACACACACACTGACGTGACAGCAGGCTTGTAAGCTGCACCCAAACAAGCCTAGTTTTTAAACGATAGGTTCCGGGGACCCTGGGGCCAGCGTTGCCTGACGTGCTCGTCGGTTATTTTGGGTAGAGGGCGAGTGTCAATCAATGTGACAACCTTTGTTCTAACGCTTAGTATGAGCGTTAACACACTTCACTGGGAGAACTTTTTCATATTCTTTCCTAATGTTTTGTTGTTTGCTTCAGTCTCACTTCCCGTTAATGTGATGTGACTGTTGTTGAGTAAATACGGAGGAGTAAATAAACATAACATAAATGGGCTGACGGTGATGCAGGTGGCTCAGCGGGTCATCCACTGATTCAAAGATCAGGGGTTCAATTCCAACTCCCACCTCTGCCCAATGATGGCGTGGATTTGCTACCTCGCTATTGTCGGGGTGCCCCAGGGCAGCTGTAGCATCAGTAGCAGCTTACCATCATCGAGTGCGGAGTGAAAGGAAAATGCGATGTAAAGCATCTTTGAGTGCCTGAAAAAAAATTGCTATATCAATACAGTGGTACCTAGCAGTGTTTTAATCTTACTTTAAAAAAGTAATTAATTAGTTACGTATTACTTCTCCCAAAAATTAATTGCGTTAGTAACTCAGTTACCTGAATGTAAGAGTAATTAGTTACTTGGCAAAGTAACTGGTGATAATTTTCGTGTTTTTCTTTTCTCAAAAAAAAAAGAAGAAAAAAAAAGGGGGTTTTGGGACGATTAGCCTTAGCCAGTGTTGTCACAGATTACTTAAAAAAGTAATTTAATTACTGATTACTGATTACACCTCAAAAAAGTAATCTTGTTAATTTACTGATTACTTTATTATCAAAGTAACTAAGTTACTTTAAAAGTAACTTATCAGTTACTTTTTACCATTTTTTTCTCCTTTTGCTGCCTCAACATAAAAATGACAAAAAAATGTCATCGCATGTAATTGAATTTTTCACATAAGGCTTAATCTTTGAGTTAGCGGGGTTTAATTAGTCGATGGGGTTGATTTCAACCACCATTGACTCGCGCTAGCTTAGCCACCCCGGAGCCCTGAAACTAACAAACTGCACGGAATTTTTGCAAATCAACTCCAACGACTAAACCCCCGCTAACTCCAAGATAAAGCCTAATGTCAAAAATTCTGAACTTCCCCTTTAAAATAAAGACCTAGCTGTTAAAATATTGTCTATAAAAGTTGTAAAGCAATAAAACAAACAACAAAAATTAATGAAATGAACAAGAATCCCACAACGTATTTCATAAAGGGTCAAAATCATTTTTCGAGCAGATCATGTGACTAGCACCTAAGACACTAGCTTTTGCTTTGCTAAGCCAAAACTACACCTGTGGAGGCAAGATGGGTGTTTAGAATTTCTGTAAACCTAAGCTTTCAAACGCAACCAACAACAACTGAGCTTGAACAGTTTTATATATATATATATATATATATATATATATACAGTATTGGCAAAAAGTTTGGCGACATCTCAAAGGTGGATACTTTGAAGAATGTAGAATATAAAACCTGTTTTCAGTTATTTCACTTTTTTTGCCATTCCACATGTTCATTCATAGTTTTGATATGTTCAGAGAGGAATTACAATAGTAGTGAAAATATATAAAACACAAAAATGATGAGGCGTGTGTCCAAACTTTTGACTTTTGTTTGTCATTAACATGCTTTGCCCCCAGCCCCACAAAAGTAAAACTCCGCCTATGGTTACAAACACTAGCAATAAAATGTGCATAAAGGCTGGTTACAAACTGTAGAAGTGCTGGCTGTCTTGTTACGTCTCAGGTTGTTTTGACTTTTGTCGCATTGTACTGTAGTAATTCCAAGTGCTTCCTTGTTGAATTGGATGTAGAGTTTTTAGCGGCCGACAGTCTTTTTCAGCCAGCGCAAAGTTTGCAACGCACGGAGATATTTTTGTCATCTTTACTGGACAGAAATGTGAAGTAATGGCTGTATTTCCAGTGAGCAAAGGCATTCATTTGCAGTATGTATCCTGCCTTTCACTGTTAGCCTCGCTGCTTCGTCAGAATGCTATGTTGTTGACCGCAGTGGCAGACAGCCTCAAACAGCATCGTAATACACGTGACCCGTTTTTTTTCCCCCCGATAAGAAATGCTCTTCGTACATGACTACAGTATTCTTCATTCTATATACATTATGAGGCAAAAACAAAATAGTGACGCACAGGCACGAGGGAAACTAACTTTAATCGGATTACTGGCTTGGAAAAATGAACGCGTTAGATTACTCGTTACTGAAGAAAGTAATCAGATTAAGTAACGCGTACCCTAAACTTAACTAGACACAGGGGTATTGCGATAACTAGATAGTAAACTTTGCTACAGTGCCCTCCATAATTATTGGCACCCCTGAAAAAGGTGTGTTTTTTAGCTTCAAATATATGTATTTTTTTTATTCAAATAATATGGGACCTTAATGAAAAAGAGAAACATCCAACCTTGAATACAACTGCATTCATTCAGTGGGGAAAAAATCCCACATAAAGAACAAAATATTTGACATCAAATAATGTGTCACAATTATTAGCACCCCTGGTGTTAATACTTTGTACAACCCTCCTTTTCCCAACAAAACAAGGTCTGGGGACTGAGATGGCCATGGGAGGAGCTTGATTTTGTGTGTGGTGAACCATTTCTGTGTAGATTTGGCCATATGTTACGGGTCATTGTCTTGATGAAAGACCCAGTGACGACCCATCTACAGCTTTCGTGCAGAGGGCAACAGATTTTGATTTAAAATGTCCTGGTATTTCAAAGCATTCATGATGCTATGAACCCTAAGAAGGTTCCCAGTGCCTTTGGAAGCGAAAACAGCCCCACAGCTGTCTATTAGAAGTCTATTAAAAGCTAAAAAACACATCTTTTTCAGGGGTGCCAATAATTATGGAGGGCACTGTATGTGTGAAAGTCATTTAATGTTGTAAATCAACTGTTAAAGTTGTTAAAATTGCTCCAGTTATTGCATTAGTTCCCTTCTGTCTACTTCCGACATGTGAAAGTTTTTTCGCCTTATATTACAAAAATCCTTCATCATAGGAAAGATAACACGTACTTTAGTAGATAATTCCCACTCGCAGCAAAGCAATAATGTAAGTACATTTGACTATAAATGTAAACAAACGAAATATACAAACCAACATGTGCTACACAATGCTCACGTATATGAAAAAAGAGCAACTTACAAAAAATGCTTTATCAAGGCACAAACTGAATGAATGAATGATGAAATAGCAAGAACTGCAGTGATACAATGGCTGCCGAGGTTAGCTCATCTTTTAGCACTCCGTGTCGTCTATGAACTCGAATCATCAAACGTGAAATGTCAACCTATCCATAGTAAGAAAGATGGGCTGTAAATGTTTTGTAATGCATTTTTTTCATAGGCGGAGTTTGACTTTTGGGGCAGGGGGACACAACAAGTTGATGTCCCCGAAACCCAATGTCAGCAATAAAATTAACTTACAAGAATATTTATAACAATAAGTTGACAATGAGGGTTTTTTATTTCCCATCATTATTGAGGGAAATTCTCAGTCAGGCTGCTTAGGCAGTACTTTTCGCCAAGATCGTCAACTATTGAATGTGGTACACCCGCCGGTGTTGTGCCAATGTAGTTACCAAAGTAAAAAACTATCCCCTGGACGGAGCCATACGGAGGTAGATTTGTGTCTTTATTATTCAATCCAAAAAAAAGTTGCTTCAATCAAAATATATATTTTACATCAAAAAGAGATCACTTCAATCAAAAACAAAGGTTTTTGAATGCAAAAATGAATTTGAAACTCAAAAAAATGCATGAGAAAGCTATTTTTCCTTGATTTTTTTGATTGAAGAAATGTTGATTTTGTGTTTGGGGCGCGTTTTGGCGAGGACGTTTTTGTGTTTATTATTCAATCAAAAAATAAGTTGCTTCAAAAAATATATATTTTCAAAAAGAAAAATCACTTCAATCAAAAAAGAAAAATATCAATCATAGAAAACGTCTTTGAATGCAAAAAAATATTTGAGATTGAAAAATTTGCATTTGAACACTTAATATTTCATTGAAATAGTTTTGATTGAAGCAATCCTTTTTGTGTTTGGGCCATATTATGGGTAGGACATTTGTGTCTGAATCATTCAATCCCCCAAAAAGTTGCTTGAATCAAAAAAAAATATTTTCAAAGAAAAAAAATCATTTGAAAAATAAAATTGCCCTCCCCTATTTATTTATTTATTTATTTATTTATTTTAATTATATGCAAAGCAAATGATCATTTAAGGTGCTAGTCACATGGTCTGTTCGATAAATAATTTTGGCCCATTGTAAAAATATATTATTTCATTTCATTCATTGTTGTTGCAGTTTTATTGCTTTACAACTTTTATATAAATATATATATATATATATATATATATATATATATATATATATACATATATATATATATATATATATATATATATAATATATTAGGGCTGTCAAATGATTAAAATTTTTAATCAAGTTAATTACAGCTTAGAAATTAATTAATCGTAATTAATCGCAATTCAAAACATCTCTAAAATATGCCATATTTTTCTCTAAATTATTTTTGGAATGGAAAGATAAGACACACGACGGATATATACATCCAACATACTGTACATAAGTACTGTATTTGTTTATTATAACAATAAATCCAAAATGGCATTAACATTCTTTCTGTTAAAGTGATCCACTGATAGAAAGACTTGTAGTTCTTAAAAGACAATTGTTATAGTTACAAGTTATAGTAATTTTATATTAAAACCCCTCTTCATGTTTTTGTTTTAATAAAATTTGTAAAAATTTCAATCAGAAGTAGAGTTAAAATAATAAGAATAAGAATAAAAATAACAATAATAAAAATAGTGACCAAAGTCTAAGTTTTACATGTATTTTGCATAGCTATTTTGATATGGAATGCCAGTTCATTTTGCATTGTTGTTTAACTGTGTGTCAGAATAGGGCCCCATTACTATAGACTGAAGTGCTTTTCTTTTTGTGAACATTATTTTTTTGGGAGAGATAGGAATATTATTTTTGTTGTGCTTATATTACCCAAAATACAACAAGAGACACATAATTGCCACTAAAAGAAAGAAAACTTACTGAAATATGTGTGGAGCACAAATAGCAATTTGCATTGCATTGTGAATACAGCATGAACGTCTCACAACTACTCATTCTCCCACATTTAGAAGAAATAACATGAGTATGGAACGGCGCAGCCCCCAAGCGGCCGGTGGCGTTCTCTTCACTCTTAATGTCCATAAACGGCCTCATTGTAATCTGTTTGAGGCAATGTGCAAGCGGGTCATTTAGTGCATGCGTTAATTGCGTCAAATATTTTAAAGTGATTAATTTAAAAAATTAATTAACGCCCGTAAACGCGATAATTTTGACAGCCCTAATATATATGTATATATATAGGAAAGTCAATTTCATGCAATGACACTTTTCGGCCACCGGGGGGGCATGGCCCCCCTGGCACCTCCTTAAAATCCGCTTTTGATTTTTTTCACGTGTAAATTAGCCTGTGGCTGTTTTCGTTGTTTAGCTTATCGCTGAAACTATCGCCTGAGGGTCCGCACAAAGGGCGCAGGCGAAGAGAGAACTTTTTAAGGGCCGTGATAACTCATTTGGACGAGGGCACGAGGTTTAGGGGGGAAAAAAACAAGGAATAAAGTAGAGGGTGTTGTTGATAAAGAATAATAATGAAGGGAAATGGAAGTAAGTGCCGAGGCTAGTTGGGAGATTGCTGGAGGCTAATCAATAGTCGCTATGGAGATGTGCAGTGGTTTCTTGCTGGCGGGCATGATGACAATGAGGGCTGGCCTTAGAGACGTGCGGTTGCCCAGAGAGAACATCCAGGTGCGTTTCTTGTTTCCCGGTCTATGCTCTAATTGCTGTACGTGAGCCCAAAGAGGCTTGTCATCTCTGGTTTATTGTATTGTGTAAGGAAACAGCAGTTACAGCCTCTAATGAACTTGAATATGTGAAAGGAATGTGCAGATAGTGTGCATAAGATAACTGCTGATTATCTATTATCACAACCAAACATGTTTAAGTGAAATATTCCTGCATCTTTTCAATCTAATTTCATGGCAACCATAGCATTTCAACAAATAAGGGTAGGATTTTTAAAGTTTTTTTCATTAAATATTATTAACAACTGTATTTTGTCAGTGTTGTGGGTGTTTTGGATTATTGGATTACCGACAGGCTACAGCTGCTGTTATTAGAAACACATATATTATTCCCATTGATTAATAAAATCTATAATATTTAGGACATGTTTTGACCTACAGAGGGTGCCATGTTTTATGCACGCAATGCACGCTGGGGGTGTTGACGCGGGCTGGACTGAGAGAATAGCTGTGCTAGCTAGCAAGCGAAGCTAGTATGACAACTGGCATGATTTTGTCACATTCTGCTGCTGGTCAGATTGTTTTGTTACAGAAATGTGGGAGGAGTTCCCAATGTTGTACTTGCATCCAATTCCAGCTCATCAGCAGTGTCTTTAAACCGATCCTAGGCGGCTTGCCAAGAATATTGACTTGCTGCCATTGACAGTTTGTATATCAACTCCTTCCACAGATTTTCTATGGGGTTGAGATCTGCAGACTGGCTAGGCCACTCCAGGACCTTGAAATGCTTCTTATGAAGCCACTCCTTTGTTGCCCTGGCTGTGTGTTTGGGATCATTGTCATGCTGAAAGACCCAGCCACGTCTCATCATCAATGCCCTTGCTGATGGAAGGAGATTTTCACTCAAAATCTCTCGATACATGGCCCCATTCATTCTTTCCTTTACACAGATCAGTCATCCTGGTCCCTTTGCAGAAAAACAGCCCCAAAGCATGATGTTTCCATCCCCATGCTTCACAGTGGGTATGGTGTTCTTCGGATGCAATTCAGTATTCTTTCTCCTCCAAACACGAGAACATGTGTTTCTACCAAGAAGTTCTATTTTGGTTTCATCTGACCATAACACATTCTCCCAGTCCTCTTCTGGATCATCCAAATGCTCTCTAATGCCTCTAGCGAACTGCAGACGGGCCTGGAAGTGAACTGGCTTCAGCAGGGGGACACGTCTGGCAGTGCAAGATTTGAGTCCGTGGTGGCGCATTGTGTTACTGATAGTAGCATTTGTTACTGTGGTCCCAGCTCTCTGTAGGTCATTCACTAGGTCCCCCCGTGTGGTTCTGGGATTTTTGCAGACCGTTCTTGTTATCATTTTGACGCTACAGGGTGAGATCTTGCATGGAGCCCCAGATCAAGGGAGATTATCAGTGGTCTTGTATGTCTTCCATTTTCTAATAATTGCTCCCACAGTTGATTTTTTTACACTAGGGGTGCACGATATCCATTTTTTGAAACCAATACCGATATCGATAACTTCCTGCTCCTCAAGGCCGATACGATTATATACATATAATTGTTCAATGTATATTCACCTGCGTTTTTGAACACCTGTAGGTCAAAAATACTAGTGGTTGATTCAGCTTAGATTTGCCTTTGACCAAACAAGAATTTTCATGATGACATGAACATTATTATAATGAACAAAACAAAGACAGTAACAAAACTTTGCATACTGGAAAAACAGGAGTGGAAACAAACACACAAATCCCAATCCGACACCGTGCCAAAATTATTATTAATAGGGCCGATAATATATTATGTTATCGGATTTATTGGGATGACGTCATAATTCCTGTTATCGGACAAATAATTGTCATGCACCTCTACTTTACACCAAGCATTTTACCTATTGCAGATTGTCTTCCCAGCCTGGTGCAGGACTACAATTTTGTCTCTGGTGTCCTTCGACAGCTCTTTGGTCTTGGCCATAGTGGAGTTTGGAGTGTGACTGACTGAGGTTGTGGACAGGTGTCTTTTATACCGATAACGAGTAAAACAGGTGCCATTAATACAGGTAACGAGTGGAGCCTCGTTAGACCTCGTTAGAAGAAGTTAGACCTCTTTGACAGCCAGATACTTGCTTGTTTGTAGGTGACCAAATACTTATTTTCCACTCTAATTTGGAAAAAAAATTCTTTAAAAATCAAACAATGTGATTTTCAGTTTTTTTTTTTTTTTCCACATTCTGTCTCTCATGGTTGAGGTTTACCCACGTTGACAATTACAGGCTTCTCTAATCTTTTCAAGTAGGAGAACTTGCACAATTGGTGGTTGGCTAAATACTTATTTGCCCCACTGTATGTACCTAAAGAAGTGGCCCAATCAGTGTATTAAGATTTATTAAATCACATACTGGTGTGACTCAAATGAGGCATGCAGGTGGATAAGAGGAACGGATTGTTGGAAAAATAGATGGAGCCTGGATAAAGGGACGGGCAGATGAATGAATGGCTAGAAAGATATTTGGTGTCTATGAGAGCGTGACGCTCAACTTGGAGCAGAGGCCAGGCTAAACAGTGACGGCTGCAATTCTGCTTCCTCGCTGCACCGCAAATAGAGGTGAGCAGAGAGGGCACTGAGGCTTAACTAAGACATTTCAGCATCCCTTCATGAGACCTTTGGGTTCCTCCAAGTGGGGCCAATGTTGTATTTATCTGACCATCCGTTTTATACCTCTGGATTGGCTGTTTGTCAATCATTCTCTGCCAAGCAAAGTCTTTACTTGCAATGCCGTTACTTCCTATTTTAACATTACTAACGCAACACCCTGGTTACTTTCTGTGTGCTCGTTAAAGTTCAAAGAGAACCACGGACTTGAATGCTCTAATAAGCCACAATTGTTCTCTTTTTCTAAAATATGTTATTAGAAACACTTACTGCCATTGATTTAAAAAGCTATAATATTTGGTACATGTTTTGACCTACGGAGGGCACCATGTTTTAGGCACGCAATATACGCTAGGGTTGATGACATGCTTGGGCTGGACTGGCTGGATTTCTGCTGCTGGTCAGATTGTTTTGTTACAGAGCTGTGGGATGAGTTCCCGATGTAGTACCCGCATTCAATTCCAGCTCATCAGCAGGGTCTTTTAACCGATCCTAGGCGGCTTGCCGAGATATTGACTTGCTGCCATTTGACAGTTTGTATATCCCTTCGTTGCTAGTTGCATCATTGCCTCGTTTTTTTCCGTTTGTTTGCCTCTCACTGTGGTTTTCCCTCGTTTTTTTTTTTCTTCTTCTTTATTGTCACGGACCCTTTTTTTGTCTCCCTTTTCGCGCTCGGGTGTTGTTGGGGGGTTTTTTACGCAATCCATCTGTTATTGTCTGCTTGCTTCCGGATTCGCGGACCGTAACAGATTCATTGTTTTTCATCTGAATACTTGTTACTGATTGCAGCTAATAGATCAATAAACAATACACATACTATCGATGAAGAAAACAATAACATGGTCCTTGTGGTGTTAGTTAATGTTACTAAACAATGTGGTCTTGAACGCTACCTGCATCCAGCGAGGGTGCCAAGTCCGCAGCTGCCACTGTCACTAGAAGAAAACTACCGGTGTTTTACAATTCCTTCCTATGTGGCGAGACACTATACATGCCCACATCGGTTAAAAGCAGCGAATACTTACTATTTGTTTTTATTGAGTCTTTTATTACCTTTTCATTGCTTCAAACTTCGTGCGTTTGCCTCTCATAATTTTAAGCATTGTTTTCTTGTGGTAGCTTTAAAGCAGATTAGTGATCTGTTGACGCATTATTCACATAGCACTTTTAAACCACCCTTGTTTAAAATTACTACGTTAAAGTATTTTCGTAAGCTATGTTTAGTACGTTTTGCCTGTCAGCATCTAACAAAAGAGGCTGAAAGCACACGGTAGTACTTTGGGTATCAAATTCGCCACATTTTGGCAAAACACTGGTTTTGTCTACTCTCATCTCATTCCGTCTTTTCTGTTCATTTTGCGTTTGCTGCTCGTTTTGTGAAAGTGTGACAGTGCTGTCCTTCTCATTAATGTTTCTCTTGGGTTAAAATTGTAGGGGCTGAACAGATGACATGTTTATGTCGCTAGAGTCATACTCTGAAAGCCCGGCAGTTCCTCCGCCCGTTGACGTACCTGGCCACAGTGCAACAATGGCAACCTACTATTTGAACTAATTTTACAAATTTATAAAAACGAAAACATCAAGAGGGGTTTTAATTTGCCTGGCACAGTCAGACTATTCTCCCTGTATTTTTCAAACACTATGAGAAATAGTCTGGGACCCAGCCCATTAACGGCCTCTCGAGCAAGATACAAAATCAACCGTCCAGTCAGATTCGTTTATTTGCGTGACGTGTTCTTAACGAGTAACGTCACTCTTGTGCGCCGAAAGTCGTCTCTACAACAACACAGATGGTGAACGGGAGAGCCGAAAATATGTTCCAATCCGAGGTAAAACCACTTTTAAATTACCAAAAACACATCGACACAAGTCATTGACAACAGTCAACATGGCTCAGGCTATCCATGTTGAATAAACTTCTCCATTCTCCGCTCACGCTAATTACTTGTCGCTTTAACAACGTCACGTCTGCCCGTCACTGATTGGTCCACTCCGCTGTCTGTTTGCTGTGGCTTGCTCCGCACTCGGAATTTGATCCGCCAGACGGTCGCAAGTTGGGTATACCAGGCAAGGTTTTAATATGAAATTATTATAACTCATACTAACATTTATACAGTGGGGCAAATAAGTATTTGGTCAACCACTAATTGTGCAAGTTCTCCCACTTGAACATATTAGAGAGGCCTGTAATTGTCAACATGGGTACACCTCAACCAGGGGAGACAGAATGTTGAAAAAAAGAGAAAATCACATTGTTTGATTTTTAAAGAATTTATTTGTAAATCATGGTGGAAAATAAGCATTTGGTCAATACCAAAAAAATCATCTCAATACTTTGTTATGTACCCTTTGTTGGCTATAATGGAGGCCAAACGTTTTCTGTAACGCTTCACAAGCTTTTCACACACTGTTGCTGGTATTTTGGCCCATTCCTCCATGCAGATATCCTCTAGAGCTTTGATGTTTTGGGGCTGTCGTTGGGCAACACAGACTTTCAACTCCCTCCACAGATTTTCTATGGGCTTGAGATCTGGAGACTGGCTAGGCCACTCCAGGACCTTGAAATGCTTCTTACGAAGCCACTCCTTTGTTGCCTTGGCTGCGTGTTTGGGATCATTGTGATGCTGAAAGACCCAGCCATGTCTCATCTTCAATGCCCTTGCCCTTTTCAGTCAAAATCTCTTGATACATGGCCACATTTATTCTTTCCTTTACACAGATCAGTCGTCCTGTTCCCTTTGCAGAAAAACAGCCCCAAAGCATGATGTTTCCACCCTCATGCTTCACAATTGGTATGGTGTTCTTCGGATGCAATTCAGTATTCTTTCTCCTCCAAACACAAGAACCAGTGGTTTCATCTGACCATAGCACATTTACCCAGTCCTCTTCTGGATCATCCAAATGCTCTCTAGCGAACCGCAAACGGGCCTGGACGTGTACTGGCTTCACCAGGGGGACACGTCTTGCAGTGCAGGATTTGAGTCCCTGGCGGCGCATTGTGTTACTGATAGTAGCCTTTGTTACTGTGGTCCCAGTTCTCTGTAGGTCATTCACTAGGTCCCCCCGTGGGGTTCTGGGATTTTTGCTCACCGTTTTTATTATCATTGTGATGCCACAGGGTGAGATCTTGCATGGAACCCCAGATCGAGGGAGATTTTCAGTGGTCTTGTATGTCTTCCATTTTCTAATAATTGCTCCCACAGTTGATTTCTTTAAACCAAGCGTTTTACCTATTGCAGATTCAGTCTTCCCAGCCTGGTGCAGGTCTACAATTTTGTCTCTGGTGACCTTCGACAGCTCTTCGGTCTTGGCCATAGTGGAGTTTGGAGTGTGACTGACTGTGGTTGTGGACAGGTCTTTTATACCGATAATGAGTTAAAACAGGTGCCATTAATACAGGTAACGAGTGGAGCCTTGTTAGACCGCGTTAGATGTTAGACCTCTTTGACAGCCAGAAATCTTGCTTGTATGTAGATGACCAAATACTTATTTTCCACTATAATTTGGAAATGAATTCTTTAAAAATCAAATAATGGGATTTTTTGGGGTGTTTTTTCCCACATTGTCTCTCATGGTTGAGGTCTACCCATGCTGACAATTACAGGCCTTTCTAATCTTTTCGAGTAGGAGAACTTGCACAGTTGGTGGTTGACTAAACACTTATTTTGCCCACTGTACTTTAAAAACTACACGTTTTCTCTCTGTGGTTCCCTTTAAGATTCTTGTCGTGTCTAAATACGATCACTACCAATTAAGAGCCCAGTGAGTCTAGCCTCGCCTCGGCTAATTCACTTAACCCTGATCTCTTAGCCAACGGTCTGGCTCTGTTTACGCGTTCCCGCCCCATCCCGGAAGAAACCCAGTTGCCGTGGCAACATTCACTATGACTGTTTGCATCCCAGATATCCTTGAATGCACCCAGAGAAGGATCCGTTGAAATGAATCGTCGCACCAGCAGTGTGTTTCAAGTCATTTCCCATCCGTGTTATTTCTACTCCTGCTGTGCTCAAGATTGAATAAATAATTAGTACATTAAAAATGCGTGAGGGGAAAAAATGCAAGGCCAACCCATTTTGGATACTTTTAAATACGATACAAATTTGTTTTGATGTTATTTCTTCACAGCGGCAGGCTTTTAATGTAGCATGTGTGCCCTTAAAACAAAAATATCATGAATCAGAGGGAATTTTTACAATCTTTCTGGACTGTGTTACTTTGGGTTTCATTTTTCACATCTTCTTAGTGGCTTAAAAGAATTCATGTTTTAAAGTTATGTGGCAGGCAAAAATATATATTATAATTAATGAACGGCAATTAACACCAAAATAGTCCAATTGGATTGGATGTCTCTATTCATGGGTTTCAATTTTTTTAAATGAGTTCAAATTGAACTACGACTGCGCCGCTTCATAAATGTATCATCAACCAAGAGTCATGACAAGCTCACCCAAAGAGTGTGAATGCCCTCTACTGGCTAACTCCGGACCTACAGGCAACAATAAGTCTGTGACTAACTAATTAATTCATCCAAATAATCATAGAATATGAAAATCGGGCTTGAAGCGGAAGTTCAGAATTTTTGACATTTGGCTAAATATTTGAGTTAGCGGGGGTTTAATTAGTCGGTGGAGTTGGTTTCAACAAATTCTGTGCGGTTTGTTAGTTATCTGGGTCTTTGAAAAAAGACCCAGATAATTTTTTTTTTTATGGGATTTCTTCGGCGCGCCACGGAGCCTGAACCACTTGACCGATGGCACCGTTCAAGTATCGACTCGTCCGGAATTTTTGCGCGATGCAGGGAATTTTGCAAACGGCTCTGGAAAATTTTCCGAAAAAAAAAAAATCAATTTTCAAAATGTATCTAGTCCTACAATTTTTGACCAAATTACACAATTTAGGTATCAGAAATTCCAGGATGGTGAGGGGCACAAAAGTTATACACAGAATTTGGGGAAAAAAATTATGGTTCCCCGGAAATTTGACAAAAACTTGCCCATTCATTTTTAATGAGAAAAATGTTTCAAAATATATCTAGTCGTACATTTTTTTTTACCAAATCACACAATTTGGGCATAAAAAATTCCAGGATGGTGAGGGGCAAAAAATTTACACACAGAATTTGGAAAAATTTACGGTTCCCCGGAAATTTGCCAAAAACATGCCCATTCATTTTTAATTGGAAATTTGCCAAAAACATACCCATTCATTTTAAATGGGAAAAAAAAGTTTCAAAATGTATTAAGTCCAAAAATCCAGGACGGCGAGGGGCATAAAAGTCACAGAGAATTTTTGGGAAAAAATGTACGGTTTCCCAGAAATTTGACAAAAACTTGCCCATTCATTTTTAATGAGAAACAAAGAAAATTTTCAAAATTTATCTAGTCCTTCAATTTTTGAACAAAACACACAATTTGGGCATCAAAAATTCCGGGACAGTGAAAGGCATAAAAGTTGTATACAGAATTTTGAAAAAATTTACGGTCCGGAAATTTGCCGAAAACTTGCCTATTTATTTTTAATGGGAGACTAAAAAAAGTTTCAAAATGTATGTAGTCCTTCAATTTTTGACCAAACCATACAATTTGGGCATAAAAAATTCCGGGACGGTGAGGGGAATAAAAGTTACATACAGAATTTGAAAAAAATTGAAGGTTCCCCGGAAATTTGACAAAAACTTGCCCATTCATTTTTAATGGGAAACAAAAAAAAAAATCAAAATGTATCCAGTCCTACAATTTTTCACCAAATCACAAAATTTGGGCATCAAAAATTCCGGGACGGTGAGGGGCATAAAAGTTGTCCTCAAATCAACAGGAAGTGACCTGATATTGTCCCCAAAATGTCCCCAAGCCAACCTGGGTGGGGTTATGATATGTATCACCACAGAGCAAAGACCCAGAGTAATTTCTCCAGAAATTGCAGTTTCTAGTTATTTATTAGTTTCAGGGCTCAGGAGTGGCAAAGCTAGCACAAGTCAGTGGTCCTGTCTTAGAATGTCAATAAAAAAAGGATATCAACAGACCTAAAATAGTCCAATAAATTCAAAATGCAGATCATTTTTCAAAATACCCATGCAGCAAAACAATGTCACACCAAACTGCCGTCATTCATTTCATTCTGCAAGGCTATTTCTTGAGATCCCTGATTCAACCACAATAGAGAAGAGTGTTTCGGCCACAAATGCTTATGCTGCATTCAAGGAAGGTAGGAAGTCAGACTTTTCCCACATGGATGGTACCAGTTGCGACTTCAAAGCATTCCAAGCGAATGAAAACAGCCATTTCTGAAACCAATTGAATAATTAAAAGTCAGGTTATTAGCAATTGTTTCTACAAAATGGAGAAGCGACAACACTTTTGTCAGAGACTGTAAGCCAATCAGAATTGTTCAAAACACTCTTAGTCATGAAAATCAGTCAATGTGTTTGCCAAAACTAATTTGTCCAAAAATGTTAAAATAGGAGTTGCGATATACCTGTTCTGGCAGTGAATAATTCAATTAAATGATGTAAGGAAGCATGTTCTTATATTCCAACTGCCAAATAAACAAGAACATGTTCCCATCAGTGTAGTAAATACAAAATTATTACCTGCTTGTAATATTGCGATGACCATGAAGCTTACAACATTAATAAAGAGACTCATTTGGCTAGTGTGTGCACGTATGCAACATTTTCCTAAAGATTTATATAAGTGGCCTTGCACTCTGGTCAGAGTTCAAAGGTTTAAAGAGGCTGTATAGAAGCATAGAAATGTTTTATAGAACTCTATTTACCACATCCTCTGAGGTGCTGTTATAAAAAAAAGAAAGAGATAGTGCAGAGGAAGGTCAGGACGGATAGGGAGTTAATGCACACTTACACTGCATCATCGACACCACAAATAACTGAGCAGGTCATTTTGCAGGTGTTTTACCATCCAACACGCCTATATTCAATCTACTCTGATTTAACGATGGCCGCTAAACTGGAAGTTGTGTTCTGTAACCTTTAAAAATGATGCAAACGTTCATTATTTTTGATGGAGTTGTTTTTTTTCCTTTTCAATCTGGCGACAGAATTTTTTTATCCATCATATTTTTCCGACTATAAGGTGCACCTGACTATAAGCCGCCACCCACCAAATTTGACAAGAAAACTGCATTTTTTCATAGATAAGCCGCACTGGACGGTAAGCCGCAGCTGTCCTCCCTGTATTATGGGGTATTTACACCAAATGATATCAACCGGTAAAACTATATTTGACAGCGGCATCATAAGACTGTCATAACATCAAATGAACCTCCATGAAGCTTTAAACCAATTGGCTGCAAAGCTTCATTGCTTCAAGAAGCTTCATTTGGCCATCACTGATCCCCTGGGGGAACCAGTCAACCTCTGCTGCCAACTGCTGTGAAAGCTGTTTTCGTCCAACATGCCTCCAATTTCAGCGCAATCAAAATTCATGTTATGTTATTTCTTCAGTTACTGTTGATGTTATTTCAATAACTGCTAGTGAAGGAATCTCACCTTTTAGCCAGATTGCCGGAATCACGCCAGCCAAACTGCCGGACCCGCGCTGGCGCGGCTCCAACGACCCGACAACCCGGCCAAAAGGTCAAACTCCGCGCATTCACCTTAGTCTTAACCCCTTGTACTGACTCCATTTTGAAAGCTTGAAAAAAGCTTTGAAACACAAGTTGACAATTTATTCCGAGTCGGAGGGACCCAGGCCAGGCTCCAAGATCACCATATCACAAGTCAACATAAGGTTCCCGAGAAAGCTTTGCAGCCAATTGATTCAAAGCTTCATTGTGCTTCATTTGCTGCCATCAAGTAGTTTTGAAGCCCAAGAGGTGAACAGCATTCGCTCTTTGTTTAACCCTTAGATGCACAAGTTACTGGAGCCTACACTCTTCCATAAGTGGGTCAAAAATGACCCATATTAGAACCAATGTGTTTTTATGCCATTTTGGTGAAGAATAATCACTTGTATATTAATTAGTATGATATTTAGGGCCACACAAGAATGATTTCATGCTTGAAATATGTTTATGATTCAATTAACATTTTTAAAAAATGTATTTCATCATCAATGATGAAGAGCTCTCATGCATCTTTTTGGTGAGACAGCGGTGCTAAGCCCTTGTGGAGACACTGACCAATTTCTGAGGATATTGTGGCTCTGTGTTCTGCCCTGGCTGGGAGTTAATTCTCTCTAGTAAGAGCCCTACCAACTCATTCTGTTTCCATGATTTGGACATGGACACTTTCTTCTTCAGAGGACACATAAGTGGAATCTTATGATTCAGATTGATCCTGTTTAGTTGAATTTCAAGGTGGACAACTGCCACTGCCACCTGGACAATAGTCTGGGTCCTCATCATCAGAAATTTCGGACACTTGAGTCCAACCCCGTCACTGCCTCTTCTTCATCCAACATCTGTAGGACCATTTCAGCTGTAAATCTAGCACAAATCCGATTTTTTCGTGTTTTTCCGACTCAAGTGAATGGGAAAAGTCGCATAAAAGTGGACCATTTTCAAATTCGATCCAGGTCACTTTCGTATGTGGTGAAGCGGGATGCTTTGCTATGAGTCTTTATTGCTCGCTCTGAACTCTCGTACACTCTCCCTTGAGCCGGAACGCGCGCAGCTCTTTATAATGTCTGTCACGTGACTGTGACGCAGCCGGTAACGCGCTCGGCCAAACAGACAAGTACAGTGGGTGAATTGTGTCCAACTAAGGGTCACCACACAGGTCCCCCCAGAATTCACCCACACAGGACGCCAGGCGCAACCCGAATCAACAGTACAGAACGGAAGGGTTGCGCGGCCGGGGCGTCAGTGGAGAACGACCGAACGGACAGTCAGGCGGCCGTCCAGGATGCCAGATGCGGGACGCCCAAGCAGAACAGTCTGGAGGACGCCCAGGATGCCAGGCGGCGGGCGACGGAACGCGACGATCAGGCGGCCGTCCAGAACGCCAGATGCGGGACGTCCGAGCAGAACGGTCTGGAGGACGCCCATGACGAGGAGCGCGCCGTGCAGCACCGCGCAGACGAGGCCGGAGAAGCGGACGCCGAGAGAGGCGGCACGCGTCGCTGAGCAGCGGTCGAGACTTGCGACGAGCAGCACCACCCAGTCGAGGCTGCAGACGAGGGCGACGGGCGCGGTGGTCGGAATCGGCCGGTCGAGGCCGGAGACGACGGCGACCGGTGCGGCGGTCGGAGTCGCCCGGTCGTGGACAAGGGCGACAGGCGAGACGAACCAGGCCGACCGGTCGTAGCAGGAGCGGGGGAAACGCCGAAACCGGAGCGACGTCATCGTTGTCCAAAGGCGGAGGACGAGGAGAGACGTCGGGGGCGGCGTTCGCTGGCGCTGGCCGATGTGCAACCTCGGAGACTACCGGAGGCGCCGGCACAGCAGCAAGGCTAGCGGCGATGGCCAGCGGCGTAGGCTGATGACTGACCTCGGAGACTCCCGGAGGCGTTGGAGTGAGGTCAGAGGCGGCGGCGTCCAGCGGCGCCAGTAGAGGGGCGACCTCGGAGACTTCCAGAGGCGCAGGTGCTGGAGCGGCGTCGTTAGGAAGGCCAGAAGCAGGCGCAGCAATGACGTCGTGAGGCGAAGTGTCGCCGAGAAAACCAGGGCCGGACGTGACGCCGTCGAGGGGACCAGGGCCGGACGGGACGCCGTCGAGAAGGCCGCAGGCGGACGGGGCGTCGTCGAGTAGGCCGCAGGCGGGTGCACCGTCGTTGAGTAGGCCGCAGGCCGGCGCAAGGGCGGCGCAGCCGGGAAAGCCAGGGACGGGCGCACCGTCATCGAGTAGGCCGCAGGCGGGCGCACCGTCGTCGAGTAGGCCGCAGGCGGGCGCAACGGCGCCGTAGCCGGGAAAGCCAGGGACGGGCGCAGCGGCGTCGACGGAGAGCGGCGACGGAGCCGAGGCGAGCGAGAGCGGGGCCGGAGGCGAGACAGCAACTTCGGCGTCGGGAAGAGCCAGAGCAGAAGCGCGCGGCGGTGGCGCGGGTACCGGGACAGCAGTACGGCTGCGAGGAACCGGGGCGGAAGTGCCGCCATCTATGGCGGGTACCACGGGCAGCAAGGTTCGCGAGGCGGGCACCTTGGGCGCCTCTGAAGTCGATTTGTACGACGGTTCATAAAGTCTGAGGAGGTGCGCCTTGAGCCCCGTGTACTTGCCCACCTTCGGCGGATAGACCACGAAGCGCTGTGCTCTAACTGCCGTCGAGTACCCGAGTGCGGCCACCACGTGGTAGAAGCGCATGGTGTCGTCTGAAACACCACGGAGGACGAACTGCTCCTCCGCGTTAGCGAACCACGCGGCCGCAGAAGACTCGTTGAATGTCGCCAGCTCGAAAAAGCAAGAGTCCGCCATTGCAATAGTGTTCGAAATGCCTCTGAGACTTCAGCGAGGCTCGTCGGGGTCACCAGTGAAGCGGGATGCTTTGCTATGAGTCTTTATTGCTCGCTCTGAACTCTCGTACACTCTCCCTTGAGCCGGAACGCGCGCAGCTCTTTATAATGTCTGTCACGTGACTGTGACGCAGCCGGTAACGCGCTCGGCCAAACAGACAAGTACAGTGGGTGAATTGTGTCCAACTAAGGGTCACCACAGTGGCTAATATCCCAGCAAGGCCACATTTTTCCAGAATGTGGCTGCGGTCCGAACTGTCAAGTCCCCCAAATTGGAATTCATGCAGCAATTAACATCAGCAAAGAGAAAGAGAGAGAGACAGGGTGCTATGGTAGCGGTGCAGCTGTGCATTAGCGTTAGCGCCTAGCTTGAACGCGGCTTTTGGGGAAGGAGCGGTCTCGACAACAGTCATAAAAAAATAAAATGGGGTGAGAATAAGCATGACAATGCTCGGTTTTCTCTCTGTTCCAATGCTCCTGCGCATGCCGGCCAGTTTGCTCAGCGCATCTCGGACTGAGAATTAGAGCTCATGTGTGATACTTGAACAGGCTCAAAGGACAAAGGCAGTCTGAACAGGTACGCCAAAAAAAACAGATATGACAAAATATCGGAATTGTGCTTTAGGACCTGCGGTATGAACCTAGCCTTAGTTAGCTAGCTAGTTATGAAGTAGGTTAATTTGTTGATAAATAATAATAAAGAGTTATGAAATACACACAAAATACTATATGGACATAATACTTACAATACACGTATCAGCTCTTGCTGTGTAAAATAATCTTCTTAAGGGATGTCACTTTTGACATACCTAGTCTGTGTGGTCCATGGTAAATTTATTCCTGACAGCCACAAGTTGATAAGAATGATAGATTCCCATTGGATTCTATATGATCCACTTGTGGAAGCTTAGGGTTTTAATACAAAAATGACAATTTCTTCAAATGTATAAAAAGTTCATCAAAAATTTGAATGGCATTATATCAAAAACATGTTTTTTGAGGAAAACCTGGAATATGAATTGATAACAATTTTTCATTCCAAAGATATTTCAAGAAAACAACCTCACCGGGTCATTTTTGACCCACTTATGCATCTAGGGGTTAAGAGAATGATATGAATATGCTTGTGTTGCGATATAAATAAAATGCAACAAGTGCTTTAAGGATAATTTGCTATTCATGTTCATTTGGAAATAATACTTGTCATTGTGAAAATGGAATAATGATAAAATATACAATAGAATAAAACAAATATATAGCTCCTAGCTACACATTTTACATTTGTGTAACTATTTAGCACCTAGTCACCCTGATGAGATCGTGAGAAAAATGGAAAAACGCAACTCTAATTCTAAATAATTTTGTACCAAAACTACCGCTTAAATGTCTGAAAAGCTTCTATTGATTCGTTTGCAGCCCTTCAACATCCCTGCAGTTTGCAAAGCGCCTAAGAAAGCATTTCGATGCAAACTTTTGAATCAATATCAATCTCCCTCTGGACGAATAAACTATTATACTTATTTACAGTTTCTATTTACAGTTTCTAAAAGAAGTTAGCAATTTTTTTAATACAGACTTTCTCATTTCAACCTCCTAAAAGTTGGTGCACCCCCTCTCCGATCGAATGACTAATGAGAATTTTCGGAATGCTACTTGACAGCTAAAAGAACACTCTCCATCTGCGCCGTCGCTTGTTAAAACTCACTTGCCTCGTTTGGTATAACAAGCTCATTATTTCGACATTGTTTTTGTCCTTTTTGTCCGCCCCTCCTCGAAATAGATACTGGATGATGTGCGTCGCAGTCAGAGGGCTCCGTGAGGGGGGGAAGGATGATAACGCTAATGATATGTCCCTCGCTCGCGTTGCGCCGATTGCATGAATATTCAAAGGATATTGTCGGGGCCCTGCAGAGAGGTGAGACTCTCAAGGTTTAATGTAGAAGGCAATAAAGGACAAAGCTCAGGAGGCGATTAAAAGTGTCACAGGAACGTCTGTTCAACAACATGAATATGAGTTTCTGAATAGTATTTCCTAAAAACTTTAGTTTCTTAACACTAATCGAAAAAAATCAAAGCACAATTAAGTTTTAATTTATTATAGGGCTGTCAAACGATTAAAATTTTTAGTCACAGCTTAAAAATTATCGTAATTAATCGCAATTCAAACCATCTCTAAAATATGCCATATTTTTCTATAAATTATTGTTGGAATGGAAAGATAAGACACAAGACGGACATAACCATTCAACATACTGTAAAGCAGGGCAAATAAGTATTTAGTCAACCACCAATTGTGCAAGTTCTCCTACTTGAATAGGTTAGAGAGGCCTGTAATTTTCAACATGGGTAAACCTCAACCATGAGAGACAGAATGTGGGAAAAAAAAAAAAAAACAGAAAATCACAATGTTTGATTTTTAACGAATTTATTTCGAAATTAGAGTGGAAAATAAGTATTTGGTCACTTACAAACAAGCAAGATTTCTAGCTGTCAAAAAGGTAGAACTTCTTCTAACGAGGTCAAATGAGGCTCCCCTCGTTACCTGTATTAATGGCACCTGTTTCAACTCATTATCGGTATAAAAGACACCTGTCCACAATCTCAGTCAGTCACACCGCTTGGATGATCCAGAAGAGGACTGGGAGAATGTGTTGTGGTCAGATGAAACCAAAATAGAACTTTTTGGTAGAAACACAGGTTCTTTTGTTTGGAGGAGAAAGAATATTGAATTGCATTGGAAGAACACCATACCCACTGTGAAGCATGGGGGTGGAAACATCATGCTTTGGGGCTGCAATAGGTAATATGCTTGGTGTGAAGTAGAGGTGTATGATAATTATCGGTCCGATAATTATCGGTCCGATAATAGGAATTATGACATCATCCCAATAAATCCGATAACATAATACATTATCGGCTTTGGGGCTGTTTTTCTGCAAAGGGACCAGAACGACTGATCTGTGTAAAGGAAAGAATGGATGGGGCCACGTATCGAGAAATTTTGAATGAAAATCTCCTTCCATCAGCAAGGGCATTGAAGATGAGACGTGGCTGGGTCTTTCAGCATGACAATGATCCCAAACACACAGCGAGGGCAACAAAAGAGTGGCTTTGTAAGAAGCATTTCAAGGTCCTGGAGTGGCCTAGCCAGTCTCCAGATCTAAACCCCATAGAAAATCTGTGGAGGGAGTTGAAAGTCCGTGCTGCCCAACGACAGCCCCAAAAGATCACTGCTCTAGAGGAGATATGCATGGAGGAATGGGCCAAAATACCAGCAACAGTGTGTGAAAAGCTTGTGAAGAGTTACAGAAAACGTTTGGCCTCCGTTATTGCCAACAAAGGGTACATAACAAAGTAGTGAGATGAACTTTTGGTATTGACCAAATACTTATTTTCCACCATGATTTGCAAATAAATTCTTTAAAAATCAAACAATGTGATTTTCTGTTTTTTGGGGTTTTTTTTCCACATTGTCTCTCATGGTTGAGGTTTACCTATGATGACAATTACAGGCCTCTCTAATATTTTCAAGTCGGAGAACTTGCACAATTAGTGATTGACTTAATACTTATTTGCCCCATTGTACATAAGTACTGTATTTGTTTATTATAACAATAAATCCACAAGATGGCATTAACATTATTAACATTCTGTTAAAGGGATCCACGGATAGACTTGTAGTTCTTAAAAGATAATTTGAGTACAAGTTATAGTAATTTTATATTAAAACCCCTCTTAATGTTTTCGTTTGAATAAAATTATTAAAATTTTCAACTAAAAAATAAACTAATATCTCGCCATTGTTGATGTCGCCGAGCGGGACGTCGCATGGGCTGTTCTACTTCTTTCTTCCACAGTGTCTTTAACTACGTAAGGTAGTGATTGAAATACACCACAAGGTGTCGATGGTGAATTTTAAATTAGAGATCCAGCAAAGGCAAAGTCTAAGAGTTATATGTATTTTGCATAGCTATTTTGATTGGGAATGCCAGTTCTCTTTGCATTGACCGCTTTTCAGTTTGTGAATTTTTTTTTTTGTGATATGAATAATATTTTTGTTGTGCTTTCACTAAATGATACTGTAGAGACCTGTTCTTCCCAAATGAATGATGGGAAGTTGGGCAACCATGACTGTCTTTGGTGGCTGCAAATGGTATACAGTATGTTCTGCGTTGTGTTCAATTAAGCATGTTAAGAAAAAGATCGTCTCTTGTGAGGGATAGGAATATTATTTTAGTTGTGCTTTCACTAAATGATACTGTAGCAACTTAACTGTTCCGCCCAACTGCGTTATGGGAAGTTGGGCAACCATGACTGTCAGTGGTGGCCGCAAATGGTATACAGTGTGTTCTGTGTTGTGTTCAATTAAGCGTGTTAAGATCATCTCCTGTCATTCTTCCCCACGTCGTTCGCCACAATACTTATAATTGTTGTAAAAGAGTAGCCAAAGCTTAAGCCAATAAAAGGCGCAGTCCAATGAACGCCTGTGTCCACTCACATTTCTCTGCCTTTACGCTCTCAGTGTGCTAAAACGGAGTCATTGTAAACTGTTTGAGGCAACGCCTGAATGGTTCATTCCGTGCATGCGTTAATTGCGTCAAATATTATAATGTGATTAATTTTAAAAAATTATTACTGCCCGTTAACGCAATAATTTTGACAGCACTAAAAATGTTATTATTATGAACATATTAGGTAAACTTACTGGATATTCACCAAACAGTATCGTATGTTCATTTGACACTACATAGTTGTGTTGTTTTCGTCAACGATGACTAAAACGATAATATTTCGTCAAAAAACAAATTTTTTCAGACGATGACGAGACAATAACTAGCTAAAAAAATCTTGGGAGACTAAAACATAACGACACGAAGGCCAGTTTTCGTCTGACAAGATGAAAGTGTGCCACATAATTTTATGTGTAGTTAGTCTGCATGGTAGCATATTGTGTCACTCATGCGATGTGCTGCGACATGCTGCCCCCGCACAAAATGTCATTTCCGATATTAAAGGTTAAATTCGGCAAAGATTGTCAAATCTCTGACCTCCGGAAATATTGAAAGTGCATATCTTAGTCCAATCTGCTCACAAGTGTGGCAAAATCCCCCGTTCTCTGCCTTGACTGGTTCAGTGGTCGGACGGACCACCTCCGCAAAAGTTTTCTGCATCTCCAACATTTCGACTTTTAAGCAATTCTTTTTCGATTTCGATGATCTCCAGCTAGGTTAAATAGTCATTATTGGAAAACTGTAATGCTAACGCTAGGGGTTACTTGTAATGTGCGATAACCACTCAGCACAGACCTTAAACGGCTAAAGCAACATTGCATAATCTCTCTTGCCAAGATAAGAAAGCAAATCTTACCGTGTGGTTGAAAACAAGCAAGACTGGAGCACAGCCGAGCTTGAAACACATCCTAAACACCGGTAAGGGTGGGCGCAGCACATGTCTAGTGAGAAACCTACAATGCAGGTTGATATACTACAAGTACAGTGGGGTAAATAAGTATGTAGTCAACCACTAATTGTGCAAGTTCTTCCACTTGAAAATATTACAGAGGCCTGTAATTGTCAACATGGGTAAACTCAACCATGAGAGACAGAATGTGGGGGAAAAAACAGAAAATCACATTAATTTTTAACAAATTTATTTGCAAATCATGGTGGAAAATAAGTATTTGGTCAATACCAAAAGTTCATCTCAATACTTTGTTATGTACCCTTTGTGGGCAATAACGGAGGCCAAATATTTTCTGTAACTCTTCACAAGCTTTTCACGCACTGTTGCTGGTATTTTGGTCCATTCCTCCATGCAGATTTCCTCTAGAGCATTTATGTTTTGGGGCTGTCGTTGGGCAACACGGACTTTCAACTCCCTCCACAGATGTTCTATGGGGTTGAGATCTGGAGACTGGCTAGGCCACTCCAGGACCTTGAAATGTTTCTTACGAAGCCACTCTTTTGTTAACCTGGCTGCGTGTTTGGGATCATTGTCACGCTGAAAGAACCAGCCACGTCTCATCTTCAATGCCCTTGCTGATGGAAGGAGATTTTCACTCAAAATTTCTCGATACATGGCCCCATTCATTCTTTACTTTACACAGATCAGTCGTCCTGGTCCCTTTGCAGAAAAACGGCCCCAAAGCATGATTTTTCCACCCCCATTCTTCACAGTGGGTATGGTGTTCTTAGGATGCGATTCAGTATTCTTCCTCCTCCAAACACAACAAAATCTGTGTTTTTACCAAAAAGTTCTATTTTGGTTTCATCTGACCATAACACATTCTCCCAGTCCTCTTCTGGATCATCCAAATGCTGATGGGCCTGGACATGTACTTTCTTCAGCAGGGGAACACGTCTGGCAGTACAGGATTTGAGTCCCTGGCGGCGCGTTGTGTTACTGATAGAAGCCTTTGTTACTGTGGTCCCAGCTCTCTGTAGGTCATTCAGTAGGTCCTCCCGTGTGGGTCTGGGATTTTTGCTCACCGTTCTTGTTATCATTTTGACGCCATGAGGTGAGATCTTGCATGGAGCCTCAGATTGAGGGAGATTATCAGTGGTCTTGTATGTTTTCCATTTTCAAATAATTGCTCCCACAGTTGATTTCTTTACACCAAGTGTTTTACCTATTGCAGATTCAGTCTTCCCAGCCTGGTTCAGGTCTACAATTTTGTCTCTGGTGTCCTTCGACAGCTCTTTGGTCTTGGCCATAGTGGAGTTTTGAGTGTGACTGACTGACATTGCGGACAGGTGTCTTTTATATCGATAACGAGTTAAAAACAGGTGCCATTAATACAGGTAACAAGTAGAGCCTCGTTAGACCTCGTTAGAAGAAGTTGGACCGCTTTGACAGCCAGAAATCTTGCTTGTTTGTAGGTGACCAAATACTTATTTTCCACTCTAATTTGGAAATAAATTCTTTAAAAATCAAACTGTGATTTTCTGTTTTTTTTCCCACATTCTGTCTCTCATGGTTGAGGTTTACCCATGTTGACAATTACAGGCCCCACTAATCTTTTCAAGTAGGAGAACTTGCACAATTGGTGGTTGACTGTATACTTATTTGCCCCACTGTATGAGGGAATACAACAGACCAATGTGCAGCGTGGTCTCAAATTTTGACCTGTTCATAAAACATGGTGTCGAAACGATAAGAATTTTGAATGGGAATTTGATAAATTATTAGCTTGCTAGCTTAGATATATCGGTTTTGAATTTGAAATTTCCAAAGGGTTTGGTGAATCCACTTGTTGAAACATGTTGGGGTTCGGCACCCTTAGCAAGGTAAAGAAACACTGCTCTATACATTAGAAGTGGCAAACAAGGAGCAGTGTCATCAGGAGTTGTTGTTTCAGAGTTAAACACACCGGGAGGTGTGACGCGAAGCGAAGCGCTGGAAAAAAAACAACAGCTGAGACGAAACATGTAAAATCACGGCGGACAGGGACGAAAGAGGGAGGGGAAAAAAACACCTCCAGAGGGAAGCAATTAGACCTTGGGAGATTTCAATTACCACCTCGATGGGCCTTTCAAGATCAATAAGCGGCCTTGTATGTCGGCGTGATGGTCGTCTGAGGGGCTCATCGCGTTAGCAGGCGCTTTTGTAAATGCATCCCCCTGCCTCACCCTCCCTCACGCGAGTGTGTGTTTGCTGTGCTAAATATTCATGTGTTTCATAAACGGCTACACCGTAAGATGGATTCACACAGCCTACATGAGCGATCATTAGGGGTGAGGAGATCAAATAGTACAGCTGCACCAAAACAAGATTGGAAAATATCACATGCCTCTCTCCTCCTCCTCCTTGGCCTTTTTCTTCTGCACCCCCCTCCTCGTTCTTTGAGAGCAATAAAGAAAACAGGCATGCTAATCTGAAACAACAGTGCATTGGAGCAATGCCTTATCGTAACACCTAGAGTAAGACACTTGAAAACAAAAGACAGTGGCGGAACAAATGTGAACGGGGTCCGGGTGCGATGATTATATTACAGATCCACACATCATCTTACCTTTCTGTTTGACCCTCCCCTCACCGAACCATGCCTACTTTATGCACACAAACCTGGCCCCTGAGGCTACGTCTACACTAGGATGGGTAATGGACTTAAATGTGTAATGAGTTAGACCAGGGATCCCCAGCCCGCGGCCCGGATACGGCCCGCCTCCACATTTGGTCTGGCCCCCTGAACATTTTTTTTTTTTTTTCAATTGTGTTATTTATTTCCTGGCTTTATTCTGTGAAGAACCCAGAGAGGGTTATTTGGTTAGTATTAGAGATGCCGATCGATCGGGTCCGATCACGTCATTTTCAAAGTATCGGAATCGGCAAAAAAATATCGGCTATGCCTTTTTTTAATATATATACAGTACTGTGCAAAAGTTTTAGGCAGGACACCTGCCTAAAACTTTTGCACAGTACTGTATATTTTTTAATTAAATCGTTTTCTAATTGTATTTAACGTTACAGACATAATATGTTACACTCACCCAGAGTCTTTAGTTTAGGCTTAAGGTAGGGTTATCAAATTTATCCCAATAACTTTAGTATTTTTTTAAAAAATGTATCTCGTTAAAATATTTAACGCAATTAATGCATGTGCTGCACGACCCACTCACGCATTGTCGCGCTCAATCTGTAATGGCGCCGTTTTACCTATATAGGGAGATAAAAGGCAGCGTAAAATGAGTAGAGTGAAATTTGGCAGCCTTTGGAGCCTTTTTTTAATTGGCTAAAGCAGACATGTCCAAAGTGAGGCCCGGGGGCCAAATGCGGCCCGTGGTCAAATTTCATCCGGCCCCCAGCCTCTGTCATACAATCAATAACGTCTGGCCCGCACACAGACTTAATAAATTGGACAGCAGTACTGCTACCAGCTTACACACTAAATGCTGCTCCTCATTTACCCACCAAAAGGCAGCAGCACTCTAAGCAACATTACCCCATGTGACCCTTTACTCCCAATATTGTAAGATGGCAACAATCAACAAAAAACAAGAAAGTTGACTGTGACTGCCGACGCTTCAAGGATAGGTGAAAATTGGACCGTTTCTTCAGTAAAGTACGCAACAACTGTGTCTGCCTCATTTGCAAAGAGAGAGTCAGTGTTTTTAAAGAGTTCAATGCGAGGCGATATTAACAAACAAGACACGCTGATGTGTACGACAAGATTACAGGGAAGATACGTAGCGAGAAATTGAAGCAACTTGAAGCTAGTTTAATTTAATTTAATTTAGTTTAATACCAAAAAATGGTATCGGTGCAACACTACATGGAAGTCATACAAAATATTAAATTCGGATCTCACAGCACCACTACTTAATTCGCTTATGTTATGTAACATATTTTTTAGAGCTGTCAAATTTATTGCGTTAACGGATGGTAATTAATTTTTATAATTAATCACGTTAAAATATTTGACACAATTAACACACATGCCCCACTCAAACAGATTAAAATGACAGCACAGTGTCGTGTCCACTTGTTACTTGTGTTTTTTGGTGTTTTGTCACCCTCTGCTGGCGCTTGATTTTATGGGTTTCAGCACAATGAGCATTGTGTAATTATTGACATCAACAATGGCGAGATACTAGTATATTTTTTGATAATTCTACAAATTTTATTCAAACGAAAACATTAAGAGGGGTTTTAATATAAAATTTCCATAACTTGTGCTAACATTTATCTTTTAAGAACTACAACTCTTTCTATCCATGGATCGCTTTAACAGAATGTTAATGTTAATGCCATCTTGTTGCTCTATTGTTATAATAAACAAATACAGTACTTATGTACAGTATGTTGAATGTATATATCCGTCTTGTATCTTATCTTTCTATTCCAACAATAATTTATAGAAAAATATGGCATATTTTATGATGGTTTGAATTGCGATTAATTACGATTAATTAATTTTTAAACTGTCATTAACTTGGTTAAAAATTTTAATCGTTTGACAGCCCTAATTATATTATATAATAATTATTCTTATTTTATTTACTTTTGTTCCGTGAAGAATCCAAAAAGGGTTATTTGATTATGGCTTTCTGAAAATGTTAATTTTTACATTTAGGCACTCCTGCAATTGTCACACTTTTTCTGTTACAAACTGACCCGGCCCCTCATCAGAGAAGGGAAAAGTTATGTGGCCCTCACAGGAAAAAGTTTGGGGACCTCTGAGTTAGACTATACGGCATGTCGGCTACACTAATACACCTCATAGACTGCATAATATAATGATGGGACATGGGACGCAGGGCCGATTCATAGGGGGCCTATCTCCGTCAAAGCTGACCGAGTGGAAACACAAACAATAAGCTTTTTACGTTGAAAATTCTTGTGAATAAATGCTTGAATCCCTCAAATTTTTATAGATATGAACGTAAACCAGTCTGAATTCTTGTTTAAAAGCAGAAAAAACTGGCAGTTTGCATTCATTTTACGTAAATATGTCGAATGCAAGGCTAATCTTTAAGCAAATATGGCGCCGCCTTTTCATAACAAAGCGCTTTTTACAGTGAAAATTCTTGTGAATAAAAGCTTAAATGCCTGAATTCTTGATATAGATATGAACATTAAAAACAGTGTCAATTCATGGTTGACTCATTCACTCCCAGCCATTTTCACTGGAGCAAGGCACTTCGCTCCCGGCCGTTTTACTGGATTTTGATGGATTTTGCAAGGCCCACAGAAAATTATTTTCTATTGCTATATAAACATGGAACCCACCAAAAGAAAGATTAGACGCTCTTCTTTCAGCAGAAAAAACAGTTATGAACTATCTTTTTCCATTCGATAGAAATCAGCATTAGAAAATAGCTTAGTTTGAGCAATTTTCCAATTTCTGATGAAAAAAACGAGAAATTTACCTTTTTGTGAAAGCATACATTTCAAACATAAGTTTGATTTTAACACACCTATTTTTTGCTTTAGTTACATCCCAAACATCTGAATAATGTTTTCCTTTTACTAAATAACAGAAACAACAAGACAAATAGAGCTTTGATAGCAAAGTAACAATTTATTTACACATAACTAAACTTAAACTGAGAGATGGCGCTGTTGTGGCCGTGGCTGTATCGGCAGATGGGGTAAATTTTTCCCTAATCACCGCCTGTCTCATCGAGATAGATTTTTATGAATCTTTCTTTTCTAGTGAGCACTACCTCATAACAGAATTCACCAAGGCAACTTGTGTAGGGCATGTGCTTTGTGTTTTACATCGTTCTCCACATTTTTATCACGCTTCTTACCTCTTCCAACTTCCGTTTCCTAACTATTTCTCTTCGTTCATTTCCTTTCATGGTCCGATATGAGTTCTTACCAAATGCGCTACTGCCCTCCAATGGCCAGTTTTATTGCTTTAAAATGGATTTTGAGCATTGTGCTTTGGAGCGATATTGCATCAGAACCTAGAGATGTCTCTTGTGTGTGTGGGGGGGGGCGTAAAAGACGTATAAATACATTTTTGGGACACTGAAACAGTTAAAAAATAGAACATATTTATATGTTTTGGGGAGCAAATGAGTTAATTGGCCCATGCCCGTTTGGGAGCATTTTTGACTTCACAAAAGTTTAACAAGGCAAAAAAAAAAGAAAACGCAATTTCTGGAGAAACAGCTTTGCTGTCTTAGTTGATATATCGGGTCAATTCCAGTTGATTTTGAGGCATTTATGACTTCCTGTAGAAATAGGGTCACTTCTTGTTCATAATGGGTCACTTACTGTTGAAATGGGGGGGATTTCGTTGTCATTTCCTGTTGATTTTGAGGCCTTCAAGGGTAACTTCCTATAGATATCGTGTCACTTCCTTTTGATTTTGGGGCATTTGAGGGTCACTTCCTGTTTATTTTGGTGCATTTCATGATCACTTCCTATTCATAGCGGGTCAATTCTTGTTGGGGTTATTTAGCGGTAACGCCCTGTTGCTATTGAGTCGGTTGGGTTGGAAATCTGTAGGAGTGAATGGAAGTTTTTGTGCTATTGAAATGAATGGGAAATTTAGGCCATTAGAAATGAATGGGTATGTTTTTGGTAAATTATGGCTGAACTGTACATTTTTAGCAAAAACTAAAAGACCCTTTGTGCCCCTTAGCACCCAGAATTTCTCGATGTATAAATTATGTGATTTGGACAGAAATTGTAGGTCTAGCAGCATTTTGAATTTCATCTTTTAAAAAAAAAAGTAAATAAATACAATAGAACTTTTTTTTGGGCAAAAGGTCATTTTTCGTGTGTCAAACGAAAGAGAGCCTGCAATGCATGAGAATTAGAAAAACTAGTGCTGTCAAATTTATCGCGTTAAGGGGCGGTAATTCATTTATTAAATTAATCACGTTAAAATATTTGACGCATTTAACGCATGCAAGAAATGACCCGCTCATGCATTGCCTCAAACAGTTTACAATGACGCCGTTTTTGCACATTGAGAACGAAAAGGCAGAGAAATGTGAGTGGAAACAGGCGTTCATTGGACCGCGCCTTTTATGGGCTTAAGTTTTGGCAACTCTTTCACAACAATTATAAGTATTGTGGCGAACGATGTGGGAAAGAATGGCAGGAGATGATCTTTTTCTTTCCTTTGGCAATTCTTTCACAACAAACGATTGTGGCGAGCGACGTGGGACACAATGACAAGAAACGTTTTTTTCTTAACACGCCTTATTCAACACAACGCAGAACATATACCATTTGAAGCCTCCACTGACAGTCATGGTTGCCCAACTTCCCATCATGCGTTTGGGCGGAACAGTTACAGTGCCTTGCAAAAGTATTCGGCCCCCTTGAACCTTGCAAACTTTCGCCACATTTCAGGCTTCAAACATAAAGATATAAAATTTTAATTTTTTGTCAAGAATCAACAACAAGTGGGACACAATCGTGGAGTGGAACAAAATTTATTGGATAATTTAAACTTTTTTAACAAATAAAAAACTGAAAAGTGGGGCGTGCAATATTATTCGGCCCCCTTGCGTTAATACTTTGTAGCGCCACCTTTTGCTCCAATTACAGCTGCAAGTCGCTTGGGGTATGTTTCTATTAGTTTTGCACATCGACAGACTGACATTCTTGCCCATTCTTCCTTGCAAAACAGCTCGAGCTCAGTGAGGTTGGATGGAGAGTGTTTGTGAACAGCAGTCTTCAGCTCTTTCCACAGATTCTTGATTGGATTCAGGTCTGGACTTTGACTTGGCCATTCTAACACCTGGATACGTTTATTTTTGAACCATTCCATTGTAGATTCGGCTTTATGTTTTGGATCATTGTCCTGTTGGAAGATAAATCTCCGTCCCAGTCTCAGGTCTTGTGCAGATACCAACAGGTTTTCTTCCAGAATGTTCCTGTATTTGGCTGCATCCATCTTCCCGTCAATTTTAACCATCTTCCCTGTCCCTGCTGAAGAAAAGCAGGCCCAAACCATGATGCTGCCACCACCATGTTTGACAGTGGGGATGGTGTGTTCAGGGTGATGAGCTGTGTTGCTTTTACGCCAAACATATCGTTTTGCATTGTGGCCAAAAAGTTCAATTTTGGTTTCATCTGACCAGAGCACCTTCTTCCACATGTTTGGTGTGTCTCCCAGGTGGCTTGTGGCAAACTTTAAACGAGACTTTTTATGGCTATCTTTGAGAAATGGCTTTCTTCTTGCCACTCTTCCATAAAGGCCAGATTTGTGCAGTGTACGACTGATTGTTGTCCTATGGACAGACTCTCCCACCTCAGCTGTAGATCTCTGCAGTTCATCCAGAGTGATCATGGGCCTTTTGGCTGCATCTCTGATCAGTTTTCTCCTTGTTTGAGAAGAAAGTTTGGAAGGACGGCCGGGTCTTGGTAGATTTGCAGTGGTCTGATGCTCCTTCCATTTCAATATGATGGCTTGCACAGTGCTCCTTGAGATGTTTAAAGCTTGGGAAATCTTTTTGTATCCAAATCCGGCTTTAAAATTCTCCACAACAGTATCTCGGACCTGCCTGGTGTGTTCCTAGGTTTTCATAATGCTCTCTGCACTTTAAACAGAACCCTGAGACTATCACAGAGCAGGTGCATTTATACAGAGACTTGATTACACACAGGTGGATTCTATTTATCATCATCGGTCATTTAAGGCAACATTGGATCATTCAGAGATCCTCACTGAACTTGTGGAATTAGTTTGCTGCACTGAAAGTAAAGGGGCCGAATAATATTGCACGCCCCACTTTTCAGTTTTTTATTTGTTAAAAAAGTTTAAATTATCCAATAAATGTTGTTCCACTTCACGATTGTGTCCCACTTGTTGTTGATTGACAAAAAAATTAAATTCCATATCTTTGTTTGAAGCCTGAAATGTGGCGAAAGGTTGCAAGATACAAGGGGGCCGAATACTTTTGCAAGGCACTGTAAGTCGCTAGAGTATCATTTAGTGAAAGCACAACAAAAATATTTCTATCTCTCACAGAAGACGATCTTTTCTTAATACGCTTAATTGAACACAACGCAGAACATACAGTATACTATTTGCAGCCACCACTGACAGTCATGGTTGCCCAACTTCCCATCATGCATTTGGGCGGAATAGTTAAGTCGCTAAAGTATCATTTAGTGAAAGCACAACAAAAATAACATTCCTATCTCTCAAAAAAAATAATGTTCACACAAAGAAAAGTGCTCAATGCAGAGAACTGGCATTCCCAATCAAAATAGCTATGCAAAATACACATAAAACTTAATCAGATTTTGCCTTGGCAAGATCTCTAATTTTAAAACTCGCCATTGACAAGTTGTGGTGTATTTCAATCACTACCTCACCTAGTTAAAGACACTGTGGAAGAACGGCAGGGAACCCATGTGACGTCCCGCTCGGCGACGTCAACAATGGCGAAATATTATTTTATTATTTTGATTGAAAATTTTACTAATTTTCTTAAAACGAAAACATTAAGGGGGGTTCTAATATAAAATTGCTATAACTTGTACTCAAATTTTAAAGAACTACAAATCTTTCTATCCATGGATCCCTTTAACAGAAAGAATGTTAATAATGTTAATGCCATCTTGTGGATTTATAGTTATAATAAACAAATACAGTACTTATGTACAGTATGTTAATGTTTATGTCCATCCTGTGTCTTATCTTTATATTCCAACAATAATTTACAGAAAAATATGGGATATTTTAGAGATGGTTTGAATTGTGATTAATTATGATTAATTAATTTTTAAGCTGTGATGAACTCGATTAAGAATTTTAATCGTTTGACGCCATAAAAATAAATAAATAAATAAAAAAAAAAGGCCATGCAAAGCGGCATCAATTATGGTGCATATTAGAAAGAGTGAGGCGCTGTCGCCCATGCTCCAAATCTAGCGTAGCCACTGGTGAACACATCACTTTAGGAGCATTTCCGACTCGCCCTCTCTTATCCATCACTTCCACCCTCCAAATTGGAAGTGACAAGCCACTTAAGCAAAGGTGTCTATGCCTACCAAAGCCACCCTCCTCCTCCCTCTTTCCTTCGACGACCACCCATCAGCAGCCGTGTAGGCCCACTTAGAACTGTCAGCTTGATTAAATGACAGCTGGTTTTAGGATATGTTGCGGGTCATATCAGAAAAACTGTCCAGCGTAATAAACATTGTCGGTTCCGCTTTCCTTATATCTGCCAATAAAACTACCAGCTGTCACTATAGAGACCATAAAAACTCATGCCAGATGTCGCCGTAGTCCTCAATGGACTATTTTACATGCTCTTCACTTACATTGTTCCACTTCTTCCCCAGATATGAAGCCCGGTGAATCTATGCAGCAGCCCAGGGAGGTATGTGTTTACTCTCTACACACACATACACACACACACACCTGTTATCTACTGAAAAGGGAGAGATTGTCGGCCTTGTTGCTCTCAGCATGTCCGATGGCATCAGTGTAAGAGTAGTTGACCTCGCGCAGCACCCAACACCGCATCTTATCTTACTTCTCGAGTTGGAGCATGACTCCTGTTGTGTTTAATTGTGTCCATGCTTAGAGACTTATGTTTTTGTGTCCAAGTTGTTGTTTGTCGGGCAGAAGACGGATGTCGAAAAAAATAAATAAAATTCAATATAGAATGTATTTTCAGCACTATAAGGCGCATCGGAGTATAAGGGGCAACTTTACTGAATGGTCTATTTCATGTTTCCATGTACAGGTCCTTCTCAAAAAAACAGCATATTGTGATTAAGTCAATTATTTTCTGTAATGTACATTTGACTTTCGTATATTTTAGGGGCAGTTTACATGGCGACACAAAGACGCAATGACTGAGTTGCGGACTCGCCTCGCATGCATGTGGTGTCGGCGAAGACGAAAAATTCTGAATCCTACCTCCAAAGTGCAAGAATCCGATTGCGGGGGGTTGAGGGGGGCTTCCTCGGCATGCATATCAAAGGCTCCTGCGGCGCAAGACCGCGTCGTTAACGTCAGCACTCGTACACGTCACATTGGGCGTGCGCAGCGGTGCTACTAAACATTAAAAACAGCAAATATGGCGGAATGTTGGCTTTAATTTACTGTTTTAATAATATTTTTAAATTAAATATGTTGAATGTTTCAATTTTTGTGCCTTTTTGAACAAAACAAAAATGACATTGCTTCGAGTGGGCGGGCATATTTTTTTCCGGGCTGAGGGAGCTTGGTGGGGTCAAAGTGCATCATTCTCTGTCGCCCAGTAAATCTGCACTGCCCCCTAGGGCCTGGCATGAATACTACATCGTTTTCATGCCGAATCACGACAATGTTCAAATGGAGACGCAAATTTGACATTTTTCGTATTCTCGGAGAGTCACCATGTAAACGGCCCATTAGATTCATTACACACAACTGAAGTAGTTCAAGCCTTTTATTGTTTTTAATATTGATGATTTTGTCAAAAATGTCAAGAAAAACCAAAAATCTCTATCTCAAAAAATTTGCATGTCATGAAAAGTTACTCTAAAGAAGCTAGTAACCTAATCATCTTAACGAATTAACTCAAAACACCTGCGAAAGATTCCTGAGGCTTTTAAAAACTCCCAGTCTGGTTCATTACTCAAAACCGCAATCATGGGCATGACTGCCGACCTGACTGCTGTGCAGAAGGCCATCATTGACACCTTCAAGCAAGAGGCTAAGACACAGAAAGAAATTTCTGAGCGAATAGGCTGTTCCCAGAGTGCTGTATCAAGCCACCTCAGTGGGAAGGAAAAAGTGTGGCAGGAAAAGCTGCACAACCAGAACAGGTGACCGCACCCTGAGAAAGATTGTGGAGAAGGGCCGATTCCAGACCTTGGGGGACCTGCAGAAACAGTGGACTGAGTCTGGAGTAGAAACATCCAGAGCCACAGTGCACAGGCGTGTGCTGGAAATGGGCTACAGGTGCCGCATTCCCCAGGTCAAGCCACTTTTGAACCTGAAACAGCGGCAGAAGCGCCTGACCTTGGCTACAGAGAAGCAGGACTGGACTGTTGCTCAGTGGTCCAAAGTACTTTTTTCAGATGAAAGCAAATTTTGCATGTCATTCGGAAATCAAGGTGCTAGAGTTTGGAGGAACACTGGGGAGAAGGAAATGATAAAATGCCTGACGTCCAGTGTCAAGTACCCACAGTCAGTGATAGTCTGGGATGCCATGTCAGCTGCTGGAGTTGGTCTACTGTGTTTTATCAAGGGCAGGGTCAATTCAGCTGCACTTCATGCTTCCATCTGCTGGAAATCTTTCTGGAGATGAAGATTTCATTTTTCAGCATGACCTGGCACCTGCTCACGGTGCCAAAACTACAGGTAAATTGTTTACTGACCATGGCATTACTGTGCTCAATTGGCCTGCCAACTCTCCTGACCTGAACCCCATAGAGAATCTGTGGGATATTGTGAAGAGGAAGTTGAGAAATACCAGACCCAACACTGTGGATGAGCTTAAAGTGATCCTCTAACTTAAATACATGTAGGCTCTAATAAACCACAATTGTTCTCTTGTACTAAAATATGTTGTTAGAAACACATAAAATGTTAAATCAATGGCAATATTTTATAATATTTAGTCCATATTATGACCGTTAGTTGGCGCCATGGTTTGCAGTGATGACATCATTGGAATCTTTCCAAATGTGTAGCATGTTCAACAATTGCTAATTGCTGCCTAAACTCGCGAAGTAAAATGCCACGATGTACTGCTTTTAATAATAATAATAATACATTTTATTTCTAGAGCGCTTTTCAAAACGCACAAAGACGCCTCACAATAGACATGGAATCACAGTACGATAAAAAGGTTAAAAGGATAAAAACTTAAAAGCACAATAAAAATAAGTAAAAATATAACAGCTAGGGGTTATGGTGGGTAAGAAAGAGTGAACAGGTGTGTTTTCAGTCTAGATTTGAAAAGTGATAGGGTGGATATGCTGCGAAGATCAGGGGGTAGGGAGTTCTTTTGGATGCAATTTCCAGTCAAATGGAAACAAGGAGTGAAGTGAGTGGTCAAGGTGGAATTATTATTTTTCGTGAATAAATGTGCATAGGTGGAAGCTTCTCCCCCTTTTTGGTCCTTGTATGCACGTATCCTACCCACCACGCGTTACAACTGGCGCCCGAACATTTTTTCTGTATCCTTAGTCAAGTAAGGGATCCGTCTATTTTCTGGATCCGACGGTCCCACTGCGTCTGCAATACTGGTTTCGGATCTGTCCATCTTCACTTTTCAGATCTGGTTCAAATAGGAAGGGTAGAACTGACGACATATTGGGAAAGCTAACGAGTGACACGCTGAAATTTCGGCAACGGGACCGATGACGTCAAACACTGCAATGTAACAAGAATGGCGACCTATCACTTAAAATAATTTTACAAACTTTATTAAAAGAAAAACATTCAGAGGGGTTTTAATATCAAATTATTATGACTCATACTAACATTTATCTTTTAAGGATTACTTGTCTTAAAAATAGAGGATCCCTTTAAGGCTGCTATCGAAGCATCCTGGGCCTCGATAACACCTCAGCAATGCCACAGGCTGATTGCCTCCATGCCACGCCGCATTGAAGCAGTCATTTCTGCATAAGGATTCCTGACCAAGTATTGAGTGCATAGCTGGTATAATTAATTGAAGGTTGACTTTTTTTGTATTAAAAAAAAAAAATAAAATTTGTATTGGTCGGATGAAATAAGCTAATTTTTTTAGATAGGGATTTTTGTTTTTTCTTGACTTTTTTGCCCAAATCATCAATATTAAAATAATAAAAGGCTTGATCTGCTTTAGTTGCGTGTAATGAATCTAAAATATATGAAAGTTTAATGTTTATCAGTACATTACAGAAAATAATGAACTTTATCACAATATGCTAATTTTTTGAGAAGGACCTGTATAGGACGCCCTAGATTACTGGTTTTAAGGTATACCATGGTATGAAAATGTCACGGTTTCAAAACCGCAAACATTTTCCGTCATACCATCCTTAAGGTATTAGCTATTTTTTATGACCCAAAAATGCACGGAGAAATCCCTCGCTTGCAGCAGCAAGGCTTAAACCTCCTCCACCGGTTGTTGCTAAGTGTCAGTAAGTCAGCTGTGCTACACGATGGCTGGAGGAGGTGAAACTCCTGAAGTTTTTCCCCATCGAGGAAAACGAAATAGCTGGTATGGGAATACTTTGGCAACAGAAAAGTTAGACGTTTGTAGAGTGTGGCTGCCGAGGAGGCTATACCTCCAATATGATTTCGCATTTATACAAAATTAAAGGTTAGTAAACACTGGAGGTGTGTGAATTTCCGATTCTTAGATTATTCGCAATTCGGCCGTGGAAGATTCGAGAATGATTCACAAACATCCAAATTCCGATTATTGAAATATGTCAAGTAAAGCACACAGTCAGCGTGGTCTTCGGGACGCAATGAGGAACGGACCGAGAGTAAACCTCATGCTTGTCATTACCCGGGTAATGACAATGCTCAACTCACGGCTCTGGCTCAACTCATGCCGCTAGATTAAAAAAAAAAAACAATAATACCTGACTGCTGCCGACAGCCGCTACAAACTACGTCCACATAATGCTACGGTAGATAATAGATATCATATTTATATAGAACTAGATGGGAACCCACTTTAAAATATTTTTTCAAGACTACACTTGATATAAATATACTTATCAAAAAAATAAAGGGAACACTAACATAACACGTTGTAGATCTGAATGAAATAGTTTTATGAAATAGTTTGTTCTTTCCATAGTTGAACGTGCTGACAAAAAAGTCAGACAAAAATTATCCATGAAAATGAAATGTATCAACCCATGGAGGTCCGGATTTGGATTTATACTCAAAATGAAAGTGGAAAAACACACTACAGGCTGATCCAACTTTGATGTAATGTCCTTTAAACAAGTAAAATGAAGCTTAGTGGTTGGTTTGGCCTCTGCATGCTTGTATGAGCTCCCTGCAACGCCTGGGCATGCTCCTGATGAGGTGGCGGATGTTCTCCTGAGGGATTTCCACCCAAATCTGGACTAGCACATCACTGAGTTCCTGGACAGTCTGAGGACCAACCTGTCGTCCAGTAGGAGATTCCAGGAAACAGGTAGTTCGTTACTCCTAGGGAGCTTGACAGGGCTGTAGAAGATCCTTGAACCCTCAGTAGGATCGGTATCCACTCCTTTGTTTGAGGAGGAACAGGATGAACACTGCCAAGCCCCATGTAACGGGTACACGCAGGTCCGTTGTGGAGCGTGGAAACCTCCCTGCCGATTCCTTCATGTCGGGACGCTGGCGGCTGTGCTGTTGGCTCGAGCTTTATGGCGCAGTGGTTAGCGTCCCTACCTGCCGAGTGGAAGCGTCGTGGCGCGCGGGTTAGTGTCCCAGTCTAGTCAGGGGTATGAGCGGAACACGTGGTGGCGCTGACACACCGGTTACACCTACAAAATGACTTCCAGCAGGCCACTAGTGTGAATGTTTCTGACCAAACAATCAGAAACGGGCTCCATGAAGATGGCCTGAGGGCCTGACATCCTGTAGTGAGCCCTGTGCTCACTGCCAATCACCATAGAGCTTGTTTGGCATTTGCCATAGACCACCAGAATTTGCAATTATGCCACTGGCTCTGTGCTCTTCACCGATGAAAGCAGGTTCAACCTGAGCACATGCGACAGACGTGAAAGGGTCTGGACATCCCATGGAGAACGTTATGCTGCCTGCAACATCATTCAGCTTGACCAGTGTGGTGGTGGGTCATGATGGTCAGGGAAGGCATATCCCTGGAAGGACACACAGACCTCTACAGGTTAGACGATGGCACCCTATTAAGTATCGGGATGAAATCCTTGGACTCATTGTCATAAGCTACGCTTGTGCAGTGGGACCTGGGTTCCTCCTGGTCCACGACAATGCCCAACTTCACATGGCTGTTGTATTAGTTCAAAACAAAAGTTCCTGAAGTAAGATGAAATGATAACATTGACTGGCCCCCACGTTCCCCTGACCTAAACCCAGTAGAACACCTCTGGGACATTGTGTTTAGGTCTACCTCCTTGGACTGTCCAGGAGCTCAGTGATGCCCTGGTCCAGATCTGGGAGGAGATTCCCTAGGACACCCTCCATCGTCTCATTAGGAGCATGCCCAGGCGTTGCAGGGAGGTCATCCAGGCACATGGAGATTACATACACTACTATGCCTCATTTTGACTTGTTTACATGAAAGTTGAATCAGCTTGTAGTGTGTTTTTCCACTTTCATTTTGAGTATAACTCCAAATCCAGACCTCCATGGGTTGATACATTTGATTTTCATTGATAATTTTAGTGTGATTTTGTTTTCAGCACATTCGACTATGGAATGAATATAAAATTTGATAAGAATATTTCATTCATTTATTTCTACAATGTGTTACGTTAGTGTTCCCTTTATTTTTTTTTAGCAGTGTATGTTATACTAAAATACACTTAAAATAGAAATTATGTATAATTTCTAAAATACTTTAAAAATGGACTTTACTAGAGTTGTCTGATATCATTGGGTAGCTGTACACTTACACTGTACACTTACATATAAACTAATAAGCTTAAAATATACAAAATATACTTGAAGTTTTTCCACTTTAGCACATAAAAGTACATTAAGTACACTTCAAGTTGAATTTTTTTTACAATTTAATTATAATTAAAATATATTTAGTGTGCAATTAGTTGTTCCTAAAAGCATGCTTCAGTTTTATTATTGATAAAAACACTTGAAATATACTGATGATTAGTACGGCTTCAAGTGCACAAAAGTAGGCTACATGTTGGCACACTTAACACATTTATTTTTCACCAGGCTGGAACGCGACTGGAAATTTGAAAATATGTAACCAGAAAATAGTGTTAGGTCTTCCAACTTGCAGAACTTGCATGTTTGTTAAACGCATGGGAACCGTGTTCGTTGGAGGCTCACGCGCACACACACACGCACACACAGAGAAACGCACACTGTCACACAGTATTAGCATCAACATCTCAAACCTCGCTTAAATTGTGTGGTTGCATGAAAGAATCAAAACATTTGCTTCCCTTTTCCACTTAGGGGCACGTTGCATCAGTTTTTTTATGTGAGACCTTTGAAAATCAGTTTCGTTTTTGTGATATACAATATTTAAAGATTTGCTTTAGAGCCTATAGCAACTCATACAGTGATTTGGTATTGCTCCAGTAACAAGTAGATGCAAGTCCAGTATTGTTACTTCTGATACTTTTCCAGTAAGCACTGTAAGATTTTGTATTTATCTATTATGATATTACAAGTATGTAGGCAAATCAAGCCCAAAAAGTATCATAATTTCCGTATTACTATTGGTAGGTAAGTAGGTACTGTGGATGCGTAGATACTGTCGATACGTAGATACGTAGACACGTCAATACGTAGATAAGTAGACACGGTTGATATGTAGAAAGATCAGTAGATACGTAGATAATATCGATACGTAGATAGTGTCAGTACGTAGATACGTACATAGATGCGTTGACCCTGTCAATACGAAGATAAGTAGATACTGTCGATACATAGATAGGTATTTAACGAAATGTACAATTCTGTAGTGCTATACTGTAAGATTTTGTATTGATCTATTATAATATGACAATAGACTACGTTGGCAAATAAAGCCCAGAAAAATGACTGGAGGCTTAAAATGCAAAAACTAAGTATCATATTTTATGTATTACTGTAGGTAGGTAAGAAGGTACTGGGCCACTGGCAATAGATACATACGTAGGTACTGTCAATACGTAGATACTGTCGATACGTGGATACGTAGACAGATAATGTAGATAGATAGTTAGATACATGGATAATGTCGATATGTAGATAAATACGTAGATACTGTCAATCCGTAGATATGTACGAAGACACATTTACACTGTCGATACGTAGATACAGTGGGAGAACAAGTATTTGATACACTGCCAATTTTGCTGGTTTTCCCACTTGCAAAGCATGTAGAGGTCTGTAATTTGTATCATAAGTTCTCTTCAACTGTGAGGGACGGAATCTAATACAAAAAAACAGAAAATCACGTTGTATGATTTTTAAATAATAAATTTGCATTTAATTGCATGAAATAAGTATTTGATACATCACAAAAATCGAACTTAATATTTGGTACAGAGACCTTTGTTTGCTATTACAGATACCAAACGTTTCCTGTAGTCCTTGACAAGGTTTGCACACACTGCAGCAGGGATTTTGGCCCACTCCTCCATGCAGATCTTCTCCAGAGCCTTCAGGTTTCGGGGCTGCTGCCGGGCAACACGGACTTTCAGCTCCCTCCATAGATTTTCCATCGGGTTCAGATCTGGTGACTGGCTAGGCCAGTCTAGGACCTTAAGATGCTTCTTACGGAGCCACTCTTTAGTTGCCTTGGCTGTGTGCTTTGGGTCGTTGTCATGCTGGAAGACCCAGCCATGACCCATCTTCAGGGCTCTCACTGAAGGAAGGAGGTTGTCAGCCAAGATCTGGCGATACATAGCCCCATCCATCCTCCCCTCAATACGGTGCAGTCGTCCTGTACCCTTGGCAGAGAAGCAGCCCCAAAAAATGATGTTTCCGCCTCCATGTTTCACGGTTGGGATGGTGCCCTTGGGGTTGTACTCATCCTTTTTTTTCCTCCAAACACGACGAGCCGAGTTTAGACCAAAAAGTTTATATTTGGTCTCATCCGACCACATGACCTTCTCCCATTGCTCCTCTGGATCATCCAGATGGTCAGTGGCAAAGTTCAGACGTGTCTGGACATGCACTGGCTTCAGCAGAGGGACCTTGCGTGCGCTGTAGGATTTTAATCCATGACGGCGTAATGTGTTTCCGATGGTTTTCTTCAAGGAAGGGTCCCAGCTCTCTTCAGGTCATTGACCAGGTCCTGCCGTGTAGTTCTGGGCTCATCCCTCACCTTCCTCATGATCAGTGATGGCCCACGAGGTGAGATCTTGCAAGGAGCCCCAGAACGAGGCAGATTGACCTCAACTTCTTCCATTTTCTAATAATCGCTCCAATAGTTGTTACCTTCTCACCAAGCTGCTTGCTTATTTTCCTGTAGCCCATCCCAGCCTTGTGCAGGTCTATTATTTTATCCCTGATGTCCTTACACAGCTCTTTGGTCTTGGCCATTGTGGAGAGGTTGGAGTTTGTTTGTTTGAGCATGTGAACAGGTGTCTTTTATACAGGTAACAAGTTCAAACAGGTGCAGTTACTTCCGGTAATGAGTGGAGAACAGGAGGGGTTCTTAAAAAAGAACTAAGAGCCGAAATTTTTATTAGTTGGTAATGTATCAAATACCCATTTCATGCAAATTTATTATTTAAAAATTATACAATGTGATTTTCTGGTTTTTTGTTTTAGATTCCGTCCCTCAAAGTTGAAGAGAACTTATGATACAAATTACAGACCTCTACATGGCTTGCAAGTGGGAAAACCAGCAAAATCGGCAGTGTGTCAAATACTTGTTCTCCCCACTGTACGTATTGTACAATATATACAATTCTGTTGTACAATATATACAATTCTGTTGTGCTATACTGTAAGATTTTGTATTGATCTATTATAATATACAATATTTGTCAATTAAAATGGCAAATAAAGCCCAGAAAAATGACTGAAAGTAATAAGTTTGATTGTGAGTGTGATTTGTTGTTTGTCAATGAGTGCACTACAATTGGCTGACAAGCAGTTCAGGGTGTAGCCTGCCTCTTGCCCATAGCTAGCTGGTATTTGCTCCAGCACCCCTGCGATCCTCACGAGGTTATGTGGCACAGATGATAAAAGAATGACATTCTACAATTTAAACATGGGTTATTTGTTTCGTTTCAGTTTGTTGGGGGTGGGTTTAGTTTCGTTTTGGTTTGTTGGGCGTGGGTTTTGTTTCGGTTTGTCGGAGGTTGATTTTGTTTTGGTTTATTGGGATGGGTATCGTTTTGGTTTGTTGGGGTGGTTCTTGTTTCGTTTCAGTTTGTTGTGGGTGGGTTTCATTTCGTTCCGATCTTTTGGCGGTGGTTTTAGGTTGAGTTCGTTAGGGGTGGGTTTTGTTTCGTTTCAATATGTTGGTGGTGGGTTTAGTTTCCTTTCGTTTTGTTGGGAGTGGGTTCCGTTTCGTTTCGGTTTGTTGAGGGTCGGTTTAGTTTCGTTTCAATTCGTTGGGGTGGGTTTCGTTTCGGTTTGTTGGGGGTGGGTTTCGGTTAATTTCAGTTTGTTGGAGGTCGGTTTAGTTTTGTTGCGTTTTGTTGGCGGTGGGTTTCGGTTGGGTTCTGTTTGTTTTGGGTTGTCAGGGTGGGTGGGTTATGCTATGTGTCCTTGGTTTGTAGGCAGGAGTAATTTGAAAGCTGTCCTATGCTTTGAATTTTTAATTGTTCTGTGATTGTTTGAGTTTAAAAATGAAAAGTTAGCAGAACATGAAACTTCAAGTGAACCAATTATTGAGTTTTCAAGTTCTGATGGAAAACTATGGCTAAAATTCAACATTTTAAAATGAATTTCAAATAAGTAGCTCGACCGAACTGAACTTCCGTTTAAGTAAATATATAATGAAGGGATCAAAACTGGGCCGCCATAGCAACTGATGTAAACACCCTGGCTGACCTCTGTTCACACAACTAATCATTTCAACTTCAATTTACGCGGAAATTAAATTACTGTCCACTTCATTGACCATGCAAGTTAATTCAATTCTTTTCACTATTTTTAACCTGATAAAATAAGTTGGAAATATTCAAAATAACTGGTTACTTAAGAGAACTTAAGAATGTGAGTTATAGCTACTTCAAATTTTAAGTCAAGCATAACTAGGAAGTTTTCTTTTTTTATTATTTTTAAATGTACAGTACATGTCTATTTGAATTAAGTTATTTTGGGAACAAATTCGACAGTTTATCAACACATTGTGATCATTCTGTTACGTAGGAAACAAAATTACAAAATAAAAGTTTTCAAAAGTCTTATTTTGATTTAACAGGGAAATGGTCAATCAGCACTAAATTAAAAGAATAATAACGCTTGAGATTCTTGTGTTTTACACCTGTTTTTTGCAGACATCGTGATTATAATGTTAATACAATTATACATAAATGTTTATAATTTACAACAGGACCTTTATCCTTACAGTACTTATTACCCTTTTAGTCAGCTGTGAGGATGATCCCAGATCCATGCCACTGTCTCGCCATCCTCGTAAAATAAGTCCATTGACTTGATGACACTATCAAAGCGATTAAATGAAATCAAATGTCACCGTGCACACCAGTCACAAGGAAATGCTAATTGAAACTTCCCATTACGTGTTTATGTGTCACCTATACGATAGAACCTAATAATAGACCTACAGGAGGATAGCTGGGACCCTATTGCTACTGTTATAGTGAAACACTACCATCTAGCGGCGAAATTTAAAAACTTTTTTTGACTCAATTTCCATGAAGTTGAACAGAATATTTGTGAATAACAGTTTATGAACAAAATAAAAGATTAATATCACATAGATGTGCACTGAATGACCACAACAAAACAAATGACCATAGTTTTCTTGACTTATTTCTGCTTGTCTTCTTGGAAGTAGAGTTGATCAGGTTATTGATTGTGTACTGTAGAATGTTGGTCCGCGTTCTTAGCGACAGCATTGAAGTTACGGGCTATTGATCAGCTACACGTTTTAGTTGTAAACCTTGGGTTAACATGTCAGGTTTCATTGTTTATTGTTTTTATTGATGTCTTTTTTATATGGGGGCTCGTGTAAAGACAGCCATATAATTTTATTACTTAACTCGATTTTATTTATAAAGCACTTTCAAGAACAGCTGCAGGAAAGTGCTGTACATAAATACTTGAACAGAAAACAGTGTAGTACACAATGTAATTTAGGAATGAAAAGCCGCTTATTAGGTACTTTTTAATGGAAAAACAAATATTAAATGTTAAATGTTTCTCACTATCGTTTGTTTTTAATATAATCACAATTGAGGTATCAATTGTGTATTTATTTTTGCTTGTTTTGGGTTTATTGGTTGTATTTTTCATTTGATTAAGTTGATAATTTTTTTTCTTTTTTTTAATGTGAAATAATTCACTGCCATCGACAGTGATAGACGTCCAATCCATTGTGACTGGGAAGGGCGAATGAACGAACCAGTCGAAATGGATTGGACGTCTATCGCTGTCAATGGCAGGTGTCAATTGTCAGTGGCAGGCAATGAGTTAATTGGGCGCCTGTTTTTGTCAATGGCAAGCAGTGGATTAAATACTATGATAATTTAAACATTTTATTAATGTATAATTCTATTAGCGCTGTCAAACGATTAAACTTTTTAACTGAGTTAATCACAGTTTAAAAATGAATTAATCGTAATCTATCGCAATTCACACCATCTTTAAAATATGCCATATTTTTCTGTATATTATTGTTGGAATGGAAAGATAAGACACAAGACGGACATAAACATTCAACATACTGTGCATAAGTACTGTATTTGTTTATTATAACAATAAATCCACATTAACATGCTTTCTGTTAAAGGGATCCACGGATAGAAAGACTTGTAGTTCTTAAAACATAAATGTGAGTACAATTTATAGTGATTTTATATTAAAACCCCTCTTTTTCATTTTAATAAAATTTGTAAAATTTTCAATCAAAAAATAAAACTAATAGCTTGCCATTGTCGATGACGCCGAGCAGGACAATGGGCTCCATAAGCGGATTTTAAGAGGGGGCCAGGGGAGCCAGGCCCCCCCCGGTGGGCGAAAAGTGTCATTGCATGTAATTGACTGTCCTATATATACAGTATAAAACTTGTAAAGCAATACAATTGCAACAAAAATAAATGAAATGAACAAAAAAATATATTTTTATAACGGGTCAAAATTATTTTTCGAACAAATCGTGTGACTAGCAACGTAGACGGTCATTTGCTTGGCATATAATTATATACATAAATAAATAAATTAGGGGAGGGCAATTTTATTTTTCAATTGATTTTTTTCTTTGAAATTATTATTATTTTATTTTATTTTATTTTATTTATTTATTTATGTATTTATTTTTTTGATTGAAGCAACTTTTTATGGGGATTAAATGATTTGGACACAAATTTCCTACCCATAATATGGCCTAAACAAAAAAAAAGGATTGCTTCAGTCAAAGAAAACTTTTTCAATGAAAAATTAAGTGTTCAAATGCAAAATTTTCAATCTCAAATATTTTTTCGCATTCAAAAACTTTTCGCATTCAAAATCTTTTTCCATGATTTTTTTGATAGATTTTTCTTTTTGAAAGTTTTTTTTTTTTTTTTGATTGAATAATAAAGATAAAAATGACCCAGCCAAAATGTGGCCCAAACACAAATCAACATTACTTCAATCCCAAAAAAAAAAATTGACTTCAACCCCTTCAAGCCCTTTTTTTTTTTTTTTTTTGGGTTGAAAATATATATTTTCATTGAAGCAACTTTTTAAATTGAATAATAAAGACACAAATCTCACTGTTTTGGCCTTCACCGTCTGTCTCATCAAGATAGATTTTTCTGAATCCTTCTTTGACGATGGTTTCGTTTTCTTTTCAAAACACTCCTCCGGTGTCGTTTGCCTTTTTTTCCGATCGTTCTCCACATTTTTCTCAAATTCTCACGCGTCATCACAAGATCCCTCCAACTTATGTTTCCTGACTATTTTTCTTCACTTCCTTTCTTTGCCCGAGATGAGTTCTTACAAAATGCGCTACTGCCCTCCAGTGGCCAGTTTTATTGCTTTAAAATGAGTTTTGAGCATTGTGCATTGCAGTTTAGGTGCAGCAGAACCTAGAGATGCCTCTTGTAAAAAAAAAAAAAATATGGTAAAAGGTGTATAAATCCGTTTTTGGGACACTGAAACAATTAAAAATGTAATGTATTTATACGTTTTTGGTAGCAAATGAGTTCAATATCCATATGGCCAAATATGTTAGAAAACACGCAGGCTCCCATAGGGTGTCCTAATTTTTCACATGACTGTACATGGCTGTCAATGGCACCTCATCAGAAATGAATGGAAAAATTTCGGGCCAATTTTGGGGGAGCCGTACGTTTTTGCCAAATTGTGTTTAGAACTTTTCTGCCCCTTACCGTTAGTTTTGATGTCCAAATTATGTGATTTTGTAAAAAAAATTGTAGGATTAGATACATTTTGAAACAGGCAAACGGAAATTTTTTCCCGGCCGTTTGAAAAATTACCTGCATCGCGCGAATATTCCGGTCGTTTCGATATTTGAACGGTGTCAATTGGCCAAACGCAGAGAAGAAGTTTATGAAAAATAAAGTTTAGGAATTTTACTGACTTTTGCAATGCAAAGCGCCATATAATAACACAAACACCCTCAGAACACGAGGAAGGTTGTTGATGTGTGTCTTTAGTTTACGCGTCGTGTTAGAGCAAATGTAGTTCGTCATTGGCAGCCAATGGATAACAATCATAATTTGTTTGAATATTTGAAATTCTTCTGTATATATTGTATTCTTTTAGCTGTTCGGCAACATCCAGGATCAACGTCGCCAGCTGATCAAGACCATGTGCGGCAAATACAAGAGTAACATGTCCAAGACCATCACGCGGCACCACGTGAATCACATCTACGTTGAGGACAAGTACAAGATCCTCTACTGCGAGGTATTTTTCGGGCTATAAGTCGCACCAGCCCAAAAATGCACATGAAGAGGGCCGGGGGGGGGGGGGGGACGTGTATACTCCACATTTTGGAGGTGACTATTTGATCAGAGATGTCTGTTAACATGGCATTAACAGTTACTTAGGTAAATGCAGCATAGACCACACAACATAACTTGTTAACCAAACTCTCAGTTTCACTTCTTATCACGACCAGTGTTGTTTATAGCTGTGTTGTAGTAGAGGATATGAAGCACGCGTTACTACAATTTGGTTGAATGATGAGCGAGATGTCTGAGAGACATGGAGAGAGCATAGCGGGAGTGGGGAGGAGGACTTTACAGTGGGGCAAATAAGTATTTAGTCAACCACTAATTGTGCAAGTTCTCCCACTTGAAAATATTAGAGAGGCCTGTAATTGTCAACATGGGTACACCTCAACCATGAGAGACAGAATGTGGAAAAAAAACAGAAAATCACATTGTTTGATTTTTAAAGAATTTATTTGCAAATCATTGTGGAAAATAAGTATTTGGTCAATACCAAAAGTTCATCTCAATACTCAGTTATGTAACCTTTGTTGGCAATAACGGAGGCCCAACGTTTTCTGTAACTCTTCAAAGCTTTTCACACACTGTTGCTGGTATTTTGGCCCATTCCTCCATGCTGATCTCCTCTAGAGCACTTTCTTCAGCAGGGGGACACGTCTGGTAGTGCAGGATTTGAGTCCCTGGCGGCGCATTGTCTTACTGATAGTAGCCTTTGTTACTGTGGTCCCAGCTCTCTATAGGTCATTCACTAGGTCCTCCCTGTGGTTCTGGCATTTTTGCTCCCTGTTCTTGTTATGATTTTGACGCCACGGGGTGAGGAGGGAATTGAAAGTCCGTGTTGCCCAACGACAGCCCCAAAACATCATTGCTCTAGAGGAGATCTGCATGGAGGAATGAGCCAAAATACCCGGAACAGTGTGTGAAAAGCTTGTGAAGAGTTACAGAAAACGTTGGGCCTCCGTTATTGCCAACAAAGGGTACATAACAAGGTATTGAGATGAACTTTTGGTACAGACCAAATACTTATTTTCCACCATGATTTGCAAATAAATTTGTTAAAAATTAAACAATGTGATTTTCTGTTTTTTTCCCCACATTCTGTCTCTCATGGTTGAGTTTACCCATGTTGACAATTACAGGCCTCTCTAATATTTTCAAATGGGAGGACTTGCACAATTAGTGGTTGAGTAAATACTTATTTGCCCCACTGTAATTGCTTATCTAACTTTTATTATTATATTAATTAACATGATACAATGCATTTGCTAATGCATAACCAGACAATAACTAATAGTTTGGTAAAGTTAAAAATATATATATACCCTACCCACCGACATCACAAAACCACGTGCTCGCTGTATGGTTCCGCCCACTTGTCCGTCATTTTGTCTCTGTATTAGCATTGGTTTCAATTGATCGAGGAATTTAAAATGCATTTCATGGAAGACCCGGTGCTTTCTGATGCCGTAAACTCACTGGATGTGTTGCATAAAAGGCGTTATGTGGAAAAGCTTCGTTCTATACAGTCGCCAGATCCATATTTGATGCCTAAATCGATGATTTTTGACCGGCTGCCTTCGCCGTCTCTGCCTGACCCTGATATTTACAACTATCTTGTCCACACAAAACCAGCCTATTCTCACGAAAGTTTGAAAAACTTTAAGAGCTTGAAGGCTTATAAATGCTACGTTGCTGGTTGGGTGAAACAGGTCCTCGTACACGAAAATTCGGCAGGAATCTTGTGCTCGGAAGGTGAGTTACGAAATGTTCAATTCAAAATCTTTTGTTCTTGCTAACATCCACTGTCAAGTCTAATGTATTTCATGTCATTTGTCAATGGAGCTAGGGCTTTTAATATTTATATGGTTTAGCGATAGCACTCTCACTACATACATACGTGTATGTTGTCGGCGATTAGCCTAGCAATGATCTTAATTGTGGTTGTCAGCCCCAAACCCTCTAAATATACATTAAATGCATCTTACCAGATATAAAATGACTAATACATAATCTGTGGTAATCGTTTGGAGCCCAGTTTTCTCGTCGAATTGCAGCAGCCCATCTCGCTCTCTCCTCTCCGTGTCTCTCGGAATCCGGTAGAGCTTCAAGTCTCTCCGTCTATCTTCTCTGTTATTGCAACCGACCGCCACACACGCCTTCACCATTTTGATTATTAATGTTAACGAGCAGAAAAACACGCCGTAAATAGGAGGAATGTACGTAGCCGTAACAGGTCAACACAATGTGTTGACGGACAAGTGGGCGGCACCAGTCAGGAGAGCGGAGTTGTGACGTCACGTGGGTAGGGTCTATAGGGTTAGGGTTTAGGGATAGGGTTTGTTAACTTAGCGTTTATAATTTCTTAGTTAATGGACGCATGTGCTACACTTTACAATAATGGTCCAAAAATAATTCATTAATGTTTAATAAAGGTTAGAGGGGGGTGTAACTTAAGCCTTTATAATATCTTAATTAAGGGACACATGTGCTACACTTTACAATAAGGGTCCAAAAAACATTCAGTAATGGTTAATTAAGGTTAAGTAATACTTATGAGGTACGAGGTATGAGGAAATAATACCATACTTAAAGTTAGGTTAGCAGCACCCAAGGACTCACAGAACAATGTTTCTCATTTTAAAATAACAAAAATCATTTACTAGTACCAGTATACATTAAAGGGAGCCTCTATTTTTAAGATACTGTAAGTAATTCTTAAACGATAAATGTTATTATGAGTTATAATAATTTGATATTAAAACCCCTCTTAATGTTTTTGTTTTAATAAAGTTTGTAAAATTATTTTAAGTGATAGGTCGCCGTTCTTGTTACTTCGCAGTGCGTGACGTCACTGGTCCCGTTGCCGAAATTCCAGCGTGTCACTCGTTAGCTTTCCCAACATGTAGTCAGTTCTGCCCTTCCTATTTGAACCAGATCTGAAAAGTGAAGAGCAGGACAGCACTGTCGGTCGTTCACAAGACGAGCTTCAGGGAAAAATGCGTGCAGCAAATACCTGATAAGACAAAAGTTGGGCAAAACTGGTGATGCGAGAGAGTCCTGTTGGGAGCGAGAGTGTATGCTGTCCGGTTTTATTAGCAGATATTTAAGGTAAGCATATTGCGTTTTCAAACTTATCCCAATATAATTATGTAGATTGTTAGCATCCAGAGCTGTCGTGTGCTTTACATACAGTACAGGCCAAAGAGCACACCTTGTGTAATCCATGTCTTGTACATTGTAACGCGTGGTAGCTAGGATACGTGTATAAAAGTACCAAAAAGGGGAGAAGCTTCCACTTATGCACATTTATTCACAAAATAATCATATTTCCACCTTGACCACTCTTCACTCGGGAGCTCAGCAGTACGCAAACAGGCATTCCCTGACGAACTCCATTGTAAGGTCCACGTCAGAGTCACTGTCGTCACTGTAGCGTGCCATAGTGCTTTAATTGTTTAGTATGATTTGGGGAAAACTCTCACGAAGAATAGCCAACATAAAAGATAGCAATAGTAATCCAAATCCGCGTTATTTTACTCACTCGAAGATCCAGGAATTAGACCGATCACATGGCAATGTCGCAGCCGCGTCAGGCCGTCAATTCCACAAAATAGACTGATCCGAAAAGCTGCTGTTTGGGACCGACGAATCAAAAAAATGGACAGATCCAAAACCAATATTGCAGACGCGATGGGACCGTCGGATCTAGAAAATAGACGGATCCCTTACTTGACTGAGGATCCAGGAAAAATGTTCGGGCGCCAGTTGTAACGCGTGGTGGGTAGGATACGTGCATACAGGGACCAAAAAGGGGGAGAAGCTTCCACTTATGCACATTTATTCACTAAAATCAATAATTCCACCTTGACCACTCACTCCACTCCTCTTGTTTCCATTTGACTGGAAATTGCATCCAAAAGCAGCACATAGTGGCATTTTACTTCGCGAGTTTAGGCAGCAATAAGCAATTGTTGAACACCTACACATTTGGAAAGATACCAATTACGTCATCACTGCAAGCCCGCAAACCATGGCGCCAACTAACGGTCAAAATGTGGACTAAATATTCTAAAATATTGCCATTGATTTAATATTTTATGTTTTTCTAACAACATATTTTAGTACAAGAGAACAATTTTGGTTTATTAGAGCCTACATGTATTTAAGTTAGAGGATCACTTTAATAACTATTTACTAATGCACTAATGTATATGTGAATTAATGTTAAGTAATGTGTTATATATATTATGTATTATAACCTAACCTACACCATACACACAAGATACACACAAAAAAAAAAAAAGACAATTTGGCCCTCCATAGAAATGGCTGACTGCCCAATTGCCAGTATAGTTTACAGTATGAGTGTAACAGATGTACCGTTTCCTTTTCCGTAGGTGCCCAAGGTCGGCTGCTCCAACTGGAAGCGGGTTTTGCTGATGCTGTCAGGTCATGCGTCTGACATTGAGAAGATAACTCACCAGGGCACCTATAGAGACCTTCCCCTGAAGACCCTGAATACTTTCGACCAAGCGGGCATCATGGAGCGCATGGCCAACTACACTAAATTTATGTTTGTGCGAGACCCTCTGGAGAGATTAGTATCAGCCTACAGGGACAAGTTTGAGAACCACAACGCCTACTACCACACGTTATTCGGAAGAGTAATCATTTCCAAGTACAGGCCCAACGCCTCCAAGTTGGCCTTGGAGTATGGTGACGGTGTCACCTTCCTGGAGTTTGTGCAGTACCTGCTAGACATGCCACCGTCTGTTAGCAAGGACATCCACTGGGAGGCCGCCAACCGGCTGTGCAACCCGTGCCACATAGACTACGATTTCATCGGCAAGTTCGAGAACATGTCGGAGGAATCCGACGTGCTGCTGCGCTCGGTCGGGGCGCCTCCGAACCTCAAGCTGCCCAACTTGAAGGACCGGAACCCATCCGACGAGAAGACCTCGTTGAGCATTACGCAGAAGTACATGGCTCAGCTGGACTCTTTGAAGAGGCAACAGCTGTATGATTTGTACAAACTCGACTATCTCATGTTTAACTATTCCAAACCTTTGCAAGATCTACACTGACGAACTCCTATTGACACTTCTGCAGCTGTCCTACATTGCATTCATCTGATTAAAAGGTTTGTGTTTGTTTTTAAAAACTTTGTACATGCAATTAAAAGATGCAAAAATGTGCATAATGCTGCATTAGGTTTTGTTACCACTTGATAATAAATATATCCCCATAAGAGTTTATACGTATGTTGCATTGTCAGGCAATTTGCAAAACATGAACACAAAATGACTACAACGGAAGTCTGCTCAGTCCCATAGAGATTGTTATATGACGTTAGCCGCTAATGTTATCATCCATGCGGATTGCTGCGTTCTTTTCCGCACAGATGTTTTTTGTGCACCAATTAAAGTGAATGAGAGGAGCCATGTTGATTGGTCACGCTCAAAACAGTACCTATTTCCCTCTTTGAAATGTGCCAGATTTGCGCCAACCATAAAAATGAAGCCCCACACTAGCACATATGAGAAAATAACTTAAAAATAGATGCCCACTTTGACATCAGAACGTGTCACACATGGGTGATTCTCATGAAAGCTATGCATGACAGTATTGAAGGACATTTACCAAAGCTAGCTTAAGATAACAGAATGCTATGATGATTTTTTTTTTTTTTTTTTACATCAACAGTTTGAGCGCCCTAAAATTTTATTTACGGTAAAATATCTAATTGTTTAAAGCAACGCTTGGTAACTTTTCAGTTTTGGTTGATTTTAGCAACGCCGGTGGACAAAAACGGTAGTGTTTTGCCTTAAGGAAGACTGCGTTTCCCATGAGGACCAGCGCACACCCGCACAGTGTCGTAAAATCATGATGATCGACTGTAAATGGATTAAACAACATTTCTATTTCCAGCGGCTGTGTGAAGGATGAAAATTAATAGGGTAATGAATCCAATTGTGACCAAACAATACCACATGACAGTTAAAAGTTGTGTGGCTAACCCTAGGGTGACCATATTTTGATTTCCAAAAAAGAGGACACTCGGCCCGGCCTCGAGATACTCGAAGTTCACTCAAAGATGCCTATATTATTTTAATATATTCAAAGTTCGCCTCATCCGTCCGGATAGAAAAATTCAGTTTCATATCAAACAAGAAAAAGAAAAAAACAAGGGCTGTCAAACAATTAAAATTTTTAATCGAGTTAATTACAGCTTAAAAATTAACTAATCGTAATTAATCGCAATTCAAACCATCTATAAAATATGCCATATTTTTCTGTAAATTATTGTTGGAATGGAAAGATAAGACACAAGACGGATGTATACATTCAACATACGGTACATAAGTACTCTGTTTGTTATAACAATAAATCAACAGGATGGCATTAACATTGTTAACATTCTCTTAAAGTGATCCATGAATAGAAAGACTTGTAGTTCTTAAAAGATAAAGGTTAGTACAAGTTATAGAAATGTTATAGTAAAACCCCTCTTAATGTTTTCGTTTTATTAAAATTTGTAAAATTTTCAATCAAAAGATAAACTAGTAGCTCGCCATTGTTGATGTCAATAATTACACCATGTTCACTCATGGTACTAACCCATAAAATCAGTTGGACCCAAGCGCCAGCAGAGGGCGCCAAACACCAAAAAACAAGTAACAAGCAGACATTACATTGTACTATCATTTTAACCTGTTTGAGCGTGGCATGTGCGTTAATTGCGTCAAATATTTTAAAATGATTAATTTAATAATTACCGCCCGTAAACGCGATAATTTTGACAGCCCTAAAAAAAACCCACATGGAAATGTACACAGTAGGCTATATGCCAACTAAACATTTTTATAAATTACTATCACGACAATTGTCATTGACAAATTGTTATTCCCACTTAATTTTTATTCTCATTCAGTGTTCTAGATTGCATGCAAACAATAACCGAAATAAACTGACAAACTATTCAACCAGCATCTGTCCAAACGCAGCTGTTTAAAACTACATTTCCCACAATGCCTAGCGCAGCTTAGCTCGCTGATATCTACCCTATTAGCGAGTAACGGGAGCCGAGCCAAAATCAAACTTTGCTATAAACGTGTACAATCATCGGCAGCGCATTGATGTGACACCAAACGGGATTTTACAGATCACATCAGTAGAAAGCTCCGACAGAAGCCAACAGTTGCCATTATGTACGTATTTTTCGTAAAAAAAAAAAAAAAAAACTCATAAGAAACACAGCTACTTAGAATATAATACTAACATTCAACCAAATACACATACGCAGAAAAATTACAAGACTCATACAATATACTGCATCTCTGTGTACACAAACAGTGGGGAGAACAAGTATTTGATACACTGCCAATGGGTTTTCCCATTGGCGGTGTATCAAATACTTGTTCTCCCCACTGTATAACCCAATATACAACAGAGGACAAATAATCGACATTAACAGGGGATAAACTTACAGAAAGGTGTATGGCGCCTGGTCTCTTAGAACTACTCCTTATTGTAGTCTGTATCTGCCTAATCTCTCGCCAAACCGTCAACCCAGTAGATGGCGGTAATGCCTCATGATACAAGGGGTAAACTGCCAACAAAAAAACAAAAAGAACTACTCCTTCTCCCGCCCCTACTAGTAGGAGCCACATCCACACAGGCTGGCGCTGCCCCCCAGTGGCCGGAGGGATTCTCTTCAAATTGGTCCCGTGAAAAATAATAAAAACCGGACATTTTCATTAATATATCAAACCTGGCCGGACGCTACGGAGAGGACCTGAAAAGAGGACTTGTCCGGGCAAAAGAGGACTTTTGGTCACCCTAGCTAACCCCCACCCGTGCTGACGAGTTCTGTTGGGGGGGGGGGGGGGGGGGTGTTGGGGCGTCACGCCAGCGAGTGAAAGCCGGGCCAATGTTTATTCTTTATATCCTGGTAGACTCCCTTCTTTTTTCCTCCTCAGACAAAACTTTTTGTCTCTGTTGCTCTGCCATCTTTGCAGAATTCGCGCAAAAGCATTAGCATCGACATCCGTCTTCATAATGAATGGGGAAAGAAGAAATTGACGTATGCCGTAAAGCAGTCAGCACATTTGTAGTTTATTTTGTGTGGCAGGGTTAAATAGTGCTGGTGAAAGTTATATAGACCCCTCAAGATATAAAAGAGGTGTCATTCAAGTAGTTGTCAGCCGACATATCATCACAAATGTTATGAATTTTTACATATAAAGTTTGGAGTGTTACCTAATGTTGCTTTAATGTTTTTAAATGTAATATTACACATTATGGTCATGATCAGCTATGGTGAGGAGTTAGACATACAAACAAATATTAACTATTCAAAATATCAAAAAAGCCATCGTATGTCTTGGCTTCTTTGTGTTGCATTACGGGTCAAAATAACTATTTAAAAAATAAATAAAAAAAACACTGTGAATATGACAGGACCATGAAGACAATGTAAATAATAGATTTTTCTTACAAAGTAAAAACCAATAAAACTTATCATAATCTCAAAATTATGCCGTTTTAAAATAATTTTTATATATTTGAAGGAATCTGACCTTTTAGCCAGATTGCCTGAATCACGCCAGCCGAACCGCCGGACCTGCGCTGGCGCAGCTCCAACGACCCTGGCCGGTGAAATCCCGACAACGCGGCCAAAAGGCCAAACCCCACACGTTCACCTTAGTCTTAACCCCTTGTACTGACTCCATTTTCAATGCTGGAAAAAGGCTTTGAAACACAAGTTGACAATTTATTCTGAGTCGACAGCAATCATGCAGCACAGAAGGACCCAGGCGAGGATTCAGTGTCACCATATCACAAGTCAACAAAAGGTTCCCGTGAAAAATGACAATTAGTTAAACATTCAGTCTTTTTGAAGGATCTCGCGGGGCGGGCTGTGGGCAGAAGGGTGTGCTTGGGCGTTGTTTAGGATTATTGTTTGGTTGTGGATTGGACAGAAGGATTCGGACGTTACTGTTGTCAGGGCAACGAGGGTTGTGGATTTTGCCACCTCAGCGTCAAAGGGGCTTTTGGAGTCTTATCAGTCGTGTTATCAATTGGATATCAAGCGTTCTCCAGTGTTCCTTGTGTTGGGGCAAGACGTCTTGCCATTTGTTGTGGACTGTCCGGGAGAACTGATTGCGAGAGTTGGTGGTGCAAACATGGGCATGTAGATGTCTTGCCTCATCAGCGTCAATCTTGCTCAGTCAGTTACATGACGCACACGTTGCGCTTCCGAGATAAGAAGGCGTCATATATCTCTTATGCCCTATGCCAAATATATTCTACTTGTTTTCCTTAAACTATGGTATAAGTGCTATTTATTTTATATTGGGTGTGTTAGAGAAATACAAAAAGTCAAATAGTAAATACGAGAAAGGACACTATTCCCTGATTGATTATATCAAGTGTGTTACAATAATGCAAACAGTTACATGGTGCCTACGAGAAAAGGTACTATCTCCTTCAATATTTTAATGAAATTTAATATTTTTTATGCTGTAATGAGGTTACAACGCATTTGGTAATGAAGTTATGACTAAAATCATTTTTTTAAACTTACAAAATAGTATTTTGGCAACAAATGCATGACTGGGCAACATAATAGACATAACCATCTTTAGACTGAAAATGACTATACTAGACTATCATCCAAAAATCTTCACATAGTTTAGTTTAGCTTCATGAGAATCACCCGCATTGAGAATAGTAACCGTAGTCGGTAAACTATAACTGTTTTAATACAATTATACAAACAAATGAAATTTCAACCATATGCATTTCACACGGGTAACCCTATATTGTTACATGGTGCCCGTTTGTGTGACGATGTTTAAAGCAGGGGTGTCAAACTCATTTGTGTTTATGGTTATTAGACTGGATTGGGATGGCACCCTCCCTCTTCAAATGGATTGGACGTCTACCAGTGATAATCCCATTTAAATTCATCATCCGTGGCACTGAAACAGTTCAACGAAGTTTTTTTTAATATAGTGTTCAACTGGCTTTAAATTATGTCTTGCTGAAAGTTAAATAGTAAGCAAAAATCCACTATTTGCGTTGACTACTTGACTTTAACCACCGTAAGTATACCTCTATGTATCAGTGCATATTAATACACATATTTGATGTGCGGTACATGGTTTTGCAAAGCAAACAGTCACCAAATTGACTAGATGAACCCCCCTTTGTGTGCTTTCTGTCCAGTGCTGCCCACTCTGGGGCCGTGTGCACTTAGTAGCATTTTTGTACTTTTTATGCTGTTATGTTCGTGCTTTGAAATACATGCGCGTCACTTGGATGTATTAACACGGGCGTCCAGGTATTTACAGGGTACAACGTGTTGCTGCCTGTTTGTGGTACAGACTCCCCAAAGTGTGTTGATAGCAGCAATTTACATTTGGATGTTTGACAATCTTAAAGTGCCTCTATTGAGGATTTTTTTTACCCTGAACTTTTAATATACACCTGAATATCTTATATACATTAAGCTAGATGCACTGTTTTTTCAGTAGATCGCGAAAAAAATAAAGGCAAGTTTAGTTAACCTTTTTGAAAGCTGTGAGTACTAAGTACTCTTCGCGATTTAGTTTAAACATTGCTTGTCCCGCTGTCACTACCCGATCGTGACGGGTTGCTATTGCGCATTCGCGAACTGACGTCACTTCCTCTCGAGCGTTGACGGCAGATATAGATGTATCTATCCATCCATCCATCATCTACCGCTTAATCGGGGTCGGGTCGTGGGGGCAGCACCTTAAGCATGGAAGCCCAGACTTCCCTCTCCCCAGCCACTTCAACCAGCTCCTCTGGTGTGATCCCAAGATGTTCCCAGGCCAGCCAAGAGACATAGTGTCTCTAGCGTGTTCTGGGTCATCCCCAGGGCCTCCTGCCGGTGGGACACCTCTCCAGGGAGGCGTCCAGGAGGCATGGGAACCAGATGCCCGAGTCACCTCAACTGGCTCTTCTCAACGCGGAGGAGTAGCGACTCGACACAGAGTCCCTCCCCGATGACCGAGCTTCTCACCCTTTCTCCAAGAAAGAGCCTGGACACCCTGCGGAGGAAACTTATTTTGGCCGCTTGTACTGTGTATCACAAAAGTAAGTACACCCCTTGCATTTCTGCAGATATTTAAGTATATCTTTTCATGCGACAACACTGACAAAATGACACTTTGACACAATGAAAAGTAGTCTGTGTGCAGCTTATATAACAGAGTTAATTTATTTTCCCCTCAAAATAACTCAAAATATAGCCATTAATATCTAAACCCCTGGCCACAAAAGTGAGTACACCCCTTAGAAACTACGTACATCCCTAAATGTCCAAATTGAGTACTGCTTGTCATTTTCCCTCCAAAATGTAATGTGACTCGTTACAGGAGTGCTGTCAGCATTGCTGCAGAGATTGAATAGGTGGGGGGGCAGCCTGTTAGTGCTCAGACCATACGCCGCACTCTACATCAACTTGGTGTGCATGGCTGTCACTCCGGGAGGAAGCTTTGTTAGGTTTTGTTTTGGTTTTCTCCGAGTGTGACTTGTCTCTGTGATTTCCCATTGATTTCACCTGTTGTGCCTTCTCCTAGTGCATCCTACTGTGTTACCCAGCTGTTCCTCGTCTCGTTACCCCTTGCCTGCGTGTGTGTATATAAGCACCCAGTTTCTTGTCACTCCTTGTTGCGTCATTGTCAATAGCCACGTTTACATGCTGACTTTTATTCATACCGATTCAAATCATTCCGAATGGAAATTTCACATCAGCTGTTTACATGTCACTTCATCTATTCCGATCCAGCGTTTACATGTGACTGCCTTTATTCCGAAAGGACGTTTGACAACTGCCGTCTGACATGCGCAGATTAATCAAAACAAAGCGTCACGTTGCAAAACATGGAGCTCGATCGTCAGATCAGCTGCTGTTTTAACTTTTCGAGTGGAAACAAAACTTCAGAATGATACGCCGTTCATTTAAAAAGTTGTGTGGGTGCGCTGTGCGTGTGCTTGGAAGCCATGTTGCAAGTGACGTTACTTACGTCACCGAGTGACGTCACCACGTCAGTACGGAGCATGCGCAGAAAGAAAGCAAACAGACACCATTCCGCTTCCCTGTTTACATGATATAATTTTACTTCTAATCGGTTTGGGAAAAGGAATATTCCACCCCTGTGAATCGGAATGAAATTCCATTCGGTTTGGGCCTGTTCATTCCAAATGAGGTGTTTATATGGAACACATTTATTCGGTTTGAACAAATATTCCGATTGTAATTGGAATATTTGGCTCCATGTAAACGTGGCAAGTGTCTTCGTTCATGCCAGCGTCAATTTTGCCCCCTCCTACGTCACAGCCCTCATGTTCCTCTGACTAGTAAGTTTTTGAGACCAGTCTTTTGCCAATATTTTGCCAATACCCTGGGTTTTGTTTGCAACCGTGTTTTTGGGATCACCTCAGTTTTGGTTTGTACTTTGTTTTTCTGTCGGCTTTAATTAAATTACTTTTGCACCACCTTTTTGCATCGCTTCCCTTTCCCTGCACATGGGTCCACACACGACCTGCCTGCTCGCAAACCTGACAAGCTTCTTCTGAAGACTGTACACAAGAAAGCCCGCAAACATTTTGCTGAAGACATGTCAACAAAGCACATGGATTACTGGAACCATTTCCTATGGTCTGATGAGACGGGCGGGCTTTCTTGTGAAAATGACAAGCAGTACTCAATTTGGACATTTAGCGATATACGTAGTTTCTATGCAGTGTACTCACTTTTGTTGCCAGGGGTTCAGATATCAATGGCTATATTTTGAGTTATTTTGAGGGGAAAATACATTAACTCTATTATACAGTGCCCTCCATAATTATTGGCACCCCTGGTTAAGATGTGTTTTTTAGCTTCTAATATTTTTTTTTTCCAAATAATATGGGACCTTAATGGAAAAAAAAGAAAAATCCAACCTTCAATTCAAGTGCATTTATTCAGTGGGGAAAAAATCCCACATAAATAATTATTTGACATCAAATAATGTGTCACAATTATTAGCACCCCTGGTGTTAATACTTTGTACAACCCCCTTTTGCCAACAAAACAGCACCTAATCTTCTCCTATAATGTTTCACAAGCTTGATTGTGTGTCTGGTGAACCATTTCTGTGTAGATTTGGCCATATGTTTAGGGTCATTGTCTTGCTGAAAGACCCAGTGACGACCCATCTTAAGCCTTTGTGCTTTGGTCAGATGAGACCAAGATTGAGCTTTTTGGCAACAAACACTCTAAGTGGGTCTGGCGTGCCACGAAAGATGCGCATGCTGAAAAGCACCTCATACCCACTGTGAAGTATGGGGGTGGGTCAGTGATGCTGTGGGGCTGTTTCGCTTCCAAAGGCCCTGGGAACCTTGATAGGGTGCATGGCATCATGAATGCTTTGAAATACCAGGACATTTTAAATCAAAATATGTCGCCCTCTGGCCGAAAGCTGAAGATGGGTCGTCACTGGGCCTTTCAGCAAGACAATGACCCTAAACATATGGCCAAATCTACATAGAAATGGTTCACCAGACACAAAATCAAGCTTGTGAAACATTATAGGAGAAGATTAGGTGCTGTTTTGTTGGCAAAAGGGGGTTGTACAAAGTATTAACACCAGGGGTGCTAATAATTGTGACACACATTATTTGATGTCAAATAATTATTTATGTGGGATTTTTTTCCCCACTGAATAAATGCACTTGTATTGAAGGTTGGATTTTTCTCTTTTTTTTCCATTAAGGTCCCATATTATTTGAATTTTTTTAAAAAAATATCAGAAGCTAAAAAACACATTTTAATCAGGAGTCCCAATAATTATGAGAGGACACTGTGTAAACTGCACACAAACTACTTTTCATTCTGTCAAAGTGTCATTTTGTCAGTGTTTTCCCATGAAAATATATACTTAAATATCTGCAGAAATGCGAGGGGTGTACTCACTTTTGTGATACATTGTATGTTCTGATTCCGTTCATTATTTTATGGACAGAATTTCTAGGTGCAGGAGAAGTGTTGTAGGGGTCCGTTTTGGTGGCCTAAGCATTGCATCTCTTCTTTTTGTAGATGATGTGGTGCTGTTGGCTTCTTTAAGCCGTGAACTCCCAACTTTGACTGGAGCGGTTTGCAGCAGAGTGTGAAACAGTCTGGATGAAGATCAGATATAGATATATACGTGATAGATTCAATGATAAAATTACATGACTTATTCTTCTCTTTGGGTGCTAACTTAAAAAAAAAACCTCAAAAGATAGCATCAGTGGCGCCACCAAGGGATGGCCACGGCTCCCTCTATAAATTTGTTGGCCACCCCACTGGTCTCCCCACTTGCCAGTATATCGTTAGATTGTAGTAGCATCATTTATACATTTCATCCCAAATGGGATGAAAATACACTTTATGCTTAATATAACACAATATATACATAACACAATACAACAGAATTATTGTGGAACTTAAAATGTTGACTGTACTGTTATGGGCTATGCACATAAGATCATTAGTAACATTAAATATAACACAATACACCAAAGTAAATAAGTAGGTGTGTCTTTCTGATAGTTTTCTTTTGGCCTTTTTACTGCAACACCATCATAAAAACATAAAATTATGGCTTTTAGTTTTGGTGTGCCACACTAAGATTTTAAGTGGCCCCATCTGGCCACCCCCATGAAAAATTTCTGGAGGCGCCACTGAAAAGCATCAAATAATTATGCCGTAGATACAGTGCCTTGCAAAAGTATTCGGCCCCCTTGAATCTTGCAACCTTTCGCCACATTTCAGGCTTCAAACATAAAGATATGAAATTTAATTTTTTTGTCAAGAATCAACAACAAGTGGGACACAATCGTTAAGTGGAACAACATTTATTGGATAATTTTAACTTTTTTAACAAATAAAAAACTGAAAAGTGGGGCGTGCAATATTATTCGGCCCCTTTACTTTCAGTGCAGCAAACTCACTCCAGAAGTTCAGTGAGGATCTCTGAATGATCCAATGTTGTCCTAAATGACCGATGATGATAAATAGAATCCCATGTGTGTAATCAAATCTCCCTATAAATGCACCTGCTCTGTGATAGTCTCAGGGTTCTGTTTAAAGTGCAGAGAGCATTATGAAAACCAAGGAACACACCAGGCAGGTCCGAGATACTGTTGCGGAGAAGTTTAAAGCCGGATTTGGATACAAAAAGATTTCCCAAGCTTTAAACATCTCAAGGAGCACTGTGCAAGCCATCATATTGAAATGGAAGGAGCATCAGACCACTGCAAATCTCCCAAGACCCGGCCGTCCTTCCAAACTTTCTTCTCAGACAAGGAGAAAACTGATCAGAGATGCAGCCAAGAGGCCCATGATCACTCTGGATGAACTGTAGAGATCTACAGCTGAGGTGGGAGAGTCTGTCCATAGGACAACAATCAGTCGTACACTGCACAAATCTGGCCTTTATGGAAGAGTGGCAAGAAGAAAGCCATTTCTCAAAGATATCCATAAAAAGTCTCGTTTAAAGTTTGCCACAAGCCACCTGGGAGACACACCAAAGATGTGGAAGAAGGTGCTCTGGTCAGATGAAACCAAAATTGAACTTTTTGGCCACAATGCAAAACGATATGTTTGGCGTAAAAGCAACACAGCTCATCACCCTGAACACACCATCCCCACTGTCAAACATGGTGGTGGCAGCATCATGGTTTGGGCCTGCTTTTCTTCAGCAGGGACAGGGAAGATGGTTAAAATTGACAGGAAGATGGATGCAGCCAAATACAGGAACATTCTGGAAGAAAACCTGTTGGTATCTGCACAAGACCTGAGACTGGGAAGGAGATTTATCTTCTAACAGGACAATGATCCAAAAAATAAAGCCAAATCTACAATGGAATGGTTCAAAAATAAACGTATCCAGGTGTTAGAATGGCCAAGTCAAACTCCAGACCTGAATCCAATCGAGAATCTGTGGAAAGAGCTGAAGACTGCTGTTCACAAACACTCTCCATCCAACCTCACTGAGCTCGAGCTGTTTTGCAAGGAAGAATGGGCAAGAATGTCAGTCTCTCGATGTGCAAAACTGATAGAAACATACCCCAAGCGACTTGCAGCTGTAATTGGAGCAAAAGGTGGCGCTACAAAGTATTAACGCAAGGGAGCCGAATAATATTGCACGCCCCACTTTTCAGTTTTTTATTTGTTAAAAAAGTTTAAATTATCCAATAAATATTGTTCCACTTCACGATTGTGTCCCACTTGTTGTTGATTCTTGACAAAAATTTTTAATTTTATATCTTTATGTTTGAAGCCTGAAATGTGGCAAAAGGTTGCAAGGTTCAAGGGGGCCGAATACTTTTGCAAGGCACTGTAGAAGAAAACACGATGCCTTAGAATGCTGAATCAGTTTTAAAGTCCCCCTGTCACGTTTTTTTCCCCACACTAATTAAATGATTGAATCTTATCAAAGAGAATTCAAAAAATAAATTATGACTCACACAGATCCATAACTATTGAAATTGTGCAATAAAGATATTTTTTAGAGAATTGAATTTTGCTATCAGTATAACCCTAATAATTTTTTAAACAGTTTGCCTCTGCATCGCTGCAATAAATGACGTAGTCAAAGGTAAGGATTCCGGCAGAAAGCATAGGACTCGATGTCAAAGGAGCAGTCGAGACTCGTTGACCGTGCAACAGAGATTTTTCCATAACAGTTCAAACGGGAGGCTAAAATTCACCATAACACTGCACGAGTGAGCGGGTTAATGAAAGGACGAGAGCGATTCGGACATATAAATTGAATTATTCTTCGAACGGTCTGGCATGTGTGTTGAATAATGTTGAAATTTGACCTTTTAGCCAGATTGCCAGGAATCACGCAGCCAAATCGCCGTAGCCGCGCTAGCGCAATTCCAACAACCCCCGCAGCCCCAACAACCAGGTAAAATGGCCAAACTTTGCGCGTTCACTTTAGTTTTAACCCCTTGTACTGATTCCATTTTAAAAGCTGGGAAAAGGCTTCGAAATACAAGTTGACAATTTATTCCAAGTCAGCACACAGACAACGAGGAAGGAAGGCTGGATCCAGGGTCAACAGTCAACTGGTAAACAAAAGATTCCTGAGAAAAGAGCGCTAGCTAAAGAATTCAGTCTTTTGAAGGCATTTTACCAGCGGCTGTGTGAAGGATGAATAGTAATAAGGTAATGAATGCAGTTTTGGCTTAACAATAGCATATGACGGTTAGCAACCGTGTGGGTTAGTGTGGCTAGCTTTTTTGTCTCTTTTGTTGCTCAGCCATCCTCGCAGAATTTGCGCGAAAGCGTTTGCATTGACTTCCATCTTTATAATGCATGGGGAAAAGGAAGTGACGTACAGTGAATCACTAAAGTGAGTACACCCCTCACATTTCTGCAGATATTTAAGTGTATCTTTTCATGGAACAACACTGACAAAATGACATTTTGACACAATGAAAAGTAGTCCGTGTGCAACTTATATAATAGTTATTTTATTTTCCCCTCAAAAAAACTCAGAATATAGCCTTTAATATCCAAACCCCTGGCAACAAAAGTGAGTACATCCCTTAGTTGTCAATATTAACATACAACTTGTCAACTGTCAATATTTTGTGTGGCACCACTATTATCCTAAATTGCCTTTACTCTCCTGGGCATGGAGTTGACCTGAGCTTCATAGGTTGCCACTGGAATGCTCTTCCACTCCTCCATGACGACGTTGCGGAGCTGCCGGTTATTTGAGACTTTGCGCACCTCCACCTTCCGCTTGAAGATCCCCCAAAGATGTTCTATTGGGTTCAAGTCTGGAGACATGCTTGGCCAGTCCATCGCCTTTACCCTCAGCCTCTTCAATAAAGCACTGGTCATCTTGGAGGTCTGTTTGGGGTCATTGTCATGTTGGAACACTGCCCTGCGATCCAGTTTCTGGAGGGAGGGGATCATGCTCTGCTGCAGTATTTCACAGTACATGTTGGAGTTCATGTTTGCCTCAATGGAATGTAACTCTCCAACACCTGCAGACTCATTCAGCCCCAGACCATGACATTCCCACCACCATGCTTGACTGTAGGCAGGACACACTTATCTTTGTACTCCTCACCTGGTCGCTGCCACACATGCTTGAGAACATCGGAACCAAACAAACTAATCTTTGTCTCATCTGACCATAGGACATGGTTCCAGTAATCCATGTGCTTTGTTGACATGTCTTCAGCAAACTCTTTGTGGGCTTTCTTGTGTACAGTCTTCAGAAGAGGCTTCCTCCTGGGGTGACAGCCATGCACACCAATTGGATGTAGAGTGTGGCGTATGGTCTGAGCACTAACAGGCTGACCCCCCACCTCTTCTATTTCTGCAGCAATGCTGTCAGCACTCCTGCGACGATCTTTCAAAGAAAGCATTTGGATGTGACGCTCAGCACTTGCGCTCAGGTTCTTTGGACGAACAACCCGAGGCCTGTTCTGAGTGGAACCTGCTCTTTTAAAACGCTGGATGATCTTAGCCACTGTGCTACAGCTCAGTTTCAGGGTGTTGGCAATCTCCTTGTAGCCTTGGCCATCTTCATGTAGCGCAACAATACGTCTTTTAACTCATTCACTCCCAGCCATTTTCACCACAGCAAGGCCCTTCGCTCCCGGCCATTTTTCTGGATTTTGACTGATTTTGCAAGGCCCACAGAAAATTCTGTTCTATTGCTATATAAACATGGAACCCACCAAAAGAAAGATTAGACTCTCTTCTTTCAGCAGATAAAAAAGTAAGTTCATATCTTTTTCCATTCTTTAGAAATCAGCATTAGAAAATAGCTTAGTTTGAGCAATTTTCCAATTTCTGATGAAAAAACGGAGAAAATGAGCTTTTTGTAAACGCATACATTTCAAACATAACTTTTGACTTTAACAAAGCTATTTTTTGCATTAGTTACATCCCAAACATCTGAATAATATTTTCCTTTTACAAAATACAGTGGTACCTCTACATACGAAGTTAATCCGTTCCAGGAGCTTGTTTGTAAGTCGAAATGGTCGTATGTCGAGCAGGATTTTCCCATAGGAATACATTACAATTCCATTAATTCGTTCCACAGCCCAAAAACCTGCACTAAATCCTTAAAAAATACTGCTGGTACTATTACAAATGGCAATTACATATAGCAAAACAAATAAATAATAAATAAAAATCGGATTAATAATATAATAATAATAATAATTCCTGTAATAGTGTAACGAAACGGGTTCTAATAAGGCGGACGTTTTTTTCTGTACCTGAAGGCACCGCGGCGCTGACGTGACAAAGAGGGAGGGGAGCGGGTGAAAGTTTACTTTCGCTTTCAATGCTTTCTTGAGAACATCGTCAATTGCGGCAGACAGCAGGCGTTTTGTGTTGACTAAGTTGTGAAAGAAATGATGAAAACGTGGCGAAGCTGGCGATTTCTCTGGAGATGTTACCACAATAAGAATTGTCAGCTTAACTTATAAAGACTGGCGAACGATGGTCGGAGGAGGACCGTGGAGATGTATTGTTGAGCCATTTCACGGATGCCCACCCTACGCTCATATTTTTCTGTCATTTGCATCTTCATTTAGAAGGTAAGCGTCAACTTTTTCCTTGTTTCACCACCTGTACCAACCTTTTCTGAAACCTGTGTTGATTTGTCACACAAGAAAATCCGCCATGCATTCGTCTGCGGTGCTGCCATTGTCGTCGTATTTCGAGCATGTCGTCGGATGTAGAAACAAATGGCGAGTCAAATTTTACGTCGGATGTCGAAAAGTTCGTGTGTCGAAGCGATCGTATGTAGAGGTACCACTGTACCATGAAATACCATGAACAACCAGAAAAATAGAGCTTTTGATGGCAAAGTAACAATTTATTCACACATGACTAGTGAGAGATGACGGTTTGTCGCCGAGATGATGCCGTTGTCGCCACGTCAGCCGTGTAAACTTTTCCCTCATCGTTGTCTGTCTCACAAAGATGGATTATTTTTGCCGTTCTGCGGGGTCTGCTCGGCGAGCCGTTGCACTGGGGGTCCCACTCGTTTTGCTCAGTCGTCCAGCGCCTGGCCTCCCAGGCGTCCTCTCGGTTGTTTTGTTCGTCGGAGTGCCGCCTGGCATCATGCCGCTAGCGCTCCGACCGTGCTGCCCGGCCGTTCATTCCTGTTGAATCGGGTTGCCTGGTCTTACAAAATGCGCTACTGCCCTCCAGTGGCCAGTTTTGGAGCTTTGTTCTTTGTTTCTCAGATAGAGCGGAAGCTATATATGCTTTGCATAAAAAAATTTTGAAAAAACACAAAAGACATATAAATACGTTTTTGGGACATTGAAGCATTTAAAAATAGAATGTATTTAAACGTTTCTAGGAGCAAATGAGTTAAGATCCTTAGAGAGTTCTTTGCCATATGGTGCCATGTTGGAACTTTCAGTGACCAGTATGAGAGAGTGTGAGAGCTGCACTACAAATTTGAACATACCTGCTCCCTATGCACACCTGGACCTAGTAACACTAATGAGTCACATGACATTTTGGAGGGAAAATGACAGGCAGTACTCAATTTGGACATTTAGGGATGTAGTTCCCAAGGGGTTTACTCACTTTTGTTGCCAGGGGTTTAGATGTTAATGGCTATGTTTTGAGTTATTTTGGGGGAAAATAAATTAACTTTATTATATAAGCTGCACACAGACTACTTTTCATTGTGTCAAAGTGTCATTTTGTCAGTGTTGTCCCATGAAAAGATATATTTAAATATCTGCAGAAATGCGAGGGGTGTACTCACTTTTGTTATCCAATGTTTGGCGTAAAGCTCTCAGAACATTAGTAGTTTTTTTCCTCAAAGCTCATTAGTGCCGGTGAAAGCGATACAGACTGCCTCACAATATAAAAGAGGTGTCATTCAACTAGTTGTGAGTTGACATATTATCACAAATGTTATGAAAATATTTTAGAAAGGTTGAAAAGTTACTTAGCGTTGCTTTAATACTTTTAATTGAGTAATATTTTGGACGTAACGCTACTGGAGTACATTTTTTGGCTTCTCTACCCACCTCTGACTTCAATGTCTCAGTATACCAACGTAGTATAATAATAATAACAATTCACATCGCCACTAATAAAGTGCTTAGGTTTTTTCCCTTCTAAACTTTCTTGACCAAAAAACAAAATCCTCATTAACTCCCTGTAAACTGCTCAGTCAGTAACACTGTACCCAACACCACATACTACACACCCTGTATGTATCACACCCAGTCTGCAGCTTTGTATAAGCTTTTTCCACACTCTTTATTGTGTACAATTGTATAATGGGCATTCAGATGACTATATTTTTCTATGTATTTCTTATATATCTCTATCTACGCACACATATAGAATATAAACATTATCAGTGCTTTTAATGTGAATTTTTTTTTTTCATTGTCATTGATTGTGATGCCAGTGTGTCGCCACCAACGATTTAAAAAAAAACAAATGAAAAACGAGAATAATGACTGAAAAGAAAAATTGGACTCGTAATGAGTGGATTGTGTTTGGTGTGTTTGGTAGCTTTCTAACACAATTATTAATCACTATACAATTCATTCTGTAACAAATTACCCAATTTTGTGTGTTCGCTTGTTATGATGATGGATGTTGCATTCCGCCTAGCGAACAAACAACCAAATATTTAAGTGTTGCCATTATTAACTGTTTGTGGGACAACCCTTGACCTTGCATTAGTTCAGATACAGTTCTGCTTCTAACAAATACATTGGGAAAAAAAATAAAAATAGAGTTGTCCGATAATGATGATTTGCGATTCAATGCTCACGATAACAATCATCTCACGATATGGCGCACATCAATTAGCGTTACATGGTTCAGGAAATCGTTCTACAATATACAATATATTGATTTTTGGTCACTTCGTGTTGATTTTGGGACATTTACGGATCATTTCCTGTTGACTTTGGGTTACTGAACTGGAAGTGACATGTAATTGTCCCCAAATGAAAAGTGGCTCAAAATCAACAGGAAGTGACCTGTAAATGCCCCAAAATGAATATTAAGTGACCAATAGTTGCCCACAAAACAAGGAGAGTACAAGGCTGTTGATGTTTCATTGCCATTGAGAGCACTAGATGTCCAATCCATCTATGACCCTCCCAGTCAAAATGGATTGGACATTTAGTGCCGTCAGTGGCAGCCAATGAGCTAACACGGACACTATTCTAGTGGACGATTTTGGTAGCACTTTTTTTTTCCCAAACAGTGACACCTCTTTTTTTACAACGATATACTGATTCCTGGCAGGAATATATCAATAACCTCTTGGGATTCAAAGTATCTTGATACATCACCATTTTGATATATTGTCACAGCCATAATCCCGATGTTGTCCAACCCAAAAATCTGATACCGATATATGCAGTCGTGGAAGAAACATATTATTGCTAATTGTATTGGGATGCCGAACTGGATGCTTTAATAATGATAAATGTAACAACTTCAAGATTTTCAAAATAAAACAAACATTCTGTGAAAAGAAAACAACTTCAACTGAAGTTATAGAAAAAGTGCCCCAATAATGTCCCATATAAATAAATTTTGAAATAAGCAAAAATACAGTATATTAAACATTTGAATCAAAGGAATAATTTACAATCAAATCACGTTTACACCAGTTACCCCAAAGAGCCACTAGAGGGCGACTAAAGCTTTACAAATACAGGCAGTCAATCATAGATCAAGCTAATACAATTGAAATTCCCAAGATGCATTTTGCAACAGATGTATAGTTAGGTGTTTTATTATTTTTCTTAATGACTATTTCCTTTTGGTGAAGCAGTAGTTATATATGATTATTTCAAAGCTCGTTATTTTTCATATATTGTTCATTTTATTTGTGCACCATGAGTGATTAGGGTATTTCCCTCCCTCAGTTTGGTGACATCTAGAGGTCACTCTAAGCAAAGCTGCTGTGCTAAGCTATGCCCAGCCCATTTACAATAACACAGCATACATACTGGCGCAAAACCTATACTAATATTCTCCTATATTAGTTTAAATGCTTTAAACGGCTGATATTATCGGACAACTCTTTAAAAAAAAAAAAAAAAAATCTACACAGTCATCAATTTGTGCGGGTACTGAAGGTACTGATCCAGCATTTGCAGACATTGCTGAACAACATGCTAAACAACGTGTGCATCCTTAGTTTTCTGAAAGGGCCACACACACATGCTAACCTCAATTGTAAACAATATTGTCTTTACCTAATGCAGTAAATAATATTGTTTTGATACAATGCTACCTGTGCATAGATATTATTATCGATAGGAACAAAAAAGTTACTTTGAAATAGTGTACATCATGTGTTCATGTTACATTAGTAATTGGAACCCCCCCCTCAATTTTTTTTTTTTTTTTATACTACTGCCATGTATCTCATTTTACCCATTCATAGTTGTTTACCCACAATTTTTCAGGTTAAATCACTCCATGAACGCAAAAAAAGCCGAGAGCAGTGTGAAAATTACTTTGACGTTAACGTACAGGGGTGTCAAACTCATTTTTTGTCTTGGGCCACATTGTAGTTGTGGTTTCCCTCAGAGTGCCCATTATTTCTGCTAACTAGGGCTGCGCCGTATCACATTTTTACATTATAATATGTAAAAACATGATAACACGTAAAAATTTGATAGCTGTCATGTAAAAACATGATGAATATCATGTAAAAACGTGATAACTATCGGGATAATTACATGATACATGATTATCGTGTTTATGCATGATAATACGTAATAACATGATAACTATCATGTAAATACATGATAATACGTAAAAATGTGATAAATATTACGTAAAAATGTGATAATTAAAAATTTTATAATTATGTAACAACATGACAACACGTAAAAACGTGATAACTATCATGTAAAAATGATAATTATGTAAAAACCCTAATTATCATATAAAAACATGATAACCATCGGGGTAATAACATGATAAATACATGATTATCGTGTTTTTACATGATAATACATAGAAACATAACTATTAGGATAATTACATGATACATGATTATCATGTGTTTTGCATGATAATACGTGAAAACATGATAAATATCATGTAAAAGCATGATAACACGTAAAAACGTGGTAACTAGCATGTAAAAATGTGATAATTATCTAAAAATGTAATCATATAAAAACATGATAACCATCAGGATAATAACATGATGAATACATGATTATTGTGTTTTTAAATGATAATACATAAAAACATGACAACACGTAAAAATGTGATAACTATCATGTTAAAATGTGATAATGTAAAATTTTTGATAATTATCATGTAAAATTATAATATATCAAAACGAGATAATTGTAAAAAATGTGATAATCAAAAAACATAACTATTAGGATAATTACATGATAAATACATGATTATTATGTTTTCACATGACAATACGTTAAAAAATGATAACCATCATGTAAAACCATAATACGTAAAAACATGAAGACTATTATGTAAAAAAGTGAAAATTACCTAAAAGAAATGTAATAACTACATGTAAAAACATAACTATCATGTAAAAACATGATATGTAAAAACGTAATAATTATGTTAAAAAAATGTGACAATTATCATGTAAAAACATGATAAATATCATGTAAACACACAAGATAATACGTAAAAACATGGTAACTATAAAGCAAAAATGTGAGAAATATGTAAAAAACCTGACAATTGTTGAAAAAATTTTTGATAATTATCATGCACGTTATTGTTTTGAGTGGCAGCAATTCGCTTCCGTCGAAAACCGTAAAAAAATTTTATACACATTTTTTAATATATTTTTTTTTTTTTAATTAAAGATTAAAAAAAAAATACATAGCAAATATTCTCTGATTTCTGTAGTCCTCAATCTTTCATTAGGAACTTCATATATTTTAATTGAATTTCTTTTTAGCAAAAAAAAAAAAAGTGAAGCACATGATTCACTTTCGGGGCCACACGAAACATCGTGCTGGGCCAGTTATGGACCCCGAGCATTGAGTTTGACACCTGTGTGCGATACAAATGACAGAAAAAGCACTAAAATACATTATTTTTCATCAATGTTTTGGATGTTACTTGTGTTTTTGTATTTTTTTTTTTTGACCACCCTTCCAAATATTTTGTGTGTGTGGACCAAAAAAAACCCTCAAATGAATCTAAGAAAAACACAAAAATACACATTTAAACCTTATAGCACATATGCTAGGCCACGCAAGGAGGTTAAAAAGTATGCATCCCACTTACATGTCAAAAAAGAAAAAATGCTGTATACTTTTTTTTTATGCTTATCCATCATTGACTGCCATCAACGGCAATAAATGTCTAATCCATTTAAAACCGGGAGTTCATATCACATCACATCCGAACTACTGGTACAATGCAATTTTCTTGTGTGTAACAAACTCCAATACAAATGGCACTAAAGTTCTTTATTTGCCTTAAATGTGCACTATTAAAAAGTCTCGAGCCAAGGCACATATTTTAAACCAAGGTGTGTCACAATATGAAACAAAATGGTTAGTAACAATGTGCTTTTTGTGAGTGAATGGAATTCCACATTTACAATTATACTCCCTATAATCACATAAGTGGTGCAACCCATAATTGTGGATGTTCATTTTTGTTATGTGATGAATTTTGCACTTTCAGAAATCAAAACTAAAATTAGGTCTGTGTCTATTATAGCCCCTTTCTTTTTTTACACAAAAAATATAATGCTGCATCATACTTATTGCTTTAAATACCCTACAGCTTAACACAGTATATCTGTATGTGTGTGTGCGTGTGTACTGAAAGCATTCAGTCACTCAAGTAACAAGTGAATGTAAAACTGTTGATCAGAGGTGCAATTGTGAAAGAAAAAGTGTTTAATACAAATATCTATATATATATATATAAATACAGTATATGATTCAAGTCTTTGTCTTATTTTACACTGCCAATCAAATGGTGACTTTTCAGGAAGACATTTTTTTAAGCGGCTATTCTTTTTGGCTGATGAGTGTGTCTACTAATAAATATGTCTTTAGCATTTTAAAGCTGTCTCTTGTTTTTTTATCCTGGTACCATATGCTTATGTGACCAAGTACCACTTGGAAAAGTAATTGGATTTTCAAGTACTGTATTATTATGATGACCAACATTTAATACGGGAGTACGGTGGGTCCAAGCATTCTTTGAAAATGAGACACAGATTTGACTCCTAAAGGTGTAGCATTTCAAGCAGCCTGTCGTTTTTCTATATTTCTTTTTTCTTTTTTTGCACCTGTCCTGATCAGCTGCTTAAACAGTGGGGCAAATCAGTATTTCGTCAACCAGAAATTTTGCAAGTTCTCCCACTTGAAAATATTAGAGAGGCCTGTAATTGTCAACATGGGTACACCTCAACCATGAGATACAGAATGTGTGTGTGTGTGTGTGGGGCAGAAAATCACATTGTTTGATTTTTAAAGAATTCATTTGCAAATCATGGTGGAAAATAAGTATTCATCTTAATACTTTGTTATGTACTCTTTGTTGGCAATAACAGAGGCCATACGTTTTCTGTAACACTTCACAAGCTTTTCACACACTGTTGCTGGTATTTTGGCCCATTCCTCCATGCAGATCTCCTCTAGAGCAGTGATGTTTTGGGGCTGTCGTTGGGCAACACGGACTTTCAACTCCCTCCTCACCCCGTGGCGTCAAAATTATAACAAGAACGGTGAGCAAAAATCCCAGAACCACAAGGAGGGACCTAGTGAATGACCTACAGAGAGCTGGGACCACAGTAACAAAGGCTACTATCAGTAACACAATGCGCCGCCAGGGACTCAAATCCTGCTCTGCTAGACGTGTCCCCCTGCTGAAGAAAGTACACGTCCTGGCCCGTCTGTGGCTCGCTAGAGAGCATTTGGATGATCCATTAGAGGACTGAGAGAATGTGTTATGGTCAGATGAAACCAAAATAGAACTTTTTGGTAGAAACACAGCTTCTGTGAATACTGAATTGCATCCGAAGAACACCATACACCATACCCACTGTGAAGCATGGGGTCGGAAACATGCTTTGGGGCTGTTTTTCTGCAAAGGGACCAGGACTGTGTAAAGGAAAGAATGAATGGGCCATGTATGGAGAGATTTCGAGTGAAAATCTCCTTCTATCAGCAAGGGCATTGAAGATGAGACGTGGCTGGGTCTTTCAGCATGACAATGATCCCAAACACACAGCCAAGGCAACAAAGGAGTGGCTTCGTAATAAGCATTTCAAGGTCCTGGAGTGGCCTAGCCAGTCTCCAGATCTCAACCCCATAGAAAATCTGTGGAGGGATTTGAAGGTCCGTGTTGCCCAACGACAACCCCAAAACATCACTGCTCTAGAGGATATCTGCATGGAGGAATGCCTAAAAGGGCTGCTAAAAAAACACTGGTCAAAATGTTTGAAGCAAAATTGTGTGCATTGTAGAAAAAAAAAATTGCTTATTTCCATACCAGACTTTGCTCTACAGTGCTTCATCTGTTTTTTTGTCCGCATGTTCCATGTTATAATTAAACTACAATCTACCATTGACATGATTTATGCAACTTTAGCAAATTTAAATGTACAGTATATACAAGCAGATGTAAAATTAAGTCTTGGAGGCATTGCTATTTTCACCTTGCGCTAACGTCGATACATTTTGTCATTTATCTTTTATATGCCATTCAAGCCGAGACTCTACTGCCAGTGCTTTAATGACAACATAGCGCCAATGTATTTAAAATGTAAATCTGTTAATTGGGTTTGTGTCCTACATGTACACATTGAGTAATTACTTCTTAAGAGACGAAAAGACAATTACAACTGTAAACTCTTCACCAACAAAGAAGATTAACATTTTTTGTCTTTAGACACTCATTCATTTAATTTGATTTAATATATGGCGGAAAACACAGACAAGACTGAAAAAGCCGTTTCTGCTCTTGCACTCCTCTTTTAAAAAAAACTGTTGTATTTTAAGCCAAAAGAACTGTTGTGTTTGATAGGACAAAATGTCTACAGTATATGCTGCCATAGCAGATTCATGGCGCAATAAGCCCCCGATCTATTTTTAATTTGTCCGTTTTACCCTAAAAACCCCTGTTTACAGACGTCGCGCAACCGCTTTTGTTTCAACCCAGCCATAAAACGAAGGTAATTAATTATATTTTTTATTCAAAATGTCTGTCGTTTTTAGCTTAGAATCATTAATTGACGTCTCATATTTAGTTTAAAAATAAAATTTTTAAAAATCACTCGCACATTTTAAACTTTTAAACAAATTATGTCACAGTGAAAAAAAACTCGTTTGTAAAAAAGTCACAGATATCTACCTCATAACTAGCGCTTAATTTTTATTTTTTTGTTACGCATTTTCTCCGATATGTTAGATGATAAATAAGCGATACAAACAAAAAAAATTGAAAAAAAAAAAACATTTAAAAGGGTGAATATATGAAAAAGAAAATCTCGACCACTCCTTGATGTCTGCGATTTCTGCATCGCGACCCTTGTTATATTACCATGTTTCACCCATAAAATCCCCAAAAAATCCAGCTGTGGCCATTCGCAGCTGTGTCTTGGCACTCAGTGCTACATGCTATATTGTGTTTTTGGATCGAAACAAGGTAAGTACGCGATAATATCTCGTTAAAGTCATATCGTCCGTAATTCTGCTTTCGCGTATTCTCACCTCCAGATAGGGTTTCGCTGTTTAATTTTTTTTTTTTTTTTTTTAAATGCCCTCCTGTTCAAATTTTTTTGTCCCCCAGAAAATTGAGATTTTAAGCTTTCCATTGATGTACCACACATGCATACTGGACATTTTGGGTTAGGGTTTTTAAATTTGGCCAAATTGAGTGTTTTCCGCCAAATCTATTTTTTTTATGGCCCACAGCAAAACACATGCGGGCAACACTATACTACAATTGGATGTCAAATGGGGGCCACAAAATATTGTCCCGTCCATTGGATGCAGGTTTGAGACCCCGCTCCTACACTGCTGGCCTAAACTATTTGCACCCATGCAATTCTGTCAGGTAATTCAATTACTCCAAGAAAATGATTGCAATTACAAATGGTTTGGTAGTAATAGCTTCATTTATTTTGCTTGCATTGAAAAAACATAAAAGAGAATGGGAAAAAATAAATAAATCATTATCATTTTACACAGAACTCCAGTTCTGGGATTTTTGCTCACCGTTCTTGTTATCATTTTGACGCCACGGGGTGAGATCTTGCATGGAGCCCCAGATCGAGGGAGATTATCAGTAGTCTTGTATGTCTTTCATTTTCTAATAATTGCTCCCACAGTGGATTTCTTTACACCAAGTGTTTTACCCATTGCAGATTCAGTCTTCCAAGCCTGGTGCAGATCTACAATTTTGTGTTTGGTGTCCTTCTACAGCTCTTTGGTCTTGGCCATAGTGGAGTTTGGAGTGTTGTGGACTGATGTATTATACCGATAATGAGTTAAAACAGGTGCCATTAATACAGGTAACGAGTGGAGCCTCGTTAGACCTCGTTAGACAAAGTTAGACTTCTTTGACAGCCAGAAATCTTGCTTGTTTGTAGGTGACCAAATATTTATTTTCCACTGTAATTTGGAAACAAATTCTTTAAAAATCAAACAATGTGATTTTCTGTTTTCTTCCCACATATTGTCTCTCATGGTTGAGGTTTACCCATGTTGACAATTACAGGCCTCTCTAATCTTTTCAAGCTGGAGAACTTGCACAATTGGTGGTTGACTAAATACTTTTTTGCCCCACTGTATATACCCCACTTGAATATCACAGTTCTCACTGCAACAATCTAAAACTGCCACTAGATGACACCAACGTATATAAAATGAAGCCTAGCACTTGTTTCCAACGACTTTGACTAAAAATCTAAGAAAGAATGAAATAAAATAATAATAATCATAAAAACGTCACCTTCTACCGGAGGCAATATTTTGATTGTGTGACTTTTTGTACGAGGGGCATTCAAAAAGTAATGCGCTCAAGTGCATTGCTCGTACAGGATTTTACCAATCTTGTTTATATTTGGCACAAACATGATCCTCCAACATGACATTGCACGTCCTCACACAAGCATCAGGACCATGGAGGTCATCACTTCATTTGGATGGACTGTGATACCACATCCGCCATATTCTCCTGATTTGGCACCGTCAGACTACCTCCTCTTTGGTCCAATGAAAGAAGGACTTCGGGGCAACTGATATGGCAATGACAATGAAGTGAAAACTGCTGTCAAGAATTAGCTTAGAGATAAACCGGCTGAGTTCGACAACACTGGTATACATGCCCTTCTTCATAGGTGGACTATAGCTCTTGAGAGAGGTGGAGACTATGTGGAGAAGTAAAAATGTAACTTGTATCCTTCTTTTGATGTATAATACATGTTGCTATTATAATTTGCACATAATAAAGTTGGGTGCATTACTTTTTGAATACCCCTCATATTAGTAATTAACAAGATTTAATCACAAATACTAGGTAAACATACCTCAATAACTCTTATCTGCCAATATTGCAATTGGTTGCTCACAAAAATGTTACATTATTTTGTCATACCTTGAGTTAAGTCCTGTCAAGTTTGTGCCCTTGTGTCACACAAGAGAGACACAAAACACACAAGTTGTGTGTCTTGTGTGTCATGCCATTGTGATTACATATTGATTTCACCTGCTCCTTGTGTATCCACCAATCCGCTGCCTCTTGTATCACCCAGCCGTTCTTCATTGTCTCGTTACCCCTTGTCTGTGTATTTAAACTCCTAGTTTCTGGTCGCTCCATGTTGCGTTATTGTCGATGTTGATATCCTGTCCAAGCCCTCGTGTTCCTGCTCCTCTGATTAAGTCAGTTTTGATACGCAGTTTTCGTTAGTACTCCTGCATTTTGTTTAAACCTTGCCTGTTTGATCCCCGGTCATTTTGTTTGTACTTTGTGTTTTTGTTGGTCATCATTAAAACAGTTTTTCAGTTCACCGCCACGCTGCTTTGCTTCGCATTTGTTTCCCTGCTTTTGGGTCCAACTTGCCTCCACAAATTTGACAGGACTTGACTCAAGGTATGACATATTTTAGTTTGAACTAGAAGCATGGCTCTTTATTATTTAAATATTATTTAAATTTGGTTTTTTAATGGTTTGTTTTATGCATTTGATCTCATGTATTCCCTTACATCACCAGCAGATGGTGGTATTTTCCTTCCAATATGTTCTTCTAGCAATATTCCCAAGCGCTTGTATTCATTCAGGTCACTTCTGTACTTGATGAGATCCTATCCCAGGTGTGTTTAGGTCATAAGCGGATTTTAAGGGGGGGCTGGTGGGGAAAAAACTGTCATTCATATAATTAAATTATAATTTATATATTATATTGTATATAAAAGTTGTAAAGCAATAAAACTGCAAAAAATAAATGAACAAATTATATTTTTACAATGGGTCAAAATTATTTTTCGAACAGATCATGTTACTAGCAACGTAGATGGTCATTTGCTTTGCATATCATTTTCAAAACAACAAAAATAGGGGAGGGCAATTTTATTTTTCAAATGATTTTTTTCTTTGAATTTTTTTTTTTTTTTTTTTTTTTTTTTTGAAGCAACTTTTTGGGGGGATTAAATGATTTAGACACAAATGTCCTACCCATAATTAGGCCCAAACAAAAAAAGGATTGCTTCAATCAAAGAAAACTTTTTCAATGAAAAATTGCCTAATTTTTCGAACTACAAGTCGCGCCTGAGTATAAGTCGCAACAGCCATAAAATGCCCAACGAAGAGAAAAACATATATAAGTCGCACCGGAGTATAAGTCACATTTTTGGGGAAAATTTACTTGATAAAATCCAACACATGGAACAGATTTGTCATCTTGAAAGGCAATTTAATATAAAAATACAATAGAGAACAACATGCTGAATAAGTGTACAGTGTACAGTGCATGAACAATGAAATGCGAATATACTGTCCTCACTAGGACGCTACGGCTCGGTCCTGGCTATACAGCTAGCTAAACACCCAAATGACGATGCTGGACGTCCGTATAATTTGCTGAATCAATTTCATCCTCGATACCAAACAGGTTCACATCAACGTAAATAAATGATAATTATGTGCTATTACAGGAATTACACAAAGTTAGCATGCGTTCGCTAGCATTAGCACATCGTTCAAACAACCACACAACTGGCTCTAAGTGTCCGATCGTGGTTGGAAAACACACAACAACAACAGAAAAGATACACACAGGCGTTGCCTCTGTAGAGATATTTTACAAGCATAAACAATGAACGTAGGTTCACAGCTGTTTTTCTCTCCCTCGCTAACTCGCCCACTCGCTCAGAGCTGCATAGCTGTCAGTCTTCTTCTGGCGTCTAAGCGCTCTTCTTTGCGTAAACAAGTGCGAGTGCGCCCCCACTTGGGCGTGAAAGCACCACAAACTAAAAGCATGCATTTCAATATAAAAAAGTATTTTAGAAAAAAATGATGCAATTGAACAAGCTCGACTCCCAGTATGGCTCCAAAGAATTTGAAACCTGGAGACTTGGATGAAATAAAATCCTCCATATAGAAGTTGGGTGTCTCGTTGACTGGTTTGATTCAAGACCAGAATCAAGGAATCGTCGGAGAGCTCCAGTTAATTCGCGCTGAAAACGAGAAACTCAAGCAAGCGGTCGAGGAGAGAGATGTTTGCATCAAGAGGCTGGAAATTTTGGCTGACGATCTCGACCAGTGCCGACGCACAAATGTGCTCATCATTTCTGGATTACAACTGACGCCTGGCCCAGGGGACACAGTGGCGCAACTGGCAATTGCTAAGCTGAAAGAGTATGGAATAAACATGGAACCGCTGGACATCCGTCGCTGCCTTCTGCTCCTATCTGGGGTGAGAGGACCGGCGACGGTGCTCATGGAGCTGGCAGACCACAAGACCAAGACTGCCCTGCTTAACCAGCGCCGCCACCTGAAAGGGTCGAAGATTTTTTTGAATGACAACTTGACTTGCCGAAATTGCAAGAAAAGCTCGTCAACTCAAGAAAGCTGGGAAAATAGCCAACACCTGGGTCTCAGATTGCAGGATCCTTGTCAAGACACAAGATATGAAAATTAAAGCTATTACGAGTCTTGACCAGCTGACTGCAATAGCTGGATAACTGTAAATACTACACAGCCGACCAGTATAACAACTCGTGGATGTGGACGGTAAGCTGAAATTTATCAAGGGCAGGAGTCTCTACAAGAATCTTGAAATCATTAAGGATTATCAATTAAAGATAACAAAGGCTCTGACTTTAATGTGCACGGATATAACATGACACAAATGAATTGGGCATCTAAGGGGGGAGGGGGTGTTGCAATTATGATTGACAATCTCCTGGAATGTATTACAATTGAGCTCCTAATCCCCAATTGTAAAAAACATAATTATCTGCTGTGTCTACCGAGCTCCTGATTCAAATGTCTTGTTTACTGAGTATATGGAAAAGATACTGTATAAGACGAATAATAAGCATGTTTTCGTTGTGGAGACATTAATCTCGGGATAAAATATGTACACCATGTTGTTTGATTTTTCTCATACATTCATGTCTGATGAAACTGTTACAGTGACCTTTGTGTGCGCTACTCACACCAGCTGTGATAACACATCATCACTTTTGCCACACACATAGCCACAACAAAATGTTCCACAGCAAACCGATGCAAAAATGTCAGGGACATGACAAAGCCATAACCTTGTACGCCCTGAAATTAATCGAGCTGCTTGACCGGACGCTGAGTTACTGAACCCAGATTGTTGACTGTGTTATTGTACAGTTTTGATGTATGTTCCATGCATGAATGTGCGTCTTTAGTTGTATGGGGGACGGGAAACTGATAAGCATATGCTTCATCCCGTCCGCCTTTGTCATCTTCTTCGGTTCCTTAGGGCAAATCATATCACATTTTGTAATTGTCACTGATTGTCAATGATGCCGATGATGATGACAATAAATTTCATTCATTCATTCATTCGAACACACATTGCCAAAGGCAGAATATGAACGTGGCCGGTATGTTAACGTAACATACAGTAGCTATTAAGAGTTATTCAGGTAACTCTAGCATAAAAATATGCTAACAAGTTTACTAAACCAGCAGTGTCACTCCAAAACACCAAAATAACATGTGAAATGATATAACAATGTGTTAATAATTTCACACATAAGTCGCTCTTCAGTATAAGTTGCACCCCCAGCCAAACTATGGAAGAAAAAAAAACTGACTTATAGTCTGAAAAATACGGTAATAGTTATCTTATGATGTGCAAAACCATTGTTAAATGTTAGTGTATTTGAATGGTGGTTCGACATTGAAACGCCTCTTTTTTCACTCATCAAAAAACATTCAAAAAGTGCCACTACTGTGAAAAACTGGATTTCCCCCAAAAGAACTTGATGGGATTTCATGTTGTGACCATAAAATGTCATCAGCCGGCAGCCCGGGTCGCTATGTGCTGCACAGAGCACTCTGTGTTCCGCCCGGGGCGCTGGCCACGCTGTAAGCTGGCACCCTCCTCTTTCTCCACCCCCGCCCGAATCCTTTTTATTCCTTTATTTATTTACATAGTCACCCACCAAAACCGTCCCTCCGTTCCACACCCCCTGAGGCACCGTGGTGTCAGCTCATTGTTGACAAAGGAGAAGACTCATCAGAGCAGCACGGACTCAACGGCATCGTCCACTGCACTGGTGGTCCCGGTCGTTCTGCTCGGTCGTCCAGCGCCTGGCATCCCTGGCGTCATCTAGGTTGTTCTGCTTAGTTGTCCGCTGCCTGGCATCCTGGACGCCATTCGGTCGTCTTCCGCCGGCGCCTCGGCCGTGCGGCCCGGCCGTTCGTTGCCATTGAATCGGGTTGCGGGTCTTACCAAATACGCTACTGCCCTCCAGTGGCCAGTTTTATTGCTTTAAAATGGATTTTCAGCTTTGTGCTTTGGAGCTAAATTGAATCAGAACCCAGAGATGTATAAATACGTCTTTGGCAAGGCAAGGCAAGGCAAATTTATTTATATAGCACAATTCAACACAAGGCAATTCAAAGTGCTTTACATCACATGAAGACCATAAAAATCACATTTAAATCAACACAACGTAAAAACCAAGACAAATGATCGCATTTAATCACAGAATAAAAATAAATAAATAAAAATAAAACAAAAATAAAAATAAAGCAAAAACTACTACTAATAATAATCATTGAAATCAGCAATGGAGATAAGCACAAGAGGAATAGAAGGCAGGTAGGTGGAAATATATAGACAGTTATGGCTATGCAGTGCCAAACAAAAGCGTTTTTAGCCCTGATTTAAAGGAGCTAACAGTTTGAGCATACTTCAGACGTTCGGGTAACTTGTTCCAGAGGTGAGGAGCATAATAACTAAATGCTGCCTCACCCTGCTTGGTTCTTGTTCTTGGAACATGCAGAAGACCCGTTCCAGACGACCTTAGGGGTCTAGATGTCTCATAGGAATCTAACAAGTCAAGCATGTATTTTGGTCCAAGGCCATTAAGTGTTTTGTAGACGAGCAGTAGTATTTTATAGTCTATCCTTTGACTCACTGGAAGCCAGTGTAGCGATTTCAAAACCGGTGTAATGTGGTCCAGCTTCCTTGTATTTGTGAGGACTCTGGCTGCAGCATTCTGTACTAGCTGCAGCTTCCTGACTGATTTTTTATCAAGACCTGTAAATATACCGTTGCAGTAGTCCAATCTGCTGAAAATGAATGCATGCATAAGTTTTTCCATGTCTTGAGTCAGAAGCCCCTTAATTCTGGTTATATTTTTTAGGTGGTAATAAGCGGATTTAGTGACGGACTTTAGATGGCTATCAAATTTTAGGTCTGAGTCAATAATTACGCCAAGGTTTCTGACTTGATTTGTAGCTGTAAGTGACATTGTGCTAAGTTGGCTGCTTATCTTTGACCTTTCCTTTTTTGGCCCAAAAATGATCACCTCTGTCTTCTCCACATTTAACTGGAGAAAATTCTGGCACATCCATTCATTGATTTGACGAATGCATTTACTCAGGGAGACTAAGGGACTATAATCATGTGGGGACACAGAAATGTACAGTTGTGTGTCATCTGCATAGGCGTGATAGGAGATGTCATACTGTTCCATTATCTGAGCTAACGGAAGCATATAGATGTTAAATAAGAGTGGTCCAAGAATTGACCCTTGAGGGACTCCACACGTGAATTTGGTTCGTTCTGACTGATATTTTCCAATTGACTCCAAGAAATCTCTATCATGTAAATAGGATGTGAACCACTGAAGAATAGTGTCAGTAAGCCCTACCCACTGTTCCAATCTGCTGAGTAGTATGTTGTGATCAACCGTGTCAAATGCGGCGCTGAGATCCAATAGTAGCAGAACAGATGATTTGCCTGCATCGGTATTCCGACGAATATCATTTAGGAATTTGATAAGTACGGTCTCGGTGCTGTGTTGTGGCCGAAATCCAGACTGAAATGAGTTAAAAAGATTGTTTTGCATCATAAAAGTCTGGATCTGTTCAAACACAACGATTTCGATAATTTTCCCCAGGAATGTCAGATTTGATATTGGCCTGTAATTACTAATGGTTGAGGCACTGAAACAATTAAAAATAGTTATGTTTTTGGGAGCAAATGAGTTAAAGTGCGTATGACACCAAAAAGCATGTTTGTTTCATATTTCACGCGGTGCTTTATGCTCCTGAATCAAATGGACCGCTTGGATGTGTGGGGAAGTGATCGTTTTATATCTTCAATTTTTGAATCCCGCGCCATGAAAATGAGTGACTTCCGGCTTCAATATCAGGTTCAGGATGAATGCGGATGTGACGTCAGCATCTGACAGTGCAGCCTTGCTTTATAGCATGCAGATGGACTGCGGATTTAGCTGATTTTGCGGTTTATTTTTTGCACCATGCCAGCCAAACGGCTGCAGAAAAATTGTGGGCCGTACCAGGTAGAGGCGTGTGAGCCTTTTTGGGTTTCAAAAAGGTTCCCGTTCACCGTGGATATTGGCCAAAACAAGCCCTACTACTGTGGGACTATTGGACTTATGAGGAAGTGAGTAAACATCGTGTTTTGTATTATGTCAAATACTGGGATCATGGCACACGTTTTACTACAGAGGTGGCTTGCATTTTGTGGCTGATTTTCCACCGAGAATGCCACTCGATGTTTGCACACACCCCTCTATACTCGGCTTTTTGCCCTTTTCGTGTGCCTGGTGTTCTGTCAAATTTTCAACCCCATCAGAAATGGCAACTTTGCGTTAAAAATGGCCGCGAATACAGCGATTACAAAGTAAACGCTACAAACTTTCTTTAAATAATTGACTATTTACTTAGGTTTGATCATGGACATGTAGAAAAGTTCTCTTCAGACACATCCTGCCATGTTAGCTGTACAACAACTGCACGCCGCTCTCTGTTTACGTCTGCGCCGTTTAGTAAAGCATTATTTTACGCCATATTCGTGTTGACCATGTGGCAGCTCCACGCACCGACGTCTGCCGGTTTTTCCGGCGGTATTCTCCAGCTGCTTCCCCGGCGAGCTCTCCTGTCTGTAGCAGGGCTGTTACTTGTTCGCCGCCGGGCGGGTTGCTGATCGGCAAAGACAATCGACAACCCGGTCGCCGTGTGAGATGGTCTGGACTAGTTATGTGTGATTTTTCGCTTCAAAAAGTGAAAATAAGATCCTTTGAGACGTCACTCGGTTCAGGTTAGCATGTCTCCTAGCTGGCAGTTTGAGCATACTTCAGACCTTCAGGTAACTTGTTCCAGAGGTGAGGAGCATAATAACTAAATGCTGCCTCACACTGCTTTGTTCTTGTTCTTGGAACATGCAGGAGACCGGTTCCAGATGACCTTAGGGGTCTAGATGTTTCATAGGAATCTAACAAATCAAGCATGTATTTTGGTCCAAGGCCATTAAGTGTTTTGTAGACGAGCAGTAGTATTTTATAGTCTATCCTTTGACTCACTGGAAGCCAGTGTAACGATTTCAAAACCGGTGTAATGTGGTCCAGTTTCCTTGTATTTGTGAGGACTGTGGCTGCAGCATTCTGTAGTCGCTGCAGCTTCCTGACTGATTTTTTTTTTTTAATCAAGACTTGTAAATATACCGTTGCAATAGTCCAATCTGTTGAAAATGAATGCATGCATAAGTTTTTCCATGTCTTGTTGAGTCAGAAGCCCCTGAATTCTGGCAATATTTTTTAGGTCGTAACAAACAGATTTGGTGACGAGCTATCAAATTTTAGGTAAAGATTTAGCTTAAAATGTGTTAGATTTTTTTTTTTAATTAACAGGGACCCTGTTATGTCTGTAGCAGCACCTTCAGGGACCGGAAATGAATTCTGCCTTCTAGTTTGAGGACAAGTGTCAGACTGTTGGTAATTAAAGCAGTAATGTGAAGTAATTTCATAACATGCCAAATAGGGTCACAATTAAAGTAATTAAACATTGTCCAACAAATAAAGCATGAAAAAATAATTTATATGTTGTATATTTGACAAAATAATCGCGTTTTCGATGTTCGAGCCTGAAAGGGGACGAACCCGGAAGTGATACGTCACACCGGGAAAGGCGATGGCAGCTCCATACATACGGCCGCCATACAAAGCCCTTAAAACAATGATTTAAACAGCGATATAAGCGATAGATCGAGTGCAAGGGAGGAGATCCAAGTTTTTGAAGAGTTGGAGGAAGAAGAGGAGGTTGGAATTGTATGTTGGACCTAACATGTATTAGCCAGACGCTAATCAGGATGCAAACAATGTGCCTAGACTACCTGACATGGAATGGAGACAAGACCCATCGAGATTACAAGATTGGTAAGATATAGGCTGTTATTATTTTCATGATTTGAAGATGCAGGCATTTGCACATAATTTTATGTTTTGTCTTTCTGATGACATTGTTAAAAACAATAATAATCAGAATTCATGTTCATTTTGGCAGATCCGACAGCTCTCGTGCATATAAAATAATAAAAAACGTTGGGGGGAAAGAAGGAGATGAGTCGTTGATGGCTTTCTCCACTTTATTGTGGCAACAATAAGAAAACAAAATAATAGCGGACTGCCGCCAAATTCGACCGCAAAGTTTTGCTTCTCGCTGATCTCCTCCTCGCCTCCTACTACTCCAGCGTCTCTGAAACGGATCGTGCATAGTGTCTTGTTATGAGCTTTTTGTTTACAAATATATTGAACACACGACATGCTGACAACTTTGTTTCTTTATTAACACATGGAGCTAACAGTACAACACAGCTCGGGGCTCTCGGGAGGAAGTGGCGTCTAATGGCGTGACGAAATGTAGTTTTTTCACACAAGTGAATAGATTACAAAGCACCACTTCAGTGTTGTCCCGAGACTACATTTCCCATGATTCACTGCGTGACCTGCGCGCTCGCTGATTCGCTACCAGAAATTAAAAGCAACAAGCTTGTTGGGGTCACCTGTCAGCGGCTTTCGTACAGTAAAACACAAACAACTAGAAGGCTATCAAGCGATCACCGTGAAAGAAACGCCGAACCGTACAAATGCAATGCAATGCTTGAAGCATGAAAGTGGAAATACATAATACAAATACAAATAAATGTGCACAAACTCACCGGCGGCGTGTGTCTATTACGGCAACGTGACCGTGAATTACCGCGACGCCGACCCGCTTATATGCACATCCACACCCCTTTCCCGATTGACAGTGGATTAACCCTTTCGGACAAAATCGTAGATGACGCACAATTGAAACACGCTTAACCTAGCGAACGCAACAACAGCTATGATCGGGGATTGCCACGAGTTAACTTTCGGCTAACGTCGCTAGCTTATACTGTTCATTCCACAACAGTTGGCAGCTCTGCTTTGTCAGTCATCAGTCATCTATCCAAAAATCACACATACTTTTTGGCAAATCTTTGATCATAAGCAGACCGGTTAAGGAAGCAGGCATCTTCGTAGTGTTTGCAGCAGAGAACACTACTCGATGATGGCGTGAAATTCATTCGCTTCGTGCGAACGAAAGATGTCCATTTACGTGCCCTGCTATCCATTGGCCACTCATACAACTTTTCGTTTGAGTGAGGACAAAACATCGCCACACACCGCCGTGGCATCTTACCAAGAAGCAATGCAACAAACAATACTGTTCTATGGCGGACTTCCCTTGCACTTCCCGGTGTGTCGTAATTTCCGAAGATTTCCGAAGATTGCCGAAGAAAAGCATTTTCGTTGTCAAGGGCGTTGCTATGGGTTAAACAAATAATCTGGAAGGGTTGCGTTAAAAAAAATAACGAAAATATGCTTATAATTGTTTAGGCATTGATATTATTCAAAAACATGGTTGGCCGATCTTACTTCACATTACTGCTTTAACATTACTTTCTAGCACGAAAAAGACAGTGTTGCAAGTTGTGCCTACTCAGCATGTACCTTCCACCTCCTCCACTGTCAATAAGCATCTCATTCAAACCTATTATACTCAGAGTACACCCGAAGCACATACATTTGACAGCACCAGGGTCATTGCACTCCTACCTGCCTCAAAACAGCATCTCTCAGGGGAAAACAGTCTCTTTGTGCCTTTTTGGATCTGTAATTGCCAACTTGGAGCAACTTGAGGAAATGATGTTTTGCTTGCTGGCTCTTTATGTGCAATGGAGGCGACCGCCCCCTCCCCTAACACCCAAACACACATACCTGGCCTATTAATAAAGTGATACAGTTTTACCTCCGCTATTTCTCGGAGGTGGCGAACATTAAGTGTCGCTGCATACACACATGCTGACATCAAGCAGAATGTCAAATGGCTGCAAGGGCAGAAGAAAACAGTTGGGCTCGACCAAATACACATTCGCTTAAAACTCCACAACAAAATAATAAATTAGAGTTCAGAATGTTCCGCTTCAAGTTTTCCCACATGCCCAGAGGGAGTACTCATCTGATGGCGAATGCTTGAAAGACATAATGCTGAAGTTGCTTAAGCCTGGATGTGAAGATGTTCTTCTGTTTATCTATTAGTTACTGTAGTTATCAAAATAAACTAGAAAATGCAATTTCTTGAAGAATTGCGAAAGTTGATTTGCTCTTATGGTTGGTACTGTATATCGGGTCACTTCCTGTTCATATTGGGTCAATTCATGTTGATTTGGGCATTTCATGGTCACTTCCTGTTGATTTTACTGTTCATTGGTCACTTCCTATACAGTCCCTGACAAAAGTCTTGTCGCTTATCTATATTGTAGAAACAATTGCTAATAACCTGACTTTTAATTATTCAATTGGTTTCAGAAATGGCTTATATGAAAGCTAAGACCCTCACAAATGATGTTGAATGTACAAAAATTATTTGTTTCATTGAAAAAAAGATTTCTAATTTAATGAAGACATAAAGGTCAAATTTTGGCAAGACAAAAGTTTGTCACCTACAGAAAGTAGTGTGAAAATTGAGCAAAAAATGTACTTCAAATACAAAAATATGTTCCATAACATACGCCAATTAAGTAGTGGTGCGGTGAGATCCAAATTTAATATTTTGTATGACTTCCATGGCCTGGAAGGACTGCATCCATGTGGTTCTTCAAGGATTCATACAAGTCATCAGGTAACATAAAAAAAAGCAGTCTTGCATCTTGCATGCCTCCCAGAGTTCATCAACATTCTTGGGTTTCGTCTTCCATGCTTCCTCTTTCATCCTATCCCAGACATGCTCACTGATGTTCATGTCTGGTGACTGGGTTGGCCAGTCCTGGAGGGTCTTGATCTTCTTTGCCTTGAGGAACTTTGAGGTAGAGATTGAAGTATGCGATGGAGCACCATCCTGCTGCAGAATTTGTCCCTTTTTATGGTTAGGAATGTAAGACGCAGCTAAGATTTGTTGATATTTCAGACTATTTATGTTGCCTTTCACCCTTCAGATCTCTAGCACACCCCCATACTGGATGTAACCCCAGACCATGATTTTTCCACCACCAAACTTCACTGTTTTCTGAGTGAATCTCGGATCCATGCAGGCTCCAGTAGGCGACTATGGTGTAATTCAATGGAAGATTCATCTGAAAAATCCACCTTTTGCCACAAAACAGCGAAGTTTGGTGGTGGCAAAATCATGGTCTGGGGTTACATCCACTAGGGGTGTGTGCGAGAGATCTGCAGGGTGGAAGGCAACATAAATAGTCTGAAATATCAACAAATCTTAGCAGCCTCTTACATTCCTAACCATAAAAATGGACAAATTCTGTCCCTCAATCAATCTCTACCTCAAAGTTACTTTTGGCAAAGAAGATCAAGATTCCCCAGGACTGGCCAGCCCAGTCACCAGACATGAAAATCATTGAGCATGTTTAGGGTAGGATGAAAGAGGAAGCATGGAAGACGAAACCCAAGAATGTTGATGAACTCTGAGAGGCATGCAAGACTGCTTTTTTTGTTGTTACCTGATGACTAGTATGAATCGTTGCCGAACCACATGGATGCAGTCCTTCAAACCCATGGAAGTCATGCAAAATATTAAATTTGGATCTCACAGCACCACTACTTAATTTGCGTATGTTATGTAACATATTTTTATTAGGGCTGTCAAACGATTGAAATTTTTAATCGAGTTAATTACAGCTTAAAAATTAATTAATCGCAATTAATGGCAATTCAAACCATCCATAAAATATGCCATATTTTTCTGTAAATTATATATATATTCTGTAAAATAAATTGTTGGAATGGAAAGATAAGACACAAGATGGATATATACAGTGGGGAAAACAAGTATTTGATACACTGCTAATGGGGAAAACCCATTGCCAATGCACAACCCATTGGCAGTGTATCAAATACTTGTTCTCCCCACTGTACATTCAACATACGGTACATAAGGACTGTAGTGGGCATTTCACTCTACTGTCATTTAAATCTGTCTATGCTGTCCTCACTCCGAAGCGTCTACTTTTTCCAAAGCTAGACAGCTAGTGAACGACGCCTTAATAATCAGACTTCTTCCTTTTTCATCTGATTTATTAATAAAATAGCCTCAAACCATTGTCCTCTTTAGACCATCATAAAACTACAAAAAAAAGTACACAAGCATTGCATTAGCAACAACGTTAGCTTAGCACGCTATACAGGTTCACTATACATAAACAAAAAGCGTCTCATACAAAAAATAGAACATTTCGCTTACTAACATAATATGTACATTCTTTACAACAACCATACTTACGGACAAATCTTGTCCAAGGATCATATAAGCACAACATTACAACGTAGGCGTCAGCCTGAGACGTCGTGCAGCCATATTGAACTGGCAAGAAAAAAATAAACCATGTCGCAAAGCGACCACAAGAGTTCGCTGTTAGACAGCACAAAAAGCCTTGCTGTAAAACTTACCAAAAGGCAGAATACTGTCTGAGCGGGACATGTGCGTTAATTCCGTCAAATATTTTAACGTGATTAACTTAAAAAATTAATTACCGCGCGTTAACGCGATAATTTTGACAGCCCTAATTTTTATATTTGAAATATATTTTTCAAGTTTCACACTACTTTCTGTAGGTGACAAAACTTGTGTCTTGCCAAAATTTGAACTTTGTTTTCATTAAATGATATATTTGTTTCACTGAAAAAAAAGAAAAACGTACATTCAACGTCATTAGGGAGGGTCTTAGCTTTCATATGAGCCATTTCTGAAACCAATTGAATGATTAAAAGTCAGGTTATGAGCAATTATTTCTACAAAATGGATAAGCGACAAGACTTTTTTCAGGGACTGTAGTTATCAGGTAGTTTTCTGTTGATTTTTTTTGAGGGGGGGCGCATTTCAGGATCATCTCCTATTGATTTTGACGTTCGTTGGTCACTTCTGTTGATATTGGGTCACTTCATTTTGATTTTGGGGCCTTTTCAGGGTCACTTACTCTCGATGTAGGGTCACTTCCTGTTGATTTGGTGATATTTCAGGGTCATTTCCTGTTGTTTGGGGGGACTTCGGGGTCACCTCCCATTAATATCAGGTCACTTCCCATTGATATTGGGCACTTCTTGTTGATTTTGGGCATTTCAGGGGCACTTCCTGGTAATTTCTGACATTTCAGGTTCACTTCCTATTAATATCGGGTAACTCCTTGTTGATTTGGGGACTTTTCGGGGTCACTTCCTGTTGGTATCGGATCACTTCACTTCCTGTTGATATGGGGGCTTTTAGGGGCACTTCAGCTTGGTATCGGGTCACTTTCTGTTGATTTGATGATATTTCAGGGTCACCTCCCTTCGATATTGGGTCACTTCCTGTTGTTTGGGGGGACTTTGGGGTCACCTACCATTAATATCAGGTCACTTCCTGTTGATGCTGGGTCCCTTCTTGTTGATTTTGGGCATTTCAGGGTCACTTCCTTTTGATTTTGCTGTTAAATGGTCATTTCCTGCAAATATTGGGTCACTTCCTGTTGATTTTGGGCATTTCAGGGTTACTTCCTGGTAATATGTAACATTTCAGGGTCACTTCCTATTAATATCAGGTAACTCCTTGTTGTTTTGGGGACTTTTTGGGGTCACTTCCTGTTGATATCAGATCACTTCACTTCCTGTTGATATGGGGGCTTTTAGGGGCACTTCAGTTTGGTATCGGGTCACTTCCTGTTGATTTTGGGGCATTTCCGGGTCACTACCTGTTGATTTGAGGACATTTCAGGGTCACCTCCCTTTGATATTGGGTCACTTCCAGTTGATTTAGGGACATTTTACGGCGTTTCCAGTTGATAACGGGTCACTGCTGTCTATGGTGAAAAGGGCCATTGGAAATTAATGTTAATTTTGTTCTTTGGAAATGAATGGGAACATTTTTAAAAGAACGGTACAAATTTGCCGCAAGAAAAATAATCGCCTGCTGCGCTTTAATATCATGAAATTTTTTGTTGTAAAATGTTTATTTGGTCAAAAACTGTAGGACAAGTAGTGTTTTAAAATTTCATTGTTTCTTTATAAAAGAAAAACATGTTTTTGCGTGAATGGTCAAACGAAAGAACACCTGATTGGTTACCCAACACATCAAGCGAAGACTGGTCGATTTTAGATAAACGATCAATGTAAAGCCGGTAAACACATTCTGAAACACTAGGTGGCGCTTCCTTTACTCGGGTCATACAAGTGGAGGACGAGGGACTACAGGTTTTGCTTATATATTCATGAAAAAGAGCCGAAATGACATGCAAACTGTCATGATTGTTTGTATTCTCAGTTCATTTTCCTGTATTCAGCACCTGATTGAGCCAGCTGGGCGGGGTAACGTGACACACCTGTGCTGCATTAGGAAGGCTCAATATTTAAGGAAGCCTGTCACCATCTGCAAGTGTCGGATTATTGCTTGCTACTTGCCTTGCTTACCGCCTGTGTGTTCATCGTCAGCCTTCGAGTTTCCCGACGTTCTACGGTCGTAATTTGGTTTGATCATCTTTACGTTAGTGCTCTTTTGGGCTTTGTAGTTAGATTCTTGTACTCGGTTATATTCATGCATTCTAGCGTGCTCTCTTAGTTGTACTTGTTAAACTCGCGTTTGTTAGCGTGCTCTCTTAGTTGTACTTGTTAAACTCGCGTTTGTTAGCGTGCTCCCTTTGTTGTACTTATTAAATACAAACATTTACTTTACTGATCTCCTGGTCTGTGTTTTGGATCCACATTAACGGCTTGCCGTTCATAACACAAACAACTTCAATAAACTCCTGTTTTGCATTCAAATGTTACAATTAATGACACATTTAATGAATGCAACAATTTCACACATATAAAATAACGTGAAATGACCCCGAAAAAGTGTATTCACAGTCAATAATCTCATCTGAACTTTTTCCCCGAATTTTTTTAAACGGTGTCACTTTTGCACCTGCTGTTGTGAAGCAGGCGCGAGTCCTCGGCATGACCTACTTCACATTGACACGGCGTAGCTAAAATCCATAAATTAAGGAAATTAACTGATGGGGCCCGGAGCCACTTTGTAAGCTATTTAAATCTTTAAATTTACAACATCCCTGCATAGGCCCGCCACATGTAATTGAACTAACTCCAGGCTTGTTTCCTTTTAATGAGAAAAAAAATCTTGCTCCTTTCATACACACACACACACACACACACTTCAAATCCCTCCAGTTTGCACCTCTGGAAACAACAAATCTGTGCCAGGGGCGTTTGAATGTGGGGGATTTCTGGGGCGCACTGGGGTCTAATTACTAAGACTTGGCCCGCTTCAAGGCGAGACGCATTCCCACACTCCCACCAGTCCTGCTGTCAAATATCGCCGGCGTTATCACTTTATTACCTTTTGAAAAACTTGTACTAGAAAGTGTCAGTCTATTTACTCTTTAGCTACAGCTGACAGTATTAGATGTCCAAGTCATTTGAACTGAGACGAGAAGGTGATAACTATCGTGTAAAAACATAAAAATTAGTTATCATGTTTTTACATGATACTTATTACATTTTTACATGATAATTATCACGTTTTTACATGATAATTATTTCATTTTTACATATCACCTTTCTGTATGATAGTTTGAAAAGACTTTTCGAACAATAAATTAATTTTTATACAGAAAATAATTACAGTACATCCGAAACAAATGATTATAACAATGTATTTGAGTGAAAAAGCATGTTATTTTGCCTCATTCAAATCTTAATATCTGAACATTTAAATATGTGTACTAAAGTGCAATCACATTCTTAAATGAATGGCTTCTGGTTTTTGAAATGTAAAAACACCAATCTATTGTGATAAAACAACAAATTTGCAATAGCTGCATTAACCATCAAAGTGAAGTCTAACTGTAACTGTAGACTTGAAAAAAATCTGAATAAGGAAAAACATTGCAATAAAATAATGCAAACTGGTTAAACTTGAGAGTAGCTGAGATCTGTCATGACAGAACATTGCTTCAATGATATCTGGTGCCATCTAGTGTCGTGAATGGGTCTAACGTCTAGACTCCGAATATAAGACGACCCCCCTCTTTTTTAGTCTTATTTCAATGTCTTATATTCGGGCCAATACGATATGTGAAAACGTGATAATTATCATGTGAAAATATACTATCATATAAAAAGGTGACAACGATCAGATAAAATCGAAATAATTGTCATGTAAAAACGTGATAACTGTAATGTGATCGTATCATTTAAAAATGATCATATCATGTTAAAATGTGATCCAATCATGTAAAAACGTCATAACTATCTTGTAGAAAGGTGATTACTATCATGTTAAAATGATACTTTCATATAAAAAGGTGATACTGTAACTATGTCTTGACAATGCCTTGGTTTGCCTTTGTTTTCCAAAATTTCCAGGTTCGCAGTGAATCAGTAACAGGCACACTTTTGCTCAATAGACAATGTTCATTGATTAGAAAATGCAGAATAAATTAGATTTATTCATTACAATCCCACAAGAGCAAGCAACAAGCATCAAAATCAAGCATAACAACGGTAACGATGACGCTAGATTTGAGTTTGTCAATCCCAGAATTCCCGCGCTACATTACAGCACAACCAGGTGTCCCTTAGCAATGAAAATCGCTTACCGTGACAAATGCCAACGCTCCGGTGAGGCGGCGAAGGAAGTCCGCCAGCGGGTCACGTACGGATCGCCTGGCTTTGTTCCTTCGCCGCCTTACCGGAGCATTGGCTCCCGCTCATTTGGAGATGAAATACATGTGTGGCAGCTTTGTATTAAAAAAAACATTCTTTTTTTACATAGCATTTTGACAGTTGCCGTCATATTGTCAGAATCAAAGCACCGTATACCGGAACAGCGTTCCGGCCCTGAATCTTATACCGGAACTGCGTTCCTGACCGTTCTGGCCCACTTTCACCCCTGCCCAAAATGAACAGCAAGTGACCTGTAAATGCCCTGAAAATCGGACAGAATGACTGTTAATGCGATGGTTTCGAATTAACGAACGTTCCCAGTCTAAATGGATTGGGTGTCGAGCACCATCAATGCAGCCTTAGAGTTAACTGAGACACTATTATGGTGGAAAATTTTGGTAGCAACTTGCTGGTTCATTTTTATTTTTTTTTGTAGACAATGACACCTTTTCAAAACGATATCTCGAGTCTTGGCAGGAGCATTTCCATAACCTTTTGGCAGGGGCGGACTGGTAATCTGTAGCTTCTGGAGGATCAAAGAATGGCCGGAGCTCTGGAAGGCCGGTGGCAGCCATACATACATCACTGTTTTTATCCCCCCTATCCTCTATGATTATCTGCAGTTTGTTTGTTAACCACCAGTCTGATAGGAGGAGAACGAAGAAAGCACAGAGTAGCCTAGTTTGGTCAAGCCTTACTCCTTGTGGAAGCAAAATAGCGATGAGCGTGGATAAACAATATGGATGGTGGTGGCAAAAAAGAAAAGAGAAGGGCGGCGCGCAGAAGGTTAAAGAGAAAAACTGAAGATCAGAAGCATCGAAATGTCACAAGTTGACACACATCGCAAGCAGCAGTCTGGCTGCAACGGCCACGCCAGCTAGCAACAGCCTAGACCGCGGCGATGGTGAGAGTGGGAGGGGCAGTTGCTCTCACGCGCAGCCGGTGCAGGGAGAGACAACAGACGAGGGAGAGAGTAATGATGAGCTGGTGGAAGTTCGCCAGACAAGCGCAGGGCAAGCAAGTAGGGATGAAGAGGGTTACTTGCTAGGTATATTGGCAATTGTTGTCCACCAGGTAGCTACATTTTAAATGAAATAAATGGCAATTAAAGGGTTAGCGCCAGCTAGTCCATGTCCCCGTTTGCGATCATGTCAAGTTACAGTATGCTAGTCCTAACCCTCTCCTAAGAAAAAATATTTTAGCTGTAAAACAACATATGCACACGCAGCAGCAATATTAATTCAGAAGAAATATAGTCTCCGGCCTTTTTCTGGTTCTACATAGAGATCCTGAGAGTGTTCTGTTCATTTCTCAGTGAGTACTCAAGTTAAAATGTATAATTACAGCCTCTTTTCATTGTGATTTATTATAAATTATACCATGTTTTCTTTGTGCTTCAGGCAGTCTCCTGCCTTTTCTGGTTCTACATTGAAACCTGGACTGTGCTGTTAAATTCTTAGTGAGTATTCAAGTTAAAATGTATAATAATGCAATGTGTAGTTCTTCATAGCCGCTTCATTTTTCTCTCAAAGTGCACGAAATTGATGCATTTTACAATAAAATGTAAAAAAAAATTTTTTTTTTAATCCTCCCAGGTGGGCATGCCCCCGGGACCTTCTAGAGGGTCTGTGTTTCCCTTCGTACAGCAATTCCAGTGAGTTGGGCTGAGTCAAAGTCCAGGGCTGGTTTTTAGTAAGCTTGAGAACGATAAACCTATACGACCGGATATCCGGTTTTACAGGTGAGAGATACAGATGTATCGATAGTAAAGTTACCATTCGACAGTAATCAGCCATTAAATATTCAATGAACCGATAGTAGAGATAGAATTCGGCTATCGCGAGCACAAGAATCTGCTTCTAATGCCTAGTTCAATGCATTGCTTAATATGATAATGATTTAGCTTTTACTTCACATGCTGCTGCATGTGTCATTCACCACACAGCGCACTTAGATCGAGACCGCACGCATGATATAATATGGACAAGCACTACTCACAGTCGTGGTTGCCTCAACTTCCGATGCATTTCGGCAGAACCGCTACTAGTCGCCGTCATTACCCGATCGTCACGGGCGTGTCATAACAACGCGAGAGCTAACGAAACCACTGCAACGCACGCTCCGTAGCATTTTCTTCACAGCCCAAAACAAAACTAGTAGTGGCAACGAAGCAACATGCTAAAACAATGGACAGTGTGATCACCGACGCCAGCGACGTGCAGCAATTGATTATCAACGCACCCAGGAAAACAAAAGTCGGACTTTAAAGTAATGAAGGCAGTCAGATCTGTTTGCATGGGACAGAGCTTGTGTGAAATGTGGAGCGGTACAGAGATCGTGAGTTTTTAACCCTGAAAAATAACCCACTACAATGGTGGAAAGGGCGGCATATTGTTTCCACGAAATGCAGTCTACTTAAACATGAATATGTGGATTAGTTGATCTTCCTCAAGAAAAATCTGCCCTTCAAAAAGGATATGGACAGTGATGAGGAACAAAAAAAAAAGGAGGAAGCACAGGCATGAGTGAATGACTTTGGTGTGTATTAGGTTAAAGTAATGATTATTGACCTGTCTGTCTAAAATGCCATGTTTTTATTCCCCCAATTATACCAGTCGTAAAGCATAATTTATTATTTATTTATGATAACACTAGCAGGTTTAATTCTTTTTTTTTTTCTAGAGCTGCTGCATATAATTAATATTTTTTGTTTGTAAGATGTTTATGTGGAAAGTTTGCACCTAAATTACTTACCTCTTGTGTTAAAACCACCAGGACATACATTAATTGAGTGACTGCACTTTATTGTTGTCTGTCACTGGAGTTTTATTTTATTATCAATCCCATCCAACAAAATGACGGTCATATAGTAAGCCTTTTTTTTTTTTCATAAAAAAATATAACATTGGTATGAAATTTAGTTGTTTAATTTTGCTATATTCGAAATGTGGTCTTTTTATGTGTTTAAAATACTGTACAAACACACACAACAAATATTTACTATCGTATTGTTTTCACTCTATCGAACCGTATCGTTCTTACACCGTATCGAATCGCTCGGCCTTTAAAAATTATCGTTTTTTTAATCGAATCGTAACCTTTTTATCAAGATACATATCGAATCGGCTTCATGCCAGAGATTCCCAACCCTACTTTTTAGTCCCAGTCCGCCCCTGCCTTTTGGGATACAAAGTATCACGATATATCACCTTTTTGATATTTTGTCACACCCCTACTCTCCAGTGCTCTGCTGTGCCCCAATATTTTATTAGGTCTAATGACGCCGCTGCTCAATAAACGAATATGTAACTCACAGAACGCTCATTTATTTAAATTTATTAATCGCCACGATGAGGTGTAATACCCACTCCTTGCACTGGTTGGAGCCAAATATCAAGAAACAGCCTCAATGTTTGCTGGTAGCAGCAAGTAATTACTGTGCTCAATGCTGCATCAATTATTCACACTTATTTACCCGCAAATAAACAAACACACAAATAAATAAATAATCAAGCACCTTGACTGACTCCAAAGTTTTCTTTCTTCCTTACTTTTTTTTTTTTTTTTTTTTTAAACAAAACGCTTCACGCATGATTCACTTCCATTGTGTCACACACATATGCAAAAATAACAATAATCAGCTTGTGAATCCTATTTTGCAAAAGTCTGGAGGCTGTCTGCTTTCATTTTGAGCATGAGTGAGGAGTGTGTGTGTGCAAAGTGTTTCTGTGTGTGTTGTGGCCAGATATCTCCATCTAAGCCCCTGCACTATAATTGAAATGGCGCATTTGGCTGCGGGCGGCCTGTGAGGGCTGCTTTCTGCTGCGGCGTGCATGCACGTCCGTGGACGTCATTTGATTTGAATGGCCTGAGGCGAGTGTGTGCGCGCGTGTGCGTGCGCGCGCGCCCCTTTTGCAACAACAACCACATCATCATCATCACCCACTCCAGACATTGAGGCGAAGAGCTGGAGAGGAAGAGGAGGAATTCTCGGATGCTCTGTGTTGACTTTTTATCAACAAGTTCTTATCGGCTTTTTTTTTTTTATTATTAGAGCACAGAAAAAATGGCTGACTTTCAACTTTGGAGATGGAGATGAACGCGTTCTATAAATCGCAGTTGATTTGAAATCTTTTTGTTTTTGTTGTTTCAACTTTTCAACAAAAAAAATCTTGTATGCACAGACATGTGCAGGCGCACACTAATATATAAGTTGCAATCTGTGCAAGGGTGTTTTTTAGTCTAAGAAGGGAGGAGGTGAAGAGAAAAGAGAGAGAAGAGGAGGAGGGGGGTTATATCACGCTTTTCTTTCCCTGAGAAAATTGCCTTGGCGAGAAAGAGGAGTTGAGCTAATTGTAGCCTAATCCCTGGCCCAGAGGCGCTCGGGCAGCCCGGAGCTACATTCTTCTCTTTCTCCATCATCCCTTTCTTCGGGATTATTCTTCTCCTACTCCTAATAAACGACAGGAAGACTTTCATTTAAAGGAGGAGGAGGAGGAATAGGACGAGGGGGAAGGAAGGAAGGAAGATCATCTCATCGATGTTCAAGGTAAGCAAGGACGCCTCCTGCGTGCGCTTCTTTCTTTCTTTCTCCTATGCTTGACAAGCCAGGGTCGAAGCGGCCGTGAACGCAACACACTTTTACATTCTTACGTCCGCAAGATTCCTGCATGCGCGCTTCCGAACTGGACCGGCGAGCGAATATTTGAGTTTTTTTTATTTTTTTTTGCTGGCTTTTTAACACACCGGACTCTCATCTGGACTCGCTGTCTACCATGTTTGAAACGGTAAATGCGATGTTTGTTTTTTAGAAGGATACATGAGGGATTTTAGTGATAATAAGACGCCATGTTGAACATTTGCTTTTTCTGCATGCTAAAATGTGCGTTAGATTAAGGTATTTTAAGGCAAAAGCGTAAAGTTGGCGACTCCAACTCACGACGCCATGGAGTAATTGCCCCATGAATATGCGCTTGGTGGATTGTCGGATTATTAGTCACATTTTTGATGCGTTTTAATATGAGATTAGTCAAATTTTGATCACAAATCTCAGATTGGGAATCCCTGTTTTAACACTTTAGAGGGAAAGTGGCTATTTCTGGTGGTAATAATAATGCTGATTTAACCTTACGTGTACGTGGACATATTTTGGGTCATGTAGCTCGCAAGATGTGAAAATGAGTCAAGTTAATGTTGAGAAATATTCATAAAAATATATAAGCACAGCATGACAACGTTGAAATGGCATTGACGAATTTTAAAAATGCCAACTGCGTGAAACTGATGGCAGATTTGTAATCAGCCACACATAAGTGTAGACAATAAGTTGTGTTTTTTTAACTGCTGCAACAGAAAATGGGGGGAAATGATATTAGTCACATATTAGCAGCATTTTAAAATGGCATCTCTCAAAATTAACCTACTTTGGGTTAGGAACCTCAGTTTGGAAACCCCTGAGTTAACACTTTATATAGCAGGTGACTATATTTAGTAATAATAATTTATTCTATGTGGACATTAGATTTTCGGTCATGTAGATCACAAAATTAGTCAAGTTTGACAAGCTAATGCTGACAAATTTTCAGAAAAACATAGGAAAAGGACTGAAAAGTTCAATAGTAATGGGTGAAAATATATGAATATGTAAGAATATAAAAATGCCAATTGCGTGAACACTAAAGCATACAGAAAAAACTGATGGCAGATTTGTAATCAGCGACGAAAAACTGCTGCAACAGAAAATGGAAAAAAAAAAAAAGTTATATTAGTCTCGTTTTAGCAGCATTTTAAAATGAGATCCCCCTCAAAATTGCCCCATTTTTTTGTCTCGAACCTCAGTTTGGGAACCCCTGCTTTAACACTTTATAGGGCAAGTGCATGGCTATATTTAGTCATAATAAAAACTTATTCTAACATACGTGGACATCAGATTTTGGCTCACGTAGCTCACACGATATTGAAAATTAGGTACTCTGACAAACTAATGTTGACAAATATTCAGGAAAAATGTATTGGCAAAAGGACTGAAAAATGAAAATGATTTTAGCTTAAAATACACAAAAAATGTGTTGAGAATACAACTAACATAAGGATCTAAGAAATGCCAATTGCGTGAAAACTAAAACACACAGGGAAAAAAAACAATGGATGGCAGATTGTAATCAACAATGAATACATTTTTTGAGTTTATTTTTTTGTGACGTTGGTACCATATTGGCATCATTTTAAAATGATATCCCCCTCAAAATATAACCCATTTTTGGTCACAAACCTCAGTTTGGGAACCCCTGCTTGAACACTTTATAGGTCAAGTGGCTATTTTTGGTAGATTTGGGGTCATGTAGCTCACAAGATATTGAAAATTTTTCAACTTTGACAAGCTGACGTTGACAAATATAAAGGAAAAAATGTATAGGGAAAGGACGAAAAGTTAAAATGGTATTGAGTAGAAACCTATGAATATATAAGGATATAAAAATGGCAATTGCGTGAAAACTAAAGCATACAAAAAAAACTGATGGCAGATTTGAAATCAGCGATTAATAACTGTATAGAATAAGTTTGTTTTTTTTTTTTAAAAACTGCTGCAACAGAAAATGAAAAAGTAATATTAGTGACATATTAGCAGCATTTTACAATTATATCTGTCAATATTAACCTATTTTTGGTCACGAACCTCAGGGCAAGTGGCTATATTTGGTAGATTTTGGGTCATATAACTCACAAGATATTGATATTTTTTTCGAATTAACAAGCTAATGTTGACAAATATTCAGGAAAAAAATTATAGGAAAGGGACTGAAAAGTTAAAATGTTATTGGGTACAAACATATTTATATATAAGGATAAAAAATGGCAATTGCGTGAACATTAAAGCATACAGAAAAAAAAAACTGATGGCAGATTTGTAATCAGTGATTTATAATTGGATAGAATATGTCTGATTAAAAAAAAAAACTGCAATAGTGAATGAAAAAAAGTCATTTTAGTGACACATTAGCGGCATTTTAAAAAGATATCTGTCACCTATTTTGGGGTCACAAACCTTAGTTTGGGAACCCCTGGTTTAACACTTTATAGGTCAATTGGCTGTTTTTGGTAGCTTTGGGGTCATGTAGCTCACAAGATATTGAAAATTTGTCAACTTTGACAAGCAAATGTTGACAAATATTCAGGAAAAAATGTATAGGAGAAGGACTGAAAAGTTAAAATGATTTTGGGTACAAACATATAAACATCGAAGGATATAAAATGGCAATTGTGTGAACACTAAAGCATACAGGGGAAAAAACATACCAAATTGTAATCGACAATGAATACATTTATACAATTATTTTATTTTTTAAAGTGATGTTAGTAACGTATTTGCATCATTTTAAAATGAAATCCCCTTCAGAATTAACCCGTTTTTGGTCACGAACCTCAGTTTGGGAACCCCTGCTTTAACACTTTATAGTGCAAGGGGCTATATTTGGTAATAATAATAATAAAAATAAATTATTCTAACGTAAGTGGACATCAGATTTTGTGTCATGTACCTCACAAGATATTGAAAATGAGTCAACTTTGACAAGCTATTGTTGACAAATATTCAGGAAAAAATGTAATGGAAAAGGACTGAAAAGTTAAAATGGTATTGGGTGCAAATTTATGAATATATAAGGATATAAAAATGCCATTTGCGTGAACACTAAATCATACAGAAAAAAAAACTGATGGCAGATTTGTAATCAGCGATGAAAAAATTCATTAAGTTTAATTTTATTAAGAAAAAAATGTTTTGTTTTTTTTTTTAACATATTTGCATCATTTTAAAATGACATCCCTTCAAAATTAACCCATTTTTGTTCATGAACCTCAGTTTGGGAACCTCCGCTTTAACCCTTTAAAGGGCAAGTGACTATTTTTGGTTTGGGAGAGAAAAAAAAAAAAAAAAAACATCATAAAGAACTGGCATCCACATCGACATCACATTTTGGACACACATATGCGTCCAAATATAAGGATGCCAGGTCTCAATTATCCTAATATTATGTGTTGTTATTAGGGCTGTCAAAATTATCGCATTAATGGGTGGTAATTCATTTTTTAAATTAATCACGTTAAAATATTTGACGCATTTAACGCACATGCCCCGCTCAAAGAGATTAAAATGACAGCACAATGTCATGTCCACTTACTTGTTACTTGTGTTTTTTGGTGTTTTGTCGCCCTCTGCTGGCGCTTGAGTGCGATTGATTTTATGGGTTTCAGCACCATGAACAATGGCGAGCTACTAGTTTATTTGTTGATTGAAAATTTTTAAAAAATTTTATTAAAACGAAAACATCAAGAGGGGTTTCAATATAAAATTTCTATAACTTGTACTAACATTTATCTTTTAAGAACTACAAGTCTTTCTATCCATGGATTGCTTTAACAGAATGTTAATAATGTTAAGGCCATCTTGCTGATTTATTGTTATAATAAACAAATACAGTAATTATGTACAGTATGTTGAATGTATATATCCGTCTTTGTCTTATCTTTCCATTCCAACAATAATTTGCAGAAAAATATGGCATATTTTAGAGATGGTTTTAATTGCGATTAATTAATTTTTAAGCTGTGATTAACTCGATTAACATTTTTAATCGTTTGACAGCCCTAGTTATTATCAATCTTTTTTGTACATATACTGTTCAAAAATATTATTTTTCGAAATCGAAATGCACTCAAAAGTTGATTTATTATTGTCATTGACGGCAATTCACGTCCAGTTCATTTAAACTGTGACGCTCCTTTTTCCACTGCTATTAATGCCTCTCCCAGTCAAAATGAATTGGACGTCGATCTCCGTCAATGGCGGACAATGAGTAAAATCAGCGTTTAAAAGAACAGGCTTTAACTCAAATGTGTCTACACTTTGATACAGCAGCTATATTCGCTTGTCCTATACAAACAAAGATGAGTATTGTGCCACCCCCCCCTAAACTTCTCAAGTCTCCTTTTCCCAGGATTTGGAACGTAATCCCTTCCTCATGTAATCGTATTAGAGCAACATGATACTCCAAGTGAGGCAGGCAGCACCCAAGGAAAAAGAAAGAAAAAAACCTTCACCCTCTCTTAAGGCTAAAGAATTTTTTCACTCGCAAATTGTGCAAATAACAAGCCGATCAATTGTGTTGATTTAGCGATGGGTGAAATTCAATCATTTCAGCGTGGGCTTTTTTTTCTTTAAATGTGGCTTTAAACCTCGCGGGGAAGAAACATGTCAGCCATTATAAAGTGACCGCAATCCATGTGACCTTTAGCCGCACGTGATCCTCTCGCTTTGAGTTCACTATGGCAGAAACAAATCCCTAATTTGAGTTCTGACACTGGGAACTTTTAGGTTTGAGCTGCTCCATGTTGCGGATAGTGGAGAAACTTTACAACGTTTTATAGATATAGTGCAGTGGTAAATAGCTAAAAATGCTGGCTGTTTAGTAAATTCATGCTTTTTGACATTTGATTGTCGAGCTCAGGGGTCTCCAAATAAATTGGCAGGAGGTCCAGTAGTGGGCCAGAACATGGTCAAATTTGAGTTGTGATTTAACTCGGACTAAAAATACCAAAAACATGGAAGTATATTGTCAAGACTGGCCCATTTTGAAGTGGTTAAAAAGTAGGGCTGCAGCTATCAATTATTTGGCAATCGATTACCGTAATTTTCGCACGATAAGGCGCACCTGACTATAAGCTGCCACCCTCCAAATTTGATACGAAAACGGCATTTGTTCATAGATAAGCCGCTCTGGACTATAAGCCGCAGCTGTCCTCACCGTATTATGGGATATTTCATCCAAAATGTGACAAATTAGTAAATGTCAGTTGTAAGAAGAACCATGGTGTGATCAGTGTTACCAGGAGGAAGATATGTCCATCTATCTTTTTTTTTTTTTTTTTTAATCAATATGATGTATACTACTTGTTTTTGGATAGTTATTTGGAGAAGGGGTAGTCAGGGGTACTCAACTCATTCACTCCCAACCATTTTCACAGGAAAAACCCCCTTCGCTCCCGGCCATTTAATTTGATTTTGACTGATTTTGCAAGGCCCACAGAAAATTCAGTTCTATTGCTATATAAACATGGAACCCAACAAAAAAAAGATTACTCTCTTCTTTCAGCAGGAAAAAAAATAAGTTCAGATCTTTTTCCATTCTTTAGATATCAGCATTGGAAAATAGCTTAGTTTGAGCAATTTCCCATTTTTGATTAAAAAAAACACAGAAATTAAGGTTTTTGTACAAGCATACATATCAAACATAACTTTAACTTTAACACAGCTACGTCAAACGATTAACATTTTTAATCGAGTTAATTACAGCTTAAAAATTAATTAATCGTAATTAATCGCAATTCAAACGATCTCTAAAATATGCCATATTTTTCTGTAAATTATTGTTGGAATGGAAAGATAAGACACAAGATGGATATATACATTCAACATACGGTACATAAGTACTGTATTTGTTTATTATAACAATAAATCAACAAGATGGCATTAACATTATTAACATTCTGTTAAAGCGATCCATGGATAGAAAGACTAGCGTTGTACTTTGGAGCAAACTTGCATCAGAACCTAGAGATGTCTCTTGTGAAAAAAGACATAAAAGACGTATAAATACGTTTTGGGGACACTGAAACAATTAAATATAGAATGTATTTATCCATTTTTGGGAGCAAATGGATTAACTGGTAACACTTTATTTGACAGCGCCATCATACGACTGTCATAAGACCAAATGAGCCACCATGAAGCTTTGAATTATTTGGCTGCAAAGCTTCATTGCTTCAAGAAGCTTCATTTGGCCATCACTGCTCCCCTGTGGGAGACAGTCAACCTCTGCTGCCACCTGCTGTCAAGACTGCTGTTGTCCAACATGCCTCCAAGCATGCATTGCAGCGGTACAGATGTAAATAACAATCAAAATTCATACTATGTGCTAATTATTTATTCAGTTACTGTTCTAGTTGTTTCATTAACTGCAAGGTATGGTATTTGGTAACACTTTATTTGACAGTGGCAACATAAGTGTCATTAGTCAATCAAAAGAAATATGAAATGACACTATCATGAGCATTAATTAATGCTTATAGCAGATGTCATTTAGTGTTATCTGACAAATTATCTCACTTTTGAATGGATGTAAAAGATACGGAGTTAGAAACATAATTTGCAGGATGACACTTCATGACATCTCTCATAAGCATTCAGTAATGCCACGGGCGTAGGTTTGGTCTCAACATTCGTAGGGACGCTATAACAGTATAACTGCAGGTACAATATTTGCTGGGGACGGGAGATTAATAAGATCAAAGAGATTGGGTACATTCCTCAAAAATAGCTGGTTCCTACGTAAAAATGAAAAAAAGTTTAAATTATTTTCATGAGGGAAAGTCATTTTTCAAAATGCTGGCTTCATATAAAGGAAATTTACAGTGGTTGTGTTTTTGTGTTTTGTTTTGGGGGGTAGAAAAATGAGCATAAGCTACAAATCCATCCATCCATCCATCCATTATCTTCCGCTTGTTCCGGGGTCGGGTCGTGGGGGCAGCAGCTTTAACAGGGAAGCCCAGACTTTCCTTTCCCCAGCCACTTCAACCAGCTCCTCCGGCGGGATCCCAAGGCTTTCCCAGGCCAGCCGAGAGACATAGTCTCTCCAGCGTGTCCTGGGTCGTCCCCGGGGCCTCCCGCCGGTGGGACATGCCCGGAACACCTCTCCAGAGAGGCGTCCGGGAGGCATCCGAACCAGATGCCGGAGCCACCTCAGCTGGCTCCTCTCTACGCGGAGGAGTAGCGGCTCGACGCCGAGTCCCTCCCGGATGACCGAGCTTCTCACCCTATCTCTAAGGGAGAGCCCGGACACCCTGCGGAGGAAACCCATTTCGGCCGCTTGTATCCGGGATCTTGTTCTTTCGGTCACGACCTAAAGCTTGTGACCATAGGTGAGGGTGGGAACGTAGATCGACTGGTAAATCGAGAGCTTTGCCTTTCGGCTCAGCTCCTTCTTCACCACTACAGAACGGTGCAGAGTCCGCATTACTGCAGACGCCGCACCGATTCGCCTGTCGATCTCCCGCTCCCTCCTACCGTCACTCGTGAACAAAACCCCAAGATACTTGAACTCCTCCACTTGGGGCAGGATCTCATCCCCGACCCGGAGAGGGCACTCCACCCTTTTCCGACTGAGGACCATGGTCTCAGATTTGGAGGTGCTGATCTTCATCCCAACCGCTTCACACTCAGCTGCGAACCGCTCCAGTGAGAGTTGGAGGTCACTGCGTGATGAAGCCAATAGCACTAAATCATCTGCAAAAAGCAGAGATTCAATGCTGAGGTCACCAAACCCGACCCCCTCAACGCTTCGGCTGCACCTAGAAATTCCGTCCATAAAAATTATGAACAAAATCGTTGACAAAGGGCAGCTTTGGCGGAGTCCAACCCTCACTGGGAACGAATTCGACTTACTGCTGGCAATGCGGACCAAACTCTCACACCGGTCGTAGAGGGACCGAACAGCCCTTACCAAGGGGCTCGGTACCCCGTACTCCCGGAGCACCCCCCACAGGACTCCCCGAGGCACACGGTCGAACGCCTTCTCCAGATCCACAAAACACATGTAGACTGATCGGGCGAACTCCCATGCACCCTCGAGGACCCTGCCGAGGGTGTAGAGCTGGTCCACTGTTCCACGGCCGGGACGAAAACCACACTGCTCCTCCTGAATCCGAGATTCGACTTCTCGGCGGACTCTCCTCTCCAGCACCCCTGAATAGACTTTACCAGGGAGGCTGAGGAGTGTGATCCCTCTATAATTGGAACACACCCTCCGGTCCCCCTTCTTAAAAAGGGGGACCACCACCCCGGTCTGCCAATCCAGAGGCACTGTCCCCGATGTCCACGCGATGTTGTAGAGACGTGTCAGCCACGACACCCCTACAACATCCAGAGCCTTCAGGAACTCCGGGCGGATCTCATCTACCCCCGGAGCCTTGCCACCGAGGAGCTTTCCAACCGCCTCAGTGACTTCAACCCCAGAGATCGAAGAGCCCACCACGGAGTCCCCAGACTCTGCTTCCTCAAAGGAAGGCGTGTCGGTGGAATTGAGGAGGGCCTCGAAGTATTCTCCCCACCGGCTCACGACGTACCGAGTCGAGGTCAGCAGTACACCATCTTCACTATACACAGTGTTAATGGTGCACTGCTTTCCCCTCCTCAGGCGCCGGATGGTGGACCAGAATTTCCTCGAAGCCGTCCGGAAGTCGTTTTCCATGGCTTCGCCGAACTCCTCCCATGTCCGGGTTTTTGCCTCGGCGACCGCCGAAGCCGCAGTCCGCTTGGCCAGCCGGTACCTGTCAGCTGCCTCAGGAGTCCCACAGGCCAAAAAGGCCCGATAGGCCTCCTTCTTCAGCTTGACGGCATCCCTTACCGCTGGTGTCCACCAGCGGGTTCGGGGATTGCCGCCACGACAGGCACCAACCACCTTACGGCCACAGCTCTGATCGGCCGCCTCAACAATGGAGGTGCGGAACATGGCCCACTCGGGCTCAATGTCCCCCACCTCCCCCGGGACAAGGGAGAAGTTCTGCCGGAGGTGGGTGTTGAAACTCTTTCTGACAGGGGATTCTGCCAGACGTTCCCAGCAGACCCTCACAATACGTTTGGGCCTGCCAGGTCTGGCCAGCATCTTCCCCCGCCATCGGAGCCAACACACCACCAGGTGGTGATCAGTTGACAGCTCCGCCCCTCTTTTCACCCGAGTGTCCAAAACATGCGGCCGCAAGTCCGATGACACGATTACGAAGACGATCATCGAACTGCGGCCTAGGGTGTCCTGGTGCCAAGTGCACATATGGACACCCCTATGTTTGAACATGGTGTTCGTTATAGACAAACCGTGACGAGCACAGAAGTCCAATAACAGAACACCACTCGGGTTCTGATCGGGGGGGCCGTTCCTCCCAATCACGCCCCTCCAGGTCTCACTGTCATTGCCCACGTGAGCGTTGAAGTCCCCCAGTAGAACGAGGGAGTCCCCAGAGGGGGCGCTCTCTAGCACACCCTCCAAGGACTCCAAAAAGGGTGGGTATTCTGAACTGCTGTTCGGTGCAAAAGCACAAACAACAGTTAGAACCCGTCCCCCCACCCGAAGGCGGAGGGAGGCTACCCTCTCGTCTACCGGGGTAAACCCCAATGTACAGGCGCCAAGCCGGGGGGCAATAAGTATGCCCACACCCGCCCGGCGCCTCTCACCATGGGCAACTCCAGAGTGGAAGAGAGTCCAACCCCTCTCGAGAGGATTGGTACCAGAACCCAAGCTGTGTGTGGAGGAGAGTCCGACTATATCTAGCTAAGCTACAAATAGAAATATATATTTTAAATGATGTAGAAAATACATTTTAATTTATGAATAAATGCACAAAATGCACAGTTGAATTAACGTTAACAGTAAAAAACATACAACAAGACACCTCTCTAAACAGCTTTCTACTCGTTTTACAGGTTAGCAAGTTCACACAGTTTAATGTTATGCTAACATTGATGCAGGTCAGACTTTCAGTAGCAAAATTAGAGGCGTGTTCCCCACCTCCACAACATTGACGTCTTTTTACATTACTTACAGTGGCTGCTGCTGCTGGCCGAAAAAAAACTTCTAATATTCTTCCTCTTTAAAGGGGGCGGAGAAGGCAGCATGTTGACATGCATTTCTGTCGGGATTGTGTGAATGAGGGGGATCTAGTCATCAGCCAATCAAAATGTGTGTTTGAAGGGAAAAATGGACTTGCACATTCAGCAAGTGATAAGAGATAAAACTAAGTCTGGACATAATGAAAGTAATTCACTCAATTATGGTCGGGTCATTTATATCCTTACAACATATGGGAAGACAATCTGAATTACCTGTATAACTGAATTCATTTTATAATGCAAATAAGGTTGCTTAAAAGTTGGTGGGGACAATTTGAGCATCCTGAAAAGTTGGTAGTGTTATGTCCCTACCGTCCTGATGCAAACTTACGCCCTTGAGTAATGCCCATGATAGTGTCATGTCGTAATTATGACAGTCTAATGACGCCCAAAGTCAAAGTGTTACCAAAAGCCAAAACAAGCAATTAAAGAAAAAACTGGAACAGTGACTGAACAAATAATTTGCACAGAACGTGAATTTTGATTGTTATTTACATCTGTAGCGCTGCAATGCATACTAGTAGGCACAAGTTGCCTATTTACTTAAATAAATCAACAAATAAGCCACACTGGACGAGAAGCCACAGGATTCAAAATGAAGGAAAAAAGTAACGCTTACAGTCCGGAAATTACAGTAATCTATCGATTACGCATTACAAATATTTGATGCGTTGCAGAGTAGATTTTAGGATATGTAAAGCAAACAAGTGTTTATGCTTGCAACGATATTTATTTTGGATTGCTAAGATTACGCTTCCAAAAGAGCATTAAATGTGAATGCAAAATATAATTCCTGAGTGTTTCTTCAAACAATACAGAATTGCAATTTCATTCCACAAGAGCAATAAATGCATTTAAAAACCTGATCTTAGCCTCAAAAGCTGTTTTTAAAAAAATGAATAAATGAGGATCTACATACAACAAAAGAAGAATTGGCTAACTTGTGTAGCAAAAGTCCGCTAGCTTAAATGCTATGAAATGCTAATTATTATTATTATTCATTCATTCATTTTCCATGCCGCTTATTCCTCACGAGGGTCGCGGAGGTGCTGGAGCCTATCCCAGCTAACTTCGGGCAGTAGGCAGGGGACACCCTGAATTGGTTGCCAGCCAATCGCAGGGCACAAGGAGACACACAACCATTCACGCACACACTCACACCTATGGACAATTTAGAGTGTTCAATCAGCCTACCATGCATGTTTTTGGGATGTGGGAGGAAACCGGAGTTCCCGGAGGAAACCCACGCAGGCACGGGGAGAACATGCAAACTCCACACAGGAAGGCCGAAGCCCGGGATTGAACCCTTGATCTCAGAACTGTGAGGCAGACGTGCTAACCACTCAGCCACCGTGCCGCCCATTATTATTATTATTTTTTTTTTTTACAATGCTCTTAACAATTTTTTTGAAACACATATTCCCACAATAATAAATATACTTCTAAAATAAATAACAGATGCATAAACGAACATATTAGCGCAAACAAAAACTTACCTTATGTTGGTCTTAACAGGGAGCAGCTGGATTCAGCCATGTTAGACGAGTTCTGGCATATTCACTCTTGCCACTAAAGAGCATGTGTATCCACCCAAATCAATAAAACTAACAGCAAACACTTTCAAAACAAACCATGACAACACCACTCTGATTAAACAAATCATTGAATCAGCAAAATTTTAATGCGAAACACTTTTCTAATCGAATTACTCAAGTTAATAGATTTATTGCTGCAGCACTAGTAAAAACCCACACTCGAAAACGGGTCATTTTTACCGCGTGTTAAGAAAAATGTCTTTTTTTTTTTTTTTTTTTATTGAAAACATATAGAATTTTAACAATGATGCTTTTATCTTTTTCTTTCAGTAGATTTTGCCGAAAATTTCTCAAATACAGTATTCATTTGTTTTGTTCAAATACACTGATCTACAACCAAAATGTTTCCTGGATAATAATAGTGAGATTTTACCAAATTTGGGTCACCAAAAAAAAAAAAAAAAAATGATGTCAAAAGTGTCAACTGGCTATAGTTTATTAGCGATACGATATCTGGCTGAAATGTTAAAATCAAGCAATTTAGGTAAAAATGAGGCATTGAAATGGAAATGATTGCTTCTGGGTACACTATCTAAAAAAAACAAAACACCGATTTCCCCACCTTTTTGGAATGCACAATCATGCCTACACTGATATATCATATCTAGACTACTACACTGATGACTACACCCCTGTCAAATGTAGCAACTTGTGAAACTGATGTAAAACTGACTCGTTCGACATACTGAGGTAAAACTTATTCACCGAAAAATATGGTATATCATATATATACAGTGAGGAAAGTAAGTATTTGAACACCCTAAGTTCTCCCACTTACAAATGATGGGCTGGTTTGAACTTTTCATGATGCAATCATGTGATAAAAATAGGACACCTTTTAAATATTCATTTCTTTATTAAGAAATGTTCACATATCAATGTCTGATCTTGTTTTTCCATATCTCTGGAAAATAAAGTGATTTAATAGAAGGTAAACAACAAAAGTTAACATTGTTTTACTGATTAATCCAAATATATCATCAAAAATGCGTATTCTAACTGAGGAAAAAGTTAGGACACCCTACCACCTAATAGCTAGTGTTACCCCATTTGGCTGAAATAAAATCAGTGAGACGCTTTTTGTAGCCATCTACCAGTCTATGCCATTGGTCTGAAGAAAGTTAGCCCTACTCTTCAACGCAGAATACTTTCAACAGTGACTGACTGTGGAAGTGAGAGAGAACAGCATGGTGAGATCAAAGGAACTGTCTGAGGCTTTCAGAAAGAAGATTGTAGATGCTTTGTCGTCTGGTAAGGGATTTCAAAAGATCTCAAAAGAATACAAATCAGCCATTCCACTGTTTGGAAAATAGTCTACAAGTGGAGGACATGCAAAACAATTGCCAACATGCCCAAGTCTGGCCATCCGAGCAAGTTCACCCCGATAGCAAACCTCAAGGTGCTAAAAGAAGTCTCCAAAAACCCTAAAATGTCATCATGGGAGACAGCAGACTCTTGCTATTGTTGATGTGAAAGTGCATGCCTCTACAATCAGAAAGAGACTTAACAAATTTACCTACATGGGAGGTGTGCAAAGAGGAAACCTTTGCTCACCAAGAAGAACATGAAGGCCACACTGAAGTTTGCCAGAGAGAATGTAGACAAAGACTAGAACTTCTAGAATAATTTTCTTTGGACAGATGAATCCAAATTTTAGTTATTTGGACACCAGAACAGAGAACATGTTTGGCGTAAACCCAATATAGCATTCCAGGAAAAGAACCTCATACCAACTGGTGGAAGTGTAATAGTTTGGGGATGCTTTGCTGTAGCAGGACCTGGCCAGCTCACCATCATAGAATCCATCATGAATTCTATCGTGTATCAGAGGTTGCTTGAGGAACATTTAAGATTATCTGTGGAAAAACTAAAGCTGAAATGAAATTGGACTCTGCAACATGACAATGACCCAAAATATACCAGTAAATTCACCAAGGACAGGCTGAAAAGGAAGAAATGGAGAGTCTTGGAATGGCCGAGTCAAAGCCCAGATCTTAATCCAATTGAGGTGCTGTGGGGTGACTTGAAATGACCAATGTTGAAGACTAGTAGATGGCTACAAAAACCATTTCACTAAAGTTATTTCAGCCAAAGGGAGTAACACAAGCTATTAAGTGGTAGGGTGTCCTAACTTTTTCCTCAGTTGGAATATGCATTTTTGTTGATGTATTTGGTTTAATGAGTAAAACAATGTTCATTTTTGTTGTTTACCTTCTATTAAATTGCTTTATTTTCCAGAGATATAGAAAAACAAGATCAGACATTGACATGTAAACATTTCTTAATAAAGAACTGAATATTTAATGGGGTGTCCTAATTTTTTCACATGACAGTATTTACCGAAAAATATGGTATATCATATATTTATATGGCGGAAAACACTCAGGTGCCTTGAAGTTCCGCTATGAGACCCCCAATTTGGCCAAATTTCAAAATTGTTGTTATACATCATTGGAAAGCTGAAAATCTCAATTTTCTGGGGGAAGAAAAACTTTGAATAGGAGTAAATTAAAAAAAAATTTCAACAACAAAACCCTAACTGGAGGTGAGAGCATGAAAGAGCACAATTAAAGACGCCATGATTTTAACGAAATATTGTCGCGTACTTACCTTGTTCCAATCCCAAAACTACATGTAGCATACAGCATATCACCGAGTGTCAAGACACAGCTATGAATGGCCACAGCTGGATTTTTGGGGGTTTTACGGGTGAAACATTGTAATATAACAAGGGTTCGCGATGCAGAAATTGCAGACATCATGGAGTAATTGAGATTTTCATTTTCATATATTTACCCTTTTAATATTTTTTTTTGTTTGTTTGGATCGATTATTTATCTTATAAAATATTGGGGAAAATGAGACAGTAACAAAAAATATATAATTAAGTGATACTCATGAGTTAGATATGACTTTATTACAGACGCCATTTTTTTCATTGTGACTTAATTTGTTAAAAGTTTAAAATATGCAAGTGACTAATTTTTAAAGTCGTTTTTTTTTTTCTTTCTTTTTTTTTAATAAATATTAGACATCAATTAATGATTCCAAGCTAAAAATGACAGACATTTGGAATAATAAATACCATTACTTACCTTAATTTTATGGCTAGGTTGAAACAAAAGCGGTTGCGTGACATCTGTAAACGGGGGTTTCCAGGGTAAAACGGACAAATTAAAAATAGTTCAGAGTGTTAGTGCACCATGAATCTGCTATGGCAGCATATAGACATATTATTCTATTAAACACAACAGTTATTTTGGCTTAAAATACAGCAGTTTATTTTAAAGAAGATTGCAAGAGCAGAAACGGCTGTGTTTTCCACCATATACAGTGAGGAAAATAAGTATTTGAACACCCTAAATTCTCCCACTCAGAAATGATGGGCAGGTTTGAACTTTTCATGGTAGTTGCTTGTCCACTGTGAGAAACAATGTTAAAAAAAATAAAAAATTATTCGTATTATACTGCTGCAAGTATTTTAACACCTGTCATTTTGCTAGAATTGTGAGCACACACATTTTGAGATGACTAAAATATGACTAAGATTAATAAGTATTATCATCCGAAAGACTAAGACTAAAAAATTAACACAGGTGCCAAAAATAACACTGGTTAGTATGATCTGTCATAATAATAATTAAGATCTCTACAAAAATGCAACTTATATCCAGAGTGACATATATTTTACATTTCTCTTCTGGTGCGACTTATACAACGAAAAAATACGGTAAATCATTTGTTATACAGTCCCTGACAAAAGTCTTGTCACTTATCCATTTTGTAGAAACAATTGCAAATAACCTGACTATTAATTATTCAATTGGTTTCAGAAATGGCTCATATGAAAGCTAAGACCCTCCCAAATTATGTTGAATCTACAAAAATATATTTGTTTCACTGAAAAAAGATTAATCATTTAACCAAATTTTGGCAATCCAAAAGTTTTGTCGCCTATCGAAAGTAGTGTGAAAATTGAACAAAAAAGGTACTTCAAATACAAAAATATGTTACATAACATTAAGCGAATTAAGTATTGGTGCTGTGAGATCCAAATTTATTATTTTGTATGATTTCCATGGGCTTGAAGGACTGCATCCATGTGGTTCGGCAAGGATTCATACAATTTATTGATGAAGTCATCAGGAACATCAAAGAAAGCAGTCTTGCAAGCCTTCCAGAGTTCATCAACATTCTTGGGTTTCGTCTTCCATGCTTCCTCTTTCATCCTACCCCAGACATGCTCAATGATGTTCATGTCTGGTGACTGGGCTGGCCAGTCCTGGAGGATTTTGATCTTCTTTGCCTTGAGGAACTTTGAGGCGATGGAGCACCATCCTGCTGCAGAATTTGTCCCTTTTTATGGTTAGGAATGTAAGAGGCAGCTAAGATTTGTTGAAATTTGCAGATCCCTCAGGGTGCAGACAATTAAAAAACTGTGTGGCATTTGCCAAGGCCCACAGACTGTCTTAAGGATGGGCACTGGAAAAGTGGCAAAAGGTGGATTTTTCAGATGAATCTTCCATTAAATTACAACACAGTCGCCGCAAATATTGCAGGAGACCTACTGGAGATCCGAGATTCACTCAGAAAACATTGAAGTTTGGTGGCAAAATCATGGCCTGGGGTTACATCCAGTATGGGGTTGTGCGAAAGATCTGCAGGGTGGAAGGCAACATAAATAGTCCGAAATATCAACAAATCTAAACTGCCTCTTACATTCCTAACCATAAAAAGGGACAAATTCTGCAGCAGGCTGGTGCTCCATCGCATACTTCAATCTTTACCTCAAAGTTCCTCAAGGCAAAGAAGATCAAGATCCTCCAGGAGTGGCCACGCCAGTCACCAGACATGAACAGGATGAAAGAGGAAGCATGGAAGACGAAACCCAAGAATGTTGATGAACTCTGGGAGGCATGCAAGACTGCTTTCTTTGATGTTCCTGATGACTTCATCAATAAATTGTAAGAATCCTTGCCGAACCGCATGAATGCAGTCCTTCAAGCCCATGGAAGTCATACAAAATTTTAAATTTGGATCTCACAACACCATTACTTAATTCGCTTATGTTATGTAACATATTTTTTATTTAAAGTACATTTTTTTTGTTCAATTTTCTCTGTACTTTCTGTAGGCGACAAAACTTTTGTCTTGCCAAAAATTGACCTTTATGTCTTCATTAAATGAGAAATCCTTTTTCAGTGAAACAAATATATTTTTGTACATTCAACATCATTTGGGAGGGTCTTAGCTTTCATATGAGCCATTTCTGAAACCAAATGAATAATTAAAATTCAGGTTATTAGCAATCGTTTCTACAAAATGGATAAGCGACAAGACTATTGTCAGGGACTCTATAACAGAAATGTGAATTATGTCAGAGTTTGAACAAAAAACTCTTTACCGTATTTTTTGGTGTATAAGTCGCACCAGAAGAGAAATGTAAAATATATGTCACTCTGGATATAAATTGCATTTTTGTAGAGAATTTGCATTATTATTGTGTATTATTATATATTATATTACCGGATTGGCCCGAATAAAAGAAACGAGACTGAAAAAGAGGGTGTCGTCTTATAATTGCAGTCTAGACATTATACCCATTCACAACGCTAGATGGCGACAGATATCATTGATGTTCTGTCATGACAGATCTCAGCTTGTTTCAAGACTACAGTTACAGTTCGACTTTGATGGTTAATGCAGTTTTGTTGTTTTATCACAATAGATTGGTTTATTTACGTTTCAAAAAACCAGAAGCCATTCATGTACAAATGTGATAGCACTTTAGTTTACATATTTAAATGTTCAGATATTAAGATTTGATTGAGGCAAAATACCATGCTGTTTCTCTCAAATATATTGGTATAATCATTTGTTTCGGACGTACTGTAATTATTTCCTGTATAGAAATTAAAAAGTATTTGATACACTGCCAATGGGAAAACCCATTGGCAGTGTATCAAATACTTGTTCTCCCCACTGTATATATTATATTTTATAATTAGGGCTGTCAAAATTATCGCGTTAACGGGCGGTAATTAATTTTTTTAATGAATCACGTTAAAATATTTGACACAAATAATGCACATGCCCCGCTCAAACATTAAAATGACAGCAGAGTGAAATGTGTACTTGTTGTGTTTTTATGAGTTTTGTCACCCTCTGCTGGCGCTTGGGTGCGACTGAATTTTATAGGCTTCAGCACCCATGAGCATTGTGTAAGTAATTACTGGCATCAACAATGGCGGGCTAATAGATTATTTTTTGATTGAAAATTTTACAAATCTTATTAAAACGAAAACCGTAAGAGGGGTTTTAATATAAAATTTCTATAACTTGTAGTAACATTCGTCTTTCTATCCATGGATCGCTTTAACAGAATGTTAATAATGGTATTACCATCTTGTTGATTTATTGTTATAATAAACAAATACAGTACTTATGTACCGTATGTTGAATGTACATATCCATCTTGTGTCTCATCTTTCCATTCCAACAATAATTTACAGAAAAATATGGCATATTTTATAGATGGTTTGAATTGCGATCAATTACGATTAATTAATGTTTAAGCTGTAATTAACGCAATTAAAATTTTTAATCGTTTGACACCCCTAATTATAATGTATACTCATTCGCTGTTGTGAATCTAGCGCCATCAATGGGAGCCACAGAGTTAAACCACCGCCCTAGAAAGGGTTAAACACGGATGCGATCACTCTGTACTCCCTCTTTTTTTTTGTCTCAGTCTTCAAGTGAAGACCCCCCTCCCCTCTCACTCCCACACTGGTGTGTCTGGGTGCATCACATCTCTCCCATAATGCGACCTTTAATTAGAATATTGCAGCAGCAGTTTGTTTTATTCCCCTAGAGGCTGACACCTAGCATCCCTCCCTCTCTTTCTTTCTCTCACTCTCACTTGTCTATCTGTCTGTCGTTCCCTCTCTCTAATAAGCATCCTCCTCCTATCCTCGCCCGCGGCGCCGAGCCCAAAAGATGCAAACATACTTAATTAGAGGCGCCGCGGTGTAGTAATACGCAGGCGAGGGGGACGCGACCAGGCAGTCATGGAAGTGATCTGATCGGGAAGGGTATCGGCTTGATTTTTGGGGAGCACTGTAGGATTTCTCTTATTCCGTATTTCCTAAATCTTCATCTTTTTTTAGTTACTTCACGTTTTTCTCCAATGGCTTTTTTGTACACTTGCTTCCAGGAGGGGCGAAGCATGTCGCGGCTTTCTCTGACCCGGTCCCCGGTCTCCCCGCTGGCCGCCCAGGGTATCCCTCTGCCGGCGCAGCTCACCAAAGCTAATGCGCCCGTGCACATCGACGTGGGCGGGCACATGTACACCAGCAGCTTGGCCACGCTTACCAAGTACCCCGACTCAAGGTAAAGGAAGTTTTGTCTTTGTCCGCCCTTGTATGATGATGAACTTGTTTTTTTATTGTTCCTAAATAGTAAACACCATGTTTTTTGTAAAATAAGGTGAGCCTACTAAATTATTGTAACTCTTTCGTCATAAAAACTCGTCAACTTTTTTGTCTTAACCATATTTTCCGACTGTAAATCACCTTTTTTTTCCCCATAGTTTGAGTGGGCCTGCGACTTATACTCAGATGTGACTTATATTTGCTATTTTTTATTCTCACTGACATCCACGAGAATGGGTGTATCAGAAGTGACGGTGAAGACGAAGACTTGAATGGTAGTTATTTGGATCAAATTGGCGAGTTTGTTAACCCTTTGACACCAAAGCCTATTTTGGCCGAATTTGCCTGCATTTGATGTTGCTTTTATATTTCAAAGAAAAAAAAATGTTCACAATGGCCAAGTTGGGTCCGTTTTTTTCAGGACAACTTGAACTTCATGTCCAAACTGTTGTTTTCTTCACTGGCCAATTAGAATCCACATTTTGGACCCAAAAAGACAAAAAAAAAAATCCCAAAATTTCAAAATTTGTAGTGTTGATGTCCCACTGACAACCAAACATGCTCGACCAACCGTTTTGAAGCTCGATAATATGTATTCAACTTGTTAGGATAAGCATTCAATAGAAAAAAAAAAAAAGATTTAATTGTTTTATGTTTGGTAATTCAACACAAACAGCAAGTATTGTCATAGGCGTTTTTGGCCTTTACACATACTATGGTCAAAACAGGTTATATAGAGTGCAAAATAGTGAAGGGAAAAAAATTATATATATCATCTAACACAAAAAATGGTTTGGAGGATACCTCTGTGAAGTTAGGTGCTGTACCCATCACCTTATCAAAAATACATACGTACAGTACATGCACTCAAGCTTCTCGAACACACATCTATATAAAAATTGAAAAGATTTTAGTGAAGAAAAAATATTAGGGCTGTAAAACGATTAAAATTTTTAATCGAGTTAATCACAGCTTAAAAATTAATTAATCGTAATTAATCGCAATTCAAACCATCTCTAAAATATGCCATATTTTCTGTAAATTATTGTTGGAATGGAAAGATAAGACGGATATATACATTCAACATACTGTACATTTGTACTGTATTTGTTTTTTATAACAATAAATCCACAAGATGGCATTAACATTATAAACATTCTTTCTGTGAAAGGTATCCACAGTTAGAAAGACTTGTACTTACATTTATCCTTTAAGAATTACAAGTCATAATAATTTTTGATAGTTTATATATTTTGACTAAATATTGCCATCTAGTGTATTTGTTGAGCTAATGTAATGTTTAAATAGAGTTTGCCTAAGCCGAGTATTATTTTGCATTGCTATTTGGAATGCCAGTTCTCTTTGCATAGAGCGCTTTTCTTTTGTGAACATTATTTTTTGGGGAGAGTTAGGAATATCATTTTTTTGTGCTTTCACCAAATGATACTGTAGCGACTTAACTGTTCTTAACTGCCCAAATGCATGATGGGAAGTTGACCATGCAACCATGACTGTCAGTGGTGGCAGTAAATGGTATATTTTCTCTGTGTTGTGATCAACACATGGTGTTAAGAAAAAGCTTTTCCCCACGCTGCTTGCCACAACATTTCTAATTGATGTGGAAAGGATGCTAAAGCTTATATCTCTAATAGCGCGGCTCCAATGAATGCCCATGTCCTCTCCACTCACTTGACTCTGCCTCTTAACTGTCAATATTCATAATACTGCATCATTGTAGCTCGCGGCAATTGTTAATTGCGTTAAATATTTTAACGTGATTAATATAAAAAAATAATTACTGCCCGTTAACGCGATCATTTTGACAGCCCTAAAAAATATATATAACATTGAAAAAAGTATTTTCAAAAATATTGACAAGTAGTTCAATTCATTGAAATTTTTTCAGGATGCAACCCAATAAAGTTTTTTTTTTTTTTTGCGCACTCAATAAAGCTTCTCCTTGAACAGGTCATGGAGCTGCGTCACACACAGCGTCACAAAGCCTACTCTTTCGCCGTTTGCGCGCTGCTGTCACTTCTACTCGCCGAGATGCCGACTCATCCGAAGAAAACAACGACAATTACGGCTCATCTCATTCCTTGAGTTAATGAAATAATGCATTAGCTTGCGCTAAATTTAGTTTTAGATTCATTCTACATGTTTCAAAGTCGCTCACTCAATTCAACCGGCCATTGCTCGCTTCGCAGGCCTCTTTCCTTAGTTGGCGTATCGCTCAGAAATTTATTAAAAATGTTCACATTCGGTTCGTCCTTCTTGACATCACAACGGCTCTTGGGATTTGTAGTCTTTTGTGCTGCTTCCGGTTTTGAAAAAGGACAAGAAATGATGGAAATATGGAGATAAATACATGGTCCATGCAGCGTTTTAACGCATATTTATGAGTGCAATAAAACTGTAAAACTCAAATGACATTATCTCCCGTTTTAGTTGGTCGATTGACTTCAAATAAAAACTGGTGTTGACATCAACTTCCGCACTTTCAAATGAGACCAACCAGCGGCACGTGGGTGACGTAATTACAGCCGAAGCTTCAAAGACGATATGCGTAAACGCGTTGCTGTCGACACGTTCGGTGTTAAAAGGTTAAACAATTTTTTTTTGTGTTGTTTGGCTATAGTTATCCGAATAACTGTAAATATGCTACGTTAACAGATGCCTATTAAGCTTCATTGTTAGTTACGATCTATTATGCTTCTTCTTGGTCGATCACAAAATAAAGAAAACGCGACTTATATCCAGAGCGAGATTTCTTTTCTGGTGCGACTTATATACCGAAAAAATACGGTAAATCACGCAAGTTTTTTGCAGGCATGAAAATCTCACACCTTTCAGCGAAATTCCCCGTTTTGAAGTTAAAAAGGGTAACCTATGAGAATTGTGTAGATCTGAGGAGAAAGTTTTTGATTTGGCGGGGTGGTCGGGAGATTTTTTTTTAATGTCGGATGCCTGGTATGCAAGCGGGGAAAGAAGCACAAAGCAAGTAAGAGTATTACGGTAACACTTTATCATAACTATCTGTCTTACTAGTTAATAGATCATTAGTAAACTGTTGATAAATGATTTATTGTTGATTTGTGAAGTATTTGTTAACAGTTTGTTAAGCATTTACAGGGTATTCCAATATGGTTGACCCCATTCTAAATGCCCATGCTAGTTGATGGATCTTAATAAAACTATATAGGCTACACTTTATGTTGAAGGTCATAAGTTTTATTGGTTAAATATACAAAGAAAAGTACAAATATTTGTTGGTTCTATGGCAGATTTTCATAAATGTGCAACATGAGCGCATGCCTTATCAAAATGTCTGCTTTTGACGTGAACGGCATTTCTTAACCTGAAAAGATAGAAATGCCAAACGTTACACACAAAAACGTTTCTACACAAACTGTGTTTCAGGTTAAGAACACCCTGTAAATGCTAAATCAACAATAAATCATTTATCAACAGTTTACTAATGATCTATTAACTAGTAAAATGGATAGTTATTATAAAGTGTTACCAGTATTACTATTACAAGTGTTTTTTTATATTGTGTTTTATTGTGTACATACTTTTTAATCCATTCTTTGGGTAAGTTTGTTTGCACTCCATGGGGCATCTTTGAATCTCATGACACTTTGTGTAATGACAATAAAGGCGTTCTTTTCTATTCTAGTTATCCGAATAACTGTAAATATGCTACGTTAACAGATGCCTATTAAGCTTCATTGTTAGTATGATCTATCATGCTTGTTCTTGGTCTATCACGGAATAAAGAAAATGTGACATATCCAGAGCGACATATATTTTACATTTCTTTTCTGGCGCGACTTATATACCGAAAAATATGGTAAATCACGCAAGTTTTTTGCAGGGATGAAAATCTCTCAACTTTCAGTGAAATTCGCCGTTTTGAAGTAAAAAAGGGTAACCTACGAGAATTGTGTAGATCCAAGGAGAAAATGTTTAAGCGGGGGGTGGTCGGGAGATTTTTTTTTTTTTTTTATGTCGGATGCTCGGTACGCAAGCGGGGAAAGACGCACAAAGCCAAAAAAGCGCACCAGAGTGGCTAAAACATTGACTTATTTCAACGAAACAAAGGCAAGTACACTGTTGTGTCCTGTCTCTTCAATGCCAAGCTTGGCTGCACGTCGGCCGTGAATGAACACCTAAAGCGCCGTCACCCAGTTGTAATTTTAGAAGACGACAGGAGACAAGCCGGCAGATTATAACTCCAACCAACTAACTAACGACATGTGTTATTGAAGTTGCTAAGCCTGTCGCGAAATGCAATGAGTCCATTTATCGCACGGTAAATAAAAATGAGGGCGATAATTTTCACAGCAACGTTTTATTGACGCAATAATACCTGATTGTAGCCGATAGCCTACAAACTACTCCCACACGATGCTACGTTAGATATCACATACTATAGAACTTGATGCAAAAGACAGACAGGATGGCATTAGCGAGATATATATATATTGAACTAGCTGCGTTGGTAAACAGCCGCCATCTTAAAGCAGTAGACCTCTCAGGAAGGCTCTGTTGTAGAGAACCTTCCTAGCGAAGCTAAGTAACTTTTTATCAAAAATGCTCCTAAATTGGCAAAATCTTGACTTAAATCTATCTTTAAATGAAACAATTTTAAAACTTACACATGTCGAAAGTAGACAGAAGTGAACTCATGCAGTAACGGGAGCAATTTTAACAACTTTAACGGTTGATTCAGAACATTGTTTTTTTTTTGAGAGAGAGAAAAAAAAAATCATGAGAAAAAAACATGAAAATTATCACTAGTTACCAGCCAAGTAATTAATTACTTTTACATTCAGGTAACTGAGTTACTAAAGCAATTACTTTTTCGGAGAAGTAATTTGTAACTGTAATTAATTACTTTTTTAAAGTAAGATTAACAACACTGCAGGAGACTCCAGTTCTTTTCACAGATGTTTATTGGTCATCAACACGCCGTAGAATTAAAGATCAGACATACAAAAGAAGGAAACACATCTATATTAAACGCTGTAAACGTTAGCATTGCTACATTGAGGCTAATGGGGAAAAAAGACAATCTACTCTAGCCTGCTATAAAACATTGGCAGTCTTCTCAAAAACGCAAATTTACGGATAAAAGGTGACACTTCAAACATGAAAAATCGCTGCTTAACAGCATTTGCAAACGAAAAAAATGGAAACAATTTGAAAACTGACACCACATGCAATAACAATTTTTTTTTTTTTTTTTTTTTTTGCGGCATTCAAAGCTTCCTGTTAGCGTTTTAGCGAACGTACTTCCCGTGAAAATTCCAAAATATAAGCACGTCCTGTTCGTCATATAAATACCGATTTCTGCAGTTAATACCACATACATCAGAATTCAGATTCTACACTAAAAGCAGCTTTAAAATGACACCCTATTATTATTATTATTATACGATTATATATAGTAGTGTACTATAATATTAATGCTTGATATATTTTTTAACAATTGTTTCGAATCATGTTGGAAAGGCGAAGTCAGTGTTCTGAATATGTTTACATTCCATCTTTTGCACTAGTTAATGCTATGAGCATTTGACCTCAATGTTTATTAGCAATTTACTGTTACTTACATGTTTATTTGTACTTTAACAAAGAATGTTAGTGTTCTAAAATGTTTTTGTGAATTAATAAGCGCCATCAAAAATTTCATTGCTAAATTAGTAAAAATAAATAAATAAATAAAATAAAAAAAGGGGGGGGGGATTATTAGATTAGTCGACCAATCGTAAAAATTGTCGGCTGACTAAGCGGGAGAAAATAAGTCGTTTGGGACAGCCCTAGTTGTACAGTGTACCGAAACACATTTCCTCCACACCCTTCTCATCTTTTTTACCCCTGATCCATTTTCATGCCTGTTGTGTATGTAATGTGAAGTACATCCAGATAAGCCTGTCGCGATATGCAATAAGTCCATTTGTCGCACAGTAAATAAAAATGAGGTGGGTAATTTTCCGGGCATGCCTGCGTGCATACATTTGTGCGTGCGTGTGTTTGTATGTGCGCTTGGCACACGTGCATTTTGGTTTCATATGAGACTCCAGTTCCTTTCACAGATATTTATTGGTCATCAATACACCATCGAAATAAAGCTCAGACAAACAAGATAAGGAAACACATCTATATTAAACATCGTAAACGTTAGCATTGCTACATTGAGGCATAGACTTCAAAACTATTGACGGGACACGGGGCGCGGGCGGGGCTGATTAACAGGGGGCCTATTTTCAAAAACTTCAAATTCAAATATTTACAAAACCAAAACTGCTACCGACCTAAAACCAAAACAAGCACCTATCTTAGCCATATACAGTGCCTTGCAAAAGTATTCGGCCCCCTTGAACCTTGCAACCTTTCGCCACATTTCAGGCTTCAAACATAAAGATATAAAATTTTATATATATCGTTCAGGCCTAGAATCAACCCACGGGTCCGACAGTATATCCTGGTCCAGCACAGCTACAGTGTATCACAAAAGTGAGTACACTCCATGGCATTTCTGCAGATATTTAAGTATATCTTTTCATGGGACAACACTGACAAAATGACACTTTGACACAATGAATAGTCTGTGTGCAGCTTATATACAGTGCCTTGCAAAAGTATTCGGCCCCCTTGAACCTTGCAACCTTTCGCCACATTTCAGGCTTCAAACATAAAGATATAAAATTTTAATTTTTTGTCAAGAATCAACAACAAGTGGGACACAATCGTGAAGTGGAACGAAATTTATTGTATAATTTAAACTTTTTTAACACATAAAAAACTGAAAAGTGGGGCGTGCAATATTATTTGGCCCCCTTGCGTTAATACTTTGTAGCGCCACCTTTTGCTCCAATTACAGCTGCAAGTCGCTTGGGGTATGTTTCTATCAGTTTTGCACATCGAGAGACTGACATTCTTGCCCATTCTTCCTTGCAAAACAGCTCGAGCTCAGTGAGGTTGGATGGAGAGTGTTTGTGAACAGCAGTCTTCAGCTCTTTCCACAGATTCTCGATTGGATTCAGGTCTGGAGTTTGACTTGGCCATTCTAACACCTGGATACGTTTATTTTTGAACCATTCCATTGTAGATTTGGCTTTATGTTTTGGATCATTGTCCTGTTGGAAGATAAATCTCCGTCCCAGTCTCAGGTCTTGTGCAGATACTAACAGGTTTTCTTCCAGAATGTTCCTGTATTTGGCTGCATCCATCTTCCAGTCAATTTTAACCATCCTCCCTGTCCCTGCTGAAGAAAAGCAGGCCCAAACCATGATGCTGCCACCACCATGTTTGACAGTGGGGATGGTGAGTTCAGGGTGATGAGCTGTGTTGCTTTTACGCCAAACATATCGTTTTGCATTGTGGCCAAAAAGTTCAATTTTGGTTTCATCTGACCAGAGCACCTTTTTCCACATGTTTGGTGTGTCTCCCAGGTGGCTTGTGGCAAACTTTAAACGAGACTTTTTATGGATATCTTTGAGAAATGGCTTTCTTCTTGCCACTCTTCCATAAAGGCCAGATTTGTGCAGTGTACGACTGATTGTTGTCCTATGGACAGACTCTCCCACCTCAGCTGTAGATCTCTGCAGTTCATCCAGAGTGATCATGGGCCTCTTGGCTGCATCTCTGATCAGTTTTCTCCTTGTTTGAGAAGAAAGTTTGGAAGGACGGCCGGGTCTTGGTAGATTTGCAGTGGTCTGATGCTCCTTCCATTTCAATATGATGGCTTGTACAGTGCTCCTTGAGATGTTTAAAGCTTGGGAAATCTTTTTGTATCCAAATCCGGCTTTAAACTTCTCCACAACAGTATCTCGGACCTGCCTGGTGTGTTCCTTGGTTTTCATAATGCTCTCTGCACTTTAAACAGAACCCTGAGACTATCACAGAGCAGGTGCATTTATACGGAGACTTGATTACACACAGGTGGATTCTATTTATCATCATCCGTCATTTAGGACAACATTGGATCATTCAGAGATCCTCACTGAACTTCTGGAGTGAGTTTGCTGCACTGAAAGTAAAGGGGCCGAATAATATTGCACGCCCCACTTTTCAGTTTTTTATTTGTTAAAAAAGTTTAAATTATCCAATAAATGTTGTTCCACTTCACGATTGTGTCCCACTTGTTGTTGATTCTTGACAAAAAAATTAAATTTCATATCTTTATGTTTGAAGCCTGAAATGTGGCGAAAGGTTGCAAGATTCAAGGGGGCGAATACTTTTGCAAGGCACTGTATGAGTCTCCATGAAGCGGCATCAAAAAAATTAAGTCGTTCCCTTATAAAATCCCTATTAATTTTCTATATAAGTATAACACAACTTAAAATGGCTATAAAAGTCTCAGATTTTACACTAGATGCACAAAAATCACCAATGCAGAGATATTAAACTATATTTTCAGGATCAATAGCAATATTTAACATATCATATTTGTTGAGTGTTGAGTGCGGCGTATGGTCTGAGCACTAAAAGGCTGACCCCCACCTCTTCAATCTCTGCAGCAATGCTGACAGCACTCCTGTAATGTGTCACATGACATTTTGGAGGGAAAATGACAAGCAGTACTCAGTTAGGACATTTAGGGATGTACGTAGTTTCTGCCTGATCGCTAATGATGACACCGATAGTTTCTCTATTTAAGTGTATCTAATTCCACGCAGTCATGCGTGAATCCAATCAGACGTGTGATAGTCCTACAGACAAGTGGAAATGCTGCGCGGGGGCCTCCCCAGCCAATCGAGGGGGTGAGCCAGCACAGCCCACCCCTCCTCCCCTGACGGCTGCCCCCTTGCTGGAGCTGCAGGGGCGGCCGTCATCCCCCCCGGGACCTAGGGTGGTCCCCCAGACCATCCGCGCCCCCATTAACCGGCCTTTAGGGACGGGATGACACCCGCCCCCACCACCGCCCGCCCACCCAGATAAAACGCTTAATTTAAGCATCATTTTCAATCGGGTTTCTAAGTACAAAATGCAACTTTACTCCTCACTTTGCTTTCCTTCATCGTCTTCAGTGTCAGCCGGCAAAGTCCCATGCGGGCCAAGGTAAACACACACCGGGCGGCGCGTTAGAAAATCTGCCAAATTGGCCACAGGAAACAATCCTCCTAATCCCCTGATAATAAAAGGCTTGATATGAGCACAGTCCGCTGACAGGAAATCCCCAGACGGCTCCTGATTTTTATGTTAAATGTGAAATAAAAGCTCATTTTAGACAGGGATAGACGATTGGTTGAGTCATTTACGTTGTTAGTTCCTCACTGATACTGATATACAGTGGGGCAAATTAGTATTTAGTCAACCACCAATTGTGCACATTCTCCTACTTGAAAAGATTAGAGAGGCCTGTAATTGTCAGCATGGGTAAACCTCAACCATGAGAGACAGAATGTGGGGGGAAAAAAAAGAAAATCACATTGTTTGATTTTTAAAGAATTTATTTCCAAATTAGAGTGGAAAATAAATATTTGGTCACCTCCAAACAAGCAAGATTTCTGGCTCTCAAATAGGTCTAACTTCTTCTAACGAGGTCTAAGGAGGCTCCACTTGTTACCTGTATTAATGGCACCTGTTTTAACTCATTATCGGTATAAAAGACACCTGTCCACAAATTCAGTCAGTCACACTCCAAACTCCACTATGGCCAAGACCAAAGAGCTGTCGAAGGACACCAGAGACAAAATTGTAGACCTCCACCAGGCTGGGAAGACTGAATCTGCAATAGGTAAAACGCTTGGTGTAAAGAATTACAATATGGAAGACATACCAGACCACTGATAATCTCCCTCGATCTGGGGCTCCATGTAAGATCTCACCCCTTGGCGTCAAAATGATAACAAGAACGGTGAGCAAAAATCCCAGAACCACAGGGGGGACCTAGTGAATGACTTACATAGAGCTGGGACCACAGTAACAAAAGTTACTATGCGCCGCAAGGGACTCAAATCCTGCACTGCCAGACGTGTCCCCCTGCTGAAGCCAGTACACATCCAGGCCCGTCTGCGGTTCGCTAGAGAGCATTTGGATGATCCAGAAGAGGACTGGGAGAATGTGTTATGGTCAGATGAAACCAAAAGAACTTTTTGGTAGAAACACACATTCTCGTGTTTGGAGGAGAAAGAATACTGAATTGCATCCGAAGAACACCATACCCACTGTGAAGCATGGGGGTGGAAACATCATGCTTTGGGGCTGTTTTTCTGCAAAGGGACCAGGACGACTGATCTGTGTAAAGGAAAGAATGAATGGGGCCATGTATCGAGAATTTTTGATTGAGAATCTCCTTCCATCAGCAAGGGCATTGAAGATGAGACGTGGCTGGGTCTTTCAGCATGACAATGATCCCAAACACACAGCCAGGGCAACAAAGGAGTGGCTTCGTAAGAAGCATTTCAAGGTCCTGGAGATGCCTAGCCAGTCTCCAGATCTCAACCCCATAGAAAATCTGTGGAGGGAGTTGAAAGTCCGTGTTGCCCAACGACAGCCCCAAAACATCACTGCTCTAGAGGAGGTCTGCATGGAGGAATGGGCCAAAATACCAGCAACAGTGTGTGAAAAGCTTGTGAAGAAGTACAGAAAACGTTTGGCCTCCGTTATTGCCAACAAAGTGTACATAACAAAGTATTGAGATGAACTTTTGGTATTGACCAAATACTTATTTTCCACCATGATTTGCAAATAAATTCTTTAAAAATCAAACAATATTTGATGGTGATTTTATGCAGGAATGTGAGGAATTCCAAAAGGTTCAGATACTTTTTCATAACACTGTAACTCTGGACTCCACAGTTTTTCTTCGGTTTTGCTATGTGCGCTTGGCTTCCCTTAATAGTGACTTAGAGTTGACTTACTAGAAGCAGCAGGCAAAAGGAACATTACTTTCGTTGGAAAATAATCCTAGAGGTGTACAGACGTTACAAACCTCTGCACCACACATTGTTGGGAACCCTTGATAGAACAAAATATGTAAGTTTGCATGTTCTAACAGAGGGTCTGATATCATTTCGGTGTGTTTATTCTGTTACTTTGTTGTCATTTATGTGACGCGAAGCAACACGTTTTTGTGCTGAGCTAAATTAGTCACTTCGTTTGATTTGCTCATAGCAGAGCTAGTCTTCCTCGATTCTCCTCAAAACACGAGAACCTGTGTTTCTAACAAAAAGTTACATTTTGGTTTCATCTGACCATAACACATTCTCCCACTCCTCTTCTGGATCATCCAAATGCTCTCTAGTGAACCAGAGACGGGCCTTGACGTGTACTGGCTTCAGCAGGGGGACACGTCTGGCAGTGCAGGATTTGAGTCCTTGGCGGCGCATTGTGTTACTGATAGTAGCCTTCGTTACTGTGGTCCCAGCTCCCTGTAGGTCATTCACTAGGTCCCCCCGTGTGGTTCTGGGGATTTTTGCTCACCGTTCTTGTTATCATTTTGACGCCACGGGGTGAGAACTTGCATGGAGTCCCAGTTCGAGGGAGATTATCAGTAGTCTTGTATGTCTTTCATTTTCTAATAATTGCTCCCACAGTTGATTTCTTTACACCAAGCGTTTTACCCATTGCAGATTCAGTCTTCCAAGCCTGGTGCAGGTCTACAATTTTGTCTTTGGTGTCCTTCGACAGCTCTTTGGTCTTGGCCATAGTGGAGTTTGGAGTGTTGTGGACAGGTGTCTTTTATACCGATAATGAGTTAAAACAGGTGCCATTAATACAGGTAACGTGTGGAGCCTCGTTAGACCTCGTTAGAAGAAGTTAGACCTCTTTGACAGCCAGAAATCTTGCTTGTTTTTAGGTGACCAAATACTTATTTTTCACTCTAATTTGGAAACAAATTCTTTAAAAATCAAACAATGTGATTTTCTTTTTTCTATCCACATATTGTGTCTCATGGTTGAGGTTTACCCATGTTGACAATTACAGGCCTTTCTAATCTTTTTAAGTAGGAGAACTTGCACAATTGGTGGTTGACTAAATACTTATCTGTCCCACTGTAATTAATTGCAGGTTGACTTTTTTTGTATTAAAAAACACTTTTTTGTATTGGTCGGATGAAATGTGCTAGTTTTTTGAAATAGGGATTTTAGTTTTTTCTTGACTTTTTTGCCAAAATCGTCACTATTAAAACAATAAAAGGCTTGAACTACTTCAGTTGTGTATAATGAATCTAAAATATATGAAAGTCCAATGTTTATCAGTACAGTACAGAAAATAATCTTTATCACAATATGCAAATTTTTTGAGAAGGACTAGTATATAGGGTGACCATATTTTGATTTCCAAAAAAGAGGACACTCAGCCCGGCCTCAAGATACTTGAATTTTACTCAAAGTTCACTCAAAGATGTCTATATCACTTTAATATATTTAAATTGTGCCCCCTCACTCTGGATGGGAAAATGCAGTTTGAAAATAAAAAAATAAATAATAATGACTAAAATATAATATATATATATATATATATATATATATATATATATATATATATATATATATATATATATATATATATATATATATAATGCAGACCCATGGAAATGTAGTCCAGTCAATACACATACACGCAGTAGACTATGTGCCAACTAAACATTTTTATAAATTACTATCACGACAATTGTCCTTGACAAATTGTTATTCCCATTCAATTGATATTCGCATTCAATGTTCTAGATTGCACACAAACAATAACCAAAGTAAACTGACAAACTATTCAACCAGCATGTTTCCAAACATAGCAGTTCAAAACTACGTTTTCCATAATGCCTAGCATGGTTTAGCTTACTGATTGCTAGTTGAAGCAAAAATCAAACTTTGCTAGAAAAGTTTACAATCATCGGCAGCGCAACGATGCGACAGCAAATGGGACTTTACAGTCAAAGCTCCGACAGAAGTCAACAGTTGCCATTATTTACGTATTTATCGTTAAAAACTTAACAACTGGTCAGGCGTTGTTGCCAGATTTTTAACCCAGTAGATGGCGGTAATGCCTCATGATAGGGATAAACCGCCAACAAAAACAAGAACTACTCTTTCCCTCCCTTCTAGTAGGAGCCATGTCATCTGCTGCTACCCAGCAGCCGGAGGGATTCTCTTCAAATTGGTCCCGTGAAAAATCATAGAAACCGGACATTTTTATTAATTTATAAAACCCGCCCAGACGACGAGGATACTACGTGAAAGTAGGACCTGTCCGGGCAAAGGTGGTCACCCTACTAGTATATATCTATGTTTGCTGTTATACCGCGTGCGCGTGATAGTGATAACAACTTTGTCAGATTGAGTATCAAACTTTTCCTTCTTTTTCTGAGTTCTAGTCACGTAAACAAACTCCAGCGTTGTACGTTGTTTGAATACGACAGTTGCTTTAGTCTGCAGCGCGAGATGTTACAAAGACGTTTTGACGGGCAAGCGAGCAAACAAAAAAAAACACATATAGAGTCATGTCAGCGCATTGTGATAGTTTACAGGAGGGAGTCTGAAGATGCGAGCCTGAGTGCTTCTTCCACTCTCTCTCTTCTTCACACATGCTCGCTCGGCCCGTCTCTTTCTGTTTCTTTCTCACCCGGGATCACGCACACACACATACGCTCGCTGTTGTCTCTCGCTTTTCCCAGCCTCCTCAGAGCACGCTTGGCCTCGGGGCCCTACTTTCCGCTGGAGCCAGTGGAAGGAGGGCCCCTCCGCCCCGTCTCCTCCAAGCCTCTCTTGCCTCCCCCTTTTGTGTGAATTAGGATAATGGCTGACAGCAGAAAGCAAAACAATTACACTGTGGCGGGATCCAGAGAACGCCGCGCGCGTCCGGTCGTGGCCCAGAGTCTAGAAAAAAGGAGGCGGTAGGGGAGTGAAGAGTTCCTAAAAGAGCGTGGTTAAGGAAACTCAAGTTGATGGTGACTTTTAATAGATCGCTTGCTAAATAATGCAGCTTGCGAAGAGAAAGTTAGTCTAGTAACTAATGTGCGACGATCTGTCTTCCTCAGCGCTGGGCCATATTAAGGGACAGAGGCCATGAAACATTGATGGCGCACTCTGTGGAGCTTTCACTAGAGCAGAAGCTGAGGAAATTAGGAGCAAATGGTCCACACAGACGAGAGAGCTATTTGGATAGGCGCACTTTTTTTTGTGTTCCTCTCTGAGTAGGGCACTCATATAACTGATGGGCTGCCATTGATGGCGCTAGATGTCCAATCCATTTTGACTGGGAGAGGCTGGCTCATGTTCTGTGCTAATTATTTCTTCTGTTACTGTTCCAGTTGTTTAATTAATTTCTTGTTATGGTATTTGGTAACAGTTTATTTGACAGTGGCACCATAAGACTGTCATTAGACAATCATAACTATGACATGACACTGTCATAAGCATTAATGAACGCTTATAACAGATGTCATTTAGTGTTATCCGGAAAATTATCTCACTTTTGAATGGATTTAAAAGGTCCAAACTGGACATAAATGCCGTTAGTAACATAATTTGCTTGATGACACTTAATGACATCTGTCATAAGCGTTCAGTCATGCCCATGATAGTGTCATGTCATAAATATGACCATTTTATGACACTCTTATGATGCCACTGTCAAATAAACTGTTACCAAATACCATAACAAGAAATTAATTAAACAACTGGAACAGTAACTGAAGAAATAATTAGCACAGAACATGAATTTTGATTGTTAGTTACATCTATAGCGCTGCAATGCATGCTAGGAGGCATGTGTTGCTTATTAAACCAAATAAATCAACAAATAAGACGCACTGGACTGTAAGCCGCAGGATTCAAAATTGAAGGAAAAAAGTAGCGGCATATCATTCGAAGGTTACGGTATATAAAATCCACCATGCATGCACTTTGAAATGTTTTGAAAAAATAAAATCACTGGGAAAAAATTAGCTTAACTTTAACTTCAAAAGTTTACCTAAAATAAATGATAACTGTCCCATTTTTTTTTTTTTTTGCTTTTAACCAAGGATCTAGTTTTATGTTCATATCTATAGAAATTCCGGGATGCACGCATTTATTTACAAGAATTTTCAACTTGAAAAGCTCTTTGTTTTTTTGATGGCCTCCATAATGTATCCATACAGAATAGCGTAACTCTCCATTCAAATGATCAGGTAATTTTTGGCCAACTGCCCGTTTTTTGGCAAAAAAATTAGTAATTTAGATATTTCTGCATCCTGCATCCAATCGCATTTTAACGTGTTTTATTATACAGTGGGGCAAATAAATATTTAGTCAACCACCAATTGTTCAAGTTCTCTTACTTGAAAAGATTAGAGAGGCCTGTAATTGTCAACATGGGTAAATCTTAACCATGAGAGACAGAATGTGGGGAAAAAAACAGAACATCACATTGTTTGATTTTTAAAGAATTTTATTTCCAAATTAGAGTGGAAAATAAGTATTTGGTCACCTACAAACAAGCAAGATTTATGGCTGTCAAAGAGGTCTAACCTCTTCTAACGAGGTTTAACGAGGTCTAACAAGGCTCAACTCGTTACCTGTATTAATGGCACCTGTTTTAACTCATTATCGGTATAAAATACACCTGTCCACAACCAAAAGAATTAAGCGAAATTTAATTAGGGAAAGACTTTACATTGTTTGATGTCGCTGCTCATGGAGACTCATATATGCCTAAGGGAGGTGCCTGTTTTGGTTTTAGGTCGCTAGCAGCTTTAGTTTTGAAAATATTTTAGTTATTGTTATTTAAGTTTTTGAGAATAGATCCCCTACGGATCGGCCTCGTGCCTCATGTCCCGTCAACTGATAGTGAAGTTTATGGACTCAAAAAAGCATGTTTAATTCATGTTACACGCGCTATTTTTTGCTCCTGAATGAAATGGACCACTTGGATATGTACTTGGATCTCGCGCTACTAAAATGAGAGACTTCCGGCCACAATCTCGGATTGAGGGAGGAGGTGGATGTGACGTCAGTGAGTGACATTATCTTCACTATACAGCCATACTGTTGTATGAGAAGGACTGGAGATTCATCTGATTTTGCCGATTTATTCGTTTATTTTTGCATTACGCAAGCCCCATGTGCTGCAGGCTTTTGTTGCTACACCAGGGAGAGGGGTGTGAGCTTTTTGGGGTTTCCAAAAGTTCCTGTTCACCGCGAAGAATGGGACTATTGGACGGACGAGGATGTGAGTAAGCTCTCTGTTTTAAATTATGTCAATTACTGGGATCATGAAACACGTTTTAATAAGGAAGTGACTTGCATTTTGTGGGAGACAATGCTCCCTGTCCACCGAGAAGGCGGTAGTTTCCGCCCCCTTGGCCGATGACCGGCAGCCTGTCGCACACCAACGTCACCGGCCGATGAGCACCCGTACAATCTCGTCTCTGGTTCTTGATTGTGTCGAGACTTCCACCGTCCCTTGGCCCTCTTCGTGTGCCTGCTTAGAGAGCGCTATCCTTGGCTTGGGCTCGGGCAGCCACGTGCTCCGACGTCGGCATGTTTGTCCACCGAGAATGTGCCAATTTCGGCGTTCATTCCCCTGCTGCGTCCTCGGCAGGGGAACCACCAGCCGAAACTTGCTCAACACCTGGGGCTGGCCGATCGGTGAAGGCAAACACCCCTGCCGCCGTGTGTGTCATGAGTTGGGGTAGTTTTGCTGTATTTCTCGTGTTCGAAGGCGAAAAAGAGACTTGGAAGATCTCTTACGCGTCCACTTTTGTTTACGCTCAGATTTTGTTGTTGACAACATTCTTGCTGACAATGACAATAAAGTTCTATTTAGGGCTGTCAAAATTAACGCGTTAACGCACGGTAATTAATTTTTTTAATTAATCACGTTAAAATATTTGACGCAATTAACACACATGTCCCTCTCAGACAGTATTCTGCCTTTTGGTAAGTTTGACAGCAAGGCGTTTTGTGCTGTCTGACAGCGAACTCTTGTGGTCGCTTTGCGACATGGTTTATTTTTTTCTTGCCAGTTCAATATGGGCTGCACGACGTCTCTGTTGTGCTTATATGATCCTTGGAAAAGATTTGTCCATAAGTATGGTTGTTGTAAAGAATGTACATATTATGTTAATAAGCGAAATGTTATATTTTTTGTATTAGACGCTTTTTGTTTATGTTTAGTCAACCTGTATAGCGTGCTAAGCTAACGTTGTTGCTAATGCAATGCTTGTTTACTTTTTTTTTTGTAGTTTTACGTAAACGGTCTAAAGAGGACAATGGTTTGAGGCCATTTTATTAATAAATCAGATGAAAAAGGAAGAAGTCTGATTATTAAGGCGTCGTTCACTAGCTGTCTAGCTATGGAAAAAGTCGACGCTTCGGAGTGAGGACAGCATAGACAGATTTAAATGACAGTAGAGTGAAATGCCCACTACAGTCCTTATGTACCGTATGTTGAATGTATATATCCATCTTGTGTCTTATCTTTCCATTCCAACAATTTATTTTACAGAATATATATATAATTCACAGAAAAATATGGCATATTTTATAGATGGTTTGAATTGCGATTAATTGCGATTTAATTACGATTAATTTTTAAGCTGTAATTAACTCGATAAAAAATTTTAATCGTTTGACAGCCCTAGTTCTATTCTATTTAATTTCTCATCATCTGCGCTTTGCCAAATTGTTGTTTATAGTCAAATCATCTCAAAATATGATTTTAATTCCAATCATAATGCTATTTAAGATTTTTTGGTAACACTTTACAATAAGGGTCCCTTAATTAACATTAGTTAATGCATTTTTAGACAATAACTCATGTTTAAGTACCATTACAATAATTAATATAATTGCTTATCTAACATTTATTAATATATTAATTAACAGGAGTTAGTTAATGCATTAGATAATGCATTAGTTAATGCATAACCAGACAGTAACTAATGGTTTGGTAAAATTAAAAATATATATAGGCTTATATAGGGTTAGGGTTTGTTAACTTAGCATTTATAATTTCTTAGTTAAGTATTACTTAACCTTAATTAACCATTACTGAATGTTTTTTGGACCCTTATTGTAAAGTGTAGCACACATATCCCTTAACTAAGAAATTATAAATGCTAAAGTTCCCCAATCTTAACCTTTATTAACCATTACTGAATGCTTTTTGGACCCTTATTGTAAAATGTAGCACATGTGTCCCTTAACTAAGAAATTATAAATGCTTAAATTAACAAACCCTAACCCTACGCCCTAAACCTATATAGGCCTATATATATTTCTAATTTTACCAAACTATTAGTTACTGATGGTTATGCATTAATGAATGCATTAACTAATGTATTAACTCAAGTTAATTAATATATTAATAAATGTTAGATAAGCAATTATATTAATTATTGTAATGTTACTTAAACATTAGTTATTGTCTTAAAAATGCAATAACTATTGCATTAACTCATGTTAATTAATATATTAATAAATGTTAGATAGGGATTCAGTGAATTATTGTCATGTTACTTAAACATAAGTTACTGTCTAAAAATCAATTAACTAATGTTAATTAAGGGACCCTTATTGTAAAGTGTTACCGATTTCTTTTTTTATCGTGTCACAGGCACTTTAAATACAGTCTTGAGGAGCTTGAATTGGCCACAGATGCATAGTTTGTACTGGACTATGGTGGCAACATTTTTCCGCTTAAGCTTCAAAACTACTAAAACTAAGACTCGGGAATATTTTTGTCCAAAAGACTAAGAAAAATAATAATAATAAAAAGGCTGCTACAAACAATACTCGTACAATGCATGTGCAGCGTGCTACCTGTTAAACCTTTCATCCAGTTGAACAGATTGGGCAAACCACCAGGCCGACAGAAAGAGAGAGAGTGAATGAAGTGAGCGGAGTAGGAGGGGGAGCAGTAGAAGGAGGAGGCGGATGATGGTGGTGGTAGGGCGGTGGTGGCGAGGGAGGGGAGGGCAAAGAAAAAGAAAAACAGGCAGCATTTTAATTGCTTTTTAAAAAAGTGGAGATGAAAAACAGAGTTAGCCCGCAGGCGTATGGTGAAATTCTAGCTGGAAGAATTGCAAGACCATATGAGAAAGGAACACCTCGGGCCAAACAGGGAGATGAGTATTGGTTTTTTATAAAGCATTTTGCATCGATTTCCAGAGAGAAAAGCCAGCAAGTGAGACGGGAGGATGGAGACCAAAGAAAGAAAGGAAAAGAAAAGGAGAATGAAAGAAAAAATGTCAGGGTCAGCTGACACTTGATGCAAAAGCCCTTTAAAAAGTCGCCATTTAAATCAAAAGCTTACAAGTCATATTTTGTGTTGTATTTTCTTTTTCCTTTCCTTGTTTCTTTTACTTGGAATACAGTTGGCACGAGGGTCAACTTATATTACAACTAGAAAATGCAATTTCTGGAGAAATTGCCATGGCGGCTTTGCTTCTGCAGATAAAACGCTTGGGGGTCACTTTCTGTTGATATCAGATCAATTCCTGTGGATTGTGAGGTGTTCCAGGGTCACTTCCTGTTGATATCAGGTCATTTCCTGTTGATTTGGAGGCGTTTCGGGGGTCACTTCCTATTGATATTGTTTCACTCCCTGTTGATATCAGGTCACTTCCCATTGATTTGGGGGCATTTCAATGTCACTTCCTGTTGAGATTGGTTCACTTCCTGTTGATAAAGGTCATTTCCCGTTTGATTTGGGGTCATTTTTGGATCACTTCCTGTTGATATCAAGTCACTTCCTGTCGATCTGGGGCATTTGGGGGTCACTTCCTGTTGATATTTGGTCACTTTGTATTGATTTCGTGTCACTTTCTTTTGATTGGGTGAATTTTGGGGTCACTTCCTATTGATATCAGGTAATTTCCGGTTAATACCAGGTCACTTCCTGTTGATATCAGGTCACTTCCTGTTGATTGGGGCCATTTCAGGGTCACTTCCTGTTGATATTTGGTCACTACCTATTGATTTGGGGGCATTTAAATGTCAATTCCTGTTGAGATCGGTTCACTTCCTGTTGATAAATGTCACTTCCCGTTTGATTTGGGGTCATTTTTTGATCACTTCCTGTTGATATCATGTCACTTCCTGTCGATTGGGGGGTGTTTTGGGGTCACTTACTGTTGATATTGGGTCACTTCCTTTTGATTGGGGGAATTTCGGGGTCACTTCCTTTTGATATCAGGTCACCTCCGGTTAATATCAGGTCACTTCCTGTTGATTGGGGGCATCTTTGGTCACTTCCTGTTGATTGGGGCCATTTCAGGGTCACTTCCTGTTGATATTTGGTCACTACCTATTGATTTGGGGGCATTTCAATGTCAATTCCTGTTGAGATCGGTTCACTTCCTGTTGATAAAGGTCACTTCCTGTTTGATTTTGGGTCATTTGTGGATCACTTCTTGTTGATATCAGGTCACTTCCTGTTGATTGGGGGCATTTTTGGTCACTTCCTGTTGATATCAGGCCACTTCCTGTTGATTGGGGCCATTTCAGGGTCACTTCCTGTTGATATTTGGTCACTTCCTATTGATTTGGGGGCATTTCAATGTCACTTCCTTTTGAGATTGGTTCACTTCCTGTTGATAAAGGTCACTTCCCATTTGATTTGGGGTCATTTTTGGATCACTTCCTGTTGATATCAGGTCACTTCCTGTTGATTGGGGGCATTTTTGGGCACTTCCTGTTGATATCAGGTCGCTTCCCGTTGATTGGGGCCATTTCAGGGTCACTTCCTGTTGATATTTGGTCACTTCCTATTGATTTGGGGGCATTTCAGTGTCACTTCCTGATGAGATTGGTTCACTTCCTGTTGTTAAAGGTCACTTCCCATTTGATCTGGGGTCATTTTTGGATCACTTCCTGTTGATATCAGTTCACTTCCTGTCGATTGGGGGGTGTTTCCGTGTCACGTCCTGTTGATATCAGGTGACTTCCTGTCGATCTGGGGCATTTAGGGGTCACTTCCTATTGATATTTGGTCACTTCCTATTGATTTAGGGGCATTTCAACGTCACTTCATGTTGATATCGGTTAACTTCCTGTTGATATCAGGTCACTTTCATGTTGATTGTTGGTGTTTTGGGGTGACTTACTGTTTATATTTGGTCACTTCCTGTTGATATTGGGTCACTTCCTTTTGATTGGGGGAATTTCAGGGTCACTTCCTATTGATATCAGGTCACTTCGATAATGTCAGGTCACTTCCTGTTGATTGGGGCCATTTCAGGGTCACTTCCTGTTGATATTTGGTCACTTCCTATTGATTTGGGGGCATTTCAATGTCAGTTCCTGTTGAGATTGGTTCACTTCCTGTTGATAAAGGTCACTTCCCGTTTGATTTGGGGTCATTTTTGAATCACTTCCTGTTGCTATCAGGTCACCTTCTGTCGATTGTGGGGTGTTTCAGAGTCACTTCCTATTTATATCAGGTCACTTCCTGTTGATTGGGCCATTTCAGGGTCACTTCCTGTTGATATCAGGTCACTTCTTGTTGATTGGGGGGTGTTTCAGGGTCACCTCCTGTTGATATCAGGTCACTTCCTGTTGATCTGGGGGATTTGGCGGTAACGTCCTGTTGATATTTGGTCATTTCCGATTGATTTCAAAGTCACTTCTTGTTTATATCGATTAACTTCGTGTTGATATCAGGTCTCTATATGTTGATGGGGGACATTTATGATCACTTCCTGTTGATATCAGGTCATTTCCTGTTGATATCGGGTCACCTCCTGTTGATTGGAGGCATATGGGGGTTAATTTATGTTGATATTTGGTCACTTCCTATTGATTTGGGGGCATTTTGTGGTCACCTCTGCTGATATCAGTTCACTTCCTGTTCATACCATGTGACCTCCTGTTGATATCAGGTAACTTCCCATTGATATCAGGTTATTTCCTTTTGATTGGGGACATTTTGGTGTCAATTCCTGTTGAAATCTGGTCACTTCATATCGATTTGGGGGCATTTTGTGGTCACTTCTGCTGAAATCAGTCGACTTCCTGTTGATATCGGGTCAGTTGCTGTTGATCGGTTGCATTTTGGGGGTCAATGCCTATTGATATCCAGTCACCTCCTATTGATTTGGGAGCATTTTTGTGGTCACTTCCTATTGGTATCAGGCCATTTCCTTTTTAATGCGGGCAATTAAGGGTCACTTCCTATTGATTTGGGAGCATTTCGTGGTCACTTTTGCTGATATCAGTTCACTTCCTATTTATATTCGGTCACTTCATGTTGATGTGAGGTCATTTCCTTTTGATTAAGGGCATTTTGGGGTCAATTCCTGTTGATATTTGGTCACTTCCGATTGATTTGGGGGGCATTTTGTGGTCACTTCTGCTGAAATCAGTTGACTTCCTGTTGATATCAGGTCACTTCCTGTTGATCGGTTGCATTTCGGGGTCAATTCCCCTTGATATCCAGTCACTTCCTTTTGATTTGGTGCATTTCGAGGTCACTTCCCGTTGATATTTGGTCACTTGCTATTGATTTGGGGGCATTTTGTGGTCACTTCTACTGAAATTAGTTCACTTCCTGTTTAAATTCAGTCACTTCCTATTGATTCTAGGGCATTTTGGGGGCACTTCCTGTTGATATCGATTCACTTCCTGTTGGAATCAGAAAATGACATTTTTTGATAAATTGCGAATGTACCCTTGCTGTGATGTTTGCTATATCGGGTCACTTTCTCTTGATTTTAAGGCATTTCCGGGCACTTCCTGTTGATAATACATTATTCCCTGTTGATTTGGGTGTATTTCAGGATCAGTTCCTGTTGATATCGAGGCACTCGGGTTGGAAATCAATAGGAGTTAATGGAACTTTTGGACCCCTTAGTGTTGATTTCGGCGCATTTCAGGTTCACTGCTGGTACATATTGGATCACTTTCTGTTAATTTGGGAGCGTTTCAGGGTCACTTCCTGTTAATATCAGGTCACATGGGTTGGAAATCAATAGACGTTAATGGAACTTTTTGTGCTATTGAAATGAATGGTGAATAGTGTCAATGGAAATGAATGGAAAATTATGGCCATTAGAAATGAATGGGTATGTTTATGACAAATAGGGATGGGAATTGATAGGATTTTTAAGATTCCGATTCCATTATCGATATTGCTTAATGATTCGATTCTTTATCGATTCTCTTATCGATTCTAATTTGGGGAAAAAGAAGAACAAACGTTTTGATTGGCATCAAGTTTGTTTAATCAGAAGTCACAACCTTACAAACTCACAACGAGATCAAAAGAGGCCCAAAGCCTCAATGTTAACTGTGGCAATAAGTGGCAAATACACAAGAATGTGTAACATTTTACTGAATCATTTATCTAATAGAAATAAAAAATATTGGTATATATTGGCAGATAGGTTGTTGTTCTGCCTTTGGCAATATTTGTTAAAGCAGGGGTCCCCAAACTTTTTCCTGTGAGGGCCACATAACTTTTTCCTTCTCTGATGAGGGACCGGGGTCAGTTTGTAACAGAAAAAGTGTGACGATTGCAGAAGTGCATAAATGTAAAAAATTATTGTTTTTCAGAAAGCCACAATCAAATAACCCTTTCTGGATTCTTCACGGAATGAAAGTAAATAAAATAAAAATAATAATATAATATATTAATAATAATAATAATAATTGATAATAAAAACACTACTAATTGAATTCTTCAAGGAATAGGCCAGGAAATAAATAACACGATTGAGAAAAAAAAAAAATTCAAAATGGCCGGACCAAATGTGGAGGCGGGCCGTATTTTGGCCGCGGGCCGCAGTTTGGGGACTGCTGGGTTAACGTGTATTATTTCCCATTACATTGAAATGCATGCCTTTTAGTTTTTGTGGCGCTTACACGCTCAAGAGGGGGCGCTCTTGCGCTTCCTCACGCGAAGTAGAGCGCGCTCACGTGAAGAAGAGCGCGCTTACACCCGAAGAAGAAATGCCGCATCCAAGCGAGTGTGAGCGAGTTCGTGAGAGAGGGAAACTTCTACGAGCCTACGTTCTTTGTTAATGTTAATATCTACAGAGGCAACGTCTGTATGTATAATCTTTTGTGTTGTTGTTGTTTTTGTGTTTCCACTCGCGATCGGACACTTAAATCCAGTTGTGTAGTGGTTTGAACGATGTGCTAATGCTAGCGAACGAATGCTAACCGTTTGTTATTACTGTTATTAGCAGCTAATCATCGCTGATTTACGTTGATGCAAACCTGTTTGTTATTGGGGACGAAATTGATTTGTTTCATTTCTATTCTTAGTTTCACTCTTCAAGTGATGGTTGAATAAAGTCAGCAAATTATACCAACGTCTTCTGCATCGTCATTTGGGAGTTTAGCTAGCTGTATAGCCAGGACTGAGCCTTAGCCTCTCTGTGAGGACAGCGCAGTCGTATTCCCTCCCGATGCAGTTATCTCCACCTTGCAATGACTGCAAGTCGCTTTGTTATAATTTTTCCTCGTGAAGGGAAGACACACTTTCGAACGTTTGAACCTACGTGCTGTCATTGTTATGTTTATGGCTGCAATGCTCGTGGTTACCCGTCGTAACCTTTCATTTTCACACTCTTTCCTGGTGAAGTGTAGTCAATCTTTGGAGCAAGTGGTTCTTGGCGCCATGCTAGTTTGATGCGTCTGGACAACAAGACACGTCACGACGCAATACGCGTCTTTAGGAATTGTTAAAGGGATCGTTAAGGCTTTTTCATTGTGATGTCGAGGCCTCGAAACACTCGGAACCGGTTCCGAATTGGAATCGGATTTCGATTCCCATCCCTAATGACAAATTGTGGCCGAACCGTACGTTTTTAGCAAAAACTGAATAACACATTTGTGCTCCTTTACGCCTTGAATTTTTAGATGTGCAAATGACGTAATTTGGGCAAAAATTGTAGTTTGGGGGGAAAAAAACAACAGAAAAACCTGCGTTTTTGGGAGAACGGTCATTTTTAGCATGGGAGTTTGCATCAATTTTTATTTTTTGTTACCCAGTGGAGGAAGTTTTGATGAAAGCGCCGATCACATAAAACCCCCTTAGGAATTTGAAGAAAAAAAAACACACACAAACACACAAAGCCTGGCTAACAGCTTTTTTGGACTTAAAATGATGGAAACTGCCAATTGTCTTGCCAGTGTACGCAATCGTTCCCTCTATTGTGCTAAAACAAAGCACATTTAGTGTGGCAATAACAAGATGAGGCATTAGGAAAAACAGCAGCCTCGAGCCGAACATGAGAAGTAGCTTTAATTATTGGAGGAAAGAGCATGTTAAACATTTGCAACAATTAAACGCAGTGGCACTCAGTAGGGCACACCTTCATACTGTATGCCTGAATCTTGTCATTAAGATTCAAAAATGCCACAAGTCAAGTTCATGAAATATTCCGTGTTTAAAAAGGCACTTTACTGCCTTACTTTTTTTTCCCGTTCTTTTTCAGGGTCACTTCTTGTTGATTTGGACGTGTTCCAGGGTCACTTCTTGTTGATTTTGGGGCATTTTAGGGTCACCCCCTGTTGATTTGGGGACATTTCAGGGTGACTTCCTGTTCATTTGGGGGCATTTTGGTAAACTTCCTGTTGATATCAAATCACTCCGTCTTGATAACAGGTCGCTTCCTACTGACTTGGGGACGTTCCAGGGTCACTTCCTTTTAATAAACGTCCAGTCAGTTTCAAGTCATTTTTTGGTTGATTTTTCTGGTACTTCCTTTTCCTTTCGGCGCATTTACGGGTCACTTCCTGGTTATTTTGTGCATCTACAGGTCACTTTCTGTTGATTTTGCGCATCTACGGGTCTCTTCATTTTGATTTGGGGGCATTTAGGGTCCCTTCCTATGGATTTTGTGGTAACTCTGGGTCACTTCCTGTTGATTTTGGGGCATTTACAGCTCACTTCCTGTTGATTTTGGATTTCTTAAAGTAAGTGACTCGAGAATGTCCCCAAATGAATAGGATTTGCCTCAAAAATGAACAGGAAGTAACCTCAAAATGCCTTAAAATGAACAGGAAGTGACCTGTAAATGCCTACAAAAGACTCGCTGTGAATGCTCTGGTTTCAGTGCCATTGACTGTGCTAAACGTCCAATTCATTTCAAGTCATTTCCTGTTAATTTTTGGGCACTTCCTTTTCTTTTCGGTGCATTTTAACAATCCTGTTAATTTTGTGTATCTAAAGGTCACTTCATTTTGATTTTGGGGCTAGTCTATTCCTGTGGATTTTGGGGCATTTATGGGTTACTTCCTGTTTATTTTGGGGCATTTACAAGTCACTTCATGTTTCTGGGGCATTTTCGATTCCTTCCTGTGGATTTTAGGGCATTTCTGGGTCACTTCCTGTTGATTTTGGGGTATTTACAGTTCACTTCCAGTTTTTTTTTTTGTGTTTTTTTTTTTTTTTGGGGGGGGGGGGGGGGTAACTGTAAAGGAAGTGTCTCAACAATGTCCCAAAATGAATAGGAAGTGACTCAAAATCAACAGAAAGTACAGTAAGGCAAATAAGTATTTAGTCAACCACTAATTGTGCAAATTCTCCCACTTGAAAATATTAGAGAGGCCTGTAATTGTCAACATGGGTAAACCTCAACCATGAGAGACAGAATGTGTGTGTGTGGGGGGGGGGGGGGGGGGGGGGCAACAGAAAATCACATTGTTTGTTTTTTAAAGAATTTATTTGCAAATCACGGTGGAAAGTAAGTATTTGGTCAATACCAAAAGTTCATCTCAATAATTTGTTATGTACCCTTTGTTGGCAATAATGGAGGCCAAACGTTTTCTGTAACTCTTCACAAGCTTTTCACACACTGTTGCTGGTATTTTGGCCCATTCCTCCATGCAGATCTCCTCTAGAGCAGTGATGTTTTGGGGCTGTCGTTGGGCAACATGGACTTTCAACTCCCTCCACAGATTTTCTATGGGGTTGAGATATGGAGACTGGCTATGCCACTCCAAGACCTTGAAATGCTTCTTACGAAGCCACTCCTTTGTTGCCCTGGCTGTGTGTTTGGGATCATTGTCATGCTGAAAGACCCAGCCACGTCTCATCTTCAATGCCCTTGCTGATGGAAGGAGATTTTCACTCTCGATACATGGCCCCATTTGTTCTTTCCTTTACACAGATCAGTCGTCCTGGTCCCTTTGCAGAAAAACAGCCCCAAAGCAAGATGTTTCCACCCCCATGCAATTCAGTATTCTTTCTCCTCCAAACACGAGAACCTGTGTTTCTACCAAAAAGTTATATTTTGGTTTCATCTGACCATAACACATTCTCCCAGTCGTCTTCTGGATCATCCAAATAATCTCTAGCGAACCGCAGACAGGCCTGGACATGTACTTTCTTCAGCAGGGGGACACCTCTGGCAGTGCAGGATTTGAGTCCCTGGCGGCGCATTGTGTTACTGATAGTAGCTTTTGTTACTGTGGTCCTAGCTCTCTGTAAGTCATTCACTAGGTCCCCCCGTGTGGTTCTGGGATTTTTGCTCACCGTTCTTGTTATCATTTTGACGCCACGGTCGACGCCCAAGATCGAGGGAGATTGTCAGTGGACTTGTATGTCTTCCATTTTCTAATAATTGCTCCCAGAGTTGATTTCTTTACACCAAACGTTTTACCTATTGCAGATTCAGTCTTCCCTGCCTGGTGCAGGTCTACAATTTTGTCTCTGGTGTCCTTCGACAGCTCTTTGGTCTTGGTCTTGGAGTTTGGAGTCTGACTGACTGAGGTTGTGGACAGGTGTCTTTTATACCTATAATGATTTAAAACAGGTGCCATTAATACAGGTAACGAATGGAGCCTCGTTAGACCTCGTTAGAAGAAGTTAGACCTCTTTGACAGCCAGAAATCTTGCTTGTTTGCAGGTGAACAAATACTTATTTTCCTCTCTAATTTGGAAATTATAGGGATTACAATAAATAAATAAACAGGGAGCATTGTCATCCACAAAATGCAAGTCACCTCCTTATTAAAACGTGTTTCATGATCCCAGTATTTGATATAATTTAAAACAGAGAGCGTACTCACTTCCTTGTCCGTCCAATAGTCCCATTCTTCGCAGTGAACAGGAACTTTTGGAAACCCCAAAAGGCTCACACCACTCTCCCTCGTGTAACAACAAAAGCCTGCAGCACATGGGGCTTGCGTGATGCAAAAATAAACGAATAAATCGGCAAAATCAAATGAATCTCTAGTCTTTCTCATACAACAGTATGGCTGTGTAGTGAAGATAATGTCACTCATTGACGTCACATCCACCTCCTTCCTCAATCCAAGATTGTGGCCGGAAGTCTCTCATTTTTGTAGCACGAGATCCAAGTATATATCCATATTTTCAAAACTAAAGCCACTAGCGACCTAAAACCAAAACAGGCACCTCCCTTAGGCATATATGAGTCTCCATGAGCAGCGACATCAAACAATGTAAAGTCGTTCCCTAATTAAATCCCGCTTAATTCTTTTGGTTGTGGACAGGTGTCTTTTATACCAATAATGAGTTAAAACAGGTGCCATTAATACAGGTCACGAGTTGAGCCTTGTTAGACCTCTCTAACAGCCAGAAATCTTCCTTGTTTGTAGGTGACCAAATACTTATTTTCCACTCTAATTTGGAAATAAATTCTTTAAAAATCAAACAATGTGATTTTCTCAATTTTTTTTCCACATTGTTTCTCATGGTTGAGGTTTACCCATGTTGACAATTACAGGCCTCTCTCATCTTTTCAAGTAGGAGAACTTGCACAATTGGTGGTTGACTAAATACTTATTTGCCCCACTGTATCCCCACACCCCTAAACATTAGTATGTGATTTTTGTCCATTTATCGCTCCACTTTCATTTGCAGCCTTGTTACAGGTGGAATAAAAGCGGCGTAATGTCGCATTCACGCCGTTAATTTTGTAAGTACACGTTGCGAGTGTGCAATCCGTCCACAGAAGGGACACTTCAAACGAGTCTGCAGCGGAGGAATGTTGCCTTAAGCTCCTTGTTTCAAGCGGGCGCGGCAACAAAAAAAAAAAAAAAGCATTTTGGGCTAGCCGCTAATAAAATTGAAAAATAAATGGAGGGTAATTGTTTCATGCATTTGACTCGAGCTAAGCTCATTTCATTAACTGTGTGTATTTTGTGTGTGTGTGTGTGTCCCTCGTATCAATTTGCAGAATAAGTCGGCTGTTCAACGGCACGGAGCCCATCGTGCTGGACAGCTTGAAGCAGCACTACTTTATAGATCGCGACGGCGAGATATTCCGCTACATCCTAAGCTTCCTCAGGACGAGCAAGTTGCTGCTTCCCGAAGACTTCAAGGTAAGTGTTGTCTGAAAATGGCAAAAGCAACTTTGAAGCAAGGGCATAGGTTTGCCTAGGGACTATAGGGACAAAACACTACCAACTTTTCAGGATGCTCAAATTGTTCCCACCAACTTTTAAGCAACCTTATTTGCTTTATATTATGTTTAGTTATATAGGCCTTTTAGATTGTCTTCCCATATGTTTTAATTGTTTTAATTGACCCCACATAATATTAAGTGAGTTATTTTCATTATGTTCAGACTTACATGTACCTCTTTTCACTTGCTGAATGTGCCAGTCCATTTTTTCCCTCCTAAACGCACAATTGATTGGCTGATGACTTGGACCCCCCCACCACTTCCACCACCACATACACACAAACACAGACATTAGCTATTAGGGATATTAGCAGTGGTGAAAGTGGGCCAGAACAGTCAGGAACTCAATTCCGCTATAAGATTCAGGGCCAGAACGCAGTTCCGGTATAAAATTCAGGGCTCGAATGCTGTTCCGGTACACGGTGCTTTGATTCTGAAAATATGACAGCAAGTGTCAAAACACCATGTAAAAAAAAAAAAAATGCTAAGCTGCTACACATGCATTTCATCTACCAAACAACCTACCAACATCAGATTTACATACACAAGTGTTAACAAAAAGCATAATAAAGTGTTTGTCTAGCGTAATCTGTTTCCACCAATATTCATTATTGATTTTATTCCACGGACGGCGTGGAGGTTTCCCCAGCTGCTGCAGTTATCTGAGTCTGACGATGATGAGTCTTGACAATGTGCGAATGCACACAGCAAAGCAAAACGCCTAGACTCATTTATCCGTTCAATTGGCCGACATATTAACATGTGATCAGCAGAGATGGTTAGCTCTGATTGGTTCAAATGTGCATGTTTTCTGGAACAGCGGAAAAAAAAAAAAAGCTTGTTGAATAGATGTAACAAAATAAGGGCAATGCAACATAAAATGGATCAAATCTTTAAGCGCAACAAAAGAGTTGAGGAGGCTTATTGAGCATATTTAGTTTTATTTGCTCTAATGGGAAGGTTCGGAACATCTTAGCTGTCAATGTGCACTTTGGACTTATATTTGTTCATTTTTGTTATGCTAATTATTCATTTCCTTATGATTTAAAGAAGTCAATGTTTGCGCAATCTTCAAAATATATTCCATTTCACTCTGCCTAATATAAGTCATTTGTACTTATTTTCCTGAATATATGTTACTTATATCTTTATTATAAAAAAATATATATATAAAAAAAAAAAAGTAAATGTTTACACTAACTTCAACTTTAATATAGTGTATATCCTATGTTCTGAAGAAGTTAAAATTGAGATTTGGCATTTAAAAATTAGAAGATGGAGGTTGGGGTTATTGCTGTTTTTGTTCACTTTTATTTTGCAAATCATTGAAAAAAATACAATTTTGAATGAAAAATAAATAAATAAAATTTCTGGCTCCGTGGCAGCCTTCACGTCGGGGAGTTCTGGCAAGAAATTCTAACCACTTTCACCCCTGGATATTAAACATTTTTATTTCGGCCAGCAGCAGCAGCTACTGTAAGATATGTAAAAAGACGTCAAAGTTATGGAAGTGGGGAACACACCCAAAATTTTGCTACTGAAAGCCTGACCTGCATCCGAGTTAGCATAACAATAAACTGTGTGAACTTGCTAACCTGCAAAACTCGAGTAGGTAGCTGCTTAGAGAAGTGTCCTCCTGTATGTTCTTTTATTTTCTTTTTTTTTTTTGGGGGGGGGGGGGGGGGGTTATTCCCTGACTGCGTTAGGAAAGAACATAGGGTGTTAAGAAAATGATCAACTACTACCTTTCTTCCCCACATTACCTCTCAAGATATTTTTAATTGCTGAGAGAGGGATTGTAAGGCTTTAGCCAAATAAAAAAAAAGGCTCCAAAGGCTGTCAAAATTCTCTCTACTAATCATACGCTGCCTTTCAGCTCTATATATAGGTAAAACTGCGCCATTAATTAGTTTTGATCCATTATTTATTAAAAAACATTAATTACCGCCATTAACGCAATAAATTTGATAGCCCTACTTTAAGCCAAAACTACTCTGGATGAGTGTAAGACATTTTGTCTGTAACGTTAAATACAATCAGAAAACGATTTAAATAAAATATATTTATATCTCAAAAAAAGGCATGTCCGATATTTTTTTTGCCGATTCCGATATTTTGAAAATGACGTGATCGGACATCTTTAATGATTATTATTTAAATTTGCAAACGATTACCCAATGTTATAATTTTCTTTGGGCATGGGCCCTTAGAATCAGTTTCACTTACGGCGCCCCTGTCTCTAACTACAACAGCAAAGCCCCATCGTAGTTCTCCAGAAATTGCAGTTTCTCGTTTACCAACGAGTTTGTGTACTTGAAAAGACAAATAATACATAAAGCTTAATCCACTGCTAAAACAAATCTGATTTTAATTAAACTGACAGCAACTCAAGCCAGTTAGCCAAAATATGTATGAATCAACATTGCCATTCAAGGCTCCGTTACAATGTTTATTTCATCCAAGGCTGCTTCCTGTTAAAGGATTATTGCGCGATATTGTTTATTCTCCTCATCACTGTAATCCACCTTAACTCGAATGACCTTTCTACACGGGCTAGCTACTTTTTCTATCATTCTCTCTGAGGAAATGTGACAAGACCAAGACATTTGGACCCGGGGGCTAGCTCTTGGGGGGGTGGGAGCAAAGAGCCTGAACCAGATCCAAGCCTCAAAGAACAGAACATGACATGAAAGCCCCGCATATTTTTGCAAATGACCGTCAGACTCAGTACCGATTAGTTTTCCGCCATTTTTTATTCATGCTTTGCATTGCCTTCTGTGAAGTCTTGACAGTCCAATCAGACGCGGCGCTGGAGGAGAAAGTGTCCGACTTCATTGTTTCGACTCATTACAAGCCCCGTGTTGATCTGCATACCTTTCAATTTGCGTGAAGCCCTAGCAAAGGGGCGAGGAGGAGGAGGGAAAAAAATGCAAATAGTGCGAGGCAGAATTGAGCATGTCCATATCTGAACACAATCAGGCTTGCCGTCGCCCGAGGGCTGGGTCTGTTCTGCTGCTGGCAGCCGCAGCCTTGTGTGTTTTGTTAAATCAATGTGAAAGTCTGAGCAGGAAAGCAAAAAGAAAGATTTCGCTCGACATTGCTGGAACAAAAAAAAATTCACTATTAATAAACGGCCTCGTTATTCAACGCGCAATTAATCACACAAGAGTAAGCAACACTCAATTGCGCTGAAGGTGTGCTTAGGAAGCGTGAAGTTTTTGCTATGAATCAATGGTACTTTGTCTATTCAGAGGCACAGTTCCATAATTCATACTTTTACTGTGTATAGGTCTAAAGCTAACAAAGTGATTTTGTACGTATGAGCGATTTTACGAGCGTCCTCACAAATGAGAATCGTACGGAGCCCCCGGGTGCCAGTGTAAAAATTCATAGCTAATCTGTACCCACAGTTAAGTAATCTGTACCCACAGTTTAGTAATCTGTACGCACAGATTACTAAAATGTACCCACATATTAGTACTATGTACCCACATATTCGTAATCTGTACCCACAGATTACTAAACTGTACTCACAGTTTAGTAATGACCCGGAAACAGTAGTCACTAGTTTTAGTTGGCGGGGACTCCATATGTCAACGGACCAAGCATGCTGCTGAACAATGTCACTTGTAACGTGTATGTTACAGCAGCATAATAATAACACCCGAAAGTGACATTGTTTACGGCAGGTACCACTGAATCCCACGGGAAGCATGGTAGAGAAAAAAGGACATAGCTAGTCTGTACCCACCATTTAGTGATATTTGGGTACATTTTAGTACAGATTACAAAACTGTACCAACAGTATAGTAATTTGTATCCACAGTGCACGGAACTTTACCCAATTTAATATTCTGTACCCACAGATTACTAAACTGTACCCACAGTATACTACACTGTAACCACAGTTTAGTATTCTGTTCTCACAGATTACTGAACTGTACCCACAGTTTAGTATTCTGTACCCCCAGTATACTAAACTGTACCCACAGTTTAGTAATCTGTACCCCCAGTATACTAAACTGTACCCACAGTATCCTGTACCCAGATATTAGTCAAATGTACCCACAGATTAGTAATCTGTAACCACTGTATACTAACCTGTATCCACAGTTTAGTAATCTGCACCCACAGATCACTTAACTATACCCACTATACTCAGTTTAGTTATCTGTACCAACAGTATACTAAACTTTAGCCACAGTTTAGTATTCTGTAGATTCAGATTCAGAATATCTATTGTCATTGTTGCAAAAAGCACAACGAAACTTTGTTTAGAGCATCCATAAAGCTGGTAAAGTGTGAAACCCATGTAATACCCTTAAATACCAAGTGTAAACATTGACACAGTATTAGACATAAGTACAAAAAAGACTCAACAGCAGCATAAAGTCATGTCTGTGCTAAAGTGTAATGAACTGTACCCACATATTAGTGATCTGTACCCACAGTTTAGTAATCTGCACCCACAGATCATTTAACTATAGCCACTATATACTCAGTTTAGTAATCTGTACCAACAGTATACTAAACCGTACCCACAGTTTAGTATTCTGTACCCACAGTGCACTGAACTGTACTCACATATTAGTAATCTGTACCCACAGTATACTAAACTGTACCCACAGTTTAGTATTCTGCTCTCACAGATTACTGAACTGTACCTGCAGTTTAGTAATCTGCTAGCCTGGTACTCCAGACTCACCGCTGTTCCAGCTATTGAGTCTGGCCACCATTAAGCGGGTAAAATTTCCAGGGCGGAGCAAGCCACAGCAAACAGACAGCGGAGTGGACTAATCAGCGACAGGTGGGACGAGGGTCTTGCGCGCAGAAGTAAACATACAAGGAGAGCGGAGTTTATTCAACATGGATAGCGCGAGACAGACTGTTGTCAATGACTTGTGTCGATGTGTTTTTCGTAATTTAAAACTGATTTTACCGTGGATTGGAACATATTCTCGGCTCTCCTGTTCGCCATCTGTGTTGTTGTGGAGACGACTTCTGACGCGGAAGAGTGACGTTGCTCGTTAAGAACACGTCATGCAAATAAAAGAATCTGATTTGTCGATTGATTTTGTACTTGCTCGAGAGGCCGTTAATGGGCTGGGTCCCAGACTATACTCTCAGTGTTTGGAAAAACACAGGGAGAACAGTCTGGCCGTGCCAGGCAAGTAATCTGCACCCACAGATCACTTAACTATACCCACTCCTCTAAATTTAGTAATCTGTACCCACAGTATACAATATTGTACCCACAGTTTCGTTAATCTGTACCCACAGTGCACTGAACTGTACCCACATATTAGTCATCTATACCCACAGTATACTAAACTGTACCTACAGTTTAGTATTCTGTTCTCACAGATTACTTAACTGTACCCACAGTTTAGTAATCTGCACCCACATATTAATTAACTATACACACTATACCCAGTTTAGTAATCTGTACCCACAGTATACTAAACCGTAACCATCGTTTAGTAATCTGCACCCCCAGTATACTAAACTACACACAGTATAGTATCCTGTACCCACATATTAGTCATCTGTACCTACAGATTACTAAACTGTACCCACAGATTAGTAATCTGTAACCACAGTATACTAAACTGTACCCCCAGATTAGTAATCTGTAACCACAGTATACTAAACTGTACCCCCAGATTGGTAATCTGTAACAACAGTATACTAAACTGGACCCACAGTTTAGTAAAATGTACCCCCAGTATACTAAACTGTACCCACAATTTTATTTGTGGGTACCCACAGATTAGTAATCAGTAACCACAGTTTAGTCATCTGTACCCACTTATTATTAATAGTACCCACAGATTAATAAATTGTGGACACAGATTAAAAATATTTTTTTCTGTTCCATGAGGACGTACAATGTTCAAATCCACTTGTGTGTCTATTAATTTGTCTGAGACACAGCCGCTCTATCTGTCCTCCTCCCCGAGACTATTTTTATCATCTTCCTCTCTCTGAGATGTCGCCTTGCCGCCGGCAAATCAGGTCGGCCATTATTCTGAAGCTCAAAAAGGGCTGTCTGTCCGGCTTTTTTCGGGAATGAAGTTGTCTGGTAGTGCTGGCGGCGGCCTGGACGAAGCCGCTGCCGGGCGCCGTCTTTTTCCTCCTCATCCTCACGTCGGCGCTACAGATGACTGTTGTTTCGCGCGGGTCTGTGGATGACTAAAGCGCCTGGCAGACAGAACCCCCGTTAAAAACACATCCATCCACTGGCTTCAGAGCCCGGACAGATGAGGCACTTTGAAAGAGAGCTGCCTAAAGGGGAGCGTCTTAATGCAGGTTTTTGTCAGCTGAAGGAAGACAACCAGTATTCAAACTAGAAAATGCAATATCTGGAGAAAGTGCGATGGTAGCTTTGCTGTGTTGGTTGGTATATCGGGTAACGGGATTTTGAGGCATTTTAGGGTCACTTCCTATTGATATTATGTCACTTCCTGTTGATTTTGGAGCAGTTTGAGGTCACTTTCTGTTGATTTGGGGATGTAGCTTTTTGTAGGTGTGGATTGGAAATCAATAGGAGTGAATGGACGTTTTTGTGCTATTGAAATGAATGACAAATAGGGCCAATGGAAATGCATGGAAAATTTTGGCCATTAGAAATTAATGGGTGTTTTTGGCCAGCTTCGGCCGAACTGTACGTTTTTGGCAAAAACTGTCTACAGGTAGCCCCCGGGTTATGAATGAGTTCCATTCCTACACTGGCGACATAAAACGAATTTCCGCGTAAATCGGAATTAACCCTTTAAGTACCCCTAAATAGCCCCTAAATCTTAAAACAACCATCCAAAATCATGTATTATACGTGATTAATCGTCATTACTAAAATAAAGTAAAAAAATAAAATACTGTACTTACCATCAATGCTGAGAGGTTGGTGGACAACAGACTAACCACTCTTAGACGTATGTTGAACTCTGGTTAAGTCCCAGGATTTAAATGGGTAGCCCTTACAGTATGTCTGAAAGCAATTTCCAAGGTCAACTGACACGGACATTATTAACTGGGTCGCGTCCATAGACGCAACTTTTTTTTTTTTTTTTTTTATTGAAGCAACTTTTGTTTGTTTTTTTGATTGAATAATATAGACACAAATCTACCTCCATATGGCTCCGCCCAGGGGATACAATTTTTGACTGGGGTAACAACATTGCCACCACACCGGTGAGCCTACCATATTCAATGAATGACGATCTTGGCGAAAAGTATTGCCTAAGCAGCTTGATTTAGAATTCCCCTCAAGAATGATGGGGAAAAAAAGCTCATTGTCAATTTAATATTATAAATATTCTTGTAGGTTAATTTTATTGGTGACACTGCGTTTTGGGGTCATCAACATGTTGTGCCCCCACCCTCCCCAAAAGTCAAACTTCGACTATGCCGCTAGCTTAAATGCTACCAATGCATGCGAATGTACAATTTTTACAGCAAATCGTTCATACATAACTCCACAAACTGTAGCTCTAAACTTTTTTAACTTACAAATGCGTACACAAACACATTAGCTGAAAAATTAGCTGCGTTGGTTGGCTAAGCTGAGTCAACTTCCTTTTACAGCTGTCTTGCCAAAGAGTGAATGAAGCTGTCAGTCTTAGTCCTCGCTAATCAGAACACATATGTATTAATTACTAATTGTTTAGCAGCGGGATTTTGGTGTAACCTAATTAAAATCTGCTGGTAATAGGAGCTTAACCTCATTAACATACATTGGGCATACATTAAAAGACTCCCCCGTCGGATGATTGCCCTCACGTTCACTCGCCGCCTCCTCACCTTCCATCTGCTTTCGACGCAAAAAACCGTATGCATCCCTTCTCTTCTCACTGAATGATGGCGCCATCTGCTCTTGCGGGAAATTAGAGGCAAATGCGCAGGGGCAAAGCGCCCCTGGCGAGCGCTACCCGCGGGGGGAATAGAGGAAGGCAATCTGCTGCAAAAGTCGTCTGAATGCATCATGCATCCGTGACGGCCTTGACGGAGTTAGCTAAAGGCTAAAAGGCTAACACGGTGATGCTAAGCATGAGGGCTGCCACCTGCTTATGTTAGCTTTGTTTTGTGTTTGTTTTGTGTTTTCACTTGTATAACATTATGTTATACGTATTTGTTTTTTATATTCATGTTTTTAAATCGATTTCTAACATGGAGTTTGCTAATTGTTTTGTTTTTGTTTTTTTTACAGTATGTTGGACAATGGTTACACTGGCTATGGTTGACTCATAAAAATAAAGATAGCATATGTGAAGAAAAAGCAGTACAGTTGGGGCAAATAAGTATTTAGTCAACCACTAATTGTGCAAGTTCTTCCACTTGAAAATATTTGAGAGGCCTGTAATTGTCAACATGGGTAAACCTCAACCATGAGAGACAGAATGTGAAAAAAAAAGAAAAAGAAAATCACATTGTTTGATTTTTAAAGAATTTATTTGCAAATCATGGTGGAAAATACGAATTTGGTCAATACCAAAAGTTCATCTCAATATTTTGTTATGTACCATTTTTTGGTAATAACGGAGGCCAAACATTTTCTGTAACTCTTCACAAGCTTTTTACACACTGCTGCTGGTATTTTGGCCCATTCCTCCATGCAGATCTACTCTAGAGCAGTGACGTTTTGGGGCTGTTGTTGGGCAACACGGACTTTCAACTCCCTCCGCAGATTTTCTATGGGGTTGAGATCTGGACATTGGCTAGGCCACTCCAGGACCTTGAAATGCTTCTTACGAATCCACTCCTTTGTTGCCCTGGCTGTGTGTTTGGGATCATTGTCATGCTGAATCAAGGGCGTAGATTTGCATAGGGACGGTAGGGACATAACACCACCAACTTTTCAGGGTTCTCAAATTGTCCCCACCAACTTTTAAGCAACCTTATTTGCAATATACAATGAGTTCAGCTATAAAGGTAATTTAGATTGTCTTCACATATGTTGTTAGGATAGAATTGACCCTAACATTATTAAGTGCATTAACTTAATTATGTTCAGACTTACATTTACCCATTTTCACTTGCTATTCAACAGTGCCGGTCCATTTTTTCCCCCTCAAACGCACATTCGATTGGCTGATGACTAAAACCCCCACATTCTCACAATCCCGGCAGAAATAGATGTCAATATGCCGCCTCCTCCGCCCCCTTTGAGGGGGAAGGATATTCGTTTTGTTTTTTGTTTTGTTTTTCGGCCAGCAGCAGCCACTGTAAGTAATGTAAAAAAAACGTCAATGTTGTGGAGGTGGGGAACATGCCACTAATTTTACTACTGAAAGTCCGACCTGCATCAGACTTAGCATAACATTAAACTGTGTGAACTTGCTAACCTGTAAAACTCGAGTAGAAAGCTGCTTAGAGAGGTGTTTTCCTGTACGTTTTCTACTGTTAATGTTAATTCAACTGTGCATTTTGTGCATTTGTCCATAATTAAAATGTATTTATTTTCTATAGCATTTGAATTTTTTTTTTTATTTTATTTGCAGCCTATGCACATTTTACCCAACCCAAAAAAGCACAACCACTCCAAATTTCCTTTATATGAAGCAACCATTTTGAAAAATGACTTTCTCCCTGTAACTTTTTTTTTTTTTTTTTTCATTTTTATGTAGGAACCAGCTGTTTTTGAGAAATGAACCCAATCTGTTTGGTCTTATTTATGTCCCGTCCCCAGCAAAAAGTGTACATGCAGGTTATGCTGTTATAGAGTCCCTACCAATGTTGAGACCAGACCTACGCCCTAGTGCTGAATGATCCAGCCACGTCTCATCTTCAATGCCCTTGCTGATGGAAGGAGATTTTCACTCAAAATCTCTCGATACATGGCCCCATTCATTCCTTCCTTTACACAGATCAGTCGTCCTGGTCCCTTTGCAGAAAAACAGCCCCAAAGTATGATGTTTCCACCCCCATGCTTCACAGTGGGTATGGTGTTCTTCGGATGCAATTCAGTATTCTTGCTCCTCGAAACACGAAGAAAACCTGTGTTTCTACCAAAAAGTTCTATTTTGGTTTCATCTGACCATAACACATTCTCCCAGTCCTCTTCTGGATCATCCAAATGCTCTCTAGCGAACCGCAGACGGGCCTGGACATGTACTTTCTTCAGCAGGGGGACACGTCTGGCAGTGCAGGACTTGAGTCCCTGGCGGCGCATTGTGCTACTGATAGTAGCCTTTGTTACTGTGGTCCCAGCTCTTTGTAGGTCATTCACTAGGCCCCTCCGTGTGGTTCTGGGATTTTTGCTCACCGTTCTTGTTATCATTTTGACGCCACGGGGTGAAATCTTGCATGGAGCCCCAGATCGAGGGAGATTACCAGTGTATGTATTCCATTTTCTAATAATTGCTCCAACAGTAGACTTCTTCACACCAAGCGTTTTACCTATTTCATATTCAGTCTTTTCAGCCTGGTGCAGGTCTGCAATTTTGTCTCTGGTGTCCTTCAACAGCTTTTTGGTCTTGGGCATAGAGGAGTTTGGAGTGTGACTGACTGAGGTTGTGGACAGGTGTCTTTTGTACCGATAATGAGTTAAAACAGGTACCATTAATACAGGTAATGAATGGAGCCTCGTTAGACCTCGTTAGAAGAAGAGACCTCTTTGACAGCCAGAAATCTTGCTTGTTTGCAGGTGCATAAATACTTATTTTTCACTCTAATTTGGAAATAAATTCTTTAAAAATCAAACAATGTGATTTTCTGTTGTTTTTTTTTTTCCACATTCCGTCTCACATGGTTAAGGTTTACCCATGTTAACAATTTCACGTCTTTCTAATCTTTTCAAGTAGGAGAACTTCTACAATTGGTGGTTGACTAAATACTTATTTGCCCCACTGTATAACACACCTCTGGTGCGGATAAACATTTGTAGTTTTGCGGTCGTTCCGGAGTACCGGATGAAGTACCCTGACTTTTTTGTTCTGGTGCCTCTGCAGGACTTCCAACTGCTGTACGAGGAGGCGCGCTATTACCAGCTGACACCCATGATCAAGGAGCTAGAGCGCTGGAAACAGGATCGCGAGCAACGGCGCATGGCACAGCCCTGCGACTGCCTGGTGGTGCGCGTCAAGCCAGACCTGGGCGAACTGATCGCCCTGAGCGGCGAGAAGGTTCTCATCGAGGAGATCTTCCCTGAGACGGGAGACGTCATGTGCAACTCCATCAATGCCGGTTGGAACCAGGACCCCACCCACGTTATCCGCTTCCCCTTTAACGGCTACTGCAGGCTTAACTCCGTCCAGGTAATGACAGTTTCTCTTCATAATTGGATTTCATTTTCATTATAATTGCGAACATTGGTTATTTGAATTTGAGAATGGTTTCACATTTGCGGTTCGCTTGTCACAAATTACTTAATGTTATTCCTTTGGAACCTATCACTGAGTCTTAAATGAAAAACTAGCCATTCAGAGGGCCTGTGCTTATTTTGAAACGCAATATGATGCAGACAAAATCCTATCCATATATTGCTGTAAGGCAGTGAGTGCTGTATAGAATTTGGAAGTATGTTAAAGTCAAACATATCATCTAAGGGACAAGTGTGAATGTAGGGGAGGAGCTACTTTTACCCTGGATTGCCAGCCCATATATTGGTCTGAAATATAGCCGAAAAAATAGGAAAACTGTTATGTTCGCAACTGATTATCTTTCTTATGAAAGAACCGGTATTACTGCTAAAACAGCTAATCGATTAACTCGAGTAATTTGATTAGAAAGAAGCTTCAAATGAAATTTTGCTGCTTCGAGGATTCGTTTATTTGGAGTGGCGCTGTAATGGTTTGTTTTTAAAATGTTTGCTTTAAATTTTATTGATTTTGCCGAAGATTAAATGCCTCTAGTGGCAACATGGAACATGACATAACTCATTCAACATAGCTGAATCCAGCTGCTCCCTGTTAAGACCAACATAAAGCAAGTTTTTCTTTGAGAAAATATTTTTTTAATGCATTCGCAATTCACTATATAGGCATGTTCAGCAGTTTTTTTGCGGAAAAATATGGACAATTTGTTAATAGCTTTGTAACAATAAAAAATAAAAAAGTGAGCATTATATAGCATTTAAGATAGCAGATTTTTGCTATGCTTATTAGCCAGTTGTTCTTGCACTTAAATCCTGATTTATTCTTTTTTTTTTTTTTTATACCGTTTGAGGCTAAAATCAGGTATTTTATAACCCTTTTATATCTAGGTTCATACTGTCTAAACTACTACAATCAGTGTTTTCGCAGATTAGTTGAAAAATCAATCAATTAATCAAATGTATTTATATAGCCCTTTACAAAACCCGAAAGGCCCTCAAAGTGCTTAACAACAAAACATGGCTCAAGTTTAATAAAAGGCAAGAAAGTATTATACGATGACATTAAGAAAAAATAAAGAAATGAAAGAAAAAAAGCGCATGGCGATAAAAGTCCAGCAAATAAAACAATAAAACCAATCAAATCCCCAAAAAATAATTTAATTACTGATTACGGCTCAAAAAAGTAATCTAGTTACATTACTGATTACTTTTATCAAAGTAGTGAGTTACTTTAAAAGTATTAATTGTTTGATTTTTAAAGAATTTATTTGCAAATCATGGTGGAAAATACGTACTTGGTCAATACCAAAAGTTCATCTCAATACTTTGTTATGTACCCTTTGTTGGCAATAACGGAGGCCAAACGTTTTCTGTAACTCTTCACAAGCTTTTCACATACTGTTGCTGGTATTTTGGCCCATTCCTCCATGCAGATCTCCTCTAGAGCTCTGATGTTTTGGGGCTGTCGTTGGGCAACATGGTCTTTCAACTCCCTCCTCCACAGATTTTCTATGGGGTTGAGATCTGGAGACTGGCTAGGCCACTCCAGGATCTTGGAATGGTTCTTACGAAGCCACTCCTTTGTTGCCCTGGCTGTGTATTTGGGATCATTTTGATGCTGAAAGACCCAGCCACGTCTCATCTTCAATGCCCTTGCTGATGGAAGGAGATTTTCACCCAAAATCTCTCGATACATGGCCCCATTCATTCTTTCCTTTACACAGATCAGTCGTCCTGGTCCCTTTGCAGAAAAACAGCCCCAAAGCATGATGTTTCCACCCCCATGCTTCACAGTGGGTATGGTGTTCTTCGGATGCAATTCAGTATTCTTTCTCCTCCAAACACGAGAACCTGTGTTTCTACTAAAAGTTCCATTTTGGTTTCATCTGACAGTAACACATTCTTCCAGTCCTTTTCTGGATCATCCAAATACTCTCTAGCGAACCGCAGACGGGGCTGGCCATGTACTTTGTTCAGCAGGGGGACACGTCTGGCAGTGCAGGATTTGAGTCCCTGGCGGCGCATTGTGTTACTGATAGTAGCCTTTGTTACTGTGGTCCCAGCTCTCTGTAGGTCATTCACTCGGTCCCCCCGTGTGGTTCTCGGATTTTTGCTCACCGTTCTTGTTATCATTTTGACGCCACAGGTTGAGATCTTGCATGGAGCCCCAGATCGAGGGAGATTATCAGTGGACTTGTATGTCTTCCATTTTCTAATAATTGCTCCCACAGTTGATTTCTTTACACCACGTGTTTTACCTATTGCCAGTTCAGTCTTCCCAGCCTGGTGCAGGTCTACAATTTTGTCTCTGGTGTCCTTCGACAGCTCTTTGGTCTTGGCCATAGTGGAGTTTGGAGTGTGACTGACTGAGGTTGTGGACAGGTGTCTTTTCGGCAAGGCAAGCCAAATGTATTTATATGGCACAATTCAAGACAAGGCATTTCAAAGTGCTTTACATCACATGAAGATCATAAAAATCACATTTAAATCAATACGACGTAAAAACCAAGACAATCAAAATAGGAAATAAAATTATACATAAAAATCGCATTTAATCACAAACAGAATAAAATAAATAAAAATCAAACAAAAACTACTTCTAATAATAATAATTGAAAACAAGAAAAGGAGATAAGCACAAGAGGAATAGAAAGCAAGTAGATTGAAATATATAGACAGTTATGGATATGCAGTGCTAAACAAAAGCATTTTTGCTCTGATTTAAAGGAGCTAACAGTTTGAGCATACTTCAGACGTTCAGGTAACTTGTTCCAGAGGTGAGGAGCATAATGACTAAATGCTGCCTCACCCTGCTTCGTGCTTGTTCTTGGAACATGCAAGAGACCAGTTCCAGATGACCTTAGGGGTCTAGATGTTTCATAGGAATCTAATAAATCAAGCATGTATTTTGGTCCAAGGCCATTAAGTGTTTTGTAGACGAGCAGCAGTATTTTATAGTCTATCCTTTGACTCACTGGAAGCCAGTGTAGCGATTTCAAAACCTGTGTAATGTGGTCCGGCTTCCTTGTATTTGTGAGGACTCTGGTTGCAGCATTCTGTACTTGCTGCAGGCTCCTGACTGATTTTTTATCAAGACCTGTAAATATACCATTGCAATAGTCCAATCTACTGAAAATGAATGCATGCATAAGTTTTTCCATGTCTTGTCGAGTCAGAAGCCCCTTAATTCTGGCTGTATTTTTTTTTTAGGTGGTAATAAGCAGATTTAGTGATGGAATTTAGATGGCTGTCAAATTTTAGGTCTGAGTCAATAATTACGCCAAGGTTTCTGACTTGATTTGTAGCTGTAAGTGACATTGTGCTAAGATGCCTGCTGATCTTTGACCTTTCCTTTTTTGGCCCAAAAATCATCACTTCTGTCTTCTCCACATTTAACTGCAGAAAATTCTGGCACATCCATTCATTGATTTGATGAATACATTTACTCAGGGAGACTAAGGGACTATAATCATGTGGGGAGACAGAAATGTACAGTTGTGTGTCATCGGCATAGGTGTGATAGGAGATGTCATACTGTTCCATAATCTGAGCTAAGGGAAGCATATAGATGTTAAACAAGAGTGGTCCAAGAATTGACCCTTGAGGGACTCCACACGTGAATTTGGTTCGTTCTGACTGATGGTTTCCGATTGACACAAAGAAATCCCTATCATGTAAATAGGATGTGAACCACTGAAGAATAGTGTCAGTAAGCCCTACCCACTGTTCCAATCTGCTGAGTAGTATGTTGTGATCAACCGTGTCGAATGCGGCACTAAGATCCAATAGTAGAAGAACAGATAATTTGCCTACATCGGTTCCGACGAATATCATTTAGGACTTTGACAAGCACGGTCTCGGTGCTGTGTTGTGGCCGAAATCCAGACTGAAATGAGTTAAGAACATTTTATACCGATAATGAGTTAAAACAGGTGCCATTAATACAGGTAACGAGTGGAGCCTTGTTAGACCTCGTTAGAACAAGTTAGACCTCTTTGACAGCCAGAAATCTTGCTTGTTTGTAGGTGACCAAATACTTATTTTGTACTCTAATTTGGAAATAAATTCTTTAAAAATCAAACAATGTGATTTTCATTTTTCACATTCTGACTCTCATGGTTGAAGTTTACCCATGTTGACAATTACAGGCCTCTCTAATCTTTTCAAGTAGGAGAACTTGCACAATTGGTGGTTGACTAAATACTTATTTGCCCCACTGTATGTTGGACATTTTGCAAAAGAAATCCAGATACACATTTCTTAGTCTTTTCAAATTTTGCACCGGCCACAAAATTTTCCCCCGCAGTGTACCCACAGTAGCAAATTTTTTTTTTTCGGGCATGGGGGTAGTTTTCCAGTTGTGTTGCCCTGAGAGGAAAATATCAGCCTCACACCACGGGCTCCATGCAACACACTCCATTGCTCACACATACACACAAGACTCCTTCGTCCGCCTCCAGCACCCAAAGAGAGCCTCTCCCAGGCAACACTCTGACACCTCCACCTCCCTCCTTCTACCACCTCCGGGGAAGGAGAGCGTAACGAGCGGGACAAAGCACGCGTGGACTGCGGCCATGTTTCCTGCGAAGAAACAGGAAAAAAAAAAAAAGAAAGAAAGCGGCAAAGGGCTGGAGGAGGAGATGGGGGGGTTGCTTGCTTGGTGCAGGGGAGGAATGATATGCATAATTTACACTTTACTCCTTTTTAAGACAGAGCTCCTTTTTTAAAATAAAAAAAGGCTCCAATATAACAACGCCCGAGGCCATTGAAATACACGTATTGCATTTTTTAATGCCATACTTACAATTTCTCAAACAGCCTCAACCGGTTTATACTTCTTTTATAGATTTTTAAATGACTTGCAATATAATTAATTGGCGGCATCAACTAACACAACATTTCCCCAATCTGTTTACCAGCCAGCGTGATTACGGAACGACGACGCCGGCGCACCGGAATGGGATACTTTGAAATGGACTTGTGCTTTGTAGAGAAGGCGAGCAGGAAGGAAATATTTAGTTAACAGATTATTTTGTCAAAGATGTGGAATATTTAAGGCTCTCGTTACCTTCACCAGAGCGCTAGCTAAGAGCAAACGTGGTTAGTAACACGTTACACGTACTTTGTTACATTTACCGTAATTTCTGGACTATAAGGCGCACCTGACTATAAGCCGCCAGCCACCAAATTTGATATGAAAACGGCATTTGTTCATAGATAAGCCACACTGGACTATAAGCTGCAGTTGTACTCACTGTATTATGGGGATATTTACACCAAAAGATATTAACTGGTAACACTTCATTTGATAATGGCACTATAAGACTGTCATGAGACCAAATGAACCACCATTAAGCTTTGAACCAATTGGCTGCAAAGCCTTATTGTCACTAAAAGCTTCATTGGCCATCACTGCTTCCTTGGGGTAGACAGTCAAACTCTGCTGCCACCTGCTTTCAACACTGTTGTCATCCAACATTCCTCCTAGCATGCATGGCGGCGCTACAGATGTAAACAACAGTCATGTTCTGATCTAATTATTTCTTCAGTTACTGTTCCAGTTGTTTCATTAATTGCTAGTTATGGTATTTGGTAACATTTTCTTGGATAGTGGTGCCATAATACTGTCATAAGACAGTCATAATTATTACATGACACTGTCATAAGCATTAATGAATGCTTATAATAGATGTCGGTCGTGTCATCCAGCAAATTATCTCACTTTTGAATGGACGTAAAATATCTGAACTGGACATAAATGGATTTAGTGACATAATATGCCACATGACACATATTGACATCTGTTATAAGCATTTAGTAATGCCCATGATAGTGTCATGTCATAAATGTGATTTTCTTATGACAGTCTTATGATGCCGCTGTTAAATAAAGTGTTACCTATTAACCCAAATAAATCAACAAATAAGCCACACTGGACTATAAGCCCCAGGATTCAAAATGAGGGAAAAAAGTAGCGGCTTATTGTCCGAAAATTAGGGTACTTGAGTAACTTTTTTAGAAAAATGTACTTCTAAGAGTAGTTTTACTAAGCTATACTTTTTACTTGAGTAGATTTGTGAAGGCAAGGCAAACTTATTTATATGGCACAATTCAACACAAGACAATTCAAAGTGCTTTACATCACATGAAGATCATAAAAATCACATTAAAATCAATAGATCGTAAAAACAAAGACAATTGAAAATGGGAAATAAAAATATACATAAAAATCACATTTAACCACGAATAGATTAAAAAAATGAATAAATGAAAAAACAAATACTACTACTACTGCTAATAAGTGAAATCAGCAATAGAGATAAGCACAAGAGGAATAGAAAGCAAATAGATTGAAACATATATGGTGGGAAACACAGACAAGACTGAAAAAGCTCTTGCACTCCTCTTTAAAAGAAACTGCCATATTTTAAGCCAAAACAATTTATGTGTTTGATAGAACAACATGTCTATATGCTGCCATAGCAGATTCATGGCGCATTAAGCCCCCGAACTATTTTTTATTTGTCCGTTTTACCCTGGAAATCCCCGTTTACAGACGTCGCGCAACCGCTTTTGTTTCAACCCAGCCATAAAACGAAGGTAATTGATTATATTTATTATTCAAAATGTCTCTCATTTTTAGCTTAGAATCATTAATTGATGTCTAATATTTCGTTTAAAAAAAAAAAAGACTTTAAAAAATTATTCACTCGCATATTTTAAACTTTTAAACAAATTACGTCACAATGAAAAAAATGGCGTCTGTAAAAAAGTCACGGATATCTACCTCATATCTATCGCTTAATTGTATTTTTTTGTTACTATCGCACTTTCTCTGATATGTTAGATGATAAATAATCGATCCAAACAAAGAAAAATTGGACAAAAAACATTTAAAAGGGTATATATATGAAAAAGAAAATCTCGACCACTCCTTGATGTCTGCGATTTCTGCATCGCGACCCTTGTTATATTATCATGTTTTACCCATAAAATCCCCCCAAAATCCAGCTGTGGCCATTCACAGCTGTGTCTTGACACTCGGTTGTACATGCTACATGGAGTTTTTGGATCGAAACAAGGTAAGTAGGCGATAATATCTCGTTAAAGTCATGGCGTCTGTAATTGTGCTCTCGCGTGCTCTCACCTCCAGATAGGGTTTTGCTGGTTAAAAAAAAAAACTTTAAAACAAAAAATGTTTAAAATTTTTCTTCCCCCAGAAAATTGAGATTTTAAGCTTTCCACTGATGTATCACACATACAAATCGGACAATTTTGAAAGTTGGCCAAATTGGGGGTCTCAGAGCGGAACTTTAAGTCACCTGAGTGTTTTACGCCATAGACAGTTATGGATATGCAGTGGTAAACAAAAGCATTTTTAGCCCTGATTTAAAGGAGCTAACAGTTTGAGTATACGTCAGACCGTCAGGTAACTTGTTCCAGAGGTGAGGAGCATAATAACTAAATGCTGCCTCACCCTGCTTGGTTCTTGTTCTTGGAACATACAGGAGACCGGTTCCAGACGACTTTAAGGGTCTAGATGTTTCATAATAATCTAACAAATCAAGCATGTATTTTGGTCCAAGGCCATTAAGTGTTTTGTAGACGAACAGTAGTATTTTATAGTCTATCCTTTGAATCACTGGAAGCCAGTGTAACGATTTCAAAACCGGTGTAATGTGGTCCAGTTTCGTTGTATTTGTGAGGACTCTGGCTGCAGCATTCTGAACTAGCTGCAGCTTCATGACGGATTTCTTATCAAGACCTGTAAATATACCGTTGCAATAGTCCAATCTGCTGCAAATGAATGCATGCATAAGTTTTTCCATGTCTTGTTGAGTCAGAAGCCCCTTAATTCTGGCTATATTTTTTAGGTGGTAATAAGCAGTTTTAGTGACGGACTTTAGATGGCTATCAAATTTTAGGTCTGAGTCAATAACTACGCCAAGGTTTTTGACTTGATTTGTAGCTGTAAGTGACGCTGTGCTAAGGTGCCTGCTTATCTTTGAGCTTTCCTTTTTTGGCCCAAAAATGATCACTTCTGTCTTCTCCACTTTTAACTGGAGAAAATTCTGGCACATCCATTCATTGATTTGATGAATGCATTTACTCAGGGAGACTGAGGGACTATAATCATGTGGGGACACAGAAATGTAGAGTTGTGTGTCATCTGCATAGGTGTGATAGGAGATGTCATACTGTTCCATAATCTGAGCTAGGTAAGCATGTAGATGTTAAATAAGCGTGGTCCAAGAATTGACCCTTGGGGGACTCCACACATGAATTTGGTTTGTTCTGACTGATGGTTTCCGATTGACACAAAGAAATCCCTATCATGTAAATTAGATGTGAACCACTGAAGAACAGTGTCAGTAATCCCTATCCACTGTTCCAATCTGCTGAGTAGTATGTTGTGATCAACGGTGTTGATTGCGGCGCTGAGATCCAATAGAAGCAGAACAGATTATTTGCCTGCATCGGTATTCCGACGAATATCATTTAGGACTTTGATAATCACGGTCTCGGTGCTGTGTTGTAGCCGAAATCCAGACTGAAATGAATTAAAACAATTGTTTTGCATCATAAAAACCTGGATCTGTTCGAACACAACCCTCTCAATAATTTTCCCCAGGAATGTCAGATTTCATCTAGGCCTATAATTACTAATGGCTGAGGCATCCAGATTAGGTTTTTTCAGTGAAGAAAAAAAAACTTTTACTAACTTACTTTTACTTTTACTCCGCTACTTTGGGCTACACAAGAGTAGTTACATTTTCCCTCTTTATTCTACATATTAGATTTGTTTTTTTTTTGTTTTTTTTTGGCAGCGATGCCAAGAGTAGAGACGTGCCTGGTATATTACCGGGGTAACTTTACCCGTTTCACCAATGACATGTCACAACATTAAGCATATGATTCTATTACACCAATTAGACGCAAGCTTGCCGTTTTATCTTCACGCCAGCCTGTTCAAACATGTGGTGTCATTAAAGCGCTGTAAAAAATTAAGTATTTGATGTAAAGCGCTACCTCAACATTACTCGACTGCGTGGATTTTAACCTCTCTCCCAGTTTTTATTTGGCACCAATTGACCACGGAAAACCGGGGATATGATCCTTTTAATTTCAAAATAGTAATTACTTCACTATTCAAACAAGCACTCATGCTCTTTATGTTACTTATGTTTTTTCTTGTCGAAATTCAATGATCAAATTGAATCAACTTTTTTAAAAAATTATTTTGCTGAATTTACATTTTCTGTAGAGTTGTCACCTATTTTTCCAAGACAACGAGCTAAAAATTGTCTTGGGCAGTGTTGTTAATCTTACTTTTAAAAAGTAATTAATTACAGTTTCAAATGACTTCTCCTAAAAAGAAATTGCGTTAGTAACTCAGTTACATGAATGTAAGTTAATTGTCATTAATTGTTAATAATGTACTGTTTTCCTGTGTTTGTTGTTATAGGAAGAAAAACTGCATTCGGTGGTTTGAACATAACATAACATAGCCAGTTCTAACTTACTAATTAACTTTACGTTAAAAAAATATATATACTGTATATTAATAACAATAATAATGATAATAGAGAGGGGATATGTTGGGGAAAAAAATCATGTTTTTTTTTTTCTTTTTTGAATGCGGAGCTATCTCTTATAGAAAAGAATTGAATTTCTCTCCACCATTGTTGTTTTCGTCAACAATGACGATAACGAAAATATTTCATCCACAATTTTTTCATGACGATAACGAAAGGATAACAAGCTACAAACATGTCATGGGAGACTAAGACATAACGAGACGAATTCCAGTTTTTGACTGACAAGACGATAGCTACAGTGACGTGGGAAGTGGGGTGCTGAGGGTGATGCAGCACCCCCTGGTGTTGGGGATAAAAAATGTGTTTTGGTAGATTTTTGAGGGGGTAAAAATGAATAAATTACACACAAAAAAAACAAAAAACATTGAAACAAAAGTGCATTTAACTTTGGGGATTGAATATATATGTTGAAAATGTTTTTTTTTTGTTTTTTTTGTTTTTTTTTAATAACATGGTCACCACCTGAAACCTTGCTAGCTACCGGGTCACGTTGGATAAAACGCTATTTGTAAAAAGGGGCGTTAAACCAAGGAACTTTTATTTTCTAAATGTGTTTATGTGTCATTGTGCCGTCTAGTTGCGGGGCATTGCATTATAATACATGGGCGCTTTTATTTCCAATACAAAAACTCTAACACACACTGTAGGTGAAATTGGACACTGTCTTTGTAGTAGCCGAATAGTAACACGTAAAACTATCCGGCATGCATGTGTACTGCCATTATGCACGCCTTGTATGGAGAAAACGTGCGAGCATGATAAATTTGGACAGAAACAGCTGTTTTTAGATGATAGATAGACGAAAATACGACATAGCTTCTGTCATATGTTCACAATGTGTCACACTTTCTTATTGTACGTGTAGTAAGTCAGCCTGCATCATAGCAGTGCTTGGTTGTAAGATTTTTTTCTCAGCTTGGAATATGCAGGAATATGCTTAGCTTGGAATATGCAAGGTCTGTGCTAAGTCATCATCACACACTAAATGTAACTTGTAGCATTAGCATTTAGCGTGGCGAGCGTCGTCTTAAAACTCTCGGACAATTTTTTTTTTTTGCATGCAATTTGTGGCGTTGAGTTGGTATAAAATTAATTTGAAAGAATTTACCGTTTCCCTGCTGAGTGTGTATCATCATCATGTGATCATTCCAATGATCATTCCAAATTTTTGGAAACCTTTATTCATTTTTGAACTAAAAGTTATGTACTTTACAGACAAACACAGATGAACTAATCGTCGACTAAAACTAGACAAAGATGAACACATCTTGAAATTATTAAAATATGACTAAGACTCATAAATATTTGCGCCCAAAAGACAAAGATGAAAATTCAAAGGCCTACCAAAAACAACAGTGGTTTTAACTGAATTTCTTGAAAATCTGGGCTGAATTAATCAGTGTTCAAACTTAAGCAAGAAAAATATCCATTTTAACATATACAGTTGTGGTCAAAAGTTTACATACACTTGTGAAGAACATAATGTCATGGCTCTCTTGAGTTTCCAGTTATTTCTACAACTCTGATTTTTCTCCGATAGAGTGATTGGAACAGATACTTCTTTGTCACAAAAAAGATTCATGAAGTTTGGTTCTTTTATGACTTTATTATGGGTTAACAGAAAAAGTGATCAAATCTGCTGGGTCAAAAATATACATACATGGATCTGAAAAAGCGAATCATTGACCTGAACAAGTCAGGAAAGTCACTTGAAGCCATTTCAAAGCAGCTGCAGGTCCCAAGAGCAACAGTGCTACAATTGTTTGTAAGTATAAAGTGCAAGGCAATGTTTTGTCACTGCCACGATCAGGAAGAAAACGCAAGCTATCACCTGCTGCTGAGAGAAAATTGGTCAGGAGGGTGAAGATTCAACCGAGAATCACCAAAAAGCAGATCTGCCAAGAATTAGAAGCTGCTGGAACACAGGTGTCAGTGTCCACAGTCAAGCGTGTTTTGCATCTCCATGGACTGAGAAGCTGACGTGCAAGAAGGAAGCCCTTGCTCCAAAAGCGGCACCTTAAGTCTCGACTGAAGTTTGCTGCTGATCACATGGACAAAGATAAGACCTTCTGGAGGAAAGTTCTGTGGTCAGACGAAACAAAAATCGAGCTGTTTGGCCACAATGCCCGGCAATATGTTTGGAGGAGAAAAGGTGAGGCCTTTAACCCCAAGTACACCATGCCTACCGTCAAGCACGGTGGTGGTAGTATTATGCTGTGGGGCTGTTTTGCTACCAATGGAACTGGTAGTTTACAGAGAGTAAATGGGATAATGAAGAAGGAGGATTACCTTCAAATTCTTCAAGATAACCTAACGTCATCAGCCCGAAGATTGGGTCTTGGGCGCAGTTGGGTGTTCCAACAGGACAATGACCCCAAACACACATCAAAAGTGGTAACGGAATGGCTAAATCAGGCTACAATTAAGGTTTTCGAATGGCCTTCACAAAGTCCTGACTTAAACCCCATTGAGAACTTGTGGCCAATGCTGAAGAAACAAGTCCATGTCAGAAAGCCATCAAATTTAACTGAACTGCACCAATTCTGTCAAGAGGAGTGGTCAAAGATTCAACCAGAAGCTTGTGGATGGCTACCAAAAGCGCCTAATTGAAGTGAAAATGGCCAAGGGACATGTTACCAAATATTAGCGCTGCTGTATGTATATGATTTGATCACTTTTTTTCTGTTCACCCATAATAAAGTCATAAAGGAACCAAACTTCATGAATGTTTTTTGTGACAAAGAAGTATCTGTTCCAATCACTCTATCAGAGAAAAATCAGAGTTGTAGAAATAACTGGAAACTCAAGAGAGCCATGACATTATGTTCTTCACAAGTGTATGTAAACTTTTGACCACAACTGTAGCTGTGACATTTCAATTTCATTGAGTAGTTTTTAGGGGATAGCACAGAGCTACTTTGTCTTTATGTGAGGCATTCAGGTTCCATTTTCTAATGTTACCAACTATAGTTGTCTTTGTATATACATAATGTACAGTCAGGAAAAACTCATGCAGTCCAAACGCATGGTTCGCACAAGCGTAAGGGGAGACCTTTACAAACAAGTTCGCCGCCGACGTTCCCACGGGCTATGAGAAGGTTAGCAAAGTAATCCCGGGGTTAGCCGCCAGACAATATGCTTGTCATCTGATTACAGTGTGGGACCCCCACCCAAGGCAAAATACGCAACCACACCCTGCCTGCAGAAGAATGTTTAAGACAGTGTTGTCTGGTACTTTTTATGTTGTGTTTATTACATCCCTATCCTTATGACTAATATGATTGGAGGTATAATGTCTGTGTAAGTTCATTGGCTGCTATTGACGGCGTTAGACATCCAATCTATTATGAGTGGAAATATCTAGCACCATCAATGGGACTGAAACGGAACATTCACAGCCAGTCTTCCCAGTTTCGGGGGCATTTATAGGTCAATGCACGTTCATTTTAGGGCATCTCAAAATCACTTTCTGTTGATTTTTAGTCGCTTCTTATTTATTTGGGGACATTCCCAGGTCACTTCCTGTTTGGTAACCCAAATTAAACTCGAAGTGATTTGTAAATGTCCCAAAATGAACAGAAGGTGACCCAGAAATACCCAAAAATCAACAAGAAGTGACCAAAAAATAGATATATATTCTACCTAAACCTTTTGGAATGTCTCACATATCTGCATAAAATCACACAGATGAAAAAACAGGGTCCACTTTAACTAAAACCAACCAAAATTTATAGTATTTCATATTGAGGATAGTATGCAAACAATAAGAGAATGGGGAAAAATAAGTGAACCATCACATTTATTAATTTGTGCCCCCCATCCCACACACACACACACACACACACATACATTTTGGCAGCAAAAACTTCAACCCGATGCTTCCTGTAGCTGCAGATCAGTCTGACAGTTCGATCAGGACTAATCTTGGCCCATTCTTCACTACAAAACTGCTGTAGTTCAGTCAAATTCCTGGGATGTCTACCATCAATCGCTGTCTTTAGGTCATGCCGCAGCATCTCAATGGGATTTCTCCCTGCATTTTTGGGACATAAAAAATAGCTAATATGACAGAAAAGTTTTGGATGTTTGAAACTTTGACGTTTTCAAACCCCAGTGTACTTTAAAGAGCATATGACAGGAGAAAAAAAGTCTTAAATGGCATTATTATGTGAATTAGAATCATATTTTGAGACGATTCGACTATATACAACAATTTAGCAAAGCGCAGATGATGAGAAACTAGTCTTTTAATCTGCCGGTTAGCCACGCCTACCATTATAGGGCTTTAGCGTCCCCAACAGGTGGATGACCTCAGCGGTAGACTGTGCTCATCGGCTTTACTATTCAGCCCATTGAGGGGGAATTATTCAGAACGAGGAAAACGCGACGAAGAGAGCCGCAAAATGTCATCGTTTCAGTCTCTCTACTCCAATATTTTTACAGAATATTCTTTTTATCCAAGTGTTTTTCCCCAATAGCTATATAAATGGCTTGAGAAGGACCAGTCAGCCCGTCGAGGGGGAGCTATTCACAAAGAGGAAAACGCGACGAAGAGAGCTGCAAAATGTCATTGTTTTTGTCTCTTTACTTCAATAATTTTACAGGATATTCTTTTTGTCCAAGTATTTTCCCCAATTGCTAAATAAATGGCATGGTCATGACAAATAACAGTCTTGTGCGAAATGTAATATGAAATAATAAAAATGCATTTATTCAGGACGACATGGCAAAATTACTCCATAATGGTCAAAACTGTCGACTTCACCTTTACTGTCGCACCTCCCGAACGATATTTTATGACACCTAAATCAGACCTATGTCATTTCCCTTCCCCGGCTTCGGAGAATGTAAACAAACCAAAAGGCGTGACAGCTAGCCGACATGCTCACCCAAACCGAGTGATGTTTCAAAGTCTTCACATATAATCACACATAACTAGCCTGGATTATTTGACATGACGACTGGGTTGTCGATTGTCTTCGTGGATCAGCAAACCGCCCGGCGGAGAGCAATTTACAGTTCGTTCCCCGGAGGAGGGCGGCTGCAGTTGTTGTGTAGTTAACGTGCTGCTAATGTGCATGAGGAGAGCTTTTTACATGCCTATCAAAGATCAAACGTAAGTAGTCCTTTATTTAAAGAAAGTTTGAAGTGTTTACTTTGTAATAGCTGCATTAATATTTGACATAATACTAAACAAGATGTTTACTCACTTCCTCGTAAGTCCAATGGTCCCACAGTAGTCAGGCTTGTTTTGGCCAATATCCACGGTGAATGGGAACCTTTTGAAACCCCAAAAAGGCGCATACGCCTCTCCCTCATACAGAATGATTTTTCTGCAGCCGTTTGGCTGGCGTGATGCGAAAAATAAAACGTATTAATCCGCAAAATCAGCTGAATCCTTCGTCCTAATACACAACAGTATGCTGTATAGTGAAGAGGACGCTTTCTACCGTACACGTCACAGCGCCCTCCTCCTCAATGCAAGACCGAAGCCGGAAGTCACTCATTTTCATGGCGCGGGATTAAAAAAACTAAATAAATATAGCGATTGCTTCCACACACATTCAAGCGGTCCATATCATTCAGGAGCATAAAATACCGCGTGTATTATGAAATAAACATGCTTTTTTGTGTCACATGCACCTTAAAACCAGTAATCGGCACACATCTAGTAGAAACCCTGAATTTTTTTTTTTTGGTGCGTGTGTGTGGGGTGCTGGAGGAAATTTTTTTGCAGTCCCTTCCAGACGACCAGCCAAGTGGGGTGGCTGGCAGAGATGTTTCACTCTTAAACACTATATTTTAGCTTTGCGCATGATTTTACCTTTCTGTTTAAACCTGCCTTCACCCAACCACGGCCACTTTATGCCCACAAACCGGGCCCCTTAGAAGTCTGGGTCGCACCACCAGCACCGCCCTATGTTCCGCCACATAACTTAATCGATGAAAAATTTCCACTGATTATGATGGAATTCCTGCAAAGTGACATCTGCCATATGAGGTTAGTGTGTGCAGTGTCCCACTTTGTCAGGCAATAAGGGCCACGCCTTGGCGCGTGATTCTCCGACAAGTCATGAGTGTAATTTTGCAGCGGATAATGCGAACCACCTGCACTTTGATGGCTTTCCAGTGTAGAAGGAAAAACAGAGAGCAGCAAAGGCGCTTAACAGAGGGAAAACATTTAGGCACACACAAACACACACAAACACACACACTGGCCAATACATCACAGTGATGAAGCGCTCACATCAGACCGCGGCCAATCCGTCCTTCATCAGTGTGACAGTTGGGGCGAAAGGGCCTTTGTCCCCATCCGCCACCAACGCAACCCGCTGCAACACCTTCTAACATGTCACACTTCACACACTACAAGTCCATCAATCTTTAAAAAAGCTCGTGCTCATTCAAACCACACATGTGCACGCATACAGTAGTACCAAATAGTGCTTCTTCGTCAGTGTTGTCACAAACGCGTTACTAATTAACACATTATTGTAATCTGATTACTTTCTTTCAGTAACGAGCCATAGACTTCATAACTATTGAAGGGACATGAGGCGCGGGGCCGATTAACTCATTTGCCCCCAAAAACATATAAATACGTTCAAGTAAGTATTTACTCAACCACTAATTGTGCAAGTTCTCCCACTTGAAAATATTAGAGAGGCCTGTAATTGTCTACAAGGGTAAACCTCAACCATGAGAGACAGAATGTGGAGAAAAAAAAAACAGAAAATCACATTGTTTGATTTTTAAAGAATTTATTTGCAAATCATGGTGGAAAATAAGTATTTGGTCAATACCAAAAGTTCATCTCAATACTTTGTTATGTACCCTTTCTTGGCAATAACGTTTTCTGTAACTCTTCACAAGCTTTTCACACACTGTTGCTGTTGTTTTGGCCCATTCGTCCATGCAGATCTCCTCTAGAGCAGTGATGTTTTGGGTCTGTCGTTGGGCAACATGGACTTTCAACTCCCTCCACAGATTTTCTATGGCGTTGAGATCTGGAGACTGGCTAGGCCACTCCAGGACCTTGACATGCTTCTTACGAAGCCACTCCTTCTTTGGCCTGACTGTGTGTTTGGGATCATTGTCATGCCGAAAGACCCATTCACATCTTCAATGCCCTTGCTGATGGAAGGAGATTTTCACTCAAAATCTCTCCATTCAAGGCCCCATTCATTCCTTCCTTTACACAGATCAGTCGTCCTGGTCCCTTTGCAGAAAAACAGCCCCAAAGCATGATGTTTCCACCCCCATGCTTCACAGTGGGTATGGTGTTCTTCGGATGCAATTCAGTATTCTTTCTCCTCCAAACACGACAACCTGTGTTTCTACCAAAAAGTTCCATTTTGGTTTCATCTGACCATAACACATTCTCCATGTCCTCTTCTGGATCATCCAAATGCTCTCTAGCGAACCGCAGACGGGCCTGGACGTGTACTTTCTTCAGCAGGGGGATACGTCTGGCAGTGCATAGTAGCCTTTGTTACTGTGGTCCTAGCTCTCTGTAGGTCATTCACTAGGTCCCCCCGTGTGATTCTGGGATTTTTGCTCATCGTTCTTGTTATCATTTTGACGCCACGGGGTGAGATCTTGCATTGAGCCCCAGATCGAGGGAGATTATCAGTGGTCTTGTATGTCTGCCATTTTCTAATAATTGCTCCCACAGTTGATTTCTTTACACCAAGCGTTTTACCTATTGCAGATTCAGTCTTCCCAGCCTGGTGCAGGTCTACAATTTTGTCTCTGGTGCCCTTTGACAGCTCTTTGGTCTTGGCCATAGTGGAGTTTGGAGTGTGACTGACTGATGTTGTGGACAGGTGTCTTTTATACCGATAATGAGTTAAAACAGGTGCCATTAATACAGGTAACGAGTGGAGCCTCGTTAGACCTCGTTAGAAGAAGTTAGACCTCTTTGACAGCCAGAAATGTTCCTTTTTGTTAGGTGACCAAATACTTATTTTCCACTCTAATTTGGAAGTAAATTCTTTAAAAATCAAACAATGTGATTTTCTGTTTTTATTTTCCACATTATGACCCCCATGGTTAAGGTTTACCCATGTTGACAATTACAGGCCTCTCTAATCTTTTCAAGTAGGAGAAATTGCACAATTGGTGGTTGACTAAATACTTATTTGCCCCACTGTATGTCGAAGAATGACGCCAATGCCGTAGCGGTTCCCATTCTCCCACTGATTTTTTTCACGTTTCAAAATGCATGCATGGTACGAAAAATAGAATAATTACCTTGAATCATTGAGCAAATAACTCCTGAGACAATCCTTCCTGTTTGTATGCAGTAAAGCTTTCATACTATTTAAATCTAGCGTGTTAAAATCCTGCGTGTTTTTACCCGGCGACCGACTGGGAATAACTGAAGCGGCGGCCTCTTCCTTCAAGGAGTTGCGCGGTGAAGGTCGTTTCTGACCCATCAATCATAATGAAGTCTATGAACAAGCAATCTAACGCGTTCATTTTTCCAAACCAGTAATCTGAGATGTGCGAGGGAATGTTGATCTGTGTGCGTCCATGAAGGAACATGAGTATTTTTCCTTCATTCTGGAGGGTTCCAGCGATAGGTTGGAGCCACTGCATGCACAGCTGTTTCGTAGCTTTGCAGGTAGTTATCTCTCCAAGTTGGAAGCATTGTTTACATCATATTCGTGTTGCACATTTATGCCGTAAGGTGACATGTTCGTGTAGCATCTTTTTCGGATGTGTTGTAAGTCCGATTGAGTCTAAAGTGTTCAGTTGCCACCACATTTTTGTAACCAAATTGACCGCGTCTGCGTACTTCCTGGTTGTGTTCGCACGTATTCGCGCCTGACCCCACCTTTGTGTTTATTGCACTGTTTATTGCACAATTCATTTGTGTTGTTGATTATTGTGCAGTCAATTTGCATTATTTTACACTGGCACTGACATGCTGTGAACCCTAACCCAAAGTTCAGGCCATAGACGTCCAACCCATCATTGACCCTCTAAGTCAAAATGGATTGGACATCTAGCGCCGTCAGTGGAAGCCAATGAGCTAACAGATAACAGAAGATTTTGGTAGCAACCTGTTGGTTCCTTTATTTTATTTATTTATTTTTTTATTTAAACAATGACGATTTTTTAAAACGATATATTGATTCTTGATGTGAGCACATTGATAACCTTTTGGGATGCAAAGTGTCTTGATAAATCACCATTTCAATATATTGTCACACTCCTAATATTGAGAGAACGAGCAATCAAATGAGCTAGCTAGCGAGCTAGCTTGTTATCCGTCGAGGCAAATGTGAATTAAATCATTCGAGAAACATCAAAACAGTTTTACTAAATCAAAAGATGTTCTTTTATCATCAAAGAGATTTATTGCTCTTTGAGGAAATGAATTCCAAAAAGCCAAACAAATTAAAGCCTTGTCAAGTCGATTGTGTTTAAGTGCGCCCAACTTAAAGGTGCTGCACTCCTTGTTCTGACATGCTTCTGTTGAACCTCGCAAAGTATTTTTCGCTGGGGGGCTAGCTGGAGGGTGACGGTTGAGCATTCTCTTCTTTGTCCGCTAACTTAAATGACTTCAGGGCTGCAGCTACTATGTACTTTGTATTAAACTTAGACGCAAACTAAGTGTTAAATGATGTCAATGTTGGAAATGCAGATGTTGAAGTTTTTTGGCAACATGAATGAAGTTTCTATTTCAACTTTTTAAATCATTTGCTGATAGATGCCATCAATGACAACTGATGAGGTTAAAATGTACTACTACTACTACTAACGTAAAATGCTATAACAGTTCAATATTTGGGTTATTCCAGGATTGAAGGACATGTGGGGTTTAAATTTCTTGAAAACTAAACCTTCACTTTTCTTATTTTCTGCTACATATTCATCAATATTCGGCAATGAACTTTTAAAGGCTTATTTTATAGGGTGCCATTTGGACATGACAGAGTGGACACAAACCAAGGGGACATTTGGTGCTAAAGTCAGCCTAGCTTTGCTAGCATGATAGCTAACATGACTTGATGAGAAATGTATCATTTTAGGAATACACCTTTTTAAATGGTTAAATTTAATTAGTTTCTTTGATATGTAGCTTTAACAGAGTGGACACGTTATGATCAACCACTACTTCATAAAGCTGAAAAATCTGATTTTTAAAGGAGGTCAAATATAAAATTGCTTACCGCTGTTGAATTTCCTGCCACTGGTGTGATGGTATCGCAGAACAGTGATGTCTTTAGTTAGGGGATTAAGTGATGTCATTAGTTAGAAAATTAGGGGAATTTTCTTAAAGGGACACAATTGAAAAAAGTGGACAGTTTTTTTTTTTTTTTTAAATTTAATAATATATTTTAATAATTTTAAAAAATAAAACACATTTCTAGAGGACAAGAAAGTCCTGAAAATTATTTTGGATTTTTTTTTTTTTTCTACTTATATTAGTTATTTTATAGATTGAATTTGGATGAAACGCACTGGGGACATTGCAAAATTCCATTAATAACCTTTTACTATAAGTCATTTAAATTGAAAAAATAAAAAATAAAAATAAAAAAGTTAGGAGCCTGCATCATTGAATTTATAATAGATGGCAATTGATAATACGCGGAAATTCTGCTTAATTTATATAATATATATGTATGTACAGTATGTGTGTATGTATAAATATTGTGAAATTTTTTTACGTCATTGTGTAACTGCTGAAAAGCCACTATAGAGAAACTGTATTTTTTATTAGGGCCCGAGCACTAAGGTGTGAGAGCCGTATTGTAGGGTAGGGTGGGGTAGTGTGGGGTAGGGTAGAGTCGGGTATGGTGTATGGTAGGTAGAGGAGTTCCAAAAAATCGATTATTACATGCATAGCAATTTGACACGTGACGATTCGATTACAATTCATAAAGGTTCAAAAACGATGATTTTCCTTCATAAATTTATGACAGCCACTCGTAGCGGAACGAAATTCAAGACACATCTGCCGCCTGGACATCGTTAAAGGACGCACGCACGTTATGATGGATGCCGCCGGTTCCTGAGAGATAAATTTACACCTTTTTATAAGACTGGAAAATAAATATGTGTATGAGACAGGCAGGCACAGAAGTACGGCGGTCGCGATTTTGTGCGCAAGTTATTTTTTTAGAGCGAGAGGGGAAGAGAGATAGTTCGTTGCTCCTTGTCTTTCAGATGTATAGACCCGTGTGCGTCTGAAAGAGGTGAGTACACGAACCCTCTTGTACTGTTTAGCCTATATCTTTGTTGTTAAGCTAAGTCAATTAGCTAATTCGCTAACGTGTATTTCATATGCAGAACGTGTAAAACCATGATTAAGGACAGCGGTAAGGCTACAAACATGCGAAATAGCACAGAAATCTGTGCAAACAAAGTATATTGGTTAAAAGAAGTCTTATTTCTAAAGACGCTTTATTTCCAGAAAATGGGGAATTCATTCCAGCTGTGTACATTATACTGTATTGTTCAGAGAAATAAATACTCCCTTTAAAATGGCTAATGTTTTTGCACTTTCTTGTAAAAATAAATAAATAAATAAGCAGCTTTAGGGCAGCTTTTTCTTGTATGGGCACGTTTCCATTGTTCCTGTTGAAACATTAGGATATTTTAAATACATAATGGACATGAATTTGTTTGGCTAATTTATGAATCAGTAATGTACGATGCATCGATAATCGTGATAATTGTGATAACCGTGATCATCGTCAATACCGTGATCATCGCTCAATAATCGAAACCTAGCACCCTGAATCGTAATCGAATTGAATCGTGCGGTGCCTAGGATGACACACCCCTAATGGTAGGGTAGGGTAGCGCAGGGTATGGTGTATGGTTAGGGTAGGGTAGGGTAGGGTAGGGTAGGGTAGGGTAGGGTAGGGTAGGGTAGGCTGTATGGTTAGGATCAGGTAGAGTATGGTGTATGAATAGGGTAGGTGTATGGTTAGGGTAGGGTAGTGAATAGTTTAGGGTATGGTGTAGGGTAGGGTAGGGTAGGGTAGGGTAGGGTAGGGTAGGGTTGGTTGTATGGTTAGGGTAGGGTAGAGTATGTTGCATGAATAGGGTAGGGTGTATGGTTAGGGTAGGGTAGTGAATAGTTTAGGGTATGGTGTAGGGTAGGGTAGTTGTAAATCCGTATTAATTTTAGCTTTGTCTCAGGAGTAGAAGCTAACTGTTTAGCTTGCTTTTACATTTTTATATTTTTTTCATTAGAAATATTTCTGATCATTCTTTTCTTTTAGTTTAGTTAAATTCGGTCTCAGGTCTTTCACGTCTCAGGTTTTTCACGTTCTGTATGTTTATTTTTTAAAGGGATTCTGGAATGACCCAAATTTTTTATAGTTGCAGCTTGAACCCGCAAAATTATTTTTAAGTCATCTTTACATTTTACCTCCTTCAAAATTGTATTTTGTCATTTTGCACCTCAACGAATCAGAAATGGAGGGAGTGGCCTTGTGTCGACCTTTTGCCCCAAAAAAGCACCTTCACCGTCGTGAGGTGGCAACATAATACTAAATGTTATCAGTTTGAATTTTTCTTAACCGAGGATTCACACAGTAGGAGCTCTTGGAGTCAATCAGGGATGCTTGTTAAAGCTTGTATTGTTAATCCTCTTGTGGCATGGATGCAGTCAAAACTTGAATATCCTCAAGTGTTGGGATGTGTCATATCCCCAAGCCTTGCCGCAGATTTGCAATAAAACTCTTCTTCGTGCACTATCTTTATTGATCAGGCACAAAGATGTGCGAGAGTCCCACGTGTGCGTGAAGGGTGACACGCAGAGGGAGAAAAATGCAATGTGATGCAACCATTAAAGAAGCCAATGTAATATCATTTCCATAATCGTTTGCCTGTCATGGATTTTAAAAAGAATTTAAAAAAGAGGGGAAGGAAAGTGATGCTCGGGCAGGTCTCTTAATTAGCCATCCTCACCATTAGCTGTCTCTTGTCCTTTCTGTTTCGCAAAGTTTTGTGCTTACGCCAGGGGCGGATACGAGCTATAGCTTTTATTCGTCTATCTACGTTGATGACCTAATGACTGCTAGAAAGTAGGGCTAGGCAATCAAACAAGTGTTCACAATTTGTTTTCCTATATATCATCCGCAGGCTGTCACCTCCGTCACTAGGAGTGGGAACCTCTTGGTACCTCACGATACGAAACGATTTGCTCATGTTATGTAACATATTTTTTGTATTTGAAGTACATTTTTTGTTCAATTTTCACACTACTTTCTGTAGGCGACAAAACTTTTGTCTTACCAAAATTTGACCTTTATGTCTTCGTTAAATGATAAATCTTTTTTCAGTGAAACAAGTATATTTTTGTACATACAACATCATTTGGGAGGTTCTTAGCTTTCATATGAGCCATTTCTGAAACCAATTGAATAATTAAAAGTCAGGTTATTAGTAAAGATGTCCCGATCGATCGGGTCCGATCACGTCATTTTCAAAGTATCGGAATCGGCAAAAAAATATCGGACATGCCTTTTTTAAATTTTTTTTTTTTTAAATTAAATCGTTTTCTAATTGTATTTCACGTTACAGACAAAATGTCTTACACTCATCCAGAGTCTTTAGTTTTGGCTTAAAGTAAGAGTGTCAAATGTATCGCGTTGACTGCGGTAATTCATTTTTTTATAATGAATCACGTTAAAACATTTAATGCAATTAACACATGCGCTGCACGACCCACTCACGCATCGTCGCGTTCAATCTATAAAGGCTCCATTTTACCTATATATATAGAGCTAAAAGGCAGTGTAAAATGAGTAGAGTGAATTTAGGCAGTCTTTGGAGCCTTTATTTAATTAGCTAAAGCCTTAAAATCCCCCTCTCAACAATTAAAAATATCGTGGGAAGCAATGTGGGGAAGAAAGGTACAAGTTGATCTTTTTCTTAACACCATATGTTATTTCTCAACGCAGCAAAGATATATCAATTGGTGTCACTACACACAGTCATGGTTGCACTTCCCATCATGCATTTGGGTAGAACAGTTAAATGGCTACAGTATCATTTACTGAAAGCTCAACAAATACACTACATGGCAATATTTAGTCACAATATACAAAGTCACATTTATCCTTTAAGAATGACAAGTCAGTGGATCCCTCTCACAGAAAGAATGTTAATAATGTAAATGCCATCTTGAGGATTTATTGTCATAATAAACAATTACAGTACTTATGTACTGTATGTTGAATGTATATATTCGCCCGAGTTTTATTCATTTTTTTCTTAATACATTGCCAAAATGTATATAATCGGGAAAAATTATCGGGAATGATTGGAATTGAATCGGGAGCAAAAAAAAAAAAGCAATCGGATCGGGAAATATCGGGATCGGGAGATACTCAAACTAAAACGATCGGGATCGGATCGGGAGCAAAAAAACATGATCGGAACAACCGTAGTTATTAGCAATTGTTTCTACAAAATGGGTAACCGACAAGACTTTTGTCAGGGACTGTATATGTGTGGTTCTGAAAGGAAAGAAAATTACATCATATTAGTGCCGATGCAATAAACAATGCATCGGCACTAATATGACCATAATATTTTACTGGATAAGATACATCACTATGGTGTTAGAGGAATAGCATACAACTGGTTCAAAAGTTACTTACTCAGTCGACAACAATATGTAAGTGTTAACAATCACGTTTCACACAAAAAGGAAATAAAATATGGAGTCCCCCAGGGATCAATTTTAGGCCCACTACTTTTTCTTATTTACATTAATGACCTTGTTAATTCTTCTGACATTCTACACATGATTTTGTTTGCTGATGATACCAATTTGTTTCTTTCACATAAAAACCCGTTAGACCTACAGCATATTTTAAACGCAGAGTTAATAAAGATAGATTGCTGGCTCAGGTGCAACAAACTTTCCCTCAACATCAACAAAACCAATTACATAGTATTTAGATCAAACAAGAAAGCAGTTGACACAAACAGGATTTGTCTGAAAGTAAACGATGACAATTTATTACAAGTTGATTCCACCAAGTTCCTGGGAGTCTTCATTGATAAGTCTCTCAACTTCAAATGCCATATAGAACACCTTATATCTACACTATCTAAATACGTTGGACTATTCTTCAAAATAAGACACCATCTCCCTTTTACCACACTTCTTACCTTGTACAAAACCTTGTTTGAGCCCCATATCAACTACTGTAACATCATATGGTGCAACACGTTCTCCAGTCACCTAAAGAAATTAGAAACTCTACAAAAGAAGATAGTACGGGCCATGTCCTGGGCTAGTTTCAATGCTACCACCCACTCCTTATTTTATAGTTTACGCCTTCTCCGACTCACTGATTTGAACACATTTCATAACGCATGTACAATGTTCCAAATTGTAAATAATATGAATAGCAGACTGTCTGAGCTCATTCCAGTCTGGACTCCTCTCCATACTCATAACACCAGAAACAAAGACCTCATCAGTGGAAAAAAGAGAAGACTTGTTAGCACCAGCCTGAGCATTACAACTAGAGGCCCCCAGATTTGGAATGAGCTCGACGAAAATCTAAAAGTGTTGAAATCCATCTCCATCTTTAAAAATAAGCTAAAAAGTATTCTGATCAGTAAATATAACAATTCCAACATACCTAGGTTATAAATTGTCTTCTAGGGAAGTATTTCTTTTTTTTTCTCTCTCTCTCTCTCTCTCTCTCTCTCTCTCTCTCTCGCTCTCTCTCTGTGTGGGTGGGCGTAAGTGTGTGTGTGTGTGTGTGTGTGTGTGTATATATATATCGAGTTATTGTACATTATTATGTTTTTGTATGAGAACAGTGTAAAAAAAACTGCAACTCACCCTTCTGCTCATCTGATAATGATCTGATAATGTTTCTTGTGATTGTCTTAATGTATGCAGGCTCCTGACTATAAGCTTTTAGTAGCTTCTTAAGGAGACCTGACTCACACATAATCTTGGCTCAGCACTGAGATATGATGTACACTTTGTAAATATGAATGTGTGTGTGAATAAATTGAAATTGAAATTGAAATAAAAACGTTATGGCGTGAAGAGGAAATACTTACATTCGTTCATGGACGCACAGATTATTCTTCCTCTAACAGGTGGCCGTCCTCTGCTGGAATTGCGCACCTTACGTCTATTCTCGGTCCCAGAATACCCAGCGCGCATGAGGTTGGACAATAACCAGAACTAACTGACTGGTTGCTATGGGAACCAACGCACACCCATGGAATCTTTCTAACAGGAATATTAAAATTGCTAATAAAATCTTTCAGGATTATTTTAGATGCATATGTGTTATATTTTTCTTAGAGACTATTCGACGAGGAATACGATAGACCCATTAATAGACTTTTTGGGAAAAATCACCATTTCTTTAAGTAGTCTCATGAATAATGACATCATTTGTAAAAGTCAGTGTAAATACACTCGGCAACAACTCTGTCCAGGTTACACTTGATGAGTAGTCTCGCCATTGGGAGATATGTTGCCATGCTTGCCAATTCGTTGGTGTATAGCATGCGCAAATTAAAAAACGTAAACCATGCTGGTTGGAACGTATAAAAGAATGGTTATGGAATCGCAACACTCAAAACCGGTCCCCTTTAAGAACCGGTTCTCGACTCCCATCCCTATTTATGAGGCAATAAAACTAAAGGGTACCTCGAGATACGAAAGTTTCGATACACACCAAGTCAGAATGGATTCGATGTCAAGCCCCGTTAGTGGCAGCCAATGAACAATGCCAATTTTCGTTAGCATGTAAATGCCGTTGCCCATTATAGATTAGCGTTAAGATAAGGGGTTTTGATAATGAAACTTTTTTATTTTAATTAGGGCTGTCAAACGATTACAATTTTTAATCGAGTTAATCATAGCTTAAAAATTAATTTATCGTAATTCATCGCAATTCAAACCATCTCTAAAATAGTCCATATTTTTCTGATTATGGTTGGAATGGAAAGATAAGACACAAGACGGACATAAACATTCAACATACTGTACATAAGTACTGTATTTGTTTATCATAACAATAAAGAATGTCTCCTGCTCTGCCCAAATGCATGATGGAAAGTTGGGCAACCATGACTGTCAGTGGTGGCTGCAAATGGTATACAATCTGATCCGCGTTGTGTTCAATTAAACGTTTTAAGTAAAAGATTGTCTCTTGTGCCGCTCAAATGAATGATGGGAAGTTGGGCAACCATGACTGTTAGTACTGGCTGCCAAAGCTGAAGCCAATAAAAGGCGTGGTCCAATGAACACCTGTGTCCACCCGCATTTCTCTGCCTTTTCGCTAAATTTGCTAAAACAGTGTCATTGTAAACTGTTTGAGGCAACGCATGAACGGGTCATTCCGTGTATGCGTTAATTATGTCAAATATTTTAACGTGATTAATTAAAAAAATTAATTACCACCCCTTAACGCGATAAATTTGAAAGCCCTAATTTTAATGCACACTATGCGTCAATTTATTTATTTATGTTTAGCTCAACTGAAGGGTCAACAAAGGACTCTTTTTGAGGGACCGGTTCAAATGGAATGAACATTTTTCGGCGTCAATGGCAGCGTATGAGTTACCAATTGTGAGATTAGCAAGAGTGACGATGTTTGACGGTGCAGCAACATGAATCTTTCTTGCGTGTTTGCACGTGTGATGCGGTTTTATGTGGGAATTTCAATCCAAAGTGTACATTAGAGTGTACATTAAATTACGCCTTGAGGGACTATAATGATTATAATACATTGAAAAAAAAAGAACAGCTTGAGAATCATGTTCACGCCACATTGGCTTGTAATGAGTAGAATAATGTCGTGCTCGTTGCTGTGACAACCCAACTCGAGTGTTTTTTCTTATCGCAGAGGCTCTGAAATAAATAGATGCAATGTGTGTATTTCGTCCTGTAATTTTGTTTTTTAAATGATCAAAATAAGTTATGAATAAACACCCGCCTCAGACACTTTCCTTCTAGTTTTGGATGTTGAAGTTAAAGTTTTGTTTGTGTGTATTTTTTAAGTAGATGCATCATTAGAATTCAGAAGATAGCCAGAGCCAAAGAAATTGCCAAAGAAATTTTCGAACATCTTCCACCAGGTTTATAGTTTACAGCTGTTAAATGCAATACCCTAGGTGGCGTCACCTACCGACAGTTTATTAATACGAGTCTAAAGATCAATTATTGAACTAAAAGTATGATTTCTTCAAAGGACAATACTGAGTTTGTCACTTTTTTTACTCGCTAGTGCCACCACTGGCCTAAAGTGTAACAGCAGCTTATGCATGGCACGCACGCTTGTACGAGTACAAACATAGAGCATCGACAACCCATCAAATCAGCACCAGAAATATAAAAATAGTTAGTCGCAAGTCTTAAATGGGTTAGAAAGGTGAGTCAGAAAAGTGTTTTTGCCAAGCAGGGACTTGAGCTGCTGCCGCGGAGACACGCATGGATGCGCCAACGATACCTCACAATATATTATTTTTTGCTTTCTATGTGACGTGTTCTGTCCCCACTAAACGTGAAGTTGTTCAGTTGTAGACATCAAACAATTGTATTTTGAAGCTTTTTACTTCCTTCACTTTGACAATTTGTATAGCCGTAACACACACATGTACACTTATTTTCAAAATAACATGCATTTTAACAATAACACACGACACAAAACAATTGTTGTTTAAACATCCATCTAGTCTGATCAATAAGTAAATTTAGTAGATTAATTTAGCCTAATTCGCCAAACAAAAGTCCGCTAGCTTAAATGCTACGGTAACTTTACAATAAGGGTCCCTTAATTAACATTAGCTAATGCATTTTAAGACGATAACTAATGTTTAAGTAACATTACAATAATTAATATAATTGCTTATCTAACATTTATTAATATATTAATTAACATGAGTTAATAAGTTAGTTAATGCATTAGTTAATGCATAACCAGACAGTAACTAAACTAAAATTTAAAAACTATATATATAGGCCTATATTATAAATTATAAATGCTTAAGTTAACAAACCCTAACCCAACATAGGCCTATATACTGGTATATTTTTAATTTTACCAAACTATTAGTTACTGTCTGGTTATGTATTAACTAATGCATTAAGTAATGCATTAACAAATGCATTAACTAATGCATTAACTCATGTTAATTAATATATTAATAAATGTTAGATAAGAAATATTAATTATTGTAATGTTACTTAAACATTAAATGCATTAACTAATGCATTAACTAATGTTAATTAATATATTGATAGATGTTAGATAAGGGATTAAATGAATTATTGTCATGTTACTTAAACATGAGTTATTGTCTAAAAATGCATTAACTAATGTTAATTAAGGGACCCTTATTGTAAAGTGTTACCAATGCTACAAATGTATTTACAACTTTCATAGCAAATCGCTGACACAACTCCACAAACTGTTGCTCTAAACTTTATTACAAATGCATACACAACCACATATTAGCTGAAACAACTTACAGCCTTATGTGGGCCAAACCAGAGTGCAGCGTATATACAGTGTATGTGCACATATGTGTATGTGTATATGCACGTATGTGTATGCGTATATGAATATATGTAGTATATACTACTTCTTCTCAAAAGATTACCATATTGTGATAAACATCATTATTTTCTGTAATGTACTGATAAACATTAGACTTTCATATATTTTAGCTTCATTACACACAACTGTAGTAGTTCAAGCCTTTAATTGTTGTAATATTGATGATTTTGGCAAAAAAGTCAAGAAAAACCAAAAATCCCTATCTAAAAAAAATAGCATATTTCATCCGACCAATACAAAAAAAGTCAACCTTTAAGTAATTATATCAGCTATGCACTCAATACTTGGTTGGGAATCCTTTTGCAGAAATGACTGCTTCAATGCGGCGAGGCATGGAGGCAATCAGCCTATGGCACTGCTGAGGTGTTATGGAGGCCCAGGATGCTTCGATAGCGGCCTTAAACTCATCCACGATGTTGGGTCTGGTGTCTCTCAACTTCCTCTTCGCAATATCCCACAGATCCTCTATGGGGTTCAGGTCAGGAGAGTTGAGCAATTGACCACAGTAAACCCATGGTCAGTAAACCATTTACCAGTGGTTTTGGCACTGTGAGCAGGTGTCAGGTCGTGCTGAAAAATAAAATCTTCATCTCCATAAAGCTTTTCAGCAGATGGAAGCATGAAGTGCTCCAAAATCTCCTGATAGCGAGCTGCATTGACCCTGCCCTTGATAAAACAGTAGACTAACACCAGCAGCTGATATGGCACCCCAGACCATCACTGGCTGTGGGTACTTGACACTGGACTTCAGGCATTTTGGTATTTCCTTGTCCCCAGTATTCCACCAAACTGTGGCACCTTGATTTCCAAATGACATGCTAAATTTGCTTTCATCTGAAAAAAGTACTTTGGACCACTGAACAACAGTCCAGTGCTGCTTCTCTGTAGCCCAGGTCAGGCGCTTCTGCCGCTGTTGACCTGGGGAATGCGGCACCTATAGCCCATTTCCAGCACACGCCTTTGCACGGTGGCTCTGGATGTTTCAACTCCAGACTCAGTCCACTGTTTCTGCAGGTCCCCCAAGGTCTAGAATCGGCCCTTCTCCACAATCTTTCTCAGGGTGCAGTCACCTTTTCTGGTTGTGCAGCATTTCCTGCCACACTTTTTCCTTCCCACAGACTTCCCACTGAGGTGCCTTGATACAGCACTCTGAGAACAGCCTATAGACTCAGACATTTCTTTCTGTGTCTTAGCCTCTTGCTTGAGGTTGTCAATGATGGTCTTCTGGACAGCAGTCAGGTTGGCAGTTTTGCCCATGATTGCGGTTTTGAGTAATGAACCAGGGTGGGAGTTTTTATAAGCCTCAGGAACCTTTCGCAGGGGTTTTGAGTTAATTCGTTGATTCAGATTATTAGGTTAGTAGCTTCCTTAGAGTACCTTTTCATGATATGCTAATTTTTTTAGATAGGGATTTTTGTTTTTTCTTGACTTTTTTGCTAAAATCACCAATATTAAAACAATAAAAGGCTTGGACTACTTACATACCTATGTATACATATATACAGACACACACTCACATACAGTGCCTTGCAAAAGTATTCGGCCCCGTTGAACCTTGCAACCGTTCGCCACATTTCAGGCTTCAAACATAAAGATGTAAAATTTTAATTTTTTGTCAAGAATCAACAACAAGTGGGACACAATCGTGAAGTGGAACAAAATTTATTGGATAATTTAAACTTTTTTAACAAATAAAAAACTGAAAAGTGGGGCGTGCAATATTATTCGGCCCCCTTGCGTTAATACTTTGTAGCGCCACCTTTTGCTCCAATTACAGCTGCAAATCGCTTGGGGTATGTTTCTATCAGTTTTGCACATCGAGAGACTGACATTCTTGCCCATTCTTCCTTGCAAAACAGCTCGAGCTCAGTGAGGTTGGATGGAGAGTGTTTGTGAACAGCAGTCTTCAGCTCTTTCCACAGATTCTCCATTGGATTCAGGTCTGGACTTTGACTTAGCCATTCTAACACCTGGATACGTTTATTTTTGAACCATTCCATTGTAGATTTGGCTTTATGTTTTGGATCATTGTCCTGTTGGAAGATAAATCTCTGTCCTAGTCTCAGGTCTTGTGCAGATACCAACAGGTTTTCTTCCAGAATGTTCCTGTATTTGGCTGCATCCATCTTCCCGTCAATTTTAACCATCTTCCCTGTCCCTGCTGGAGAAAAGCAGGCCCAAACCATGATGCTGCCACCACCATGTTTGACAGTGGGGATGGTGTGTTCAGGGTGATGAGCTGTGTTGCTTTTACGCCAAACATATCGTTTTGCATTGTGGCCAAAAAGTTCAATTTTGGTTTCATCTGACCAGAGCACCTTCTTCCACATGTTTGGTGTATCTCCCAGGTGGCTTGTGGCAAACTTTAAACGAGACTTTTTATGGATATCTTTGAGAAATGGCTTTCTTCTTGCCACTCTTCCATAGAGGCCAGATTTGTGCAGTGTACGACTGATTGTTGTCCTATGGACAGACTCTCCCACCTCAGCTGTAGATTTCTGCAGTTCATCCAGAGTGATCATGGGCCTCTTGGCTGAATCTCTGATCAGTTTTCTCCTTGTTTGAGAAGAAAGTTTGGAAGGACGGCCGGGTCTTGGTAGATTTGCAGTGGTCTGATGCTCCTTCCATTTCAATATGATGGCTTGCACAGTGCTCCTTGAGATGTTTAAAGCTTGGGAAATCTTTTTGTATCCAAATCCGACTTTAAACTTCTCCACAACAGTATCTCGGACCTGCCTGGTGTGTTCCTTGGTTTTCATAATGCTCTCTGCACTTTAAACAGAACCCTGAGACTATCACAGAGCAGGTGCATTTATACGGAGACTTGATTACACACAGGTGGATTCTATTTATCATCATCGGTCATTTAGGACAACATTGGATCATTCAGAGATCCTCACTGAACTTCTGGAGTGAGTTTGCTGCACTGAAAGTAAAGGGGCCGAATAATATTGCACGCCCCAATTTTCAGTTGTTTTATTTGTTAAAAAAGTTTAAATTATCCAATAAATGTTGTTCCACTTCACGATTGTGTCCCACTTGTTGTTGATTCTTGACAAAAAAATTAAATTTCATATCTTTATGTTTGAAGCCTGAAATGTGGCGAAAGGTTGCAAGATTCAAGAGGGCCGAATACTTTTGCAAGGCACTGTACATACATAAAGGTGCACTGCTATGTAGGACAGAAACTGTAAAGTTACTGTGAAAAGAGGAACGCAGAGGTTTTGGAGCGGTGACGACCTAATCACCCAAAATGGCGGCACGGCCACCTCTTGCTCTTTGCGCTGCGTTAATGATGAGCAAATTCTAGAAAGTCGATTAGGTGTTTTTTTTTTTTTTTTTTTTTTTTGAAGAACCCATAACCCATCATCGTCAGACGCTGAAAACAGGAGCGGCAAGTCATTAATGCACGCGCCTTCCCAACGTAACGGAATGACACCAGAGGGCTCGCCAACATCACACTACTCCTGCACGATTCATGATGCCGGCGCCCTATTGGCCGGGCGTAGCGAGGCCATGAGCTCAAAGGGTTGCGGAGAGTGCGAAGCGAGGTGCATTCATAGGGTGAGCGTGACGAGGTGATTACTGGAGCTCCTAATTTGAGTAATGAGGAGGCCGCGTTGAGACGAGTACGCCGGGAGGAGATACGAGGGCAGCGTGTCAGGAATTAGGATGTGGCAGACAGGGAGATAACGTAAAATGCGCTCAAAGTCCGATCAAAAGTTTGAGCAAATTGTTTGGAGCCACAATTTGAGATTTTTAGATCAACTTCCTCAAAGGTAGTCGTATATAAGTCACGACTACTTTGTAACGCAACTTATAGCCAGGTATCATGTTTTGTATCCCTATAATGAACAAATGTTCATTCACCCCCTCCTCGTCAAAACGGATTGGACGTCTAGTATCGTCAATGGCACTGAAAGATGAGCAATTTGTCTTTCCAGTTTAAATGGAATATACGTATGTCTATCAGTGTCAATAAGAGTGAATGGGTGAACAAAACGGCATATCTAAAAGTGTTATGAGGACAAAGTCACAACGTAGAAGCGGAGTTCAGTGCCGTCTATCCCCATCAGTACCACAACCCACAGTAAACTCCAAAAACAGCACGTCCGAGCTGATCTAGGTTCAGATGTCCTCGTCGCCACTTTTTGTTTTATACTTTCTTAATCTAAGTACATGTAAGGCCGAGACTTGAATGGAACAACACTTCTTTATTCAGTGTGTTTCTCCTCATATATGCACACAAATCATCACTTTGATGTCTTTCTAAAATAATACCACAACCACAGGGAGGGCCCAACTATGACATCAGTAGTGTGACATAAATATGTGATAAAATCATGACGACATTGAACAATGTTTTGCATTTTGATCGTTACACCTCTGGCATTCATGTCTGAAAGAAGCTTAAATCACATGGTACATGAACATTTGGCCCTACTACACGACTGTTTTATTTTGGTAGTACATGCGGCACACGATATTTTTTGAGCTGATAACTTGAGAATTTGGATCCTCTCTAACTAAACTGTTTTTTTTTGGGGGGGGGGGGGCACATTTTATTAGTATTGTTGTGTTTAACATCTCTGCTGGATGGATGGATGGATGGATGGATGGATGGATGGATGGATGGATGGATGGATGGATGGATGGATGGATGGATGGATGGATGGATGGATGGATGGATGGATGGATGGATGGATGGATGGATGGATGGATGGATGGATGGATGGATGGATGTGATGATATGATGGATGGATGATAGCTATATCAGTATACTATATACTGTGGACGGACGGACGGATGGGTGAATTAGTGATGCTATTATGGATGGATGGATGTGATGGATATGAAGGATGGATAGATGGAATATATAGTTGGATGTGTGATGGATGGATGGATAGATGGATGATATACTGTAGTTGGATGTATGATGGATGGAGGAGTGGATGGATGGATGGATGGATGGATGGATGGATGGATGGATGGATGGATGGATGGATGGATGGATGGATGGATGGATGGATGGATGGATGGATGGATGGATGGATGGATGGATGGATGGATGATATACTGTAGTTGGATGTATGATGGATGGAGGAATGGATGGATGGATGAATTAGTGATGCTATTGTGGATGGATGGATGGATGGATGGATGGATGGATGGATGGATGGATGGATGGATGGATGGATGGATGGATGGATGGATGGATGGATGGATGGATGGATGAATTAATGGATGACATACTGTAGTTGAATGTATGATGGATGGATGGATGAAATAATGGATGATATAGTTGAATGTATGATGGATGGATAGATGAATGATATAGTTGGATGTATGATGATGGATTAATGATGGATGTGTGGATGGATGAATTAATGATTAATTAGATGGATGTGGGTGGATGGATGGACGGATTAATGATGGATGGATGGATGCATGAATTAAATGATGAATTTGATGGATGTGGATGGATAGATTTATGACATAATTAGATGAATGCATGGATGGTTAATGGATGGATTAATAATGGATGATGGATGGATGATAGATGTATGAATGATGAATGATGGATGGATTAATACTGGATGATGGATGAATTAATTATAGTATGTATGGATGGATGGATTGATGGTCAGATGAATCAATTAATGATGGATTAGATGGACGATGGATCGATAGATGGAAGACACTGTAGTTGGATGGATGATGGATAGATGGATTAATGATAGATGGTAGATAATAGATGACAGATTAATGGATGGATTAATGATGGCTGGGTGGAGGATAGATGGATGGAAGGATAGATAATGGATAGATGGATGACAGTTGGATGAATGAATGGATGGAGGGAGGGGTGGGTGGATGGATGGATGGATGATAGTTGGATGGGTGGATGGATGATAGTTTGATGGATAGGTGGGTGGATGGATCGATGGATGATAAATGGATGATAGTTGGATGGATGATATTTGAATGGATGAGTGGCTGGATAATGGATGGATGATGATGAATTGTTGAATGATAGTTGGATGGATGGCTGGATGGATGATGGATGGAAGATAGATGAGAGCTGGATGAGAGTTAGATAGATGATGGATGGATCATTCTAGTATGCACAAGTGTATACTGTGAAATTTCATTACATTTGACCCACACAGTGTTGAGCATAAGATAAAATAAGATTAAAATAAAAATGTAAATTAAATTACAAAATATGAATAAAATATCTGGGATTTGGAATACACAGTGCATAAGAATGTGCAAAATGAGCAAGCTGTAGTGTCTTAACATCTCTTCTTCTGTACGTCAGGTTCTGGAGCGTCTCTTCCAAAAAGGCTTCAGCGTGGCGGCGTCCTGCGGCGGCGGCGTGGACTCGTCGCAGTTCAGCGAGTACGTGTTGTGCCGCGAGGACCGGCGGAGCCTCTCCATCAACACGCCCATCAGGATAAAACAGGAACCTCTGGACTAAAGACCCGCCCGGGAAGGGACCACCGCACACCCAAGCCCTATTAGCAGAGGCACGTCCAAACCTCTGTTGGGAATGTAGACGCAAACACACACGCACACACACAAAAAGTTTGGAATTCCGCCCAAAGAGCAGCTGACTTGAAACTTTAGGACCACCGCGACCAAGTTTCTCGCTTGGATGAGGTGACGTCTCCTCCACACACAGTGTAAAGAATTAACAGGACTATTTTTCGGGGGAATTCTTTCTCCAATATGAAGGACATTCAGTATTGTGATTTCGGGGGCTCTGTTTTTTCCTCGTTTTTGTTTTCTCACACACAAAATGGTGGTTTATGTTGTCGTCTAACATATCTCCACAAGACTTTAAGTCGCAGTTTTAATGAATGTTTTAAAGAAAAAAAAAAAAGGACGACAATAGTTTACCAGTACGTCTCAATTCAAGGCAGGTGTACTCTAAATGTTTCTTTTTTTTTTTAATGCACTTAAGCGTCTGCTATGTTGTCGCTGCCATGTTTACACCTACACATGGTTCACATTTATGTACCACCCTTCAAATTTTTAAATATTCCACATGTAGAATACATGCAGTTTTTGAGAAAATTTACTTGTCATTAGGAAAAAAAAGTAATATACAAAATATATTTAACCCTTTCTGGACTCTCATTAAATTTATTTGCTGCCATTGACGGCGCAAGACGTCCAATCGATTTTGACCAATTTAAAGGGACTATACTGGAGTTAATTGATAGTAGTTTTTGCATTGCATGCAAAGCAACCATCTATGATATTCCTTTTTTTTCAATGGTGTTTCTTTATAGCCAAAACCATTTGACCCACCGACATCGTTCATTCACCATAACAGCCGGAATTCTCATGCGATGCAGGCTCTCTTGGTCTAACACCCAAAAACGATCACCCAAAAACGCATGTTTGTTTGAAAAATTTCCAAATTTTTGTCCAAAATCACATCATTTATACATCAAAAATTTCAGGATACCAAGGGGCACAAACGTTTATACAGCTTTTGCTAAAAACGTACCGTTCAGCCAAAATTTGCCAAAAATTTACCCCCTCATTTCCAAAGACCAAAATTGCCAATGGTCCTATTCGCCATTCATTTCAAAAGCACAAAAACTTCCATTCACTCCTATTGATTTCCATTGTCACTCAATATAAACAGGAAGCTACCCATACATGCCCCCAAATCAACAGGAAGTGACCCGGTATCTATAGGAAGTGACCCTGGAATGCCTCGAAATCAACAAGTGACCCTGAAATGCCGCAAAATAAACAGGAAGTGACCTAATATGAACAAGAAGTGAACCAGAAATGGCCCCAGATCAACAGGAAGTGTCTCTGAAATGCCCCCAAATCATCAGGAAGTCACCCTGAAGTGCCCCAAATCAACAGGAAGTGACCGGATATCTACAGGAAGTGACCCTGGAATGCTACAAAATCAACAAGGGACGCTGAAATGCCACAAAGTCAACAGGATGTGACCCTGAAACGCGCCAAATCAACAGGAAGTGACCCAACATCTGCGGGAAGTGACCTTGGAATGCCTCAAAATCAACAAGTGACTCTGATATGCCTCAAAATCAACAGGAAGTGACCAAATATGAAAAAGACGTGAACCTGAAATGCCCCCAAATCAACAGGAAGTGACCCTGGAATGCTACAAAATGAACAAGGGACACTAAAATGACCCAAAATCAACAGGATGTGACCTTGAAATGCCCCAAACCAACAGGAAGTGACCCAATATCTGCGGAAAGTGACCTTGGAAAGCCTCAAAATCAACAAGTGACTCTCAAATGCCTCAAAATCAGCAGGAAGTGACCTAATATGAATGAGAAGTGAACCTGATATGCTCCCAAATCAACAGGAAGTGTCCCTGAAATGCCTCAAAATCATGGGGAAGTGACTCTGAAGTGCCCCAAATCAACAGGAAGTGACCCGATATCTACAGGAAGTGACGCCGGAATGCCTCTAATCAACAAGTGACCCTGAAATGCCTCAAAATCAACAGGAATGACCCAATAAGTATAATAAATGAACCTGTAATGCCCCCGAATCAACGGGACATGACCATTAAATGCCCCAAATCAACAGGAAGTGACCGGAAATCTACAGGAAGTGACCCTAGAATGCTGCAAAATCAACAAGGGATGCTGGAATGCCCCAAAATCAACAGGATTTGACCCTGAAATGCCCCCAAATCAAAAGGAACCACCCAATATCTGTGGGAAGTGACCTTGGAATGTCTCAAAATCAACAGGAAATGACCCTATAATGCTTTAAAATCAACAGGAAGTGACCCAATATGAATGGGAAATGAACCCGTAATGCCCCTGAATCAACAGGAAGTGTCCCTGAAATGCCTCAAAATCATGAGGAAGTGACCTTGAAGTGCCCCAAATCAACAGGAAGTGACCCGATGTCAACAAGAAGTGACCCTGGAATGTCTCAAAATCAACAAGTGACCCCGAAATGCCTCAAAATCAACAGTAAGTGACCACATATGTATAGGAAACAAACCCGGAATGCCCCCGAGTCAACGGGACGTGACCCTGAAATGCCCATATCAACAGGAAGTGACCCAATATGTACAGGAAGTGACCCTGTAATGCCTCAAAATCAACAGGTGACCCTGAAATGCCTCAAATTCAACAGTAAGTGACACAATATGTATAGAAAATGAACCCGAAATGCCCCCTAATCAACAGGCCGTGACCCTAAAATCCCCCCATATCAACAGGAAGAGATACAATATGAACAGGAAGTGAACCTGAAATGCCACAAAATAAACCGAAAGTGACCCGATATAATTAATGGGCCAAATGCCCGTTGCTTCATGTTTACGGTGGTATGAAAAAGTTGGAATTTCTCATATTTCTGCATAAAATCACCATCAAATGTGATCTGATCTTTGTCAAAATCACACAGATGTAAAAACAGTGTCTGCGTCAACTAAAAATACCCAAATATTTACATATTTTAATGCGGATAGTATGCAAACAATGACAGAAAGGGTAAAAATAAGTAAATGATGCTTAAAGCTGTCCTGCCCACGATAAAACACACACCTGGTAAGAATTGTCTTGATGAGAAGCATTGTCTGATATGCTGTCTGAAGACCGACGATCAAGGATTGTTGATTTGTATAAAGCTGGGAAAACATACAAAACCATCTCTAAGAGTCTGGATGTTCATTAATCGACAATCAGAGATGTTGTCTACAAATAGAGAGAGTTTGGCACTGTTGCTTCTCTTCCAAGGAGTAGCCAGCCACCAAAGATAACGCCGTGAGTTCAGCGCAGAATACTCAGAGAGGTAAAAAAGAACCCTAGCGTGTCTGCTAAAGACTTACAGAAATCACTGGCACAGTCCACACATCAACTATATGTAAAACTATGGCCAACAATTGTGTTCCTGGGATGACTCCACGGAAGAAGCCACTGCTGTCTAAAAAAACATTGTTGCTCGTTTAATGTTCGCAAAAGGGCACTTGGAAACTCAACAGAAGTTTTGAAAAAATATTTTGTGGACTGATTAAAAACCAAAGTTGAATTGTTTGGAAGTAACACAGAACCTCAAGTGCGAAGGAAAAATGGAACAGCTCACCAACATCAACACCTCATCCCCACCGTGAAGCATGGTGGAGGGAGCATCATGATTTGGGGCTGTTTTGCTGCCTCAAGGCCTGGACAACTTGCAATTAATGGAAGAATGAATTTAAAAGTTTATCAGGATGTTTTGCAGGAAAACCTCAGGTCGTCTGTCAGACAGTTGAAGCTAAAAAGAGGATGGATGCTGCTACAAGACAATGATCCAAAACACAGAAGTAAATCAACTTCAGAACGGTTTCAGAAGAACAAAATACACATTCTGGAGTGGCCAAGTCAAAGTCCAGACTTGAACCCTATTGAGATGCTGTGGCATGACCCAAAGACAGCGATTCATGCCAGACATCCCAGGAATCTGATTGAACTACAGCAGTTTTGTAGAGAAGAATGGGCCTGAGAGATTAGTCCTGAGCAGTGTTGGGCACGTTACTTAAAAAAGTAATTAGTTACAGTTACTCACTACTTCTTCCAAAAAGTAACTGAGTTAGTAACTGAATTACTCTATTTCCGTTACTTTAAAAAGAAGTTGTTGTATGTCAAAGAATTTGAAATTTTCTGAGCAGTATTCGAGTCAGTTGAATAGAGAAGAACAGACAGGTAGTTGTGTTATAGAACCTTGTAATATTTATTGCACTTCACCAGCAACAGATTTATCCTACACTTGAAGTGCTACAAAAATAAACAGTAAACAATATAATAACAATCAGCAGTAAACAATATAAAGTGAGTTTAATCAATTAAATCTAACCCTCACAACCTGAGACAACTGGTCAAGTAGACGTAGCCTACTGTACTTCAAGTATTTTGACTTGAAATAGTGTTTATATCTCCACCTCGTACAGGACAAATTTCCCTCTGCATGCTCTGCCATCATATCCCTCTGCATCTGTTTTGCGTGTGTGTGTTTGCTGCACGCGCTGTTCCGATTTGTGTTTGTGAAAACACCGGCTCTGATTGGCTCACCATGACACATGACTCGAACCTGAACGCACCCCAAGTCTTGGATGACAAATACACAGAGCAGAGTAGACTCGCTACGGCTGGTAGTTTCTTCAATTTATTCAGAATGAGTAACGCACCGCTTTTGACCGTCAGTAACGGTAACGGTGTTGTAACGGCGAAAAAAACAATTAGTTAGATTACCCCATTACTGAAAAAAATAACGCCGTTATGTAACAGTGTTATTTATAACAGCATTATTCCTAACACTGGTCCTGATTGAAGTGCCAGAGTGATCTGCAGCTACAGGATGCGTCTGGTTGAAATTATTGCTGCCAAAAGGGGGCCACAAAATATTAAATGTGATGGTTCACTTACTTATTCGTCCCCCCTCTGTCATTGTTTGCATACAATCCTAATTAAAATATGAAAACCTACAAATGTTTGGGCTGTTTTAGTTAAAACGGACACTGTTTTTTCATCTGTGTGATTTTGACAAAGATCAGATAACATTTGATCATGATTTTAGGCAGAAATGTGAGAAATTCCAAAAGGTTCAGGTACTTTTTCATACCACTGTATTCTCAGACAAGCATGCACCCCATGCACAAGCAGCAGTTCCGCTTTAGGCCAGAGGTGGCAGTAGCAAGTAAAAAACAAAAAGTGACAAGTAGTCCCTTTAAATCCATTTCAAGATTTCAAAATAAACCTTTGTAGGTGTGAACATGGCATTTTCAAGTCATTTGAATCTACACTGTAGGTACCAAAGCTGACAGGGTGCATATTTTATTGATTGTACAAAGATATTTCCTTTTTTGTTTTGTTTTTTAACCGTGCGTTAAAAATGAATTAAAAGTCCAATTAATCAACGGGTCCGAAGATTTCACCCGGACTGAGTGACTGTCGACAAAAAATAAAAAAAAGCCAGCAAGTTGCAACTGGGCGGATTAGTTGAGAAGCGCCTTTTCTGGCAGACACGATTTCTTCTTTTTTTTTCCAGGATGGTTGCGCGACCCACAAAGAAGCGGTCGTGGGCGGGACATGTTTTCTCTCCATCAAAGTGTGGGGCCTGTGCGTCATGTTCCACATGTTTTGTTGCTTTTCACACACTCATGGGAACGATTGAGGATGTTCGTGAGTGTTTTTTTTTTTTTTTTTTTTAATAAACTGTTTTTTTAAACCTCCCTCACTCCCCAGCAAGGCAGTACTGCTTTCATCCATGAGGGGCGCTCCAACGGAACCACACTTTTCACTGGGATTTTGGAAAATAAGACTCTAAAGAGGCAATTTTCCTCTCCGTGGGGTGTTATTTATTCGGTTTGGCAGCAATAAACGCACCACATGAAGTCACGGGCCAGTGTTCCGCACACCCTATTGCGTTTTTACGGTAAAAAAAGACGAGAAAAAAAAAAAACATTTTCAAGCAACGCATTGTGTACATATAGACTGAAGTGTTTCAAAAGGTATTCAAATAATATTAATAATAATGTATATTGTTTAAAGTGTTTAAAAACAATTAGACTGTGGTATTTCAAGGGCATGTGTTCATTTTGCAGTGTCTTCAATGGACTTTTCTGGCATATTTGCGATAATAAAAGGATGTAATGTAAGGCCTTTGTTGTTGTTTCCATATTTTGTATTTATCTAATGCTTTTTGATAAGCTTTCTGACAAAAAAGGCTCAAATTAACATGTTCTAATTGAAATACGACTCACTCAACAGCCCGGACACAGGTTGTTGACTCTTTACTGGCTAACTTGGAAACACTAAGTCTGCAGTTAATTCATCGAATTAATCAGGTCCAAAAAAAAAATAAAAATCATAGACTTCACCATCAGTTGACGGAACAGGGGGCTCAAGGCTGATCCGTAGGGGGCCTATTTTCAAAACCTTAAAATTCAAATATTTTTTAAACCGAAGGCAGACAGCGACCCAAAACCAAAACAGGCACCTACCTTAGCCATACAGTGGGGCAAATAAAAAGTATTTATTCAACCACTAATTGTGCAAGTTCTCCAACTTGAAAATATTACAGAGGCCTGTAATTGTCAACATGGGTAAACCTCAACCATGACAGACAGAATGTGGGGGGGGGGGGGAAACAGGAAATCACATTGTTTGATTTTTAAATAATTTATTTGCAAATCATGGTGGAAAATAAGTATTTGGTCTAGGGCTGCAGCTATCGAATATTTTGGTAGTCGATTAATCGATGGACTACCGTAATTTCCCGAATATAAGGCGCACCCGTGTATAACGCGCACCCCAACTTTACCTGTAAAATCTAGGGAAAATTGTTGTACCTGTGTATAAAGCGCACCTTAATTTTAGCACCAATAAATATGAGTCTCGTGTCTCGAACTTTTATAAAGTACGCGGTTACAGCATTTTTAAAACCATTTAGTTCCAGACCCCCAAGCCGTCTGGACCGGATCTCAAGCTGTCCGGACTAATACACGTTCGTTGCAACAACAAAAATAATTTTTTTCTGCAGGTTTGCAGAGCGGAGGTGGGCAACAAACAAAAAACCTTAGCGGTGACGCACGTGAGCCAGCCAATGGGAGTGAAGCATTTGAAAGTTATTTTTAGAACAGCATGTATCACACTCGCTTTCCAGACTCCGCGGAGTGACAGCCAAAAACTGAGCCGAATGAAGTTGGAGGAAGAGGCGAAAAGGTACGGCAAATGGTGTGCTCAAAAATACGCATGATTGATGCAGAAAACTGAGTGTTTAAGGAGGAGTAGACCAACACATTTTTGTTCATTTTACCTGGCGGCAGCACAAGACCGCAATGCCTCATCTGTTCAGAGACGGTGTTCTGCCAAAATCTGCTACATCGGCGAAACGTCTTACATTAGTCAAATTTGACACCCAAAGTACTACCGTGCGCGCTAAACTTGTTTTGTTTGGATGCATACAGGCAGAACATACTAAAAATGCCTTAAGAAAATACTTAAATGCAGTTATACCAAATAAGGGCGGTTTAAATACGCTACGTGACTAATGTGGTCAACTGCTTCAAAGCTAACACAAAAAACCACAATGGTTAAAAGTATGAGAGGGTAATACATGCAAAAAGTATTTTTGAGGCAATGAAAAGGTTTTACTAAAAATTAAATAAAAACAAAAATAGTGAGTACTCGCCGCTTCTGACCAATGTGCGCAAAAACTTAGGTTACGTTGGTCTTAACAGGGAGCAGTTGGATTTAGCGACGTGAAAAGAGGCAGACCAGAGGGCAATGTATCCACCCTAATCAATAAAACTAAATGAAAACACTTTCAAAATAAACCCTTACAACGCCACTTTAATTAAACGAATACTCGAGGCAACAAAATTTAATTTGAAAATTTTTCCCTAATCGAATACTCGAGTTAATCGATTAATCGTTGTAGCACTAATTTGGTCAATACCAAAAGTTCATCTCAATACTTTGTTATGTACCCTTTGTTGGCAACAACGGAGGCCAAATGTTTTCTGTAACTCTTCACAAGCTTTTCACACAGTGTTGCTGGTATTTTGGCCCATTCCTTCATGCAGATATCCTCTAGAACAGTACTGTTTTGGGGCTGTCGTTGGGCAACACGGACTTTCAACTCCCTCCACAGATTTTCTATGGGGTTGAGATCTGTTGATGGCCAGGCCACTCCAGGACCTTGAAATGCTTCTTACGAAGCCACTCCTTTGTTGACCTGGCTGTGTGTTTGGGATCATTGTCATGCTGAAAGACCCAGCCACGACTCATCTTCAATGCCCGTGCTGATGGAAGGAGATTTTCACTCAAAATCTCTTGATACATAGCCCCATTCATTCTTTCCTTTACACAGATCAGTCGGTCTTGTCCCTTTGCAGAAAAACAGCCCCAAAGCATGATGTTTCCACCCCCATGCTTCACAGTGAGCATGGTGTTCTTCGGATGCAATTCAGTATTCTTTCTCCTTCAAGCACAAGAACCTGTGTTTCTACCAAAAGTTCTGTTTTGGTTTCATCTGACCATAACACATTCTCCCAGTCCTCTTCTGGATCATCCAAATGCTCTCTAGCGAACTGCAGACGGGCCTGGACGTGCACTTTTTTCAGCAGGGGGACACGTCTGGCAGTGCAGGATTTGAGTCCCTGGCGGCGCATTGTGTTACTGATAGTAGCCTTTGTTACTGTGTTCTCAGCTCTCTGTAGGTCATTCACTAGGTCCCCCCGTGTGGTTCTGGGATTTTTGCTCACCGTTGTTGTTATCATTTTGACGCCACGGGGTGAAATCTTGCATGGAGCCCCAGATCGAGGGAGATTATCAGTGGTTTGTATGTCTTCCATTTTGTAATAATTGCTCCCACAGTTGATGTCTTTACACCAAGCGTTTTACCTATTGCAGATTCAGTCTTCCCAGCCTGGTGCAGGTCTACAATTTTGTCTCTGGTGTCCTTCGACAGCTCTTTGGTCTTGGCCATAGTGGAGTTTGGAGTGTGACTGACTGAGGTTGTGGACAAGTGTCTTTTATACTGATAATGAGTTAAAACAAGGCCATTAATACAGGTAACGAGTGGAGCCTCGTTAGACCTTGTTAGAAGAAGTTAGACCTCTTTGACAGCCAGAGATCTTGCTTGTTTGTAGGTGACCAAATACTTATTTTCCACTCTAATTTGGAAATAAATTCTTTTAAAATCAAACAATGTGATTTTCTGTTTTTTTTCCCACATTCTGTTTCTCATGGTTGAGGTTTACCCATGTTGACAATTACAGGCCTAATCTTTTCAAGGAGGAGAACTTGCACAATTGGTGGTTGACTAAATACTTATTTGTCCCTCTGTATAATCACAACTCAAATAGGTTTAATTCCGATGTCACGATTGCCTCAGCACATCTTGCAGGCTATCTGGCACATAAAATGCAATTTTTTTTTTTTTTTTGTATGGACACAGAAATGTATAAATTACTTATTTTTTGCCAAACAAAAAAGGGCAGTTGGCCGAAAATTACCTGATCATTTGAATGTTAAGTTACTTTATTGTGTATGGATACAACATGGTGGACATCACAAAACAGAGGTTTTTTTTAATTAAAATTGTAGTAAAAAAAAAAACGCGTACATCCCGGAATTTCTATAGATATGAACATAAAAGTCTAGATTCTTGGTTAAAAGCAAAAAACTGGGCAGTTATCATTCATTTTATGTAAATATTTCAAGCTTAAATTGCGCTATTGTGTAATCCAACTTGGCAACTGTGGCATAACAAAGAGCTTTTAAATTGAAAGTTCTTGTAAATAAATGCATAAATCCCAGAATTTTTATAGATATGAGCGTAAAACAGTTTAGATTCTTGGTTAAAAGCAAAAAAAAAAAAAAATGTGCCGGTATCATTCATTTTATGTATATATTTGAAGCTAAAGTTACGCAAAATTTTTTCCCATTCATTTTTTTCACGTTTCAAAGTGCATGCAGAGTGCTATTTTATACCTTGAATCCTTGACCAAATCACTCTTGAGACACTCCTGCCTGCTTGTATGCAGTAAAATCTTCTTCCTTTTCCACCTAAATCCGGCGTTTGAACGCAACATGTGTTTGAGTTTATAGCAGTGAAAGCTGCACGACGCTCTGCCTGGCCCGGCTGGCCACTGAAGGACGACACTTGCACAACACTACAGCAGGTCTTCAATGCTGGAGCTCCACCGAAGGCACCCTGTTTACTCCGAGAGCGGAGGAGCGATTCTCGGGACAAGGTAAAATGAAGTTAACATAGCGCTAATAAATAACACTTTGATTTCAAAATAAATTAAAATACCTGAGCTTGACCTCAAATGTTATAAAAAAATAAATAAAGGAGGATTTAAGTAGACGAAAAGAACAATTGGCTAATTTGCATGGCATAAATCTTGTTATCTTAAATGCTATAAAATGTTTGTTTGTTTTTTGTTTTTTTAACAATACTCTTAACAGATCGTCCATATTTTCCCACAAAAAAAAAAAAAAGCGAAATATACCTATATACTAAATTACAAATGCATAAGGAAGGAATCTGACCCTCTAGCAAGATTGCCGGAATCACGCCAGCCGAACCCGCGCTGGCTCCAGCGACCCGGGCCAGCGAGACTCCGACAACCCGGCCAAAAGACCAAACCCCGCGCATTCACCTTAAGGCCGAGTTATGCTTCTGCGGCGGACCTGCGCCGTCAAGGCAGCCCTGGTTTACGACCCTTCGCCGTAGCCTTTCGAGCACTACAAGAAATTCCTGACTTGTGCGGCGTTAGCGCATGGTGACGTGGTGCAAATGGACTGTGATTGGTCCACTCAGATTGTTGTTTCCAGTTCAGCGCAAAATCACCACCATTTTCAAATTGTTTTGCTACATGCAAAAATGGACCAGGCCGACGGGAATATCATCAAAGAGCAAGTCTCGTCAAGACATTATAAAGATTGCCAAATGGCAAGGTCAGCGATTACATAAAAAACGGAAGAAACACCGAGACAAGTATGTGTGTGTTAGGAAGCGGTGGCCCAGTTGGCCAAAAACTGCGAGCTCTTTATCACTTTATGTTATATTTTTGGTTGGTGCACTTCATTATTTATTGTGTACATACAGTTGTGGTCAAAAGTTTACATACACTTGTGAAGAACATAATGTCATGGCTCTCTTGAGTTTCCAGTTATTTCTACAACTCTGATTTTTCTCTGATAGAGTGATTGGAACAGATACTTCTTTGTCATAAAAAACATTCATGAAGTCTGGTTCTTTTTATTACTTTATTATGGGTGAACAGAAAAAAGTGATCAATTCTGCTGGGTCAAAAATATACATACAGCAGCGCTAATATTTGGTAACATGCCCCTTGGCCATTTTCACTTCAATTAGGTGCTTTTGGTAGCCATCCACAAGCTTCTGGCAAGCTTCTGGTTGAATCTTTGACCACTCCTCTTGACAGAATTGGTGCAGTTCAGTTAAATTTGATGGCTTTCTGACATGGACTTGTTTCTTCAGCATTGGCCACAAGTTCTCAATGGGGTTTAAGTCAGGACTTTGGGAAGGCCATTCGAAAACCTTAATTGTAGCCTGATTTAGCCGTTCCGTTACCACTTTTGATGTATGTTTGGGGTCATTGTCCTGTTGGAACACCCAACTGCGCCAAAGACCCAATCTTCGGGCTGATGACGTTAGGTTATCTTGAAGAATTTGAAGGTAATCCTCCTTCTTCATTATCCCATTTACTCTCTGTAAAGCACCAGTTCCATTGGCAGCAAAACAGCCCCACAGCATAATACTACCACCACCGTGCTTGACGGTAGGCATGGTGTACTTGGGGTTAAAGGCCTCACCTTTTCTCCTCCAAAAATATTGCCGTCCATTGTGGCCAAACAACTCGATTTTTGTTTCGTCTGACCACAGAACTTTCCTCCAGAAGGTCTTATCTTTGTCCATGTGATCAGCAGCAAACTTCAGTCGAGCCTTAAGGTGCCGCTTTTGGAGCAAGGGCTTCCTTCTTGCACGGCAGCCTCTCAGTCCATGGAGATGCAAAACACGCTTGACTGTGGACACTTACACCTGTGTTCCAGCAGCTTCTAATTCTTGGCCGATCTGATTTTTGGTGATTCTCGGTTGAATCTTCACCCTCCTGACCAATTTTCTCTCAGCAGCAGGTGATAGCTTGCGTTTTCTTCCTGATCGCGGCAGTGACAAAACAGTGCCATGCACTTTATACTTACAATTATTTGCACTGTTGCTCTTGGGACCTGCAGCTGCTTTGAAATGGCTCCAAGTGACTTTCCTGACTTGTTCAAATCAATGATTCGCTTTTTCAGATCCATGTATGTATATTTTTGACCCAGCAGATTTGATCACTTTTTCTGTTAACCCATAATAAAGTCATAAAAGAACCAAACTTCATGAATGTTTTTTGTGACAAAGAAGTATCTGTTCCAATCACTCTATCGGAGAAAAATCAGAGTTGTAGAAATAACTGGAAACTCAAGAGAGCCATGACATTATGTTCTTCAAAAGTGTATGTAAACTTTTGACCACAACTGTATGTTTGCTGTGAGTCTGTGACTTATTTGCATGTCACACTTCAAGTACATGAAGAATAAAGCACAGGTTTGGTGTCAAAAGAGTTGTTTTGATGTTTAATTTTTAACAAGACAGTTCACACACGTGATACATCCTCACTGATTGAGAGTGCCTTGGTGCTTTTATGATAACATGCTTACCATCGAGGCTTCCAACGCAGTTTGGGAAGTAGGACACGGCAAAGAAATCGGACAAAACGCTGGACAACACAGCTTGCTGGCTTCTCTCGCAACCGTCGTCTGTGTTGCCTGCGCCTCGACATTTGTATTGTAATAGCCCCGGATGGGGGGAAGAAGGAGAGGAGTCGATGATGGCTTTCCCCACTTTATTGTGGCAAACAATAAAATAAACAAATAACAAAATAATAGCGGGCTGCCGCAACATGCGACCGCTAATGTTCGCTTTCTCACGTTCTTTCCACTCACTTCCTGCTATGTCACTGCTCCCCAGTCTGATCGCCTCTTAAAAGACCAGCGCTTAGTTTCGGACATTACAGTATGATCAACATTTGTTGATCAATGTTGATGAGCTAAAAATCCATGTTTAAGCGTTTCATCTCCGTTGGCGTTGCTGTGTTACCGGAAGAAAACTAGAGGAAGTTGACAAGAGTCCCCCCAAACCGTACAAACTAGGGCTGTCAAAATTATCGCGTTAACGCGCGGTAATTAATTTTTAAAATTAATCACGTTAAAATATTTGACGCAATTAACGCACATGTCCAGCTCAGACAGTATTCTGCCGTTTTGTAAGTTTTACAGCAAGGTTTTTTGTGCTGTCTAACAGCGAACTCTTGTGGTCGCTTTGCGACATGGTTTATTGCTTTCTTGCCAGTTCAATATGGCTGCACGACATCTCGGGCTGACGCCTACATTGTAATGTTGTGCTTATATGATCCTTGGACAATATTTGTCCGTAAGTATGGTTGTTGTAAAGAATGTACATATTATGTTCGTAAGCGAAATGTTATATTTTTTGTATGAGACGCTTTTTGTTTATGTTTAGTGAACCTGTATAGCGTGCTAAGCTAACGTTGTTGCTAATGCAATGCTTGTGTACTTTTTTTTGTAGTTTCACTACGGTCTAAAGAGGACAGTGGTTTGAGGCCATTTTATTAATAAATCAGATGAAAAAGGAAGAAGTCTGATTATTAAGGCGTCGTTCACTAGCTGTCTAACTTTGGAAAAAGTAGACGCTTCGGAGTGAGGACAGCATAGACAGATTTAAATGACAGTAGAGTGAAATGCCCACTACAGTCCTTATGTACCGTATGTTGAATGTATATATCCATTTTGTGTCTTATCTTTCCATTCCAACAATTTTACAGAATATATATAATTTACAGAAAAATATGGCATATTTTATAGATGGTTTGAATTGCGATTAATTACGATTAATTAATTTTTAAGCTGTAATTAACTCGATTAAAAATTTTAATCGTTTGACAGCCCTAGTACAAACACAACGCCAAACCTCTCTAGTGGGTTGGCGGTGATTTACAGAGCAACGTGTTCCCTTTCCACAGAACTATCAAATGCTCATTGACACCGTAGTCACTTCGCCGTCACCGCAACGCAGAAGCATAACTCAGGCTTTAGTCTTAGCCCCTTATACTGACTCCATTTTGAAAGCTGGAAAAAGGCTTCAAAACACAAGTTGACAATTTATTCAGGTCAATAGCGATCCAACGGCAAACCGAAACAGACTCAGGCGAGGAGGCAAACTCGTTCCAACGTCACCATGTCACAAGTCAACAAAAGGTTCCTGAGAAAAATGACAATGTTAGTTAAACATTCAGTCTTTTGAAGGCTCTCGTGTAGTTGGCCGTGGGCAGGAAGAAGGATGTGTTTAGGATAATCTTCTATCGCAGTTTGGGCTGTTTAGTTCGTGCGTCACAGTTGCTGAGTCACCTTTACTGGGGCAACCGCAGTTGGAGATTTTGCCCGGCTTAGCGTCAAAGGGGCTCTTGGAGTCTTATCAGTCTTGTAATCAGTTGGATATCGGGCGTTCTCCACTGTTCATTGTGTTGGGACAGGATGTCCCGCCATTTGTTCTGGACTGTCCATAAAAACTGACATGGAAATGTGGGCTTGTAGATGTCTTGCTTATCACCTGGTAGTCAGCGTTAATCTTGCTCAGTCAGCTGCATGACGCACACGTTGGGCTTCCGTATTAAGAAGGCGTCATGTATCTCTTATGCCCTATATTCTGCTTGTTTTCCTTAAACTATAAGTGTTATTTATTTTATATTGGTTGTGTTAGAATAATACAGTACAAACAGCCCATCAGTAAATACGAGAAAAGATACTATTCCCTTCAATAAAAGAACATTTTCTCAAACAAAAAGTTGCCTTATGTTGGTCTTAACAGGGAGCAGCTGGATTCAGTTATGTTGAATGAGTTATGTCATATTAACTGTTGCCACTAGAGGGCAGTGTATCCCCCCAAGTCAATAAAACTAAATGTAAAAACTTTAAAAACAAACCATTACAGTGCCACACTAACTAAACGAATCCTTGAAGCAGCTAAATTTGATTCAAAGCTTTTTTTCCAATCGAATTACTCAAGATAATCGATTAATCGTTTCAGCAATAATTGGGAGTACAGCTTATGAACGCTCATCTTTTAGTGCCATTGACAGCGCTAGGCATCCAATTCATTTTGACCTGGCAGTGATTCGCCAATGACAAAAACAGACAGAAACAGACAAAAGTCAACAACTTGTCAGTTTAGTAAACAGCTTATTTATTCCTTTATAAAATAGGTACAAATACATCAGTATTGTTTGTCATGGTTTTTTTGTTTTGTTTTTTTGTTTGATTTTTTTGTCATTTCACACAAACAGGAAAATTCCAAGATATGTACAAGAGTTTACCAAAAATAACGTGGTTCTAATAAACACATAGGTCTTGTAAACAGTATTTACAAAATATCCTTACAGTGAAAGTTTTGTTTTTCCCATTTTTTTGTCTTTTAATACAGTTCCAAAGTTTTGCCTAAAAAAATCTGCAAGCGGTAAAAACGCCAAACAAAATTGTTATTATTAATAATAAAAAAAAGAATCAGTGGAGATTGCTGCTGTTGTGCTTGTCAGATAACAGAAACCAAAGCCAATCGATGAAAAAGATTTTTTTTTTTTTTTACAAGTGTCAAATACAGTTTCAAGGATTACATTTCTTAGCAATAGTAAAACAGACAGCTAAAAAATAAACAACAATTAAACAAAAGTGCTGTCCAAACTCACAACAAAGCGCAACCGAAAAGTTTCAAATTCATCTAAAAAAAAAACAAAAAATCTGCATAGGCCGAGATATTCCATTTAAATTATCAGTCGTTATTACAAACAACACAAACAGACGTACGTTTAATGTGAATGAATTAGTGTTTCTACATTTGTGAAAGAGTTCAAATGGGTACGTTTACATGGACACTTAATTCGGATTATAAACCTGACCGGAATAAAACTGCTTCATGTACACAATTCATTTGGAATCTTTCAACGTGATCCTATTCTCGATTCTATTCCGAACGAGAGGAGTGGTTCATGCCGATTGATAATCCGATTCAAAATTTTGGAACAAACAGTCCTTACCTGTGTCGGGTTAGGTTTAGGTATATGGGTAAAGGTGGGGTTTGCGTAGGACTACTCAAGTTTCAATAACCTCTGATAGGAAGAGCGTAGGTGGATTAAGACGCCATTTTGTACAGTAAACCTGACCCTTCCGCATTGTTTGGTACCAAGCACATTTTCCCCCCAGTTTTTTTCCACGAAGAAGGTCGTAGGTTGACTATGACGACATTTTGTATGGTAAAATATGAAAACCTATAAATGTTTGGGTGGTTTTAGTTAAAGCAGACACTGTTTTTACATCTGTGTGATTTCGACAAAGACCAAATCACATTTGATGGCGATTTTATGCAGAAATGTGAGAAATTCTAAAAGGTTCAGATACTTTTTCATACCACCGTAACTTCCGCTAGAAAGGTCGTAGGTCATTATGACGACATTTTGTATGGTAAACGTTCCGCATGTTTGGTATCTAGCACGACTTTTTCCCGTCATTTTTTTCAGTTTTTTTGGGGGGGGGGACCTAACTTCGACTAGTAAGGTCGTAGGCCGTCGACATTTTTTCCCAGCTTTTTGTACCTAACTTCCGCTAGGAAGGTCATACGTTGATTATGACGACAGTTTGTAGGTAAACATATACGTTCCGCATCGTTTGGTCCCAAGCACGACTTTTATCGACCAGTTTTTCCCGGTTTTTGGGACCACATTTTCGCTAGTAAGGTCGTAGGTCATCTTTGACGTCATTTCGTATGGTAAACATGAACCTTCCGCATCATTTGGGACCACGAAGGACCATTTTCTGCCATTTTTTTCTCGTTTTTTTTTTTTAAACCTAATTTTTGCTAGCAAGGTTGTAGGTTGATTTTGACAACATTTCGTGTGGTAAACTTGACCTTTTCTCACCGTTTGGTACCAAGCAGAACTATTTTCCACCATTTATTTCCATTTTTTAAAACTATTTTCCGCTATGAAAGGTCATAGGTCGATTTTGACAGCATTTTGTACGGTGAACTTGGCCCTTTCGCATTGCTTGGTACCAAGCACGACTTTTTTGTCCGACATTTTCCCCCACTTTTTAGGGGCCTAACTTTAGCTAGGAAGGTTGTAGGTCGATTTTGACGTCATTTCGTATGGTAAACTTGAACCTTCCGCTTCATTTGGTACCACGAACGACCATTTTCTGCCATTTTTTCCCGTTTCTTTTAACCTAATTTTTGCTAGGAGGGTTGTAAGTCGATTTTGACAACATTTTGTTTGGTAAATTTAGCCCGTTCTCCTTATTTGGTACCAAAAATAACATTTTTTTCACCATTTATTTCCATTTTTTGGACGTATTTTCCACTACGAAAGGTCAAAGGTCGATTTTGACGACATTTCGTACGGTAAACTTGACCCTCTCACACCAAGCACATCTTTTGTCTCCATTTTGTCCCGTGTTTTTAAATTTTTTATTAATGTATTTATTTTTTTTACCTAATCTCCGCTAGGAAGGTCATAGGTCAATTTTGACAACATTTTGTATAGTAAACTTGACCCACTCACATTGTTCGGTACCAAGCACAATTTTTTTGTCCGACATTTCCCCACCACTTTTGGGGGGCCTAACTTTAGCTAGGAAGGTTGTAGGCCGATTTTGACAAAATTTTGTACGGTAAACTTGACCCTTCCGCATCGTTTGGTACCATGCACGACTTTTTACCGCCATTTTTTCAGTTATTTTTAACCTAATTTTTGCTAGGAGGGTGGTGGTATTTCGTGTGGTAAACCTGACCTAACATTTCGTACCAAGCAGAACTTATTTTCACCATTTATTTCCATTTTTTTGGACCTTTTTCCCACTACAAAAGGTCGTAGGTCGATTTTGACGACATTTTGAACGGTAAACTTGACCCTTTCGCATTGTTTGGTACCAAGCACATCTTTTTTCGCCATTTCCCCCCCACACACTGTTTTGGGGCCTAACTTCTGCTCGAAAGGTCGTAGGTCAATTTTGACAAAATTTCGTAAGTTGACCATTCCGCATCGTTTGGTACGAAGCACGATTTTTTCCCACTGATTTTTTTCCGGCATTTTTGGACCTAACTTCAGCTATGAAGGTTGTAGGTTGATTTTGACGAAACAGCGTCATCTCTCAGTTAGTTATGTGTAAATAAATTGTTACTTTGCGATCAAAAGCTCTATTTGTCTTGTTTTTTTATGTTATTTTGTAAAAGGAAAACATTATTCTAATGTTTGGGATGTAACTAAAGCAAAAAATAGCTGTGTTAAAGTCAAAGTTATGTTTGAAATGTATGCGTTTACAAAAAGCTTAATTTCTGTTTTTTCATCAGAAATTGGAAAATTGCTCAAACTAAGCTATTTTCTAATGCTGATTTCTAAAGAATGGAAAAAGATATGAACTAACTTTTTTTTTCTGCTGAAAGAAGGGAGTATAATCTTTCTTTTGGTGGGTTCCATGTTTATATAGCAATAGAAAAGAATTTTCTGTGGGCCTTGCAAAATCAGTCAAAATCCAATAAAACGGGCGGGAACGAAGGGCCTTGCTCCGGTGAAAATGGCTGGGAGTGAATGAGTTAAAAAAAGAAATCATGCATGCTTATAATGAGTCCTATTAAAAAACTTGGCTCCTAACCATATTTACCATAATGACGTCAGGCTTCAATCAGCGTACGTAAAATGAACACGCAAATCCAAATATTTCAACTGTCCATGAAAACAGCGATCATAATTTCAATCCGACTACCGACCGGATTAAGGAAATTCTGTCCATGTAAACGTAGCCAACGGCATGTAACGACAAGCGTGAATGCCTATCCCCTTCGTCACTTGACTCGCACGCACTAAAACCAAACATTTTCTCGTTTTTTGTGTGTATTCTTCAGACATTTGCAGTCATAAAAACAAATTGCGTGGGTTGAACTTGTCACTACGGCAACCAGCTCGTTTGGAACAAATACTAACAGGTGTGTACAAAGAGGCCACTGAAATGAATGGCAAAATATATGCGAGAATATGGTTGAAATGTTATAAAAATACTGTTAAAAATACACATAATTCTTCAAAACAAAAGGTGACATATAAGTAACATTGATTTTTTTTGTCATAAAACTACTTTTTCTTGAAAATAAAAAAAAAGGAATACTACTAGGTGAGCTAATTCATTTTTAGTCATGGTGAATAAATTATTAAAGTTATGTTTTGGCGGGTAAAGTCATTTTTCATGGCAAAAAGTTACATTTCTTCAAAAATAAAATTGTATTTCTTTAAGAAAAATAATTGAAACATATAGTATATATTGGAGAGGGAAAGATAGTTTTGCTTTAAATATTTACCGTTTAAGTCATAAAAGTACAACTTTTTCCTTTAAAACCGACTGTTTTGATATACAATACGGAGAAATAATTTTTAATAAATTATTGAAATGTTGTTTTTGAGAAGGAAATTGTGCATTCGTCATTAATATTTTTTTTAAAGTATACAATATTTTGATAGATGTTAAGAGTGGGGGGAAAAAATCATAAGTTATTGAAACAAAATTTCTTTTCAATTTTAGGTTTACATATTATCACATAAATTGTATAAGATTAGCAGAAAATTTTAAAAAGTGGCAATGCTATTAGGAAAGAGGCCTATTTTTCATGGAAAGCCATAATGTAGCCTATGTACTCAGTTTTTGAGCGATAATGTACCGTATTTTTCGGACTATAAGTCGCGTTTTTTTTTCATAGTTTGGTCGAGGGGTGCGACTTATACATGACTTATGTTATCCAATTATGAACACATTATTATATAATTTCCACATGATTTTGTTCACACTAAACCGCAACGTTAGCTTACCGTACACTGATTCAGTCTGTTGTTCTGTCTTCTATTTTTATTTAAAATTATCTTTCAAGATGACACGTCTGTTCTTATTGTTGGATTTTATTAAATAAATTCCCCCAAAATGCGACTTTTACTCAAGTTGAAATAACTTTTGATAGGAACGAGGTAGATCATTTTTGACGACATTTCGTACAGTAAACTTGACCCTTCCGCATCGTTTGGTACCAAGCACGGCTATTTTCCTGCCATGTTTGTTTGTACCTATAACCTACAAGCCTTTTTTTTTTTTTCATAGTTTGGCCGTAGGTGCGACTTATACACGATTTATACAATTAGGAACACATTAGCATACTGTACACCATTCAGCCTGTTGTTCTGTATGCTATTTTTATTTAAAATAGCCTTTCAATATGACATGTCTGTTCCTGGAGTTTGATTTTACTAAATAAATTTCCCCAAAAATGCGACTTTTACTTAAGTGGAAATAACCTTTGATAGGACGGCCATAGGTCATTTTTGATGACATTTCATACTGCAAATTGACACTTCCGCATCATTTGGTACCAAGCACGACTTTTTTTCCCCGCCATGTTTTTTTTAACCTATAAGTCAGGAGACCTATACAAGACTTATTCATTTACATTTACATTTACATGATCATATAATTTCAAATGTTTTTTTATCCGCACTAAACCGCAACGTTAGCTTACTGTACACTTATCCAGCCTGTTGTTCTCTATTCTATTTTTTATTTAAAATTGACTTTCAATATGACATATCTGTTCTTGGTGTTGGATTTTATTAAATAAGTTCCCCCAAAATGCGACTTTTACTCAAGTTGAAATACCTAATGTCATAGGTCGATTTTGACGACATTTCGTATGGTAAACTTGACTCTTCCGCATCGTTTGGTACCAAGCGCGACTATTTTCCCGCCATGTTTTTTTGGACCTATAACCTATAAATCGCAGATTTTTCAAGACCTAAACAATTATGAACACATTATCATATCATTTCATATGGCGGAAAACACTCAGGTGACTTGAAGTTTCGCTCTGAGACCCCCAATTTGGACAAATTTCAAAATTGTCCGAAATGCACGTGTGATTTATCATTGGAGAGCTTAAAATCTCAATTTTTGGGGGTGAAGAAAACATTTTAACAAAAGGGCATTTAAAAAAACAATTATTATTATTTTTTTTTTAAACAGCAAAACCCTATCTGGAGGCGAGAGCAGAATTAAAGATGCCACGATTTTAACGAGATATTATCGCATACATACCATGTTTCGATCCAAAAACTCCATGTAGCATGTATCGCCGAGTGTCAAGACACAGCTGTGAATGGCCACAGCCGGATTTTTTTATTTTAATTTTAAGGGTGAAACATGGTGATTAAACAATGGTCGCTATGCAGAAATCGCAGACAACACGGAGTGGTTGAGATTTTCTTTTTCATATAGTTACCCTTTTAAACGTTATTTTTCCATTTTCCATTGGATCGATTATTTACCATCTAACATATCGGGGAAAATGCGACAGGAACAAAAAAATACAATTAGGCGATAGTTATGAGGTAGATATCCGTGACTTTTTTACAGATGCCAAATTTTTCATTGTGACGTAATTTGTTTAAAAGTTTAAAATATACGAATGAATAATTTTTAAAGTTTTTTTTTTTTTTTTTTAAACTGAATTTTAGACATCAAGTAATGATTCTAAGCTAAAAATGACATTTTGAATAATAAATATAATTACTTACCTTCTATTTATGGCTAGGTTGAAACAAAAGCGGTTGCGCGACGTCTGTAAACGGGGGTTTTCAGGGTAAAACGGACAAATTAAAAATAGTTCGGGGGCTTAATGCACCATGAATCTGCGATTGCAGCATATAGACATATTGTTCTATCAAACACAACAGTTGTTTTGGCTTAAAATACAGCAGTTTCTTTTAAAGAGGGGTGCGAGAGCAGAAACTGCTTTTTCAGTCTTGTTTGTGTTTTCCGCCGTATGTTATTTTCACACTAAACTGCAAGGTTAGCATACTGTACACTTTACAGCCTGTTGTTCTCTACTGAATTCTTATTTTAAATTGCCTTTCAAGATGATATGTCTGTTCTTGATGTTATATTTTATTTTATTTTAAAAATTACCCCCCAAACATGCGACTTATATGTGTGGGTTTTTTTGTCTCTTCATTGCGCTTTTTTTGGCTGGTGCGACTTATAGTCCGAACAATACTTCTAAAATACTTCTCTCTCATGAAAACGAACCTTTAATTCCCTATAACATGACACTTTTTAGTAGAAAACTATTTTTCTCATGGTAAAACAGAGCCGTGGTAGAAAATATTCACTTTCATCCAACTTACTCGCATTGCTGATTCACTTTGTTGCGCTAAGAACTTAAAAACGATGAAATGTAACAGAACTATTTACATGTACGGTGAAGGAAATGTACAAATGTGTGGTTGAAATCTCTAGAACGAGCCTTATTTGGACTTGATTGGCTGTTAAAAAGTTAAAAATGTGGCTTTCAAACATGATCACGACACAACAAGACGGCAAAGACATAATCGAGTGTTTTTTTTCCGTGAGAGTTTTTTCCGGCTCTCTTGTGAAAATGCGAGCGACGACGAGCGTGACACCTGATCTGAAGGCACGAGGCTGGAGGAGGAAGAGGAGGCTACTTGAGGAGGGCGCGGTAGAGCAGCAATGAACGGGCCGCGTTTGGCTCCTGCTCCAAGTAGAAGATGAAGTCCCTGAGGTTGACGCGGGTGATGCGCTGACGGGTGTACTGGCGAGACGTGGGGGTAGCCGCCGATGACGAGCCGGCCGGAGAGCCCGCCGCGCTGCCCGACAGCTGAACGGAAAGACAAAAACCAGGAAGATCAACATCAATACAATGCATCAAAAGAGTGTGACAAAATCTCAAAAAAGTACCGTATTGGCCCGAATATAAGACGGCCCTGATTTTAAGACGACCCCTCTTTTTCAAGACTCAAGTTTGAAAAAAGACTTTTTGAACACCAAATCAATTTTTATTATACAGAAAGTAGTTACAGTACATCGGAAACAAATGATTATAACAATATATTATCGAGAAAAAGCATGTTATTTTGCCTCATTCAAATCTTAATATCTGAACATTTAAATATGTAAACTAAAGTGCAATCACATTCGTCTTCTTGTTTTTGAAATGTAAATAAACCAATCTATTGTGATAAAACAACACAATTGCTATAACTGCATTAACCATCAAAGTGAATTCTAACCGTAACTGTAGTCTTGAAACAAATCTGAATAAGGAAAAACATTGCAATAAAATAATGCAAACTGGTTAAACTTGTGAGTAGCTGAGATCTGTCATGACAGAACATTGCTTCAATGATATCTGGCGCCATCTAGCGTCGTGAATGGGGAGAGTAGCTGAGATCGGTCATGACAAAACATCGCTTCAAAATACCTGGAGTCATCTAGCGTCATGAATGGGTAGAATGTCTAGACCGCGAATATAAGACGACCACCTCTTTTTCAGTCTTATTTCAATGCAAAAAAAAAACATCTTATATTCGGGCCAATACGGTAATATATTGTGATACTTCGTAGCCCTAAAGGTAATCGATATACTCTCACCAATAATCGATAGGTCGTTTTAAAAAGAGAGGTTGCTACCAAAATCTTCCACTAAAATAGTGGTTGTGTTAGCTCATTGGCTCCCATTGACAGATATCGGTTATCGGTTTAAAAGTCATTATCGTACAACTAAATTTTACGGAACAAATCATAAAAATAGTCAAAAGTAGAGATGTCCCGATCGATCGGAAAGTATCGGAATCGGCAAAAAAAAAAATCGGACATGCCTTTTTTTAATATATACATATTTTTTAATTAAATCGTTTTCTAATTGTATTTAACGTTACAGACATAATATGTTACACTCATCCAGAGTCTTTAGTTTAGGCTTGAGGTAGGGTTGTCAAATTTATCCCGTTAAGGGCTGTAATTAATTTTTTAAAAAATTTATCACGTCAAAATATTTAACGCAATTAACGCATGCGCTGCACGACCCCTTCACGCATTGTCACGGTCAATCTGTAATGGCGCCGTTTTACCTATATATAGAGCTAAAAGGCAGCGTAAACTGAGTAAAGGGAATTTTGGCAACCTTTGGAGCCTTTTTTTTAATTGACTAAAGCCTTACAATCCCTCTCCCTACGATTAGAAATATCGTGGGAAGCAATGTGGGGAAGAAAGGTAGTAAGGGTCAATTCTTGGACCACTCTTATTTAACATCTATATGCTTCCCTTAGCTCAGATAATGGAACAGTATGACATCTCATATCACGCCTATGCAGATGACACACAACTGTACATTTCTGTGTCCCCAAATGATTATAGTCCCTTAGTCTCCCTGAGTAAATGCATTCATCAAATCAATGAATGGATGTGCCAGAATTTTCTCCAGTTAAATGTGGAGAAGACAGAGGTGATCATTTTTGGGCCAAAAAAGGAAAGGTCAAAGATAAGCAGCCAACTTAGCACAATGTCACTTACAGCTACAAATCAAGTCAGAAACCTTGGCGTAATTATTGACTCAGACCTAAAATTTGATAGCCATCTAAAGTCCGTCACTAAATCCGCTTATTACCACCTAAAAAATATAACCAGAATTAAGGGGTTTCTGACTCAACAAGACATGGAAAAACTTGCATGCATTCATTTTCAGCAGATTGGACTACTGCAACGGTATATTTACAGGTCTTGATAAAAAATCAGTCAGGAAGCTGCAGCTAGTACAGAATGCTGCAGCCAGAGTCCTCACAAATACAAGGAAGCTGGACCACATTACACCGGTTTTGAAATCGCTACACTAGCTTCCAGTGAGTCAAAGGATAGACTATAAAATACTACTGCTCGTCTACAAAACACTTAATGGTTTTGGACCAAAATACATGCTTGACTTGTTAGATTCCTATGAGACATCTAGACCCCTAAGGTCGTCTGGAACCGGTCTTCTCCATGTTCCAAGAACAAGAACCAAGCAGGGTGAGGCAGCATTTAGTTATTATTCTCCTCACCTCTGGAACAAGTTACCCGAACGTCTGAAGTATGCTCAAACTGTTAGCTCCTTTAAATCAGGGCTAAAAACGCTTTTGTTTAGCACTGCATATCCATAACTGTCTATATAATTCAATCTATCTGCTTTCTATTCCTCTTGTGCTTATCTCCATTGCTGATTTCAATTATTATTAGTAGTATTAGTTTTTGTTTTATTTGTATTTATTTATTTTTATTCTATTTCTTATTAAATGCAATTTTTATGTTGATTGTCTTGGTTTTCTACGTTGTATTGATTTAAATGTGATTTTTATGATCTTCATGTGATGTAAAGCACTTTGAATTGCCTTGTGTTGAATTGTGCTGTATAAATAAATTTGCCTTGCCTTGCCTTGCCTAATTGATCTTTTTCTTGACACCCTATGTTATTTCCCAATGCAGAGAAGATATATCAATTGGTACCACTACGCACAGTCATGGTTGCACTTCCCATCATGCATTTGGGCAGAACAGTTAAATGGCTACAGTATCATTTACTGAAAGCTCAACAAATACACTAGATGGCAATATTTAGTCACAATATACAAAGTCACATTTATCCGTAAATGCCATCTTGAGGATTTATTGTCATAATAAACAAATACAGTACTTATGTACTGTATGTTGGTTGTATACATTCGTCCGTTTCTTAATGCATTGCCAAAATGTATATGATCGGGAAAAATTATCGGGAATGATTGGAATTGAATCGGGAGCAAAAAAAAAAAGCAATCGGATCGGGAAATATCGGGATCGGCAGATACTCAAACTAAAACGTTCGGGATCGGATCGGGAGCAAAAAAAAAACATGATCGGAACAACCCTAATAATAAACATTCTGTGCAAAATAAGAGAAGAACTTCAACTGAACTTGTAGAAAAAGTGCCAAAATAATGTCCCTGACAAAAGTCTTCCATGGGCTGGAAGGACTGCATCCATGCGGTTCAGCAAGGATTCATACAATTTATTGATGAAGTCATCAGGAACATCAAAGAAAGCAGTCTTGCATGCCTTCCAGAGTTCATCAACATTCTTGGGTTTCGTCTTCCATGCTTCTTCTTTTATCCTGTTCATGTCTGGTGACTGGGCTGGCCACTCCTGGAGGATCTTCATCTTCTTTACCTTGAGGAACTTTGTGGTAGAGATTGAGGTATGCGATGGAGCACCATCCTCCTGCAGAATTTGTCCCTTGTGACTTTGTATATTGTCACTAAATATTGCCATCTAGTGTATTTGTTGACCTTTCAGTAAATGATACTGAAGGCCATGCCCAATGCATGATGGGAAGTGGAACCATGACAAGTGAAACCACGACTGTGCGTAGTGCTACCAATTCATATATCTTCTCTGCGATGAGATATAATTCAAGGTGTTAAGAAAAAGATCAATTGTTACCTTGCTTCCCCACATTGCTTCCCATGATATTTCTAATCGTAGGGAGAGGGATTGTAAGGCTTTATCCAATTAAAATAAAAAAATTCACTCTACTCATTTTACACTGCCTCTTAACTCTCTATATTAACAAAACAGCGCCATTACAGATGAAGCGCGACAATGCGTGAGTGAGTCGTGCAGCGTACGCAATAATTGCGTTAAATATTTTAACGTGATGCATTATTAAAAAAAATAATTATCGCCGTTATTGAGATAAATTTGATTACCCTACCTTAAGCCTAAACTAAAGACTCTGGATAAGTGTAACATATTATGTCTGTAACGTTAAAAATAATTAGAAAACGATTTAATTAAAAAAAAAAAAAAAATTAAAAATAGGCATGGCCGATATTTTTTTGCCGATTCCGATACTTAGAAAATGACGTGATCGGACCCGATCCCGATCGATCGGGTCATCTCTATTCAATATATTTGGAAAACCTTGAAGTTGTTACATTTACCATTATTAAAGCATCCAGTGGAGCATCACAATCCAATTAGTAATATGATGTTAAGTCCACAACTGCATCTATTGATATCGCTTTAGTATATTACCACTACATCACCACTTGCTTTTGGTCAATTATTCCCAATCTGGGTACACTATAATCTGTGTTTTTTTTTTTTAATATATATATTACCCTTATTGTACTTTTGCTTTTGTTTTATTTGGTGCATGTTATGGCAAAACTTTAAATCTCGCTGTACTCTGTAAAATGATAATAAAGGCTTTCTGTTTCTACTGTAAAACTAGACTACACAAGAAACATTCCACGTTGCCCTCTTGTTTGGATTAGCATATACAGTACTTGGATTGGATTTGATCGTATTTGGGATCGTTTCCATAGTGAATGACAACACTGGGACGTAAACAACACTTGGGAACGCACTCACGTCACGACAGTGATGTGAGGAATCATTCAGTGGTCAAAATCCTTTTACGGCGATCAGCAGTTGCTGCTAACAAACAATGCCACTGATCATCGCTCTTTGTTTTCGTTGTTCTATAAGTGAAGAACACGGGCGGCTGATGGAGATCAATTAGCGCGCGTGAAAAGAAAGGCAGAGGAGTGCCAAGTTGAAGCCGGGAAACAAGACAGAGTGAGGACAATTACACTGATTGCACTGCTGTGTAAACACGTAGTGCACAGTGCAGACAGGATCTAATTGTTAGCATGTGACACATTCCTACTTCACTATGTGTGTGGATAGGGTGGACTCAACAATCTTTACGTTTCTCACTGTAAAGTTACATGACTGAATGTTCAGTGTGTAAGTTTATTTCATTTGATGTTATTTATTTGGGGAAAAAAATCCAGAAATCACATTATATGTTTTTTGGGGAATAATTTGTAATTTACTGGGGTTAAGTATTTGTACCCCTGAGAAAATCAGTGCTAATACATAGAGCAGAAGCCTTCGTTTGCAATTAAAGAGGTCAGACGCTTTCTGTAGTTCTTCACCAGGTTTTCACATACAGAAACAGGGATTTTGGACCATTCTTCCACACAAATCTTCTCTAGATCTATCAGGTTTCGGGGCTGTCGTTGAGTTTAAGCTCCATCGAAAGATTTTCTCTTGGATTGAGGTGTGGAGACTGGCTAGGCCAATCCAAACGATATGCCTTTTACGCAACTACTCCTTGGCCAGCTTAGCTGTGAGCTTCGGATCATATCCGTGTTGGAAGATCCAGCCGTGGCTCTGACTGAAGGAAGGAGGTTGGGGCTCAAAATTTGACCGTACATTTCACCATTCATTCTCGGCTTTATACATTACAGTCGCCCTGTCCCGTTTGCCAAAAAGCAGCCCCAAAGCATGAGGTTTCCACCCCCATACTTCACAGTGGGGATGGTGTTCTTGGGATCGTACTCATCCTTCTTTTTCCTCCACACACGATGAGTAAAGTTAGCACCGAAATGTTCTAATTTCTAACTTCAAAAATCGTGACCATCGTTAATACCGTGATGATAATCGTTCAATTATTGAATCGTAGCACCCTCAATGGTAATCGAATCGAATCGTGGGGTGCCGAAGATGACATACCCCTTATTAAAAGTAGTCCGGGGAAAACGTCATGCTTAGAGCTGGCTAAATTTAAACGATTCTTTAAGGCGGAGAAAATTCCTCAATCATTTTTTAAAAATCGAGTTACTCAAATTATTCAAGTAATCGCTTCAGCTCTACTTCTGACTAAAACTTTGGACGAAAACAGTAATCGTCGACTAAAAGTACAGTGGGGCAAATAGGTATTTAGTCAACCACTAATTGTGCAAGTTCTCTCACTTGAGAATATTAGAGAGGCCTGTAATTGTCAACATGGGTAAACCTCAACCATTAGAGACAGAATGTGGGGGGGGAAATCACATTGTTTGATTTTTAAAGAATTTATATGCAAATCATGGTGAAAAATAAGTATTTGGTCCATACCAAAAGTTCATCTCAATACTTTCTTATGTACCCTTTGTTGGCAATGACGGAGACCAAATGTTTTCTATAACTCTTCACAAGCTTTTCACACACTGTTGCTGGTATTTTGGCCCATTCCTCCATGCAGATCTCCTCTAGAGCAGTGACGTTTTGGGGCTGTCGTTGGGCAACTCAACTCCCTCCACAGATTTTCTATGGGGTTGAGATCTGGAGACTGGCTAGGCCACTCCAGGACCTTGAAATGCTTCTTACGAAGCCACTCCTTTGTTTCCCTGGCTGTGTGTTTGGGATCATTGTCATGCTGAAAGACCCAGCCACTTCTCATCTTCAATGCCCTTGCTGATGGAAGGAGATTTTCACTCAAAATCTCTCGATACATGGCCCCGTTCATTCTTTCCTTTACACAGATCAGTCGTCCTGGTCCCTTTGCAGAAAAACAGCCCCAAAGCATGATGTTTCCACCCCGATGCTTCACAGTGGGTATGGTGTTCTTCGGATGCAATTCAGTATTATTTCTCCTCCAAGCACGAGAACCTGTGTTTCTACCAAAAAGTTCTGTTTGGTTTCATCTGACCATAACACATTCTCCCAGTTCACTTCTGGATCATCCAAATGCCCTCTAGGCGAACCGCAGACAGGCCTGGACGTGTACTGGCTTCAGCAGGGGGACACGTCTGGCAGTGCAGGATTTGAGTCCCTGGTGGCGCATTATGTTACTGATAGTAGCCTTTGTTACTGTGATCCCAGCTCTCTGTAGGTCATTCACTAGTTCCCCCCGTGTGGTTCTGCGATTTTTGCTCACCGTTCTTGTTATCATTTTGACGCCACGGGGTGAGATCTTGCATGGAGCCCCAGATCGAGGGAGATTATCAGTGGTCTTGTATGTCTTCCATTTTCTAATAATTGCTCCCACAGTTGATTTCTTTACACCAAGCGTTTTACCTATTACAGATTCAGTCTTCGCAACCTGGTGCAGGTCTACAATTTTGTCTCTGGTGTCCTTCGACAGCTCTTTGGTCTTTGGTAGTGGAGTTTGGAGTGTGACTGACTGAGATTGTGGACAGGTGTCTTTTATACCGATAATGAGTTAAAACAGGTGCCATTAATACAGGTAACGAGTGGAGCCTCGTTAAACCTCGTTAGAAGAAGTTAGACCTCTTTGACAGCCAGAAATCTTGCTTGTTTGTAGGTGACCAAATACTTATTTTCCACTCTAATTTGGAAATAAATTCTTTAAAAATCAAACAATGTGATCTTCTGTTTTTTTTCCACATTCTGTCTCTCATGGCTGAGGTTTACCCATGTTGACTATTACAGGCCTCTCTAATCTTTTCAATTAGGAGAACTTGCACAATTGGTGGCTGACTAAATACTTATTTGCCCCACTGTAGATGAAGACGAACACACTTTGAAATGACTAAAATAAGACTTACAAGCATTTTCAACAAAAAGACTACGACAAACATTAAAAGGAGCTGCCAAAACAACACTGCACAAGGCTTTCTTTTGCCGCAATGATAAAATACAAGTTGCTGAAATGCCATCTACTTTTTGTCCAAACCAGCAGAAAACTTTCTTTCAAACTTTCTGGTAGGCTTACCAAATATGGGCTAGACAATGTCAAGTTACAAACTCCAAACACAGAGACCTGAAATGAGTTCCCAGTAGCTTTGTGCTAAGTGAAGGCACAAAGACAAGTCATGATAAAACTACTAACACTTTAACAAAGTCAAAAAGTTACGATAAATTCCTTTTCAAAGTTGCACTAAATGTCAAATCATGCGGGATCTTTTGTCTGAACTCAGTTTATCTCCAAAAATAGGCGCCGCCTCTTGCCCCGGTAGCATACCGGATGAAATGCTTGTGACACTGGGGGTCACATCCATTGGAACGTTCCGACGAATATTCAATCACAATGTTAGTTCATCTTTCTGGGCCATCTATATTAAACATGACTCTACGACTCTCCTGACTCCCCCAGTCGGGCCTCGGAATTTAATCAGAGCTGTTCTTGTTCAGACAGTCAGTCTCGTCGGGTGCACGGGGACCAGCTACGGCGGCGTAGAGAGCGAGTCCTGTGAAGGCAAGACAATGTCGGAAAAGGGCCCTTTTATGTCAATTTGAGATCAAGGACCACCGACTTGGAATATCTGCCATCTGCATATCAATCAATAAGAGTGATAAAAATGTAATGGAAATATTGAATGCGAAAGATTGTAAATCTTTTAAGTTAGATTATGAATTATGATTAAAAGATCTGCTTTATATACAGAAAGTGCAAAAAAAAATCTTCATGTTAAATTGGGATACGATCAACTTTTCAATGACTGAAAAACATCTGGGAAAAGGTGGACTTTTTTCAAGGTAGACTGACAACTCTTTGAGTGTCATAATTATTGTTGATTCTAAGGGATACAAATACTGATGAACCCCAGTAAATTACAAAAAAAATTATTTTAAAATTCATACAATGTGAGTTCCGGATTTCTTTTTTAGATTATGTCTCATTCAGGGGTCGCGTTAACCAAATATTTTCCGTCGTTGACCGGTTTTTTAAAACGGTGACGGAAAAAACTGAAGTCCATCTGTCATTTTGACAGGTTGCAATTCACACCCCAGACCACAGGGTGGCGAGTGAGCATATTAATTAGCTATTTTCTCTTGATGCATGACGTCGTTGGCCTTACTCGGAAAAATGTCAAGGCAACTGAGTGTCCGAAGTTTCTTCAAAAAGCCCCAAAACGACGATGGTGTTGATAAAAGAGGTGAAAAAAGAGGGAGTGAATAAGCGGGCATGCAATTCAAGTCCATGCGCACCAAGCGGAAGGTGTGAGACTGCGTTCAGGCCGCAGCAAGTGAACTGTTAATTTCATTGTTCTATATGTAGCCCACCTACTGGGGCCACAGTCAGCTGTTTTTGTCACTGCGGAGAAAAAGTTACATATTCATCTGCTTGATGTGTGACGGCATGGTGTGGATTCTCTGTTAAGCTTGTTCGGACTGAATATTAATTAAAAATGAATGAAAACTAAATACTACTGAATATGTCATTATTATCATTTTAAAAATTTAAATGACAGGTAAAAATAGATTATGACCGGATTTTTATGACCCTGTCAGTCAAAATGACAGACAACGAAAAAGTCTAGCGCAACCTCTGGTCTCATTAAGTGGAAATGTATCTATGATTGAAATTTCAGACCTACACTGCTGGCCAATCGTATCGCCAGCCCTGCAATTCTGTCAGATAATGCACAAATTCTCAGAGAAAATGATTGCAATTACAAATGCTTTGGTGGTAATATCTTCATTTATTTTGCTTGCAACGAAAAAAACACAAAATAGAATGGGGGGAAAAAAATTAAATCATTATCATTTTACACAAAACTCGGAAAATGGGCCGGACAAAAGCATTAGCACCCTTTGAAAAATCAGGTGATGCTTCTCTAATTTGTGTATTTAACAGCACCTGTTTCTCACCTGTGGCCCATAACTCGTGGTGGCAATAACGAAATCACACTAGCAGCCAGTTAAAATGTAATAAAGTAGACTCAACCTCTGTCCTGTGTCCTTGTGTGTACCACATAGAGAATGGAGAAAAGAAAGAAGACCAAAGAACTGCCTGATGACTTTAGAAGCAAAATTGTAAGGAAGCATGGGCAATCGCAAGGCTTCAAGTCCATCTCCACAGACCTGAATGTTCCTGTGTCTACCGTGCGCAGTGTCGTCAATAAGTGTAAAGCCCATGCCACTGTGGCTATCCTCCCTAGATGTGGACGTAAATGAAAAATTGACGAGACATTTCAACTAAAGATTGTGCGGATGGTGGATAATGAACCTCGACTAACATCCAAACAAGTCCAAGCTGTCCTGCAGTCCGAGGGTACAACAGTGTCAACCCGTACTATCCGTCAGCGTCTGAATGAAAAGGGACTCTATGGTAGTATACCGAAGAAGACCCCTCTTCTGACTCAGAGACATAAAAAGCCAGGCTGGAATTTGCCAAAACTTACCTGAGAAAGCCTAAAACGGTTTGGAAGAATGTTCTCTGGTCAGATGAGACAAAAGTAGAGCTTTTTGGGAAAAGGCATCAACATACAGTTCAGAGGGAAAAAACGAGGCCTTAAAAGAAAAGAACACGGTCCCCGCAGTCAAACATGGCGGAGGTTCCCTGATGTTTTGGGGTTGCTTTGCTACCTCTAGCACTGGATGCTTGACCGTGTGCATGGCATAATGAAGTCTGAAGACTACAAACAAATTTTGTAGCATAATGTTGGGTCCAGTGTGAGAAAGCTGGGTCTCCCTCAGAGGTCATGGGTCTTCCAGCAGGCAATGACCCAAAACACACTTCAAAAAGCACTAGATTTCAGAGAAAGCACTGAAGACTTCCAAAGTGGCCAGCAATGAGTCCAGACCTGAATCCCATAGAACACCTGTGGAGAGACCTGAAAATGGCAGTTTGGAGAAAGCACCCTTCAAATCTCAGAGACCTGGAGCAGTTGGCCAAAGAAGAATGGTCTAAAATCCCAGCAGAGCATTGTAAGAAACTCACTGATGGATACGGGAAGCAGTTGTTCGCAGTTATTTTGTCTAATGGTTGTGCTACCAAGTATTAGGCTGAGGGTGCCATTTTTTGAGTTTTGTGCAAAATAAGAAAGCAAAATAAATGATATTACTACCAAAGCATTTGTAATTGCAATCATTTTTTGGGAGGGATTGAGCATTATCTGACAGAATTGCAGGGGTGCCAATACTTTTGGCCAGCAGTGTATACCTACTGGTCCTTATTTAAAAAAAAATAGCATATTGTGATAAAGTTCATTATTTTCTGTAATGTATTGATAAACATTAGACTTTCATATATTTTCGATTCATTGCACACAACTGAAGTAGTTCAAGCCTTTTATTGTTTTAATATTGATGATTTTGGCAAAAAAGTCAAGAAAAAAACAAAAATCCCTATCTAAAAAAAATTAGCATATCATGAAAAGGTACTCTAACGAAGCTACTAACCTAATCATCTGAATCAACAAATTAACTCAAAACCCCTGCGAAAGATTCCTGAGATTTTAAAAACTCCCAGCCAGGTTCAATACTCAAAACCGCAATCATGGGCAAGAATGCCAACCTGACTGCTGTCCAGAAGGACATCATTGACACCCTCAAGCAAGAGGCTAAGACACAGAAAGAGATTTCTGAGCGAATAGGCTGTTCCCAGAGTGCTGTATCAAGGCACCTCAGTGGGAAGGAAAAAGTGTGGCAGGACACGCTGCACAACCAGAAGAGGTGACCGCACCCTGAGAAAAATTGTGGAGAAGGGCCGATTCCAGACCTTGGGGGACCTGCAGAAACAGTGGACTGAGTCTGGAGTAGAAACATCCACAGTCACCGTGCACAGGCGTGTGCTGGAAATGGGCTACAGCTGCCGCACTCCCCAGGTCAAGCCACTTTTGAACCTGAAACAGCGGCAGAAGCGCCTGACCTGGGGCATAGAGAAGGAGCACTGGACTGTTGCTCAGTGGTCCAAAGTACTTTTTTCAGATGAAAGCCAATTTTGCATGTCATTCGGAAATCAAGGTGCCAGAGTTTGGAGGAAGACTGGGGAGAAGGAAATGCCAAAATGCCTGAAGTCCAGTGTCAAGTATCCACAATCAGTGATGGTCTGAGGTGCCATGTCAGCTGCTGGTGTTGTTCTACTGTGTTTTATCAAGGGCAGGGTCAATGCAGCTAGCTATCAGGAGATTTTGGAGCACTTGATTCTTTCATCCGCTGAAAAGCTTTATGGAGATGAAGATTTTATTTTTCAGCACGACCTGGCACCTGCTCACGGTGCCAAAACCACTGGTAAACGATTTACTGACCATGGCATTTTTGTGCTCAATTGGCCTGCCAACTCTCCTGACCTGAACCCCATAGAGAATCCGTGGGATATTGTGAAGAGGAAGTTGAGAGACACCAGACCCAACACTGTGGATGAGCTTAAGGCCGCTATCGAAGCATCCTGGGCCTCCATAACACCTCAGCATTGCCACAGGCTTATTGCCTCCATGCCACGCCGCATTGATGCAGTCATTTCTGCAAAAGGATTCCCGACCAAGTATTGAGTGCATAGCTGATATAATTAATTGAAGGTGGACTTTTTTTGTATTGAAAAACACTTTTTTGTATTGGTCGGATGAAATATGCAAATTTTTTGAGATGGGGATTTTTGTTTTTTCTTGACTTTTTTGCCAAAATCATCAATATCAAAACAATAAAAGGCTTGAACTACTTCAGTTGTGTGTAATGAATCTAAAATATATGAAAGTCTAATGTTTACCAGTACATTACAGAAAATAATGAACTTCATCACAATATGCTATTTTTTTGAGAAGGACAAGTATTTTCTAAGTGGGTGAACTTGCAAAATCACAAGGGGTGCAAATACTTCTGCTCCTCACTGTATCAACTGACAGCAACGTTTATCTGAACTGCTCTTGTTCAGAAATTCCGTCAAATGAACTGCATGGGGACTAGCGACAGCGGTGTGGAAAGCGAGCCCCGAGAAAGCTAAATCATGTCAAAAATGGCCCCATTTATGTCGATTTGAGATCAAGGACCACTAACGTCTACTATCTGCCATCTGCATAATCTACCGCGGTCCCTTTTCACTTCAGCGCTTCCCCCGTCGCTAATGAGGCTCCTTTTGGACGCGCTTGGTCATTTCCGGGCGCTAACTTTTCGATCACTAACTAGTCAGAGTATTTATCGCCAAAGACATCAAAGAGGCCTCAAAAACACCATACCGCCATTATTAACTGAGTCGCCACCCTCTCATTCAACTTGTATTAAAAATTAAAACGTGACGGTGCGCCATTGGACGCGCGGCGGCGAGCGTAAAACCAACACGGGCTCATTAGCCAAAGCGCTTCTGAAGACGAGTTGTTCCGACTTGAGACTCATTACGCTTCTCCTGTTTTATAACTCCTAATTGGGTTCATTTTCTATATGAAACGCTTTGAATATTTAATGTGGGCAAGAAAGTTGTACTTGAGATGGTTGGCCTAGTGTTAATCGTCCAGCTCGGAAAGCGATTAGTGACTCGGGTGTAACTATTTTTTTTTTTTTTTGCGGCTATTATTTGTCATAACTAAGAATGGCTACTAAACTTTGTGGGTAATTTGTTGGATCGTCATACCTTAATTTTTTATTTTTTTTAATTGGTAACAGGTAATAAGGTAATAGGGCAGCAGCTATCGATTATATTAGGAGTCCATTAATCTATCAACTAGTTGGTTCGAATAATCGGATCAGGTACATTTCAAGATTGAACTTTCAAAAGACCGTTAAATGTTCATTAGGGTTGTTCCGATAATGGTTTTTTGCTTCTGATCTGATCCCGATCGTTTTAGTTTGAGTATCTGCCGATCCCGATATTTCCCGATCCGATTGCTTTTTTTTTTTGCTCCCGATTCAATTCCAATCATTCCCGATAATTTTTCCCGATCATATACATTTTGGCAATGCATTAAGAAAAAAATGAATAAAACTCGGACGAATATATGCATTCAAAATACAGCACATAAGTACTGTATTTGTTTATTATGACAATAAATCCTCAAGATGGTATTTACATTATTAACATTCTTTTTGTGAGAGGGATCCACGGATAGAAAGACTTGTAATTCTTAAAGGATAAATGTGATTTTGTATATTGTGACTAAATATTGCCACCTAGTGTGTTTGTTGAGCTTTCATTAAATTATACTGTAGCAATTTAACTGTTCTGCCAAAATGCATGATGGGAAGTGCAACCATGACTGTGCGTAGTGGCACCAATTGATATATCTTCTCTGCGTTGGGGAATAACATAGGGTGTTAAGAAAGAGATAACTATTACCTTGCTTCCCCACATTGCTTCCCACGATATTTCTAATTGTTGAGAGAGGGATTGTAAGGCTTTAGCCAATTAAAAAAAGGCTTCAAAGACTGCCAAAATTCACTCTACTCATTTTACGCTGCCTTTTAGCTCTATAGATAGGTAAAACGGCGCCATTATAGATTGAACGCGACAATGCATGAGTAGGTCGTGCAGCGCATGCGTTAATTGCGTTGTGATTAATTTAAAGAAAATTAAATACCGCCGTTAACGCGATAAATTTGATAGCCCTACTTAAAGCCAAAACTAAAGACTCTGGATGAGTGTAAGACATTTTGTCTGTAACGTTAAATACAAATAGAAAACGATTTAATTAAAAAATATATATACTGTATATTAAAAAAAGGCATGTCCGATATTTTTTTGCCGATTCCGATACTTTGAAAATGACGTGATCGGACCCGATCGACAGCTTTAATGTGAATACAAAATAAAGTTCCCAAGTGTTTCTTCAAACTACGCAGAGTTGCACTCCCATTTAAAAATATTAAAATACCTGAGCTTAGCCTCAAATTGTATTAAAAAAAATAAAATAAATGATGATCTAAGTACAACAAGACAGGATCAAAGTACAACAAGAGAACAATTGGCTAACTTGCATAGCCAAAGCCCGCTAGCTTAAATGCGATAAAATGTTTTTTTTTTTTTTTTTTAAACAATGCTCTAAAATCATTCAAACACATATTCCTAATATAAAAACGGCTAAATATATCTATAGACTAATTTACGAATGCATGAAAAACCATTAGCTCAAAAAAAAAAAAAAAAAAAAAAAAAAAAAAAACTTACCTTATGTTGGTCTTAACAGGGAGTAGCTGGATTCAGCAATATTAATTGAGTTATGTCATATTCATTGTTGCCACTAAAGGGCAGTATATCCACCCAAATCAATAAAACAAAATACAAACACTCTCAAAGCTAACCTTTACAACGCCACTCTAATTACACGAATAATCCAAGCAGCAACAGTTGATTCGAAGCTTTTTTTTTCTAACAAAATTACTCGAGTTAATCGATTACTCGTTGCAGCCCTATAAGGAAATCTCCTAATCAAATAATTTTGAACTACGCATGTCCTGATACAGATTCCTTTGACTTCTGATCCGAAGCCAAGAATAAATTTACAACAATTAATCGACAACTAATCGATTAGCAAATTAATCGACAACTATTTTGATAACCAATAAATCTTTTTAGGATCATCTTCACCTTAAACTTGTCTAAATTATTAATTATAACATATCTATAACTTCCTAGCTGTAAATATTATCAGATTTCTTTGTTGAAGAGACATTACTACTGATCACGGAGCGCTAAGCTAGTTAGCGATTATGCTAATCAGTGCATAAGCGTCCGTTTGTACTGTGTTTTTGAGAAGCATATTAGTGCTTGACTTATTGTTAGATATTAAAGTTCATAGTAAACTTCTTTTTTATAAAGAAACCACACACAAAAACCCATTCATATAACAGCTTAGGGTCTCAACACAAACTCCCATTCAAACTGTATTTTGTCATAAAACAACTTCAAGTTAAACTGTGAATCTAATTGAAAAAAGTGACATTTATCCGATTAATCGATTATAAAAATAATCGTTAGTTGCAGCTCCAAAATGAACTCAATGCCACTCAGGAAATGATGTAAAATGTAAAACTCATTCAAATATCAACAAATCTTAGCTGCCTCCTACATTCCTAACCATAAAAAGGGACAGATTCTGCAGCAGGATGGCGCTCCATCGCATACTTCTCTACCTCAAAGTTCCTCAAGACAAAGAAGATCAAGATCCTCCAGAACTGGCCAGCCCAGTCACCAGACATGAACATCATTGAGCATGTCTGGGGTAGGATGAAAGAGGAAGCATGGAAGACGATACCTAAGACTGCAAGACTGCTTTCTTTGATGTTCCTGGTGACTTCATCAATAAAATGTATGAATCCTTGCCGAAGCCCATGGAAGTCATACAAAAATATTAAACTTGGATTTCATTGCACCACTACCTAATTCGCTTATGTTATGTAACATATTTTTGTATTTGAAGTACATATTTTGTTCAATTTTCATACTACTTTCTGTAGGCGACAAAACTTTTGTCTTGCCAAAATTCGACCTTTATGTCTTCATTAAATGATAAATCTTTTTTCAGTGAAACAAATGTATTTTTGTACATTCAACATCAGTTGGGAGGGTCTTAGCTTATATATGAGCCATTTCTGAAACCAATTGAATAATTAAAAGTCGGGTTATTTGCAATTGTTTCAAAAAAATAGATAAGCGACAAGACTTTTGTCAGGGACTGCATGCCTGGGACCATAAGCGGATTTTAGGTGGGGTGGCTGTTGGGGGGGGGGGGGGGGGTGGTTAGGCCCCCTCTGGTGGCCGAAAAGTGTCATTGCATGTCATTGACTTTCGAATATATATATATATATATATATATATATATATATATATATATATATATATATATATATATATATATATATATATATATATACAGTGATACCTCAGCTCACGAACATAATTGGTTCCCAGAAAGTGTGCGTGAGGCGAAAAGTTCGTCTTCCGAACATTTATTTCCCATAAGAAACCATTAAAATGAGAATAATCCGTTCCCAGGTCCCCATAAAACATAATTTTCTACTAAATAAGCCTTAAAACTACACAAAAATATACCTTATTTTATGTATAATAAGTGTGCTATTGTATTATAATTAAAGAAATAAACTGTACTGTATAATAAAGTTGTTTTATTTACCTTTGCGATGGTATGGGAGTGGGAGGAGTGGGAGGAGGAGGGAGGGAGTTACTGTTTGGAAGGAGAGTGTTACCGGCAAAGTGCGCAGTTAGCGTAGACTCCACTGCTGTGCCCCCCGCATGCTTTTGGTTGTTAATAAAAGTGCCCACAAAAAGCCATCCGACACCTCTGGGTGTTTGTATGCAAGCCGCCATCGGGCGCACCGAAGACAACCGACGACAACGAGCCAACGTGACTCGCCGGTCCACTTCTCACGACGGTGGAAGGCTGAAAGCACCGCCAATTACCAGTCGAGGGCGAATTGGTAACACGAGTCACCTTCCATAAGGACTGTATGTAACTCTTTTTCGGTCCCATAATAGCAAAAGTACACTCAATATGGTCCAAAATGTCTATCAAACACAAACCACGTCCGCACTCAACGAAAGGGAGGGGACGAACTGGGACGCCGTGAGCGTGCGTCAGCTTCTCGTGGCGCTGTCCGACCGCGTGGCTTGGTTCGTCCGCCGAAAACTAGTTCGCCAGCAGAGACTATATGCTCGCGAATTTAATGTTCTTGAGGCGAAAAGTTCGTGAGCTTAAGCGTTCGTGAGCCGAGGTATCACTGTATATATATATATATATATATATATATATATATATATATATATATATATATATATATATATATATATATATATATGTCCATATATATAAACATTTACAGTATATATATATAAGCTGTAAAGCAATTAAACTGCAACAAAAATGAATGAAATTAACAACAAAAATTTTTATAATGGGTCGAAATGATTTTTCAAGCACCTTAGACAGTCATTTGCTTTGCATATAATTTAAGAGAAAATATATATTTTTTTAAAGATTTTTTTTCTGCGATTGAAAATAGTTTTATTTTGATTGAAGCAACTTTTTGGGGGATTGAACGATCCACACACAAATGTCCTAATCATAATATGGCCCAAACACAAAAAGGATTGCTTCAATCAAAGAAAACTTTTTCAATGAAAAATTAAGTGTTCAAATGCAAATTTTTCAATCTCAAATATTTTTTCTCATTCAAAAAGTTTTTTCTCTGATTGAAATGTTTTTTTTTTTTGATTGAAGTGATTTTTCTTTTTGAAAATCTTATTTTTTTTCAATCGAAAAGTTACTTGAATCAAAAAAAAGCTTGACTTGAATAAAAAAAAAAAACTATCAAAAATTTATCAAAATAAAATAGCTTTCACATGCATTGTTTTTTCTTTTTTTTAGTTTTTTTGAGTTTCAAATGTATTTTTGCATTCAAACACTTTTTTTTTTTTTTTATTGAAGCGACTTTTTTTGGTTGAAAATATATATTTCGATTGAAGCAACTTTTTTTTTGATTGAATAATAAAGACACAAATCTACCTCCATATGGCTCCGCCCAGGGGATACAATTTTTGACTGGGGTAACTACATTGGCACGACCAAATTCAATGGATGACAATCTTGGCGAAAAGTATTGCCTCAGAAGTCTGATTTAGAATTCCCCTCAAGAATGATGGGAAATGAAAAACGCTCATTGACAACTTATTATTATAAATATTCTTGTTAGTTAATTTTAGTGCTGACACTGTGTTTTAGGGTCATCAACATGTTGTGCCCCCCTTGCCCTAAAAGTCAAACTCCGCCTAGCCTGGGACTCTCCCCAAATGAATAGGATTGGACGTCTATAGTCGCGATTGCGCATCTTGGAGGGAACATTGGAAAGTGGCCCAGAAATGCCCTGAAATCAACTTGAAAGGACTGAAAATCAACAGCAAATGACCTGAAATGCCCCCGAATTAAACTCATTGGTTTACACTGACGTCCAATCGGTTTGCAATGGGAGGGATGGCAGCGAATGAACGAACGTTCATCCCTCCCACTTCAAACCAATTGGGCATCTACTAGCGATAAACTCACAGCAGAAGGAAGAAAATAGCTCGTTTTTCTGTTATCGACAATTGTTGTATCGCAAATCGTATTGTGAGGTACCCAGAGGTTCCCACCTCTAATAAACATCCATGCTAGCGCTACGTTAGCGTGCTGCTATGCTAAACAACAGCTAATTAATGCTTACGGTGGCTCAAAGGGTTTTGAAAAACTGTTTCCAGGCAGGGGAAGTTTGCTTTTGTTTAGAAGGCATGTTCCGGGTGTTTAGTTGTAGTGACCCTGTGACTGTCTTCTGAGGAATTGTGAGCGCGTGCCCCTCCCCCTAGGAGAGTGAGCGCCCCCGGGCCAGGACTTTCATCTTAGCGCTAACCTGTGGACTTTGAAACTCAGGGCGATGGAATTGCAGCTTTGTCAGTACACCGCTAATTAGAAAATTCCTGACCCGGAGCGAAGATGTTTTAATTATGTGTTGTGTCAACGAGTTTGCAGATTTAATCCGCCGTTGATACACACTGCTGCATTGTGGGACCAAGAGTGAAACCGCATCCCCCCACTATTCGCACCACCTTTGTCAAACGCCATCACACGCTCAAGTGGCCGACTAAGACGAGGAGCTAATGTGCTAGCTGGCGAAAAAAGCTGGTCGGCTTCAACCCCCCGCGCGCACTTCGCCGCTATGTGACGGCGGCTCGGTAGCAGTGAGTCAGTGAGAGGCAAGGCAGGAAGGGGTTAAGCAGAAATTGAGCGGGGGATGCTGGGGGGCAGCAGTGCTGCAGAACACAGCAGTGTTCGTGCGAAGGCAAGTCATTTCCCGAAACACTGCAGACACATGGCCCGCGGCGCTCCAAAACCTTTGGAGACCAAAATGGCTTGCAGGAGTTAGAAGTAATAAGGTGTTTTTTTTTTTCTGTTGCTTTTTTGCCTTCTTTCTCCTTGACTGAAATTCAGCACGGTTGCTATGCATTGCCACGGAGCTGCTGAGCTGTTTTCATGCTTTTTACGATATAAACTTACTGTTTAAGCGCCCATTTTTAAACGTGCTACAGTGTATCACAAAAGTGAGTACACCCCTCGCATTTCTGCAGATATTCAAGTATATCTTTTCATGGGACTAAACTGACAAAATGACATGTTGACACTAGGGCTGCAGCTATCGAATATTTTAGTAATCGAGTAATCGACTGAAAATTCTATCGATTAATCGAGTAATCGGTTAAAACTAGGGCTGCCAAACGATTAAAATTTTCAATCGAGTTAATTACAGCTTAAAAATTAATTAATCGTGATTAATCGCAATTAATCACAATTCAAACATCTATAAAATATGCCATATTTTTCTGTAAATTATGTATATATTCTGTAAAATAAACTGTTGGAATGGAAAGATAAGACACAAGATGGATATATACATTCAACATACGGTACATAAGGACTGTATTTTTTTATTATAACAATAAATCAACAAGATGGCATTAACATTATTAACATTCTGTTAAAGCGATCCATGGATAGAAAGACTTGTAGTTCTTAAAAGATAAATGTTAGTACAAGTTATAGAAATTTTATATTAAAACCCTTCTTAATGTGTTAAAGACAACACTGTTTAGTAACATTAACTAACACCACATGGACCATGTTATCTTTTTCTACATCGATAGAATGTGTATTGTTTAGCGATCTATTAGCTGCAATCAATAACTTAAGTCCTCAGATGAAAACCAACAAACGGTCCGCGAATGCAAAAGCAAGGTAGGACCCCAAAAGAGCAGACAACAATCACAAAGGGATTGCGTAAAAGGGTTCATTGAACACGCAAAAAACACGCGATCTCGAAAAGGGAGACAAAAACAGGGTCCATGAGAGTTGGTCGGGATAAATATAAAAAACAAGGAAAACCACGGTTAGAGGTAGACAAACAAAAAGAAACAAGGCAATGATGCAACTAGCAGTGAAGGGATATACAAACTGTCAAATGGCAGCAAGTCAATGTTTCGGCAAGCCGCCTAGGATCGGTTTAAAGACACTGCAGATGAGCTGGAGTTGGATGCAGGTACGATGTTAGGAACTCATCCCAAAGCTCTGTAGTAAAACAATTTGACCAGCAGCAGAATGTGAGAAAATCATGCCAGTCATCATACTAGCTTTTCTTTAGTCCTGCAACCATTAATCAATTAACTCGATTATTCGATTAGAAAAAAAGATTCAAATTAAATTTTGCTGCTTCGAGTATTCGTTTAATTAAAGTGGCGTTGTAATGGTTTGTTTTGAAAGTGTTTGCATTTAGTTTTATTGATTTGGGTGGATACACGGCCCCCTTGTCTACCTCATTTCCCATGGCTGAATCCATCTGCTCCCTGTTAAGACCAACAAGTTTTTTTTTGAGCTATTTTTTTTTCTTATTGCATTTGTAATTTAGTTTGTAGATACATTTAGCCATTTTTTGTGGGAATATGTGTCTGAACCATTTGTTAAGAGCATTTAATTTTTTTTTTTTAGAATTTTATAGCATTTAAGCTAGACTTTTGTTATGAAAGTTAGCCAACTGTTCTTTTGTTGTACATAGATCGTCATTTATTAAAAAAAATTTTTACCGTTTGAGGCTCAGCTCAGGTATTTTTATTTTTTTTATGTTCCTTATCCGATTACTCTATTATTCGAACTAAATAGTTCATCGAATAATCCACTACTAAAATAATCGATAGCTGCAGCCCTACTTCGCTTGCTAGCCAGCACAGCTATTCTCCCAATCCAGTCCAACTACTTCATCACTCCGAACGTCAATTGCGCGCATAAAACATGGCGGCCTATGTGGGTCAAAACATGTACACAATATTATAGATTTTCAAATCAATAGCAATAGTTTATCTGTTTTTTAATAAAATATTTAAGTAAAAGAGAACAATTGTGGCTTATTAGAGCCTACAAGTCTTTAAGTCCAAGGTTCCCTTTAAGTCTTTTGGAAAAAAGTACTTTTAAGTCTCAGTCATATTTTCGCAAGTTCAAACTTTGTTTGTCTTCATCTGGTTTTCGTTGTTGAAAACACTTTAGTCGACAATTACTCAAAATGTTTTGTAAAATTCAAATGTCTTCGTCCAACAATAAATAATGGTTTCCTACAATTTCTAATGAACATTGACAGATGCGCACCAGTGGTGTAACAGTACACACAAGTTACGGTTCAGTAAGAGCTCGGTACAGTGTTGTTTTCGTAAACAATGACAATAATGAAAACATTTTGTCGTGGACCAATTTTTTTCATGACAATGACGTCACGATGACGAGCTAAAAAGGTGGCTTGGCAGTTTTAGTCTGACGAGAAGACAAGAGACAAAAATGCGACATAGTTTCTGTCATATGATCACAATGCGTGACATTTTCATAGTGTACGTGGAGTACGTCAGCTTGCATCGTAGCAGTTTGGGTCGTGCCACTCATGTGAGATTTGCTGCACCTCTCCCTCAACCTACTCTCCTAGAGTTTAGGATGTGTCTAAAGTAGACATGTGGTGATTACCGGTTTCAAGGTACACAGTGGTATGAAAACGCCACGGTTTCAAAAACGCAAAAAATTTCCGTCATACCGTCCCTACGGTATTAGCTATTTTTTATTTCCCAAAAATGCAGGGAGAAATTCCTCACTTGCAGCTACAGGGCTCAACCTTCCTCCAACGGTTGTTGCTCAGTGTCAGCGAGTCAGCTGTGCTACGCGATGGGCCGAGGAAGTGCAACTCCTGAAGTATTTCCCCCCATCACAGAAAACTAAAGCGGTTACAGAAAAGTTACAGACGGCTTAGAGGAGGAGGGCCAAAATACATCAATTTTTTAATTAAAAGTTTTTTCACCTTTTTTGTTGGGATCGACTGAGGTAACAATTCAAATCAGGCAGCACTAACTAGCTGGCAACCCTGGTAACTTAAAAATAATAATAATAACAATATACTAGGATTTTGAATGTTGGGTTACAAGCAGTTAACAGTAAACCACTACCAGTGAATATCAGAGAGATTTTTGTATTGGCTAAAATACAATAAAAACTGCAAATCATTCTAAAACTGAAAAAAAAGGGGAGCGGAGGCACTTTGTTTGGTACTAGTTTTTTCGTGTTACCTTTGTAAAGTGCCCCGTGTTATCTGACCCGCAATAATCCATTTCTTCTAAAAATAACTGTTGTATCGCCATATCGTGAGATCATTGTTACGGTGAGCCTTGTATTTATTTCAAATTGTATCGTATTGTGAGGGATTCAGGTTCCCACACCGAACTGGCAGTGCCCAGTTTCCACCGAGCATTCGATATCAGTTCTGTTTAATACCCGTTTTTATGGCGTTCTCATCATAAAGGCTGCAAAAATGTCCGATATCATGCGGTAAAAGAAGCACCATCTGCTTTACCAGATCTTGACCTACATTGGATTTCGACATGACTTTTTCTGTAAGTTTGGACAGCTCATGTAGTTTGACAGAAGGGGGATCTGTGAAGACAACCGAGGTGATTCTTGGAGATTACAGGAGGACCGAACCATTTCAGGAGGACCGAACCATTTCATTTACTCGCCCTTTTCGTAATCTTGACTGTTTGACATGATGTCTTCAAAGAAGTGCTTGGGTTTTTAATCTCCTCGTGTACATCTGTGACTTATTATAATAATTCTTGATACATTTATTAGAGCTGAATAAACTCCACATCAAATACATCACCCTGGAAATGTCGGAGTGCCCGGGGCCAATCAGCCGACATCTGTTAACTCTTTTAAAATGGCCTTATCCAGCGTGTCTGTGGGCGTTTGGCAAAGAGGGGGCTCTGGAGGGGGTGGGTGGGTGCAAAGCAAGAAAGAGAGGAAAAAAGTCTCTGTTGCTGATTAATGTCGGACGTAGTTGTTTTGGTCCATGTGATGAAGGGGGTGGGCGAGGGCAGGGGCAGTAGGGTTGTTGGATTGGGTTCAGCATTGTTAACACAGCGGAGGGATGAGACAGCGTTCCTCAGCTCAAATACAGCGTGGAGGCGAACATGTGGGAAAGCTTTGTTACACTCAGGAATGACCGAACTTTACTTGCGAACTTCACTCACGAACTTCACTCATGAACGTACCCATGAAGGAGCGAACAAACGAAAGAACTCACTCACGAACAAACTCATGAAGAAGCGAATGAACAAACGAATGAATGAATTCACTGATAAACAAATGACTCTGATGAATAAACTCACTGACGAACAAACTAACGAACATACTCATGAAGAAGTGAATAAACAAACGAACGAATTCGCTGATAAACAAATCACTCACCAAACTCACTCACTCACTCACTCACTCACTCACTCACCAAACTCACTCACTAGAAAGCGAACAAACGAACTCACACACTCAGGAACAAACTCACTCATTCATTCACTCACAGACAAATGAACTCACTCACGAACAAACCAGTCACAATCGAGCTCACTCACTCACTCACTCACTCACTCACTCACTCACTCACTCACTCACTCACGCACTCACTCAGGAACAAACTCACTCATTCATTCACTCACAGACAAATGAACTCACGAACGAACCAGTCACAATCGAGCTCGCTCGCTCACTCACTCACTCACTCACTCACGGCCGAGCTCACAAACGGACGACTGAACTCTCTTACGAACGAACCACTCGCCCACTTACTAATGACTGAGCTCACATACGAACGAACAAATGAATTCTCTCACGAACGACTCGCTCGCTCACTCACTCACTAAGAAGCAAAGCCAACAAATGAACTCACACACTCAGGAACAAAATCACTCACAAACACACAAATAGGTGAACTCACTCACCAACGAACTCACGCACTCTCTAACTCACCAACGAACGAACGAACGAACGAACGAACGAACTCACTCACTCACTCACTCACTCACTCACAACAAAGCTTAGAAACTCACTCAAGAACTCTAGTCAGTCAGTCACTCACTCACTCACTCACTCACTCACTCAGTAATCCACAAACTAACTCACTCACTCACTCACTCACTCACTCACTCACTCACTCACTCACTCACTCACTCACTCACTCACTCACTCACTCACTCACGGCCGAGCTCACAAACGGACGACTGAACTCTCTTACGAATGAACCACTCGCACACTTACTAATGACTGAGCTCACAAACGAACGAACAAATGAATTCTCTCACGAACGACTCGCTCGCTCACTCACTCACTCACTCACTCACTCACTCACTCACTCACTCACTCACTCACTCACTCACTCACTCACTCACTCACTCACTCACTAAGAAGCGAAGCGAACAAACGAACTCACACACCCAGGAACAAAATCACTCACAAACACACAAATAGGTGAACTCACTCACCAACAAACTCACTCACTCTCTAACTCACCAACGAACGAACGAACGAACGAACGAACGAACGAACGAACGAACTCACTCACTCACTCACTCACTCACTCACTCACTCACAACAAAGCTTAGAAACTCACTCAAGAACTCTAGTCAGTCAGTCACTCAGTCAGTCACTCACTCACTCAGTAATCCACAAAATAACTCACTCACTCACTCACTCACTCACTCACTCACTCACTCACTCACTCACTCACTCACGGCCGAGCTCACAAACGGACGACTGAACTCTCTTACGAACGAACCACTCGCACACTTACTAATGACTGAGCTCACAAACGAACGAACAAATGAATTCTCTCACGAACGACTCACTTGCTCACTCACTCACTCACTCACTCACTCACTCACTCACTCACTCACTCACTCACTCACTCACTCACTCACTCACTCACTCACTCAGAAGCGAAGCGAACAGACGAACTCACACACCCAGGAACAAAATCACTCGCAAACACACAAATAGGTGAACTCACTCACCAACGAACTCACTCACTCTCTAACTCACCAACGAACGAACGAACGAACGAACCAACGAACGGACGAACTCACTCACTCACAACAAAGCTTAGAAACTCACTCAAGAACTCTAGTCAGTCAGTCACTCAGTCACTCACTTACTCACTCACTCACTCACTCACTCACTCAGTAATCCACAAACTAACTAACTCACTCACTCACTCACTCAGTAATCCACAAACTAACTAACTCACTCACTCACTCACTCACTCACTCACTCACTCACTCACTCACTCACTCACTCACTCACTCACGGCCGAGCTCACAAACGGACGACTGAACTCTCTTACGAACTAACCACTCGCACACTTACTAATGACTGAGCTCACAAACGAACGAACAAATGAATTCTCTCACGAACGACTCGCTTGCTCGCTCACTCACTCACTCACTCACTCACTCACTCACTCACTCACTCACTCACTCACTCACTCACTCACTCACTCACTCACTCACTAAGAAGCGAAGCGAACAGACGAACTCACACACCCAGGAACAAAATCACTCACACACAAATAGGTGAACTCACTCACCAATGAACTCACTCACTCTCTAACTCACCAACGAACGAACGAACGAACCAACCAACCAACGAACGGACGAACTCACTCACTCACAACAAAGCTTAGAAACTCACTCAAGAACTCTAGTCAGTCAGTCACTCAGTCAGTCAGTCACTCACTCACTCACTCACTCACTCAGTAATCCACAAACTAACTCACTCACTCACTCACTCACTCACTCACTCACGGCCGAGCTCACAAACGGACGACTGAACTCTCTTATGAACGAACCACTCGCACACTTACTAATGACTGAGCTCACAAACGAACGAACAAATGAATTCTCTCACGAACCATTCACTCACTCACTCACTCACTCACTCACTAAGAAGCGAAGCGGACAAACGAACTCACACACTCAGGAACAAAATCACTCACAAACACACTCACAAATAGGTGAACTCACTCACCAACTCACTCACTCACTCTCTAACTCACTTACTCACTCACTCACTCACTCACTCACTCACCACTCACTCACTCACTCACTCACTCACTCACTCACTCACTCACTCACTCACGCAAAACAAAGCTTACAAACTCACTCAAGAACTCAGTAAGTCACTCACTCACTCACTCACTCATTCACTCATTAATCCACAAACTCAGGAACGAACAAACTCACTCACTCACTCACTCACTCACTCACTCACTCACTCACTCACTCACTCACTCACTCACTCACTCACTCACTCACTCACTCAGGATCAAAGGCAGGATCAAAGTCACGCCCGTACAGATGAACAAATGAACGAACTCATTCACTGTCAGTCCGTGAATCTGTCGGTGAGTCATCTGACATGTACGCCATTTTAGCATCAGGTTATCCAGAAGCCTATTTGACACTGCTGGAAATACAAAAATACACATTTTTGGACATTTTCGTCATGAATTCCCAGAATATTAAATCACTAGAGCCTCTTGGTTCTGATTAAAAAAGTCCCATAATAACCCAAAGCAGTATGGGTTTACTCCAATTGGTAAGCATTTTTTTGGCCCTATTTCTATGGAGCAGTACGTTCACATAAATTTGGTGTTTTCAACCAAAATATTTGCCTTTCTGTCTTTTTCAAATGTCAAACTATTTCAGTTGCAATTAGTTCTAGCACAGTTTCCAACCCATCATGTCCAACTTGCGCCAAGCAGAATGGTTAAATTCTATGTAATACACATACATTTTGGTGCTATCCCATATGCATTCTTTGACAAATTTAACTCCAAACAGTATGTTTCGATTCAGTTACCTAAAAACAGCATCTAGCGGCCAAAACACAAGCCGTGTTAGCTTTTTCCATTCCAAACTGTACCACAGCAAACTGCACTAAACTTAGTAAAAACAAAATAAAACACTTGCTTGATGTCTGTCTCTACTCTGCTGTATTTGTCCTTTTTGCCTCCAGCAGAGACATCAGTTTAAAGCTTTTTTTTTTCAAACTACCATCAAAGTAATGAAAACAATGTTGCATCATGAAGGCTTATCGAGTTCTCCGCTGACACGGAGGGAACGCCGCTCTTTTTCCCTGCGCATCCACGATAGACTTTTCTAAGCCATCGTGCAGCTACCTGGAAAAATATGTATGTGCGTGTGTGTATAGTGATGTAGTGCTGAGGCAGCAAGTTGGCCGAGGCGGGGGCCGGAGCTGAAGCGTGTGCCTGGCAAAGCGGGCTATTAACCCACCGCCCTAAGCTGTGACCTGGGCCAAATCCAATATTGGCTTCGGCATCAAGGCACAGGTGTCACTCAGGGTTCAAAGCCGGAGATCATCAAGAACCGCCCTCTCGCCCCCCCGTCAATGCCGCCTTTCACCCCCACCTCAACCTTCTCGCACAATAAAGCGCTCAATGTAAATTCCTTGAGACACCTACGAGCATCACTGGAGATTACGAAGCAGAAGCAAGAGAAATACAGGAAACAGGGTCACTATACCATATTTTTGGTGTATAAGTCGCACCCGAAGTATGACGTCCACACTAGGGGGTGATAATTAGGGCTGCATCTATCGATTATTTTAGTAGTCGATGAATCAATGAACTAGTTAGTTCGAATAATTGGGTAATCGGATTAGGAACATTTATTGCTTTGCAGAATAAATTTTAGGAGACGTTAAACAAAGGCTTGCTAAGACTGGACTTTCAGTAGAGCATACAATGTGAATACATAATAAAAATTCCCAAGTGTGTCTTCAAACTATGCAGAATTGCACTTTCATTTAAAGAGCATACGACAGGAGAAAAAAAATTCTTAAATAGCATTATTATGTGAATTATAATCATATTTTGAGACGATTCGACTATATACAACAATTTAGTAAAGCGCAGATGACGAGAAATTAGTCTTTTAATCTGCCGGTTAGCCACGCCTACCATTATAGGGCTCTAGCGTCCCCAACAGGTGGATGACGTCAGCGGGAGACTGGGCTCATCGGTTTTACTATTCAGCCCATTGAGGGGGAATTATTCAGAACGAGGAAAACGCGACGAAGAGAGCCGCAAAATGTCATTGTTTCAGTCTCTCTTCTCCAATACCTTTTATTTTATTTTTTTCGCACACCCCCCTCGGTCCTTCGCGCGACCGCTGGGAGAGTGCTTTACTCAGCTTATTGCCCTCTTCGTGTGCCCGGCATTCTATCAAATTTGCAGCCCCATCAGAAATTGCAACATTGTGTTAAAAATGGCCGCAAATATAGCGATTACAAAGTAAACACGACAATCTTTATATAAAGGACTATTTACTTGTGTTTGATGATGGATGGAAAATGTAGAAAAGTTCTCCTCAGACACATCCTGCTATGTTAGCTGAACAACAACTAGACGGCGCTTTCGCACTGTTTACGTCTTCGCCGTGTAATAAAGCATTACTTTACGCCATATTCGTGTTGACCATGTGGCAGCTATGCGACCCTCCGACGTCGGCCTGTTTGTCCGACGTTCACTCCTCAGCTGCATCCCCGGCAAACGAGCTCCCCTGCCCGCAGCAGGGGAACGAGTCTGAGGAGCTGTAATTTGCTCGCCGCCGTGTGACATAATCCGGGGTAGTTTTGTGTGATTTTTCGCTTCGAAAGTCGAGAATAAGACTTTCAAACATCAATTGGTTTGGGTTAGCATGTCTGACAGCTGTCACGCCTCCTGGTTTGTATACGCTCTCCGAAGACGGGGCAGGGAAATGACAAAAGCCGGACTAACTCCGGTGGCATAAAATATCGTTTGGGAGGTGCAAGAAGTGGACAGTTTTGACCATTATGGAGTAATTTTGCCATGTCGTACTGATTATTAGTATTAGTATTTATCGATAAAAAGAATATCCTGTAAAGGTATTGGAGAAGAGAGACTGAAACAATGACATTTTGCGGCTCTCTTCATCGCATTTTCCTCATTGTGAACACTGTAATTCCCCCTCAATGGGCTGAATTCTAAATCAGATGAAACCATGACCCTGCCAACAGCATCCTCCTGTTGGGGACACTAGAGCCCAATAATGGTAGGCGTGGTTAAACGGCAGATTAAAAAGACTAATTTCTCGTCATCTGCGCTTTGCCAGATTGCTGTATATAGTCGAATGGTCTCAAAATATATTTCTAATTCACATAATAATGCTATTTAAGACTTTTTTATCCCATCGTAGGTACTTTAAGGCTGCAAAAACTAATCGATTAATAAATTAGCTGTCAACGAATTTGATAATCGATACAGTTGTAGAATTCAGTTAAGTCAGGAAGCTGTAATCAAATATTATTTTTAAAGGAAATAGTCATCCATTTCTTAATCGTTACTTACAACATGCCTGAAACAACTTCAAGGTCAATTGTGAAGGTAATTCAAAAATGCTACATTTATCCGATTAATCGTCTAAATAATCGTCCGATTAATCGATTATTGAAAATAATCATTCGCTGCAACCCTAAGCTGTCATGAGAATCACCCATTTTGTAGCATTCAATTGTTGTATTATTTAATAATAATGCTAAAAAAAACTTTAAAAAAATAAAGCCCTCAAAACTGAACCTGCCTACTTCCGATTTCCTCCTCCTAATACCCACCGAACTCTCCGTTTCAAGCTGCTCCTGCAAACAAATCAAACGTCCGAAGCGATGTATCGAAAGTATTCCCGCGCGTTCCGTAGGACGGATATGTCATGTGACAAGACGCCTGGGAGCGCCCATCAACAGATAAAATGACAGATGCTGTTTTTTGCCTCGTGGATTTGACTTGGTCCTCGTTTTTTCCCCTCTTCTTCACTTTTCCTTTCACCCGCCATGACCTGACAGCACTGACATTTTTTTTTACTTTTTTACATTTCTATTATGAAGTATTTTGAGATATCTAGGGTGGATTGTCCTGTTTCTACCAATTGGCATGAATTTTACAGTTCTGTTTGCCTTTTCATTGTTCAGTATTCCAATATTTGTAACCCGGGTGTCCTGTTTTCATATGATTGGCACAATTTTTGTTTGTTTCTTCAATATAAAATCAATCCAGTCCCAATATACTGGATCATTAGTTTCCTGTTTCCATTAAAGCAGACTTTGCTTGGTAAGCACTTACAATGTAATTGCTTAATATGTCCCAGACAAAAATTTTCTGATCGTGCTTGTTTCCCACTGATAGTGTCTTAGTTATCCTGGTGGGAATTTCCCGTTCAAGCACTGACCTTTCCGAGTGCATTTGTGTCACTCGAGGCTAGCGTAAGCCCTGTCGCCGCAGGTAGCGCTCACTACTCGCCGTACTCAACGTTTCTCTCAGCCCCCGCGGTCAGTCCCCGTCCATCTGTCCAGGTGGACGCATGGCTTTGATTGGTCGGCTCTGCCGGACTGTCACCGCGCTTCCTTGTGATTGGCAGTAATTGGCGTGGCCATAGGGGAGCTCATCTTTCACATATGGTCAAGCTGTGATTGACGCGATTAGAATGAGACGCACCCTCTCCGGAAATATATACTTTTATTGGGCCGAGATTTTGGTAATATAGTGTTTTTTTACAGTAAGGTGAGGTAGTATATAATGCAAAAGCTACCATTTATCATATACCGTACCTTTTGGACTATAAGCCGCTACTTTTTTCCTTCATTTTGAATCCTGCGGCATATTGTTCAGTGCGGCTTATTTGTTGATTTATTTGGGTTAATAGGTAACACTTTATTTGACACTATCATGGGCATAAATGAATGCTTATGACATATGTCATTAAGTGTCATCCGGTAAATTACCGTATTGGCCCGAATATAAGACAGCCCTGATTATAAGACGACCCCCTCTTTTTCAAGACTCAAGTTTGAAAAAAGACTTTTTGAACACCAAATTAATTTTTATACAGAAAATAATTACAGTACATCTGAAACAAATGATTATACGATATATTTGAGAGAAAAAAGCATATTATTTTGCCTCATTCAAATCTTAATATCTGAACATTTAAATATGTAAACAAAAGTGCAATCACATTTGTAAATGAATGGCTTCTGGTTTTTGAAATGTAAATAAACCAATCTATTGTGATAAAACAACAAAATTGCAATAATTGCATTAACCATCAAAGTGAAGTTAGACTGTAGTCTTGAAACAAATCCGAATAAGGGAAAACATTGCAATAAAATAATCCAAACTTGTTAAACTTGAGAGTAGCTGAGATCTGTCATGACAGAACATCGCTTCAATGATATCTGGCGCCATCTAGCGTCATGAATGGGTATAATGGCCAGACCGCAAATATAAGACGACCCCCTGTTTTTTAGTCTTATTTCAATGCAAAAAACACCGTCTTACATTCGGGCTAATACGGTATGTCACTAGCTCCATTTATGTCCACCTCGGCTCATTTACATCCATTTAAAAGTGAGATAATTTGCCGGATAACACTAAATGACATCTGCTATAAGCATTCATTTATGCTCATGACTGTGTCATATTATAATTATGATTTTCTAATGACAGTCTTTTGGCGCCACTGTCAAATAAAGTGTTACCAAATACCATAACTAGCAATTAATGAAACAATTGGAACAGTCACGGAAGAAATAATTAGCACAGAACATTAATCCGTTATGCTGTCATGCATGCTAGGAGGCATGTTGGACAACAACAGTGTTGACAGCAGGTGGCAGCAATAGTTAACTGTCTAACCAAGGTAGCAGAGATGGCCAAATGAAGCTTCTTGAAGCAATTAAGCTTTGCAGCCAATTGTTTCAAAGCTTCATGGTGGTTCATTTGGTCTTATGACAGTCATATGATGCACCTGTCAAATAGAGGTCAATATCTTTGGGTATAAATATCCCATAACTCAGTGAGGACAGCTGCGGCTTATAGTCCAGTGTGGCTTATCCATGAACAAATGTCGTTTTCATGTCAAATTTGGTGGTTGGCGTCTTACGGTCAGGTGCGCCTTATAGTGCGAAAATTACGGTACATTTTTTCTTTAAATGACTGTTCGCCTCCAAAAAATTTATTTGTTTATTTATTTCTTTTTTTGTAACCTGATTTTAAGAATCTGCCGATACCAATACGAGTCCTGATCAGATCAGATGCCCGAAAAAAAGTTGTTGTTTTTTTGAGCAAAAGTTCCAAACATGTTACTGTCCAATCGTGCCACCTTCATATTGCGAATTATTTTAACATGAATAACGTAGAAAAATGCTTGTCTTTATTAAATGCTTCAATGGTGAGTCCACTCAAAACCACTCATGCTGGTGAGAACTGCCTCTCACTTACATAATGAGATGCCGCAGCACGCTTATGATAGGGCTGCAAGTTTAACGATGATTGGCACATTTGTGTCTTTGATCGTAGAGCTACCAAACTTCTCGGGCAAGATCAAAGCTACAAACCTTTCAATCATTGTTAACTTTATATACCAAACACAAGCTGGTCAGTTTGGCCGCACTGCTCAGCAAGGGGGAGGGTGACATGCTGTGGCGCTGTACGAGTATGAAGCAGAAAACCATAAAGTTATTCATTCATTAATTTTCCATGCCGCTTATCCTCACGAGGGTCGCGGAGGTCCTGAAACCTATCCCAGCTAACTACGGGGAGTAGGCAGGGTACACCCTGAATTGGTTGCCAATTGCCCATCCTAGTCACACAATTCGGATCCTCTGAATATGGCGCAATCGGCCCGATTTCCGATCACTTGATCAGATCCGGACATCCCTATTCAAAACGCTATTCGTCACACAAACTTTGTTGAAATCACATTAAAAAATCCGGACACTAAGGGGCACAAAAGTTATTTTCATTTTTTTCTAAAAACGTATGGTTCGGCCAAAATTAGCCAAAAACATACCCATTCATTTGTAATGGTCAAAATTTCCAATTGATTTCCAATGGCCCTATTCCCCATTCATTTCAATAACAAAAAAAACTTCTATTCACTCCTATTGATTTCCAACATATGTGAGCCGATATCAACAAGCTGTGACCCTTAAATGCCCCCAAATTAACAGGAAGAGAGTAAAGTGACCCAATATGAATAGGAAGTGACCCCGAAATTCCCCCAAATCAACATGAAGTGACCCAATATGTACAGGAAGTGAACCCGACATCCGAAATGCTCCAAAATAAACAGCAAGTGATAACAAAGCTACCATCACAATTTCTCCATATATTGCATTTATTTTCTTGTTAGTCATGTACTGATTTATTTGTTTTGTTCATTTAGAGTATTTTAAAACAAAAACTCTTTCAGTGCCATTGACAATGAATCGTGTAGCTCTTTTCAATCTTCTGCTGTGAATTTAAAATGAGTTTATCACTAGTAGCAATGGCAGCCAGTGAGATAAGCAAATATTTAACTACTTATTGAATAACTTTAAATTGTAATGTTATAATTAATTGGAATCTTGTATTCTGGATTCTTTTTCTGGGCAAAATGTAGCATTTTTTTAAACAAAAAAGGCTTGAGAGTTTGTTTTGGAAAATTAATACATTAGAAATACTGTATATACAGTGCCTTGCAAAAGTATTCGGCCCCCTTGAATCTTGCAACCTTTCGCCACATTTCAGGCTTCAAACATAAAGATATGAAATATGAGATACGCCCCACTTTTCAGTTTTTTATTTGTTAAAAAAGTTTAAATTATCCAATAAATTTTGTTCCACTTCACGATTGTGTCCCACTTGTTGTTGATTCTTGACAAAAAAATTAAAATTTTATATCTTTATGTTTGAAGCCTGAAATGTGGCGAAAGGTTGCAAGGTTCAAGGGGGCCGAATACTTTTGCAAGGCACTGTATATATATAAAAAAATTTTAAAAAGTGTTGGACCGATATATTTGTATCGGTACCGATACGGCACTAAAATGATGCAATCGGTAAAGTACTACGTACAGGGAGTACTAAAAGGAACGTGCTAATGCCCCACAATATGTACTCTTTGAGATCTAGTTTCCAAATGCCCTTCCCAAGATGGCCACCAGCTAGGCACGCCTCCATTAAAAAAGGTGATGATCAAATGAGTTTATCGCTAGTAGTAGCCCAATCCAATGTTAAGATTGTACCATTAGGTCTATACACACACTGTACTGTTTTTTCGCCTAAGAACAACCATACAGACTCACATATAAAGGCCTACTTTGGTTATTTGTAGTCCAATAAATTAACATGTGAGTTGAGAATGCCCTCTCATTGAACTCTTAAGACAAAACAGAAGCGATCAGTGTCTGTGATTTGGATTCATTGGATACAGGACTCAACCGCAAACATTACCGTATTCCATTCCCCTAGTAGAACTACACCCCGAGGGCCCAGAAGGCTTCCATCCTACCTGCGCGGCATTTTGGCAACCGTGCATCATTTTAGACGCAGCTGTGCATGCTTGTGTATAAAAGGCTTATCTACATATTGACTCGTTTTAAATCCACACTGTTGTCTGTACAATAATTACACGTTGTACAAGAAGTCTATTCCTTCCTGCACCTGAGGCGGGCGACGCCGTAGGGGAGTTGCCCACCGGCAGCCCGGCAAACACACCTCCAGCGTCGCCTGGTATCCAAACAGCTCGGAAACACACCGTTGGCCATTTGCAATGCTCCGCCGGCTTCCTGTTTCGGGGGCGCCGAGTGAACAAAGAGCGCCACCGATTGGTGGAAAGCTAGCTAGCGTGCAACCATACAAAGTTATCCAAGATTTGACTCATGGGCTTTTTTTCCCATCCAGTGGCAGCTATTCCCAATTACTCTGCCAAAGTGATATCAGAGGTTCATTAGTCCAAGCGAGATTCATAATTGATGGCATAAAATAAAATATACATATGATCGTGAATCAAGATGATCAGAATGGGAGCGACAGAGACGTGATCGCTCTTCGGATTGCCGTGTTTATTTTTATTCTCAATGACCTCAACATGCCCAAAAACATCTTTCCAGTTGGAAATGTATGCATTTTAAGTTTAACTTTAACTTTACCCTGCCCTGAAAAAAACTCACTAGTGCTCCCTGGAATTAATATTCCAGAGAAATCTCCCCTTCACGACAGTTCTACCAATAGACATTAACATTCCAACATGAATCGTTTCAATAGCACAAAAACGTCCATTCACTCCAAATGATGTCCAATATAACTGACCCGATATCAACAAGAAGTGACCCTGAAATGTCCCTCAAATCAACAGGAAGTGACTCAATATGAATAGGGAGTGACCCCGAAATGCCCCCAAATCAACATGAAGTGCCCCAAAATCAATAGGATCGTCGTCGTCGTCTCCTGCTTATCCGAATCCGGGTCGCTGGGGCAGCAGCCTCAGCAAAGAGGCCCAGACAGGCCTCTCCCCAGCCACTTCCACCAGGGGTCCCCAGGCCAGCCAAGAGATACAGTGGAGCAAATAAGTATTTAGTCAACCACTAATTGTGCAAGATCTCCCAGAAAATCACATGGTGGAAAATAAGTATTTGGTCTATACCAAAAGTTAATCTCAGTACTTTGTTATGTACCCTTTGTTGGCAATAACGGAGGCCAAACGTTTTCTCTAGCTCTTCACAAGCTTTTCACACACTGTTGGTGGTATTTTGGCCCATTCCTCCATGCAGATCTCCTCTAGAGCAGTGATGTTTTGGGGCTGTCGTTGGGCAACACGGACTTTCAAGTCCCTCCTCATCCCGTGGTGTCAAAATGATAACAAGAACGGGGAGCAAAAATCCCAGAACCACATGGGGGGACCGAGTGAATGACCAACAGAGATCTAGGACCACAGTAACAAAGTCTACTATCAGTAAAACAATGCGCCACCATGGATTCAAATCCTGCACTGCCAGACGTGTCCCCCTGCTGAAGAAAGTACACGTCCAGGCCCGTCTGCGGTTCGCTAGAGAGCATTTGGATGATGCAGAAGAGGACTGGGAGAATGTGTTATGGTCAGATGAAACCAAAATAGAACTTTTTGGTAGAAACACAGGTTCTAGTGTTTGGAGGAGAAAGAATACTAAATTACATCCGGACAACACCATACCCACTGTGAAGCATGGGGGTGGAAACATCATGCTTTGGGCTGTTTTTCTGCAAAGGGAGTTGGACGACTGATCTGTATAAAGGAAAGAATGAATGGGGCCATGTATCGAGAGATTTTGAGTGAAAATCTCCTTCCATCAGCAAGGGCATTGAAGATGAGACGTGGCTGGGTCTTTCAGCATGACAATGATCCCAAAGACACAGCCAGGGCAACAAAGGAGTGGCTTCGTAAGAAGCTTTTCAAGGTCCTGGAGTGGCCTAGCCAGTCTCCAGGTCTCAACCCCATAGAAAATCTGTGGAGGGAGTTGAAAGTCCGTGTTGCCCAACGACAGCCCCAAAATATCACTGATCTAGAGGAGATCTGCATGGAGGAATGGGCCAAAATACCAGCAACAGTGTGTGAAAAGCTTGGGAAGAGATACAGAAAAGGTTTGGCCTCCGTTATTGCCAACAAAGGGCACATAACAAAGTATTGAGATGAACTTTTGGTATTGACCAAATACTTATTTTCCACCATGATTTGCAAATAAATTATTTAAAAATCAAACAATGTGATTTTCTGGGTTTTTTTTCCACATTCTGTCTCTCATGGTTGAGGTTTAACCATGTTGACAATTACAGGCCTCTCTAATGTTTTCAAGTGGGAGAACTTGCACAATTGGTGGATGACTAAATACTTATTTGCCCCACTGTATAATCTCTCCAGCGTGTCCTGGGTTGGCCACGGGGTCTCCTCCCAGTTGGACATGCCTGAAACACCTCCCTAGGGAGGCGTCCAGGGGGCAGCCTAACCAGATGTCCAAACCACCTCAACTGACTCCTCTCGACAGGGAGGGACTCATCTCTAAAGCTGAGCAAGGCCACTCTGCGAAAGAAACCCATTTCATCCGCTTGCATCCGCGATCTTATTCTTTCGGTCATTACCCAAAGTTCATGGCCACAGGTGGTGGTAGGAACGTAGATTGACCGGTAAATCGAGAGCTTCGCCTTCCGGCTCAGCTCCCTCTTCACCAGGACAAACTGGTTAAGCGCCCGCAACACTGCGGACGCCGCCCCAATCCGCCTGTCGATCTCACGTGCCGACCTACCCTCACTCATGAACAAGATCCCGAGATACTTTAACTCATCCACCTAGGGCAGGCACTCACCCCATACCTGGAGCAAGCAATCCACCTCTTTCCGGCTGAGAACTATGGCCTCAGACTTGGAGGTGCTGATTTTCATCCCGACCACTTCACATTTAGCTGCGAACTGTCCCAGGTAGAGCTGGATGTCGCTGTGCGTCGGAGCCAGAAGGACCACATCATCTGCAAAAGGCAGAGAAGAGACCCTCCCACCACCAAACTCGACCCCCTGCACTACCGGACTGCGCAAGAAATTCTGTCCATGAAAGTCACGAACAGAACAGGTAACAAAGGGCAACCCTGGCGGAGTCCAACCCTCACCGGAAACAGGTCCAACATGTTGCCAGCCACACGGACCAGACTCATACTCCTGTGTTACAGGGACTGGATGGCCCCTAACAAAGCCTGGTGCAGGTGTACAATTTTGTCTCCGGTGTCCTTCAACAGCTCTTTGGTCTTGGCCATAGTGGAGTTTGGAGTGTGACTGACTGAGATTGTCGACAGGTGTCTTTTATAACGATAATGAGTTAAAACAGGTGCCGTTAATACAGGTAACGAGTGGAGCCTCGTTAGAAGAAGTTAGACCTCCTTGACAGCAAGAAAGCTTCCTTGTTTGTGGGTGACCAAATACTTATTTTCCACTCTAATTTGGAAATAAATTCTTTAAAAATCAAACAATGTGATTTTTTCCCCCACATTCTGTCTCTCATGGTTGAGGTTTACCCATGTTGACAATTACAGGCCTCTCTAATCTTTTCAAGTAGGAGAACTCTCACAATTGGTGGTTGACTAAATACTTATTTGCCCCACTGTACGTAAAATAAATGCTAACTGCACGTTTTACTTTTAACCAAGAATCGAGACTGTCGAGTCCATATCTATAAAGAATTCAGGGATTTAAGCATTTATTCACAAGTATTTTCAACGAAAAAAGCTCTTTGTCTGTAATTCCATTTGGTCAGCTTTGACGGCCTCGCCAACAATGCAGGCCCCATATTTATCGGCCCCGTGTCCCGTCAACACATAATGAAGTCTATGGTCAGAGCTTTTCCTCATATTATCTAAGTTAGTGTTCTTGGAGTCGATAGTGGTTACAACAACATAAACACGCGGCGTTTGGCTCAGAAGTCAATCGGCAACCATGGTAATTGCTAGAGGTGTGCGAAATTTCCGATTCTTAGATTAGTCGCGATTCGGCCGTGGAAGATTCACAAATATCCAAATTCCGATTATTGAATTATACCAGGTAAAGCGGAAGTATAACACAGTCAGCGCGGTCTTTGGGACGCAATGAGGAACGGACGGAGAGTAAATATCATGTTCAACTCATGCCGCTAGATAAAAAAAAAACAATCATACCTCACTGCGGCTGACAGCTGCTACAAACAACGCCCAGTTGCTAGTTGCTACAAACATACGGCTACAGTAGATATCATATATATGTAGAACTAGATGCAAAATGACAGACGACGTCGGTGTTAGAACATGTATTATTGAACAGAGATGCGAAATGACACTTTTCGGCGTAAGTAAACAGCCGCCATCTTAAAGCAGTAGACCTCTCTAGAAGGCTCTGTTGTAGCGAACCTAATTAACTTTAATCTAAAATACTCCTAAATCGGCAGAATCTTGTCTTTAATCTATCTTTAAATGATGAAAAAGTTTTAAAACTTTGACAAAAGTAGAAGGGAAATTGTGAAATAACGGGAGCAATTTTAACAACTGTAACAGTTGATTCACAACATTAAATTAATTGAATGTAGTTTAAAGCTGCTGATACCGAATATTTTAGTTATTTTTGTATATTTGTTTACTGTTATATGTAGAGATGTCCCGATCGATCGGGTCCGATCACGTCATTTTCAAAGTATCGGAATCGGCAAAAAAATATTGGACATACCTTTTTTTTAATATATATACTGTATATTTTTTAATTAAATCATTTTCTAATTGTATTTAACGTTACAAACATAATGTGTTACACTATACTATACTACACTATATACTGTTACTACTATATCAATTGGTACCACTACGCACAGTCATGGTTGCACTTCCCATCATGCATTTGGGCAGAACAGTTAAATGGCTACAGTATTATTTACTGAAAGCTCAACAAATACACGAGATGGCAATATTTAGTCACAATATACAAAGTCACATTTATCCTTTAAGAATTACAAGTCTTTCTATCCGTGGATCCCTCTCACAGAAAGAATGTTAATAATGTAAATGCCATCTTGAGGATTTATTGTCATAATAAACAAATACAGTACTTATGTACTGTATGTTGAATGTATATATTCATCCGAGTTTTATTCATTTTTTTCTTAATGCATTGCCAAAATGTATATGATCGGGAAAAATTATCGGGAATGATTGGAATTGAATCGTGAGCAAAAAAAAAGCAATCGGATCGGGAAATATCGGGATCGGCAGATACTCAAACTAAAACGATCGGGATCTGATCAGGAGCAAAAAAACATGATCGGAACAACCCTAGTTATATGTTAACTTGATACTGAAATAGTAGTTTGGTTTAGCCTGAGAGGATTTTTGAACAATTTTGTAACTAATGTACAAAACATTAAAAAAAAAAAAAAAAAAAAAAAGGAGGTGGGTGCATCAATAATCGTTTTAAAATCAAATTGGAGCCTCTGAATCATAATCGTAATCGAATCGTTAGGTGCCCAAAGATTCCCAGCTCTAGTAATTGCTATTTTGTACTAGCCAAGCAGAAACATAGGCGCTGGGGACTAAACGGTGGACGAGGCACGAACGTGGCAAATTCAAAACGTCGTAGGTGAAAGACATCGTAACCTGAGGACAGCCCGTACTTGGAAAATATTGCTAACAAGCTAATGCTAACTAGCAAGCCACCAAAAACAATGCATCTGTGTATCTCTCCATTGAAGACTGATTATATTCTCAATGTCTGTATTCTGCTGAGATTATTTGTCAAAAAAAAAAAAAAAAAAAATGAACGCCTGACTTTCACAGTTAATTGGCCTCCCTAATTAGCACAGGATGTCTAATTCCCACATCACAGGCGCTGTGCTAAATGGCAGCGCGTTAGCGAGTGGATGCCATCCCTTTATCCTCGCTTCCTCTGTATGGAAAGAAAAGAAGTCTTAGCGAACGTTACGCACCGCAAGACGGATTCGTCGTCTTAATTAGGCAAATGGTAAACACGAGCTGGGGCTTAATGAGCCGCGTTGCCAGTCAGACAGCTGGCCGATGATATTTATCGACGTTTGTGTCACATTCATGATTTGACGGATGGATCCGTGAGGGTTATAAAAGGGTCAAGGAGACGAGAGCATCGAAGAAAAAAGTGCTGAAATCGCAATGAATTTGAATGGATTTATCACTAGTAGACGTCCAATCCGTTTAAAGTGGGAGGGTGGCAGCGAATGAACATCCGTTCATTCGCTGCCACCCTAGGAAGTGACTCAAAATCTACAGGAAGTAACCTGTAAATGCCCTATAATTTACAGGAAGTAACCTGTAAATGCCCAGAAAAGATGTCCAATTCAGTCAAAATTGAATTGGATGCCAAGTACCATCGATTAATTTTGGGGCAGTTCTGGGTCACTTCCTGTTGATTTTGGGTTGCTGACAAGGAAGTAGTGCTGCAACGATTAATCGATTAACTCAAGTCATTCGATTAGAAAAAGGATTCGAATTAAATTTTGCTGCTTTGAGAATTCATGTAATTAAAGTGGTGTTGTAATTGTTTGTTTTGAAACTGTTTGCATTTAGTTTTATCGATTTGGGTGGATACACTGCCCTCTAGTAGCGAGAGTGAATATGACATAACTCATTTTACATGGCTGAATCCAGCTGCTCCCTGTTAAGACTTACATAAACTAAGTTTTTGTTTGAGCTAATGATTTTTTAATGGATTCATAATTTCGGTTCATTGGTACATTTAACCGTTTTTGAGGGGAATATGTGTTTGAACCATTTGTTAAGAGAATTGTAAAAAAAAAAAATGTTAGCATTTTATAGCATTTAAGCTAGCGGACGTTGCTATGCAAGTCAGCCAATTGTTCTTTTGTTGTACTTAGATCCTCATTTATTTATTTATTTATTTGGGGGGGGGGGGGGGGGGGGGTACTGACAAGCAATAATGTCCCAGAATGAATAGGTAGTGACTCAAAATCAATAGAAAGTAACCTCTAAATGCCCTTAAATGAACAAGAAGTGACCAGTAAGAGCCCACAAAGACTGGGTGTGAATGCTCTAGTTTCAGTACCTATGACGGTGCCAGACGTCCAATCCAGTCAAAAAGAATTGAATGTCTAGCGACATCAAGCCATCAAGTTAATTTTGTGGCATTTCTAGGTCACTTCCTGTTGATTTTGGGGTATTTACGGGTCAATTCTTGTTTATTTTGGGTTACTGACATGTAAGTGAAGGAAGAATGTCCCCAAGTGAATAAGAAGTGATTCAAAATCAACAGGACTTAACCTGTAAATGCCCTAAAATAAACAGGAAGTGACCTGTAAATACCCACAAAAAACTGACTGTGAATGCTCTGGTTTCAGTGCCATTGATGGCACAACACGTCCAATCCAGTCAAAAAGAATTGGATGCCAAGTGTCATCAATGGCAGCCATCGAATTAATTTTGGGACATTTCTGGGTCACTTCCTGTTGATTCTGAGGCATTTAAAGGTCCATTTTTGTTGATTTTGGGTTACTGACAAGGTAGCGACACAAGAATGTCCTCAAATAAATAGGAAGTGACTCACAATCAACAGGAAGTAGTCTGTAAACGCACTAAAATAAACAGGAAGTGACCTGTAAATGCCCACAAAAGACTGGATGTGAACGCTTTGGTTTCAGTGCCTTTGACTGCGCCAGACGTCCACTCCAGTCAAAAACAATTGGATGCCTAGCGCCATCAATGGCAGCCATCGAGTTAATTTTGGTGCATTTCTGAGTCACTACCTTTTTATTTTGGGGCATTTACTGGTCACTTCTTGTTGCTTTTGGGTTGCTGACAAGGAAGTAGTGCTGCAACAATTAATTGATTAACTCAAGTAACTTGATTAGAAAAAAGATTCAAATGAAATTTTGCTGCTTTGAGTATTCGTTTAATTAAAGTGGCGTTGTAATTAGGGTTGTCCGATGATGTTTTTTTGCTCCCGATCCGATCCCGATCGTTTTAGTTTGAGTATCTGCCGATCCCGATATTTCCCGATCCGATTGCTTTTTTTTTTGCTCCCGATTCAATTCCAATCATTCCCGATAATTTTTCCCGATCATATACATTTTGGCAATGCATTAAGAAAAAAATGAATAAAACTCGGATGAATATATACATTCAACATACAGTACATAAGTACTGTATTTGTTTATTATGACAATAAATCCTCAAGATGGCATTTACATTATTGACATTCTTTCTGTGAGAGGGATCCACAGATAGAAAGACTTGTAATTCTTAAAGGATAAATGTGACTTTGTATATTGTGACTAAATATTGCCATCTAGTGTATTTGCTGAGCTTTCAGTAAATGATACTGTAGCCATTTAACTTCTGCCCAAATGCATGATGGGAAGTGCAACCATGACTGTGCGTCGTGGTACCAATTGATATATCTTCTCTGCGTTGGGAAATAACATAAGGTGTTAAGATAAAGATCAACTACTACCTTTTTTCCCCACATTGCTTCCCACGATTATTCTAATTGTTGGGAGAGGGATTGTAAGGCTTTAGCCATTAATAAAAGGCTCCAAAGGCTGCCAAAATTCACTCTACTCATTTTACGCTGCCTTTTAGCTCTATATACTGTATGGGTAAAACGGGACCATTATAGATTGAACGCGACAATGCGTGAGTGGGTCGTACACCGCATGCTTTAATTGCATTAAATATTGTAACGTGATAACTGTAAAAAATATTAATTCTAGCCGTTAACGCGATAAATTTGATAACCCTACCTTAACTACAGACTCTGGAAGAGTGTAACACATTATGTCTGTAACGTTAAATACAATTAGAAAACGATTATTAAAAAATACATATATATATATATATTAAAAAAACGCATGTCCGATATTTTTTTGCTGATTCCGATACTTTGAAAATGACGTGATCGGACCCGATCGATTTTGAAAATGACGTGATCCAATACAAGTAGAGATGTCCCGATCGATCGGCATCGATCGGGACATCTCTACTTGTATTGGTTTGTTTTGAAAGTGTTTGCATTTATTTTTATCGATTTTTGGTGGATACACTGCCCTCTAGTGGTGACAGTGAACATGACATAACTCACTTCACATGGCTGAATCCAGCTGCTCCCTGTTAAGACTAACATAAGCTAAGTTTTTGTTTGAGCTAATGTTTTTTTTAATGGAATCATAATTTAGTTTTTTGGTATATTTAACTGTTTTTTGTGGGAAGATGTGTTTGAACCATTTGTTAGGACCATTGTTTAAAAATAAATAAATAAATAAATAAAATAAAAGACGTTACCATTTTATAGCATTTAAGCTAGCCGACTTTTGCTATGTAAGTTAGCCAATTGTTCTTTTGTTGTACTTAGATCCTAATTTATTAATTAATTTATTTATTTATTATTAACACTGTTTGAGGCTCAGCTCAAGTATTGTAATTTTCTATGTTCCTTATTCGATTACTCGATTAATCGACTACTAAAATAATTGAAAGATGAAGCCCTACAAGGAAGTGATACAATATTGTCCCAAATGAATAGGAAGTCACTCAAAATCAACAGGAAGCACCCTTTAAATGCCCTAAAATGAACAGGAAGTGACTTGTAAATGCCAACAAAAGACTGACTGTGAATGCTCTGGTTTCAGTGCCATTGACGGTGCTAGATGTCCAATCCAGTCAATAGGAAATGGATATTTAGCGCCATCAATGGCAGCTAGTGAGCTAAAGTAGACACTTTTCTTATGGAAAATTTTGGGAGCAACCATTTTTTTTTAATGGATTGGACATCAACTAGTGACAAATTTCTTTTAATTCACATGATTGGACGCCACATTATTGGATGTCTAGCATTGTTAATGGCACTGAAAGAGTTCGATGTAAATTCAGGCATCAAGTGGTTTGAAAATAAGTACTATTGTATTGGTGAAATCATAACAATAAAAATGCAGAAGAGCAACTCTTTTTTTCTCACTATGATGATCACTTATAACTTTTTTCTAATTTGGTCAAAAGCAGCGAAAATCAAGGAAGAGAACGAGAGAGAGAGAGAGTGGGGGTGAGTGAGCGAGAGAAAAAAAATTAAGCTGAGACGAAAAGTGCGACTTGGATTTAATATTTTATAATTGCCAAGGGACATTCTGAGATCAATGATTTTTTTTTTTTTTTTGCCCGGGACGCACATCAGAAAGAGATGTACTTCAGTCTTTTTTTAGGGGAACATTGCTCTATTTAATTTCAGTATGAGCGTGTGTGCGATGCATGTGAAATATGCCCGACGTGGCCCCCTCACGGCCCCGGGCACGGCTGCGGGCGCACATTACCACTTTTAATGGGGCCGCCACCAGAAGAGCCGAAGCAGCCAATAACCCCGGCCTCACTAATGGACCGCCTTGTTTGTCCTCGGTCACCGTTTTTGCAAGCGAATTTTACATTGTGTGTGTGTTTATTTTTATGATCTGACAAAGCCGGAACATAAAGATAGTGTGTGAGCAAGAGGACAACACGATAAAGATTTGATGAGGAGAGAGGCGATCACCAATGTAAAGCAACCGGTTGTCTGTGTTTATATGTTGTGTACCAACTAAGCGCTCTTAAGGCACTATGTGAGTTATTTCCATAGGAATACTAAATATGCCAATTAGGGCAGGGCGGTAAACCGAAAATTTACCGTCACCGAAATTCTTAACGATGACCGACGTAATTTTGACCATGTCGGTAAATTCGGTAAATTAATAAAACAAGAAAATATAGTCTTTTCATCCCGCTTTGATTCTGTGTTGTTCGTCTATGTTCATTCCCCTTTAAGAAAGCAGTCAATAGGCTTACGTAGGGAGTCACGTGATCATCAAGAAGCCAATCAAACAAAAGCCCGGTAAGCTAACGCTAGCAGCTAACGCTACAAGCAAAACGTGATGGAGTGTGGCTTAAGGAAGGTTCACCAAACTTTCAACCGACATTTAGTAGACTCTTGGTGGCATCCAGACGGGCTTTCACCCGCTGTCCTCCCTTGTTCTCACGATTTCCGGAGATGGTGTTTTCAGTGCGTTCTACTGGTAGCCAGGCTAACGCTAGCTAGCGGCTAACGCTACAAATGAACGTGATGGAGTCTGATAGCGGCTCTAACTTTGTCGAAACGGCTGAACTTAATGAATGGATTGGGCACGGACTGCATCTAGCAATTACTATGTGGCGTTATTTCGTATCTGTCTGTGTGTGATTCCTCTGATAGCTTTTGTGATGGTAAATCATTCAGCATAAAGTACAATCCAACGGCGAAACTTATAATGACCGAGAAATGGCCCCAGCTATTTTTCTGTATGTGCTTATTTCTGTGTCATTATTGCTATCATAAAATCTTAAGCGTTTCATTTGAAGAAGATCAATATAGCTTTAATGTGTGTGTCTCTCTGTTTGTTTGGGGGTTCATTTGTGCGTGCATTTATTAAAAAATGCACTGGGGGGGACCCTGAAACCATAATGTAAACACTTGTATTTAATAATTATGTCACAGCAGCCATTAACAATAAGTTGTCTTTTTGAAGTGTACTGTTCAAGCTGCAAGTCATTTGTGTTACAATGACATGTTTGCACAGGCATATTGATTTTGATAGTGTACATACTTGAATTCTTATTGCTTACAATACATTTTTATAAACTTAATGTTTAGACTGCATGTACAATTGTTAAATACAGTATATGAAATTGAATGCTGGTAAATAAATCAAGAAACAGTTCATCTGTATTTCATGCATTGATTCAGATTTTCAAATTATATAACAGTACGCTTGGGTAAATTTATCGTCATTTATCGTTATCGAGATAAATCTGCTCAATTTATCGTGATACATGTTTAAGGCCATATCGCCCAGCCCTAATGCCAATCAATTTAAATTTACATCATAGTTGTTTTTGGCCGTTTAATTTTCATCTGAGTATTTTGGACTATGCTAGGCTAATGCTACGAGTTACATTTCGTGTGTGATGGTCATCTGTAAAATTCAAACGACTGAAAAAAAAATATGGTTATAGGGCACTCATAAACCAAAAAACTATGAAGAAATGGGCAAAATTGCAAAAAAAAAAACAAAAAACAAAAAAAAAACTGCATTCCCCAAATTTGGTAAAATCAGCAAAAAACAAAACTAACAACAACAACAAAAAACACACACAAAAAAACGACCTCCAATACCAAAATTAGAAAAAAAAAACAAAATAAAAAGAGAAAAAAATGATAATTGAGAATTTAGTGTGAGTCATTAGATGGCATTAATTGGCAGTACTAGGCAGTACTGAACAAAAACCCCAAGCTGTGGAAAAATAAGAAAAAATGCACACACAAAAACCCCCCCAAAAAACCACACACAACACCTCCCAAAACCATTTTAAAAAAACTATGCAAAAAATTGCAAAACAAAAAAGAAAAAAAATGCAAAATTTACAAAATCACAAAAACAACAACAAAAAAACTAACTCACGCCCCCCCTACCCCTCTATTGACTTGGCTTGACAACAAAAACCTCAAACTGTGGAAAAATGAGGAAAACGGCAAAAAACACCCCCTCCAAAAAAAAAAAAAAAAACTTTCAGTATAATTGGCAAAATAACAACAAAATGCAAAACACCGCCAAAAATCTGGCCAAAATTTGGCAATATATAAAATATGTTTTTCCTTCATGTTTGTCTAGTTCCTATTCAATACACGACTTTATCTTATTATATCTAGGCCACAGAAATACATTTTTACATTTTTTGCTAGTGGTGTGCCTTGGGATTTATTGAACGAAAACTGTGTGCCTTGACTAAAAAAAAAGGTGACTAAAAAAAAGGTTGAAAAACACTGCCATGTCTGACGCTAAGTTGATTTAGCTAGCTAAAATAAAGCAAGATATAATCATGACATCCAATGGCCTTAAAGCTTTAAATTTTCTGGCATGCCACTATTTTAGTTGTTTGTATGTTAATATTGACTTATCCGAGTAGCGGTAGCCGCCATTACTGGGGTGTTAACACACCTCAGTAGTATTACCCCGGCAGCAGTCAATGTGAACAGCAACGTTAGCTGCTGCTAGAACTGCCAACTCCCTGAAAATAAAAATAAGGGAGACCTCATTGGTAAAGCTGGCCGGCCTGATAATCGTCACCTATTGATTTTTTTTTTTTTTTTTTTTTTGGGTTTGTGAATTTTTTTTTTTTTTTTTAAATTTATAAAATAATTGTAATGTAATAATTTTACTTAAACTAGAATTAGGTGCATATTTGAGGGCTATATGCAAACTGAAAAACAATACTAGTATTCGTTCATTCAACAAATCAAACATTATTTTCGATTTCCATGACATTACAGGACAGAGCACTTATAAGCTTAATACGGGACGCGTACTTTTGATTTTGAACACAGGACGATCCCGTGTTTCAATGGACGGTTGGCAAAGTGGATGGCATCTGTGTGCTCTGCAGGTGGCACACCCCAGCAATGGCGGATGGGGTACTTCCAGTCGGTTTGCTTGGATTAGTCAATAGCAAGGACTTTCTTAAACCAAATTTTACTTGGCTTGATTGGTTGTTCATTTCTGTGAACAACTACGGAAGAGGGAAAAAATAGCTAAAATGCTAGTTAAAATGCTAACATACAAACATGTGTTATGGTAGCATAAGGCAACATCCTAAATACCCAACACACGAAGGCAGATACTTTTATGCCTCCAGACACTACACACTTTCTTTGAGCGTCATGTTTGCGACTTCATTAGCAGTGCATACGCTCTGGTGCCGCTCAACCGCGTTCTTGCACAATCAGTTAGACATTGGAAGATTTTGATTTTTGTCCCCCCCCGGAACAGTTTTCTCCCGCGGAAGGCGTAGGCCGCTATGAGTGGGTTAGCGTATCCCTAGCTCCCCTGGCCTGCAGACTTCAGTGCGACAGCCCAGCCTCCGTCAGCACGCCTCCATAGTGGCTCGGCGGACGGATTCGTTCTTTGAGAAATTTAATTATATCAAGATTAACAAGGGAGGTAATTAATTTCTTTAAGATTGGTATCCTTTTGAAGCGCCCCGGGCTCAACTTTGTTGTCAAAACTGTATATTTTAAACCATTATTGCAGGGCCATGCGGAAATGAACAAGCGACATTCATATGGATGCATTGAAGTGTCTTATCTAAATAGTATATTACATTGTAAATGCAGATATGTACATTTATGTGCACGCGTAAGTTCTAGAAGGTTTAATAAGTAAGCATTTCACACTTGACGAAACCATGAATATTCTGTTTTATAATACTCTGTGTTAACAGCACTGACATACAGTGGGGCAAATAAGTATTTAGTCAACCACCAATTATGCAAGTTCTCCTACTTTAAAAGATTAGAGAGGCCTGTAATTGTCAACATGGGTAAACCTCAACCATGAGAGACAGAATGTGGGAAAAAAAACTGTGAATCACATTGTTTGATTTTTAAAGAATTTATTTCCAAATTAAAGTGGAAAATAACTATTTGGTCACCTACAAACAAGCAAGATTTCTGGCTGCTAAAGAGGTCTAACTTCTTCAAACGAGGTCTAACGAGGCTCCACTCGTTACCTGTCTTAATGGCACCTGTTTTAACTCATTATCAGTATAAAAGACACCTGTTAACAAACTCAATCAGTCACACTCCAAACTCCACTATGGCCAAGACCAAAGAGGTGTCGAAGGCCACCAGAGACAAAACTGTAGACTTGCACCAGGCTGGGAAGACTGAATCTACAATAGGTAAGACGCTTGGTGTAAAGAAATCAACTGTGGGAGCAATTATTAGAAAATGGAAGACATACAAGACCACTGATAATCTCCCTCGATCTGGGGCTCCATGCAAGATCTCACCCCGTGGCGTCAAAATGATAACAAAAACGGTAAGCAAAAATCCCAGAACCACACGGGGGACCTTGTGAATGAACTACAGAGAGCTGGGACCACAGCAACAAAGGCTACTATCGGTAACACAATGCGCCGCGAGGGACTCAAATCCTGCACTGCCAGATGTGTTCCCCTGCTGAAGAAAGTACACGTCCAGGCCCGTCTGCAGTTCACTAGAGAGCATTTAGATGATCCAGAAGAGGACTGGGAGAATGTGTTATGGTCAGATGAAACCAAAATCGAACTTTTTGGTAGAAACACAGGTTCTCGTGTTTGGAGGAGAAAGAATACTGAATTGCATCCGAAGAACATCATACCCACTGTGAAGCATGGGGGTGGAAACATCACTCTTTGGGGCTGTTTTTCTGCAAAAGGGACCAGTACGACTGATCTGTGTAAAGAAAAGAATGAATGGGGCCATGTATCGAGAGATTTTGAGTGAAAATCTCCTTCCATCAGCAAGGGCATTGAAGATGAGACGTGGCTGGGTCTTTCAGCATGACAATGGTCCCAAACACACACCCAGGGCAACAAAGGAGTGGCTTCGTAAGAAGCATTTCAAGGTCCTGGAGTGGCCTAGCCAGTCTCCAGATCTCAACCCCATAGAAGATCTGTGGAGGTTGTTGAAAGTCCGTGTTGCCCAACGACAGCCCCAAAACATCACTGCTCTAGAGGAGATCTGCATGGAGAAATGGGCCAAAATACCAGCAACAGTGTGTGAAAAGCTTGTGAAGAGTTCCAGAAAATGTTTGGCCTCAGTTATTGCCAACAAAGGGGTACATAACAAAGTATTGAGATGAAATTTTGGTACTGACCAAACACTTATTTTCCACCATGATTTGCAAATAAATTCTTTAAAAATCAAACAATGTGATTTTCTGTTTTTTTTTTCCCTCATTCTGTCTCTCATGGTTGAGGTTTACCCATGTTGACAATTACAGGCCTCTCTAATATTTTCAAGTGGGAGAACTTGCAAAATTAGTGGTTGACTAAATACTTATTTGCCCAACTGTAAAATGATGAATGAATGAATGATGACTATGACTTTTGGCTATTTGATGACAAGGAGTCACTGTTGGATGAAACACTTCTTCCACAAATGCTTCTTTAATAATCAAAAATTAGTATTATCGATGTACAATTAAGTGCTGTTAAATGGCCTTGGCTAAGGTCACTGCTGGACTTAGCGCTAGTCTGGAACAAAAAAAACAATATAGTTTGGTAAGTAATATTACTGCGCGTGAAGCCCATCACTTTTAATTTCACAGGGAATTATACATTGTGAAAACAACGCTGAATTCTAAGTGTTCTAACCTGTGCTCCGTGGTCCACTGGTAAGTTGGCAAAGGGCAGCGAGTTAACGCTCCTGGCATTGAGCCAGATGGGCCCTTTAAGCATCGCAAAAGCTTTTTTCGCTGCAAAGAAGCAATAGCCTTAAGACGGCAAGTCAAACTAATACACAATCTTCTCGGTTTTATGAAACTGATAACCAGCCTCACGGTGTTACAGCTTTTATTCATGATTAAAGTACACGTGACACCATTAAAAAAATCTAAAATAGCATTATTATGTGAATTAAAATATTTTTTTAAGACGATGCGACTATATACAACAATTTGGCAAAGTGCAGATTACGAGAGATGAGTCTTTCAACCTGACGTTTAGCTACTCCTGTCTTTATGGCGCTCTGGCGCTGCCATCTGTGGTGATGACGTCGGCAGAGTAACGATTTCAGCTGATTTAGAATTCAGCCCAATGGAGGAGGAAGATTCAGAATGAGGAAAATGCAACAGAGAGCAGCAAAATGTCATCATGGTTTTTAGGTATGTGCCGGTATGAGATTTTGACGGTATGATAAACCTTGAGGAAAAATACCGCAGTTTCACGGTATCACGGTATCACAATTATAGATCCAAAATGTGTTATTTTGAGAAATACAGTGAAACGAGACGAGTCATTGGCTAAAGGCTGGGTCTATCCCACCCATTGGACACTGACCGTCTCAAGGATTATGGGCAGTGGGCGGGGGCTCACCTGACCCGGACGCTGGTTTCTTTGCATGATGAGTGGATGATGTGTCTGAGGCTGAATCCCTTTTTTATCGACAGCAAAATGAGCTAATCACTGATTTTGTCCTGTCAACATCCGTTCCGATGTCTTGAGTTGATCCGGATACATTATTAATCATCCTAGCACTTGCTTTGTTAAAAACGACTAGCGAAAAATTGAGCTTCTATTTTTTGGTGTTTTTAATTATTGTAGCTGCTTGTGTTTGGAGACTTGACTTCTGGCACTCAAGTTTCTTTCCTTACTGAGCAGCGGGTACTGCTGAGCCTTTCCACCATCACAAAGCACTTACAGGCCGACACATTTTGACCTTTCCCTCATTGAAAGACCGGCATCCGCCATTGCTGGTAATTATCAAACAAGTATTTTTTTGGGTTGACTTGACTTCTGGCACTCGAGTTTCTTTCCCTACCGAGCAGCGGTACCGTTGAGCCCTTCCACCGTCACAAAGTACTCACAGGCGGACACACTTTGAGCATCCCCTAATTGAAAGATGGTAATTATCGAACAATATTAAGGATTATGAGTAAAGATGTCCCGATCCATCGGCATCCCGATCCATCGGGTCCGATCACATCATTTTCAAAGTATCGGAATCGGCAAAAAAATATCAGACATGCCTTTTTTAATATATATTTTTTTTTTAATTTAATTTATTTTTTCTTAATGCATTGCCAAAATGTATATGATCGGAAAAAATTATGGGGAATGATTGGAATTGAATCGGGAGCTAAAAAAAGCAATCGGATCGGGAAATATTGGAATCGGCAGATACTCAAACTAAAACGATCGGGATCGGATCGGGAGCAAAAAACATGATCGGAACAACCCTAATTATGAGGTCATACATACTGACATTTTGAATGAAAATATAATTGAAGAATCCAAGAATGATGATAAAAATCCCATCAAGTGAGATTTGTACTTGGCCGTTTCTACTGTTTAAGATTCAACAGCAACACTTGCTTTGGTAAAAATGACTAATGAAAAATTGAGCTTCTATTTCTGGTGTTGTGTTTTTTTTTTTTTTTTTTTTTTTTTTTTTACTTCTGGCAGTCTAGTTTCTTTCCTTAGCGAGCAGCGGGTGCTGCTGAACGCCTCCGCCGTCACAAAGCACTCACAGGCGAACACACGTCGAGCTTCCCCTCAATGAAAGACCAGCATCCGCCACTGATACTAGCCCGATACCGATATTTTCCGATATTATTTTACATGCTTTTATTGGCCAATATCATCAGCCACCCCATATTACCCAAACCTCAGAAAAGCGCTCAAACGAAAAACATTTGCATAAATACGCCAAACTAATAAAGGCCAAATGACATCACCATAAATGTGACGCGAGGAGGAGCAGTACAACAATCCAGTAGGCATGACATCATCAACCAAACCCCCAAAGCCCGAAACGGCGGTGGGAGGTGAACCCACTTAACCACCGCGTTTAACCCCTCTCGCTTTCACTCGACTGGTCTCCTTATCCAAACATCCCGCCTCGGCTGGTCCGAGTGCTCCCTCCCCTCCAGCTCCGGAAACCCTAGCGCTCTATTAGCTTCCTGTTTGTCTGGCGGAAGACCCCAAGTCGAATGACTAAAGATGGAAGGACAATGGTGGGAGGGGGGCTGGAAAAGAAAGGGAGCAACTCCAGAGTTGGGATTGATTTACTTCATTAACCGAGATTACAAGTTTAACTTACAAACCAGAGGTCAAAATTTCTCATTAACAAGGGGGACCGTGGAGGACCTCGAGGGGCTGGGAGACCACTCTTATTACTGACTACACATTTCAATCTGTCTTTGATGTTCCATGTCTGCCTTTCTAACCCCCCACCATACCACTCACCCCTCCCACTTTTGGCAGAGAGGTTGATTTTAATTGTAGCTATAGAACAGAGCGTGGTTTTGCCTGTAAGCCAGCCTCCACATCTGTAGTGAGTGCAGCTTTAGTGATATTGGGTGCAGTCCATAGCTCCAGGCTCATTTTAATGGTTCCCCCCCCCCTCTACTGCACTCCACCTCCCCTTTTCTTCATCGGAGACTCAGATTGTTTTCCACGTGATTCCTCTTAATTTAGCTGGAGGAAAGGGCAACGTTTTTTTTTCGATTGCCTCACTCTTTCTGATCTACGGCCTCAGAAGAAGAAGGTAAAATGGAAGATATTCGGTAGGGCACCCCGGAAATGACGTCTAAGTGTCGACGAACAAGATCCTCCGTTTAATAAACGGGAGCTGGAAGATAAGCTGTTAGTATGTCAAGGATGTTTCGAATCAAAAGTGTGTAGGGTATAAAGGTCAATCGGTATTAACGACGAGGGCCAGAGATCCTGCAAGACATTCTGAGACAATAGTAACATCGGAATTCAACCTAAATAAATTTTGATTTTATATAGAAAAATGCCTAACCCTTCTTTTGTTCAGTAAATTAAGATGATTTTGCATGCTTTCTGCTGTGAAAATTGAGTGATTTATTAGCTGATAAAAAATCACCAAGGTCACTATTTCGCGGAAAAAAAGTATTTTTGTGCATCTAGCGTAGAATTTGAGAATTTTATAGTTATTTTAAGTTTTGTTATACTTTATATGAAAAATAATTAATCAGGATTTTATTAGGGAACGAATTTGAATTTTTTGATGTCGCTGCTCATGGAGACTCATATATGCTTAAGGGAGTTGCGTGTTTTGGTTTTAGGATCGCTAGCGGCTTTGGTTTTGAAAATATTGAATTTTTAGTTTTTGAAAATAGGCCCCCTACGGACCTGACTCCAGCCTCGTGTGCCGTTAACTGATGGTGACATCTATGTAACAGTCATGTTCATTTTTTGAGTGATGATCTTATAAAGGTCGAATGATATATTGGTTCACTGATATATCGGGTGGATATATGGATTTTTTTTTCAAGACTGGCCTATATCAGCTGATATACAGTGGGGCAAATAAGTATTTAGTCAACCACCAATTAGAGAGGCCTGTAATTGTCAACATGGGTAAACCTCAACCACGAGAGACAGAATGTGGGAAAAAAAACAGAAAATCACATTGTTTGATTTTTGAAGAATTTATTTCAAAACTAGAGTGGAAAATAAGTATTTGGTCACCTACAAACAAGCAAGATTTCGGGCTGTCAAAGAGGTCTAACTTCTTCTAACGAGGTCTAACGAGGTTCCACTCGTTACCTGTAATAATGGCGCCTGTTTTAACTCATTATCGGTATAAAAGACACCTGTTCACAACCTCAGTCAGTCACACTCCAAACTCCACTATGGCCAAGACCAAAGAGCTGTCGAAGGACACTAGAGACAAAATTGTGGACCTGCACCAGGTTGGGAAGACTGAATCTGCAATAGGTAAAACACTTGGTGTAAAGACATCAACTGTGGGAGCAATTATTAGAAAATGGAAGACATACAAGACCACTGATAATCTCCCTTGATCTGGGGCTTGATGCAAGATCTCACCCCGTTGCGTCAAAATGATAACAAGAACGGTGAGCAAAAATCCCAGAACCACATGGGGGGACCTAGTGAATGACCTACAGAGAGCTGGGACCACAGTAACAAAGGCTACTAACAGTAACATAACTTAACTTAACTTAACTTAACTTAGTAACTTAAATCCTGCACTGCCAGACGTGTCCGCTGAAGAAAGTACACGTCCACGCCCGTCTGCAGTTCAGTAGAGAGCATTTGGATGATCCAGAAGAGGACTGGTAGAATGTCTTATGGTCAGATGAAACACAAATAGAACTTTTTGGTAGAAACACAGGTTCTCGTGTTTGGAGGAGAAAGAATACTGACTTGCATCCGAAGAACTACATACCCACTGTGAAGCATGGGGGTGGAAACATCATGCTTTGGGGCTGTTTTTCTGCAAAGGGACCAGGACGACTGATCTGTGTAAAGGAAAGAATGAAAGGGGCCATGTATCGAGAGATTTTGAGTGAAAATCTCCTTCCATCAGCAAGGGCATTTAAGATGAGACGTGGCTGGGTCTTTCAGCATGACAATGATCCCAAACACACAGCCAGGGCAACAAAGGAGTGGCTTCGTAAGAAGCATTTCAAGGCCCTGGAGTGGCCTAGCCAGTCTCCAGATCTCAACCCCATAGAAAATCTGTGGAGGGAGTTGAAAGTCCGTGTTGCCCAAAGACAGCCCCAAAACATCACTGCTCTAGAGGAGATCTGCATGGAGGAATGGGCCAAAATACCAGCAACAGTGTGTGAAAAGCTTGTGAAGAGTTGCAGAAAACATTTGGCCTCCGTCATTGCCAACAAAGGGTACATAAGAAAGTATTGAGATGAACTGAGCAATGTGGGGTTCAGTATCTTGTTCAAGGATACTTAGGCGAGTTCAACAGGGCAGAGAATCAAACCCACAACCTCTGGGTTGGGGGACAACTACTCTACCACTGAGCCACGCCACCCCAGGCCTCTCTAATATTTTCAAGTGGAAGAACCTGCACAAATAGTGGTTGACTAAATACTTATTTGCCCCACTGTATTAGGATAACTTATGTTCACTTTTTAGATGATGATCTTTTTCATAAAGGTTGACTGATATTTCGGCTGGCCAAAATATCGGGCCAATATATAGATTTCCCCCCCCCAAGATTGGCCCATATCAGCTGATATATTTGGATAACTGTTAAGTTCACTTTTTAGGTGATGATCTTTCTCATAAAGGTCGACTGAAGTATCGATTGCCAACATAGGATTTTTTTTTTTCTAGATTGGCCGATATCAGCCGATATAATAGGATAACTGTTATGTGCATTGTTTGGGTGATGCTATTTGTTCATTGTAATTTTGCACCACCTAGTGGTGAACATGTGACGTGACACTATTGCGCTGTAGTCACCCAAAACATATTTTTAGCTCGTTATCGTTTCGTCACAGTCATGAAAAAGTTGACAGAATATTTTCGTTATCCACGTCGTTGATGAAAACAACAGTAATTCAACCTAGTGTTGTGTAAATTCAACACTGACATGTGTTCAATTTCAGCTATTGACAGTATTGTTCCAACTCTGTCACGGTATAACACATGGGTGTCCAAACCTGTCCTCAAGGGCCGCTGTGGGTCCTGGTTTTTGTTCCTACCAATCGACCACAGACAGTTTAAGCAATTAAGTTTGTGCTAAAACAAGCAGCACCTGACTGCAATCAACTGATTACACTTGTGAGACACCAGATTGGTGAAAAGATGTCGTCTTGTTTTGTACGAATGAAATCCAGCACCCACTGCGGCCCTATGTGGAATAGTTTGGACACCACTGGTGTAACATGTTGAACACTTTCAAAAAATCTGTTCTAACTCAGAGGCAGTTTACATGGCGACTCTGCTACAAGATGACGCAATGACTGTGTTGCGGAGTGGCCTGGCGTTCGTATGGTGTCGGCGAAGACGGAAGGCAAAGATGTAAACATTGGAATCTTGCCTCCAAAGTGGAAGAATTCGATTGCGGGGGCCTGAGGGGGGCTTGCTCCGCATGCATATCAAAAGATCCCGCGGCGTGGGACCGCGCCAATAACGTCAGCACTCGTACACGTCACATTGGGCGTGCGCAGCGGTGCTACTAAACATTAAAAACAGCAAATATTGCGGAAGTCGGCTTCAATTAACTGTTTTTATAATATTTGTAATTTTAAATATGTTGAATGTTTCCATTTTTGTGCATTTTTGACCAGAAGAAAATGCTATTGCTTGGAGTGGGCGGGCATATTGTCTGCCGGGCTGAGATCAAAGTGCATCCTTCGCTGTCGCCATGTAAACCTGCACTGCCCCCTAGAGCCTGGCATGAATACTACATCGTTCTCATGCGGAATTGCGACATTGTTCGAATGGAGACGCAACCATATAAATGCAAACATTAAATTTTTCGTCTTCTCGGAGAGTCACCATGGAGACGGCCCCTCAATCTAGGGTGGACCACTTTTAAAGTGCTGAAATGAACACTCCTAAATTTACAGAGTACTTGGTGCTGTCGTTCCCTGGACAACAGCATGCACAATGTTCTAACGAAAAACTTTTCACTTTGAGACTGATGCGTCCGCCATATACACAACTGTGTCGCCCCAGATTTGGACCTTTGAAGATAGACTTTGAACCCCTTACAAAAAGCTCAGGTTACCTTTCCTCCGACCATCAGCTGCCCCTTTGTCACTCCACCCCATTCCTCCATCTTCCTCAAGGTGTCTCACTCTCGACTTTTTATGCCCGACTTCAAACGCAACCGAGTTCTGATTAAGGGGTTGAGGCTCGAGCATGGTTGGGGGGGGACTACTGAGCGACCCCCAACTGAGATCCACCGCTGGGCGCTGCCAGCTAATCCTCCCTGCGGAGTCCTGTAAGGGCCCCTTTGTTCCCTCCCGGTTTGCAGAAACTTGACTGGGTCTCACAGCCCTCGGCTGATGACGTACAGCCAGGCAAAGGAGGTTGCAAAAGTACTCACACTTTGTTACTATGTAGTACAAATATTTGAATAAAAAAAAACATACACGTGAAAGTGATTGAAAGCGCATTTCAACAAGCATTTGTAGAGTTTTTACCAACAATGTATGATTTTTTTTTTTTTTTTAGATTAGACATATTTTTTTCAAATTTAGGAGATGTAGTTTTCAGGCTAGCTTGAGACAACACATAAGTTAAAGGTAGCGACGTCCCGATCCGATCACGTTGTTGAAAATCGGGCCAATCGGGCCATTTTTGAGAGAATTGGAATCAGTTGAAATTGATCGGGTTTTTAATTTAGAAAATATACTTCATGCTCCTACAGCCTCTCACCAACCCTCCTGCTGCTTTTCCTGGTCACCAGTGCAGCAGGCGTTTGGTACTTAACTCATTCACTCCCAGCCATTTTCACCAGAGCAAGGCCCTTTGCTTTCGGCCGTTTAACTGGATTTTGACTGATTTTGCAAGGCCCACAGAAAATTCTGTTCTATTGCTATATAAGCATTTTGTGTCTGGTGAACCATTTCTGTGTAGATTTGGCCATATGTTTGGGGTCATTGTCTTGCTGAAAGACCAAGTGACGACCCATCTTCAGCTTTCGGGCAGAGGGCAACAGATTTTGATTCAAAATGTCCTGGTATTTCAAAGCATTCATGATGCCATGCACCCTAACAAGGTTCCCAGGGCCTTTGGAAGCGAAACAGCCCCACAGCATCGCTGACCCACCCCCATACTTCACAGTGGGTATGAGGTGCTTTTCAGCATGCGCATCTTTCGTGGCACGCCAGACCCACTTAGAGTGTTTGTTGCCAAAGAGCTCAATCTTGGTCTCACACAAAAATATGTTTAAAAATAATTCACATTATGAGGACGCCACAGTGAGACAGTGGTTAGCACGTCCACCTCACAGTTCTGGGATCATGGGTTCAAACTCGGCTCTGGCCTCTCTCTCTGTGTGGAGTTCGCATGTTCTCCCTGTGCCTGCCTGAGTTTTCTCTAGGTTCCTGCCATATCCCCAAAACCCATGCTGATGGGATATTCCAAATTGTCCATAGGTGTGAGAGTGTACGTGAATGGTTGTGTTTCTATATGTGTCCTGCGACTGGCTGGCAACCTGTTCAGGGACCCGTACTTCTGCCTGAAGTCAGTTCTGCGTCCCTCGTGAGGATAAGTGGTTCAGAAGACGAATGCTATGGAGACTGATTAAAAGTATGGCGTTGAAGGGGATACAATGAAAAATGTGGGTGCGCCTACTTCCTTTTCCTTTTTGGGCATTTACGGGTCACTATATATTAATTTTGGGGCATTTACAGGTCACTTCCTGTTGACTTTGGGGTATTTACGAGTCGCTTCCTATTAGGGCTGCAGCTATCGAATATTTTAGTAATCGAGTACTCGACTGAAAATCCTATCGATTAATCGAGTAATCGGATAAAACATTTTTTTTTAGGTAAAGAGCAATTATGAATATACTGTACATGAGAAAAAAAGGCATTTCATTTAATATTGAACCATTTTCAGTCAATCAATGTCTTTATTTTCGATGTACATTGTTGAAAACAGCCAAATATTGCCTCTCAGATGTGACTAGAATAAAAAAAAAAAAAGACCAATTCACTGCTTTCACTCCAAAAACTTTCAGATCTTATAAAAAATATATATATTTCTTACCTAAAAATGCCATTACGCTTGATAACACACAATTAAAAGTTAGGTGTTTTTCCCACGTGTTTCAATTGAATTTCCATTTGTGTCAAGCCAGTTTTAAGTTCTAGTTAAGTTTTAAGTTCGTCTAAACCAGGGGTGTCCAAACTTTTTGCAAAGGAGGGCAGATTTGGCGTGGTAAAAATGTGGGGGGGCCGACCTTGGCTCAGGTCCTTTTTATGTAGAACAATATATTTAAGCAAAATTTAGCAAGCCATTCAGTTTGTCACATTTGCTTTGTTATTTTTTTCATGAATAATTTAAACAATCTCGCAACTAGCCTTTGTGGCGTTCTCTTTCGACTCTTGGGCTCTTGCGAAATACCACTGCTGTGAAATTAAACTAGCTTCGAGTTTCTTCAATTTTTCGCTGCGTATCTTCCCTGTAATCTTGTCGTACATGTCAGCGTGTCTTGTTTGGTAATATCGCCTCACATTGAAATCTTTAAAAACAGTGACTGTATGAGGCAAGACACAGTTGTTGCGTATTTTAGTGAAGAAATAGTCCAATAGTTGTCGCCATTTTAGAAAATGGAAGTAACGGGTCACACGGAGTAATGTTGCTTAGCCTTTAAATACCTGCAACATGAAGCAATTATCAGAAAAATCCCAAAATTTGAAAAATAAGGTCCTAATGAAACCTATTTTTCAAATTTGTAAAAAGAAAAGTCAAAATGAATATGTGTAATAAGCGCTCTAATATCTATAAACCATGCAAAATCATGTTTTTTCTCTCATGGAACCTGCAGATGCATGCGTTAACTTGCATCCATCATTTTTTTTTTCGAGAAGAAATGTCAAAATTCTAAATTAGTCTCAAAATCATGAAATTTTAGGTGTATCAAATGTGATACATTTGGCAATAAACGGTTAAAGTGCTGCTGCCTTTTAGTGGGTAAATGAGGAGCAGCATTTCGTGTGTAAGCTACTTCATATACTGGTTGCAGTACTGCTGACCAATTTATTAAGTCTGTGTGCGGGCCAGACGTTATTGATTTTATGACAGAGGCTGGGGGCCGATGAAATTTGACCACGGGCCACATTTGGCCCCAGGGCCGGACTTTGGACATGTATGGTCTAAACTGTAAGTCCTGATAGGATTTTGAGTCTCTGCAGTGTTTAAAATAAATGTATTGTAACATATCAGGTTGTAATATGGCGGGGACATTTGCATGCGTTCCTGAATGCAACGCGTGACGTGCGGGGGTGAGGGAGGTGCGGGAGAGCGAAAGACGTGCTTTCCTGTTGTTGCTGTCGTTCCACAAGTTCCCAAAAAAGAAATAATTGCAACCTAACGAAGCAGTTGACTCTTTGTCAACGTTACAGTATGATACCTGCTGTATTGGAGCACATTAGGGGCCAGTGCTACTTGGTGTTTTATCCAGCAATGACTACTGAGCTAAAATTGACAGTTAGCTTTATCATAATTTCATTTTACACCCTCATTACTCTACAGCGCTATGTTTCACAGATTAAATAAAGCCTGTATGTAAGACACGTTAGCCACGCATCGACAGTGGTCTTAATAGAAATCTAGCCCTCCGCAGGGCTAACGTTACGTACGTGAGCGAGTGACAGTAACGTTAATCTTATTTATTAGCGCTGAGAAGTGTACTGCTTTAAGATGGCGGCTGTTTACTAACACCGCTGACTCTGTCATTTCGCATCTCGTTGAACATACATGTGATATCTACAGTATGAGACGCATCAGATGCTACCTGCTACCACCGCATCATGTGGGCTAGTTTTTAGCAACGACGGCATAGTTTGTAGCTGTTGGCTGCAGAAAGTTTTTTTTTTTTAATTGCTTCTTCCTCTACGCACGTGACATCATCGCGTTGTCCCGCATTAAAAGTAGTCCGGGCAAAACGTGATGCTTAGAGCTGGCAAAAATAAACGATTCCACGAGGTGAATAAAATTACTCGGATCAGTTTTTAAACTCGAGTTACTCGAGTTGCTCGAGTATTCGTTTCAGCTCTACTTCCTATTGATTCCGGCTCACTTACTGTTGATTTTGGGGCATTTACAGGTCACTTCCTGTTGATTTTGGGGGCAATTACAGGTCATTTACGATCCTTTTCTCTTGATTTTGAGTTATTTCTGGGTAACCTCCTGATGATTTTGGGGCATTTACATAACACTACCAGTAGATTTTCTATCACGATCTTTTTTTTTTTTTTTTCCTATCTCGATGGGTATTGTGATTTCGTGATGCAGGATCGATATTTTTGTCCCAAATCTAGAGCTAGTACTTTAGTACTCTAATCTTTTATTAGAAACACATATATGACCATTGATTTAAACATCTATAATATTTAGTACATGTTTTTACCTACAGCGGGCACCACGTTTTAGGCGCACAATGCACGCTGGGGGTGATGTTGGATTGGACTGAGGGAATAGCTGTGCTAGATCGCAAGCAAAGCTAGTAAGACGAATGGCATAGTTTTGTCATGTTCTGCTTCCGGTCAGATTGTTTTGTTACAGAGTTGTGGGATGAGTCCCAACGTTGTACGTGCATCCAATTCCAGCTCATCGGCAGTGTCTTTAAACCAATCCTAGGCGGCTTGCCGAAATATTGACTTGCTGCCATTTGACAGTTTGTATATCCCTCCCGTTGCTAGTTGCATAATTGCATTGTATTTTTTTTTCGTTTGTCTGCCTCTCACCGCGTTTTTTTTTTGTTTGTTTGTTTTTGATCCCGACCTACTGTCACAGACCCTTTTTGTGTCTCCATTTTCGCGATCCTGTGTTTTTTTTTTTTTGTGTTCAATAAATCCTTTTACGCAATCCCTACGTTATTGTGGTCTGCTCGCTGTCTGAAGTGAGCCGTGTTTTCTAATCCTGTGGTCAAACCAGCCACAGTTTCTTTTCAGTTGGGTTTTCCTTTTAGGTTTTACCGCACAGACAGACAACACATGTGGCTTGCGATTGCTTTATAAGGAAAATCGTGACTCTTAACTTCATGCGGAAGGATAATCCTGTGTTTTACGTGCTCGTCTGTTGCACGCAGGGCCGGCTCAGCCTATACGCAGATTATGCAGCTGCTTAGGGCCCCTGACCACTAGGGGGCCCCCAATCTGGCAATTGTTTAATTTATATTCTATTTTGTTTACTACAGTTTGCTTTATTTGACTTTTGATACTTGATTACAAGCTTAAAAAAGTAAAAGTTCTTCTTTAACTTCTTTCTTTCCTCTTTTAGAAAAAGGTTTGGCGCTATCTACTGTAAGTACTGACAATCATTTGGGGTGACAAGTTTGAAGTATGCAGTGCAACAAAATCTGATTAATATACAAAATATGGACGTATGGGTTGGATTGCATCTATGGGTTTCACAGTACACTGTGACGAAATGGTGGGCGAAAAATATGGGCCCCTTTGCATTATTTTGTTTAGAACCCCAAAATGGCCTGGGCCGGCCCTGGTTGCACGGGTGACGCGGGTTGGAATTCCACTAAAGACCTTCATTTAATTGCTTTTGCTGCCCGTTTTGTGAAATATTGACCATGCTGTCCCGCCCATAACTTTTCTGCTTGGGTTCAATTGGAAGGGAACAACCGATGACATTTTTATGTAGCTAACGAGTGACACTGTGGAAGTAAGGCAGTGCCCAGAGTGCAATGCGTCGTCAACAACAATGGCGACCAACTAGTTGTTAACTAATTTTTCAAATTTTATAAACCCGAAAACATTAACAGGGGTTTGAATATTAAATTATTATAACTCATACTAACATTTATCTTTTCAAAACTACAAGTCTTTCTGTCCGCGATTCCCTTGAAAACAATGTTATTGTTCACAGGTACAGAAAATGGAAAATTCTCGAATCGACTGTAGTCCCTTAATTGATGTTTTCATGGTGGTCTGAAACAAAATCTCAGACTTGAGTGTCATATTTCAGGTCATACATGAAGTCACGCATGGCTACCGCCTCACAAAATCGCATTTGCCCCTTCGGGCGGTCCGCGGGAACATTTGAAATTCCACATATTCTCCCCGTACGTCTGATTCATCTCAAACGAGGCCGAGTTTTGAATGCGAAATCGGTCATTTGAATAACCCGCCCGTATCGAGCGGCGGTTTCGTCTAAACGTGGTCGGTAAAAAGGCATAAATAATAAAATAAAAGCATTACTTCTGCTCCTTGAGTGCAGTGCCGAGCTCTTTCACAATGTTTTAGCCTGATGGGTATTAGCCTGTGACCTTCTGCTCCAGTCCCAAAAAAAAAAAAAAAAAAACTACTTTCCTAAATGCAATTATACAGCATAAACATGAATAAACATTGCTGAGTTTTTGTGTATAAAATGTCCTGTTCACGTTTAATTAGAGTGGCATAAGCACGGTGCTTGCAGAGGAAGGTTGGGGAGGGGTCTTAACTTATTTTCACTTGGATTTCACCTCCTCACATTTCTTCATTTCACATGGGCTGCGAGAGCCGGCGGCGTTCTCTTTCCTTTCTCCAGAGCAAAGTGAATGTGACTTTTCTAAGGGGGTCACAGGATGCCTGCAGGCCTGTGGGTGTTACTGGACTGTTGCCTGCTCTCAGCTTCACTGAGGGGCTTGTCATAGATTTCATCTCCACAGAAATGAGCCGGGGGGGGCTCCCGTGGCCAGGCGGCGTTGCGGAGGGCCCGTGCTGATTATTTCCCTCTGACATCGCATCCTGAGCTTTTTTTTCGCATGAATCCCAGACAAAGGCGGCCCTTCAGTGCCGTGCCAGCGCTTAAATTAGAAGCCGGATAATGGCGTTGTTGAGATCCCGCTCCCGCTATACGATCCAGTCCCTCCCTGTTATGTTCATTTCCTCACCTCTGCGATGGAATTTCGATGACACCGTTTCGCTCGCTAGTTTTAAAGTGCGTACGACAGGAGAAAAAAAGTCTTAAATACAGAGAACAAGTATTTGATACACTGCCAATGGGAAAACCCATTGGCAGTGTATCAAATACTTGTTCTCCCCATTGTAGCATTATTATGTGAAATAGAATCATATTTTGAGACGATTCGACTATACACAACAATTTAGCAAAGTGCAGATGACGAGAAATTAGTCTTTTAATCTGCCGGTTAGCCACGCCTACCATTATAGGGCTCAAGCGTCCCCAACAGGTGGATGATGTCAGCGAAGTCACCATTTCATCTTATTTAGTATGCAGCCCCTTGAGGGGGAATTATTCACAACGAGGAAAACACAACGAAGAGAGACGCAAAATGTCATTTTTTCAGTCTCTCTACTCCATTAACAGTATCCAATAACAGCCTTGTGCTAAATGGAACATGAAATAATAAAAATTAGGGCTGTCAAAATTATCGTGTTAACGGGCGGTAATTAATTTTTTAAAATAAATCACGTTAAAATATTTGACGCAATTGACGCACAAACAGATTAAAATGACAGCACAGTCATGTCCACTTGTTACTTGTGTTTTTTTTTCGCCCTCTGCTGGCGCTTGGGTGTGACTGATTTTAAGGGTTTGAGCATTGTGTAATTATTGACATCAACAATAGCGAGCTACTAGCTTATTTTTTGATTGAAAATTTTAAAAATTTTATTAAAACGAAAACATTAAGAGGGGGATTTTAATATAAAATTTTTATAACTTGTACTAACATTTATCTTTTAAGAACTACAAGTCTTTCTATCCATGGATTGCTTTAACAGAATGTTAATGCCATCTTGTTGATTTATTGTTATAATGAACAAATACAGTATTTATGTACAGTATGTTGAATGTATATATCCGTCTTGTGTCTTATTCTTCCAATCCAACAACAATTTACAGAAAATATGGCATATTTTATAGATGGTTTGAATTGTGATTAATTACGATTAATTAATTTTTAAGATGTGATTAACTCGATTAAAAATTTTAATCGTTTGACAGCCCTAATAAAAATGCATTTATTCAGGACGACATGGCAAAATTATTCCATAATTGTCAAAACTGTCGCTTCACTTTTACTGTCGCAGCTCCCGAACGATATTTTATGCCACCTACATCGGGCTTATGTCATTTCCCTACCCCGGCTTCGGAGAATATAAACAAACAAAGAGGTGTGACAGCTAGCCGACACGCTAACCCGAACCGAGTGATGTTTCAAAGTCTTCGAAGTGGAAAATCACACATAACTAGCCCGGATCATTTCACATGACGACTGGGTTGTCGATTGTCTTCGCCGATCACCAACCTGCCCGGCGGAGAGCAATTTACAGTTCGTTCCCCTGCTACTACAGACAGGAGAGCTCGGCGGGGAAGCAGCTGGACAATGACCGCCGAACAAACCGGCCGACGCCGGAGGAGCGTATAGCTGACAAATGGTCAACACGAATATGGAAAAATACCGTATTGGCCCGAATATAAGACGGTGTTTTTTGCATTGAAATAAGACTGAAAATGAGGGGGTCATCTTATATTTGCGGCCTAGACATTATACCATTCACGACGCTAGATGGTGCCAGATATCATTGAAGCGATGTTCGTCATGACAGTTCTCAGCTACTCTACCCATTCACGACGCTAGATGGCGCCGGATATCATTGAAGCGATGTTCTGTCATGACAGATCTTAGCTTATCTCAAGTTTAACCAGTTTGGAATTTTTATTGCAATGTTTTTCCTTATTACGATTTGTTTCAAGACTACAGTTACATTTAGACTTCACTTTGATGGTTAATGCAGTTATTGCAATTTTGTTGTTTTATCACAATAGATTGGTTTATTTACATTTCAAAAACCAGATGCCATTCATTTACGAATGTGATTGCACTTTAGTTTACATATTTAAATGTTCAGATATTAAGATATGAATGAGGCAAAATAACATGCTTTTTCTGTCAAATATATTTTTATAATCATTTGTTTCAGATGTACTGTAATTATTTTCTGTATAAAAATTAACTTGGTGTTCAAAAAGTCTTTTTTCAAACTTGAGTCTTGAAAAAGAGGGGGTCGTCTTATAATCAGGGCCGTCTTATATTCGGGCCAATACGGTAATGCTTTACTACACGATGAAGACGTAAACAGCGAGAGTCATACGAGAGCGGCTGCAGTTGTTGTGCAGCTAACATGTGCAGCTAATGTGTATGAGGAGAGCTTTTTACATGCCCATCCATGATCAAACGTAAGTAGTCCTTTATTTAAAGAAAGTTTGGAGTGTTTACTTTGTAATCACTGTATTCGCGGCTATTTTTAACACAAAGTTGCAATTGCTGATAGGTCGGAAAATTTGAAAGAACACCAGGCACATGAAGAGGGCAATAAGCCGAGTATAGTGCTCTTCCGGTGGGGGTGTGCGACAAGCCGCCGGTTGTCGGCCGAGGGGACAAGGAGCATGTCAGCCACAAAATGCAAGCCACCTACATATTAAAATGATCCCAGTATTTGACATAACACAAAACACAATGTTTACCCACTTCCTCGTAAGTCCAATGGTCCCACAGTAGTAGGGCTTGTTTTGACCAATATCCACCGGTATATGGGAACCTTTTGAAACCCCAAAAAGGCGCACACGCCTCTCCCTCGTACAGCAAGATTTTTCTGCAGCCATTTGGCTGGCGTGATGCGAAAAATAAACGTATTAATCCGCAAAATCAGCTGAATCCTTAGTCCTTCTCATACAACAGTACGGCTGTATAGTGAAGAGGACTCCTTCCTCCGTACACGTCACAGCGCCCTCTTCCTCAATGCAACACCGAAGCCAGAAGTCTTGTCATTTTCGTAGCACGGGACTAGAAAAATTGGATAAATAAATCGATCGCTTCTTCACACATCCAAGTGGTCCATTTCATTCAGGAGCATAAAATACCGCGTATATTATGAAATAAACATGCTTTTTCATGTCACAGACACTTTAATGCGAGGGCCAAGATCCCAGTAGTGAAAATGCCGGGTCGGGCTGCCATCCTTCCCGCTTCAAACGGTTTGGACGTCTACAGCCTTCAGTGTGGTGAATTAATTTTAGGGCATTTCACGTGATTTCCTGTTGATTTTCCGGTCTCTTCCTTATCCTTTTGGCGCATTTACAGATCACGTCCTGTTCGTCTGTTGAATTCGTGGTACTTATGGATATCGGGTCAGTTTCTGTTGATTTTGAGGCATTTCGGTGTCACTTCCTGTTAGTCAAGCACTTCCTGTTGATTTCGGGGTGTTTACAACTCACTTCCTATTGATTTTTCAGTTCGTTTTCTGTTGATTTGTGGGCCTTTCTGGGTCACTTTCCGCTTATCGGTCACTTCCTGTTGATTTCGGAGTGTATATGACTCACGTTCTATTGATTTCAGGTGTTCTTTTGATTTGGGGGCATTTCTGGGTCACTTCCTGCTAATCGGTCACTTCCTGTTGAAGGAGATGGTACCATTTCTTGTAGGCACTGTCTAACTGTTTGCATTACTCTAACACACGTAATATAATCAATCAGGGAATAGTATCATTTCTTATATTTACTTTAGGACTGTTTGTATTACTCTAACACAACTAATATAAAATAAATAGGACTTACACCATAGTTTAATGAAAAGAAGCTGAATAGAGGGCATAAAAGATACACAACGCCATCTTATCACAGGAGTCCAACGCGTCATGAGCAAGATTGACGCACCAACTCTTGCAATCAGTTCTCCCGGGCACTCCAGGACAAAGAGCAGGGCGCTCTGTCCTAAAACAAGTAGCATCGGAGAAGACCCTCGCCCAACCAGGATAACAAGATGATAGCGCGGGCACCTTGGACGTCAAGACCTGCGTCTGTCGCCATGGCAACCACGACCCAGCCACGAAGGATGACGCACAAACCTGACAACCCAAACCTGCCACAGAGGGATGATCCCAAGACAACACCCAGCCACGCCTTCGGCCCGGCCCACTCCACCGCAGCGTTCAAAAAGGACTGAACAATTAGATAACAACGTTGCTGCTCGGGAACATTTCTATGTAGCCTTGTTTTGCTGACGCTGGATCCAGCATTGTCTCTCCGTCGTCTGTTTTTGCCTTGTTTTTGACCAGTGTCGAAGTATAAATTGTCAACCTGTTTATAGTGAGCCTTCTTCAAACTTTTGGAACATGGAGTCAGTACAAAGGGTTAACACCAGAATGAACGCGTGGAATTTTGGCCCCTTCCGGCCGACTTGCGGGAGCGGTGCCAGCAGAACACCATTCTGTTCAGCTGTCGCTGTTTCCGCGGCTTGGCTGGGAGGCCGAATTCCTTTACTGTTGAATTAAGGGAATATCTGGGTAACTCCTAATTGATTTCGAGTCACTTTCTGTTGATTTTGGAGCCTTTACGGGTCACTTCCGGTTCACTGTTGATTTTAGGGCATATCTGGGTCACTTCCTACTCATTTCGGGCCGTTTTCTGCTGATTTTGGGGCATTTCTGGGCCTCTTCCTGTTCATTTATCGCTTCCTGTTGATTTCGGGGTTTTTACGAGTCACATCATGTTGATTTTGGGTCACTTTCTTTTGGTTTTAGGGCATTTCCCGTTCATTTCCTATTCACCTGCCACTTCCTGTTGATTTAAGGGAATATCTGGGGAACTCGCTATAGATTTTGGGTCACTTTTTGTTGATTTTGGAGTATTTACAGAGTATTTGGGTGACTGAAAAGGAAGTGACGCAAGAATGTCACCAAATGATTAGGATGTGACTCAAAATGAACAGGACGTAACTTGTAAATGCCCAAAAAGAAACAGGAAGTGGGCTTTAAATGCCCACAAAGACTTCCTTTTGGGGCATTTACAAGTCATTTCCTGTTCATCGGTCACTTCCTGTTGATTTCGGGGTACGTGGGAGTCACTTCCCATTGATTTCTGCTCACTTCCTGTACATTTTAGGGTCATTTTCTGTTGATTTTGGGGTATTTCAAAATTACTTCCTATTCACTGGTCACTTCCTGTTTATTTTTAGGAGGATACTTGGGTAACTTCAAATTGATTTCGGGTCACTTTCTATTGATTACTGAACAGGAAGACTCAAATGGATTAGACGTCTACGGCCGTCAGTGGCAGCCAATGCCAGGGAATGAGTTCATTTTGCGGCATTTGACATCGTACCCTTTTTTTTTTTTTAATTTATCATTTCACGTCATTAACTGTTGAAAATTTCCTTTTCCTTCTGGGGCATTTACGAGTCACTTCCTGCTGATTTTTGGGTTACTGAAAAGGAAGTAACTCAAATGTGCGGGTTTCAGTGCCATTGACGACGCTAGACGTCCAATCAAGTGAAAATGAATTGGATGTCTAGCGCCATCAATGGCAACCAGCGAGCTAACCAGGGTCCCCCCAGGATTGATAAATCTAAATTCAAGACTTTTAAGACCTTTTTTAATGCCATTTCAACTGAAAATTAATACTTTTCTCGCACCCATTATTTAGATAATATTGAATCATATTAAAAAAATAAAGCACTGAATATCAAATTTAACCTCAATTACTAAGTGTGTTTGACAAAAGAATGCACATTTATTAAAATTTTCCCCCCAGGATAAAATGGATTTTACACTATTTTTGTAAAGCAACTTCAGAAATTACATTTGCAATACAACAGGTTTCCCTTTTAAGAGGACCTAGTCAAGGTGGTAGGTAGGTGATTGTCAAGTTGGCCACCTTAACTGTAATGTGCTTGCAATTGGCAGTGAAAGTTTATAAAACAGCCACTAAATGGCAGTAGTTTACCATCAATTACCACAAAATAAAAAAGCTACACATGACCATTTCCCTTGGTAATTGTTTTTTTCTAATCACATTACAAGAAGTATACAAAACACATGTTAATCCTTTGTTAGCTATTGAAGACATTTCTTTTAATCAGATAGAGAAAATCCATACTCTTATTTAATCAAGAAAAACATTTAAATATACCAGGTGTTTTACTATCACCTACATTATAATTTGCCTATCACCATGCCATGTTAGTCAGATCAACGTTACCCCGAACTCGTTCCAATAATAGACAGTGTCAACCGTGTTGTGTATCTGAGAGTGATGGTGAATCTACGACTCCAGTTTATCCATGCTAAGGCTAGTGCACCTGCCAATACCCCATTGAACATGGCTAACTCTTGAGTTAAAATTGCGAAATTAACATTCATTCGAAAGGCAAACCGTGTAGAAATACATTATTGCATCTAACACATTTTAATTGGAGAAATTGGCAACTTACTTTGAAATGTTAAGCAGGTCCACTGCCTTCGCATGACCCATAAACTGCGACCCAAAGTATCTGGATGCGACTTGGTCGCCGATCCGATACCTCACATGCTGGTCCAACTGTTTGGACTTGGTTGTCTTGTTGAGGCTTTCGTTGAACATAACAATTAAGGCATCTGAGCAATTCCTTGCGTTAGCACACAGTACTGTGCGATTGCATGCTGTTGTGATGTTGATGCTAATGATGCTAACGGCGCGCACGCACAAGGTACAGTGCATCGTAAAAATTCTACGCGTCATCTTCGTTATGGATTTAAAAAAAAAAAAAAAAAAAAAAAACGTCACGGATATAATTTAGTTTGCACTGAGATGTTCTTGAAAATTAAAACCACGGTGAAAAAATTCCAGACTTACGACACCTAATTTAATACTCTTAATACCTTTAATAATGGAAAACTAAATTCAATGCTTTTTTAATACTTTTAATAACCCGCGGGTACCCTGCTAACGTAAACACGATTCAAGTGGAAGATTTTGGTATGCCGTGCTGCCTCAAAATGAACAGAAAGTGACCGAAAATCAAGAGGAAATTACCAGAAAGGGCCCTAAATTAACTCCCTGCCTGGCATTGGCTGCCACTGACAGCCATAGACGACCAATCCGGTTAAGGTGGAAGGTTGGCAGAGAATAATTTACTGCCATCCCTCCCACTTCAAACTGATTGGATGTCTATTGTGAATTTAGGAGCATTTCAGGCCATTTGCTATTGATTTTCAGTCACTTCCTGTTGATTTTGGGGCATTTTTGGGTCACTTCCTGTTGATTTCGGGTTACTGAAAAGGACATGACGCAAGAATGTCCCCAAATGAATTGGAAGTGACTGAAAAACAACAGGAAGCAACCATTAAATGAACTTAAAGTGACCTGTAAATGCCCAGAAAATACTGGCTGTGAATGCTCTGGTTTCCGTGCCATTGACAGCGCAAGGTGTCCAATCCAGTCAAAAGGAATTGGACGTTTAGCGCCGTCAATAGCAACTAGTGAGCTAACCTAGACACTATTCTAATGGAAGATTTTTCTCGTTTATTCCCATCAATGTACAATCAGTTTCCAACTTTGAAATTTCCAGAATTTTGTGTATTTGTGTATTAATTACACAGATTACACAGTGGTTCTGGGTTTCATTTACTAGCATTTGAGCTCAGTAACAGCATGTCTGGCGTGTTCACAGCATCCGTTCAAATTGCTTTAATTTCATCCCTAAACAACTCACAGCTCCTAGGGGCACAATATAAGCATGACATGTAGTGGTTGCTATGATATGCGATAACGTGTTAATTCCTTGTCACATTTCTTTCTTTGGCGTTTTGTTGTTTCTGAGGCAAATGCCGAGAGTACTCGTGTACTTATGTACTCTCAATTTAGGATTGAAAACTGGTTACCTCAGTCCCTGATGGCGTGGCCCCCGGCGAGTCCACTTTGCGTTTTTTGCGGGGTCCAATTGCCGCTAGCGCCGTGAGGTTAGCGTCCCGTTGCCTCATCTGGGCAAGTTCCTGTTGCTGCATCTAGACATGAAAACAAACAATAACACATTAATCAATCAATTAAGTGCATGTCTACTGTAAGGGAGATAGTCTCAAAAGAAAAATCCAGAAATCACAATGTATGATTTTATAACGATTTATTTGTGTGTTACAGCTGCAAATAAGCATTTGAACACCTGAGAAAATTAATGTTAATATTTGGTACAGTAGCCTTTGTTTGCAATGACAGAGGTCAAACGTTTCCTGTAGTTTTTCACCAGGTTTGCACACACTGCAGGGGGGATCATGCCCCACCCATCAGTCAGGTTTCTGGGCTGTCGCTGAGAAACACAGTTTGAGATCCCTCCAAAGGTTTTCTATTGGGTTTAGGTCTGGAGACCGGCTAGGCCATGCTAGAACCTTGTTATGCTGGTAACACTTTACAATAAGGGTCCCTTAATTAACATTAGTTAATGCATTTTTAAACAATAACTAATGTTTAAGTAACATAACAACAATTAATATAATTGCTTATCTAACATTTATTAATATATCAATTAACATGAGTTAATGCATTAGCTAATGCATTGGTTAATGCATAACCAGACAGTAACTAATGGTTTGGTAAAATTCAAAATTTATATAGGCCTATATAGAGTTAGGGTTAGGGTTTGTTAACTTAGCATTTATAATTTCTTAGTTAAGGGACACATGTGATACACTTTACAATAAGGGTCCAAAAAGCATTCAGTAATGGTTAATAAAGGTTAAGAGGGGGGAACTTAAGCATTTCTAATTTCTTAGTTAAGGGATACGTGCGCTGCACTTTACAATAAGCGTCCCAAAAACATTCATTAATGGTTATTTAAGGTTACGTAATGCTTATGAGGTATGTTCACGTGAAATAATACCACACTTAACTGATTTTAAGTGATGTGTGTTATCCAGCATAATCACATTTTTAGGTCAGAATTTTTTTTTTTTTTTTTTTGAGTGAAAGCAGTGAATTTGTTTTTTTTCTAGTCACATCTGAGATGCAATTGTTGGCTGTTTTCAACAATGTACATCTAAGATGAAGATATTGAATGTCTAAAAATGGTTCAATGTTAGGTGAAATGTCTTGTTTTCTCATGCATATTTGTAATTGCTTTTTACCTAAAAAAATATGTGTTCTATCCGATTTCTTGAGTACCGTATTTTTCGGACTATAAGTCGCAGTTTTTTTTCATAGTTTGGCTGGATGTGCGACTTATACTCTGGAGCAACTCATGTGAAATTATTAACACATTATTATATCATTTCATACGTTATTTTGCTGTTTTGGAGTGACACTGATGGTTTGGTAAACTTGTTAGCATGTTCTTTATGCTACAGTTATCTGAATAACTCTTAATAGCTACGTTACGTTAACATACCGGCCACGTTCGCATTTAGTTGTTCATGTATCATGTAACATTATCATTCTGTACACTTATACAGCACAGGGTTTCCCTTAGGATTTTTTTAAGCTGAGGTGGTGGGCTGCATCGGAGTCAGATAGCATCACTATGTAGTGACACGGCGAAAAAAAAAATTCCCCACGTTTTTGCCCCCCATGAAGAACCATAGCAAAGATGTATTTGAAATATTTCATTGAAGCTAATGTTGTAGGTATCAGCTACGGTACATGTACGTAAAATGCGTAGCCGATTACAGCTACGTTACCCTATGTAATAATACTTTTTTTCTCGTAGCAATAGTACGACTTACATCTTGTAGTGACCCAGGGGTCGGCAACCCAAAATGTTGAGAGCCGTATTTGACCAAAAAAGACAAACTGACAAAGTATATCTGACACCGCAAAAAAATTTGCCTTGTATAAGCCTTATAAAGTAAGCAACGCCGGCTGTATGTATCGATATTAGCCTACTATCAAAATGACTAAGTTGGCTTCAAATACATAATTAGCCTTCATGATTAATGTTTATTTTCCCAGCAATGGATCCAATAAAGATTGTCACACCACTTGACTACTCTGTTGTACGATGCCACCTGAAGTTTAACTTACAGTGCCCTCCATAATTATTGGCACCCCTGGTTAAGATGTGTTTTTTAGCTTCCAATATTTTTTTTTCTATTCAAATAATATGGGACTTTAATGGAAAAAAAGAGAAAAATCTAACCTTCAATACAAGGGCATTTATTCAGTGGGGAAAAAATCCCACTTATTTGACATCAAATAATGTGTGTCACAATTATTAGCACCCCTGGTGTTAATACTTTGTACAACCCCCTTTTGCCAACAAAACAAGGTCTGGGGACTGAGATGGCCATGGGAGGAGCTTGATTTTGTGTCTGGTGAACCATTTCTGTGTAGATTTGGCCATATGTTTAGGGTCATTGTCTTGCTGAAAGACCCAGTGACGACCCATCTTCAGCTTTCGGGCAGAGGGCAACAGATTTTGATTTAAAATGTCCTGATATTTCAAAGCATTCATGATGGCATGCACCCTAACAAGGTTCCCAGGGCCTTTGGAAGTGAAACAGCCCCACAGCATCACTGACCCACCCCCATACTTCACAGCGGGTATGAGGTGCTTTTCAGCATGCGCATCTTTCGTGGCACGCCAGACCCACTTAGAGTGTTTATTGCCAAAAAGATTAAGCTTTTTGGCAACAAACACTAACGCCAGACCCACTTAGAGTGTTTGTTGCCAAAAAGATAATAACATAATAATTACAGACATTGCAATACACAATGAATAAGTTGCCGCTGAACCCTTCACACTAGGCTGCTGCTAGTTTGAAACGGCCTTAAAATTTTTAAAATAATAATTTATTTAAAAAAAAAAAAAAAAAACATCTCATTGCAAGGCGTGGCGGCTTTTATTTTTGTGTGGCGTGCCGCCACAATATCTTGTATGTAAGGGAAACCCTGCAGCATGTTGTTCTCTATTGTATTTTTATTTTAAATTGCCTTTCAAGGTGACATATCTTTTCTATGTGTTGGATTTTATCAAGTAAATTTCCCCCAAAATTGCGACTTATACTCCGAAGCGACTTATATGTTTTTTTCCTCTTCGTTGGGCATTTTATGGCTTGTGCGACTTGTACTCAGGTGGGCGATATAGTCCGAAAAACACGGTAATCGATGGAATTTCCAGTAGAATACTCGATTGCTAAAATATTCGATAGCTGCAGCCCTAATCACGATATCGATATATTGCCACACCCCTAATTGTTACCCAGCTTCTCTATTCCCAGCATGTTTTTTTATTATAGGCCTGCAGTAGTATTGGTCAAATGTTGGCCTTTTGCAAGTGGAATTTTGGCAGATATATTTTTTTTGTGTGGGTGTAGGTTGTTACTCTTGTTCCGGACAAGGCCGGATGCATTGTTTCTCCGTTTAAAAGGCAAAACCTGATTCTATTATTGACCCGAACAAGACTGTAATCTCAAATCAGGTTGCTGTTACTACATTTTGGAAACTCTCAATTGTGTTGCATTGCAGTTTTGAACATTATTCTATTCTATTCATTTTTTTGGGGTGTTTCTGTGTGTGATTTCTGCCGGTTTTCACCGCCACTGCCCTGACGTTGTGTTGTCAGTGCGTTTGAATTTCTCAACAGTTCCGCTGTGCTAAATGTGAAGTGGCAACACCCTAAAGGCCAAACCTCGCCAGCGGGCTTCCAGAGGAAAAATATCACAGGCAACTGCATGCACATTTTAGATTCCACTTTGTACACCAAAGCAACCTTTTCCACGGACCCCGCATCTGAAAGTAAATTCACGCCACACCCCCTCCCGATCGGATCAGACGATGCGTACAAATAGCGGTGCCCGGCTAAACACATGCTGGGAGATAACATAAAAGAACATGAGAGACATGAAAGCGCACATTGATTGTCCCTGTTCGCCTCAGCCCCAGCGGGCAGGCACACAGGCAGCCTGGTGGGTACGCCCCCCCTCTAGTGCTGTGGCCAAGTTAGATACAAGAGGCACGTGTGTGTTTGCATGCTACACCCCCCTGTGCCACCGCCCCGGGCCCTCACACATCCAACCAATAGAAAGGGCGGCTTTTAGCCACACTGGGCTCCCCGTCAGGCCCGAGGCTAGACGTGACATTACTTTGGGCAGTGCCTCCCCCACCCCTTCCACGAAAAACCTCCCCGAGTTAAAACCGGACCCGCCCCCTCGCACATGCGTGCAAACGTGCACTCGTGTAGCCAATGGCAGGTCTGTAACGGCGGCTCCATTTTGGCGTGTTCCAGTACGTTTTGGGGAAATTCAGCCCCAGAAGGCAGTTTTAGCCACATTACATTCAGTAGGAGTGTCTGTCATGAGTCGACCCGCAAAAATGCCTCAAGGTGTCTGCCATTTTGGTTTGAAAGGAGTCATTTTAGACAGTTTGGCTATTTATAGCTGAGTTTCCTCTAATTAAGAAAGCAAATTACCATATTTTTTGGATTACAAATTTTTGTCATAGTTGAGGTTTTATTTCCCGCTCTAGGTGGGTGCTATATAAAGGCGTGTGAAATTTCAGATTCTTAGATTATTCGCAATTCGGCTTTGGAAGATTCCAGAACGATTCACAAATATCCATATGTAACCAGTGTGTCAGCGCCGCACCGTGTTCCACTCCCACCTCTGACTAAGCTGGGACGCGAACCCGCACGGCACGACGCCTCCACTTGGCAGGTAAGGACGCTAACCACTGCGCCATAAAGCGCAAGCCAACTGCACATCCGCCGACGTCCCTACATGGAGGACTCGGCAGGGAGGTTTCGACGCTTCACAACGGACCTGCGTGTACCCGTTACACTCACCCCCGAAACCTCCGCTGCCGATCCGGGTCACGGCACCATTGTAACCGGTGTGTAAGCGCCGCCCCGCGTTCCGCTCCCACCTATGGCTCGGCTGGGACGCAGACCCACGCGCCACGATGCTTCCACTCGGCAGGTAGGGATGCTAAACACTGCGCCATGAAGCTCAAGCACACGGCACAGCCGCCAGCGTCCCTACATGAAGGAATCGACAGAACTAAAACACAGTCAGCGCGGTCTTTGGGACGCAATGAGGAACGGACCGCCGAGGGTACACACCCACAACTCATGCCACTAGATACAAAATAGCAACAAGCATGGCTGACCTAACCAACCAACCTCTCCGTGATCTCAGACCAGCTCACATCAATTTAAAAGCAGATGTGTGGAGTTATTTTGGATTCGAGTAGAAAATTTTCTTCCAGAAAATAGGGGATTTCAAAGAATGTTGAAAGCAATAGACCCGAGGTACGTCATCCCTTTCCGATGACGTTTCACTGACACGGCAGTCCCGGTGTTCCACAAAATTTTGCACCCTTATAATATATTGCACCCAAAGCTGTTAAGGCGGTGAATACGCCCTCTTTTACATTCAGTTGGACCCTCAATGTTATCGAAAGGTGCTAAATAAACAAGTTACATTGTAAACATACATGTTCAACGCGAATATGGCGTAAATTAATGCTTAACAACACGGCGAAGACGTAAACAGTGAGAGAGTGGCGTGCAGTTGTTGTGTGCCGCTAACATGGCAGGATGTGTCTGAGGAGAACTTTTCTACATGTCCGTCCATGATCAAACGTAAGTAAAATTTCCTTTATCAAAAGAAAGTTTGCAGTGTTTACTTTGTAGCAGCTGTATTCGCGGCCATTTTTAACCCATTTGCTCCCAAAAACGTATAAATACGTTCTATTTTTAATTGTTTCAGTGTCCAAAAAACGTATTTATACGTCTTTTACGTTATTTTCACAAGAGACATCTCTAGTTTCTGATGCAAGTTTGCTCCAAAGCACAAGGCTCAAAACCCATTTAGTAGCGCATTTGGTAAGAACTCATATCTGACCATGAAAGGAAATGAATGAAGAGATATAGTCAGGAAACGGAAGTTGGAAGAAGTAAGAAGCGTGAGAAAAATGTGGAGACCGATGTAAAACACAAGGCACATGCCCCACACAAGTTCCCTAGGTGAATTCTGTTATGAGGTAGTGGTCACTACAAAAGAAAGATTTAAAAAAAAAAAATATCTAGATGAGACAGACAGGCGGTGATGAGGGAAAAATTTACCCCGTCTGATACAGCCGCGGCCACAACAGCGTAATCTCTCAGTTCAATAGTTTAGTTATGTGTAAATAAATTGTTACTTTGCTATCAAAAGCTCTATTTGTCTTGTTGTTTATGTTATTTTGTAGAAGGAAAACATTATTCAGATGTTTGGGATGTCACAAAAGCAAAAAATAACTGCGTTAAAGTTATGTTTGAAATGTATGCTTCTACAAAAAGCTCAATTTCTCAGTTTTTTCATCAGAAATTGGGAAATTGCTCAAACTAAGCTATTTTCTATTGCTGATTTCTAAAGAATGGAAAACATATGAACTAACTTTTTTTCCTGCTGAAAGAAGAGAGTCTAATCTTTCTTTTGGTGGGTTCCATGTTTATATAGCAACAGAACAGAATTTTCTGTGGGCCTTGCAAAATCAGTCAAAATCCAGTAAAATGGCCGGAGTGAACTGGGTTGCTCTGGTGAAAATGGCTGGGAGTGAATGAGTTAACATCCGCGGAACAGCAAACTTGCAATTTCTGATGGGGTGCAAAATTTGACAGAACACCGGCTCTCTACAAGCAGACGAAAGTAGAAATGTCATTGCTGTCGAATGTAGACAGAGTCGCCATTACGTGTGATGCATGGACATCTGTTGCCCCCGAATTGTTTGTTAAAGTAACTGCCTATTTCATAACCAATGAGTAGGAGCTGAAAGCACACGAGCTTAAAAAATGAGCAATGAACAAGGTTGCTAATATGGTTGAGCTGCTCAGCGGCGATGTAATATTGTTGAGGTTCAGATGCAAAAGGACTTTTTTTTTTTTTTTTTTTGGAGCCATTTGTATTGAAGTAGTACTACACATTGTCATCTATACCTGAGCTAACTTTTAATTGGATTAAAAAAATATTTCTGCAAAATGCTATGATTTATTCTGAACCTTGAATGTAGTTTACAGCTGCTGATACTGAATGGGGACATGACTATTTTATTTACTGTTTTGAACTGTTAACTGGATATTGAAATGGTAGTTTATTTAAGCCTGAGAGGAATTTTGGATTGTTTTTGTAACTAATGTACGAAACATTAAAAGTCGCTAATAGCTGGAGTAGTCAATAGGTGGAGGTGGGGGTGTGTGAATCAATAATCGATTTATAATCGAATCGTAGCCTCTGAATCGTAATCATATCGTGAGGTGCCCCAAGATTCTCACCTCTAGTCCTATATAGTGCTGCAACGATTAATCAACTAACTCGAGTAATTCGATTAGATGAAAGCTTTGAATCAAATTTTGCTGCTTTGAGTACTCATTTAGCGTGCCATTGTAATGGTTTGTTTTGAAAGTGTTTGCATTTAGTTTTATTGATTTGGGTGGATACACTGCCCTCTAGTTGTAACAGTGAATATGACACAACTCATTTAACATGGCTGAATGCAGCTGCTCCCTGTTAAGACCAACATAAGGTAAGTTTTTGTTTGAGTTAGTTTTTTTTAATGCATTCTTGATTTAGTTTACATGTAAATTTAGCAGCTTTTTTTTTTGTGGGAAGATGAGTTTGAACGATTTGTTAAGGGCAACAACAACAAAAAACGTTAGCATTGTATAGCATTTAAGCTAGCAGACTTTTGCTATGCAAGTTAGTCAACCGTTCTTTTGTTGTACTTAGATCCCCGTTTGTTTTATTTATACTATATGAGGCAACTCTCAAGCATTTTAATTTATATTTCAATGAAAGTGCGACTCTGCATAGTTTGAAGAAACAATCAGGAATTCTATTTTGCATTCACATTTAATGGTCTTTTGAAAGTACAATCTTGGCAAGTCTTTGTTTTACATCTCCTAAATTTATTCTGCAACATCTGTTTACTCGATTATTTGAACTAACTAGTTGATATATCAATGGGCTACTAGAATTATTGATAGCTGCAGCCTTAGTCCTATGCGTGGTGGAATGTAATGAAGTAAAAGTAGTTTGTTACTGTAATGAAGTGTTTTTTGTGTATTTGTACTTAAGTAAAAATATGAAGTGGTAATTTTACTTTACTACATTTTAGAGCACGTATCTGTACTTTTACGCCACGGCTTTTTAAATTGTCAGCTGCTTTACAAGCTACTTTTGGTTTTTTTCTCATTGTCTCAAGCATGATATTTTGCCCGGACTACTTTTAATGGGTCACAACGAGCTGAAGTCACGTGCGAACGGGTAGACGACAGAGGCGGCGGATATATTTGATTTCAACCCTGCAAGAAAATAGAGGTAACGACGAAGAAGACAATGAAAGTGGAGAGAAAGGCACCAAGAAAAAGCAGAAAATTTCAAAACTGTGGAAGCATTTCAAGCTGGACACCAAGGCAAACACTGTTTTATGTATTCGCTGTAAGACAGCGATTGCATTACACTACAGCACATCTTTAATGCTGCATCTCCACCAAAGGTACCCAGTTTACTCCAAGAGCGGAGGAGCAATACTCGGGACAAGATAAAATTAAGTTAACGTAGCGCTAATAAATTAGATTCACATTACTGTACCTTGCTAACGTAACGTTAGCCCTGCCGAGGCCTAGGTTTCTATTAATTATACTACTGTTGATGCGTGGCTAACATGTCTTTCATACAGGCTTTATTTGATCTGTAAAAACAGCGCTGTAGACGGGTGTAGGTTTGGTCTCAATATTGGTAGGGACGATATAACCTGCATGTACACTTTTTGCTGGGGACGGGACATTAATAAAACCAGACTGATTGGGTGAACAGGGGTCTGGGCTACATTTCTCACCCATGTGAACCTAATTTTGAAAACTTCCAGAGTGGATTTTATTAGCAAATTTGTGGGAGGAAACCGGAGTTCCCGGGCAAGGGGAGAACATGCAAACTCCACACAGGAAGGCCAAAGCCCAGGATTGAACCCTTGATCTCAGAACTGTGAGGCGGACATGGTAACCACTTAGCCACCGTGCCGCTTAAACTACAATATTTGAACACAAACTATATTACATACACAAAACCTGTTCATCACCCCAACTATCCAGGAATGCAAAAAATATATATAAAAAACATTTGTCTTTATACCACTTAAAATTGTCTAAATAAATTATGACAAAAAAACTTTTTGTTCAGGGAATAACAAAAATGAATCAAAATGGAGCTTTCCTTCAGGTAAAACACTACTGTTTTTGTCCACAAGCACAGCCAAACTCAACAAAAAATGAAAGATCCTTTGGGCTGCTTTTAGACCACATAAATAAAATAAAAATGAGAACTGGGGAGAAGGGGATAAACCTTGATTGACGACATTTCTTACAGTTTAATTAACATTAACAGTAGAAAACATCCAGAAGGATATTTCTCTCAAAGCAGCTTCCTCCTCGAGTTCAAGAAATTTGCAGATTAATGTTATGCTAACTCTGATGCAGGTCCCACTTTCATTAGCAAAATTTGTGGTGTGTTCCCCACATCCACAACATTGACATTTTTAACATTACTTCCAGGTTCTACTGCTGCCGGGAAAAAATTCTAATATCCCTCTTATTCGAAGGGGGCAGAGAATGAGTGTGTGTAGGGATGGGGGTGGGGGAACAAGTCATCAGCCAATCAAACGTGCGTTTGAGGGAAGAAAATGAACTGGCACATTCTGCAAGTGAAAAGGGGTCAACCTAAGTCAGAACATGAAGAACTGTACTGTCAATTCTATCCTAACAACATATGGAAACTAGACAATCTAAAATACCTATATAACTGAACTCATTATATAATGCAAATAAGGTTTCTTAAAAGTTGGTGGGGACAATTTGAGCATCCTGAAAAGTTGCTAGTGTTATGTCCGTACCATCCCTATGAAAACCTACGCCTTTGGCTGTAGAGTGATGAGGGTGTAAAATAAAAATATAATAAATAGGGCTGTCAAACGATTAAAATTTTTAATCGAGTTAATTACAGCTTAAAAATTAATTAATCGTAATTAATCGCAATCAAACCATCTATAAAATATGCCATATTTTTCTGTAAATTATTGTTGGAATGGAAAGATGAGACACAAGATGGATATATACATTCAACATACGGTACATAAGTACTGTTTTTGTTTATTATAACAATAAATTAACAAGATGGCATTAACATTATTAACATTCTGTTAAAGCGATCCATGGATAGAAAGACTTGTAGTTCTTAAAAGATAAATGTTAGTACAAGTTATAGAAATTTTATATTAAAACCCCTCTTAATGATTTCGTTTTAATAAAATTTGTAAAAATTTTAATCAAAAAATAAACTAGTAGCCCGCCATTGTTGATGTCAAGAATTACATAATGCTCATGGGTGCTTAAGCCCATAAAATCAGTCGCACCCAAGCGCCAGCAGAGGGCGACACAACTCCAAAAAACACAAGTAACAAGTTGGCATTGCACTGTGCTGTCATTTTAATCTGTTTGAGCGTTAATTGCGTCAAATATTTTAACGTGATTAACTTAAAAAATTAATTACCGCCCGTTAACACGATAATTTTGACAGCCCTAATGATAACGCTAACTGTCAATTTTAGCTAAGTAGTAATTGATGGAAGTAGCACCTAATGTGCTTCAATACAGTGGCACAGTACAATGGTAATGTGAAATCCATTTATTTTGAACACTGCAAAAACTCAAAATCTTATCAGGACTTAAAATTTTGACTAACTTAAAACTTAAGTAGAACTTAAAAATAGCTTGACACAAATGGAAAGTCAATTGAAACACGTGGGAAAAACACCTAACTTTTAAGTGATGTGTTATCAAGTGTAATTATATTTTTAGGTAAGAAATAAGGATTTTTGTTATAAGATTTTAAGTTTTTTGAGTGAAAGCAGCGAATTTGTTGTTCTTTTTTCTAGTCACATCTGAGATGCAATTGTTGGCCGTTTTTCAGCAATGTACATGTAAAATAAAGACATTGATTGTCTAAAAATGGTTCAATATTAGGTGAATCGTCTTCTTTTCTGATGTATATTTATAATTGCTCTTCACCCAAAGAAAAAAAAGGGAATTTTTTTTTTAATCCAATTACTAGTAGGTAGGGGTGTAACGGTACACCAAAATCTCGGTTCGGTACGTACCTCGGTTTTGAGGTCACGGTTCGGTTCATTTTCGGTACAGTAAGAAAACAAAATGCAAAATATAAATGTGCTAGTTGTTTATTACACACTTTTGTGCTTTCAACAATAGGAACATTAGTCTATACAAAGCTAGAATTCTGCTCAATAATAGAAAATACAATATTCTGAAATGTAGATATTTTGAAAAACAAAATAAAAAAATAACTTTGGCTAAGACTTTTTCTTTAAAATAAATATCTGATGTGCAAAGTTGAACAGTTGCAACACTGAAGTGAAGAGTTGTTCCATCTATATTCTTTTTTGAGTTCCCCACCCAGAGGGCCAACCATCTTCCATGTTAACATATAACCGTTACCCACGCTGCTCACTGCACTTCTACTGTGTGTGGTGCGACGGCCCTGGCCGTTTAATTGTTATCTTTTTTGAGACTGTCAGTCATCTGATCGCCGCGTCCGCCAGCTGGCTGCCTCCCCTCCCAACGTGGCGTACTCTGATTGACGCCGGACGGGCTGACGACGTCACCGCCGCTGACGGGCCACCCGAACTAGCCGCTGTCTGACATGTATCCATTATGCAGCGCTTTGTTTACATTTGCGGCAATAACGACACTTGCTTGACAGCAGCTAATCCGATACACGGTAATACGGCTCTGGGTAATACTATTAGGCCGTTGTTTGAGCATGCATACCCGCGTGTGTGTTGTATTGTGCCTGAGTCTTGTTAACCAAATAAAGGCAGCGTTAACAAAAGTCATCTGACCGCTCGTCATTTTACAGTCAACACTCCGAGTTCGCAACTACGCATTTGACAGCATACGTGCCGCGTACCTCCTTGCTCGCTGTTTGCTCGCTATTCATTCACCTGTGCATTTGATCGCTATTTTGTTACACTCCCGCTTTTTCAGTGAGGTCTTTTGTGTTCATTCGTTATTGGATCGTTTTTGTTCACCGCTGTAAATAAGATCACCGCAGCAGTAGAGGTAAACTGCCGTTTTCGTTCAACCCGTTTTGTTTAGTGTAGAAGCCAGGTTAGTGCCAGTGGCTGTATTGTTTTTTTCTTTTTTACGATCAGGGTTTACTTAGCGGGTGGGGTTCAAGCGTAGTTTCATTTTGTTTGTTGTTTTGGCCTGGGCTAACGCTTAAGCCAGCTTCTTCCGCATTTTGTATATTTTGTTCATTGCGAGTTCGACTTGTGTGATTAAATTTGTGTCCACTTGCAACTCGTGTGCGTGTCTCGTTTTATGTTACGCCCTTAGGAGCCATCCGTGGGACGTAACAGTGGGATTATGGGAAGCATGAGCGGGCATTCCGCGCTTGCGTTAAATGGGTCAAATATTTTAACGTGATTAATTAAAAAAAAAAAAAAATTACAGCCCGTTACCACGTTAAATTTGACAGCATTTTCACATTTCGTCAGACACTCGTTCGGTGCGGCCCCGCACCGAACCGAGGACCCCGAACCGAAACGGTTCAATACAAATACATGTACCGTTACACCCTTACTAGTAGGGGTGCACGATATCCAGTTTTTGAAACCGATATCGATAACTTCCTGCTCCTCAAGGCCGATACCGATACGATAATCGATAATATATACATATATATAATTTTTTAATGTATATCAATCAGTGAATATCATTGACGATGTGTCCTCTGAACAATGAGCACTGATCTAAAACAAACATAAACCCAACGGGTATTGTGTTTTGTCAGCAGATAAAACATTTGAAACATTTATAGAACAGCAAGCCTATCAATAACCAAAAGGCCTCTCAATAACCCTTAAACATAACATTGTAAAATACAAACATTTGCTAATTGCCATAATAAGGTTTATAACTCAGTGAAGGAAAAATACAGCCTCTAGAACAGTAACAAGCCTTTGCATACTTGCAAAACAGGAGTGGAAACAAACGCACACATCCCAATCCGGTACCAAAAATATTATTAATAGGCCCGATAACATATATTGTTATTCGATTTATTGAGATGTCATAATTCCTATTATCGGACCGATAATTATCGGACCGATAATTATCGTGCACCTGTAATTACTAGATTAATTGATGGAATTTTCAGTAGAATACTCAATTACTAAAATATTCGATAGCTCAGCCCTAGTTCGAAATAGTTGGAAACTTTGATTTATTTATTTTTGGAGTAAAATTTGCGTTGCCATTGCCGTCTATCAAACTAAAGAAATTCGTCAAGCGTCCCCCAAAACCTTACAAAGAGAAAGCCACATCCCTCTAGTAACTTGGCTGTGAATTATAGAGCAACGCGTTCCCTTGACGCACAATTTCGAATGCTCAATGCTGTCAACGGAACACAGAAGCATAAATCCGCTCAATCAAATCAACACCGAGGCATCGTTTGAGATTTGGTATCCTCCATAAAATAGACCACGAAGACACTGGAAGTCTGCCATTTTGTTATGAAACTGGTCAATTTGCATATTTTCAGGATTTTATCTTGCCAAATTGAACACTTTTGGGGGGAAAATTAAGATGAATTTATAAGAATTTATAACATTTTCTCAAAATGTTAGCAAATCTAACAGACTATATGTAACGCGTTCCTACCCACATCTGTTTATACCTATGGATGGATGGATGCTCAAAAAGACTTACAGACTTACAAAAATCATGATAACTTCGTTCATGAAAACATATGTGATATTGCATTTAGCATGTGCAGAAACAAAACTAAACATGTCAATAATTCTTTCTCAAAGCAAGTTTGTATGAAAACATGTTTAAAGTAATCTAATCCTCCCCCCAAAATCTCTGCGGGCTTGACCTTAAAGAATCCTAAAGCAAAATTGGAGAGCCAAAGAGCGTGAGTGAGAGCTATCTTACTGATGGCACCAGGATGCCGGCATCCCAGCCTGGCAGTTGGCACCAGGCATGTGCTCCCAGCGCCCACAGCAACTGCCTGTTTTCAGATTTATGACCGTACAATAAATGAAGACCTCCCTTTTGCCATCTGCAAGCCCTCCATCTTGTCTAAGCTTCCAGTCGCCGATGACGCTTTTCTGATTTGGATCTGGTGCCGTCGAGCCCAATGCACCTTTCCCAGAAGGGTACTAGCCACGGTTGGAAATTCAGCATCATTGAAACTGATCATTGTATTTGAATTTTCCTATGCCGGGGGGGACCATCAACTTAAGTCAAAGAACATTAAGGAATTTTCCGAAAATGGCTGTTTGAATTTAACACTTTCATTCACAAATTGGTATGTTTCGTAGAATGTCCTAGAATGATTTCCCGATAATTGCCCATAGACTTCATAATATATTGACGGGACACTCATTTGCTCCCAAAAACGTATAAATACGTTATATTTTTAATTGTTTCAGTGTCCCAAAAACATATTTATACGTCTTTTACGTTTTTTTTTTTCACAAGAGACATCTCTCGGGTCTGATGCAACTTCCCTCCAAAGCACAATGGTCAAAATTCATTTTAAAGCAATAAAACTGACCACTGGAGGGCAGTAGCGCATTTGGTAAGAAGTCATATGTTAGGAAATGGAAGTCGGAAGAAGCGTGAGAAAAATGTGGAGAACGACCAAGCCAAACCAGTTCCCCCCCAGGAACACAACATGCCCCACACAAGCTCCCCAGGTGAAATCTGCCATGAGGCAGCAGTGACCACACAGGTCCCCCCAGAATCCACCCACACAGGACGCCAGGCGCAACCTGATTTAACGGAACGAACGGTCGGGCACACGGCCGGGGCGCCGGTGGAAGACGACCGAACGGACGGCCAGGAGGATGTCCAGGACGCCAGGTGTGGGAAGTCCGAGCAGGACGACCGGGAAGACGTCCCGGACGCCAGGCGATGAACGACCAAGCGCGACGACCAGGAGGACGTCCATGACGCCAGGCGGCGGACGACCGAGCAGAACAATCGGCAGGACGTCCGGGACGCCAGGCGTTGGACGACCGAGCAAAACGATTGGGATCACCAGTATAGCGGATGATGTTGTTGAGTCCGTGTTGCTCGTTGAGTAGAGTTCGCTTTGCCGTGTTCGGCCGCTCGTGTCTCTCGTGACTCTCTAGTGTCTCGTGACTCTGCCGGAAACGCGCACAACAGCGTCATCTCTCAGTTCAATAGTTTAGTTATGTGTTGTTTAGGGGTGCAGCTATCGATTATTTTAGTTGTCAAGTAATCGATTAACTATTTAGCTCGAATGATCGCGTAATCAGATAAGGAACATAAAAAATTTAAATTCTTTAGCTGAGCCTCAAACGGTATTAAAAAAAAAAAAAAAAAAATTGAGAATCTATAAAACATAAGAACAGTAAGCTAACTTACATAGCAAAAGTCCGCTAGCTTAAATGCTATAAAATGCTAACATTTTTTCTTACAATGCTCTAAACCACAGGTGGCAAACCGATTCCAGAAAGGGCCAAGTGGGTGCTGGATTTTGTTCCGATTCCGTGAAGAGAGTTTAACCCTTTAAGGTCTGGGCCTATTTTGTCTGATTTTGCATGCCTTTGAAGTTGCCTTTATATTTCAAAGAAAGAATTGTTTACGATGGCCTGGTTTGGTCCCTTTTTTTGTGACACCTTGAACTTCATGTCCAAACGGTTGTTTCCATCACTGACCAATTATAAATCATCATTTTGGGCCCAAAAAGACCAAAAATTCCACAATCGTTTTGTCAAAATTTTTAATTTTGATGTCCAATTGACAACCAAACATGCGTAACGAACCGTTTTGAAACTTTGTAATATTTATTCAACATGTTAGGATGAACATTCAACCAAAAAAAATTTGAATAAATAGTCTTATATTTGACAATTCAACATAAACAACAGGTATAGCATAGGCGTTTTTTGCCTTTATACATGCTCTAGTCAAAACAGGTTATATACAGCAGACCGAACAGTGAAAAAATATATACCATCTAACACAAAAAGTGTTTAGAGGCCATCTCTTTATGAGTTTAGGTATTGCGGCCCATCACCTGATGAAAACTATGTACACACAATCAAGCTTCTTGAACACACATTTATATACACAAATTGAGAAGACTGATTGTGGGAAAAAATGTATATATATTTATAACATTGGGGGGGGGGAAAGTATTTTCAAAAATATTTACAATAAACAAGTTAAAATTTTTTCAGGCATGCCACTCCGAAAAGCAGTTTCGTCCTGGAATTCGAAACAGGGCGACATCACACAGCCCACACTTCCATGGGGTGTTGGTCCTCTTTCCACCCTTCCATTTTCATTTCACTTTACTTTCATTGTCACTATAAATGTACATGAAAAAAGTCAGTATTTATGAAAATAATAAAGTATAAAATAAAAATATATACAGCAATAAATAACATTGGAAATCTATATGTATGACAATAGAAAGAATACCATAGCTGAATATGTGCTACATCCCTAATCTTCATATAGAAAGAAGATCACCACAATTATAAATTCCTGCCTTGGATACACACAGTTCACGTACGACTTTGATCTGAAATGCACATTTTATTATTATATACACAAACACACACTTATATTGCATCAAAATTAACTTTGTCTTGCAATATCAAAAGAAACTTTCAAAAGAAACTTTTTCCAGCCCAAAAAAAAAAAGTGAGTTTGCTTACCTCTGCTCGTCGATGGCGTCACCCACGTGTTCAAATACGTCACTATCTTCACTCGAGGACTCTTCCGAAGAAGACGATGATGACGAATTTGGACCATCCTCTTCCTCAAGTTGATCAAATAGCACAATTGCTTGCGCTAAATTTAGGTTTCCGTTCATTCTCAAAGTCACACAAAGTCGCTGCTCGATCCAAACGGCCGTCGGCTCGCCACCTCGCTGCTTCAGAACACTCCTCCCTCTCTTTCGGTGGAACCTCGCATGGCAGTTATTTTTATTTAAAAAACGCATTTAGTGCGTCCACTGTGACTTCGAAAGGGTTCGTTTGATTTGTGGTTTTTTCATGGAGCTTCCGTTTTGAAAAAGGACAAGAAATGATGGAAATATAGACACAAACAAATGATCCATGCAGCGTTTTAATGTTTTTTTGAGAGGACAATAAAACTATAAAACTTAAATGACAATATCTCACGTTTTAATTGGTCGATTGACTTCAAATAATAACGAGAGTAAACCGCAACTTCCGCACTTTAAAACGAGACCAACCAACGGCATGTGGGTGACGTATTTAAAACGTGAGGGCGCTTCAAAGACGACGTGCGCTGAGGACGCGCCGGCGCGTCCTTCGACTCTCAAGGGTTAACCAATGAACTTCCTGCTGAAACAAGCAGCACCTGACAAAGTTTAACTGATTACACATGTAAAAGATCTGATTGGTAAAAAGGGGTCCTCTTCATTGGTTGGAAGGCAAACCTGCGCCCACTTGGCCCTTTCTGGAATCGGTTTGACACCTGTGATCTAAACAAATGGTTCAGACACATACTCCCACAAAAAATGTCTAAATATACCAATAAACTAAATTCCGAATGCATTAGAAAAATATTAGCTCAAACAAAAACTTAGCTTATTTTGGTCTTAACGGGGAGCAGATGTGTTCAGCCATGTGAAATAAAGTAGAGGGCCGTGTATCCACCCAAATCAATAAAACTAAATGCAAACACTTTCAAAACAAACCATTACAAAGCCACTTTAATTAAACGAATTCTCGAAGCAGCCAAATTCAATTTGAATCTTTTTTTCTAATCGAATACTCGAGTTAATCGATTAATCGTTGCAGCACTAGTGCTTTGTTAAATTGTTACTTTGCTATCAAAAGCTCTATTTGTCTTGTTGTTTATGTTATTTTGTAGAAGGAAAGCATTATTCAGATTGTTTGGGATGTCACAAAAGCAAAAAAATAGCTGTGTTAAAGTCAAAGTTATGTTTGAAATGTATGTTTTTACAAAAAGCTCAATTTCTCTGTTTTTTCATCAGAAATTGAAAGTTGCTCAAACTAGGCTATTTTCTAATGCTGATTTCTAAAGAATGGAAAAAGATATGAACTTTTTTTCCTGCTGAAAGAAGAGAGTCTAATCTTTCTTTTGGTGGGTTCCATGTTTATATAGCAATAGAACAGAATTTTCTGTGGACCTTGCAAAATCAGTCAAAATCCAGTAAAACGGCCGGGGAGCGAAGGGCCTTGCTCTGGTGAAAATGGCTGGGAGTGAATGAGTTAAAGATCAGTCGTGGCTGGATCTTCCATCATGACAATGATCCGAAGCACACAACCAAGCTGACCTAGGAGTGGCTGAGTAAAAAGCATATCAAGGTTCTGGAGTGGCCTAGCCAGTCTCCAGACCTCAATCCAATAGAAAATCTTTGGATGGAGCAGAAACTTGGTGTTTCTCTACGACAGCCCCAAAACCTGACAGATCTAGAGAAGATTTGTGTGGAGGAGTGGGCCAAAATCTCTGTTTCCCTATGTGAAAACCTGGTGAAGAACTAGAAAAAGCACTAAATATTAGCACTGATTTGCTCCGATGAAAATGGCTGGGAGTGAATGAGTTAATAGGGGGCCTATGTCCGTCATAGCTGACCGAGTGGAAACAGAGACAAAGAGCTTTTTACGCTGAAAATGATTGTGAATAAATGCTTAAATCCCTGTATTCTTAATAGATATGGACGTAAAGCAGTCTCGATTCTTGGTTAAAAGCACAAAAAAAAAACGAGCAGTTAGCATTTATTTTACGCAAATATGTCGAATGTGCTGCTAGTCTTTAAGCCACTGTGGAGCTGCCTTATCACCACAAAGACATTTTTACGTTAAAATTCTTGTGAATGAATACCTAAATCCCTGTATTCTTTATAGATATGGACATAAAAGTCTCAATTCTTTGTTAAAACCAAAAATCAGGCAGTTAGCATTTATTTTACGTACATATATCGAATGTGCTGCTAGTCTTTAAGCCACTCTGGCGCTGCCTCATCACCATAAAGAGCTTTTTACGTTGAAAATTATTGTAAATAAATGCTTAAATCCTGGAATTCCTTATAGATATGAACGTAAAACAGTCTTGATTCTTGGTTATAAGCAAAAAAACGGACAGTTAACATTTTACATAAATATTGCGAATAATGACGCCAATGCCACAGCAGTTAATTTCTCCCATTGATTTTTTTTTACGTTTCCAAAATGCATACATGGTACGAAAAATGTAATATTTACCTTGAATCCTCGAACAAATGACTCCTGAGAAAATCCTTCCCGTTTGTATGCAGCTACAAATTTCGTACTTTTTAAACCTCAATCCGGTGTTGGATCGCTACATGTTTTCGAATAACTGCGACCGACTTCAACCGACTGAAGCAGAGTGTGGGACGGCCCCCTATTTGAAGAGGTGGCGCAGTGTCTGGGGAATGTGTCCCGGTAATATCATTATGAAGTCCATGCATCGCCATATCGTGGGATCGTTATCGTGAGCCTTATATCGTAAATGGTATCGTGAGCTACCCACAGGTTCCCACCCCTATTGAAAAGTGTCAACTTTTGGCAATTTTCATGTGACCGGCGTACTTTGTCTTCAGGCGCGAGTCGATCACGGGATCAGGCAAATGCGTGGCCATTTACTCAAAGCTCTTTCGCAGTGGTAGATTGATTGTGAAAATGTTTTTACACATGCTGACCTTTTGTTGGTAATTTGACTTTACAAGTCACAGTCTCCATGCTTCAAAAGGGCACGGCTGGAATAGTAGCTATTTAAGAACCTTTTGCAAACACGGATATTTCTTTATTTTGGTGTGTTACCTTTAATAGAACTTGGCAAATGTATTCATCCTGCCAGCCCACACATGAATCTCACTGCAAACCTTTACTGGTTTACTGCATGCAGTATTGACGAAACAATAGTCTGCAAAGCCCTCATTAAAAAGCTTCAATTGAATGGAGAACTCAAGCCTGATTTTCACCAAGTGATTTTTCGAGGGTCAGAGAAACTTCAGTGGTCCTTTTGAGATCACCCCTTCAATGCCAGTTTTACCGATCGTTGATGGCTGAGAAAGTCTCCACTATTTGAAAGTCATCATTAGCTTAAAGTGCATATGACATGGCAAAAAAAATCTTAAATGGCATCATTATTGGAATTTAAAATCATATTCTGAGATGATTTGACTACATACAGTGCCTTGCAAAAGTATTCGGCCCCCTTGAACCTTGCAACCTTTCGCCACATTTCAGGCTTCAAACATAAAGATATAAAATTTTAATTTTTTGTCAAGAATCAACAACAAGTGGGACACAATCGTGAAGTGGAACAAAATTTTTTGGATAATTTAAACTTTTTTAACAAATAAAAAACTGAAAAGTGGGGCGTGCAATATTATTCGGCCCCCTTGCGTTAATATTTTGTAGCGCCACCTTTTGCTCCAATTACAGCTGCAAGTCGCTTGGGGTATGTTTCTATCAGTTTTGCACATCGAGAGACTGACATTCTTGCCCATTCTTCCTTGCAAAACTGCTCGAGCTCAGTGAGGTTGGCTGGAGAGTGTTTGTGAACAGCAGTCTTCAGCTCTTTCCACAGATTCTCGATTGGATTCAGGTCTGGACTTTGACTTGGCCATTCTAACACCTGGATACGTTTATTTTTTAACCATTCCATTGTAGATTTGGCTTTATGTTTTGGATCATTGTCCTGTTGGAAGATAAATCTCCCTCCCAGTCTCAGGTCTTGTGCAGATACCAACAGGTTTTCTTCCAGAATGTTCCTGTATTTGGCTGCATCCATCTTCCTGTCAATTTTAACCATCTTCCCTGTCCCTGCTGACGAAAAGCAGGCCCAAATCATGATGCTGCCACCACCATGTTTGACAGTGGGGATGGTGTGTTCAGGGTGATGAGCTGTGTTGCTTTTATGCCAAACATATCGTTTTGCATTGTGGCCGAAAAGTTCAATTTTGGTTTCATCTGACCAGTGCACCTTCTTCCACATGTTTGGTGTGTCTCCCAGGTAGCTTGTGGCAAACTTTAAACGAGGCTTTTTATGGATATCTTTGAGAAATGGCTTTTTTCTTGCCACTCTTCCATAAAGGCCAGATTTGTGCAGTGTATGACTGATTGTTGTCCTATGGACAGACTCTCCCACCTCAGCTGTAGATCTCTGCAGTTCATCCAGAGTGATCATGGGCCTCTTGGCTGCATCTCTGATCAGTTTTCACCTTGTTTGAGAAGAAAGTTTGGAAGGACGGCCGGGTCTTGGTAGATTTGCAGTGGTCTGATTCTCCTTCCATTTCAATATGATGGCTTGCACAGTGCTCCTTGAGATGTTTAAAGCTTGGGAAATCTTTTTGTATCCAAATCCGACTTTAAACTTCTCCACAACAGTATCTCGGACCTGCCTGGTGTGTTCCTTGGTTTACATAATGCTCTCTGCACTTTAAACAGAACCCTGAGACTATCACAGAGCAGGTGCATTTATACGGAGACTTGATTACACACAGGTGGATTCTATTTATCATCATCGGTCATTTAGGACAACATTGGATCATTCAGAGATCCTCACTGAACTTCTGGAGTGAGTTTGCTGCACTGAAAGTAAAGGGGCCGAATAATATTGCACTTTTCAGTTTTTTATTTGTTAAAAAAGTTTAAATTATCCAATAAATGTTGTTCCACTTCACGACTGTGTCCCACTTGTTGTTGATTCTTGACAAAAAAATTAAATTTCATATCTTTATGTTTGAAGCCTGAAATGTGGCGAAAGGTTGCAAGATTCAAGGGGGCCGAATACTTTTGCAAGGCACTGTACAACAATTTGGCAAGGCGCATATGACAAGAAATGCGTCTTTAACACTAGAACTACCAAGGGTGGATCAGTCTATACAAATAACTTTTTTAACCAGAGAAGGATCATCTGACCCTAATCAGCATATCTTTTGTGAGCACTATGGTCCTCATTAGTCATTCCCATTCCTAGTTGCAAAACCACAGGGTTGGATTGCTCCAATTAGCATCTTGAGTGTTTGTGGGGCTGCCTTGGCTTTGTTGGTCAGTGGACCGCTCGGGCAGGCAATCGGACGGACAACCTTTTTACATATTCCAAGAGCTGCAATTTGCCTACAGTACATGGGACGGTGTAATAAAAAAAAAAAATATACAGTTTTTATGTGGTGACAAATGACACGTCGCCCTTTTCCCAGGGCTAGGTGTTGGAGGTTGTTGCCGAAGCAATTTTTCCTTCTGCGCCTTCTTTGCGCCCACACAAGAGCGAGCCAATTCCTTTGCAAGACCCACCAAGAAGTCCACCCGTCTCTCTAATATTCAAGATGCTAATTGCAGCTATCCAGAGTGAAACCCCCCCTTCACACCTAGGCAGCGACTCCACTGACTCCAGGAGGGGGAAGATTTAGAACGAGAAAAAGGCGACAGAGACAACATGACATCTGCGGTTTGCCAAATTTTTTTATATAGTTGAATCTTCTCAATATATGATTTTGATTCAATAATAATGCTATTTAAGATTTCATTCGACATGTCATATACACTTTAATCTTCGAGTTAGCGGGGGTTTAATTAGTCGGTGGTGTTGATTTCAACAAATTCCGTACAGTTTGTTAGTTATTTGTTAGTTTCAGGGCTAAGCCAGCGCGAGTCAATGAGGTTGGCTAGCATGGCAAAAAACTACAATACTAACAGATCTAACATACGTAGTCAAATAAATTCAAAATGTAGATCATTGTTCGAAATACCCATGCGGCAAAAACAATTTTGACAAAAACGTGTAAATTGTGGGGCGAAATGCACATTACGTCTCCTTTAAGTCAACTTTCCTACACATTAGGGCTGCAGCTATCAAATAAGAGTAATTTTAAATATACATGAGAAAACAAGACATTTCACCTAGGATTGAACCATTTTCAGGCAAACAATGTCTTTATTTTCGATGTACATTGTTGAAAATTGCCAACAATTGCATCTCAGACGTGACTAGAAAATAAAAACTAATTCACGGCTTTCACTCAAAAAACTTCCAGATGTTATAAAAAATAAATAAATTTTTAAAAAATCATATTTCTTACAAAAAAATGTCATTACGCTGATAGGATTTTGAGTTTTTTGCACTGTTCAAAATAGGTCTGCAGCTATCGATTATTTTAGTAGTCGATTAAACGATGAACTACTTAGTTCAAATAGTCAAGTAATTGGATAAGGAACATAAATAATGAAAATACATGAGCGCTCATAAAACGGTATTAAAAAAAAAAAAAAAAGAGGATCTATGTAAAACAAAAAAAAACTGGCTAACTTACATACTTACTAGCTTAAATGCTATAAAATGCTAACGTTTTTTTTTGTTTGTTTTTTTACCATGCTCTTAACAAATGGTTCAAACACATTTGCCCACTAAAAAACAGTTAAATATACCTATAAACTTAATTTAAAATGCATTAAAAAAAACATTAGCTCAAACAAAAACTTAGCTTATGTTGGTCTTAACAGAGAGCAGCTGGATTCAGCCATGTGAAATGAGGCACACTAGAGGGCAGAGTACCCGCCTAAATCAATACAACTAAATGCAAACACTTTCAAAACAAACTATTACAACACCACTATAATTAAACGAATACTCGAAGCGGCAAATTTAATTTGAATCTTTTTTTTCTAATCGAATACTCGACTTAATCGATTAATCGATGCAGCACTACTACACATATTTGAACTGTTTGAGTATCTGCATATGTTAACAACAGAAATTAGAGGCAAACTTGTGTAAAATTAATAAGTAATTTTGTTTTTGTTGCCATGATGGCCAACCTGCCCTTCTCCATCTTTGGCTGTTTTTAACAAAGCCTGATCCACACCCCCCCTTCTTCCATCTTTACTCGTTGCCTCCTTCCCCCCACGGCCTGAGGGAAGGCTTGCGGCCGCCCAGACGCTTACAGACAGATGTCCTTGGCGGAGCACAACATGCTCTGCTTGACGTCAAAAGTGGCTGCGGGGCTGCGAAGGAAGCTAAAAGGAAGCTCTGGCTGGAGACGGTGCCATTAAAGGCCGGCCGGAACCTTCACAACCCGCCATTTTTCCACTTTGTTTCTGCATTGTGCTCCTCTTGTTTCTCTTATAAAGGTGATGAATAGAAATCGAATGATACGGGATTGTCAAAGGCCGACGCAGATACTGAATAGAGGAGAAAAAAAAAAAAATCAGCCAATCGCCCATGTCTTAAGCAGATTTTGTAAGCCGATACCTAACCCAAAAAACTTTTTTTTTTTTTTAAAGAGCACGTTGATTATGAAAGCCAATTGAAAAACTGACTATGTAAATGTATGTGGCGGAAAACACAGACAATACTGAAAAAGCAGTTTCTGCTCTTGCACTCCTCTTTAAAAGAAATTGCTGTATTTTAAGCCAAAACAACTGTTGTGTTTGATAGAACAATATGTCTATATGCTGCCTTAGCAGATTTATGGCGCATTAAGCCCCCGAACTATTTTTAATATGCCCGTTTTACCCTGGAAACCCCCATTTACAGACTTACAGACGACGCGCAACCGCTTTTGTTTCAACCCAGCCATAAAACGAAGGTAATTAATCGTATTTATTATTCAAAATGTCTGTCATTTTTAGATTAGAATCATTAATTGATGTCTAATGTTTCATTTAAAAAAAAAAACTTTAAAAAAAAATTCACTCGCATATTTTAAACTTTTAAACAAATGACGTCACAATGAAAAAATGGTGTCTGTAAAAACGTCACGGATATCTATCTCATAACTATCGTTTAATTGTATTTTTTGTAACCGTTGCATTTTCTCCGATATATTAGATGATAAATAATCGATCCAAACAAAGAAAAATTGAAAAAAACGTTTAAAAAGGTAAATATATGAAAAAGAAAATCTCGACCACTCCTTGATGTCTGCGATTTCTGCATCGCGACCGTTCTTATATTACCATGTTTCACCCATAAAATCCCCCCAAAAATCCAGCTGTGGCCATTCACAGCTGTTTCATGACACTCGGTGATACATGCTACATGGATTTTTTCGATCGAAACAAGGTAAGTACGCGATAATATCTCGTTAAAGTCATGCTGTCTGTAATTCTGCTCTCGCGTGCTCTCACCTCCAGATAGGGTTTTGCTGTTTAATTATTATTATTATTTTTTTTTTAAATGCCCTCCATTGGAAAATTTTTCCTCCCCCAGAAAATTGAGATTTTAAGCTTTCCAATGATGTATCACACATGCATATCGGACGATTTTGAAATTTGGCCAAATTGGGGGTCTCAGAGCGGAACTTCAAGTCACCTGAGTGTTTTCCGCCATATACTGATGTTAAATGCAAAAATAGATAAATGGTTTAGCACATGTTAAATTATTTCAGGCGTCTTTCTTAACTTATAAAACTTACTAAAAACTTAGAGGGATCCTCGGACTTAAAAACTTGTAGGCTCTAATAAGCCAGAATTGTTCTCTTTTATGAAAATATGTTATTAGAAACAAATATATTATTGCCATTGATTTAAAAAATTATAGTATTTAGTACATGTTTTGACCTTCGGAGGGTACGATGTTTTACGCTGGGGGTGATGACGCAGTTGGACTGGATTGGGAGAAAAGCTTTGCTCGCTAGCAAGTGAAGCTAGTATGACGACTGGCATGATTTTGTCACATTCTGTTGCTGGTCAGATTGTTTTGTTACAGAGATGTGGGATGAGTTCCCAACGTCGTACCTGCATCAAATTCCAGCTCATCAGCAGTGTCTTTAAACCGATCCTAGGCGGCTTGTATAGATTATTGCTGCCATATGACAGTTTGCATATCCCTTTGTTATTAATGGCATCATTGCATAGTTTTTTTTCTGTTTGTCTGACTCTTACCGCGGTTTTTGTGGGAATATGTGTTTGAACCATTTGTAGTAAGAGTATTGTAAAAAAAAAAAAAAAAAAAAATGTTAGCATTTTATAGGATTAAAGCGAGGGGACTTTTTGCTATGCAAGGCCGCAGTGGCGGACTTGGCAATTTTGGGGCCTAAGGCGAACATATACAGGGGCCCTCTTCATGGGTCAGGGGCTAAAAAGGTGAGAAAGGTGTGGAGGAAATATGTTCCGGTACACTAGGGCTGTCCTAAACAACAAATTTTCTCCTGATTGGTCAGCCGACTACTTTTACGATTAGTCGACTAATCTAATAATTTTCTTTTTTTTTTTTTTTTTTTTACTAATTTAGCAATGAAATTTTTGTTGACGCTGATTAATTCACAAAACCATTTTGGAACACTTCAATTCTTTATTAAAGTACAAATAATCATGTAAATAACAATAATTAATCACAAATAAACAATGAGGTTAAATGCTGATAGAATTTACTAGTGCAAAAGAATTAGATTCAGAACTCTGACTTTGCCTTTCCAACATTATTTATTTATTTTTTTTTTTTTTTTAATTCTAGCATTATTGTTATAGTATACCACTGTATATAATAGTAGTATAATAATTATAATAATTATTAATTGCCATTCATATTTGTCATAAAGAATGGCATTTGAAAGCTATTCTTAGTGTAGAATCTGTATTCTGTAGTATTTACTCAACATATTATAATATTAATTCTGAAGTATGTGGGATTAACTCGAGAAAGCGTTATTTATTTGACGAACATGACGTGCTTTTATTTTGAAATGTTCGCCAGAGGTACGTTCGCTAAACCAATAAACGAAAGCTTTACACACCGTAAAAAAACATTCTTCGTCATTGCTTGTGGTGTCACTAATAGATTTAATTTTTTTTCGTTAGCAAATGCTGTTAAGCAGCTGCTGAGTGTTTTTGTATGACTGATTGGAACTGTACTGCATTGTTTCGCCACAGGGTGTGCTGTCGTGTATTTTATGTTCGGTGTGAAGAAGAAGAAAATTAAAAGAGGAATTAGCGGCCTGTTCTCAACTTCTCCCTCACTGCACTTTGGCTCTCATGGAGAGCACGTTTGCTCATGTGTTCGAAATAAATGATAGCCGACGTGCAAAGTAGCAAGTGAGCTGTAAAAATATCGAGCTTAGTGGCATGAAAAACGCGGGAGAGCTAAGTGAAGCTAACGAACAGCTAAGCGAAGCTAAGCGATGCTAAACGGTGCTAAATGAAGCTAAGCGACTGATACTCAGTCCATCGTCGTGGAACAGTCCATTATAGTGCGTGTGTGTGGGGTAGAGATTATATAAATGCAGCATTATAATGGCTTTCTTTTTTGTTTTGTTATTTATTTGTTTGGTATGCTGACATAATTATACATGACGAATAGTTGGGGGTGCTGCTGGCTCCGGTGGCCCAAGCTCTTGCTCGTTGGGGTAAGGGCAGCTAGTTGGGGGCCCCCTACTGGTTGGGGGCCTAAGGCAATCGCCTACTTCGCCTGAATAGTAGATCCGCCTATCCAAGTCAGGTACTTAGATCGTCATTTTTTTTTTTTTTTTTTTTTTTTTTTTTAATATCGTTTCAGGCTACGCTCAGGTATTTTATTTTGTTTTATATGAAAGTGCAATTCTGCATAGTTTGATGAAACACTCAGGAATTTCATTTTTTATCTGCATTTAATGCTCTTTTGAAAGCGCAATCTTGGCATTCATTTGTTTTACTATTGGCCGCCACCCACCAAATTTGGCACTGTAACTGCATTTGTTCATATATACGCCACACTGGACTATAGGCCGCAGTTGTCCTCACTGTATTATGGGATATTTACACCAAAAGATAGGAACCAGTAAAACCTTATCTGACAGCAGCATCATACAACTGTCATAAGACCAAATGAACCACCATGAAGCTTTGAATCGATTGCTGCAAAGCTTCATTGCTTCAAGAAGCTTCATTTGGCGATCACGGCTCCCTTGGGAGAGACAGTCAACCTCTGCTGCCACCAGCTGTCAACAGTGTTTTTGTCCAACATGCCTCCTAGTATGCATTGAAGCATTACAGATGTAAATAACAATAAAATTAATGTCCTGTGCAAATTATTTCTTCAGTTACTGCTCGAGTTGTTTCATTAATTGCTTGTTATGGTATTTGTTAACTATTTATATGACAGTGGCACCATCAGACTGTCATAATTATGACATGCCACTGTCATGAGCATTAATGAATGCTTACAACAGATGTCATTGAGTGTCATTTGGCAAATGATCTCACTTTTGAATGGATGTAAAAGATCCAAGCTGAACATAAATGGAGTTAGTGACAGATGAAACTTAATGACATGTGTCATAAGCATTCAGTATTGCCCATGATAGTATCATTTCATAATTATGACGGTCTTATGACAATCTTATGATGCCACTGTCAAATAAAGTATTACCTATTAATCCAAATAAATCAACAAATAAACTGCACCGGACTATAAGCCGCAGGATTCAAAACAAAGCAAAAAAAAATAGCGGTTTATAGTCCGAAAATGACGGTACTCGATTAATGGAACTAACTAGTTTATAGATCAGGGGTCAGGAACCTATGGCTCGCCAGCCAGATATGGCTCTTTTGACGGCTGCATCTGGCTCGCAGACAAATCTTCAATTAATAAAAAAATAATAATAATAATAATTTCGTCATGTAATGGGAAGGGTGCTAGGACCTCGGGGGAAACCTGGCGGGCGTAAGAGCCAGAGGAGAACCGTTAAAAAGAGCAACCAGTAAGGGGCGCTCACATTTTTTTTTAAATATGCAAGCCAGTGATCAGGCGACATTTGGGTCGGGACACTACAGACACCTCAGGTGCGGCTGTGGAGGACGTTCAAAGTCTGATGATGCGTGTGGCAGACGGTTAAAATAATAGCGATGGATCTGTAGCATGGTGCAGACAGGGATTAAATGCTTCAGTCTTTTGTTACACATTTAATTTTGCTTTATTTTCATTTTTCTTATACAGCTGAAACAAGAAAAAAAAAAACAACATCCGTCTCACATTGCTGCACACAGACGGTTCATTTCTTATTCGCTCTAAAATGCGGATTCTTATATAATTATATGAATATACAAATATAAGTTTTTGTGACAAAACATTTAACTTCTGCATTTTAGACACTACTAGCATTCACTCGTCGTCCGCTTGCCATTGCGAACACATCTGCAGTCACACATAAACATACTGTAATAGCCCCGAATGTGGAAATAGGAAGGAGAGGAGTCGGTGATGACTTTCCCACTTTATTGTGGCAACCATAGAAATAATAAACAAAATAACAGCAGCATCCGCAACATGCTAACTGCGCTCTCACGACGTGCGCTCTCTCCTCCTTGCTTCCCGCTACGTCACTACTCTGCCGTCTGATGGCCTCTTCAAGGGCCCACAAATAGTTACGGACATTACAATATTTAACGATTAACATATTTCTGAACTATATTAACACTCAGCACACATTGCAATCATCTTAAAATAAAGCAATCCGCTAATATACACAGTCAAATTATACTCTTTTTCTCACCTCAAACAAGAAAAAAAATACTAGTTTACAACGTCCGTCTCACATTACTGCCAAGACGGCTGATTTCTTATTTGCTCTAAAATGCGAACATTTATTGCCCATGCACGCTTGCCTGGTACACCAGACTCACCGCTGTTCCAGCTATTCAGTCTGGCAACCATTCAGCGGATACAATTTCTAGGGCGGAGCAAGCCACAGCAAACAGACAGCGGAGTGGACCAATCAGCGACAGGCAGTTAGTAAAACGACGAGGGCAGGACGAGGGACTTGCGCGCGGAAGTAAACATACGAGGAGAGCGGAGTTTATTCAACATGGCTAGCGCGAGACAGACTGTTGTCAATGACTCGTGTTGATGTGTTTTTGGTAATTTAAAACTGATTTTACCGTGGATTGGAACATATTCTCGGCTCTTCTGTTCACCATCTGTGTTGTTGTGGAGACGACTTTCGACGCGCAAGAGTGACGTTGCTCGTTAAGAACACGTCACGCAAATAAACGAATCTGATTTGTCGATTGATTTTGTACCTGCTCGAGAGGCCGTTAATGGGCTGGTTCCCAGACTTTTCTCTCAGTGTTTGAAAAATACAGGGAGAACAGTCTGGCTGTGCCAGGCAACATGCACGCCACTTAGCAAACGCCTCCCCCCTGCTGGTTTAAAACCGTAAGTACAAGAGTATCTGTGGATTAAAATAACTATTTAAATATTATTTAATAACTATTATTTAATTTCATTATTATTATTTATATAAGTTATTAAAAAGAATTCAGAGACTTATTGTACTTTAAAAGTGTTGAAATTACATAAAATGCACATATTACTTGTATTTTTAGTTTTAAACATATTGTATGGCACTCACAGAATTAACATTTAAAAATATGTGGTGTTCATGGCTCTCTCAGCCAAAAAGGTTCCCGACCCCTGTTATAGATTAATCGACTACTAAAATAATCGGTAGCTGGAGCCCTAAACTCCAGTGCACTGCCTGACTGCCTGAAGTGAGACCACGTGATCCGCTTGGGACAGCTTTTTTTTTTTTTTTTTTAAATAGAGAAAAAAAATCCACGATGGACTGAGGCCGCAAAGTTTAAAGCGCGAAGTAGCGAGGCATCGCTGCAATTACATTTTACAAACAGTTTTTTCACCTGATTCCGATCTTCTTAAAATTACTGGATCCGGCCTGCTTCCCAATCACAATCTGACCGGGGACATCCCTACTAGAAATAGCATTTTCTACTGTTTTATACTAACATTTGCATGACCCGCAAAGGCGCCGACAGAGCTGTGTCAAACCCTTTCGAGGATCATTAAAATTATCCCTGACGTAAGTAGAATTTCCTACTTTAAATGTCCTTCCACGTCGTCTTTGTCGTCAAACAGTCAGCCCCCCCTCCCCCTCAGAATCAAATCTTACCCCCTTCACCCTCTCTTCTCCTATTGATCACGTTTAATTTGCATCCAGGAAAGATGAAAACTTGCACATTCACACTCGCGGAGAGAGAACGACGCCAATGATTTATTCATTTCGAAATCAAAAAAAAGAAGGGGGGGGGGAGATTAAAAAAGGGGGGGATCTTCATAGGCGGGAGGGGGACTAAGCAGCCTCTGAGCTTCTCTCTCTCTTTGCGGCCCCCCGGGTGGGCACGTGGTGTGCGAGCGCTTCTAATTAACAAGGTGAATCATGTTGCCGCTCTCTAATTAGCCCAACATGACAATCTAATGGAAACACGCAGGCCCGATGCCGGCGCGCTCTTGTCCTCCCCCCCACCCCCCAAATGGACGCCCGCAGTGACGACACCTTGGGATTCAACCACAAAGCAAAGATGGTACAAGAGTATGCGCGAGGTCAGAACTGAGAAGTGGGGGATTTCGCAAGGTGAACGCAGCCCCCTTTTCTTAATTGAAACTCATCCTCAGCACCTCGCCACTAGCGTCGCTTGGGCGCGCCCAATTCCCCCGGCGCGCGCTTGGAAAACCGCGAAGCTCACAGGCGAGGAGACGTGTCGCCATCTCCCTCCGAGGCAAAAAAAAAAAAGAAGAAAATCTCCTTGTTTTCCTTCTCATTACAGCACTTTTGTAATAGAGGAAAACACACACGCAGGAACACCAAAGGTACTTTTTTAAAAGCCAGAAGAAGAGTTGTTTTTATTCCTCTTCTAGTTCGTACAACATGACTTGAGGTGCAGAAGTAGAAGAAGGGGAAAAAAAGTCAAGACCACAAGATGACAACAAAGCAACAAATACAAAGTGGTTTAAAGCCGTTCTGCAATGATTCATTTACAGTAAGTCCTTGACTTAAGTGCTCAAACTTACAGTTTTGCAAGTTATGTGCTGCCATTTGGGATTTCTTTGCTTTGAGCTACATGCCAAATAAAAGTGGGAACCTGTGGGTAGCACACGATACGATACAATTTGCGATACAAGGCTCACTATAACGAGGATCTTATGATATGGGTCAGGAAATCATTCCAGGATATTCTACAAAACAACTACACTCAAAAAACTGATCCAAGCCCCTATTTGATGTAACACATCAAATTTGTGTTTGATTTGCTACAACAAATCTATTAAATACGAAATATATGTACATTTCATAGTGTCAACGTAATAAATTTATCTTCAAATTCAGAACTCAAAATGAATGCATTTCATTTGAATTGGAACCACCCATTGCCCATGTGCAAAGCAACGCGCGCTCAGCCTCTGTTCATCCCCGTCTGGACTTGCTTTTTCACCGACAACTTCTTTCAGCACTGCTGCGGAGTTATACTTTACAGAGACGCTCAAAGGTGTTGTAATCCCACTCATTGGTGAGTACGCGATTATGTAATATTTTTAAAAGCTTGCTGTGAAAAGACCGTGAGACAAATTTCACCGTTAATGAAGTCAGACATTGCGGGCTTGCTAGCTAGCTAGCTTGCGAAACTACACGAGGGAGAGTTTACACTGTATATAACTTGTGGAATGCGACAAATGGCATCGGCACTCTTGCACCTTGCATAATCTATTATATCGTGGGGCTAAATGTAACTGTGCATTTATATTTTGTTTATGATTTTGTGTTTGTTGTTTAGCGTTTTACTTAATTTTGTTTTCTGTGTTCAGTCATCTGCTGCTGAGGATGCAGAAAGGGACATCGCCACCACAGTCATGGGGATTTACACAATCAGAAGAGATGGACATGAGGAGCAAGAGGACGTGGGAATTGTGATTGAGGGCATATGGATAGGCTGACTGGACTCAAAGAAATTTAAATGTTATTCAGGTTCTGTTTTGTACTTCTACATGTGTGTTGTACATATATATTTAGTATGTTTTTGCAGGCGTTACATATTGCACTTTATGGTAAGGTTTCATGTTTGATGGGAGCTGGTTATACCATGCCTTAGCCTTTGCAAATATTGTACTAGTACTTGTGCTACTTTGTTTGAACCAATTTTGAAGTCAACAGATTACTTTTCTAAATGTGATAGGTCTTCATCATAGAGGAAAAAACTTAAGAGAATGTTTTTTATCATTATTTTGATGAGTTTCATGTTGATGATAGGTATACTGTAACTTGGGATGCGTTTTTATTTGTTTTAAATAAAAACACTAACCAGATTTTGTGTTCTGTCTGATATAAGGGGCAAATAAAGTATGAAAAAAAATATTTTTGATTATATTAATTTGGGTTAAACAAATGTAAATAAGTTGAGGCCAGTTAAAGTACTAATTTTATTTGGCTGTATTTGATAAAAATGAGTTTGACGAACTCAATTTTATCATATTACAAGCAGGTACTTAGTTTGAGTTGGGGCTACATAAATTTAATGGATGGAAATCCTGCCCAAAATTTATTTGTGTTCATCCAATGAGTTATTTTTTTCAGTGTACCGTATTGGCCCGAATATAAGACAGTGTTTTTTGCATTGAAATAAGACTGAAAAAGAGGGGGTCGTCTTATATTCGCGGTCTTGACATTATACCCATTCAATTCAATTCAATTTTATTTGTATAGCCCTGAATCACAACAAGGTTGTCTCGAAGGGCTTTGCAGAGGCAATATGATACACAATCAGAAACAGTAAATGAAGCAACAAAGATGAATAAATAAAGTTCAAGTCCTGGGTATCCCCCATCCTTAGACCCTCCATGTCGGCAAGGAAAAACTCCAAAAACTCCAGAGTCTTTGGGAGAAAATGAGAAAGCACAGTCAGGAGAGATCCACTCCCAGGACGGATAGACAGGAAGCCCCAGGACTGCTAATGGGAATTAGCAGGCGAAGTTACAGTCCGTAAAGATGCAGTGGAGTAAAGGAACAAGAAGACGTCCATCTTGCCAGATGAGACAGGGCTAGCAATGAGGACGTTCATCCAGTCGAGTTTAGAATTAAATTTAAAATCCTCCTTCTTACATTTAAGACCATTAATGGGTTGGGGCCATCTTATCTCACCGATGCTCTGGTTCGATACCGCCCTAACGGAACACTCCGCTCTCAGAATGCAGGTCTACTGGTAGTTCCCAGGGTTTCTAAAAGTACTGTCAGAGCTAGAGCCTTTAGCCACCAAGCCCGTTTTATGGAATCAGCTTCCAGCTAATATTAAAGAAGCCGAGACAGACTGCACATTTAAGATTAGATTAAAAACGTTCCTATTCGACAAAGCTTACGGTCAGGCTAGTTGAAGTGGGAGTAGACTCACAGTTTAGTCTAAGCTGCACTAGAAGCTATAATTCTTGGGGAAGTACAGCCATTGAGTTCTATCTCCTGTTTCTCACTCTACCTACCACTTGTGTTACTTTATTTCTATTTTCCAGTGTTAATATCTAGTTGTCTAGTCTCTTCATCACTAGTCACCCGGTGTCCCCTTTCCCCCCTAGCATTCACAACGGTAGATGGCGCCAAACATCATTGAAGCGATGTTCTGTCGTGACAGATCTCAGCTACTCTCCCCATTCACGACGCTAGATGGCGCCAGATATCATTGAAGCGATGTTCTGTCATAACAAATCTCAGCTACTCTCAAGTTTAACCAGTTTGCAATATGTAATTGCATTGTTTTTCCTTATTCAGATTTGTTTCAAGACTACAGTTACAGTTAGACTTCACTTTGATGGTTAATGTAGTTATTGCAATTTTGTTGTTTTATCACAATAGATTGGTTTATTTACATTTCAAAAACCAGAAGCCATTCATTTACGAATGTGATTGCACTTTAGTTTACATATTTAAATATTCAGATATTAAGATTTGAATGAGGCAAAACAACATGTTTTTTCTCTCAAATAAATTGTTATTATCATTTGTTTCGGATGGACTGTAATTCTTTTCTGTATAAAAACTAATTTGGTGTTCAAAAATTCTTTTTTTCAAACTTGAGTCTTGAAAAAGAAGGGGTCATCTTATAATCAGGGCCGTCTTATATTCGGGCCAATACGGTAACAAACAGGAAAAACAAGCTATGAAGCTGTGAATTGGAATAAGTTCATCACTACGAGACGTCCAATCCGTTTGTAGTGGGGGAACGAATGTTCATTCAAATAGATTGGACGTCGATCGCTGTCCGTGGCAGTCAATGCAAATGCCAGGCAATTAGTTAATTACAGGGCATTTTAGGTGAGTTCCTGTTGATTTTCGGTCACTTCCTTATGCTTTTGGGGCATTTACAGGTCAATTCCTATTAATTCCGGGTCACATTCTGTTGATTTTGGGTTACTGAAAAAGAAGTGATGAACAAAAAACATCAAGAAATTAGGGCTGTCAAAATTATCACGTTAACGGGCGGTAATTAATTTTTTAAATTAATCACGTTAAAATATTTGACGCAATTAACGCACATGCCACGCTCAAACAGATTAAAATGACAGCAAAGTGCAATGTCCACTTGTTACTTGTGTTTTTTTTTTTTAGTTTTGTCGCCCTCTGCTGGCGCTTGGGTGCGACTGATTTTATGGGCTTCAGCACCCATGAGCATTGTGTAATTATTGACATCAACAATGGCAGTCAACTATTTTATTTTTTTTATTGAAAATTTAACAAATTTTACTAAAACGAAAACATTAAGAGGGATTTTAATATAAAATTTCTATAACTTGTACTAACATTTATCTTTTAAGAACTTCAAGTCTTTCTATCCATGGATCGCTTGAACAGAATGTTAATAATGTTAATGCCATCTTGTTGATTTATTGTTAATAAACAAATACAGTACTTATGTACCGTATGTTGAATGTATATATCCATCTTGTGTCTTATCTTTCCATTCCAACAATAATTTATCAAAAATTTTGGCATATTTTATAGATGGTTTGAATTGCAATTAATCACGATTAGTTAATTTTTAAGATATATTTAACTCGATTAAAAATGTTAATCGTTTGACAGCCCGACAAGAAATACATTATTACTAGGGTTGTTCCGATCATGTTTTTTTGCTCTCGATCCAATCCCAATCGTTTTAGTTTGAGTATCAGCCGATCCCGATACTTCCCGATTCGATTGCTTTTTTTTTTTTTGCTCCCGATTCAATTCCAATCATTCCCGATAATTTTTCCCGATCATATACATTTTGGCAATGTATTAAGAAAAAAATGATTAAAACTCGGACGAGTATATACATTCAACATACAGTACGTAAGTACTGTATTTGTTTATTATGACAATAAATCCTCAAGATGGCATTTACATTATTAACATTCTTTCTGGGAGAGGGATCCACGGATAGAAAGACTTGTAATTCTTAAAGGATAAATGTGACTTTGTATATTGTGACTAAATATTGCCATCTAGTGTATTTGTTGAGCTTTCAGTAAATGATACCGTAGCCATGTAACTGTTCTGCCCAAATGCATGATGGGAAGTGCAACCGTTAGTGTGCGTAGTGGCACCAATTGATATATCTTCTCTGCATTGGGAAATAACATAGGGTGTTAAGAAAAAGATCAACTACTACCTTTCCTCCCCACATTGCTTCCCACGATATTTCTAATTGTTGAGAGAGGGATTTTAAGGCTTTAGCCAATTAAAAAAAAAAAAGGCTCCAAAGACTGCCAAAATTCACTCTACTCATTTTACCGCTGTCTTTTACCTCGATATATCGGTAAAACGGCGCCATTATAGAATGAACGCGACAATCTGTGAGTGGGTCGGGCAACTCATGCGTTAATTGCGTTAAATATTTTAACGTGATTAATTTTTTAAAAATTAATTACCGCCGTTAACGCGATAAATTTGATAAACCTACTTTAAGCCAAAACTAAAGACTCTGGATGGGCGTAAGACATTTTGTCTGTAACGTTAAATACAATTAGAAAACGATTTAATTGGGAAAAAAAAAATTATATATATATATATATATATATAGAGGCATGTCCGATAATTTTTTGCCGATTCCGATACTTTGAAAATGACGTGATCGGACCCGACATCTTTAATTATTACACGCTTATGCTACAGTGGATCACAAAAGTGAGTACACCCCTCGCATTTCTGCAGATATTTAAGTATACCTTTTCATTGGACAACACTGTCAAAATGACACTTTGACACAATGACAAGTAGTCTGTCCGCAACTTATATATTAGAGTTAATTTATTTCCCCCTCAAAATAACTCAAAATATAGCCATTAATATCCAAACTCCTGGCAACAAAAGTGAGTACACCGCAAGGGAACTATGTACATCCCTAAAAGTCCAGCATGGACTCAACGGCATTGTCCGCTGCACTGGTTGTCCCGGTTGTTCTGCTCATTCGTCCAGCGCCTGGCATCCCGGGCCTCCTATCGGTTGTTCTGCTCGGTCGTCCGCCACCTGGCATCCTGGACGTTTATTCGGTTATTTTCGCCGGCGCCTCTGCCGTTCGGCCCCGCCGTTCCTTCCGTTGAATCGGGTTGGGGGTCTTACCAAATGCGCTACTGCCCTTCAGTGGCCAGTTTTATTGCTTTAAAATGGATTTTCAGTTTTGTGCTTTGGAGCTACAGTTGTGGTCAAAAGTTTACATACACTTGTGAAGAACATAATGTCACCACTCTCTTGAGTTTCCAGTTATTTCTACAACTCTTATTTTTCTCCGATAGAGTGATTTGAACAGATACTTCTTTGTCACAAAAAACATTCATGAAGTTTGGTTCTTTTATGACTTTATTATGGGTTAACAGAAAAATTGATCAAATCTGCTGGGTCAAAAATATACATACATGGATCTGAAAAAGCGAATCATTGACTTGAACAAGTCAGGAAAGTCACTTGGAGCCATTTCAAAGCAGCTGCAGGTCCCAAGAGCAACAGTGCAAACAATTGTTTGTAAGTATAAAGTGCATGGCACTGTTTTGTCACTGTGACTATCAGGAAGAAAACGCAAGCTATCACCTGCTGCTGAGAGAAAATTGGTCAGGAGGGGGGAGATTCAACCGAGAATCACCAAAAAGCAGATCTGCCAAGAATTAGAAGCTGCTGGAACACAGGTGTCAGTTTCCACAGTCAAGCGTGTTTTGCATTTCCATGGACTGAGAGGCTGCCGTGCAAGAAGGAAGCCCTTGCTCCAAAAGCGGCACCTTAAGGCTCGACTGAAGTTTGCTGCTGATCACATGGACAAAGATAAGACCTTCTGGAGGAAACAAAAATCGAGCTGTTTGGCCACAATGCCCAGCAATATGTTTGGAGGAGAAAAGGTGAGGCCTTTAACCCCAAGTACACCATGCCTACCGTCAAGCACGGCGGTGGTAGTATTATGCTGTGGGGCTGTTTTGCTACCAATGGAACTGGTGCTTTACAGAGAGTAAATAGGATAATGAAGAAGGAGGATTACCTTCAAATTCTTCAAGATAACCTAACGTCATCAGCCCGAAGATTGAGTCTTGGGCGCAGTTGGGTGTTCCAACAGGACAATGACCCCAAACACACATCAAAAGTGGTAATGGAATGGCTCAATCAGGCTGGAACTAAGGTTTTCGAATGGCCTTCCCAAAGTCCTGACTTAAACCCCATTGAGAACTTGTGGACAATGCTGAAGAAACAAGTCCATGTCAGAAAGCCATCAAATTTAACTGAACTGCACCAATTCTGTCAAGAGGAGTGGTCAAAGATACAACCAGAAGCTTGCCAGAAGCTTGTGGATGGCTACCAAAAGCGCCTAATTGAAGGGAAAATGGCCAAGAGACATGTTACCAAATATTAGCGCTGCTGTATGTATATTTTTGACCCAGCAGATTTGATCACTTTTTTCTGTTCACCCATAATAAAGTCATAGTAGAACCAAACTTCATGAATGTTTTTTTTGTTCTGTTCCAATCACTCTATCAGAGAAAAATCAGAGTTGTAGAAATAACTGGACACTCAAGAGAGCCATGACATTATGTTCTTCACAAGCGTATGTAAACTTTTGACCACAACTGTAAACTGAATCAGAACCTAGAGATGTCTCTTGTGTACAAAAACTTAAAATACGTATAAATATGTCTTTGGGACACTGAAACAATTAAAAATAGAACGTATTTATACGTTTTTGGGAGCAAATGAGTTAACATGGTGTATAATACATGTTTTTAGATAGTTATTTTGAGAGAGGGTAATTAGGTGTACTTAAAGAGTTAATTCTAATTTACGCGGAAATTAGGGTTACGTCGCCAGCATGGAACGTAACTCGTTCGTAACCTGGGGACTACCTGTTTAGGTATCTGTACAACACAAGCGATTATAAAGCCTCCATCTATGTGTGGAGGAAAAGGAAGGTACGGCATGAGGCCAGACTACACGATCCGCGAAGTGGGACTTGCAAAAACAGCAGGAATTCTCTTTGAAAGTCAGCACAGAGAGTGAGGAGGAGGAGGAGGAGGAGGATTGTAGCCTGCATTTGGGCCCTGATGCCGCAGGCCTGCCTGGCGGGTGCGAGAGCGCAGAGCAGTTTTCTATCGGGCAAGAGGAGGAAAGCCTATGAACTCGCGCATATAACCATCTTAATACAAAGAAGAACAAAACAACGGGAGCGGGCGTGTTGTCCTTTGACACGCTGGCGCCTCTCGCCTCTGGAGGAACGAGGCCAATTGCCCAACGGGGGCTGTCGGCGTGGGCGGGAAACGGTCCGAGATAATGTTGACCTGGTCACTTGTGGAGGATGCTGGGCCAAACGAGGAACATTACGCGGATTTACAAAACAAAAAAAAAACACGTCTATTCATTATGTGCACAGCGAGGTTAAATATGTTAATGCCGGGCATATGTCACGGTAATGAAAGTGTCAATTTGTGTGCTCTAACATATAAACAGCAAGGCGGTTTAAAATGAGCGGTCGGAAAGTTGAGCCGGGTCAGAATTAACTCGGCAACGGAGGTTCAAGGCATTTCAAGCCTCGCTGGTGATTCAAAACGGACAAAAGGAATCTCCGAGGCCGCCCCGGGGAAGATAACACTTGAGGAGAATTATTCCGACAAAGAGAGAGAGTCTCACACACAGGAATGACTGTGGGCGAAAAAAGAATAGAGTAGAGAGGAGGATGGACTCTCCGTGCACTGAGCCATCAGTGACCAGCACCTCGGTGTGTTCAGGGAAGCTTTGAGTGGGCTCAGTTTTTGCAAAGCATCTTGTTACATTGTGCAATCCCTAACACTTTGTCAGACCACCTGTTATGAAAACGAACATTTGATGTGGATTATTCAGGGAGCTATGGAGCGATTGTAGGAAGGGGTTCTCGAAAGAATATTTAGAGAAAGACTGAATTAAAGTGCCTGTGACACGAAAAAGCATGTTTATTTCATAATACACACAGTATTTTATGCTCCTGAATGAAATGGACCGCTTGGATGTGTCTGGAAGCGATCGCTGTATTTATTTTGTTTTTTTTTAATCCGCGCCATGAAAATGAGTGACTTCCGGCAACAGTCTCGAGTTGAGAAAGAGGGCGCTGTGACGTGTACGGAGGAAGGAGTCTTCTTCACTATACAGCGGTACTGTTGTATGAGAAGGACTAGGGATTCAGCTGATTTTGCGGATTAATAAATTTATTCTTCGCATCACGCCAGCCAAACGGCTGCAGAAAAATCTTGCTTTACGAGGGAGAGGCGTGTTGTTGGAATTCGCCCCCCCGGCCAAGGCGCATGGAAACAGCGACAGCCGAACAAAGTGCCGCTCTGCCGATGCTGCTCCCACGCGCGCCAACCGGGAAGGCGGAACTCCGCGCGTTCATCGCTGACATTAACCCTTTGTACTGACTCCTTGTTCCAAAAGTTTGAAAAAGACTCGCCGAAAGCAGGTCGACAATTTATTCGTCAACAATGGTCAAAAACAAAGCAAAAACAGATGACGGAGGGACAGTTCTGGATCCAAAACAAGGCTACATGTTTCCGAGCAGAAAAATCTGTCTTATCTCGGTGTTCAGTGTTTTTTAAGTCCGTGGGCCGGCCGAAGGTGTGTCCAGGCTTTGCTTTGGAATCATCCCTCTCTGGCCCGTTTCGGGCTGTTTAGGTTCGTGCGTGGATGGGATGTGGTTGCCACAACGACCAACGCTGGTCTTGACGTCACAAGCGCCTGCGATCAACTTTGTTATCCGGGCTGGCACTACTTGTTTTAGGACAAAGCGCGCTGGTCTTTGTCCTTGTTCGTTTGTCGGGAGGATTGATTGCCAGAGCTGGTACGTCAATCTTGCTCATGGCGCACAGGTTTTGGGCTTCCGTGATAAGACGGCGTTGTGTATCTATTCTGTTTCTTTAAACTATGGTGTGCTATTTATTTTACATTAGGTGTGTTAGAGTAGTGCAGTCCTACAGTGAATATGAGAAATGATACTATTCCCTGATTGATTATATTACGTGTGTTCGAGTAATGCAAACAGTTAGACGGTGCCTACGAGAAACGGTACCATTTTTCCTTCAGTGTGCGCCTTTTTGGGGTTTCAAAAGGTTCCCATTTACCGGTGGATATTGGCGAAAACAAGCCCTACTACTGTGGGACCATGGGACTTACGAGGAAGTGAGTCAACATCGTGTTTTGTATTATGTCAAATACTGGGATCATTTTAACATGTAGGAGGCTTGCATTTTGTGGCTGACATGCTCCTTGTCCCCTCGGCTGACGACCGGCGGCTTGTCGCACATCCCCCCGCCGGGAGGGCACTATACTCGGCTTATTCCCCTCTTCAGGTGGCTGTTTACGACTTCGCCGTGTAGTAAAGCAATATTTTGCAATATTCATGTTGACCATTTGGCAGCTACACGCTCCTCCGATGTCGGCCGATTTGTTCGGTGGTCATTGTCCAGCTGCTTCCCCTGGGAGCTCTCCTGTCCGTAGTAGCAGGGGAACGAGCTGTAAATTGCTCTCCGCCGGGCGGGTTGCCGATCGGCGAAGACATTCGACAACCCAGTCATCACGTGAAATGATCCGGGCTAGTTATGTGTGATTTTCCGCTTCGAAAACTTTGAAACATCACTCGGTTCGGGTTAGCATGTCAGCTAGCTGTTACGCTCCTTGGTTTGTTTACATTCTCCGAAACCGGGGAAGGGAAATGACATAAGCCCGATTAAAGTGGCATAAAATATCGTTCGGGGGGTGCGACAGTAAAGGTGAAGTCGACAGTTTTGGCCATTATGGAGTAATTTTGCCATGTCGTCTTGAATAAATGCATTTTATTATTTCATATTCCATTTAGCAAAATACTGTCATTTCATTTGTCATGACCATGTCATTTATTTAGCTATTGGGGAAAAATACTTGGATAAAAAGAATATCCTGTAAAAATATTGCCGTAGAGAGACTGAAACAATGACATTTTGCAGCTCTCTTCGTCGCGTTTTCCTCGTTGTGAATAATTCCCCCTCAATGGGCTGCATACTAAATCAGATGATATCGTGACTCCGCTGACATCATCCACCTGTTGGGGATGCTAGAGCTCTATAATGGCAGGCGTGGCTAACCGGCAGGTTAAAAAACAAATTTCTCGTCATCTGCGCTTTGCTAAATTGTTGTATATAGTCGAATCGTCTCAAAATATGATTCTAATTCACATAATAATCCTATTTAAGACTTTTTTTCTCCTGTCGTACGCACTTTAATGCAATGCATCAATTATTATCAAGGAAGACGGGTACCGAGCAGGCAAGAAACTAGTGAGGGTTTGACCCAAACAGCAAGACAAGGCAGATGCCCAAAACAACGTATGAACAAAAGGCAGGTGATCCAAAAATACAGTACAAAGGTAAGCCAAAACCCAGACTAACAAACTAACTTAATAGGAGCAAGACATAGGAACACATGTGGCTAAGAGTCTAACGGTATTTGTATTCGTCCCGTACCGTCACGGTGCTGGCATCATGGTTTGTTGCATGCGGTCAGACAGCGAATACGTTTCAGTAAAATTTTAAAAAATTAAATCCATGTCGGAGTTAGGGGGCTGCTATGTTTCTGCGCAAGTGCTTTTACCGTCCTCTGACTGATTACGGTCATGCCTTTTTCAGGATAGACATTGAACAACCTGCCATATTATGAAAATATTATTTGGGGGATACTTTCCACACACACATACAGCACATTATTTTTTTTTTTAAAAATCATTAACTCATTTGCTTCCAAAAACGTATAAATACGTTCTATTTTTAATTGTTTCAGTGTCCCAAAAACGTATTGCTTTTATGTTTTTTTTAACAAGCGACATCTCTAGGTTCTGTTGCACCTAAACTGCAATGCACAATGCTCAAAACTCATTTTAAAGCAATAAAACTGGCCACTGGAGGGCAGTAGCGCATTTTGTAAGAACTCATCTCGGGCCAAGAAAGGAAGTGAAGAAAATTAGTCAGGAAATGGAAGTTGGGGGGATCTTGTGAAGACGCGTGAGAATTTGGGGGAAAATGTGGAGAACGATCGAGGGGAAAAAAGCCAAACGACACTGGAGGAGTGTTTTGAAAAGAAAACGAAACTATCGTCAAAGAAGGATTCAAAAAAATCTTGATGAGACAGACGGTGACGGCCACAGCAGCGTCCGGTTCTACACGTGTTCTGAGGCGCTCACGTTGCGTTACTCCTGAGCCCGAGGTTGAAACCAACGATGAAGATGATGAAAAAAGTGAGACCAATCTTGATCCGGACTTATCAGATTACTGGGAGCCACCTCATTCAACCGGGAGCAGCCGATGGCCTTCCCCGTAGTTATGTGCGCAAATAGTTCAACAGTTCAATAGTTTAGTTAGGTGTAAATAAATTGTTACTTTGCAAAAGCTGTATTTGTCTTGTTGTTTATGTTATTTTGTAGAACAAAAACATTTCAGATGTCTGGGATGTCACAAAAGCGAAAAATACCTGTGTTAAAGTCAAAGTTATGTTTGAAATGTATGCTTTGTAAAGACTGGAAAAAGATATGAGCTAACTTTTTTTCTGCTGAAAGAAGAGAGTCTAATCTTTCTTTTTGTGTGTTCCATGTTTATATAGCAATAGAACAATTTTCTGTGGGCCTTGCAAAATCAGTCAAAATCCAGTAAAACAGCCGGGAGCGAAGGGCCTTGCGCAGGTGAAAATGGCTGAGAGTGAATGAGTTAAATACATCTCTGATAAATCTATGTACATAAAGGATTTGGTCAGACGATATTTTGTAAATCAATTCCTTCCCACCAGACACACACAGCAAATATCAACAAATCACTCATGTGGTTGACACACAACTGATTGTGATAATACATTTAGCCAGTAGGTGGTACCGTGCTCACATGAAGCTTCAAGAAATGAAGCCTTTCTCCAACCAATTGGCTCAAGTGGGTCAATGCCTCATGAAGCTTCATCTCACCATCAGTAAACGAACCCTTTCTTAAAATAATTGGCTCAAGTGGTTCAATGCCTTATGAGGCTTCATCTCACCATCATTACCTTTAGCCAAATGGTTTGAGGGTTCATTATGAACCCTCTCTTAAAGCAATTGGCTAAAGGGCTTCAATGCCCCAAGAGGCATGCCTCATTATGAACCCTTTCTCAAACTACTGCGCTCATATAGTTTAATACCTCATGAAGTTTCATCTCACCATCACTCAATGACTCATTTCTCAAACCAATTGGCTCAAGGCCTCGTGAGGCTTCATCTCACAATCACTAAATGAACCCTTTAACAAACTAATTGGCTCAAACGGTTCAATGCCTCACGAGGCTTCATCCCACATAACTGATCACTCATTGAACCACTTGAGTTAGTTTGAGAAAGGGTTCAAAATGAACCCTTTCTCAAACTAACTCAAGTGGTTAGTTGAGAAAGGGTTCATAATGAACCCTTTCTCAAACTAACTCAAGTGGTTCGATGCTTCATCTCACCACCACTACCCTGGCTGTGTGCGTAAAGGGTGCTTTAAGAACCCTTTCTTAAAATAATCAACTCAAGTGGTTCATTATGAACCCTTTCTTGACCCAATTGGCTTAAATCTTCAATGCCTCACGAGGCTTCATCTCAGTGTCACTAAATGAACCCTTTATCGAATCAATTGGCACAAGGGCTTCAATGCCTCATGAGGCGTCGTCATTCATTCATTATGAACCCTTTCTCTAACTCATTGGCTCAAGTGGTTCAATGCTTCATGAGGTTCATCTCACATCACTAAATGAATCCTTTCTCAAACCAATATGCTCAAGTGGTTTAATGCCTCATGAATATTATATTGACCCTTTCTCAAACTAGAGGAAAGGCAAATTTATTTATACAGCACTATTCAACACAAGGCAATACAAAGTGCTTAGAGCAGCTAGAGTGTATCACAAAAGTGAGTACACCCCTCGTATTTCTGCAGATATTTAAGTATATCTTTTCATGGGAGAACACTGACAAAATGACACTTTGACACAATGCAAAGTTGTTTGTGTGCAGGTTATATAAGAGTTAATTTATTTTCCCCTCAAAATAACTCGAAATATAGCCAGTAATATCTAAACCCTTGGCAACAAAAGTGAGTACACCCCTTAGAAAGTACGTGCATCCCTAAATGTCCAAATTGAGTACTGCTTGTCATTTTCCCTCCAAAATGTCATTTGACTCGTTACAGGAGTGCTGTCAGCATTGCTGCAGAGATTGAACAGGTGGGGGGCCAGCCTGTTAGCGCTCAAACCATACGCCGCACTCTACATCAAATTGGTGTGCATGGCTGTCACCCCAGGAGGAAGCCTCTTCTGAAGACGGTACACAAGAAAGCCCGCAAGCAATTTGCTGAAGACATGTCAACAAAGCACATGCATTACTGGAACCATGTCCTACACTCTGATGAGACGGGCGGGCTTTCCTGTGTACCGTCTTCAGAAGAGGCTTCCTCCTGGCGTGACAGCCATGCACACCAATTTAATGTAGAGTGCGGCGTATGGTCTTCACCTCACTAACTAACACTACAAGAAACTTCTAAGGGTGGACCCAAACAAGACGGACCAAAACAAAGTACAAACAAAAGGTAGTTGATTCAAAAATACAAAGGTAAACCAAAAGCCAGACTAACTAACACAGCACTAGCACAGTGAATGGCAGTTGATAAGTTAACATAAAAAAATCATAGAGTTTATTTTCTCTTTCTCTCATCTGAACTCTGCCCCTCCTGAACCCCACTTCTGCTTTTTCACATCCGCTGGCGGCCTACAGACGCGGCGATGATGAATCTGTGGCCGCGACGCATCTCGTGTTGCCGACACGATGATGTATCTCCACTTCCCATCGCGCCCTCCTCCCCAAAATCTTTCTCCGGCCAAACGCACAGACACAGCGACAACAAACAGGAAGCGAACTCCACGATTTGCCCATTGATTTTCACTGGAGGGCATTTTGGAAATAGCCCATCTGACCTTTCGGCCAAACGGCGCAGGAAGAAGAGGCGCTAGACCGACCCTCTCTCTCTCACTATCTGGCTCTTGCTGGTGACACATTTAAATACCAACGCAATTTGGCTTTTTTGTTTTTCTTATGTAAAATGCTCCATAGTAGAAGGAACACGCCCCCAAAGTCCTGTCAGTGCCCTCTAAACAATGTTTTTGGCAGCCTTTTAATTTTCGTCTTAGTCCTTTGGATGAAAATATTTATTAGTATTTCGCATATTTTAGTCATTTATTTTCGTTGATGACTTCGCAAAACATTTTCGTCTGTAAATTTCAAGTTTGAGTCCAAAAATTGCCCATGAACATTGACAGACAAGCACGTATTGTAGCGTCTACAACAGGGGTGGGCAATTAATTTCACAAAGGGCCGCAGTGGGTGCAGGTTTTTGTTGCAACCCATTAAGAGGACACCTTTTCACTAATCTGCTGTTTTACAAGTGCAATCAGTCGATTGCAGTCAGGTGCTTCTCATTTCTGCTGAAACCGCATTGGTTAAACTATCTGTGCTGGGTCAGTTGGAACAAAGACCAGGACCCACTGCGGCCCTCGAGGACCGGTTTGCCCACCCCTGGTCTACAAGGACGATGGCAACATCGGGATGATAATACACACTCTGCAGGAAAACAGTACAGTACAGTATTATTTTCAATTAATTCTACCCACCTTAATTCTACCCACCTGGAAGCCACGAACTGCGTGTAAAAAAAAAGTTGTCCAAGAGTTAAAGAGGACACTAAATGCTAAAGCTAATGCAGACACTTCCACCGCCTTTGTGTTTGAAAATAACAACCTTCCAAACTGAACCCAAGGCAACGCTACCATTGCAATTTCTGGAAAATTGCATTTTCTAGTTAAAAAACCTTTTTGCTTTATCCTGTTGTACCAGTACCAAACCGTCAAACCCGTACCGAGGTACCTACGTGCAGTGGCGGACTTGGCAAATTTGGGACCTAAGGCGAACATATCCAGGGGCCCTCTTCATGGGTAAGGGGTTAAAAAGGTGAGAAGGGTGTGGAGGAAATATGTTCTGGTACACTAGGGCTGTCCTAAACGACATATTTTCTCCTGATTAGTCAGCCGACTAGTTTTACGATTAATCGACTAATCTAATAATTTTCTTTTTTTTATTAATTTAGCAATGAAATTTTTGTTGACACTTATTAATTCACAAAACTATTTTGGACCACTTAAAATCTTTATTAAAGTACAAATAATCATGTAAATAACAATAATTAATCACAAATAAATGAGGTTAAATGCTGATAGCATTTACTAGTGCAAAAGAATGGAAAGTAAACAGATTCAGAACACTGATTTTGCCTTTCCAACATAATTCAGAACAATTCTTTAAAAAATTCTAGCAATATTATTATAGTATACTACTATATATAATAGTAGTATAATAATTATAATAATTATTCATTGCCAATCATATTTGTCATGAAGAGTGTCATTTGAAAGCTATTCTTAGTGTCTAATCTGTATTATGTAGTATTTATTAAACATATTATATAATATTAATTCTGAAGTATGTGGGATTAACTCCAGAAATCATTATTTATGTGATGAACATGACGTGGTTTTGCTGTTAACCAGCTGTTGAGTGTTATTGTATGACTGATTGGAACTGTACTACATTGTTTCGCCACAGGGTGTGCTGTCGTGTATTTTATGTTCTGTGTGAAGAAGAAGAAGAAAGTTAAAAGAGGCATTAGAGGCCTCTTCTCAACTTGTCCTTCACTGCACTTTGGCTCTCATGGAGAGCACGTTCGCTCATGTGTTCAAAATAAACGATAGCCGACGTGCAAAGTAGCAAGTGAGCTGTAAAAATAGCGAGCATAGTGGCGTGAAAACCGCGGGAGAGCTAAGTGAAGCTAACGAACAGCTAAGCGATGCTAAACGGCGCTAAATGGAGCTAAGCGACTGATACTCAGTCCGTCGTCGTGGAACAGTCCATTGTAGTGCGTGTGTGTGTGTGGGGGGGGGTAATATAAATGCAGCATTTAAATGGCTTTCTTTTTTGTTTTGTTATTTGTTTGTTTGGTATGCTGACATAATTATACCTGACGAATAGTTGGGGGTGCTGCTGGCTCCGGTGGCCTAAGCCGTTGCTCGTTGGGGCAAGGGCAGCTGGTTGGGGGCCCCCTACTGGTTGGGGGCCTAAGGCAATCATCTACTTCGCCTGAATAGTAGATCTGCCTATGTCTATGTGACTTGTGTGCACTGTTACACTCCTAGTGAAAGCGCGTGGAAGGTGTAGCGTACCGAAAATGTGAGAATAAGATTAAAAAGAAGAAGAATAAAAAACAGATTATTATAGGTGGTAGCTTTTGCATTGCATTTAAAGCTACCATCAGTAAAAATTACAATGCTTTACTAATATTTGAGCATGGTCAATTAGAGTTGTGTATAATAGCTGACTGCAGGAAAAAAATTCTTTTCTAGGGTGATTGTATACTAGCATGTATTATGATTACGGTAGTTACTGCTGAAAATAACAAAACGGTCCGTTTTTAAATATTTATTTGGGAGCTTTTAATTATGTCTCTAGCTTTATATACGCCAGCGTGGTTCTTAGACTAGCCCATCTTGACTGCTGGCTGCCGCTACATACAAGAAGCAGCTGTAAATGTCTCTCTCAAGGGCACCCCACCATTGTCACCAGGCCAAACTATTTCATTTGCGCGATTTTTTTTTTTTTTCCTTGGCGTTGAACTCGTGACCTTCGAAGGCGGCGAGCCCCTCACTGCCGGCAACTGGCAGCTCTCGTTGTCTTCTCACCCGGACATCTTTTTTTTTTTCTTCTCTGACGGTTAGCGGCATTCAAGCACTGATCTCGGCTTTTACCCGTAAGCCTCGTGTATGCAAATGAGTCGGCGTAATAGGCAGCACGACAGGTTCGGTCGGATCCCTGGGGGGGTCCTTGTGATCAAAGTGGATCTCCTCCCTGTTAAGTAGCTGTGCTCTCGTCAAGTGGATGTGGCCAGATTAGCGCCACGCACACATGCGCTGACATTATAACAAGCTCCTTTTGGGATAAGTATAGTAGACGTCAGTTTCATTTTGACTGGATTGGACGCCTAGTGCCGTCAATGGCACTGAAACTAGAGCGTTCACTCCCAGTCGTACCGGCTTGCTGGACATTTACAGGTTACTTCCTGTTGATTTTGAGTAACTTCCTATTCATTTGAGGACATATATCGCAATACTTTGTAGCTCAAATGGTTATCAATATGCTCCCACCAAGAATCGATATATCATTTTAAAAAGGTGTCACTGTTTTTTTGTTTAGTTTTTTCAAATGAACAGGGTTCTACCACAATATTCCATTAGATTAGTGCAGGGGTCGGCAACCAAAAATGTTGAAAGAGCCATATTGGACCAAAATAACAAAAAACAAATACAGTGCCTTCCATAATTATTGGCACCCCTGAAAAAGATGTGTTTTTAGCTTCTAATATATATATATTTTAATTCAAATAATATGGGACCTTAATGGAAAAAAAGAGAAAAATCCAACCTTCAATACAAGTGCATTCATTCAGTGGGGAAAAAAGTCCACATAAAGAAAAAATTATTTGACATCAAATAATGTGTGTCACAATTATTAGCACCCCTGGTGTTAATACCTTGTACAACCCCCTTTTGCCAACAAAACAAGGTCTGGGGACTGAGATGGCCATGGGAGGAGCTTGATTTTGTGTCTGGTGAAACATTTCTGTGTAGATTTGGCCATATGTTTAGGGTCATTGTCTTGCTGAAAGACCCAGTGACGACCCATCTTCAGCTTTCGGGCAGATGGCAACAGATTTTGATTTAAAATGTCCTGGTATTTCAAAGCATTCATGATGCCATGCACCCTAACAAGGTTCCCAGGGCCTTTGGAAGCGAAACAGCCCCACTGTTTCGCTTGGGACCGTGTGCTTTGGTCAGATGAGAACAAGATTGAGCTTTTTGGCAACAAACACTCTAAGTGGGTCTGGCGTGCCACGAAAGATGCACATGCTGAAAAGCACCTCATACCCACTGTGAAGTATGGGGGTGGGTCAGTGATGCCGTGGGGCTGTTTCGCTTCCAAAGGCCCTGGGAACCTTGTTAGGGTGCATCGCATCATGAATGCTTTGAAATACCAGGACATTACAAATGAATGAATCTGTTGCCCTCTGCCCGAAAGCTGAAGATGGGTCGTCACTGGGTCTTTCAGCAAGACAATGACCCTAAACATATGGACAAATCTACACAGAAATGGTTCTCCAGACGCAAAATCAAGCTCCTCCCATGGCCATCTCAGTCCCCAGACCTTGTTTTGTTGGCGAAAGGGGGTTGTACAAAGTATTAACACCAGGGGTGCTAATAATTGTGACACACATTATTTGATGTCAAATAATTTTTTCTTTATGTGGGATTTTTTTCCCCACTGAATGAATGCACTTGTTTTGAAGGTTGGATTTTTCTTTTTTTTTCATTAAGGTCCCATATTATTTGAATTTTTTTTTTTTTAAATAGAAGCTAAAAAACACATCTTTTTCATGGGTGCTAATAATTATGGAGGGCATTTATCTAAGATAGAATGCACAAAGCTCAAAACCCATTTTAACGCAATAAAACTGGCCACTGGAGGGCAGTAGCACATTTGGTAAGACCCCTAACCCGATTCAACCAGTACAGCGTAGTTGAGTCCGTGCTGCTCGCCAAGCAGAGCCCGCGCCGCCGTGCTTGCCACTCACGTCCCCCGCACCATCCAGTGTCCCGCACGGAAACGCGCACGGCCAAACCAGTTCCCCCCCAGGAACACAAGTTCCACAGGAGAACGAGGCAGTGGTCACCACACAAGAAAGACTGAAAGAAATCCATCTTTATGAGTCAGGCGGTGATGAGGGAAATGTTTAACCCGTTGTCGCGGCCACCAAGCGTCATCTCTCAGTTAGTTATGTGTAAATAAGTTGTTATGTTTATGTTGTTTATGTGGGATTTTTTTCCCCACTGAATGAATGCACTTGTATTGAAGGTTGGATTTTTCCATTAAGGTCCCATATTATTTGAATGAAAAAAAAATTATTAAAAGCTAAAAAACACATCTTTTTCAGGAAACCCAATAATTATGGAGGGCACTGTATGTCGGGAGCCGCAAAAAATTAAAAGCCATATCCAAGCCCTATGATGAAGGCAACACATGCTGTACGTATCTACATTAGCTATATTAGCCTACTATCAAAATGACTAAATTAGCAACAGATACATAATATGCCTTCGTGATTAAATGTTTATTTTCCCTGCAGTGCATCCTATAAAGAATGACGCACTACGTGACTGCTCTGTTGTACGATGTCGCCTCAAGTTTAACTTCATTACAATATTATAAATCAGAAGAATGTTTGTGTCATGTTCGTACGGAGCCCTTAAAGAGACATCAACAGAAATACAATAAATTTAAGCGATCTGGTGCGCACCAGAAACTATCTGGTAAACATTAGCATTACAGTATATAGCATTTAAGCTAGCGGACTTTTGCTATGCAAGTTAGCCAATGGTTGCATTGTTGCAATTGGCTAACTTGCATAGCAAAAGTCCGCTAGCTTAACTAATTCGCTCCCAGCCATTTTCACCGGAGCAAGGCCCTTCGCTCCAGGCCGTTTTACTGGATTTTGACTGATTTTGCAAGGCCCACAGAAAATTTTGTTCTATTGCTATATAAACATGGAACCCACCAAAAGAAAGATTAGACTCTCTACTTTCAGCAGAAAAAAAGTTAGTTCATATCTTTTTCCATTCTTTAGAAATCAGCATTAGAAAATAGCTTAGTTTGAGAAATTTTCCAATTTCTGATGAAAAAACGGAGAAATTGAGCTTTTTGTGAAAGCATACATTTCAAACATAACTTTGACTTTAACACAGCCATTTTTTTTTGTTACATTCCAAACATCTGAATAATGTTTTCCTTTAACAAAATAACATAAACAACGAGACAAATACAGTTTTTGATAGCAAAGTAACAATTTATTTACACATAAGTAACTGAAAGGTGACGCTGTTCCGGCCGCGACAGCCGGTTAAACTTCTCCCTCATCGCCGCCTGTCTCATAAAGATGAATTTGTTTGAGTCTCTGCGGGCTCTGCTCGCAAGCAGCGGACTCAAAGGCGTCGTCCGCTGCACTAGTGGTCCCAGTCGTTCTGTTTGGTCGTCCAGCGCCTGGCATCCCGGGCGTCCTACCGGTTGTTCTGCTCGGTCGTCCGCCGCCTGTCATCCATTCGGTCGTCTTCCGCCGGCGCCCCAGCCGTGCGGCTTGGCTGTTCGTTGCCGTTGAATCTGGTTGCGGCTCTTACCAAATGCGCTACTGCCCCCCAGTGGCCAGTTGTATTGCTTTAAAATGGATTTTCAGCTTTGTGCTTTGGAGCTAAATTGAATCAGAACCAAGTGATGTCTCTTTTGAAAAAAAACAACAACTATAAATACGTCTTTGGGACACTGAAACAATTAAAAATACAACAAATTTATAAGCTTTTGGGAGCCAATGAGTTAAATGCTATATAATGCGAATGTTTACAACAATTGGCTAACTTGCAAACGTCTGCTTGCTTAAATGCTATATAATGCTAATGTTTACCAGACAGTTTCTGGTGCGCACTGGAAATAATCTGGTGTGCACGAGAAAACAATCTGGTGCGCACCAGATTACTTACATTTATTTAATTTCTGTCTTTGTCCCTTTAGGGGCTCCGTATGTTTGTCCTCCTGCAGAAAACATATTAAAACATAAGATATATTTGACTCTTCAATCTTTTTCCATTTTCAAACATTTTTTAAAAAGCTCCAGGGAGCATGAGAGCAGTGCTAAAGAGTCGTATGTGGCTCTAGATCCACGGGTTGCTGACCCCTGGATTAGTGTTTACGTTATCTTACTAGCTGCCATCAATGGCGCTAGATATCCAATTAATTTTGACTGGATTGGACGCCAAGTGATGTCAATGGCACTGAAACAAGTCCTCCCGGTTTTGCGGGAATTTACAGGTTACTTCCTGTTAGTTTTGGGCATTTACATGTCCCTTCCTTTTCAGTCACCCAAAATCAACAGGAAGAGACCTGTAAACGCCCGCAAAATCAACAGGAAGTTACAAAAATCGAAAGGAAATCCCCTGAAATGCCCCGAAATTAACTCTTGACGTGATGGAGGAGGGAGACATGGAAAACAAGCTCTCGAGGACCGGACTTGGCCATCCCTGTCCTAGAATGATTTTGTGATAACTGTTGTATCTTGAGCCTTGTATCGCAGATCATATTGTGAGGCACCCAGAGGTTCAAACCTCTATCTGGGAGTGTTCATTAATTATTTCACGTGGCCTTAATACTTCTTCCCATGTTGGAAAAACTTTTCATACCCTTGATCTGCAGCCTCTCTTTGTCCCTACACCGTGCATTCCAAGATAAACGTGTGTGTTTTATGTTATCACGGCAGGGACTCAAAAAAGAAAAGCGAGTTTACCCTTCAAATGAGCGTTTCAGACGCAGCGATTTACTCCCCGCATTAACTTTTACGGCTACAAAGGAGAGCGAAGACGCATTGTCTCTTGCGTGTAATAGGCTAAAGCGCCACGCTAAGGCGCTTTAATCTGAAGCGGAAGCGTCTCGTCTCGTATAGGACACATTCCCAACGGAGCGAAGGAAGAAGACCTCTTCATCTTACCAAAGAGTTCTGTCACTTTTTTTCCCTTGTTTACTCCACGCTAACTTCTTTCAGCGGATGAGCAGCACTCACCTGTTGTTGTTTTGTCAATACTAAACTGAAGCGGTACATCAGCTTTCTTTAAAGTTTTATTTTATATGCACACAGTAAACTTTTGTGCACTTTTGCAAGTTGCACTTATAACTTTGTGATCAGGCAGTTTGTGTTGGAGTGTGAAGTGTATTAAGGCCATAAGTGCTGCAACGATGAATCGATTAACTCGAGTTATTCGATTAGAAAAAAGATTTGAATCAAATTTTGCTGCTTCGAGGATTCGTTTAATTAGAACGGCGTTGTAATTAGAGTAGGGCTGTCAAAATTATCGCGTGAACGGGCGTTAATTAATTTTTTAAATTAATCACGTTAAAATATTTGACGCAATTAACGCATGCACTAAATGACCCGCTCGCCGATTGCCTAAAACAGATTACAATGCAGCCGTTTATGGACATTAAGAGTGAAGAGAATTCCAAAGGCCGCTTGGGGGCAGCGCTGTTCCATACTGATACTGTTATTTCTTCTAAACGTGGGAGAATTAGTAGTCCTGAGACGTTTATGCTGTATTCACAATGCAATGCAAATTGCTATTTGTGCTCCACACATATTTCGGTAAGTTTTCTTTCTTTTAGTGGCAATTATGTGTCTCTTGTTGTATTTTGAGTAAGATATGTACAGATATATGTTATACAGTAAAGGCGAGTGGACACAGGCGTTCTTTGGACCGCGCCGTTTATTGACATAAGCTTCGGCAACTCCTTCACAACAAACTTAAGTATCGTTTAGTGAAAACACAACAAAAATAATATTCCTATCTCTCCCAAAAAATAAAATGTTCACAAAAAGAAAAGCACTTCAGTCTATAGTAATGAGGCCCTATTCTGACACCCAGTTAAACAACAATGCAAAATGAACTGGCATTCCATATCAAAATAGCTATGCAAAATACACGTAAAACTTAGACTTTGGTCACCCTATTTTTATTATTGTTATTATTCTTCTTATTATTATTATATTAACTCTACTTTTGATTGAAAATTTTACAAATTTTATTAAAACAAAAACATGAAGAGGGGTTTTAATATAAAATTACTATAACTTGTAAGTATAACAATTATCTTTTAAGAACTACAAGTCTTTCTATCCTTGGATCACTTTAACAGAAAGAATGTTAATAATGGCATTTGTGGATTTATTGTTACAATAAACAAATACAGTACTTATGTACAGTATGTTGTATGGATATATCCGTCGTGTGTCTTATCTTTCCATTCCAACAATAATTTACAGAAAAATATGGCATATTTTAGAGATGGTTTGAATTGCGATTAATTGCGATTAATTACGATTAATTAATTTTTAAGCTGTAATTAACTCGATTAAAAATTTTAATCATTTGACTGGTTTTACCTGGTATAATTCAATTATCGGAATTTGGATGTTTGTGAATCGTTCTCGAATCTTCCATGGCCGAATCACGAATAATCTAAGAATCGGAAATTTCGCATGCCTTTACTGAAAATCCCTCCGAGACAACCTTGTTGTGATATAGGGCTATAAAAATAAAATTGAATTGAATTGAATTTGCGTCCTTTAGTTTAATGGGGACGGGATTTCATAAGACTAAGCTTCTCCCGTTAGCCCTTGTCTTTTCTTCTGGTTAATTAATCTTATCACAATGCTATCTTGTAACTGACAATGATACCGATGATGATGACAAGAAACAACAACAAACAAACAAATTAACGTCTTTAAATGATATGACATCATCATTCATTACAATGAATTTTGCAGAATCCAAAGCTCATGGTTGGAAGTCCGCCATATTGAAGGGACAGCACTAAGCGCTACCGTTGCATTCTCCTTACATCATGGTCACACGGTGCGCTAATCACCGAAATGACAGCCTAACGCCGGAGCGTTGTCGTGTTCTAACGTCTCTGTTCATCATTGTCACAACGCGGCAACATTTCAGAGGATACTACGGGAGCGAGGCAGCGGGCGTCTCGCTCGCTCAAAGCGCCTTTGCTGAATTTTTCATGTTCCCGCCTTGAATCAAAGAGGCCCGGAGAACTTGGTTGGAAGGAAGGATGGATAAACATTACTGCGATCTTGGATTCTGGCAGGGTCACTAAATTAGGTACACCTGCACTGCTTTTCTAATGTGTTTTATTGAAATAAGTCTTCTTTTTATTTATTCTTTTTTTTTTTTTTTTTAACAATTTAAATGTATCTATGATTTCATTTTTCCGCTTAAAATTTATACGACTTCAAGTCGGGTCCTAATAATTACAAAAAGTACCGTTATGCCCCCCCGCCCCCCAAAAAAAGATGTTTTTTGCCCCTTTATTTGATGACATAACCAAGGGCGTAGGTTTGCATAGGGGACAGTAGGGAGATAACACTACCAACTTTTCAGGATGCTTAAATTGTCCCCACCAACTTTTAAGTAACCTTATTTGCATTGATAATGACTTCAGTTATATGGGTAATTTAGAATGTCTTCGCATATGTTGTAAGGATAGAACTGACCCTACCATTATGAAGTGAATTATTTTCATTATGTTCAGACTTAAAGTACATTTACATCTTTTGACTGCCAGTCCATTTTCCCCTCAAACGCACATTTGATTGGCTGATGACTTGACCCATCAACAAAAGCACCCGCAACCCTGAAAGAAATACAACATGTTGAGAACAATGCCGCCTCCTCTGCCCCCTTCGAATTTTTTTTTTTTACCAGCAGCAGCCACTGTATGTAAAAAGACATCAATGTTGTGTAGGTGTGGAACACACCACTAATTTTGCCATTGAAACTCTGACCTCAGAACATTAAACTGTGTGAGTTTGCTAACCTGCAAACTTGAATAGGAAGCTGCTTAGAGAGACGTCAATTACACTTACTAAACTTTTATTTTTGTCATTCCCAGACTAAGAAGTTTTTTTCAGTTTTATCTAATTTCTTTATTTAGACAATGTTGAGCGGTCTTAACTAGAGATGTCCCGATCGATCGGGATGCCGATCGATCGAGTCCGATCACGTCATTTTCAAAGTATCGGAATCGGCAAAAAAATATCGGCCATGCCTTTTTTTTTTTTTTTTTTTTTTTTAAATTAAATCGTTTTCTAATTGTTATTTAACCTTACAGACATAATACGTTACACTTTCCCAGAGTCTTTAGTTTAGGCTTAAGGTAGGGTTATCAAATTTATCCCAATAACGGCGGTAATTATTTTTTTTAAAAATGTATCACGTTAAAATATTTGACGCAATTAATGCGTGCGCAGCACGACCCACTCACACATTGTCGCGCTCCATCTGTAATGGTGCCGTTTTGCCTATACAGAGAAATAAAAGGCAGCGTAAAATGAGTAGAGTGAATTTTGGCACCCTTTGGAACATTACTCTAATTAGCTAAAGCCTTACAATCCCTCTCCCTACGATTAGAAATATCATGGGATGACATGTGGGGAAGCAAGGTAGCAATTGATCTTATTCTTAACACCTTAAGTTATATTCCATCGCAGAGAAGATATATGAATTGGTAGCACTACGCACAGTCGTGGTTTCACTTGTCATGAGTCCACTTCCCATCATGCATTGGGCATGGCCTTCAGTATCATTTACTGAATGCTCAACAAATACACTAGATGGCAATATTTTGTCACAATATACAAACTCACAAGTATTTCTATCCGTGGATCCCTCTCACAGAAAGAATGTTAATAATGTAAATGCCATCTTGAGGATTTATTGTCATATTAAACAAACTATACTGTATGTTGAATGTATATATTCATTTTTTTCTTAATGCATTGCCAAAATGTATAGTATAGTAATGATTGGAATTGAATCGGGAGCAAAAAAAAAAGCAATCGGATCGGGAAATATCAGGATCGGCAGATACTCAAACTAAAACGATCGGGATTGGATCGGGAGCAAAAAAACATGAGCGGAACAACCCTGGTCTTAACACAAATGTTTTTTTTTTTGCATTCCTGGATAGTTGGGATTACTAACAAGTATATGTTAATATAATTTATGTTCAAATATTTCATTTTAAATTTGCTAATAAAATTCAGACATTTATTCTGGAATTTTTAAAAAATGTTTCTTTAGTAGTTTTTGAAAACACAGGTTTGAATCGAACGGTGTATCAACTGAACTAATACACTTGAAAGTTAGTGTAAGTCAATACAGATTGACAAATTTGCATTAATATTTTAGCCTATCGATTATTTAAGTTCATATTCGTGAGAAATGTAGCCCCCGTTCACCCAATCTGTTTGGTCTTATTAATGTCCCGTCCCCAACATAAAGTCTACATGTAGGTTATGCTGTTATATCGTGCCTACCAATGTTGAAACCAAACCTACGCCCTTGGACATAACTTTATTTTAAGGCACCTTTATGGCTTATTTTGTATCATTTAGATTATTTTGGTTTTACAAATGTGAAATAGGTACATACCAAACAGAAGAAACTTGTACAGTTCTTTGACAAAGTTATTTAAATTTCAAGACATGACACAATATCCAGTCCAAATTTCCTGTGGCTTATTTCAAGTTGTTCTTGTTATTTATATATATGAGATGATTAAGCATTGAGGCATCAGAGACAGCATGGATCAAATAGAGGGAAAGAAAAATGTACGAGTTGAATGATTTGATAAACTGAAGTCGTTTATAGGTTGTTGTTGTTGTTTTTTTTTTTGTTTTTTGTTTTTTTCAAACAAAACATGTACAGTGAGGAGCATTCTTTTGTATTTGCACCCCTTGTCATTTTGCAAGTCCGCCCACGTAGAAAATAGGTAGAGGTCTGAAATTTCAATTCAAGATGCATTTCCACTCATAAAGACATAATCTATTAAAAAAATCCAGAAATCACATTGTATAATTTTTTTAAATAATTAATTTGTAATTTACTAGGGTTCATAAGTATTTGTACCCCTGAGAATCAGCAATAATTATGACCAGTGTTGTCAGTCAAGCGTTACTAAGTAACGCATTACTGTAATCTGATTACTTTCTTTCAGTAACGATCAATCTAACGTGTTCATTTTTCCAAGCCAGTAATCTGATTAAAGTTAGTTTCCTCAGTGCCTGCGCGTTACTATTTTGTTGTTGCCTCATGTCGTATGTAGAGTGAAGAATGCTGTAGTCATGTACGAAGAGCATTAGAATAGAAAATACTGCTCTTGAGTTTGGGAGTGACAACACATCTCACGTTTTCTCATCGGAAAAAAAACGGGTCACGTGTATTAACATGCTGTGTGCGCGCCATCTGCTACTGTGCCACATAGCCTGGCTACCTATCAGGATGCTAACAGTAAAGGAACCGGAGAGATGCAACAAACGGGTGCATTTGCTCACTGGAGATACAGCCATTACTTCACATATCCGTCCAGTAAAGATGACAAAAATATTTCCGTGCGTTGCAAACTCTGCGCTGGCTCAGAAAGACTGTCGACTGTTAAAAACTCGACAATTCAACAAGGAAGCACTTGGAATTACAGCACAGCTCGAAACAAAGCCAACAGGTAACGAGACAGCCAGCACTTCTACAGTTTGTAACCAGCCTTATAATATGTGTAATTATGTACATTTTATAGTAAGAGTTTGTAATCATCAGTTTTACATTTGTGGGACTGGGGGAGAAGCATGTTGAAGACTCAAACAAAAGTCAAAAGTTAGGACACACTTCATGATTTTTACGTTTTATATATTTTCACTACTATTATATCTTCTCACTGAAGACATCAAAACTATGAACGAACATGTGGAATGGGAAAAAAAAGTGAAATAACTGAAAACAGGTTTTGTGTTCTACATTCTTCAAAGTATCCACCTTTGAGGTGCTTCCAAATGTTTGGCCAATACTGATAAATACATCTTGATACTGTTCAAGTTCAATCAACTGTTCAACTTGTTGTTGGTAGGATTTGAAAGCTTAGGTTTAAAGAAATTCTAAATATCCATCTTGCCTCCTTTGGTGTAGTTTTGGCTAAGCTAAGCAAAGTCTCCAAGGTGCTAGTCACATGATCTGTTCAAAAAATGATTTTGACTCATTATGAAAACTGTACGTTGTAGGATTTTTGTTCATTTCATTAATTTGTGTTGTTTGTGTTGTTGCTTTATAACTTTTGTAGACAACATTTTAACGGCTAGGTCTTTATTTCAAAGGGGAAGTTCAGAATTTTTTACATTAGGCTTAATCTTGGAGTTAGCTGGGATTTAATTAGTCGTTGGACTTTATTTAAACGAATTTCATGCAGTTTGTCAGTTATTTGTTAGTTTTAGGGCTCTGGAATGGCTAAGCTAGGGCGAGTCAATGGTGGTTGAAGTCAACTCCATCGACTAATTAAACCTCCTCTAACTCAAAGATTAAGCCTAATGTGAAAAACTCAATTACACGCAATGACATTTTTCTGTTATTTTTATGTTGAGGCAGCAAAAGGAGAAAAATTGATAAAAAGTCATTGATAAGTTACTTTTAAAGTAACTTAGTTACTTTGATAATAAATTAATCAGTAAAGTAACTAGATTACTTTTTGAGGTGTAATCAGTAATCAGTAATTACTTTTTAAGTAATCCGTGACAACACTGATTATGACACTCAAAGAGTCGTCAGTCTACCTTACAAAAAGTTCCATGAGTAACCACCTGTTTGAGCGTATTACTGTCACCTCTGCACCCCGCAGTTAGTCATAATCCAAATGCTACTATGGGCAAGACCAAATAGCTTTCGAAAGACACCAGAGAAAGAATTGTTGAGCTCCGCAAAGTTGGAAAAGGATATGAGACAAGTGGAAAGCAGCTTGGTGAAAATAAATCAACAGTTGCAGCAATTTTTAGAAAATGGAAAAGGCTAAACATGATGGATAATCTACCTCGGACTGGGGCTGGAGAGCTGGATGCACAGTTTCAAAGGCTACTGCAGTATAAAACTAAGGTGCAATGGTTTAAAATCATGCATTGCTCAGAAGGTTCCCCTGTTGAAGCCAGTACATGTGAAGGCCCGTCTGAAGTTTGCCAGGGACCATCTGAATAAGGGATCATTGGAGAAAGTCATGTGGTCAGATGAGACCAAAGTAGAACTTTTTGGTGCAAACTTTACATCGTGTGTGGAGGAAAAAGAAGGATGAGTACAATCCCAAGAACACCATCCCCACTGTGAAGTGTGGGGGTGGAAACCTCATGCTTTGAGGCAAAGGAAACAGGACGACTGTACTGTATAATGTAGAGGATGAATGGTGAAATCTATCAGATTTTGAGACACAACCTCCTTCCCTCAGTCAGACACTTATCTCATTTGCTCCCAAAAACGTATAAATACGTTCTATTCTTAATTGTGTCAGTGTCCAAAAGACGTATACGTCTTTTACTTTTTTTTTCATAAAAGACATCTCTGGGTCCTGATTCAACTGAGCTCCAAAGCACAAAGCTTAAAATCCATTTTAAAGCAATACAACTGGCCACCGGAGGGCAGTAGCGCATTTAGTAAGATCCGCAACCCGATTCAACAGTATCGAACGGCCAGGCTGCACAGTCAGAGCCCTGGCGGAATGATGCCAGGCGGCGGACGACCGAGCAGAACAACAGAGAGGACGCCCGGGATGCCAGGCGCTGGATGACTGAGCAGAACGACCGGGACTACCAGTAAAACGGGCTCGCCGCGAAGACCCCGCAGAAAAAATCCATCTTTATGAGACAGGCAACGATGAGGGAAAAGTTTACCCAGCTGTCGCGGCAACAACAGCGTCATCTCGGCAACAACAGCGTCATCTCTCAGTTATGTGTTAGGGCTGTCAAAATTATCGCGTTAACGGCCGTTAATTAATTTTTTTTAATTAATCACGTTAAAATATTTGACGCAATTAACGCACTAGGCCCACTCAGACAGATTTAAATGTCAGTACAGTGAAAGGCCAACTTGTTAATTGTGTTTTATGGAGTTTTTCCGCCCTCTGCTGGCGCTTGGGTGTGACTTGCATATGTTATGTGGCGTAATGTCGCCCTCTGCTGGCGATTCAGTGCAGCTGATTATTTGGGTTTCGGCGCGCTTTTCTGACGTGATTATATGTCGACGCGAACTCACACTAATAGACAGTGCTATTCAGACCAGCTAACGTCCGCATCCAGTATTCAGTGGCAGTTCTCATAGCCCCATCACACTGTTTGTGTCTAATACATGCATCGCTTGTGAGTTATATTCCTCATTTGTTTATATTCATGAGCGTTAGACAGTTATTGATGATGTGTATTTGAATTTGTTCACATATATGGTGAAATGCAGTTACATTGTTAGATGCTTGTGAGCTAATTGGCTAGTGCTACTGCTCAAATGGACACGTGTGTGTACATTTTATGTTATTTTGTGATTTATGCAAGTTATTGACACATTGCCTTGTTATTTTCAGTTTTACAAAAATACAAGAAACGTGCTCCTGTCAAAAAGAGATGACTTCAGTAAAGCCCATGCAACTTTGCCACACCGTCTGATTTCTTTTTGGAACTTATGTTCGCTATCTGTCAATTTGTGTACTCACACACATTGAGGACAGAATAGGGCTACTAGTTTATTTTTTGATTGAAAATTTTACAAATTTTATTAAAACGAAAACATTAAGAGGCGTTTTAATATAGCATTTCTATAACTTGTACTAATATTCATCTTTTAAGAACTACAAGTCTTTCTATCCATGGATCACTTTAACAGAATGTTAATAATGTTAATGCCATCTTGTTGATTTATTGTTATAATAAACAAATACAGTCCTTATGTACCGTATGTTGAATGTATATATCCATCTTGTCTTATCTTTCCATTCCAACAATAATTTACAGAAAAATATGGCATATTTTATAGATGGTTTGAATTGCGATTAATTGCGATTAATTACGATTAATTAATTTTTAAGCTGTAATTAACTCGATTAAAAATTTTAATCGTTTGACAGTCCTATTATGTGTAAATAAATTGTTACTTTGCTATCAAAAGCTCGATTTGTATTGTTCTTTATGATATTTTGTAAAAGGAAAACATTATTCAGATGTTTGGGATGTACAGTGGAGCAAATAAGTATTTAGTCAACCACTAATTGTGCAAGTTCTCCCACTTGAAAATATTAGAGAGGCCTGTAATTGTCAACATGGGTAAACCTCAACCATGACAGACAGAATGTGGGGGAAAAAAACACAGAAAATCACATTGTTTGATTTTTAAAGAATTTATTTGCAAATCATGGTGGAAAATAAGTATTTGGTCTATACCAAAAGTTCATCTCAATACTTTGTTATGTACCTTTTGTTGGCAATAACAGAGGCCAAACGTTTTTTGTAACTCTTCACAAGCTTTTCACACACTGTTGCTGGTATTTTGGCCCAATCCTCCATGCAGATCTCCTCTAAAGCAGTGATGTTTTGGGGCTGTCATTCGGCAGCACGGACTTTCAACTCCCTCCTCAACCCGTGGCATCAAAATGATGAGAACGGGGAGCAAAAATCCCAGAACCACACGAGGGGACCTAGTGAATGACCTACAGAGAGCTGGGACCACAGTAAAAAAGGCTACTATCAGTAACACAATGCGCCACCAGGGACTCAAATCCTGCACTGCCAGACGTGTCCCCTTGCTGAAGAAAGTACACGTCCAGGCCCTTCTGCGGTTCACTAGAGAGCATTTGGATGATCCAGAAGAGGACTGGGAGAATGTGTTATGGTCAGGTGAAACCAAAATAGAACCTTTTGGTAGAAACACAGGTTCTCTTGTTTAGAGGAATAATAATACTGAATTGCACCATACCCACTGTGAAGCATGGGGGTGGAAACATCATGCTTTGGGGCTGTTTTTTCTGCAAAGGGACCAGGACGACTGATCTGTGTAAAGGAAAGAATGAATGGGGCCATGTATCGAGAGATTTTGAGTGAAAATCTCTTTCCGTCAGCAAGGGCATTGAAGATGAGACGTGGCTGGGACTTTCAGCATGACAATGATCCCAAACACACAGCCAGGGCAACAAAGGAGTGGCTTCGTAAGAAGCATTTCAAGGTCCTGGAGTGGCCTAGCCAGTCTCCAGATCTAAACCCCATGGAAAATCTGCGGAGGAAGTTGAAAGTCTGTGTTGCCCAACGACAGCGCCAAAACATCACTGCTCTAGAAGAGATCTGCATGGAGGAATGGACCAAAAGACCAGAAACAGTGTGTGAAAAGCTTGGGAAGAGATACAGAAAATGTTTGGCCTCTGTTATTGCCAACAAAGGGTACATAACAAAGTATTGAGAGGAACCTTTGGTATTGACCAAATACTTATTTTCCACCATGATTTGCAAATAAATTATTTAAAAATCAAACAATGTGATTTCAGTTTGTTTTTTTTCAACATTCTGTCTCTAATGAGGTTTAACCATGTTGACAATTACAGGCCTCGCTAATATTTTCAAGTGGGAGAACTTGCACAATTAGAGGTTGACTAAATACTTACTTGCCCCACTGTAACTAAAACAAAAAATAGCGGTGTTAAAGTCAAAGTTATGTTTGAAATGTATGCGTTCACAAAAAGCTCAATTTCTCCGTTTTTTCATCAGAAATTGGAAAATTGCTCAAACTAGGCTATTTTCTAATGCTGATTTCTAAAGAATGGATAAAGATATGAACTTACTTTTTTTCCTGATGAAAGAAGAGAGTGTAATCTTTCTTTTGGTGGGTTCCATGTTTACAGTGCTGCTCAAAAGTTTGTGAACCCCCTCAACATTTTGGAATTTTCTATTATTTCAACCTGATTTCCTAATCAATCAATTCAGTAGTTTTTTTTTTGTTTTTTTAACAGTTGTGTTGTCGAGACTAAATTAAAAAGAGTTTTCATCAACTGATGTAGGTGCAAAATTGAACTGTTTGGTCACAACCAAAACCGCCATGTCTGGCGAAAAGTCAACACTGCATACCACCAAAAGAACCTTCTCCCAACAGTGAAGCATGGAGGTGGGAATGTCAAGATCTGGGCTTGCTTTTCATCCTCAGGACCTGGACAACTCCACATAGTCCAGGGAATCATGAATTCTGAGGAATATTGTCAAATCCTAGAACATAACCTGACGCCATCTGTTTTGAAGTTAAAGCTTGGCAGAAGGTGGATCATGCAACATGATAATGATCCAAAGCATTCCAGCAATACAACCAAGGAATGGCTGAAAAAGAAGAAGATTCGTGTTCTGGACTGGCCCAGTCAAAGTCCTGACCTAAATCCCATTGAAATGCTGTGGCGGGACCTGAAGCGAGCAGTTCATGCCAGACGCCCATCAAACCTCTCTCAACTGACTGCGTTCTGCAAGGAAGAATGGGCAAAAATCCCCCAAAGTAGATGTGAGAGGCTGATTAGTCACTACAGAAACCGTTTGGTTGAGGTAATCTCTGCAAAAGGAGGCGCAATATCCTATTAACTGAAGGGGTTCACATACTTTTGCACACATGATATCTGAGTTTTTCTTAAATCAACCACTTTTGTTAAATAAAGAATGACAATATAACTATTTCTTTTGTTTCAGTCCATTATTTGGAATGTCAGTATTGTGGATTTGGGTATAACTTAACATTTAATAAGGTTATTTTAGTTTTTTTTACAAAAAATCTGACCATCGCTGTGGGGTTCACAAACTTTCGAGCAGCACTGTATATAGCCATAGAACAGAATTTTCTCTGGGTCTTGCAAAATCAGTCAAAATCCAGTAAAACAGCCTGGAGTGAAGGACCTTGCTCTGGTGAAAATGGCTGGGAGTGAATGAGTTAAAGATCAGTCGTGGCTGGATCTTCCATTATGACAATGATCCGAAGCACACAACCAAGCTGAGAGTAGCCTAGCCAGTCTCCAGACCTCAATCCAATAGAAAATCTTTGGATGGAGCAGAAACTTGGTGTTTCTCAACGACAACCCCAAAACCTGACAGATCTAGAGAAGATTTGTGTGGAGGGGTGGGCCAAAATCTCTGTTTCCATATGTGAAAACCTGGTGAAGGACTAGAGAAAGCACTAAATATTAGCACTGATTTTCTCAGGTGTATAAATACTTATGAACCCCCGTAAATAACAAATAAATCATTGAAAAATCATACAATGTGAGCTCCGGATTTTTTTTTTTAGATTATGTCTCTACAAGTGGAAATGCATCTATGATTGAAATTTCAGACCTCTACCTATTTTCTAAGTGGGTGAACTTGCAAAATCACAAAGGGTGCAAATTCTTCTGCTCCTCACTGTATGTCAGGTTAGCTTTCTCAAATGTCAAATGTTTTTAAACCAGAATATATCAGAAGAATTTCTGATGAAAAAAAAAATACTAATTTTATTTCACTGTTAAAATAGTGAAGTTCATGCATAGACACTATTGGAAGATTTTTGCAGCAAATGAACAAATGTTCATTCCCTGACACTAGGGGTGCACGATATCCATTTTTTAAATCGATACCGATATCGATAGTTTCCTGCTCCTCAAAGCCGATACCGATATTGATAACTGATAATATATTTTTTTTAAATGTATAACCTGAGTTTTTGAACACCTGGAGGTTAAAAAAAAACTAGTGGTGGATTCAACATACATTTGCCTTTGACCTCACCAGATTTTTCATAATGACATCAACAAAACAGTGCGTTTCACTTCTGCACTGCCCGACAGCCAGCTAACAATGAATGTACTTCCATAAAACACAAAGCTTGGTCTTTTCTTGCTTTTATGGGAAGACACTTGTCTTAATATTGTGAAAGTGCAACAGAAAATACACATATTCAATACTCAATATACAACAAACTGCACAATACACTTATATACACAACTATTATATGTATAGCTTGAGCTACTAAAGCATTGGCTGGCTTCTATAACACAACAAGTTATGAAGTTCTGTAAATATGACCCTTCACCACAGAAGTAAACATATATTGCACATCCATATGTCATAGTAAACATAAAATACTTACATATATTTCCGAGGCGGAAACGTAACAGAAAGCATTCACGATTGTCAATGCTACCGCTAGACACAACAATGTGTAAGTGAATGAACCAAACTACTGTAACAAAAAAAATAGATGCAGCGAATTATTCTGACCAGCAGGTGGCAGCAATGCCCCGCAAATGGTCAACTGATTTCCCATACTAGTGTGTAAACTGTAAAGCCAGCACAGTACATATTATTGGTCCTATTAATAATGTTATTGGATTTATCGGGAGGACGTCATAATTCCTGTTATCGGACCGATAATTATCAGACCAATAATTATAGTGCACCAGTACCTGCCACCCTCCCAGTTCAAAAGGATATGAAGTCTACTAGCGATAAACTCATTCCAATTCACAGAAGGAAGATTAAAATAGCTTGTTCTTGTGCATATTAGTTGTTTTGGAGACTGATTTCCTGACCCATGTATCAATAATTGTTGTATCGCCATATCCTGAGATCTTCGTTGATCTGCAACATGAGGACAAGCAGATAGACGGATGGCTAGACTTTAATCCGTTAATCCCCCTGGGCTTGATTTTTGACAACAATGCATTAGAAAATCGCAATTGTACTTGTATAAAAAGCAACAGTCGGCATTGTAATGGCTACAAACTTACAAATTGAATGCTCTTTTGGGGGTCGTCAACAAAGCGGGGATGGTTTCTCAAACTTCTTTTCTCTTAAATTTGATGTTAAACGGAATTACATATGTAGCGGGCGTATTAAAAATTAAAACACGCGTGTCTGGCAAATGTCAAGGGTAATGATCTTACCTCCTTGGCTTTCTGTTTCAGTCGAGCTTGCTCTGGGTCCTCTTGCCTCGAGCGGCTCTGTGGAGTCAAAGTGAGAGGTGGGGGAAGGGGTGGAAAAAGCAGGGGTTAAAAGTTGGTTGAAATAATTCTCCCGTCTTTTTATACCCGTTGAAGAATTGACCTTTTTTTTGTCTATGCTTCTGTAATGAAAAATGGTGCAAAAACGAGAGAAAGATACGTAAGTGTCAACTCTCTGTAGCAATAAATTTGGGACAAAATATCATTTGGCGATACAAGACGTCACGATATGCATCGAGTTTGAAAAAATTGGATTGCGTTAAATAGACGAGATGCCTTCCCACATGATTTGAGCAATAACTAGTTTGTCATAAAGCTTAACTAACCCAGCAACTTAACCATGAGTAGCCAATAGCCACTTTGTGGCACTCATGAGGTAGTAAGGAGCAAATCCGGTCTATAATGTGTAAGCAGAAGAAATGGCTTCCACAAACTTTATTAAGATTGACAACTAATAGCATCTCATTGAATAAAAGGTAATTTAAACTCACATAACAAAAAAAAAAAATAGCATCGCTTGCAATTTACGAAACAACTGGCGCAGTAACTGAAGAAATAATAAGTTTGAAAGTGATTTACATCTGTAGCGCTGCAATGCATGCCGGGAGTCATGAGGCACATTAGATGACAAGCGTTGACAGCAGAGGTTGTATGACTTTCCCAAAGTAGCAGCGGTAGCCAAATGAAGCTTCTTGAAGCAATGAAGCTTTGTAGCAAATTGATTCAAAGCTTCATGGTGGTTCATTTTCTCTTTAAGTGGTCTTGAAGCTCGTGTTACAATATGAAACAAGTGCTATAGGGAGAACTTGTTATACACTTTTGTTTAGAAATAATAGCTTCCCATAGGGTTTTGCCTTTAAAAACAATATACACATCCATTTTCTCTTGCTTATTCGAGGACAGGTCGCGCAGGCAGCAGCTTCAACAGAGAATCCCAGACTTCCCTCTCCCCAGCCACTTCATCCAGCTCTTCTTGGAGGATCCTAAGGCGTTCCCAAGCAAGCCGGGAGACAGTATCTCCAGCATGTCCTCGGTCAGCCCCGCGGCCTCGTTCCAGCGGGAGGTGCCCGGAACACCTCAACAGGGAGGCATCCCGGAAGCATCCTAATCAGATGTCAGAGCCACCTCATCTCGCGCCTCTCAATGCGGAGGAGCAGCAGCTCTGCTCCGAACCCCTCTCGGATGACCGAGCGTCTCACCTTATCTATCAGGGAAAGCCCCGACACCCTATGGAAAAAACTCATTTTGGCGCTTATATCCAGGATCTTGTTCTTTAATCACCACCCACAGCTCGTGACCATAGGTGAGGGTAGGAATGTAGATAAACCTTTCAGCTCATCTCCTTCTTCACCACGACGGACCGATGCAGAGTCCGCATCACTGCACTGATGCGCTTATCGATCTCCCATTCCATTTTTCCTTCACTTGTGAACAAGACCCCAAGATCCTCATCCCTGACCCGGAGAGGGCATTCGACCTTTTCCCAACTGAGGACTATGGTCTAAGATTTGGAGGTTCTCATCCCGACCTCTTCACACTCGGCTGCGAGCCGTTCCTGTGAGAGTTGAAGGTTGAGGCTTGACGAAGCCAACAGAACTACATATATGCAAAAAGCAGAGAGGCAATACTGAGGCCACCAAACCGGACCCCATCAACGCCTCGGCTACGCCTAGATATTCTGTCCATAAAAGTTATGAACAGAACTGGTGACATAGGGCAGCTTTGGCGGAGTCCAACCCTCACTGGAAATGGATCCAGCTTACGCAGACCACATGCTGACAACTGTCATACAGGGACCGGAACCCCCCATTTTCGATTAGGGCTGCAGCTATCAATTATTTTAGAAGTCGATTAATTGATTAACTAGTTAGTTCGAATAAACGAACAATTGGACAAGGAACATAAAACTTTTTTTTTTTTTTTTTTAAACCTGCCCTGTTCAGCTGTTTGACACAAAGAAAAGCAACAACAAGAAATACATTGAACGCCCACACTAACTATTAATATGTTTGTGCTATCGTCAGGTAGATGTATTTCCGGTTGACACCATGTGGGGGGGGGGGCTGTTGAGCAAGGAAAGAAGGGGAGGGGGGACTATAAGCTAAGTGACTGGAAGGGGTAGAATGTACACAAATAAGCACTGTGATCTAGAACCCAGTAATCGTGTGAATCCCTTGTGAGTGTAAGCCCGTTGGCAACCGACCCTACGCCTCCCCACCCCCACCCGAGTGCGCCCAATCACAACCAGCTCCACACGAACCCAACCAAACACACGACAGCCAAGCAGACGAGCGGAAACGCAGCGCGGGCGCCAACCCTGGACCACAGCCCCCACCCAGCCAGCCCGGGTAAGGAGGGCGGGGTGCTTTGCAGCCCATTCCTCCTCCAGCAGCCCAGCAAAGGAGCCATCGTCACCCACCCGGAATCCAGCGTGGTCCCCCGGGCCACCCGCGCTCCCATCAACTGGCCTTCAGGGATGGGAAGAGGGGACGCACCACCAACCACTCGAATTAAAACTGAATGCAAACACTTTCAAAACAAACCATTACAACGCCACTTTAATTAAACGAATACTCGAAGCAGCAAAATTTTATTCTAATCTTTTTTCCAATCGAATTACCCATTTCAGCACTAATTCCCATACCCAAAACTCCCAGAGAATCCCCCACAGGGCTCCCCAGGGGAGATGGTAAAACTCCCATGACCCCACAAGAACCTTGCTAAGGGCATAGTGCTGAACCACTATTCCGCTGCCAAAACCACACTGCTCCTCCTGAATCTGAGACTCGACTTCCCAATGGGCCCTTCTCTCCACTACCCGAGTAGACCTTCCCACACAAACACTCAAAAAAATACATCGGTCGACCTTTAGTTACCGTACAGTCAATGTAAAAACTGTTCATTTTTAAAGCAACTCTGGTTTATCTATCACCGTCAATGGCAGCCAATGAATTAACATCTGATTCAAGGAAATCCAACAAAGCACCCTCACTCATCTGTTGCTGCCACAGCAAAAGAAAATGTGCAAAAACGGGAACAGGATACGGAGGTGTCAAGGACATCGTGTTTGAATTGAGTAGAAGTGCAACGGAGCGCACCCCCGGGGGGGCGGTGGCCTTTAAACCCGCTCCAAATCCAGCCCTAAATAAGCCGCTGGAGGGGGACGCTAATCAAAAGACGTTATTAAAAATTCTGCATGAGCCAGCACACGCTCACACACACAAAGGGGGTGAAGGATGTTGGTGAGTATCAGTGACAGTGTCACTGTGAGCCAGTGTGGCGAGCCGTTAAAGTGTGCGCGCATTAGTCCCACGTGTAACGACACTTCTATTTTAATAAGCGGCCGAGATGTGGGTGAGTACGCGTGTCCCTGGGAAATCCTTCACCGCTGAGCTAAAATGTGTGTACGGCTGACCACTGCAGGCCTTGGTGGCGCATTGCAGCGTCGTAGAATGTGACTGTTTTTGGAAAACAGGGCATTGTCTGCATGATTTTACCCAAAATCTCCGACTTTATTCACCTATATGTAAAATATGAGAAATATTTGGACGATTGGAAGTTTGTGTGTGTGTGTGGGAATACATCCATTGACGTAGATGTGTGGTAGGGGTTGGAACCACTGGGTACCTCACAATACGATGTGCGATACAAGGCTCACCATCACGATGATCTCACGATATGGTGATACAATAATTATCAGGAAATCATTCTAGGAAATTCTACAAAACAAGTAATAAACGGAAAAACAAGCAATTTTCATCCTTCTGCTGTGAATTGGAATGTGCTTATCACTAGGAGACGTCCGATCCGTTTGAACTGGGAGGGTGGCAGTGAATGAATGAATGCTGCCATTCCTCCCACGTTTAAATGTTTGTAGGCATTAACTAATTAGATATTTTACTGGAAATAAAATACTGGGGCGCTAATACTGTTGATGAAAAAAAAGCATTCTGCTATCTTAAGGTAGTCCTTTATTTATGTAATCCAAGGCGTAGGTTTGGTGTCAACATTGGTAGGGACGATATTACCGTAATGCACATAATGCAAACAATGATCCAAATAAGGGACGGCTAGCTTGACTTTGTGGTTCCTTGTGGAGGCCGCAGTAGTTTTGCTAGTTAGCAAGTTTAATGTTATGCTAACTCTCATGCAGGTCGGACTTTCAGTAGCAAAATTAGTGGTGTTTTCCCCACTTCCACAACATTGAGGTCTTTGTACGTGACTTAGAGTGGCTGCTGCTGGCTGAAAAAAAAAATGTTCTTAATATCCCTCCTCTACGAAGGAGGCGGAGGAGGCGGCATGTTGTCGACATAAATCTGTTGGGGCTGTGTGAGTATGCATTTGTGTCTTTGTGGCGGGACAGGGGGGCTTGCACTCAACAGCTAACCAAATGTTCGTTTGAAGGGAGGAAAAATGGACCGTCACATTCAGCAAGTGAAAAGGGATAAATGTAAGTCTGAATATAATGAAAATAATTCACTTAATAATGGTAAGGTCTGTTTTATTATAACATAAGGGAAGATAATCTAAATGACCTATATAACTGAACTCTTCATGCAAATAAGGTTGCTTAAAAGTTGGTGGGGACAATTTGGGCTTCCTGAAAAGTTGGTAGTGTTATCGTAATTTCCCGTATATAACGCGCACTTTTTTTCCCCAAAATCAACTTGTAAAATCATGGTGCGCATTATAAACGGGTACAGGGATGGAGACAAAAATATGAATGAATATATATAAAGACCGATTTTTTTTTTTTTTTTTTTTTTTTTTTTTTTTTTTTTTGACACGGCCATGTTTTGTTGATGAAACGTATGCGGCAATCCGTTGCCGACCATTACGGTACGTGACGTCACCATTTTGCTGCGGTCATGGCGAGCTAGGGAAGGAGTTGGAGGTGGAGTATTGAACAACGGGGCTAATCAGCGTTGCTTTATTGACATTTAGGCTGCAACAAAATACGGCAGCAATGTCTGTCTCACATGCAACCCGTGGATTATAACTATCTTTCCGGCTGTTCCCTCAACAAAATACCTCCCCCCGGGAACTATACAACGTGCCAACATAAGTTCCGCCGGTGAATTCTGTTATAACTCGCTACACAGTAATACTTCACTCTGATTGGTCGAATGATTTCGTCTGTGTTAAATTCTGCTTTTTTCACTCTTCATAAAGCACAGAATTTAGTTTCTTGAACTCATTTGAGTCAACATTTATTGCAGCTCCGCAAACGTAACACAACACAAACTTTCTGTGTCCGTCAACTATATCCGTCCCTCGGGAAACTCAAATCCAAATAACAATAGTTCCTATTGTTACATTCTAGTCAACAGCGATGCGGTCTTCTGATTTCTGACCTAAATCAACACTTTTATTTTACCGTATCAATCCATGGAAGAAATATTTATTCATCATGATTAAACGAGCAAGTTATAGAGCAGCCTTTAAAAGAAAAGTCACATCTGTTTTGTTTTCTCCCAGGTTTCTGGTAAGTTGAAGAAGTTGTCAGATCATATTATTACCGTACATATTGTCAGTTTACGGTAATGTTTTAAACTACCAATGTGCTATGCTTGTGCTGTGTTTCACCAGTCAGTAAAATGACATTTCTGTATCTGTACACGAGCTCTGTTTTCTTGTACTCTTCTATTTAGTGGTGCTAAAATTAGGGTGCGCGTTATACACGGGTACAATAATTTTCACTAGATTTTACAAGTGAATTTGGGGTGCGCGTTATACACGGGTGCGCCTTATATTCAGGAAATTACGGTAAACAGAAGAGCATGCAGGAGTCACGACACATCAGCAGACGTCAAATTTGTATGGTAAGGGCTTCATTCAAAGTCATAATCGCGTTTTGAGGTCACTGCTTGACTGCTAAACAAGTTATTCAATCAAGCTTTAATAAAATGGCCGGTGTATTCAAGTGATCTCCCTTGTCTGCAAGTTAAGTAATTCAAAATTTGTTGCATGACAACATATGTAGGGAGAAAGCATTTATTCTGTGTTGCTGTAAATCAGTGGTGTCCAAACTATTCCACATAGGGCCACAGTGGGTGCTGGATTTTATTCCTTCAAAACAAGACGACATCTTTTCAACAATCTGGTGTCTCACAAGTGTAATCAGTTGATTGCAGTCAGGTGCTGCTTGTTTTAGCACAAACTTCATTGGTTAAACTGTCTGTACTCGATTGGTAGGAACAAAAACCAGGACCCACAGCGGACAGGTTTGGACACCCATGCTTTAAATCACAGGTGTCAAACTGATTCCAGAAAAGGCCAAGTGGGAGCTGGATTTTGTTCCAACCGATACAACGCAGAAAGTTTAACCAATGAACTTCCTGCTGAAACAAGCAGTGCCTGACAAAGTTTAACTGATTACACATGTAAAAGATCTAATTGGTGAAAAGGTTTCCTCTTCATTGGTTGGAAAGCAAACCTGCACCCACTTGGCCCTTTCTGGAATCGGTTTGACACCTGTGCTTAAATGTTTCAATGTTTGAATACTGTTATTCAAACTGAGGGCCCAAATACACCAGATGCATGATCGTTCCGGTTCCGGTCCGGCTCACTGCTGACTGCGTGCCACGCAGTACGTCAAAAACAGGCAAATCATACCGGCTGCGCACGGCTGCAGTCCGCCAACTCCGTTCCCTCATGAGCGCTCGCGTGATCCCGCGCTGTAATGTGCCATTTAAAACAACGAAAAACACACATAGTCCATACTCATCAGAGAAGCAGAGAGAGAGAGAGCACATTTTTTCTTTGCATATTGATATTTTAGTTATGTCTGTCTCTTAATTCCAGATTGACTGCATCATGTTGAGATCAGGGCTCCGTGTGTGTGGGGTACGGGGGCGGGGCCCTATTATGCCCTTGGTCGTGTCGGTGGGTTTATACCTTAGTGCACATTTAAAATTTATGGCACATAAAATCTCAGAGCTGTTATAAACAACTGTTAAATAATCTGTAATATTTATAAAATGGATAGTGAATTATATACTACACGAACTAAAAAACAGCGTACTTGGAATTGGTGTCTCAACACTGCAGATTCCTGTGCCCAGCGCAAACTGTTGGTTTTTCTATGAAAAGTCAAGTAAAATGTAGGAAAGAAAGAAAAACATCTTGAATCTTTCGTACTTTTCCCCCTTGACTCTGTATACAAACGGACACTGTGTGTGCGCCGGGCACGAGAATTTCTGCAGTGGAACCACTTCCCGATACGCTGCTTTTTTTTTTTCGCTCAAAGTTGTCAGCACGTCGTGTGTTTGACATCATTGCCAGAAAAACACACATAATAGGACACCTTGCAGCTTCGCTTTTAATGCTATCCTTATAATAACGATCTGCTGCATCGTATATCACTTTGTAACTTTCCAGTTTCCACCTCCATGATGAAACGTTCTTCGTCCATGTTCGCTGGTGTTTAAACCGTGAATAAGAAACTGGGCTGTTACGTCCAGGCCCAGCTCCGCCCATTTTGTCGGATGTGTGTCCGGCAAAAATAGAAAATAGCCTATACCATCTGGCGGGGTGTGGCACGCCGGAGATGGTCCGCAGTTCATCCGGAGCACTGACGCGGCCGGTATACGTTGAACAATAGGATATAACGGGAACGGATTGGCTCTGGCGCTATTTTTTACTGGAGTCGGACCGGAACCGCAACGATCATGCATCTGGTGTATTTGGGTCCTGAGCCCCTCCTTGTGTTTGTGTATTTGTGTCACTTTGCTTTAATTGTCTCCTTGATTGCACAGATGGGTGAGCCTGGGACCAGGTGCTGACCAGATCATCGTCAGTAGCTTACTTAAACACATCATCGCCAGATCAACAACTCACCTACAGGTATGTGAATCTTGTAATCCTGATACCAAGCTAATTTTTGTGTTTTCCCCTCCTAGATCCTGTAATGCTTGCCTGGCAAAAAGCCTGCCTTCCTGTTCACCTGTTCTACCAACAAACTGCCCACTGGATTCTTCGGACACTATCTACCACTCCCTCTCATCATCAATGAATTAGGTCCCGTTACCCCAGAACCTTTAAAAATAGAATACAGTGGTACCTCTACATACGAAGTTAATCCGTTCCAGGACCTTGTTTGTAAGTCGAAATGGTCGTATGTCGAGCAGGATTTTCCCATAGGAATACATTATAATTCCATTAATTCGTTCCACAGCCCAAAAACCTGCACTAAATCCTTAAAAAATACTGCTGGTGCTATTACAAATGGCAATTACACGTAGCAAAACAAATAAATTATAAATCAAAATTGGAATAATGTAATAAAAAGAATAATAATAATTCCTGTAATAGTGTAACGAATCGGGTTTTAATAAGGCGGACGTTTTTTTGTGTACCTGAACGCACCGCGGGGCTCACGTGCCAGAAACAGACCGGTGAGCTTGAGTTTCACTTTCACTTTGAATGTTCTCTTGAGAACACCATCATTTGCGGCAGTCAGCAGGCGTTTTGTGTTGAATAAGTTGTAAAAGAAATGATGAAAACGTGACGAAGCTGGCGATTTCTTTGGAGACAATAAGAATTGTCAGCTTAATTTATAAAGACTGGCGAACGATGGTCGGAGGAGGACCGTGGAGATGTATTGTTGAGCCATTTCACGGATGCCCACCCCACGCTCATATTTTTCTGTCATTTGCATCTTCATTTCGAAGGTAAGCATCAACTTTTTCCTTGTTTCACCACCTGTACCAACCTTTTCTGAAACCTGTGTTGATTTGTCACACAAGAAAATCCGCCGTGCATTCGTCTGCGGTGCTGCCATTGTCGTCGAATTTCGAGCATGTCGTCGGATGTAGAAACAAATGGCGAGTCGAATTTTACGTCGGATGTCGAAAAGTTCGTGTGTCGAAGCGATCGTATGTAGAGGTACCACTGTATGTTGTTTACAGTCTAAAAATGGGTCATCTTTCAAGTGGAGTTGCTTGTTCCAATTAAAATATTTTGTGAAAAAACAATGTTGTATTGTTGTTCTATATTGCATTAATATGTTAGCATTAATAAATGGCTTGAAAAAGTGTTGTCATTATTGCTTTTAAAAAACAAATGTAATTTGCAATATAAACACAGTAAAGTATGATAAATTGAACAAAATGGACCCCAAATTTAAATAATGAAAACGGTTTTGATACAAATCTGGCCCAGATTGGGTAACATTATGTGCCATATCCGGGCCATACATTAATGTAGTGTCTGCTACTTTAGACCAGTTCAGGCCCAAAACTGTTGCTGATCCTGCAAGTGACTCCTTAATGAGTTTGAGCCATTGTTCAAACTGACACTAAGGCGGATCCGTTTTACAAAGCTGGGCCGGAATTTGCAGTACATCTGGCCCAGGGGTGCCCAAGTCCGGTCCTCGAGAGGCCCTATCCGGCTTGTTTTCCATGTCTTCCTCCTTTAACACACCTGAATCAAATGATCAGCTCATCAGCGAGCGCTGCAGGAGCCTGAGAATGATCCGGATTATTTGATTCAGGTGTGTTGGAGGAGGGCAACATGGAAAACAAGCTGAATAGGGGCTCTCGAGGACCGGACTTGGGCTCCCCCTGATCTGGCCTATGTCCGCTCCAGTTATATTTTGCTATCCGGCAACCTTCTTGTGACCTATGCTGATTTCTTTCACAAGAAAATCCGTCACCGGGAAAAACAATGAAATTGGGACGCTGTCATAAATCGTCGTATTTCGACCATGTCGTCAAATGTCGAGAGAAATTACAAGTCAAATTTTATGTCGGATTTAGGAAGGATCGTATGTCGAGGTAGCACTGACTGTATGTGATTTTACAAGAAGCCAGATTTCGTTAAAATCGCCAGAGCCGTTTGATGGTGTCCTAATATCATTCGCGGAAAGAGCAGAGGCATAATAACGCAATTAAGATGACGAGGTGCGGGGTGGTGATGATCCTTAGTGTGGGACATTGGCCCTATTCAAAATTAATTAAATGAACCTTAGCTAGCTCGCTTGCTTGCCCTGCTAATGTGCCACCGCGGGGCATTGTCATTCGCTGAGAATTGTCTCTTCTTTTTCTTTGGTCAGCATTGATCTTTTAGTGCCTTATTTTATTTATTTATTTATTTAATCTTTGAATTGGGAATAAGCTACATGATGAGGAGGTCAGCGTATTAGTGTGCCATTGTACGAGTGAACTGAATGGCTAGTATCGTTTCCTTTTATTTGGATATAATGTACATGAACAGGAATGACCCAGAAATGCCCCAAAATCAACAGAAAGTTACCCACAGGACTCCTTATGGCTAACTTTCTTTTGATTGAAAGACTGGTCATTACTCCTATGATTGGACTAACGACATCATAGGAGTATCGACCAGTCATTGCAATTCCTTTCACAAGGTGAAGTCTTGAAAAATAACAATTAAAAATGTTAGTACCTATTCTGGAGTAGCCTTTAAATGCCCTAAAATGAACAGTGACCCGTGGACGACCACGAAAGACTGGCTGCGAATGCTCTGGTGTCAGTGCCATTGACTGCTCTAGACGTCCAATCCAGTCAAAATGAATTGAAGTGCCGTATATGGGATCCAGTGGGCTAAAGTACACACGATTGTAATGGAAGATTTTGCTAGCAACCTGTTGGTTCCTTTTTTTAAAAAGTGACAGCTTTTTAAAACGATATCACGATTCTTAGTGGGAGCATATCAATAAGCTTTTTGGCTACAAAGTATCTCGGTATAGCACCTTTTCAATATATTGTCACGCCCCGATTTGTTAGTGTCATTGATGGTGACAGACATCCACTCATTTTGGACGGAGATCTGAACATGAAAAAAGTGTACAAACCCTGAAAAATGAATTAATTTTACATTGACTATACAGGTCCTTCTCAAAAAATTTGCATATTGTGATAAAGTTCATTATTTTCTGTAATGTACTGATAACCATAAGACTTTCATATATATTAGATTCATTACACACAACTGAAGTAGTTCAAGCCTTTTATTGTTTTAATATCGATGATTTTGCCAAAAAAGTCAAGAAAAAACAAAAATCCCTATCTCAAAAAATTAGCATATCATGAAAAGGTACTCTAAAGAAGCTACTAACCTACTCATCTGAATCAACGAATTAACTAAAAACCGCAGCGAAAGATTCCTGAGGCTTTTAAAAACTGCCCGCCTGGTTCATTACTCAAAACCGCAGTCATGGGCAAGACTGTCGACCTGACTGCTGTCCAGAAGGCCATCATTGACACTCTCAAGCAAGAGGCTAAGACACAGAAAGACATTTCTGAGCGAATAGGCTGTTCCCAGAGTGCTGTATCAAGGCACCTAAGTGGGAAATCTGTGGGAAGGAAAAAGTGTGGCAGGAAACGCTGCACAACCAGAAGAGGTGACCGCACCCTGAGAAAGATTGTGGAGAAGGGCCGATTCCAGACCTTAGGGGACCTGCAGAAACAGTGGACTGAGTCTGGAGTAGAAACATCCAGAGGCGTGTGATGGAAATGGGCTACAGGTGCCGCATTCCCCAGGTCAAGCCACTTTTGAACCTGACACAGCGGCAGAAGCGCCTGACCTGGACTACAGAGAAGCAGCACTGGACTGCTGCTCAGTGGTCCAAAGTACTTTTTTCAGATGAAAGCAAATTTTGCATTTCATCAAGGTGACAGAGTTTGGAGGAAGACTGGGGAAAAGGAAATGCCAAAATGCCTGAAGTCCAGTGTCACGTACCCAGAGTCAGTGATGGTCTGGGGTGCCATGTCAGCTGCTGGTGTTGGTCGACTGTGTTTTATCAAGGGCAGGGTCAATGCAGCTAGCTATCAGGAGATTTTGTAGCACTTCATGCTTCCATCTGCTGAAAAGCTTTATGGAGATGAAGATTTCATTTTTCAGCACCACCTGGCAGCTGCTCACAGTGCCAAAACCACTGGTAAATGGTTTACTGACCATGGCATTACTGTGCTCAATTGGCCTGCAAACTCTCCTGACCTGAACCCCATAAAGAATCTGTGTGATATTGTGAAGAGGAAGTTGAGAGACACCAGACCCAACACTGTGGATGAGCTTAAGGCCGCTATCGAAGCATCCTGGGCCTCCATAACACCTCAGCAGTGCCACAGGCTGATTGCCTCCATGCCACGCCGCATTGAAGCAGTCATTTCTGCAAAAGGATTCCCTACCAAGTATTGAGTGCATAGCTGATATAATTAATTGAAGGTTGACTTTTTTTGTATTAAAAAACACTTTTTTGTATTGGTCGGATGAAATATGCTAATTTTTTGAGAAAGGGATTTTTGTTTTTTCTTGACTTTTTTGCCAAAATCATCAATATTAAAACAATAAAAGGCTTGAACTACTTCAGTTGTGTGTAATAATTCTAATATGAAAGTCTAATGTTTATCACTACATTACAGAAAATAATGAACTTTACCACAATATGCTAATTTGTTTAGAAGGACCTGTATAGTAACTAAATGTCAACTGATATATCACTCGGCTGATATATTATTGTGTGTTTGTGTATACTGTGGGAAAGCTATTATTTTTTTAATTAAAAAGAATACCAATTTAGCCTTATAGCATTTGTTAAAATTTGTTCACACAAGCACATTCATCTTAGTTTCTTAAACAGCCATAAAATTATCAAATCTGTTGACCTCTTAGGCTTCAAGACCATTTGAGAGCAAATGAACCACCATGAATCTTTGAACCAATTGGCTGCAAAGCTTCATTGCTTCAATAACCTTAATTTGGCTACCGCTGCTCCCTTTGAAGAGACAAACAACTTCTACTACCACCTGCTGTTGTCGTCCAACATGCCTCCAAGCATGCAGTGGGGCGCTGAGGATATAAATAACTTTCAAAGTTCATGTTCTGTGCTAAAAATTTCTTCAGTTACTGCTCCATTTGTTTCATCAATTGCTAGTTATGCTAATTAGTGTGTTGTTATGTGATATATTTATATTCGTTTTGAAACCGTAACTTTGAATGACTTTTGATTTAATTACCTGATATTACTTGTCTCAGCTTGTGAAGTACTTGGAATCCTCAAGAGTACTATAAAATGGTTGGTGGCCACTTGTGGTAAGGTTGCTGGGTCAGTAATGTGATTTGACTAAATTATACTGTTCAAATCATGTGGCTGTTCATCTTGTCATTACATTGTGATACAGTATATGGCAAAAAACACCCAATGACTTGACGTTCCGTTCTGAGATCCCCAATTTGGCCAACTTTCAAAATTGTCCGATATGCATGTGTGATACATCATTGGAAAGCTTAAAATCTCAATTTTCTGGGGGAAGAAAAATTTTGAACAGGAGGGAATTTTTTTTTTTTTTAACACAGCAAAACCCTATCTAGAGGTGAGAGCACGCGAGAGCAGAATTACAGACGCCACGACTTTAACGAGATATTATCGCGTACTTACCTTTTTTCCATCCAAAAACCCCATGTAGCATGTATCACCGAGTGTCAAGACACAGCTGTGAATGGCCACAGCTGGATTTTTGGGGGATTTTATGGGTGAAACATGGTAATATAACAAGGGTCGCGATGCAGATATCGCAGACATCGCAGACATCAAGGAGTGATCGAGATTTTCTTTTTCATATATTTACCCATTTAAACTTTTTTTTTTCTGAGTTTCTTTGTTTGGATCGATTAATTATCATCTAACATATCGGGGAAAATGCGACAGTAACATACAAAATACAATTAAGTAGTGCTGCAGCTATTGATTATTTTAGTAGTCGATTAATCGGTGAACAAGTTTGTCGAATAATCGAGTAATCTGATAAGGAACATGAAAAATTAAAATACCTGAGCTGAGCCTCAAACGGTATTTAAAAAAATAATAATTAAATAAGGATCTATGTACAACAAAAGAACAATTGGCTAACTTACACAGTAAAAGTCCACTAGCTTAAATGCTATACAACGCTAACTTTTTTTTGTTTTTGTTTTTGTTTTTTTAAATACAATGCTCTTAACAAATGGTTCGTACACATATTCCCACAATAAACGGCTAAATATACCCATAAACTAAATTACGAATGCATTAAAAAAACATTAGCTCAAACAAAAACTTACCTTATGTTGGTTTTAACATGGAGCAGCTTGTTTCAGCCATGTCAAATGAGGCAGACTAGAGGCCAGTGTATCCACTCAAATCAATACAACTGAATGCAAACACTTTCCAAATAAACCATTACAACGCCACAATAATTAAACGAATACTCGAAGCAGCAAATTTTAATTCGAATCTTTTTTTTTTTTTAATCGAATACTCGAGTTACTCAATGAATTGTTGCAGCACTACAATTAAGCGATAGTTATGAGGTAGATATCCATGACTCTTTTACAGACGCCATTTTTTATATTGGGACGTCATTTGTTTAAAAGTTTAAAATATGCGAGTGAATAATTTTTTTAAGTTGTTTTTTTTTTTTTTTAACTAAATATTAGACATCAATTAATGATTCTAAGCTAAAAATGACAGACATTTTGAATATTAAATATAATTATTTACTTTCGTTTTATGGCTGGGTTGAAACAAAAGCGGTTGTGTGACGTCTGTAAACGGGGGTTCCCAGGGTAAAATGGACAAATTAAAAATAGTTCAGGGGCTTAATGTGCCATGAATCTGCTATGGCAGCATATAGACATATTGCTCTATCAAACACAACAGTTGTTTCGGCTTAAAATACAGCGGAGTGCAAGAGCAGAAACTGCTTTTTCAGTCTTGTCTGTGTTTTCCGCCATATAATTATTGTGATGGTTCATATCGCTGTATATCGTCATTCGACATTTTGTGCGTACATGTACGTGAATAAGAAACTACTTGAGATGGAGACTCTTTTTTTCAGGTTGTGAGTTGGTGAGTGTGTGCACGCGTTGGGGAGGAGCCAGGACACCAAGGCCCTGTGGCCAGGAGCCCGGGAGGACGCGGGGAGGTCACTTCATCTACTGGTGTCACACTCAAATTCATGTGTCAGAAGCAACGACGCACGCGCATGCACACGCCCCGCAGTACACAAGCGCGCGCTGTTTGGCCCGTTGGGACATAATAACAGCGCACGTGCACACACAAGAAGCAAGAAGTTACCTTGGCGGCTTTCAAGAGGATCTCTCTCTCCTGCTCGTCCTTTCTCGCCTTCTCCATCCTCTCTAGTTGCTCGAAGAAGCGCAGCTGAGAGCGCACGTCGCCCGATTGCTCGTAGCACTCGTCGTCCTGATGGGGACACGCAGAGTTAACGATGGAGAAAAATGTTATTTGACACTGACAAATAATATGGTGAAAAGTGAGATGTAGTCCACCCAAGGATATTTGCTGCTTTAACCTATCATTAGCTATTGGAGAAAAATAGTACGTACTGGCATAGTTTTTCTGTTCTTGTAAGGAGAAGGGAGAAGTTATTGTCAAGTAGGGGTGTGAGTAAACATCGATATGGTGATATATTGTGATGCTTTGCATTCCAAAAGGTTATCGATATGCTCCTCCTCCTGTGTCCTGCTTAATATTGTGGAACATCACTTTTAAGCAGTTTTCCTTTAATTGGGCTAGGAAGCAATTAATCACAGGTGTCTAAATTTATATCCATGATCTACAGAGCGTTGAGACGCAATGCCACTCATGAGTTTAATGGGAAAACAAAAACATTTTCTTTTTGTACTCTAAAATAGAATTTGCTAAATAATTCAGAACACAGTGTAAGTACACAACGCAAGCAATGACAACGTGGTCAATATGGCTAGGTTCATACTACAAGTCTTAATGCACAAATGCGATTTTTTGCCATATCTGTTTTTTGGCGTGCCCGTTCAGACTGCCTTTGTCCATTGAGACCATTCAAGTATCACGCATGCTGGTAAATGGTAAATGGTGTTATACTTATACAGCGCTTTTCCACCTTTCAAGGCGCTTAAAGCGCTTTACACTATCTCGCCATTCACCTACTGGTGACACAGTACCAGGAGCAACGTGGGGTTCAGTATCTTGCTCAAGGATACTTAGGCGAGTTCATCAGGGCGAAGAATCGAACCCACAACCTCTGGGTTGGGGGACAACTACTCTACCACTGAGCCACGCCACCGCATGCTCAGTAATTCGCAGTCCGAGATGCGATTAGCAAAGAGACCCGCATGCGCAGAAGCATCAAAACAAATTACACATGCTAGCTGTATGTCATTCCAGAGTCATCATATTTTGATTTCCAAAAAAAGGACACAAATAACAGACATTAAGAATCCCCGTTTAGTTTTACTGTATATGGCGGAAAACACTCAGGTGACTTGAAGTTCTGCTCTGAGACCCCCAATTTAGCCAACTTTCAAAATTGTCCGATATGCATCATTGGAAAGCTTAAAATCTCAATTTTCTGGGGGAAGAAAAATTTTGTGCAGGAGGGCATTTTTTAGAAAAACATTTTTTAAACAGCAAAACCCTATCTGGAGGTGAGAGCACATGAAAACAGAATTACAGACGCCATGACTTTAATGAGATATTATCGCGTACCTACTTTGTTTCGATCGAAAAACTCCATGTAGCATGTATCACGGAGTGTCAAGACACAGCTGTGAATGGCCACAGCTGGATTTTGGGGGGATTTTATGGGTGAAACATGGTAATATAACAAGGGTCGCGATGCAGACATCGCAGACATTAAGGAGTGGTGGAGATTTTCTTTTTCATATATTTACCCTTTTAAACGTTTTTTTTTTTTTTTTCAACTTTTGTTTGGATCAATTATTTATCATCTAACATATCGGACAAAATGCGACAGTAACAAAAAAAATACAATTAAGCGATAGTTATGAGGTAGATATCCGTGACTTTTTTACAGACGCCATTTTTTTCATTATAACATAATTTGTTTAAAACTTTAAAATATGTGAGTAAATATTTTAAAGTCGGTTTTTTGTTTTTTGTTTTTTTTTTAACGAAATATGAGACATCAATGAATGATTCTAAGCTATAAACGACAGAATTTTTTAATAATAAATATAATTAATTACCTTTGTTTTATGGGTGGGTTGAAACAAAAGCGGTTGCGTGACGTCTGTAAACGGGGGTTTTCAAGGTAAAACTGACAAATTAAAAATAGTTCGGCGGCTTAATGTGCCATGAATCTGCTATGGCAGCATATAGACATATTGTTCTATCAAACACAACAGTTGTTTTAGCTTAAAATACAGCAGTTTCTTTTAAAGAGGAGTGCAAGAACAGAAACTGCTTTTTCAGTCTTGTCTGTGTTTTCCGCCATATTCAAAGTTTATATGGACTGATAGAACGCATACACGGACACACATGAGCCTTGACATGTGTGCGTGAAATGACGTGGGTGCGTCAGTTTGCCCCGAATCGGCCATGTGTGAAATAATGAAATATTGCTCATTCTGCGAACAGAATGAAAATCGAAAATTGTAAGGCTTATTCCTTTCTTAATTTTAATTTTTTATGTCTGTCGTCAAGCCAGCTTTGTGCTTAAAAGCAGAGTTCAAGCTAGGCGCTAATGCCTACATGGCTGCCGTCCTCCGTGCCTCTTGCTCTTTGCTGACGTAAATGGTGGTATACTTGTAAATGGTGTTATACTTGTGTAGCGCTTTTCCACCTTTCAAGGCGCTCAAAGCGCTTTACACTACATTGCCATCTACCTACTGGTGACGCAGCACCAGGAGCAATGTGGGGTTCAAAATCTTGCTCAAGGATATTTAGGCAGTTCATCAGGGCCGAGAATCGAACCCACAACCTCATTGGGGGACCACTACTCTACCACTGAGCCACGCCATCCCCAATATATCCCCGTATCCCCTATCCCCGTAATTGCTGCATGAATTCCGATTTTGGAGTCTTGACAGTTCAGACCGCCAATCACGTTCTGAAAAAAATGTGTCCCAGGTCGGATTTGAACCACATACGAAAGTGACTCAGATCAGATTTGAAATGGTCCACTTCTATGCGACTTGTCCCGTTCAGACCGTCAAGTTAATGCCTGACTCGAGTCGGAAAAACACGAAAAAATCGGATTCGTGCATTAAGACCTGAAGTATGAACCTAGCCTATGTGAGGTTTCTACTTTTTGTTTCTTAATTGTCATACGGCTTATTTTGGACTGATGCCCTCGTGTTCTTCACTCATCAGTTAATACTGTACTGTACTTGAACTCATACAATGAGGAGAAAATGTTTGCACGCAATTTATATCGATCATACAATTTGTTAAATGCTAAATTTAATGAGCAAGTGCCAATAAAAACAGTTGACAATCAAATTTTCTCTTGTGTGCAATGACTTTAGGGTAAAACAAACCTTATCTACAATAGTAATAATTAAGTTGATCTTTTAATTAATATTTATTTTAAAAAAAAAACAACAACAAAAAAAAACATTCAGTATAATATTCTATACAGCATGGGTGTCCAAACCTGTCCGCAAGGGCCCCTGTGGGTCCTGGTTTTTGTTCCTACCAATCGAGCACAGTTTAACCAATCATGTTTGTGCTAAAACAAGCAGCACCTGATTCCAATCAACTGATTACACTTGTGAGACACCAGATTGGTGGAAAGATGTCATCTTGTTTTGTAGGAATGAAATCCAGCACCCATTGCGGCCCTATATGGAGTAGTTTGGACACCACTGCTATACAGATACACTACAATCATGAGTAAATAATACTCAATTTTGATAGGTATTATGTGATACAATCTGTTCCAAAAGGTGAAGTAAACCTTACCGATATTATTTGAGTATATTATTGTTGACACATTTAGGTAATATTCACAAAGTAAAATTGGCTAAACTTTACGCTATCAAACTGAGTGTAAATTGTTACCTCAATTTTATTGAGTAAATTCTATAGGTTGTTTTTTTTTAAGAGTGAAAATGGCTGCAAGACAGAGTCTTTTTCCTTTGGCAAGTTTTGTTCATAAGTACTGTTGGTCTAAAACACTGTTTTTCAGTGTGCCCCGAGAGATCATCAAGGGTGCAATATCGTTTTTTTTTTGTTTGTTTGTTTGTTTTGTTTGTGTTTTACAACGTCGAGCGGAGTTGCAGTAGGAAGGAAGGAGTGGGTAGAAGGTTGCGGTCGGGTACAGATGAGCAAAGTATTGCTCCTGTCGCGTTCAAGAACTGCTCGGATTTCTAGCCATCAGCCACCTTGCTGTCCGCTACAATGTGGACCCCAGCACGTCTACTGCACATCATTTTATTATACTCGTCAAGTGTCGATGTACACGAAAGTGTCCTTTCCATTTTATCCATATGTGACGACGGTCAATCCTCCCCGTTTTTTATTCCAGCATAGTGTCAAGGACAGAAAGGTGGCTGATGGCTAGAAATCTGAGCAGCTCTTGAATGCGACACGAGCAATTATCCAACATCGCCATTGTGCCAACAAGCAAACATCATCTCCAAACGGAAACACCTGTCACTTCAAAACAATTCGATGCTGCACTATTTTGTTCGCCTTCGTGAAAACACAGAGAAACAGGCAACATTTTTTAGGAAAAACTGCAAAGGTAAGTGTGAAAGCCTTCAGAGCCCGTTACCTTGTTGCTAAATCCAAAAAGTCCCACTCTGTGGCAGAGACATTAATACTACCTGCCTGCAAAGCCATTGTCAGTGAGATGCTCAGCCCTGATGAGGTTAAAGACATTGCTAAAGTCCCCCTGTCTGATAGTTCTGAGCTTTTCAAGCCTAACTGCTATTAAAAAAAGAAAAAAAGAAAGAAGATTCCTGCCAGGATATAGGCTTAGTGTTCATCTAAACAGGCTCTAGTTTCACACTGAGTAAGTATAAAAATGGATAAATCATTTTATAATTAAATAAACTGTACAGAAAGTATTTTTGGAACATTTTTGGTTTGTGTAGTGCTGCATGATTTTGTCCAATGTCTTATTATTTCATATTAGATATTCGTAGATTATTTTGAGTGCTAACTTGTCTGCATAGTTAGTGTATGTAGCTAATGTTAAGTTTTAACCCGGTCTAATTTAGGCGATGGTCATAGAGAGGACAGCATACCGAGCGTATAGGTGGCACTCGGCAAAATTTCAGTTTTAAAAAAATTGCGACCTATACGTGACTATACACGGTAAATAAAATACGAACGGCTTGTCTTTATGAATGAATATGTGGCTTAAAAAAGTGTTTCCAGTTTAGTAGGTAAAGATTTCTATAAGCCTGTGCTTTTCTGGTTTACCAGTAAGTCCTAAGGGCTGTAAATCCAATCGATGAGGGAAAAAAAATGCTCCAGTTCCCGTTCATTTGTTAGCGCTGTGACACAGTGGGGGGGCGCAGGGTCATACAGTGGACCGTGCATTGGACGGCGACCAAATGCACTGCAATTTAGCCGAACACACATTCCTGCTAGATTGCTCTGTAACAATGTTGTGATTCCTTTTAGATGTGATCTAAATGATCAGTGCAAGTAGAATAAATATTAGCAGCTGTGAAAGTATGACAACTTCAAAGTCACTTTAATACTATAACACGTCTTTCTATCTCGAATCAGACCTTGAATATACATTGAAAGACTTAAAACAAAAATAATTGTGCTCCAGTAAAGGGGCTAGGGAAGAATTGGGTTGGTCGTCACATGGATTGATTGTCAAACTTGCCATCTCGACCAGCAGAGGGTGGTGTTGTGCAGTATCAGTATATGGGGTGGGAACTTCTGGGTACCTCACGATATGATACGATTTGCCATCCAAGGGTCACGATAATGATGATCTCACCATATGGCGATACAACAATGATCAGGAAATCATTCTGGGATAGTCTACAAGACAACTAAAACAGAAAAACAAGCTATTTCTATCCTTCTGCTGTGAATTTGAATGAGTTCATCTCTAGTAGACATCCAACCCTTCCACTTCAAGTGAATTGGACGTCTATGGCGGTCAATAGCAACCAATGAATTGAATTTTGGGGCATTTCAGGTCTTTTGCAGTAGATTTTCAGTCAATTACCCTCAATATTGGGGCATTTCTGGGTCACTTCCTGTTGACTTTGGAGCATTTTTGGGAGATCATCATTTGTGGGGATCCCCGGGTCACTTCCTAGATAGGGTCTTCCTAAAAAATGTATACACTTTTAAACAGTTGGTAACCAAATTGTTTATTTTTTTGTAGATTAAACCCATTGAATTAATGATGGCAGCCAGACTAAACTTTGAAAAAAGAAATTTAATTCTCAAAGTAAGAAAATGCAGTTCAAGTGTGAACATGTCATGTTATCAGCTGCAAAAGGGTGGATACATTTTTTGGGGGACTCGCTATATATCAACAGGAAGTCCAATTCCTGTTGATGGATGGCAGTTGTCGTCTGACGAGACGAGAACGAAACAAAAATTTGCCATAATTTCTGTCATAAATTCACAATGTGTGATATTTTCTTATCGCATGTGTAGTTAGTAGGGGTGTAACAGTACACAAAACTCTCTGTTCGGTACGTTCCTCGGTTTTGAGGTCACAGTTCAGTTAATTAGTACAGTAAAAAAACAAAATGCAAAATATAAATGTGCTAGTTGTTTATTACACACCTTTGTGCTTTCAACAATAGGAACATTAGACTATACAAAGCTAGAATTCTGCTCAAAAAGTAGCGGGTATTTAAAGATAACCCAACAACAATTTGCCTTTCAGACCACGCGTATTGGTCAGCTTTCTTTCTGAAAGAAAGAAGAAAAAAGAAGTCCTGTGCTAAAGAGAAAAGCAATCCCAATGACAAGGAGTTTAACATGTATTTTATAAATGAAATGCCTCAATGAATCTTTTTTTTTTCTTATGAACGGTTTTCAAAAGCTTTGTTGGTGGATTTTCTCAAGTTAAAGCGCCACACAGAAATAAATAAATAAATAATAAATTTAACTGTTTTAACTGTAATTCTTATTTAATTACAGGTGTTTTAGCTCATTTCAATTTATTTTATTTAAATGGGCTATTATTTATTTTAGTATGTGTTTATATTTTACAAATGTGATGTAGTATTCATTTATATTGTATATTTTATGTTGTATAACTTTGGCTCCTATGTGAATATTAGTTCCTACTTGTTTTGTTGTGGTAGGAGGGTTTTGTATTGAACACGGGGCCGTGTTGGGTTATTATTATAGCAGAGAAGACAGCAGTAAATCAACAAAGACAAGTCAACTGTGCCCCGATCTACCACTCAAGAGATGTGATGGACTCAAAAAGTGGGTTATGATTGCATATTAGTTGTAAAATCGACCGGATCCACCGTATTTTTATGCGAGTGACTTCCGGTCTTCCCGATCCCAGCTACCAGTAGTAGTGTTGATGCAGGAGGGTCGCGTCTCGCGTCAAATAATAAACTCTGCCATTCTTTTCGCGTCCGTCGTGTTGAGCCGCTTCTGGGACGCGTCTAACACATGGCCGCACTGCGACTGGTGTGCCTTGGCTGATTGTCTTTAACGCCCGCGTTTCACTGCATTCTCACGCCGTTGACGTTTCTGGGTTATACGGTCGTACCGTGTTGGTCCTCATTATAGTACAGAAGACGGAGTAAATATAATCTATACAAAGAAACTGTAACCTGATCGACTCCCAGCCTCGAAAAGTAAGGGTTACATTACGTCTGAAACTCGTTCGGTATGCCTCCGTTCCGAACCGAACACCACGTACCGAAACGGTTCAATACAAGTACATGTACCGTTACACCCTGAGTAGTTAGCATGCAATTTAGCATGCCCCCCCTGCCCCACACACAATCTTAAGCGTGTGCCCATTCCAGGTTGCTTCTGTGAAACACATGTGTCAAGTGCTGCTTGGTAAGTTGAGTGTGCTGAGTGACTATCACACACTAAACTAACTTGTAGTTAGGCATGTGCCGGTATGAGATTTTGACGGTACGATAACCGTGAGCAAAAATACCGCGGTTTCACGGTATCACGGTATTGCAATTATAGCTCCGAAATGTGTTATTTTGAGATGTATGGGTTAAAAATAAATAACTTTTTTTCCATTGAACAGGATTTTTTTTCAGAACATAGTTGCAAATTGGAATATGAATGTATTGTTAAAATAAATTAATTATCTATTAAAAAACAAAACAAATATTTTAAATAAAATTAAAATATAACGTAGACCATACCCACAGCCACAGCTCAAGTTGCTCAAGTTTAGAGCAAGAACAACATTTTATTAATTAATTATTTCTATAAAAAAAGTTAAAACTCTTCTGAATAATTTTTTAAAAAAATTATACTGCATGATTTTTTTTGAGGATTGAAAAGCTCAAGTGAAGTTTTGCCATTTTCAGCCACTGTGTCAACTATAGTCTACATGATTTCATGCCTTTGTGTTAGAAAGAACAAAGAATTCAAAACTTAATGAGTTAGTTAAAAATGTATAAGTTAGTTAAAATGTAAATATTGTTGTGGAAAGGTTCCATCTTAAAAAAAAAAAAATCATTGGGAGTGAGACCTCTCCTTGATCCAGCGAACGTGGATTTGTGCTTAGGGCAAGATCATCTTCCCTCAATTAACAATCTTTGATGCTATGCCTTTTTTTCCCCTTCATTCAAGCGAATCAAGCTTGTTTTCTCACTCTGCGGCTGTAACACTCGAGGAACTTGCTCTCCCAGATAAGCCTAGGCTAACATTCGTCTTTTATAAGCTTTTAGTTAGTTTGTATATCGAATTTCAAAGGAAAATATGTGTTTTGTTTTTGGCGGACTTTTTCATAGTGCTAATCTGTTTAGCTACTCACACATGGAAAAATACAATTGTACAACGTTTTAAATGTATTCATTTTGTATATTCCACTTACCACGATTTCAGAGCTCAATAAATTGAAGAAAAGAACGCCTTATGTTTGGAGTATTTGTTTAGGGTTCGCTGGCTGTTTAGCCGATAGTCACTTTCACATACAGCAACAAACGGGAAACGGGAGGGGGTGAGCGCTGCCGAGCCACGCCACTTCTGGCTGCATTTTTGACACATGAAAAATGGCGAATACCGTACTGCGGTCTGACGGAAAATTTTAGTGGTTTTGAAACCGCGACGTTTTCACACCACGGTAAACCGTGAAACCGGTAACCGGCACATGTCTACTTGTAGTGTTAGCATAGTGTTCGCGTTAGCATTAGCATTTAGCGTGGTGACTCTGTGAGTGTCTTCTTAAACTTTTGGAAAACTTTTAACATTGAGTTCGTGGCGTCCAGGTGAGTTTTATTACCGTATTGGCCCGAATATAAGACGGCCCTGATTATAAGACGACCCCCTCTTTTACAAGACTCAAGTTTGAAAAAAGACTTTTTGAGCACCAAATTAATTTTTATACAGAGAATAAATACAGTACATCTGAAACAAATGATTATAACAATATATTTGAGAGAAAAAGCATGTTATTTTGCCTCATTCAAATCTTAATATCTGAACATTTAAATATGCAAATTAAAGTGCAATCACATTCGTAGATGAATGGCTTCTGGGTTTTGAAATGTAAATAATCCAATCTATTGTGATAAAACCACAAAATTGCAAAAAATGCATTAACCATCAAAGTGAGGTCTAACTGAAACTGTAGTCTTGAAACAAATCTGAATACGGAAAAAATTGCAATAAAAACATGAGAGTAGCTCATGACAGAACATCGCTTCAATGATATCTGGCGCCATCTAGCATCGTGAATGGGGAGCGTAGCAAAGATCTGTCATAAAAGAACATCGCTTCAGTGATATCTGGCACAATCTAGCGTTGGGAATGGGTATGCTGTCTAGACCGCGCATATAAAACGACCCCCTCTATTCAAGCTTATTTCAATGCAAAAAACACTGTCTTATATTCGGGCCAATACGATATGTGTTAAATGTTTTTTTGGTTGTTGTATATGTATAAAGTTTGTGGGGGTTTTTTTCCTCACTAAAGCCGGCAATATAAAACTCTCTTGTAGTCTGTCTAAACTTATGCACTCCACTAAGCACGAGTAAACGAACCTAGTTCTCCACAATTATTTTATAATTTGGTACAAAAACAAAAGCCGGTGTTACACTCACAACATGTTGCTTCACTTTTTTTTCTTTTAAAAGTGTTACACCTATTTAAAATGATAAACCATATTGGCCGGAATAAAAGACGTTGCATTGAAATAAGACTGAAAAAGTGGGAGTCGTCCTATATTCGGGGTCTAGACATTATACCCATTCATGACGCTAGATGGCGCCAGATATCATTGAAGACAATGCTGAACTTGAGGAGTAATGTTCCGTCATGACAGATCTCAGCTACTCTCAAGTTTAACCAGTTTGCATTATTTTATTGCAATGTTTTTCCTTATTCAGATTTGTTTCAAGACTACAGTTAAACTTCACTTTGATGGTTAATGCAGTTATTGCAATTTTGTTGTTTTATCACAATAGATTGGTTTATTTACATTTCAAAAACCAGAAGCCATTCATTTACGAATGTGATTGCACTTTAGTTTCCATATTTAAATATTCAGATATTAAGATTTGAATGAGGCAAAATAACATGCTTTTTCCTCTCAAATATATTGTTATAATCATTTGCTTCGGATGTACTGTAATTATTTTCTGTATAAAAATTAATTTGGTGTTCAAAAAGTCAAACTTGAGTCTTGAAAAAGAGGGGGGTCGTCTTATAATCAGGGCCGTCTTATATTCGGGCCAATACGGTATTGATTAGGGCTGCAGCTATCGATTATTTTAGTAGTCGATTAATCGATAAACCATTAGTTTGAATAATCAAGTAATCAGATAAGGAACATGAAAAATTAAATTACCTGAGCTGAGCATCAAACGGTATAAAAAAATAAATAAATGACGATCTATGTACAACAAAAGAACAATTAGCTAACTTACATCGCAAAAGTCAGCTAGTTTAAATGCTATAAAAAACTGCATTGTAAAAAACTTTTTTACAATGCTCTTAACAAATGGTTCAGACACATATTCCGACTAAAATAGGCTAAATATACCTATAAACTAAATTACGAATGCATCAGCTGAAACAAGATTTAGCTTATGTTGGTCTTAACAGGGACCACCTGGATTCAGCCATGTGAATTGAGGCAGACTAGAAGGCAGTGTATCCACCCAAATCAATAAAACTAAATGCAAACACTTTCAAAACAAACCATTACAACGTCACTTTAATTAAACGAATACTCGAAGCAGCTAAATTTAATCCAAATATTTTTTTCTAATCGAATACTCGAGTTAATCGATTAACCGTAGCAGCACTAATATTGATTCTTGGTGGGAGCATATCGATAACCTTTTGGGCTGCAAAGTATCGTGATTATATCACCTTTTCGATATTTTGTCACACCCCTATACTGTATGATTGAATTTGGTTTTTGATTATAGATTTATGTCCGTAAATACAAAACACGTGAACGCAATTCCCAAGTTTTCCGAACGGAACAAAAGAAACATCCCACTAAACTTACAATGTTCAAACGCTCACCATTTGGAGCGCGCTTGTTGAAAATACACTTCCTAACTCGCTTACTTTAAAAAGCCCTGTTTACAGTTTCATCGCATCTCGCTTGGGAACCGTCCCCCCGCTTAAGAAAGGTGCGCGTAACGAAAAAGAAAACAACTTTTTTTTTTGCTGGTTATCAAAAGTTAATAAGATAATTGGTTATTTCACAAGTCGGTGCGAGGTGCGGTTCCCGCTTTCGTCGAGGAGAGCGAATGCGGGTGCACACATCAGAAGATTCCCATCGCACTCTCTCCCGCTCTCTCATCCAGCCTTTGTTGCAGCGCTGAGCCTGCACTCTCCTGCCACCGCAAACGCAAGGAGCCCACCGCTTCATCTTCTTTCCCCGTGCCCCTCGTCTTTAATTTTTTTGCTCCATTTTCGCTGATGTCAACAGAGCGGCTTCACAGAGCGCCGCTTGTCGCTCTCACACCTCGTTTGCCAAACCGCAAGAAAAAAAAAACTTGAAAAAGAAGAAGCACAAAACAGTAAGGTGGCGGCACCTCAGAGTCAGGAAAAACACCTTTACAAAGTTTTTACAAATGCTCGCACTTTAACGTCAGCCAATTAAATGCGCTTTTCTATTTGAACTTTTTACGCTACGTTGTACTTTATCGACTCTTTTACACTTGAACCCTATTTATCACAGGCGACAGGTGAAAATCTACAATATAACAAGACAAATTTACTTCTCCTTAACTCATTTGCTCCCAAAAACGTATAACTACGTTCTATTTTTAATTGTTTCAGTGTCCCAAAGATGTATTTATACGTCTTTTACGTTTTTTTTTTTTTTTTACAAGAGACATCTCTGCGTTCTGATTAAATTTAGCTCCAAAACACAAAGCTGAAAATCTATTTTAAAGCAATAAAACTGGCCACTTGAGGGCAGTAGCGCAATTGGTAAGACCTGCAACCCAATTCAACGGCAACGAATGGCCGGGGCGCCTGCGGAAGACGCCCGAATGGCATCCAGGATGCCAGGCGGCGGACAACCGAGCAGAAAAACCTAGAGGACGCCCGTGATGCCAGGCGCTGGACGACCGAGCAGAACGACCGCGACCACCAGTGCAGCGGTCGATGCTGTCGAGTCCATGCTGCTCACCGAGCAGATCCCGCAAAGACTCAAAAAAAATCAATTTTTATGAGACAGGCGGCAATGAGGGAAAAGTTTACCTGGCAGTCACAGCCAGAACAGCGTCATCTGTCAGTTAGTTGTGGGTAAATAAATTGTTACTTTGCTATCAAAAGCTCTGTTTGTCTTTTGTTTATGGTATTTGTCACATTCTGTTGCTGGTTAGATTTTGTTTTCCATTACAGAGCCGGCGGTGTGGGCGTTCCCATCATCGCACCTGCGGCTAATTCCAGCAACTCAACAGTTGTATATAACGCCGGCGACCCAAGCCAACGTTGCCGAGATATTTGCTTGCTGTTTGCCATTCTATACCAGTACTTTCGAGGCTCATTGGATTTGCTAGTTTATGCGTCAGCTGTTTTTTCGTTTGGTGATTCCTCTACCTTGTGCAGGTATTGAGTGTGATTACTTTTGTTATCTTGTTGGCTCGCTGCCCACCGCTTAGTTTAGTGTTATTTGATCCCCGTCGACCTCTTGTCACGGACTCCTTTTGTTATTCTCCCTTTTTCCGCGATCGCGTGTTTTTTAGTTGTATTAAAAACCCCTTTTACTATTCCCTCTGTCTCTTGTCTGCTCTTTGGTCCAATCTTGTTTTCCGCGTTCGCGGATCGTAACAGAATATCTCGGCCAAGATGGACCATGCAGACAATGAGCCACTAGCCCAGGCGTTTTCCGACCCGAGGGAGCACGCAAATCCGCTCGATCGTGTGCTCCATGAAATTAGTTCGACGATTAACAAACTTACTGTCAACATGCGCTCTCTTGATGCACGGGTGGACCAGGTTTGCGCTCGTCGTCTCGTTTCCGCCAC